>NC_139722.1:79698073-80898073 GCF_964211835.1 Anser anser
GGGGGGTTCACTCTTCTGTGATTGTTTCTGTCTCCATACTAAGACTGAGAACAAAAGTCTCCTGTCAGATTTACATCTCAAATATTGAATATCTTGTTCTTCAGTGCTTGGTGCTTATCAAAGGAGCAGAATATTGCAGTGAAATAGACTGTGTGGTAAAGATTCAAGAGGGAATTTAAATTCATGACAACTGTGATACAGGAAATGCATTTTGGTTTTAAAGCTGCATTTTTTTTTCTCCTAAAAAAAAAAGGTAGAATAAAATACAGAGAAAATATTTTGCTAGAACTGGGACATCAGTTGTTATTCGTTCCAAGCTAAGTCTTCTCCTGCAGAGACCATTCAACAGAAACACAGAAAGAGCCTTTTGTTGCATTGCACAATACCTCCAACAGACCAATTTCTTGCAAGTGGGTCACTTTGCACACAAGACAAAATTCTTATGTCCACAAGGTAAATTCTGATTTGGATACTCTGTTCTTCTCTTCTATAATGTGGAGCTAAATTCTGACAATAATGAAGCAGAACATGAAAATATCATGACTGGCACTTCTGACAGCATTTGTTTTTGCAACGTGAACCATGTGCGTTATTTTCAGTCCAGCTTCTGGTGGATGGCTACATACATGTGAAATGTCACCAGACTAATATTGTTGGTACTAATTGGCCAAATAATGAATGACTGTCGAGTCTACTCTAAGTACGCCTGGAGGGTGACTCTTCCAAAGCAGAGCTAAGACACTTTGCCAGGGCACCAGCTGCACAGGAAAAGGCCTGCAAGGCTGAGCCTACTCAATATCTAAAGGGAAGTGTGCAACACCCAGGGCGATTCAGCACATTCTCTCTCAGAAGCTCTGAATTTATCTAAAAAATTTCTTAGAGGGGTCTCTCAATGAGCTGCCACGTCTAGGTGTAATTCAGCAACATTTAGAATCCGATCCAAGAATCTCCCCATCCTTATTATTTTACATTTTCACACAAGACTTCATGATTATTGGTTTGGAACATTAAAATGCAAATGATAGAGGAAGCAATACATATTTAAATGTACAGTGTCAGCTTGGTATAAAAGCTCTTCTGGAACAGAATGACACTATTTTCTTCAGTAACTTCTAAAAGTGGCAAAATATAAATGAGAGGAAAGAAAAAAAAAGACTCAGGTCTATTTGTATTCATGCTTTATTGGTCACGCTGAAAGAAAAAGCTTAGTAAGCTTGGAGGGGGAGGCGGGGGGAGAAAAACGGTCATTAGTGTAAATGCAACCCACAGCTAACTGTGTGACTTCCCAGGCAGTGCAGGGAGGAGGAGAGAGCACCAGGAGCATTAGATTTGAAACAAGGGTAACCTCCTCTCTACAGAAGAACAAAAAGGAGCTTTGGCTTATCTGGTCTTTGTCACTTCTGGAATCAATATCCTCTCCACGTAAACACAAAGAAGAAAAGGTGAAAAAGGACGAAGCCAGGGCAGAATACAGAAAGCCTCTCTGCCTCCAATCCCATCCTTGTGGGATGCCCTGTTATTTTCCAAATTTAACTTCTGGCTAAGGAGTGACAGAAGGTCACTTATTCTCATGATGCTTTTTCAAAAAGCATGTGGTTACCAGGGCAATTCAGAATACTTCCCACTTTACCTTTTTATTAACACTTTCCCACTGCCACATTCAGTATTTCCTGAAGAGATAAACCAAGACTTAAAAAATGTATGAGATATTTTTTGTAGTCTAAAGATGTAGCTCATCACAGTGCACCTGTGCATTCCCCATTTTTACTCAGTTTCTGCACCTTGTACACATGCTGCCACAAATTGTCCATGCTAGCTCCACTTGCTCCATTGGACATGGCCCTGCTTCCCATGGAGGGACTGCAGGATTGGGATCTGTTTTAGCAAATGTGAACACCTATTACAGACAGTCCCAAAAGGTAGATCTGTATTTAGTCTCTAAAGTCCGTGAAATTGAAGACCATCTGGACACAGGTCTGGACCAGCTCTCTGTTATGGAACAGCAGGTCTTGATGAACCAACAAAGTCTAGAGAAAACCTTATTCAGGTCCCCTGCATGCACACAATCACACAATCACAGATACAATGGTACAAACAGTCCTTCTCAGGTAGAGCTTAAATCAGTTCCCAGAATTTAGTCTGAATGTGTTGTCAAAGGTGGTTTTTTGCTGGAGGAGTTTTGTCTGCGTTGGCTTTTGGCAGGATGGGTACGGGAAATGGGAGAATAACAGCTCTGGCTGATGGAGCTAATGACGTGGCAAAACTGTTGAAGTGTGCACCAGTCCCTGGTAAGAACAGAATTAGGAGCTTTGAAACTTGTCTCCTTTGCAAATATCTACATTTTGATTATCACATGATTGGAATCCAGAAGGTTACAGCAAAACAAATTTTGGGGAAAAAACAAACAAACAAACAAACAAACAAAAAAACCCACTATTTTTAGACAGCCTGAAATTATTACGGGTTCAATTAAAATTTTGACAAAATCCTAAAGGAAATGTACATTATTCACACTGATCAGATCATCCTGAAATGGGACAATATTAAGGTCACAAATTCTGAGTTGCATTTGTATTTGCAGATAATCAAGCTGCAGTGTGAATCATCTTGTTGAGAGTCCACTGCTGACGTTTTCCATCACTACCAGTTCAGGACATGGTACCGTACCAGTGCTGTGACAGGTGCCTGGCCGGAGGCTGCTCTTTTGCTGCTGCTCTTTCCCTTCAGTGCACGGAAAGCTGCTGAGCTGTGGGTATGCTTTATGCCTCTTACCCGTCAAAAAGATATCTTCCATAATGCCAAATTACAGTTATAAATAGAAATTCATTCCAAATAGTGTCACCCACTCCTCCACCCCATCCCCACGCAGGCATTATTCAAATGAAAGGCTGCCTGTTCCCCAGGGTCGCCTCCAACTCGAGCCAGGCAAAGCTCACTGCTCCGGGGCTCCTGCTTCCTGCGCCAGTCAGTGAATCACACTGGAAATTGTGATGAGCGTGAATTAAAATACCCTGTGAAAACACATTAAAAAGCCCTTCTTCATTAGCTGAATGTCAGCAACAGGGTAACAGTCAGCACAGTGAATCCAATGCTACACCCCAAAGGACCCAATCAGTTAGCTAATGCCTTTCTAGAGGAGACGCTGTCCCAAAAACAGGACAGATATCTATTTGTGCTCCACTCGGCAAGGGTCAAACTGGCCAGACACCATTACTGTTTCCTTGTAAACTAGTCACCCTTTCCAAAACAGACTTCAGTTTGGTCTGTTCTAGATGTCTTTATAATTTCATATTAATTACTGGGATAGTAAAACATTTCCTTCTCAGACTTCCATTACAATTAACCTTGCCTAGAGTCTGGTCTGACACCAACAGGGAAGGTTCTTCCTCATTGTCTTCATCTTAGGGTGCTCTCACAGGCCAGGGAACATGGATCCTCCATCTCTATAGAGACCTTTTCTCATCATAAACTGAACTTCTTATATACCTGTGTATTTCAGCTCAGCTGTTCCCTGGACATTCATTAGTCTACAGGGTTTTCATCTATCCACTCACCTGGGTGTTTTCTGCAGGGTCTCCCTTTCTGCAATCGAATCCCAGTCCTTGGATTCACATCTCCTGGCCTCTGCAACCACTTCATTTGACTCCCGCATTATTTCCACTATAACTTTTGAAGACCTATTTACTTTTTCTCTTTTCTACCTGCTGTTCTTCTCTTCACTCGGTAACTTGCTCCCAATCCAGGGAGTGATGAAAAAAAAAATCTACCTTATATTTCCTTAAGAAGTATCCACAGGTGCAATTAACAAACTGAGCAGCTGCCTTAGCAAACTGGAGCAAATTACTGCTAGCTTGAGCCACTCTGCAACCCCATGCTGCCTTGCTTTAACAGGAATGGAGAAGACAATGAGGTTCAGAGACAGTCACAATGTACAATCTGGGCACAAATTCCTATCCAGAGGAGTACAGACAGCTTAATAACCATTCTGTTATACGCTCATGCTCCAGAGCTGTACCTATTTTCATAAATATCCCATAGCAGTTTCTCAGAGAGTGATAAAATGTGGGTAAACTGTGGTAAATCTCATCCTCAGGGTACAGATTTGGTAGCAAGGTAATAATTAAGGATAACCAGATGGCAAACAGGGTGGTTCTGTTTAGCTTTCCAACATGAACAGAACATCTGTAGCTGCTGAACAAAGCATTAGTTTTGCAGTATGCATAATTAGCTGATAGAGATCTAGATACACAATACCTCCAAGACCTTGATTTTTAGGGTAAAGAAAAAGGATTTAGACATGTATATGTACACCTACTAACCACTAACAGGTACAGTAGGTAGGTTTTTGTTTGGGTTTGTCTTAAGCAGAGATACACTACTTCATGTTTCCATGGGGAAAGCAGCTGTTGGTGCAGGTAGGAAAAAATTTCTATTATGAGCAGTTTCAGTTCAGTCACAGAGCATACATACTGAACCTGGCGTGCTTGAAACCAAGAGGGTAGTGGTGGTATCCTTCACCATCAACAACCTGCATGCAGGCTTTGACGGTGTGGGGACTACATTAACCAGTAACGCCATACTTCTCTGTCTGCAGCTGATGTGGCTTCTGCTCCTGTGCAGCTTACGCTTCCTCTAGGAACCGCTCTTAAGCCAACTTTGCTTTTCACATCAGGTTCCAACTCAATTTCCCAGACACTTGGGGATGGCTCGGTGCGTCATGGGGAGACACGTCAGCCTACACGTTAGGTGGCCAGCGGGGCTGGCTTGGCTCCCTCTGCCCCTCCCGGAGCCAGGGGAGGCTCCCAGGCTCGGTGACCCCGGGGAAGATCCCGTGAGCCGTGCCCAGTGCCGGGGGAAGGCCATCCTGGAGGCCAACACACAAAGGCCTCACCTCGCCCAAGCACACCTGGCCAGAAGCAGGACCTCTCATCCGAGCTGCTGCCTGCATTGCCTCTGCAGCCGGCGGCAAGAGAGGAGGCAGCGCTGGCTGATTCATCCCACTTAAGCCAGGTACAGGGGTAGGTGGGATGAATCACTGTCTGGCACTGCCCCCATTGACTGCAGGAGGAATTAGGCAATGAACTGAGGTGAGATGCTTCATTTCTAACTAAATCAGGTTCAATTAATCCCACCCTCTGTTGCACTGTGATGAGGGAGTCTAGCGATGGCAAATTGTTTGAAAAGAGAGACTTTTCCTCGCCTCAGAAAAATGAGATCACTTTGTTATTTGTTTTCCAACTATGCTATTTGTTCTGAAGTGTGGATCACAGTTCTCTAATACTGCAGGTAAAATGAGAGGAGACATCTAAATCACTGATGCAATATTGCCAATTGTTTGTATCATATTGCTGGTCTCTAGCAGTATGTGCTGTTTCTTGAAGCCTTGGGCATTGAAAACAAATGAGAATAGCACCTTCCTTTTTAATATAAACCAGAACTTTATACTTCTGGTCATCTGGAAAACAAGCATGAAAAAGCACAATTTGAGTGTTCTATGCAAGAAAAGAAAAAGAAAAAAAAAAGCAAATAAAAAGTACTGTGGAAATATTAAAAAAGAAAGAAAGAAAGAAAGAAAAAAGGAACAGCTGTCCTTCATTTTAATCTAGTTTTCAAGCCTGACATATGATTTTCTCCCTTTTGCTTCTACTAGTTTTGCTGATGACCCATACGTCTACAAAAGAATGAACCCTAAGATAGTTTGCAAACATACAGTTAAAAAAAAAAAAGAAAAAAAAAAGAAAAAGAAAAAAAAGACCTTGAGCTGTAAATTCCATTACAGCATGGTCAATGAATGGCACCAAAAACATTAGCTTTGCACCTGCTCCTTTATGAGCTGGACACTCCAGGATTTCTGTTCTATTTTCTTCCACACATGGCAGGGGCCATGCGCAAACATGCAAGTCCATCTCTGGCTGCTTCTTGTTCGTTGGGCTGTTGCGTGAAAGCAGAATAGTTCAGAAAGGTTCCTTGGCCTTCTACGTTTCCCTGCACTGCATCGGATGGGGTCCCAGGTCATGTGGAAGAGTCACACAGCACTGGGTAAGACAAAATAACCCTGCGTTGGCTTGTTACCTCTTCAGTTACCCATTCCTTCAGGCCTCAAGGCTCTATCATCAGCTGCAGGTAAAAGCCTTCTTTCCCCCAAAACAGGAAAATCTACTGAATTTCAGCATGGGACTTAGTGTTCAGTCCAACTCTTGAGGAAGCTGGTAAAAGTAAGTCTTTAATAATGAAGATTAACCAAACAGTGCATCTTAGATTTTAAAGGATGATTTAGGACAGCACAACCTTCCCCACGGCAAGTAGCATGTAGCAGTTGCAACTCTCATCTCAGAAGCAAAGCTTCATAAGCATAAGAATGATGAAGTAGGAGTCCAAAAGGTTTCTCTTACAGTTTTGCTGACTTCTAGTTAGGGTTGCTGGTACCTGTCATTCTTAAAATGAGATTGGGAAGGGACTTGGTGGAGGAGGAGCACTCATACTGCCCAGTGATTGGAGATCCATGAGCAGGGCTCATGCCTTCACAGCCAATTTCTGTATTATTTGGGCAAGCCACTGCTCTCCCAGTCTTTGTTAAGTAGCAGTATTTGAAATGGACCTATTCTGCTCAGTCTTTCATGGATGGTGGATAGTTTAAACAATCTTAGAAACATTCTGAAAATCTGCAAGGCAAGGAATTATCCATGGTGCAAAGTATGACTAATGTTTGTGTGAGTCATTGAATGTGTTACTGAAGACAGTTTAAGAGAAACGAATATGCAGAAAAGAAGGCTGACCCTGCAAAACCCACAGATCTCCTGCGGTGTGAACCCTGGATGTGAGTACACCAAACAGTGAGCTGGGATTTTTCCAAGCATCCCGCCACAGCCTGCTTCTGCTGGGATGCAAAATGCCCACTGCCAGGCCACAGCTGAGGGCTTTGGAAGTCCCTCCATATCTCCTCGTGATGTGTGGAGAAGCAGGAGAGCCTGGAAGTGAAAGACAAAGGGCAGCTTGCCCACCAGCAGAGGAAATGTCGGGTCCGCGATGCTCTGGCTGGCCACGCTGCGCACAGAAGCCCGCTGATGGAGAGCTGACCCTGGCGAGCTGGCCATCTGGTACCCACAGCCTGCTGCAGCGGGAGGAAAGGAGAGCCCAGCAGCGCTGCGGCCAAACAGCCGGCAGCAGTGGCAGCCAGGGAAATGGCCTTATTCTTTTGGCAAAAGCCTCTCCGTGCATCCATCCATACGCCTGTTCCCTCACCCACCCCCTGTCTGAATGAAAAATCAGGGCCTTCCTGACACGAGGCAGCGCACGCCAGATGCTGAGCAGTCAACGAGACAGATGCTGCCAGGGGGACAAAAGAGGTAATCATATAAATACTTAAAAGCTCTTTTTAATCAAAATGCTCATTGTCCTTTTTAAAAGGAAGGTACTTTTTAATAGCCATTTAATTCCCTTCGAAGGCGAGGAAGGGGCGGAGGAAATATTTCTTTATGAGGCATTATTTTGCTTTCATAAATGCAGTAACTTAGCTGAAACTTTCTTCCTTTTATTTTCAGTGTTTTTTTTTTTTGTTTTTTTTTGGTTTTTTTTTGCCTGTGGGAGCATATAAGGATAGAAAACTTGGGGCTGACAGCCTCCACTATTTGCTTTTGCTGTTTATTTCCATATTTATCTCTAATACTTCCATTGACTGCCAGCCCTGCTTGTAAGGGCGTATAGACAATCAACCTATTCTTTCCCCCTTACAGAGTGAGGTTGGAGGGGAAACGCCTGCCTCCCCAAGGAGAGGAACAGCTGTCTTTGGGAACGGCAGCATCAGCTTTCCCCTTCTTGACTGCACAGAGGAAAGGCAAAGAGCAGCAGGACGTGGCATCCCAAGTCAGAAGCACTTGCATGCTCCCTCCCAGCCTCCCTGCATGCTCCCCTCTCCCTGTGAGAATGCTGGCACTGATCTCGAGCCTGCCATCGTCCCAGGGGATGACACCATCTGCAGCGAGGCTGATGAATGAGTCTCTGAGCGCCAGCAGCAGGCGGCACAGACAGCGCCCGGCCCGCTCAGCTGAGGCGGAGGTAATGATGGGGGAAGAAACCTAGTTTTGTCATTGAGCCTCTTCCTGAACACATCCCAGTCAAGTGTTACCCTACCTCTTTCATTTGTGAACGCAGCTCCCATGACAGTTCCCACAGCAAACACACCGCTGGCAGTGCCAGTTTCTGTGCACAGCTCTGCTCCGAGTCCTGCCTTTGGATCCGACGGGGCCTAACTAGGCTCAGCTACAGTGCCTTATTTCTGGCATGTAAATAGCACGAGGTCAGTGTCACCTCTTATTTCTCACAGCCTGTCTTGCCTGTAAGCACCTCTTTGCCATGGCACGAGCAATTCAGAAAGGTGCATCTGGCTTAATCGTCACAGACAGGTTCAGTGCTGGAGCTCTTTGGGATTTATTTCCCCTTTCCCTCAGAAAGCAATGCCAGACTCTTACCTGATGAGGGATTTTGCCAAACCCGAAGGAAAGCTTGCAATGTGGCCCAGGATGATTACTCAGGAGCGTGTCCCAGATGTGTCACGGCTCCATGACTGATGGCTGCCAGATGGTGGCTCTGGAGAGGGCGGAAGCAGGTACTATTTTAGCATATTTTTGTCTAACGTGACCCCTTTGGAAGAAGGTAGACATGTGGTAAGCAAGAGGCAGTGTCCCTGGAGATGCCAGGTTAAATGCAGGGCCCCAGGAACGTCCCATTTCAGCTTGCATCACCAGCGCACACTTTCTAAACTCTGCCCCAGGATTGTGATGGCTGGTTCAGGGAAGCCAGGCTGCACCCATCCTGACAGGAGCTGAATCTTTGCAGCACACAAACCCTTCCAAAACCCTCTACTATAGGAACCACAGCAAGAACTGGTGGCATCCATACCAGTGAGAACAGGGACTGTTCCCTCACTGGCAAGCAGGGGATGTTTGGGTGGCATGGCAAGGGCACTGCCAGCTCCCAGGGACTTCTCCCATCTGAGAGGGTTTTGCACTTGGACCAGCCTCCAGGGTTTCAGCCATCACAGTTCAGGTTTCTTCACAGCATCGCTCTGTGTATAGGAAGTGTCATTCAGAATACAGTCACAGTGCAGGAAAATATTAGGAAAACACCAGCTGATATGGATAATTAGCATATTGAACAACTGCTGCTTGATTTCACACACAATACTCTTTCCTCTGAGGTAGTGCCCCTCCCAAATTGCTTAAAATCCACATGAAAAAGAATTTGCAGAAAATTTGCAGCAATATTATTTCGTTTATATTCAGACCAAGGGCTACAGAGGGAGATCGACAGCTAGCAACACCAACAGAGAGAAGCAGTTCGTCCTTCTGTGCAAACCTTGCTCCCAGCAGCTTGGGTGAAGAGACCAGCTCCTTTCATTAAAGACACCATGAAATACCAAGGGCCGAACTTTCCTGAGGCAGTAAATTTTGTGTCCTCCAGTCTATCCCATGCCTATGTTTCTGCACCAGTGGGAGGAAAGTGAGCACATCCCCTCCAGGGAAGCTCCTCAGCAGCTTCCTGCAGGGTCAGACTTCATTCACCCTGATGTGAATGCTCAGGACTGGAGCGTCTTGAGTTATTTACTGGTACTAATTTATGTAATGAATGTAACTTTTTGTTCCCATTCATGAAGCCAGCACAAAGAGGAAGTGCCTTTTACAAGCATGTTCTTTCTTCACAAGAGTTTGCATTAGTTCATGGTTTGTTTTACAGCTAATAGCTCTGAGCATTAGCAGTCATTTGCTGTGCAACCTGTGACCAAAGCTGCTATCCCACTTCTTCTTTGCTTGGGACAACCAAAGAATTACAAACAGGACTGTCATTTTCTCCCATTTGCTAATTACTGGCAAATAATAATAATAACAATTGCTGTGTAAATCTAGCATGAATTTTATGAGGTATTTAAAAATAGACTGGAGAGTGCTAACTGGGCACAGCTTTTTAGACTGCTGGTATTTATGATGTTTTGTTTTCTACAAATAATTCCAAAAGTCAGAACCCCTCCATGCCTGTAAAAGGCAATAAAAGGGACTAGAGGTACCAGCAACATGCATCAGCAGCTTTTATTTTTACAGGTATTTGTGAATACTCATTTGTTGCATTAACCAAAGGGTCTCCTCTCTTAATAGCTAAACAGAAGATGGCAAGTGGCAAGGCAGAGGAAACATTATCAGAAAGGCTGTGTGAAAAGTCTTCCAAGCAGATGGACAAGTTAGCAGAATTCTCAAAGCTTCTCCTCCTTGCTCTCTTGATGGTAGGGCACACACACCCCATATGCATGGAGGAGACAGTTGCATATTCCATCATCAATCCACCTAGTAATCCTCACCTCCTGCTTTTCCAGACAGCACCAGTGAAATGTCACAGACTCTGTTAAAGGCCTGACATAGACCTCACAACCTCTCCATCAAAGTCACATTCAATTCACTGGGAGATGGATCAAATCAGATTTTTCCTTGCTGTTGGCAACCTTTCACAGCTCTGAAACGAATCTCTTACAGGCTGTTTTCAGGTGCTGATGTTCAAGCCAGTGCAAAAACAAAGACCGAGGAATACGTGTATCTGCAGCAGCACATAAGATATTCAGCTGTTCCTTCCAGTCAGAGCCAGCTGATACCATGCTTCATTAACCTGCACAAAATTTGCAGTCTTCCCTCTTTCCCTAAGCAATAATTAACAGCTGAGTGCTGTAATGACTTTATGTTTTACTAAGACTTCATTTTTTACTAAATATAAAGCAGCACATTTACTAGCACATTAAGGAGTATTACCATCAATAATTAAAAACTGAACTACAACTGTCCAAATAAATGAAAAAAGCATATTTTATAATGCATGATTCCTGCTCTCATATTGCATTTAGTCACTTCCTAATTTGCAACAGCTAGTGATTCACCGCAAATTAATGTTATTCTAATGTACATATGCTTTACAAATGAATCTTTAAACATCTGTTCTTCCCCTCTCTCTGGTAAAGGTACCTGTGAGTGCAACTGGGAGAGAAAGCGATCAGCCAGCAAAAAAGAACGAAGTGTAAAGAGACACACAGGAACCCCATAAAATACACAGGAAAAGTCCTGCTTCACCTGTCTTTTAACTACCAGGATGCAATGGAAGATATTTTGTTTTGCAGGATTGCTGAGATACTTCAGTAACACCCAAAACCTGAAAGGTTCACCAGTGCTGTGCTAATAAGCCAAAGAATTATTAGTGGGGTTCAAAGGGGTGGTGTAGATCAACATCTGTAAAGGATGGGTGTTCTTACAAGGCTCGTTCATCAGATGGAGCCATGACATTGCCACAGACCCCAGAGGACAACGTGCAGAACTGGGCTGCCCACTCTGCACCACCTGCAGACACTCGGAGCCGGAGCACAAAAATTAAAGGTCAAGGCCTGCTTTCACTTTCTTCTCTATGTCCTGTTTCCTACAGCATCGCTGAGATGCCACACAACTTGTTCAAAACATCCAGAGGAGCACCCATCCCCTGTTCATCAATGAGCTGGATTTTAGGGTTCCTTAGGCTTATGGAAAATCACAGCAGCTTCCTTAGGGACAGGATCTGACTTAACCTGGTTATTTAGAGAGCAACATATGGATTAACACATGGACTTGAGAGAGAGAGAGAGAGAGACAGAAAAGGAGATTGATAATCATAATTAAAAGTCTATGAGACACTCATATACGATGCTTTGTTACCAGGGTAGGTTGTATTGTCTCTGCCAGTGGAACTTAATAGCAAGTCATTAGCCATCAAATCACTAATACTGATTTAAAATCAAATAACGTCTCTTTGAGATTTATCTGTAAGAGCTTGGGTGTCTGAAAAATAATGTGCCAATTAATCATTAGACCAATTAGGGGCTGCAGGTTAAATATGCTATGCAAAGCAGAGACACGGTTTTCTGCAAGACAATAGGTCTGGTTCTGATTTCATTTACCGAGAGAGACTCCACTAAATCCAATGTTTGAAGTCAGACCCATGAGAGCAAAATTTGGCCCAACCTCTCAGATTATCGTTTTTTTTTTCACCCAGTGTATGAAGAGAAGAAAACCTCATTACATGCGATCGCCTGCTGTGACACATTATTTTAAATGTAAGTTTTTCAAGGTGTGAGAAAGTGAGAAAATCAAATTGAATTAAAATAAAAACACATGCCTTTCTTTTTTGCCTTCTGGTATAATTTATATATACTCACTTTCCTGTTTATATTGCAAAAATAGACAAAATTGTTGAAAATAAAATCACTTCCTAGCTAGTACATTGGAAGGAAGTTTGAGCCTGGAGGAAGTTTTGCAGCTGAGCTATAGACTCCTGGGGAAAGGGAGGCTTTGTAACAGAAGTGCTGCTGACACAACCTTCAGTGCTGTGGTGCTGGCAGTTCTTACAGCGTGTGCAAGGTCTTTTAGTCTGAAAAGTGCTAAAAAAGAATTGAAGGCAGTTTGTTTTCAAAGGCATCACTTTCCATCTTATCATGGGTAGGTTATAGTTAGGGGGATACGTATTTGTAATCCATAATCACTCTGGCCAAGCCCCTTTTAGTTATTCGTATCCAAACAAAATTTCTTTTGAAGGGAGCAAGAAGTTCTGAACAGGGTATAGTTATATACAGTTACACCAAAAAAAGCACACTTTAATTAATATTATGGAGAGAACTCTAACAGCTGCAAAATCATGTATTGAGGAGGAGAGGGAAGGCTTAGATAAAGCCATTCACGTGTTTCCAGCAAGGTACAGATTTTCCTATCTCTACATCACTATGGAGGGCTGAAGCATACTGAAGTAATGCTGGCCTCGGTTGTTTGGGCTGTGCAGACCCTATTTGTCCTGTTGTATGGCAGGTTATTACAGCAGACACTGGAGGAAGTCCTGGCTGCTCTTTGGCCAGTGGAAAAAATGCAGCTATGGATTTCATCCCAAAGGTCAAACCCAGGGGAGAAACAGAAGAGTGAATGAGAATTTACAGAGCTTCATACTACATCCTCAGTGTTAGGGCAGGAGTGTTCATGTTAGCACAGATGAGGCACCTTTCAGTGCCATCAAAACTACCAAAACAGCAACAGCTAGCATTTCTCATGCTCTTTTATTGGGAGTATCACTACGGAGTTCAGCGTCACCTCACTGATAATCCACAGCAGCCTTTCCAGGTGCATTAGGCTAAGCACCGCTTTACAGCCCTCAGAGTGGGGAGAGGGGCAGGAAAGCTAGATGGGTGGCATGGAAACTGAACCAATCTTACGTGAATTTAAAGTGAGACCTTTGAGGATTCCAGCTGGGTCTCCATGAAGAAGCATTGCACCACTATAAGGTGTGCCAGAGTGATGCTAAGGACCATTTCCACATCCCTTCTCTAACGCTCTGGTGAGAAACAGCAGCACCAGTCACACAGGGTCCCCCATTGCTCACTGGGCTTACTGCTGTAGTATTTCATGGTCATTGTCCACCATTACCTGCTTGTTTCTGAAGCGTGTTCATGAAAAGGATAAGGAAGAAAATGCACCCGACACACAACAGTGTGTGGCACATGGTGTTAAATGTGTTTCCTTTAATGCCACACAAGGGACGTTCAGCTAAATGACTTGCCATACATCAGCCAGGGGCATTGTTCCAAGCCTTATTCTTGTAGGAAATCTTTCGGACTGAATAGAGAACTGAGCTTTCTTAAATTATAACTGTGCACTGCCAAACCCACGCTATTTTTCATGATGTGGGCTGCGGGCCTCTTACTCTGCTGTTTGTAATCTAGAAAGTAGAAATTAAACATCCTCCTTACCTGCCATTTAGCTTCCCGTTCCAAAAACACTAGCTTTTGTTTTCTTCCCTGTTAACTGTTTCCTTGCTATTTATCCATTTCAGCCTTCTTGCTGGGGGGAAGCGTTCATCTTTTGCTCTAGCTCTTCACAGACATCGAAGCTGAGCCTTGGGGGCATGGCAGGGGCACGGGCGATGTCTGCTGTGTCAGCTGGCTTAATCTCTGTGGAGGGCCATGGAGCAGCAAAGGACGTGCCCTTCCCTCTGCCTAGGGGTTACAGCCCCGTCTGCTGCACAAGCCGCTGACCTCCAACTCTGTGCCATGCTCCGCCAGCGCCTGGGGAGGAGAGGCAGGCGGCTTGGCCAGAGCTGCTGCCCCAAGGACTTCGCTGCAGATGGTCCACGGGAGCCCTCCTGCCTCTTTCTCCTCTCGATTCCATCCCTTCGGGGAGGAATTGCAGACCTCGAGCTGTGAAGACGACTCAAGGACGTGGAGCGTCCTTACCTTAACTGGGAGATGCTGGAAGGAGCCAGCTGGCTTCTCCATCAAGTTGCTAGCGCCGCTTCACAGAGGGGTCCTTAAAGCCAGGAAGCAGCTCCGGATCACTGGTGTCGGAGAGAAGGAGCTGCTGGCCAAGCATTTCCAGTTCCAGATTCTTGTGGCCCCAAGAATATCACAAATCTTCGAGGGTTAAAATCAGCCCATCAGAAAGATGACTTTTATCCAGCGAGATAAGTTACGTTAAAGATCTGGATTTTGGAAAGGCATGAAACAAAAATGAAGGATTTGTACTGCAGATTCCTGTTCAGTATTTATGTCTGTCCATAAGACGCCCAGGAGCTAGTAAATCTGTTAGAGTTGTTTTAATAACTCTCAGATAAGGCTAATTTACTAATCTGCCAATACTGAAAAGTATTATTGCTGTGCAAAAGTAGGTCCACTCAGTGCAAGCATGAATTTTCCTAACTGTTGGGAGATTATGGACATGATAATCTCCTACTTTTGCTGCTGATTTATATTGTTTATTAACTGTCCTCTGTTCCAAAAGCTCAGTCTTTGCCACTTGCCAGCTTTAAGTGGAATTTACAGTGTACGTATAATTACAGAGAGACCCCCCCCAGAGCTACATGTACAACGCACGTATGTATTGTTTTCTACATTGCAGAAAGTGCTGTCCAGAAATTTACATTTGAAAATATAATAAATTAAAATAAATGTTTCAAGTGATGAATATATTTTAATTTTTTAAAAATTCTGGGTGGATTTTGGCAAATCTGACCAAGCTCATTCATTTCTGTTTGGCTAGGAAACATGGAAAGCAGACATATATACATATACCTTTTCAAGCTTTCTCAGGTCCTTCAAGGAGGAGGAAGGAGATCCCTGGGATACAAATAGAGGACATAACTCGGGGCATGTTCAGGACTGCATTGGACATTCCTGCTGGGTGATATGGGAATTCCATCAGGCTCTGCGTGAGACATTGGGCTAGGCAGCTTCTGATAGGAACACAAAGGAAAACCGGAGCACGTACCCTGTTGACTGCACAGCTGCACAGTGCCCATCCTTTCAAAGGAAGAGGTAAAGGTCCTGGCCAAACAACTGTGAGCGGGTGCACTGAAAGTCTGCATTGTCATGGACATACACACACATGCGCACAGGGCTGCTGGTGTGAGAACTCCAAGGGCAGCTTTATCACAGCCACTTCCCTGCAGCTGCCTTTGCAGCCTTCAAAACCTAAATGCTCTTCTAATATTGGACTTTCAGTATGGAGCTTTATGACTTCATTTGTCATATAGTTTTATCTTAGGTGCTGCCTTTATTTGTGCTTTAAACCAGAGGCTGTGTGGAGAAAGGGCAATAACTTGCCTATAATAGGGGGCAGAAAGAACAATTTCCTTGCCTCTTTTTGCACAAAGCAGAGGCAAAATATTCAGTGTAAGAGAGTTTTGATGATACCTTATCTTTCAACTCTTCCTCATATTTCCCAGTAATGGTGCTATTATGTATCTTTGATTCTTTTTATGATTACAGCCTGTGACATCCTAGCGCAATGCATGAATATATCCGTTTGCAATGATATGGAAGCTTTCATTTCCACTTCACTGCTTCCCTTATCTGCCAGCTGCCCATCACTCTCTGCCTCTTCAGCACCTTCTCTTTTTCCTCACTCCTCATCCCCCCTTCGCCCCAAAAGGGAGAAATCGACTTTCAGTTGAAAAATAATCTTAGTATGATAACTTTCTGACCCTGGGTGGAAATAGTAGTTACAAATGGGACCTGCTTGCCCCGTGTCGATCAAGGGGGAGGTAAGTTAAAGACAGCACAGTGGAAAAAAAGGTGGAAAGCGTACAGAAGTACCCCAGCACTACCTTGTGCAGGACTGGCAAGGCTGGCAGAAGTACATGCCTTTGCTCACATACGTGCCTTAATCACAGTGGCCAAAGCTATGATGGTTTTCTTTATAGGCTGGTGAGGGCGCAGGTGGCCTGGAAAGATGATTACTTTGGTGATAGGATACACAGGAACCCCAACGACTAACAGATTAGAGAGATCTGATGCATCCTAGTTAATCCCAGGTCCCTAAACTCTCAAGTGCTGCTGGGAAGGGAAGGGAAGGGAAGGGAAGGGAAGGGAAGGGAAGGGAAGGGAAGGGAAGGGAAGGGAAGGGAAGGGAAGGGAAGGGAAGGGAAGGGAAGGGAAGGGAAGGGAAGGGAAGGGAAGGGAAGGGAAGGGAAGGGAAGGGAAGGGAAGGGAAGGGAAGGGAAGGGAAGGGAAGGGAAGGGAAGGGAAGGGAAGGGAAGGGAAGGGTCCTATAGTCCACCTGCTGTGAGCTACAGAGCATTGGGGCTAATGGCTGGGTTTGTGGTTATGGGGCAGGTGTAAGGGTTGGGCAACCCGAGCCCTGCCACTGCTCCCTGGCATCGCCTCGGCTAAGTCACCCAACCTCCCCAGCTCCCCTCCTCACGGCTGCTTTACCAAACCCCATCCCACCACAGCTGATGGGAGCACGGTGCAAGCCACCAAGGACGGACCGACTGCCACGTTTCTCTGGTTCCCACCTAGCACAGTGCCAATGCAAAAGCAACCGCAGCAGCCTGGCAATGGAGCTCCTCGGCTTCACCACTCACAAATAGCTGCATGATTCACTTAGCAGCCCACAGACCACAGCCTCTCCTGCTGTAAAAGGCTGCTTCATTGATTTTAGTAAGCACTTCAACCCTCTCCCCAGATAATTTAACCACAGGTGTATTTTATCTCCACATACTTTCCTGGAGTTACACATGACCTTCCCAGACAAATCTGGTTCACTGGGTTTTATCCTTTAATATATTCCCTTATGCAAAATATAGCTTCAAAAAAACTATATTTATCACATTCTCAGTAAAAATAAAGAGAAAAACCACAATTCCTTCTGAAAACCACAGTTCCTTCTGAAAAAAAAAATGCTCAGTCCTTAAAATTTTCTGTATGAAAATTAAACAATCAGCTTAAGTTCTATTTCCTCTTCCCTTCCCCAGAATAATATTAGTTTCTGCTTCCACAAAGCACATAGATCATCCTCAGCAGGAAGCCAGGTAGAGCACATTAGAGAAGAAATGATATAGTGGATTACAGTTTATGAAGAGAAGAGGCAGTGCCTGGTTGGTCTAACCATGAAACGTTGTCTGGCTGAGGTATGTTTAATCTTCTGCTATACAGACACCTACTAAGCAACTTATCTTCTTATGGGATATTTTTAATAGCCTTTTTGGAAACACTGAATAATGCTTTTCTCAGTGCCATGCAGCGAGCCAGTTTACTGCAAACCTTTCTAGATACTAGAGGTGCACAGACCTCAGGAATTTCACATTTAAAATAAATATTTGCTCACTGAGACTTGGTTAGTTAACCATAAGGCAAAGTACTGCCCCAAAACAATATTTTTTAATGATACACAGATCTCACTTAAATAGGTTGAAAAAAAAGGAGCCAAAGTCTGGATCCCCATCCAGATCAAAAGCATACCGGATTTAAGCACCATTTGGTTTGAAGGCCTTTTTAAAAACACACAGTAGTCATAAGCTACAGTTCAATCACAGTTTCACATAGCTGGTGGAAGACTAGTTAAACAGGAGATGTTCTTGTCTACTCTGGCTCACCTCTTACTCAACAGTAATCACTTCCCAAGCATGCACGGAGCCACGACAAAGCAGTCACCCTGCACATATGACCCACAGCCCTGTTTCAAAGATTGCACAATTTATAAACATCCTAAGGACAGTGAGATCTTCTTACATCTAGGCATAGCACTGAGTTTAGCTGTGCAGCCAATGAAAAGCAATATCCGTGTCCTAGTAACTTTTTTAATTTTTTTTTTTTTTGGGGGGGGGGGTGGAACTAAAAACATGAGAACCTCTTATAACACAACAAAAACACAGTCTAGTAAGAAGCGTGGCCCTGTGTTCTGCCTCTGCTTTCCCTCCCCACTGACCTTCTTCAGAGTAGCTTGTGGACTTTGGACCACGAGGATGCCAGCCCCTCTGGCAGCACCACGCAGAAGCTGATGAAGGCAGTGGTCGGCTCTTGCACTTCTCTCTTCTGCTTGTTTCTTGGGGCGACCTTGTGCTGATGCTGATGATGCGTGTGAGCTGTACAACACACAGGTGGGAGAACCACAGGTGATGGGGCAGATGTAGCTGGCTGGTAAACCAGTTTCCCCTGAGGAGCAGATCTGTTTAATTACAGACAGCAAGTGCCTTTGGTCACCTCACACACAGTGGTCATGACCAGGCTTGGAAGAGCACCTTTCCCAGTCAAAATAGAAAGGGGCATTTATGAGATCAGCTTTTTCTCATCTTGCTGCTGCTTTGGGGCATGATACAAAGGCAGCCAAGAAATTACAGAGCTGGATTCACCCGAGCTGCTTGCTCTCAGCTCACCTTGTGCGCCATGGAGAGGAAGAGCTGTGTGAGGTTGGTTAGGTTTCTTTCCCTCACTCACGGCTGTTGACACCTTTGAAGCAAGTCAATGGTGACAGACTACTGTTTTAATTTCCACCTTTGAAACAGGAAAATACTGTTGCCTGTCTCCACCTCCCAAAGGTTATGCAAGATTTAAATCATCCTTTCATCTATTCGCTCCAGTTGTAAATGGCTTTGGGATTCCCGAAGGGGAATGAGTGGGTGTGTGCAAGGCCAGTTGAGCTCACCCACCCGTTGTTATGATGCAGCTCTGTATCAGCCTCTTTTAGAGGAAATCTTGGGCTCAAACAAGGGCTAAACTCTGCAGTCCATTCAGCAGGAGTGAAAAATCTTGCAGCACCTAACAAACATATTTCTCTTTTGGCATACTCTAATATTCTCATTCCTCAGAAGCGATCATGTTTTTAGTTCTGCTTGCCTTGAGGTCTCAGCTGTAAGTAAGACATTGCAGGAGGGAGAAAAAGGATCTTCCTGCACAGATCTGTGTTGGCATTTTTGGTATCACAGTCCAGGTGTGTCGAGGCTCAGAGGCTTTCCCTGAAAGTTGATTTACTCTGAGGAGTGTTTTTTTTTTCTTCCCACCTGCTATGTCTTCATCTTTACAGCTTGTCATGCTCTCCCTGCACTCGCCCAGGGACTGCCTGGATGCCAGCAAGGCATCAGTGGGGCTTGTGCTCTGACACCTCCCGAGGGCCTGGGGCTGGCAGCAGGCTGGCCCTGGTCAGACAGCTCCAGCAGAGCCCAGAGGAACTGCTCATGCTGGGAAGCATTTGCAGGGGTTTCTTTTTGGCTACATTTGGTGGTAAGGGCACAGGCAGCCAGTGAAGGCTGTCCCAGCCCAGCTGCTGGCTGCAATGTGCTCAACCAGACCCTTGCGGCTGCTTGTCCCCAGGTCTCCTGCCGTGACTGTGGCATGGGGACAGGCCTGAGGGCAGAAGAGTGTTGCTTTCCCTGGCACAGAGCCTTTGCAGGATCTCTCTAGACCTTCATGCACGGTGGAGCTCCTTCCTTCCCTCCCATGCTGTGCTGTGCATCTCTTGGCTTCCTCGGTGCGCGAGTGGTGGTGCCCACGTCCCCGTGAGAGGAGGGCTGTGCCGCCTGGGCACCACGTGTCCTACATTGGGGTGGGCCCCGGCTTTTGGCAGAGCTCCTGGCGTTTGTCTTGCTCCTGCACAGCGAAGTCAGGCAGCACTGCTAACATGTTGCCTTCTCAGGAACAACAACAACAAAATTATTTTCAGCTGAAATCACCGCTGCAAAACTTTTGCCGGCAAGCAATATAGCTTCATATTTATGTATATTTAAGGGCCCGCTGAAAGGAAACTCACTGACACGAGGAAGACGTCCAAGGAAATTATGATGAGCGCTAACAATGTTCCAATTAATTAATAGCAAGTGACACGGGAAGGCCACGTGTGATGGGGGACCATCTGCTCGGAGCCGTGGCAGCGCCGCAGCGTGGGGTGAGCGCGCGTGCGGGCGCCGTGCGTAAGCAAGGGCTCCCCGCCGCACTCTGACGCAGGTGGCTCTGTAGCTGCCAAAGGAGATTTTTGAAGGACACGGGAGTTTACTAATTAAAAAGATAAATCTCCCAAATTGTACTCCTATAATTACATTGTCATTACGGCAAGCACAGCTAAATTAACTTACGGGAGCACGGCTTTTGCCTGGCCCCGCTATGTTTACATACAAATCCCTTCGTGTAGAAGACCCTTGACTGCATTGCTGGCTTGTTTAGTACCATATGTTTCACCCTGTACACTCCAATGGGCAAATCCAGTCATCTTAATAATCCCAGTAACTACATCACGAAGTCTAGAACATTGATTTTGGTCATATGGTGCTCTGTCTCCCCAGTGGCAGGGGAGCCTGACTCACTGCCGGAGCTCAGATCAGCTGTCAGAACTCATCTTTTCTCCTTAAATAATTGCATTTGGTATTTTTCTGCCACAGCAATAGGCTCAGACCTTTACTTCTTTCAAAGTTCAGTCCTGCTTCCCCACTACTCAGCATTGTGGCCGGGGATTTGTGTGCACAGCTCTTTGCAGCAGTGATTTAAGTGAGGCTGCTTTGTACTGAAGCTGGCTAGGAAGAAAAGCATTCAATCTGGGAGAAGTACTGAAGCCCCAGACGTTGCAATGAGGAGCACGGCATGGTTAATGACAGCTGGGGGTCTCATCCCATGCCATTTGGGTGATGTTGCTTTCGCTGCTGCCAGCCCGTGAGCCAGCAGGAAGGCAGGGGCAGCACTGCAGTCAGCACCGGGTGGGACAGAGGGAAGGGACACCTCGTGAAATTGTTACCAGATGCCAGGAAAAACAACTCTGACCGCTATTGAAAAATATGCATAAGGAAAACAAAAGCACATTTCTAGAACCTGCAAGGATAATGTGGAAAAATTCAAGAGCCTTAAGCCAGTATTTAGCACCACAAAAAAAAAAAAAAAAAAAAGTGTTCAGCTGAACTTGGCCCAGGGCTGTCCTCCAAAGAACAGTTCTGCCAGAGGAAAAGAAAAATGGAAATTGCCTTCTTATAAATGCAGAGGAAAGGGGGAAGATGACATGAATCTGGTCCTTCTGTCCAGAGGCAGGTGAGCACTCCATTCCCAGGGCTAGGAAGAGCAGCCCCAGCTGCCTGTCTGCCATCAGCAGCAGAGGTGAGGCTAGGACTGGCTCCTGCCTCCTTATCTCCCTTGAGCAGCCTCCTGAAGGAGCAGGGAGGGGAGCTGCTATTTAAAAGCCACATTAAACTATTCGGGGTCACTGTCTGTAACAACACGAGGGGTTAAGAGTCACATGAATTTCCATTCCCAAGGCTTTTAAGGACCTGGTGATAGGGAGGAGCACCTCATTTTATGTCACTTCACAAAATAAAATGTCAGTGCATCAACATCGCTGAGCTGTATGTCTGTCTTTGCATTTCTTTCTCTTCTGAAATTAAACAAAAAGAGAGGAAGGTAACTCCAACCATTTGGCTGGCTTGACACCCAGCTGCACACCTGAAATATCCATGGGTCAGTGAAATCACTCAGATGGAAGGAGACACTCACACTGGTTGTGCTCTGTGGTGGACACAGAATCTCGGTCCCCAAAGGCAAGATTTTATCCCTTGAGTAACATCAGTGATCAGCAAGGTTTCAAGAGGCGTGACACCGCTCTGCACCCACAGCAGGAGATGTGGGTGGGCAGCAAGGAGGGAGCGAGCCGGAGGAAGGCATCAAGGGGTCACAGTTCAGCAAGGACCTGAATCTGCTGTGCCTTTTTATCCAGCTCTGAAACAGACATG
Source organism: Anser anser (assembly GCF_964211835.1). Classification (NCBI taxonomy): domain Eukaryota; kingdom Metazoa; phylum Chordata; class Aves; order Anseriformes; family Anatidae; genus Anser; species Anser anser. The sequence goes on from NC_139722.1 coordinate 79,720,094, forward strand.
GGCATGCCTGATACTGCAATTTGTTCAGTACAAATTGCACAGTTCAATTCCTTGCTGTTCAGAGGATCTGTATGATGAGAGCCTCCTTTGCATGTTTTTTATCCCAGCTTCAGGACAAGAAGCAAAAGCTGAGAGGCCACCATGGGTAGCTGCAATGGCATTTTGTCGTGGGTGAGTCAGGCCCACTCTGCCACAGCTTCACTTTGGGTTCAATGATGGCAACTGTAAATAATTTCTTCCTTCTTGTAGACTTTTCCTAAGACACCCAGGGAGCAGGATCATTGTAAAGAATAGCAGTGTGGTCAGGTACCATCAAGTGGGTACTCACGAACACAGATTTCAGGAGCCCTGGTCATCAGCCTGGTTTTATTTCCCTTGTTTTCAGGGGAAAAAAAAAAAATCAGACAGAAATCAGACCAACAGTAGCTGTGCCAGCCTCTGTCTTCCCAGTTCTTCTTGATAAGTACATCCCAACAGCTTAACAAGGAGCCCAGCACAAGCTTTTCATCACGAGCTTTACATAACCTGGAGATACCACTGGTCCTGCTGTACTGGTTCCCCACCCAGCAGAGTGGAGAGCTTTGTAGTTCCTCTTGCTGCCATTACAATACACTTCCATGCGGTTATTGTGTCTTTGTATTGCCTGTCAGCTCTCCTCACACATCCCACTCTGTTACACATCAGTAACATCAGTGTAGTAGGCTCAGGAACCAGGGGACAAAAAGGCAGGCACATCCTGCAAAGCCAGCCTCCCACCTTCCCAAAGCAAGCCCTGGGAAGCAAAGCCCTGGCTTTCTCCTCACATGCAGCAGGGTAGGGGCTTACCCCCCGGACCCATCACAGGTGAGAGCTGAAGGAGTAACCATCCTGCCCACAGGCTTGTATGGTGACCAGGTCCATCCCTGCTGCAGATGGAGGTGTGGGTTCTCTTTCCTAATGAAAAGAAGGAAAGAAACAAACAAACAAAAACCACTACTACTAAAAAAAGAATTTTAAAATGAAAAATAAGAAGGGGGAGGAAGGAAGAACCCCCTCTCCCCCCCAAGACTCCAAGCCTATCCGTGCCCAGCATCATCCTGTGAAGCAAGCCATGCATTTAAATGCAGCTTCAGGCCTGGGTATTCTCAGACGATTTTTTACTCAGAGCATTGCTTCTCTGTTTTCACTCCATGTATTTTCTGCACCATAACCCTAGCAAAGGAAGATCACATGCTTGTCCTGCTATCTTAAGATGCTTCAGGGGCCTCCTGGAGAGAGGAGGCCCCTCAAACCTTTGCTTTTAAGCACGTTGTCCTTCTTTTTCTTTTCCTGAAAAAAGTGATTTGTTTTTTATTTATTTTTTTTTAACCCCAAAGTAGAAGTGTGTCTGCATTGCTGTCAAGGAGCAGACCCTTATGGGCTGATTCAGCCAGCACTGAGCCCCATGCTACTGCAACTACCTGATTACCACTGCTGTAGCCAGTGACACTAGTCCTGGCCTGGGTATTTGCACACCAGACACAGCTGTGGCCATGTCTGTGTAGACACAGACTGAGGTACTGCCTGCCCAGCCTGACACTGCTGGCACAGAACTGGTAAAGGTTCACTGTCTTGATTTTGTAAACACAAAACCGTGCAGAGCTGTCATGCCTTTGCTTCACTTAGCCAGCAGCAGTGTGCTGGAAAACATTCTTTTTTGCCTTTAAAAATTTGCTACAAGTGTGCAGAGCTCCATAATTAAGAACAATTCGAGACACATCCAACAAACCTTGCTTACTATAGATGCTTCTCCTCAATTTAAAACCAGATGAATCTATATTTAAGAGGTTTCTGCTTTATTGTTATTACAAACAAAGAGTTTTAAGCAGCTGTGTGGACATGGGATTGCTGGCTGACTTAATGCCTCTTCTTTCACATTGTTTCCTCCAAGCTCTTGCTTCCTAACCTGCTAGGAGACCACACGTTTCTCTCTGGGGTGAAGTACATCAGTACTATAAAAACACAGTTTAACAGGCTATGTGATGCCTTATAACAATATTTTAGGAAATTTTTAGCTGAACTGGTAATATCTCTTCTTGCTGAGACTGCCTTATGCTTCCTGGTCCAAGCCTCTTTTGTCAACTGATTATGATTTTGACAAATGCTGTACATCCTTAGGTCCTGAAATTTTCCACGCTCTTGTGTCCTCCGCACAGTGAGGGAGAATTTCAGCAAAGAAGTCAAAATTTCAGAGGAGAAACACACACACACAGCATAGAGAAGCACAAATATGCAGCTAAAAAATTACCCACTTTTGGATTGGTTTGCAGAACTCACAGCATCATAGTTCAAAGTCAAAGCCTGAAATCTGCAGCAGGAGTTGCCTTTTGATAAAATTAGAACTGTCCCTGACATTCTCAAAATAAAAGGAAAAGGAAAAAAAAAGAAAGCTGCCTCAGTTTGACCACAGTGTCAGTTTAACCAACCTCATGGAAGACTACTAGCTGCTTGGTTAGCCACCTTGAGTAGGATCTGGACAAAGGAGAGCATGATGTTCCCATGGTGGTGGGTCTGTGGTGAGCCCTGTCCCGCACACAGCATCTGGCTGCCTTATGACAGCATCTTGTCCATGCCGAGGAAGAAGTTGGGGGGAAAACACTGGCTTTAGCTACAGCAGATGACACTCAGCCTCTACACTTACCTCTTACCCCTCCAGGAGCAGCCTTCTTTGGGTCAGGGGCACCAGAAATGAGAAGCTTGCCTCTTCTGGCCTCTCCAGCTGCCTTTATCCTAGTGCACAAAACAAGGCCAGGTGTGGGTTACAGCACCTGCCTTTGGTCATCAGCAAGCAAATAGTTTGCATGCTCCCTGGCACCATCCAGGAGGTGGATGGCCAACGAGGTGCTAACAGGGTGCCCAGCGCTGTCAGGACACAGGGCCGTGGCAGGGATAGCTCCCCACAGCCAAAGCCTGCCCACAGGCAGGAGAAACCTTCAGTGGGTGATAGGTTTCAGTGCCGTATAGGATTCAGTGTCATATCCTTTAGCCTCAGGGGCAGGGAGAGCTCCCTGCACATCACAGCTAAAACTTCTGGTGAAGAAGCTGTATAACGAAAGGCCCTTCAGGAGGAAAAAGAGCAATTTCATGGGGGTTAACTGATCTGTACACTGTCCGGGAGCACAAGATGGGAGTCCAGCCTTTGCCACTAGATCTCTTTGCAGAGCTGGGTGTGTCACTTTACCCAAAAGTAGTCACAGTTTCTTGTTTAATGCATGCCCACCTTGAAATTTGGGATTGGTCTGCAGCAACGACAAGCCCTTCTTCCCCCTCCTCAGTCTCACAGGGCTGTTCTGGAAAGAAATTCATTGACATCTGAGATCCTCCCATGCCATGGTGACGAGTCCCATAGAAAAGCTTGGAAGAAATGAATAGCTCCAGCCTGACAACAGTGCTTACACAGCAAACTGCAAACAAGGCATGGGGCCACGTACCCAACAAAACACCAGCCGGCTCTGTCTTTTCTGTGCACTCAGGCAGGCAGGGGTGTATAAAAGCAATTTAAAACCTCCCTTCCTTGCAGTGCATGCAGGAAATCTGACAGCGATGAGGAGTCTGGAGCTCTGGGCTCCTGACTTGCCTGCTGATGGGCCCTTTCTTCCTCCGCTCCCCCATCCATGTACTTGGATCCTTCGTTTGCCTCATATACCACTCTGGGGCAGGGATGGGGCAGGGGATGGCTCGTGTTGATACAGATCTGAGCACAACAGCCAACTAAAACAAAAAACACCTAGTTTCAGAGGCTATTCCAATGTGTGTACTAAATGACTGGGATGACGTAAACATGTACACAAACTTTGTGCCAGGCTTCTCTTGTTTGTGTGCCTTCCTCTTTGCCTACTGTTTTCCCGCTCTGCTTTAACGAGGTTGCAGCTCTGCAATACTTTAACTCAGCTCATCTCGGTGCTCTGGCTTGCAGCCAGCCCCAAAATTGCCCTGCGATGGGAGAGCTGACAAGGCATGGGAATGCAGTGAGGGGGTGGGCATGGGAGTGGGTGGCAGCTTCCTGCGCTGCTTCCCAGCAGCACGCAGCCATCTCCTGGGCTCCTCACGTAACACCTTGGGACACACTTTCCTCCCATGCTCCCTGACATCCCCAGAGCCCCCTCCAAACAAAACCCCAGACAAGCAGCCGGGGAGGCTTTTCAAGGATTGTGCGTGCTCTGAAGTGGAAACGGCACCTCGGCTGTATTTCCCAGGGGGTCGGGACGTGAGTGATTGCACATTAAAGAGGAGAGCAAGATGGGGTGCACTGACAAAAAACTGTTTTCCCCTTCCAGATTATCAGGAAAAAGCCGTCCCTTCGTGGTCCCCTGCTGCCCATCCTTGTGGGTGTGCTGCTCCATCCTGTCACGATGGGGCAAAGTTGGCTGTGCTGCTTCATGGGAAGCGATTTTGTCAGCGTGCCTCATGGTGCTGTGCCTGGGCATCACCAAGAGCTGTGCCGGCACCTGGTGCAGTGGCTCTGCTCTCATTCAGAGCCTGACTTTGGAATGGATTCTCAGAAATTCTTAAGAAATTCTTAATTCTTTAAGGCTTTCCTTAAAATCCCTCTAAACCCTTAGTTTCCCAATACATTTGAAAATATTGCCCCAGAGGTGTTTAAACAACAGCAGAAACCCCCCCTTCCCTAGCTAGCTCCCAGGCGTTTCGCAGAGTGACCCTTGGCAGCTCCCAGACACACTGAAATGCATTGCCCAGGCTCAGATTTTTAAGGGAACAAAACAGCAGCTGAGAACATCAGTTACAGCAAGGACTGTTTTGGCAACACACAGAAACTCTGGGTTAGGTCATGTGCAAATGGCACTTGTGCAATTACTGCTTTACTTACAGGCTGAAGCGTGGGTATCTCACACAAAAAGGACTTTTGCTAGTGCAGTGGCAGGGTCCAGACCACACTAAGTTTACAGGAACATCCATTATATAGCCCATTGTGCAACCAGGCTGCCCAGTGAAGTTGCTGACCCATCATTTCTCCTGTGTGACAGATTCCTACATGCTGCCACCAAGAGGTCCTTGTCTCACTTTTTGTGGCTGGCCACAGCACTGCGAGGAGCCCTGGGCTTGGTGACATCTGCTCTTGCATGGAAGGAGCGGGATCGTGTCCCCCTCACACCCTCAAGGTGTTCATTTCAGGGAGGCTGCACCTGGGGCCGGCCTCAAGCTGGCCCCTGGCCAGCACCGCAGCCTCAGTGAAATCACTGCCTCAGCGGGATGAAAATAAAGTGGCCGGTGGAGAAGTGTAGAAAACGCTAAGATTTGATTCCAAGAATAATCTCCTTTTATTCCTTTTTTTTTCTCCCTTTTTAACAGATGTACATTAATGGCAAATATCCATGAGGCTATTGTAGCAGATATGAGCCAAATATACACCAGAAATCTGCGTCACAAAACTATTCCTAGTAAGTGCTGCTTCTGTCTCACCTCTCGTTAAAGGTTAAACACCAATGTTTCTGCCTGCCTCGCTGCCTCTCACATGGGGCCTGGACCCTGTCTTTCACCCTCAGAGCACACAGCTGCACAGCAGGGCACAGGATTAGGCCCGTAGGGACGTGCTGGGAGGCAGGGAGGGAGCTGGGAAGCAGAGTACATTTCCAAACCCTGCGGGGGCTGCTGCATGGAAAATGTATCTCGTCCAGTCCTGGCAGGAAAGGAGCAAAGGAATGAAGGTGTTACGTGGAAGAGTGAAAGAGAAAGAAGCCTGAGTGAACTCAAGGATGTGTCACAGCACCTCCACAGGATGAGCTTTCTCTTTCATTTTTTGCTTATTTATTTTTAACCATTCAGGTTGCATTGGTGCATGGCCTCAGCATTTCCACTGCGCTTCCTGCTGCAGAGGGGTGGCCTCCAGCCCCAAGGACCTACAGCCTTGTCCATCCCAGGAGCCACCCTCTGTGGTGGCCCCACGCATGCCCAGAGCTCCTGGGAAACACCGCCGGACACTGAGGACCCCACAGGGACACCACATCCCCAAGGGAACAGCATTTGGCAGAAATCCTGGACAAGGACAGGCCCAAGTGACTCACAGGTGGAAAATTCCTCATGGTCTCACACAAAACACCAATGAAACCTCTCAGAATCAAGTTACTGTCTTGTTTTTCGCAGCTCCCACTCTAACAAAGTACCCATTATGCACAACCTTCTCGAGAAGGTTTCCCTCTTCCTCACCATGGCACACTACTGGTGCCCACCCGTGTCCCATCACATTTCCCCCTAAGGATGAGGAACACACCAGTTCCCCAGCAGGCCGGCCTGTTTCTGTATTTTCCCCCATGCCCTGGAGGTTGCACGGCCGCCTCCCCTGGGCCAGGAGTAACACAGGAGGCTGGAGCTCACCTCTCTTCTTTCACAGGTCTGAGGTTTAGTCCTGCAAGTCTTAGCTAGTCCTCATGGGTTCCCTGAACAGCCAGGGGAGAATGGCAGACACTGGCTTCTGAAAGTCAGTATGTCACCCATTTTGACAACCTGTTTTATGAAGGTGACCCTGGGTGAGCTGGTGAGAGAACAAGCTTCAGAAAATAATCCAAGAAGTTGGGATGGTCTCTGCAGGTAAAAGAAGATGAAACATGGGCAGTGCCTCTGCAGCCTCCGCTCAGCTTGTCACCCACCACCAGCAGCATCACAGGAACATGAGTACTGACGAAGTAAGCTCTGTGTATTGGACACTCTTCTTTACCTCCTCCAAAAGAAGCAAAAATAATTAAATGACTGCAAAATCAAGTATCGTGGAAAAGAAAAGAGGCTTCCAGTTGTTATGCTCTCTAGAAGTCCTGGGGTCACTTGCTGGGTTAGTGACAGACAACTTTCTATTTATCTTGGGAAAACAGCATCACACAGCAGGCAAATTTACAAGAGCAACTTGTGCGGGTGTAGCATTGCCAGTGCAGCCACATTGGCATGCACAGGAGAAGAAAGTCATCAGTAAGTCTACTTAAGGGGAGAAAGACAAAATCCAGGCCAATTAGCTTCTGAAGTAGCTCAGAAAACCTGGCAGCTGCAGAAGGAAAGTCAGGAGAAACACCAGACTGTGAGGGATCAGCTGCAAGAAACACCAGCCAGCGTGAAAATCTTCTCAATCCTTCTCTAAATAAGACCTTGGGAACCAAGATAATCTGTATAATATTGATCTAATGTAATAATATTGCTGCTCCTGAGACTGCAGCCAGAGACGATTGGCCGTGCAGGTGCCTGAGCCTGCAGCCATCACAGGGCAAAGCATGGCCTAGCTCCCGGGCTGCTCAGCACCGAGGTGCCCCTGGGGAGAGCTGGCTCAGGAAGTGGAGATAAGAAAAGCAAGGATTTGAGTATACAGATGGATCAATTTCTTGTCAGCCAGCAGGTCGCAAGGCAGCAAAAGATGCTCCTTAATGTTCTCCCCTGACTTTGGACTCAGTGCTCACTTTATAGCCCGGTCTGGCTACATCCAATTTCACTCTCCCTGGACTGCTACTGAGTATTGACACTGAGCAGCTTTTCCTGCTGGCAACATGATCTTCTCTCCTCTGCCACACATCTTCCACTGGCAGCTCCCCCCTCCTGCCCCCTCCCTAAGGGCAGGTGGCAGAGGACACCTCAGGCTCTCCTTCCAACAGCAGGAGCAGGAGGTGCTGTGTCTCACCACCCTCCACAGGGCTCAACATGGGGAGCACACTCTGCCCCTTCACAAGAGCCCACTCTTGTCCAAATTTATTGCAGGCTGCCAATAATCCCATAAACGACTGCAGCAGCTATCACTGCAAAAGAAAAGGAAACCCTGTAAGCGATGTCTCCGCTGTCAGGCAGAACGAGCAAGGTGGGAGAGCAGCGACTGCTCTGTGTCATTTTGGGAACCAGTATGGCATTTGGCCATGGTTGCATTGCTAATGATGGACTGGTGTCTACATCCCAGCCTTGAAAAAATACTGGTTGGCTTCAGCTCCTGGGCTGCTCTATCACTGGTGGCTCTCATGCTCGCAGCGTGCTGGCCTGTAGCATTGCTGTGGTTTAACCTGGCCGGCAGCTGAACACCACACAGCCGTTCGCTCACCCTCCCCCCTCCCTCTCTGGGATGGGGGAGAGAAACGGGAAAGTGAAGCCGGTGAGTTGAGATAAAGACAGTTTATTAAGACAGGAAAATAACAATAACAACAACAACAACAATAATAATAATAATAATAATAATAATAATAATAATGATAATAATATTATTACTAATAATGTGTAAGAAACAAGTGATGCACAATGCAATTGCTCACCACCCGCTGACCGATGCCCAGCCTATCCCCGAGCAGCCGGCCCCCCACCCCGGCCAGCCACCCCTATATATTGTTTAGCATGACGTCAGATGGTATGGAATACCCCTTTGGCCAGTTTGGGTCAGCTGTCCTGGGTCTGTCCCCTCCCAGCTCCTGCTGCACCCCCAGCCTGCTCGCTGGCAGGACAGAGCGAGAAGCCGAAAAGTCCTTGGCCTGGTGTAAACACTGCTCTGCAACAATTAAAACATCAGCATGTTATCAGCGCTCTTCTCATCCTAATCCAAAACACAGCACCCTACCAGCTACTAGGAGGAAAATTAACTCTGTCCTAACTGAAACCAGGACAAGCATCCACCCAGGGAGAGAGGTACTTCACACCACTCACCCCAGCGTGTTAGCACAAGTGGCGTAAGGAGATATGACTCAGACTGAAATTGAGGTGTTTACCTTGGGGAAACGGCGAAGAATAAAACAGATTTGAAAGCTTTTAACACCATAAATGGAAGGCGAGCTCACCACAACAGAGCTCAGGGTATGGGCTGGGTGTGGGAGTTTCCCAGAGGGGTGGACGGCAGGGGTGAGCATGGCGTTTGCAAGGACAGGAGCAGCATTTCCCCAACAGCCCCATGGTAAGCAGGGGCAGGCCGGGTACAGCCAGCCTCTGACACCCAGTGTGCCTCCCCCACCACGTGGATGAGGGGGGCAAACTGCACCAACAGCTCCTGGGGTAGAGTACTCACTTACTGATGGTTTCGAAGAAAGTGACGTGGTAAAGCTGTGCAATTTTCCAGGATGGCAGGATGTAAAGGATCTGAGAGCTGGAGCCTCATCTGCTGTGACAGTACTCACCTCTGCCCTCGCTGTCCACTGTCACCAGCTCTGGGTGTCAGCAGCTCCTTCAAATGACACAGGTGTCCTCTGCAGAGCCGCTGATACTCACCTGCTCCTCCTCACTGGTGCAGAGGTTAAACACAGAGAGCCTTCCCATATCCCTGCACTCTGCTGAATGAGTGCTCTGTGTCTTCCACTCCCCAAGGACTTTCTCTGATGATATCGGAAGCGCTGGTTCCTTGCAAGCACAAAGGGCTGCTGTGCTTTTGGGAGAGAGTGACAAACGGTGCCTGGCAGGTCTCTAGGGGACAGGAGACTTGCTTCACAGAGGAGAGGCAGGCATGACAGTAGAGGCACGAGTGAGAGCCTGGCCATCGGGCCTGAAGAGGCGAGGTCCCTCTGGGCCTTGCTTCAAAGAAATAACTCAGAAAACAGCAGAGGGGAGCAGGAGCAGTGGCCTTGAAGGTGCCTGGTGTCTCTGCAGAGGCAAAACCAGTAGGAAGGAGGTGAGAAGTGCTTGGGAAGAGCAGAGCATTTTTCACACTGTGTTTAAGTGATGCTCGGTGCCTCCACAGCACTGCATTTGAAATGTCGTTGCGAGCTGTTAATGAGCTTCACACCATTCCGGTGAGCTAATTATTGCAGCCTTCCTTTATGGCTGAAAAAACGTGGTTGTGAATAAGCTGCCGGGAGGTCCCAAGGAAGGTGGTGAGCAGAGCCACGTTGTCTCCCCAGAATGGGGCGATGGCAGCATGGGCACAGCAGCACCACGCTGGAGCAGTAGTGGCAGATTTCAGGCCTGCCGTCCCTGACCCCTCTGAAGTCAGTACCTCTCCGTTTTGGGAGAGATTCAACACTCACTTGGGTTGAGGCCTTGGCTGGGCCTCGGCTGAGCTTCTGGCTGCAGTAAGTGCCACTGCTGTGCAACCCCTCTGAGGCTTAATGCACCCCAGCAGCAGGGGTGGGTGGCTGTGGAGGGCTGGCTGATGATTTTCCCTGGTCTGTGCACGCTTGTGTGTGTGCATCTTCAGCCCAGAGTGGGTAACACTGAGGTGCCTTTGGCAGCTGTGAGAGAGGGTGAGGGTTCATACAGATTCTGATAGAGGGGGAAAAAAATTAGGCCGCAGAAGGACAGGTGATTGCAATTTTGAGGAAAAACAATAACAATTTTAACAGAGGTTGACATCCTGTTTGAAAAGATAGGAGAAATATTTGTTATCTTTCCTGCCAGAATGGCCAGGTCCTCATTTATTGATGTTATCTTGAAGATGACAGAAAAGCACATTAATATACCTGAAATGAGAATCTAGGCTTTGAGAACAGCAGTTGATGCCATCTAAAGGACAGAGCAGTTGAAATCAATCACATTTTATAACTCACAGCAGTCAGTTTCTGTAAGCAACTCAAAGACCCAGCTGCCCCACCACTACCACCTCCTTCAGCCTCTTCTCATCCATTGTATGCTCCAGCCCCTCACTGCCTTGGTAGCTGTCTGCTGGACTTGTCCCACTGTCCAAAACTGGACACTGCGTTGGGTATGCGCTCTCACAAGCGCCAGATGGAGAGGAATAATCTCTTCTCATGACCTGCTGGTGTGCTCCTGCTAGCACAGCCCAGAGCGTGGTCAGCATTCATCCCTGCCAGGGTGTTCTGCTGACTGCTGAGCGACCTGCTGCTTATCAGGGCCCCTGGTCCTTTTCCGCAGAGCTGCTCCTGAGAGAGTTTGTGCCCAGCCTGCACTGTTTCCTGGGCTTTCTCTGTCTCAGGTGCAGGACTATGCTGGCCTTCATGAGGTTTTCTTCAGTCCATTTTCTCAGATTGTCAAGGTCTCTCTGAATGGCACCCCAACCTCCAACGCAGTGACCATTTCCCTAGTCTGGTGTCACCCACATCCTGTTTTTGAGGGCGCAGTCCATCCCGTCATCCTGGCTGTTGATGAAGATTTTAAACAGTATCAGCCCCAGTATCAATCCTTGAAGACAAGGGTTATAATAAGTTAACTCATAGCATGTTACCAGCTAGACTTTGACCTGTTAACCACTACCCTTTCACCCTGATGGTCCAATGAAAAGAAGCTGTCTGGATGTTCTTCTTGCCTCTCTTTCAATTTCTATTTTCCTCCCTGTGTAGTCTTTCACCTGGCTAGTTTTGCATGTGAAGGTGGGGAAAATGCCTGACAGAATGTATCCCAACATCACATGCTTTTCCTTTAAAGTAACATCTCTGTTTATATGTCTGGCAGCACTGCTGGTGTAATTCCCTTCTGGTTTATTAACACTATCGGCAGGAGACATTAAAAAATCCTAAGAAATACAAAAAACACGATAGTTGTCCCAGCAGGCTCCAGCCTTATGTGCAATGCACATACTCTCTTCTGTCGCTAAAGCCAAAAAGGGGCTGATCATTAGTTCTTACCAACTTACTGACATTGATACATACAGAGATCCCACACAAGAGACTCAAAGAAACATATCATTGTTTATCAGCGGTCCAAGGGTGGCAGAAAAACAGCTTCCCTCAGGTCTGACACCCAGGGGCTGCCTAAAGCACTCAGCTGTGTGCCACACACCCACTGGTGTCATTAAAGCTTCTCTTTCATGGTGATGCGGGGCAGAGCTGAGGAGAGACAGCATCAGAGCAAAGCTGCCAATTAGTGCCAGGGGGGATGCAAGCACCTGCCCAGTGTGACAGGGACCTGGTCATTGTTCCTGATGGTTTGCTGAAGATACTGATGTGTGCTACCCAATCGCACAACTCCTGCCTTGCTGGGTGCACCGATGGAGCTGGTGGCAATCCGACCTGCCTGCCGTCAGACGTGCAGCCATGGCCTGAGCTGATGGCTCTGATACTGCACCTCTGGCTCCTTCTGTCAGCAAGAAGTGACAAGGACAGCATCCTGGTGGAATCCAAAGGCATAACAGAGAGAAAAAAAAACAGCACCTGATATGTCCAATGTGTTTGCGTATGGCAGCTCTTTACCATATACAGATACTCTGCCTGTGTTTATAAAGTGCAGAGCATTAAGCACAACCATACTCCATACTTTCAACAAACTTCTCCTCACCAAAGGCACACCTGTTCTATACCAGGCTGAAATCAGAGACTTAGAAGAATTAATTTTCAGTTCACACTGTGCTCTGAATCAGCTCTGAGCTAGAAAAGGCCCGTCATCCCCGCCCTCTTACCTAGGGCACACAAGGAGAAATGCGGGAGAGCAGAGACGATAGCCTCCCCTCACCTGAGTTGGGCAGTGCTCTGCAGCCGCAGCCGGCGGAGTCAAACGTAGTTATCTCTTCAGCTCAGCTGTGTCAGCCCTGGGCTGCTTTGAGGCAGCACCCTGGGAAGTCCCAGTGCTCAGATCTGGGCAGGATACGTGAGGGGATGCGAGGAAATTAATGCAGGCATCAGCAGGCTGGTGCAGCTGCCCTAGTTCAAACCTGAGCCAGCTCAGGCACACACACCAGCCCGCTGCACACACTCAGCCTGAGAGCTTCTCTGACAGAGAGGCATATAATTAATGAATTACTCAATAAAAACATGCACTTGGTTATTGTCTGTTGGTCACCAGTCATCACACGGAGCTATATTTACCCAACACCGCTAGGAAGATACCACTGGAAAGACCTGCCCCCAGCCTGTCTTGCTTGCCATTGGGTTGACTGCCGACATCAGCAGAGATGGCATCATGTCAGGGACTGCTGCGTACCTGCAGAGCCAGCTGCTTTGCCTGTTGGGAGCTGCTGAACCAGTCCAGACCTTCGCTTTGGGGAAATACTCTATTTGCACATAGACCTAGTTTTTCTCAGTCAGGCTGGGTGCCTTGCAACCCCCCAGAGCACAAAGTAGAGCTCAGCCCTTTCTATCTCTTGCTGTCATTGGTGAACAGATGCCAGATTTCCATCTCTGTCCACCAGCAGGAGCTTAGCAACATGGCACCGATCTCTCCTCTGTCCAATGTTCCTTTTCCCACCTGTGCAAGAGGATTGGCTCCACCACCGAAGAGCCTGAGGTCTTCTTAGAAGACAGTAAAAACCCTGTTACTTCTACAACCTGGTGCCTCGCTAGTGAGACTGCAGGAACTAAACATTTCAATCCTTCCCATTGTCTTTGCCTTGAAGGATGTTGTAACATTCCTTAATAAGTTTTGATTTCGATAGGATTGACATGTTCCTGAATGTAGTTCTTCTCATGCTCTAATGCTCTCACTCAGCTGTACTATTCAGAAAGCTGAATAATATCCACAATATATAGTCCTAATTCAAACTGTTTAGTGTAAGGGGTATCTCATTTGAGTTTCTGAACCTGTCCTTCATTAAATACAGCTAGGAGCAAAAGGAGGCTGCTGGCTCGCTCCCAAATAGCCATGCTAGAACTTGGGCTTATGAGTTTTGAGTTCTCTTTATCAAACCCCTGACTGGCTCTTTCCAGAGCAACAATGGTGATTGTCTGCACTCAGTGTTTTCTGATGAGTTTATTATGCCCACAGTAGCATTTTTAATATGTGACTTGATTTTTTCATGACTTTGTTTCTGCCTCATCAAGTGGAGTTAATTACATTATTTATGGTTCAGACCCAGCCAGAGTTTTCAGTGTGTATTACATGGACTTGGTACACACAATTTCTCCAGTAATTAAATAATTGTTGTAGATGGGGCATGCCTGCAAACGTAATGCTTGAAGTACCTCTGCTCTCTTTGCCTGCCTCGTCATACAGAAATTTGTATTGTCATACCACGTATCAAGAACTGAAGATGCCTGGACAAATTTGGAAAAGGACTGGCGAGTTGCCATATCATCTCAGGCTGTAAGCACATCAGAGGCTCAAACCAACCACAAGTCATTGGGCTTGAGGCACAAGAAACTCTTTAGCCTTTTTTGACACCAGAGGTCAGATGTGGTGGCTGCTGTGTTCCTTTCAAGCTTGATCATTTATGAATCTAAGGAGAGACAGCTTTACTCCTTTACGGGGCAACACAAGCGACTCGTGGGAGATGACCCTGTCCTGCTGAGAATGCAGATGTCTTCATGGAGATTAAGGCAGCGCTGTATGAAAGGAGAAATGCCAGACCTTATGATATATCCATAGCTGAGTGTCTTCTGCCCAGGCAGGACTGAATCAGAGCCCAGGCTAGGATCAGCACTTCCATTCTGAAAATAAAGCAAGGCTATTTTGACCAGACACACTTTTTCCATATCCCCTTTTTTCTGTGTCCATTATACTAGGTGGCAAAGGAGCTTGGTTGGCAGTGCCCTGCAAAGTCTCTTTTTTAATTTTTTTTTTCTTTTTAGATGTTTCAAGTTCTAAGCTGTTGTTTCTGAGCTTCCCAAGTCTGCATACCTATTCCCCCTGCCTGGACTTCTCATTACCCCAAACCCTACTACACTCTGCCCCGCCCTCTCTTACAAAAGGATGATTGAGAAGAGCCTGTGCAAGCTAAAACTGGTAAAGTTTCCTGGGGGAGTTATCCTGACACAGGGAAACACCTAGGCCATGGGACCTGGCCTGCCTGAGAAGCAGCACAGTGTACAAAGGTGAATAACTCCTCAGAGATGAAGAAAATAAAATTCTGAATCAGTAAAAGAAAGGCCCAAAATTTATAGGCTGCATGATAAATTGTACCTGCAAGGGATTCACAGTGATTATAGCTATTATCTCACTGGTATCACTTCAGGTATTGTGTAGGAAGCTACTGGACTGGGAGGAGAGATGATTATTTTTTGAGGGTATTCTGGTTGTTTCATCTACCTTACCATACTGCATGCTGTTAAGAAGTATTGAGGGAAATTGTTGATATGGTACCACAAAGTCAGTAAAAGCTAAAACAAAATACAGAGTCTGTCCTTAGCTGTGCTATTTCTGCACTTCTACCTGGCCAGCCCCTGCACTGTGGGAGGCAAAGGTCCTGGGATGAAAATGATGCGTGAGCAGACCACAATGCACCCACATTCCCAGCAGGGCAGAAATAACCAAAACTCTGGCCATTCCTTTCTTCTGGGAACCCTGTGAGCTTAAACCTGCACTTTTCTGCATGTTTAAACAGACGAGGGTTCAAACAATGTGTTCCATTAGACAGCAGAGAGTCTTCCCTCCCACTCCCTCACTTCCCTCCGGTGCTCTCCAGACCAGCACACTGATGGCAATGCCCACCACAGCGAAGGCTGCCACTGCTGAAAGGCAGCCCAGATGCTCGTACCATGATCTGACTGCTTGGAAGATTTGGGAGATGCAGGCAGGCTTCGCTCTTTCTCCGTTCTTCACCGTCTCTGTACCTGCAGGTGCTGAAACATACACTTTGCAGTTGCCACTGTCAGTTATTATTTTGGGATGATGGCGACTTTGGAGAAGGCTAATGAAGGAAAATAACACCCACAGCAGTTTATAAGTAAGCTAATTCTAAAACAGATTTTTTGTGGGTGAAGACAAGGTATATCTGTAGATCAAGATCTCTCCAGATGCCAAATTCTAACCATCTGCTATTGGCAATAGCAGAAAGAATAGTAATAATAATAATAAAATCTCTCATATGGGAAAGTATAAAGTATGCAGCAACACTAGTATGTAGGTAGATAGCAGCTACCTCCAGGCTCTGTACCCTTTAAAAGCAAACTTAGGAAACCGAGGGGGAAAGCATCACACAAGGCTCTTGATTTAATTTAGTTTCTGTGTGTCCAGTACCAGGCAGAAGAATGATATGAAAAACTGTCAGTGAAAACTTCCTTGAATATTTATTTTTAAATGCAAGTCAAGCTTGCAAATGTGTTGTCTTTGCTGAAATACAGACGTTATTTCAGGGCATTCTTGTGGGAATTTGAATCTTTTATTGCAGCCCACTGGCTCTTTTCAATAGTCTTCTTAGAGTTACCTCCATAGCTATGTGCTAAGTGCCAGGCAGCCGTGCCACACGAACCCCAAGCAGGCAGCACTCCTACATGGGCGGTGGCAAAACCATCATGTGGTCTACAGGACTTTTGTTGTAATCACAGTTATGTCTGAGGACAGAATCCACAGTGCTGAACTAGAAAATTGTTGGGGAGATCTTCATAATGGCAGTGAAGACCAAAAGCCAACCAACCAACCAGAACCACCAAACAGAACAACAACAACAAAAACAATAAATCTTCTTATGATCCATGTGTACATACGTCCTTTTAGTGTTTCTATGACACATGTGTGATGGATGACAGATGCACCTTTCTGCAAATCTCCCGCCCAATGCATTCATATGAAAAGTTTCAGACACTCAACAGCACACTATTTTTCTGTAGTTGACAGATTGCTTTGAAGATTACAGCAAGAAACTTTACTAATATGTTATTATTGCCGTTATTCAAGCCATTCCTTCTTTAGAAGTTACGAAGTATAGATTATGAATAGAATCTGAATAAGCACATATTTTCTTTGTTGTGTTAATGGCCTGGCTGAAGTCCACCAAAACAGGTTTGTGTGTGCAGCTGATTGTTTTGTTTCAAACCTCTGGATAATTTATACACGCTGGCTTGAAAAAGGGCACTCAGCACAGATCTGTTCATTTGATGCTAACTCAGCCAGGACAATAGCCCTGTTTGAGAACTCTTTTAATTGAGACATTTTTATACTAATGAAAACAATTTCATAATTAACACTTGGAGGAAATTTCTCCTAGTAATAGCCAATGCGAGAATTATCTTTGTGTTCCTCCTACAAGATAGAGTATTTCTTGTGTTTATCAAAGCCTACCCAAGTGACAAGAGATGGTTCGGTAAAGTTACAGTATTGCATGAATGAACCAGTTTCTCTAATAATTTCTAGTTTCTCTGATGTGGAAACTTGCCCAGACAATTAAAACAGTTAAGCCATGACCTAAAGAGACCTGAAGTTTCTAAAGGCTGACCACTAAATTCCACCAAGACATGCCCATGACCTTGGTTTAGGAAAACTGCTGGAAATAGATTTTTTTGCAAGATTCACAGCATTTTCAGCCTGATTTGAATAACACAGCAGTGAGAATATTTTCATTTTTACCACCTCCCATTTTGGTGTCCTTGCATTTCAGCTCATTAGCTGATCAGCATCCAGCAATGTAATTGCATTTTCTCAGACCTAAGTTCTTAGGAATCTGGCGAAAGAGCATCAAGAACAATTTTTACCCAACAGGCAGGTGGGCAGACCACATAGTCGAGTCTCAAGAAATGCTCAAAGACCTGGAAATAAAGAACATGTGAGGTGGCCAAAATAATATAACTGCCCTTTAGTCTTTGAAAATTTCCAGGAGGCACTGAGATAGTTTCCTGACGTCAGGATTTTTTAGTCACCAAGTAGTCCCATGAAACCTGGGCATCTGCCATAGTCCTGGCAATTTGCTTCAGAAGAACTTTTCCCAAGCTCATTGCATCCAGCTGGATTAGTAAGAGATGATACCAAGAGCTTGAAACACCTGGTGTTCACCTCTATTCATGAACTTGCAACAAACCATTGTAAGCATCTGATCAGATCCTCCAGTTCCCAGTGCTATGCAAATGTAGGCCAGTAAACACACCAGCAGCCCTCACTTTTGTTCTGTTTTGTTTCATTTACATGGACTTGGAGCTTGCAGGAGACTCCCCCCAGCCATTCCTGGCATAGGAGGACTGTGCACAGTCACGCAGGACACCTGGAGCCTGAGTGTGATCATAATTCACGTCTGGACTGGATAAAACATATTTGGGTTGAGGCTTCTGTCTTTAACTCAGCCTTTTCCCTCTCTTTCAAGACTGACAACAAAGTGTCCGCTAGCTCCAGTTGTGATATTAATACCTTTTAGAGATGTTTTTAAGTATCTAATTGGAGTATGACAGCATGTTGCCTCACCACATCTAGGCTACCTTCTGCCTTCTCTCCCTGCAGCTTCTGGAGGAGTGCAGGGAGCGGGGTGGGGAGGAGGAGGGAGGACCGCTGTTGTAAGCGTGTGTGGTACAACCAAACACCTGAATCCTCCTCTTTCCCTGTCCTTTACTTTATTCCTAAGCCAGAAGTAGTTACTGCCTTTCTGAGCACAACGTTAAGTCATCAAAGGTGTTGTGCCTGCCAAATTACTCACTAGAGATGGAGTTCCTTTGAGTGGTGCTCCTCTGGAGCCATTGCCTCCTCAAAGCACAACGCTGACACCACACCAGGTAACCAAATAGGAGAACTAGTTCCCAAGGATTTGCAGGCTGTGGGATCTGGCATCTCACTCTATTTTTACACAGAGTTAAAATCAGTGGAAATGTGTGCCTGTGAGTGACCTTAGACCCAGGCTCCCAAATGGAGACATTCATTCCTCTTAAGAGGAGCAGACACAAGCCCTCGGGTTATAAAAGTGCAAACCATTTGATGAATTCTTCCATATGTAAGTTTCAAAAGACATAAATACAGGCCTGCAATTTCACTTTGGGGCTGGCCAGAGCCCGTGTGTTCAAGGGAGGCACCTGGAAGCAAGGCACTGAGAGAGAGGAGGCTGGCGGGAGCGAACCTGGGTTAGACCTTTCACCCAAAGCAAACGCTATTTGCTGTGCCAAGAACGCTGCTTCACCTGTCACATCCTGCCTGCCCGTCTGTCCTGCTCTTCTTGCAAGATCCCAGGCTGGAGCTGGCACAGACAAGTGAAACTGCCTGAGCCATACCGTGGGTGAGAAGCTTTCTTCAAGGGAGTTATGCTGCTCAGGGAATCTGGCAGTTCTGTAAATCACAAGACAAACGTTCACTGTAAATTAAGGCAGCATCAGCCAGGCAGAAAACTCTGGCGGCTGAATGTTTTCACGCATTATAAATAGGAGTAGTTGCCTTGTACAACATGAAATAACCCAGAGATGACAGGATGTCCCTTACGTTGTAGCTATAGAGACCCCCCTCCATGCACCTGGAGGAAGCATGCACTGTAATAATATCACATGTTTTATGATCATTGCTTAGGCTTCAAAGACAAATTCATCTCCTTTTTCTTGGCTACTCTCGGGTGAAATTGATTTTGTTGTTGGCTTCCTGCGCTAGAGAGGGAACAAAGCTTTATGCATTGTTCATCATCTATCAGCATTGAAGAGAAATAAACAGCTTTAAATTTAACATTTCCATGGCTCCAACCCTTATCAAAATACTATTGAACCTGTTATCAGACTGAGGCTTTATGGCATAGCCCAGTGGAAACACCCAAGGCTGTTTCAAGGCTTCTCTGTGGTCAAGAGAGAGCCCTGCAGACCAGGCTGGGAGTGGGCTGTCAGCACAATACGTGGTGGGGATGGCAGTGACTCTGACTTCCAGAGGGGGTTCCCCATCTTCTGCTCACTTTATAACAGCAGAAAAAGCCTGGCTGTCCAGGACTCTGGCACAAGCAAACCATGCTGAAGGCAATGAGTATCGTACTTTGCTCTCCCTGTTGCAGTCAGTCTGCAACTTTTAAATTTCCCCTGGGTTACAGCAGCATCAGAGGGTCTCGTGTTGTTTGCAGCCATGGTTGGGGGCCACAGAAGAGCAGTGCTTTCTGATGCTCCCACAATTTACCTCTGAGATTAAAGTAACCCACACTGCCTGGCAACCACCAAGGTCTTCACAAAACACCCTTTAGTGACTTCAATCTATGACCTAAGAACAGAGTTCATGAAAGTCATTAGCAAGCACGACACCAGCTCAGCAAAAACCAATGAGCACCCTACAGACAGGCAAAGTGGAGGCAGAGCATGTTTGCTTTGCAGAACGTCCAGAGGACACGTAACAATGATGCTGTGCTGATGAATCGCCTATCTTTGCCTATTTGTGGCTCCACTGGTTTACACCAGTTGTCAGCTTGGCACGTATCTCAAGAACTGATGCAATACACGAAGGACCTCAAAAACACAGCAAGCAGGCAGGAACCCAACTCCATCACGCACAGAGGGGGTTAGGCAAGGGAGACCAGAAAGTTCAAATGCTCCTGCTGTGAGCAGTCCCAGTCATGGGACTCTTTGGGATTGTCATGGGGTGCCTCAGGTCTGGCAGCTGGCAGATGTGGTGAAGGTACTCGCCTGGGGCCACTCGGACTGCATAGCTGCAATTGCACAATTGCAGCATAGGAAGCGCGTGGGACTCTGAACCCTCCCACGAGATGTTAATGGGAGAAGTGTTCTTCTACTCTGAGATTGCACCGCAGTAAATCTGTGTCATCATTTACAGATTGACAGGACAGCTTTTTTTTTTCTTTTAATTTGCACTCTCCTTTATCTTCAGGTGTCCCAGTTCCCTCAAGCAGCAGTGTCACTTACTCCAAGACTATTGATGAGCATTTTGAAGGCTTCAAGAGGTGAAGTCACCCTATGAAAACCTTCACTCTTCAAAAGTAAAAGGACATTGATAGGTGGTTAGAAATCACTAAAAACATACGTTTGGTTCCTGATCTAGTGCTGGAAAACTCTTGTATTCCTTCCCTAAAAGATAAGAGCCAGATGTAGGCTGGAAGTCAAGGACAACATGGTTTCCCATTCTGAAAGCAGGTCTCCTCTGCCATCAGTCTATTTTTGTACTTAACGACAAAATCTTGTTTTCTGTGATGGAAACCCAAAACATAGCATTCACCTTTAGCTGGTTTGGCTTTTTTCCACTGCAGTGCCAGTAACAGCCTCCTGCAAAAGGGAAATGGACATTTTCTCAGAAATGATCAAAGAAACTCGTGATTTCACAGAGACACGAACTTTGACTGTCATTTGTATACAGGGAGACAAGCAATAGAATCAGTGCATCTTCTGCTACTTACACTCTCTGTGTGGCAATATATTCTCTTATATACACTTTACATCATCCTGTGTACGTTGGCTCAAGCACAATTATTTAGAAATATCTCTGGAAGAAGAGCATGAGTGAAAAACTGAAATGTGATATAATCCTAATAACTCCTCAGCAACCTTACATAGCTCTTATCACAATCTTCTCTCCTCTCACTTAATTTTGCTGCTAAATCCCTCATGCTTTCTCAAGCTACTTATCCTTGCAGGCTGGAGGTCAGGTTGCACCCAGAATGGCAGATTCTCCTCTGATAGCATGCCCAATATGAGGGAGATTCCCTACCTTCAGCAAGTTTTTAAAATGAGGTTATTGATTTCGCTTTGCAAACGAATCAAAGTAGATCACCTGACCAAGTGCAATGGGATTTCATCAGTGGGGTAAGGACAAAAGGTGAAGGGTTTTCTGTGGAGCGCCGTGCAGAACAAGCATAGAAAGAAACCGCTGGTGCTGAAACTCCTAACTGCCCTGGAAGTTACTGAAGAAAACAGAGTGACAGAAACACCAGTTCTTCTGTAAGTTTGTTGAGCTACAGTTGTTTAAAATGATGTAAGATTTTCCTAAAGATAGTCACCTAATACAATTTACCCTCTCTACATTGATTATCTGATCTCTGATATGAGACCTTCAAGTGCAAAAGGGCTTTCATCTCTTTGTGGCTGCAGAGTACATGGAAAGCAGGCTGTATGATCTGAAATACAGGACAGACCCAAAAGGAGATTTTCCTGTGAGGTTTAATACACAAACTGTTACACTATCTCATAACAACTCTGTTCCTAAACTCTGCCCTGTGAGTAAGCTGCTGGAGAAATACATGCAAAAGAAGAAATAGTTACAGGCTAAGGAAAGTCTTGCAAAAAGCAACTAATTTTGGAGAAACAAATATAGTTTCTTCACTGGGGATGTCTCATGCACTATTCCCATAATCAGCGCTGGATTATGGGTCATTTGCACCCCTCAAACCAGTGTCTGGCACCAGTACATTCACCCAGGGTTATGGGCTCTGCCAAAACCAAAGATGCTCCATCCTCTGGTTTCTGGAGGGAGTTACAAAACTCCAGGTTCCACAGAGCTGGACAAGTTTTCCTGCTACAGCACCTGTTCACATCAAAGGATGTGAACAGGCTCTCTCCCACCAGACAGAGGGCAGCGCCTTTCAGTGCCTGTTTCTGTTTAGGAAATGCACGGAGCTCTCCCCAGGCTCTGAAGAAAGGCAACTGAACCCAGCAAGTGCAGCAGCAGGGCCTGCCCCAAGGACGGCCCCATGTTAGCAAGTCAAAATAACCATATTCCTGGCCAAACCCTTCCACAGGTGTACACAGGACAGGGTGGCTCAGTCACAGGCACCTTCAGCCTCTCCGAAGATCCATGGCCGAGGCACTCAAGCCTCCCAGGTTGTTCCAAACCTGGGACGTATCCCAGGCTGCAGCAAGGGAGAGGCAGGCAAAGATGTTGCTCTTCCAGCTACTCTGGCTCTCAAGATCCTGGCTCTGCTCCCCAGCATAATTTCCATTACCTTGAAGAACGATCCAAACAACTCCAGTAGCATGATCAAAAGTGTATGAAGAAGATCCAGAGGTGATTCAGTATGTTGGTGCCACAGAGACATAAATGTACTGATGTATCACAGTCCTCCCCATTCCCCCTGCCTCCCACACAACCAGCGGTGCCACGGGAGAGGCCTCAAGCACCAGCTCCCCTTGCAGCAGCAGAAAGCGTAACTCTCCTTAACACTATTTCTACAATTATTACATCTGACCACTAACTGCTCCCTTTGAAGAGGGCAAACCCAAAAATGTTCCAGTATGTTAGAAAAAAACATTCTCTGGAACTGCAGGAGTTAATTTCCTGCACCCAAGTTTTGTATGCTTTTGCTCTTTAGAAACTTTCAGCTGTGGAGTGTTAGATAAAGCCATAGAAAGATCCCTGTTATTGTTCCCTTTTCTTGTTTGTTTGTTTGATGATTCTTCTGCTTTGCTGCTGATGGCACTTCAAACTGATCAGAATAATGACTGTATTTATTGGTTACTTGAATTGTTCAGCATATTGAGTTTCATTACAAATATCTGGAAAACATTTCTATTCAGATGAACCTTCGTGGCCCTAATGCTGAAGGATCGATTTGTCTCACAAGATGAAACAGAGGTCAGAAATTCAATGCAATCTGACGACATTCTGTTATTCCACTTATTATTATGGCAACATGCACTGGTACCACAAGTGTTAAGGCTTGCATAAACATTCCCATTTTAAATCTTATTTTTAGAGATTGCAGCTCAGTCAGAGAAATTTGCTGTAGGCAGAACTTGTCATACAAATATTCAGCCTAAAACTAATTTTCTTTAACATGTTTTAACACCTTCCAAAACAAACAAAGACTTCAGCACTTTTAAAAACACAGTTCTCTATATCTTGATCTAAACACAGGGCTTGATTCAACAATGAGCGGCTCTAGTTTGAGGCTAATGTTAAGTATATTAACGTTAATTGAATTGGGTTACTCTAGAAGTAAACTAGAATAACATAGTGGTAGATGAGACTCAAAGACTCTTTGTTTATTAAAAACTCTATGTGCCTCTACTTGATTCTACTTTAACACCAGCTTGAAGCCGGCTGACCTCTGCTCCTCATAACAACCTGTCTGAAGAGGAGAGAAATCCTGGTTATAAAAGCCTGTTTCCAGACGATCATATGTTATTTACTGAGGCATCCAACAACGCTTCAAACTTGTGTCAGCCAAGATAAGTTTGGTGAGTGCATCTCACACCTCCTGTTCCCATTTACTCAAAATGAAAACCTCCTTTGAGGGATCCTGCCTTGCACAGAACACAAAGCACCACTGACTTCAAACAACCTGAGCACCGATCCTGCTTGCTCGCTAAAGCAGGTGAGAGTGTTTCTCATTTTGTTCAAGATGTTCATAAACATTCTTTTAAACATTACAGGCAGCTAAAGAAAGGAACAGCTGAAAGCACGCGAAAACAGACCGCACTGCAGCAGCACACCTGAGCTCCAGTGCTGCCTTCGGGTTGAACACCGAGAGAGGGCTCAGTCCAGGGGAGCTCCACGATATCCTTCATGTGAAGCACTCTCTGCAAGCCCTTGCTGTTCTTCTCCCACTATAAAGGGAACTACTTGGTTAGTTCAGGTTGGGGGAGGCTCCACTGGATGGATCTTCCTTGAGACTGTAGCAGAAAGACAACAGAGAGGACTGCTGCCCGGCACCCCACTTGGATTGGCAGCAACTAGCAACAGTGCGTTTGAAAACTGTCTTAAGCTAAAGAGAAGGTTACTTTCCTTTCACTATCAGTGCTCCTCTGGGGATTTTCAGCTTACGTGGGTCTCACAGAAGGTGCACGTATGTGTTTTTTACTTCAGCTTCTGTCCGACACCAACACTTCTGTGTCTGTCGTGAGCATGTGTGCATCTGTGCACGTCTTTATCCTTGTCACCACCCCCGCTCATGACATAAACAGCAAAGCATCTCCTGTCCTCAAACTACAGCCAGATGTAACAAAAAATTACTGCATCTCCAAAGGCAGTCTGGGTTGTTGGGACAAGGAGGCAAACTACACTTACCCTGCATGCCCCTGGATATATGGGATAATTAAGTGTACCAGTAAGGCTTCACCTGGAGTACTGTGTTTGGTTTTGAACTTCCAGTACAGGATGGATTTTAATAAACTGGGGAGAGAGAAGCCCAGCACTGCTGAGACAATCGGGGGCCTTCAGCACATGGCCAAAAAGGGGCAGCTGAGAGAACCAGGCTTGTTTAATCTGATAAAGAGGAGGCTAAGGGATGATTAATAGTAGCCTACAACTTCTTATAGGGTATTTGCACATATGAAACAGACCAAGTCTTGGCAGTGCCAGACAAGGTAATGAGGGACGAGGACCAAAGACTGTGGCTCGGGTCAGACATTAAGGGAAAAAAAAATAAAAACACACATTTTACTGTGGGATAAGGCAAGCTACCCGGGGAGGCTGTGCAATCTCCATCCTTGGAGGTCTGTAAGACTTGGCTAGACAAAGCCATAGCTAACCTGGTATAGTGGTGGAGGTAGTGCAGGAGGCTGGACAGGATGACCTCCAGACATTCCTTCCAGCCAACATTTCTGTGACAAATCATAAGTCCTATTAATTCATAGTAACTCAGTCACTGAAACAGCTTCAGAAGGAAACGTGGTTGCTCACAGAGAAACAAAAAAGTCTACGCATGTATGAAAAATGGACTCTGGGCCTTGCAAATCCGAGCAGGCCAAATGAAGAACATTCACTCAGAGATGAAGAAGAGTGTTTACTTTTCTGGCAATGTTGCCTTAGCAAGTTTAAAGTCATCAGATAACATAAAGTGAACAAAACCCAGCCTCACTGAAAACTGGGAGTTCTCCATATTTCCTGCTCAGAGCTGGAATATAAAGCCCCAGCAATACAAGGCTCATAGAGGAGGGCTTTTTCAGACATTACAATACTTTATACAACATACTGGGGGTTAAAGATACTTTCAAAGGGATAGATCTTTAGCTGCACAGTTAACTGCTTTTGAATTCCAGAAAAGCAACTTTGTGCACATTGAACAAAAGTCTTACGGCTACTTCCAAAATAACCTAGGAATCCTGAACCTATTTGTTTGCCACTAGAAAAATTTCTACAGTCAAGTTTTAGACTGTGTCAGGGCTTTCAAACTGCCCAAAGTTTCTTGTGCTCCTTCTCCCTGTAGGAGACTTTAATGAGACAAAGCTGTTTACATTTTTTCAAACCCACTTTATTTCCTGCATTTCCAGCTGCAGCCCACAGTTTGCACTTAAGTACTGGCAACACCAGATTTTCCAGAGTTATCATTATATGACCACAAGCAAATCTTTCAGAAGATTTGTAGATAACTGGAAAGGATGCTATCAGTTTTATTTGTTTGCTCGCTGCTTACTGTACGTGCATTATGTGTTAGGTACAGTTTAAAAGGCTACAGCTGGACAGCAGAAAGGAAGGCGGCTTTGCTCTGGCATGCAAGCAAGCAGCTTGCTACAGCACGCGGGGCAGGTGAAAACCACGAAGGTAGGGGAATAGAGAGCAGGGAGCCTGCAGGCTGGCTGGGGGCTCCCAAAAGGGATGGGAGACTTGCCTGTAACAAAGACTCACAAATAACCCATTGGGTGCCAGGGAAAATCACGGTTTCCTCAGGTGTCAAACAGGACCATGCAGTCCAGGAAGCTGCTCAAAGCTCCACAGTACAAACAAGAGGAAAAAACAAGCCTTTGCGGACAGAGAGTAAAGATTTATTTCTGAACACCAGAAAATTAAAAAGAAAAATTGAAAAATCTGTCTCCTTCAGAAGATCAGAGTAGCCCTGTCAGCAATTACCTTGCTCTCATCTTTATTCTAATCAAATCAAGCATTTGACTGGAAGCCCTTTTGATATTTCAGGCATATTCCCTTCAAGGAAAAGGTGCAGGTATATCTGCCTCTACACTCTGAGCATCTCAGTTTTCTGTCAGCACATATCAGCGATCTCAGTCTCATTCTAGCACTGACTAAGGGCTTCATACCATTAACAGTAAGTGAGCATTTCCACGTCATTTAAATAAAAATGCAGCTTGGGTATTTCTGAGAATTTTCCTTGAGGTGAAAAATAGTGATTTTTATGAAGGAAATTCATAACATTTCTTTTAAAATTTGGACGAGTCATTATCACCATATTGTTAGCCATTCACTGTAATGTGGTTTGCTGTCTGCATGGCTTGACAGAGAACACATGGAGCACTCAGGAATTATACACTGGCCTGTTAAATATGCAAGCCTAGTCATTTTTCTGTTTTTCTCTCCGTGAAGATTATTAAAGCACCTCTATGCTGTTATAAAAATGTGTAAAAAGAATGCTCATCTGTGCTAGTCTGAAGATTCATTTCACCTTATCTTAGATTTCTTCTATTTCATGCTTGTTTTATAACAAAAAAAATCAGCAGCTGAACTCCAGGCTGCTCTGCAATAACAAACTAGGACAGAACACAAAGGTACCTATACACAGCCTTAGCAAGAATCCACTCTTGAAGTATCCAAGAGGATTCTACACATGAAACTTAATAAGGCTATTTATAGATTATGAAATTCTCCTGTCAGCATCCCTTTAAAGTTTCTCAGCATAAATATCAACTGTCTTGCCGGACAATTGGCGAGACGTTAGGAGGCTTACTGCATGCTGTGCTGCGAAGCTATCTAGTTTTAAAGAGCAAATGACTCATTTAATAGATATGGTTCTGTTGAAAGAACATTCTCCAGAGCTTAGTAAGATGTTTAAACCACATTAACATTAGAAATCAATGAGCCAAAAGACTGGACAACTGAGGTCATGGTTAATGAAGACAGGCTTCAATTTTATTTTCAGATCCTGTTTTGGTCTAATCACTTGACCTCATTTTTAAACATGGTCTGGATGTAATTCACCATTTCAGACAGAGACTGATTGTTTTTCCCACTTTTACTTTCTTCAGCAATTTTAATGATATTAAACCTGATTTACACCAGAGGAATTGAATCATATTTGCTGATATTTTCAAAGAAATCTGCCACCCAATACGCACACGCCCACAAAACACAATCCAATTTAATGCTGCCATTTAGAGCATTTCTGGGTAAATGATGTATGTCTGCTGGTGGCTACGTGACATTAAAATACATAGGAATGAGCCCATTGTTTGCGTTCTGAGCGGTAGATGACTCACTCCTTATTGTCCAAGCCAACGTGGACTGCAATTGATGAAATGGCATCTTCCCCACTGGAAACAAGGTTGCTTCTGGTCTGTATGCTGACTGAAAGCACATTGAACAGTTTTTATATTAGTTAGTAATTATATTTATGGTCCCATACTCATAAACAAACATTTCAGCAAATAGGCTATGAATTGTTTAGGTGACAAGCCACCTTGAGCCATCCACAAGTTCCTTTTTGAGCTTTATGACAGGAGAAGGCACAGAGGGGAGAAAAAAAAAAAAGGATATTTGTATCTTTAAAAACTGTATTTCCTACAAAACGAAGATAGTGCAAGTCTGAAGTAGCTTTTTGTTGTGTGCATATTTACACTGAACCCGCTACTGAGAAACTCTTAGCTCTTAGCAGACAAAGGGATGACCAAAAATCTAGAAGCTATGTGACAAAAGATAGTCACCAGTCATAAATTTCAAATACAGATTCATTTGAAATCTATTAGGGAACAAACTTGAGCCCAGCAGCTTGAAGTTGCATGCTTTTAGCACTATTGCAAAAATATACTTCCTGGAGCACTGTTCTCACACACAAAAGAAACATTTATTGTTTAAAAGAAACACCGTGTCTTGGGTTTGTGAAAGGAACATCCATCATCTTGAAAGAATGTCTTTAGAGAGAGAAACACAGCCTTGATGAGGAGAATGCAGATCTCTCAGCTTTCCAAAACAAAAAAATCATAAAAATACACTACCTACCAAAGCTATGCCTGAGCTGAAATAGCGTTAGGAGTAATGAAAACCTCAGATGGGTACACTAGTATTTATTCCTGGACAACCCTAGTGTCACATATTTATCCTACTAGCAATAGCTTTGGTCACTCAAATAGTGACACATTTTCACCAGTTTCAAATAGAAACAAATATGAAAAGGACTGAGCTCCTAACACTTTAGATTTCAGACTAACCAAATACCCCACGTCAGATATTAAGCCTGAATATTACAGACCTTCTTCCACATTTCTGGTCAGGGCTAACTCTTTCTTGAGGTAGTCTGACAATTGTTTTCTGTGTTCCAAACAGTGGCTTTACAAAAAATAAGCAAGATAGATGAATATTTATAGTTTTATTAAAATTCTAGTCTTTGGACATATTCATTTGTCATCACTAACAACACAACTCAAATATTGCCCAGGATTACTATTAGTGTATTTTGCATGTCCCACTTTCTGGCATGGTACGTTTCTGCCTCCTTACTCTCTATCATCTCTCCTCAGATTTATTGCAAAATGCTTCCAGCTGCTCTGCAGACACAAGGACCCATGAACTGATATAACAGAATATGCAATAATCTTTTGGGCTTTATGACATTGGTCAGAAAATACCCATCTGCTGGCTTTCAGCCTTTGAGATTTAATGATTTGCTATTTTATAACTGGAATTCAGAAAAACAAAACAAAAAAAACCCCATGAAACAGATTTATAACCTTTCTGCAAAACTAACACATTCATATTACTCACCTATCAGCCTCAGTTTGTTCCAATTAGGACAAGGTCGATGTGACTTTTACTAGATGAATTCTATGATACTATATAGCAAAGAAGCCTTTCAATATCAACGCTTAGTGGATGAAAAAGGCTCACATGCCTGAAAAATGGAACAAAGGGCATAAAATTACTTCCCTGGAGAAGTCAATGAGATAAATAAGATTCCAACACTGAAATGTTTGATACCTTCAAGTGATTTCTAAAGTGAAAGGGTATGAGCAATTAAGCCCACTCATTCCACTCTCTGGTCCTGCTACTTCCCCATGATTTGGTGCAACAGCCAGCAATGTTCTCTGCCTATCTGAAAGGAAAACCAAAAGAAAACCTAAGCAAATGTGTCTGCTCCCCCCCCCCCCTTTTTTTTTTAATTGATTCCCTGGTGAAGATATTAGAAAACTGCTAGATACAGTTATTTTAGAAATATACATTTTTGACTGGTGGCTTAACTCATGACTCAAAAATTATTCATAAAGCTAGCGATGTGGTAAGACACCGAGCGTCTAAAGAGACTGCAAGAGAGCAAAGATTTACATTTTGCAAGGCTGGAATGTACCTCTACCACTTTCTTTTTCTACAGCCACTGTTATGAATTTCATAGGAGCAAAGGCTGAAAAATGTTTAGGCCTTCCTTCTCTATGGCTTTGTCTAAACCCACACAAACCTGTCTCCACTGTCCAGACCAGGGGTCTATTGCAGCTCACTGTGTGTACCTTCTGGCTCATGTGCCATTGGATTCTGCTTGAGAGAAAAGCAAGTGAATGTGCTAGGAGAGAGAAAAATAAAGGCCTTGTAGGGAATCAAATGAACACAACCTGTCTGCATAGAGAAAAGAGCTGAGATTAAGATTTATTTTTCCTGGCAAATTCATTTCTTGGATTCCTAAAGTACACATTTCCCCCTCGGTTTGCATAATCTGCTCCCAAATACACAGAAACAAGCTTTTGTCTGAAAAAAAAAATTGCTTTTGAGTTGAAAAGACATTCTTTTCCTTCTAGTCTTTGCTGTGGAAGAGAGAAGCTGGGGTAACAAATAACTTATTTGGCAATAATTAATGGTTCAGATGTTTTCAAATCACACACCAATTCCAGGGTTCCACTGAATTTCTTAGATATCAGAACCAAAGTCTAATTTCAGAGTATTTGAGAGAGCTCATGAAATACTGCTGCAACAACATCATAACGCATATAGCAACGTTTTTACAGACTGACAATTGTTATTCTAAGAAATTGCCCTACAATACACTAGCACGTTTATGTTACAAGTAACTTAAACATTTCTTTCCAAAACAACTGGATTTGGAGCACAAAGAAAAGATGACCTAAGTTCAGAATTTATATGAAATAATGCACAAGATGTATAAAGATTCTGTATAAAGCTATCACATGCCTACTAACAGTAAGCACAGAATAACTAAGCTCTCAGGGACAGAAAAAAATAGCAGAAATTACTGCTGATTTTTGTAATAGTGGTCTCAGAAAAAAGCACATACATAATAAAATGCAGTCCACAGCGTGAGAAATGTCTCAATAAGGATCCCTTCAATAAGGATCTACATACAAATCAGGGTGCCACTTTTAAGGCAGAAGTAAAACATTTGGTAATCTTGCCATGGTTTGTGTTTGTCACTTTTACAGAAGTAAATACCTGAGCTGGTTGGTTTGGTTTCTGCATCTTGGTATTTCACAGCATTGCCTGCTGTGCTGGTAAGACTTTGTTGACATCTGAAACACTTCCATATTACTGTTTTAAGTTCAGATCACAAAAGCGTCTTTGAAGTAAATTTCCAAATCCTCCCCACTTACTGTGCTTTGGTTCATATGGATTGGATTTATTGCACAGAGCCTGGCGTCCTTCCAGATAAAACTAAACCAGAGCCCACCTACTGTATGATTGCAGCCACCAAAGGCTGTCCAGTCATGGGACTGCACAAGAAAGAGCCTGGCAGATCTCCCATCCCATCCCCCAAAGCATAGGTCATCAACACTAAATTTTTCTAGTGCTCCACACTAGTTGCTAACATAGACTTAGCCTTTGCCTCCACATGTCTAGAAGAAGTGTTTTTATTAATATCTCCAAGTATTATTCTTAAAACATCAGATAACTGAAATGTCCAGTTAAATGCACTTTACTTATGCCAAACCTGAACCTGTATTATGGTGTCTAATAAATATTGCATCCAAACATCATTAAAACAGTAACAGCCAGGTGAAAAACTTTGTTCCACAGTGATAACCACTTGAGGAAGAATCACATGCCCCTGATGAAACTACCCCTGTGAGGAAGTGGTCAGCAAAGGCATTAAGAGATTTGTAGACAGTTTTTGCTTTTGTAAACAAAGTGTTCTCTATTGGTGGGAAAAGAAGAAAAAGAATTACTGGCAATCCTTGCTGCACAGGTAATTATAATAATGCTTATTTTCAGTAACTGATAGAGACAAATGCTGAAATGAATATTGGACTACAAACTCTTACACAAATCTAATAGCTTTCCTTCAGAAAAAAAAAGCTTATTCTGAAGGTCATTTCAGTTAGCACAGTTTCTCAAAGAGGCCAGTCCTCACAGAAACGTTTTCACAGACAAATTGTTAAAGTTGTTCAGCACTGCTGTTTTGGCAAGGTGTCCAGCCAGATGGGTTTGCTAATGACTCTTGTAAAGTGTTTAAATCAGAATCTAGTGTAACACATGACTGCCATGTTTAATTACTCTAAGTTAATACAGCTTAATGGATATAGTTGGGTAGATAAGAGTCAGTTTTTGATGAAAAATACAAAGGTTTTTCCGTTTCAATATAACAATACCAAAGCCTTGATTTGCTGCCCATGTAACCTTTCCTAAGAGCAGTTATTCAGAACAATCATTATAGCAGGAATAGACATTTGTTCAACTTATGAACCATTTCTTAGCCGATATAACAAACAATGGATACAGAATTTTATTTGCATCAGTTGAATATATACTGTAACAATTCTACAATTTTCTGTAGGCTTGCCTGAATGCATTTAGCTGCTGAAAGGAAACTGGAATACAACCATGATTTGGAACCATTTTCTTTTTTTCGTTATTGAAGGATAACTTCAAAGGTTCTTGTTAGCTTCATTTCATTTTGTAAACTTGCATTTCTTTTTTGGAGTAGACTTAGTACATATAGCTCAATACTACACACAAAACTGTAGCAAAAGAGGAATAAAGCAGTGAAAGCTATCATCAGTCTGCTTTCACATCTCACATATGCTAACACTGCAATCAAATCTTCAATTGCAGATAGAAGAGGATGGCAACCTATCTGCTGTTGTGATTAATGTAAAATAATACACGAAAACTAGACACCTTTTGAAAAATATTTCTTTAGAACATATTCCGCAGTAAAGCAGTTTCTCTCATAGGTCACTAAATCAATGCCTGCGAACAGTCGAAATAGCTTTTTGCTCCTTGACCTGTGAAGCTACCTCCTCAGTTACAGCATAGGCCAAATCAAAGAAATCCACTTTGATAATGGTGACGATTCCTCATTGTTAACGATGGACTGATTACTCGAGGGGTTTGGACCGTCTCCGGATTGAGAACCTCGATGGTGAGCTGAATGGAAACCTGAGCTAGTGACAATGGTTGTAGATGATACAAGATAAAATAATTTTTCAGGTTTAGATTTTTAACATTTATTAAAAAAGCAGGATGTATGTTCATTTCAAATTAAACAGTTAAAAATGTTAAAGCATACAAACAAATCAATTGTGTACTAGCAGCATCCAATTGTTAGAATTTTCTAGAACTCCTCAGTACAGTCTTGGCAAGCTAAAAATATTACAGCTTGCAACCAACTGACCTCACCATAGTGCAGATAAAACAAACTTTATAAAATCAACAATTTAAGGTTAAATAAGCTTAAATAAAGGTGTTAAATACAAGACACTTGATCAAAGCTTCTGTACAAAGATAAACAAATTTGGCATTGTACAATTGATTGGCTGGCTCACACCATACATGATTCCAATAGTTAAGCAATATAACTGTTTAGCTGAACATCAACTATACAAAAGTAACTGAAGTTGGGAGTGGGCTAACCCCAGTGAGCCATTTACAAGGCATGTGAATCTTTAGAAAATCAGAACACTGTTTATATTCAGGCACCATTTGTTCCTGCAAATAAATAATCTCTAATGTATCTGCATCCAAACTAGTGTTAAACACATCAGTGCTAACATTTTATAAACACAGCTTTTTGACTATTCACTATACCTCCATTCTTATTGCTATGACAATGTGGACCGTGGAAATAAAACTACTGTACATACAAAAAAATAGAGCACCTTTTAAACATTAAAGTATATGTCTGGTTATTCTTTTTATCTTACAATACTGAAGCCCAAGCTAATGTAAATTGCTTTAACATCTTCACCAGCGCACCTGAAATGAAGGAACTAAAACCCCAGATATTCCTCTTCAGGCAAGCCCTAGCCAGCGCATCTTCTAAAAATGTCTAAAATGACACTAAGAATTTTTTTTACATTCATCTTCACACAAACAAATATCTGCTATTCTCTGCTTTCTTCATATGAATTTAAAGACAGATTATCACAGTTCTCCCTTTTTCAAATGAATAAAGCTGGATAGAGAATGTAGCAGAAACACCTAAAATGGATTGTGAACACAGTGAAATTATTATCCCGCTAATCAAAAAAATACAGCTGCTACATTACAGCTGTTACAAGTAAGTATTTTCGAAGGGGGTCCAGCCATTAGGATTTTTTGTCTATTGTATTGAAAAACCATTCTGTAAATTTCCTCAGTTGAGCAGCTGCTGTTTGAGACTCTTCTTGAAGTCTCATGTTATCTTGTCTCAGATGCTGTACCTCTGCTTGGAGAACTGCTTTGTCCTGTTTTTCCTGGTTAATAAAGATACAAATTGAAAAAAGTGAATAGTCATGATTAGAGCAATTCTTTTTGTTGCTATTATTTCTCTGCAAGTCATACAAGTTATATTTTGTTGAGCTCCCTAATCCATTCTGACAACTAACTCTAAGCTGATTCCCAAAATATGCTCCAAGTACCTTATTCATTCTAGGGTATGTTGTTTTGAAACTAATGCAATCTAAAAAGAAAACTAGATGCTACTTCAATACAAAAATTCTAGGAATTCATTCAATTTAACAAAAACTTCAAGCACTAAAAGGATGAGAAGACTTTGAGTATTACAGATAATATGTGAGAGCCCAGGAAGAAACAAAATCATCTACTTTCAAAATCTTCCCTATAATGATTATTTTCTGAATAAATGCAAGTCTCATTTCTACCAGTCCTGGTAATGTTTCCAGTTCAGGAATTAGATAGCAAATGAGACAAATCAACTCACTGTCATACGATCAAGACACCACAAGGCAACAAGGATGACAAATCTAGAGTGTTAACTGCTTAGAAACAGAACCTGCATGCATATCCCTATCCTTTGTCAAATCCAAGGTACCATAAAATGGAGATAAAGTACCTTATTTATTCTGGGGTATGACTATAGGTAGGACAATTTTATTTTGGAGTAGTCAATGACCTGTAAACAAGTCAGCCTTATAGCAACTTGTCTGTGTAACCATTCCCACAGGAATTTCTGCACTTCAGTGTTCTGATCAGCCACGAGGCTCTACTATTCATTAATTGTCATTATGCTATCTATTTGAACTGATGCACTTTTTTCAAACCTTTAATGAACTCTGCATAGAAATCTAGCTATTAAAACTACAAAGTAATAATACCATTAATGATCTCTTACCTTCCTCAGGTCAGTTTGTAGTTGCCGGAGGATCACTTCCAGCTGGTTAACTTTTCCAGTCAGAGTAGTTGGAGCATGCTCCCTATAAAGTAAACCATTATCTTCACTCCAGGTCACTTAAAAACAATTTTCTCCCCCATTTTCTCCCCCAGCTTTTGCAGAATAAGACTTTCAGGAATAACAGAGAAAACAAATTAGTTTAGGAATAGTTTGGGAATTAAAGATAAAAACAGCAATAGTGGAAAACTATTACCAGAACATAAACCTATCGCTGTAATATCTGAAATATGACACAACCTCACATGCAAACCTAGAAGAAATTAAAATAATTTTAAGAAGGAATGTTTTAGGTATTATTTGCACATACCTTCACAGTGCAAGTCAAACTTGCTGCTAAATGGTGTGCTGAGCACATTTGTTAACAAGCTGCTTTCAGATAAGGACTGTACTAATCTGAAGCAAGCTGCAGCAGTAATTATTGTAAACCAAAAGAGCTGTTAGAATTCTTTTGTCTGGTCTGCAGTTGTGTCATTTCCAGTAAAAGATAAACCTACAGCTTTACAGAGACAAATATTTTGCTTAAAGGTCAAAACATATGAAATATTGCCACAGGTTAATCAAATGCATGAGTGAAGGAAAATACTGAGAATAGCTTCTGTTTCCTGTATGACGACAAGCACTGTGGGAGACAGTATCACATACGTTATAGATGAAATTAGCCGTAACGTGAATTACTTTGTCTAAAAGAGAGAAGCTGAAGAGAGAGTAGCTTTATATTAAGAGCTGAATCAGCTGTTTCATGCAAGTGCAAAAATCAGACAGATTTGCCCATGCTTGAAGTGGAACATCTTTTTTAAAAGTCTTTTAAACCCTATTGATCACTTGGCTGGTAAAAAATGTGGACTTAGAAGTCATTGAAATAAATGCGTTTAACCATGTAAGTTAATTTGTGTAAAATTGCTTCAAATTATAATGTGATAGCCTAACAAGCAAGAAGACTAAAAGCTTTCTTTTTCCTCCATTTCCTGTTCTTCCACTCCTGCAGTTGAAGAGCAAAACTAATCAAAGATGTTTTTCTTCTAAGGTGTGCTAATTGACAGACTTTGCTCCTCAATCCCTCTGTTTTTAAAACAAGTATACTTCCCACAGCAGAAAAGACAGGGATAAAAAAAAAAAAGATAATCTAATCCTCTCACAGACCACTGGGTATGAAGAATTTGGGCAGTTCCCACAGTTTTCAGTTACAGATTCTCTTGATTCATTTCTCTCTGTGTAAATGAAAAACTATGGATTTGCAAGTAGCATTTTTTCCCTGAACATGAACAATTGCAAAAGGTAAGTTCCAAGGTCTGAGATGTTTGCTGCAGATAAGGATGTTATATACTACAGAGCTGAGCTCCTGTCATCAGTTCTATCCAGATGAAAAAAAGAAAAACTATTACTGTATAGGAGAAATACCGTGAAAAATTTGGCTTTCAGGTGCAATAGATCAGTGCAGGTTAATTGACTTAAACTCTGCATCAACCCGCACTCCGCACTATTCTCATGACAGTGCTTTATCTGGCTATACTACAAATTTCCTAGATGGAACTGGTCTGAGGTTGGTTCCAAGAAACAACACTTTTCAAAAGTAAAGTGAAAGTGTGATCAGTCTGCCATCAAATAACAATGAAACATGCATACAGACAATTTGACATCATGCTTTTTGAAATAAAATAGTAAGACACATTTACATAGTTTCTTAGTTTCAAAGTTTCCTGTTATGATCATATAAATAGCAAAAATACTTATGGAAAGACTAAGTTGCTGCTCACACAAGCAAAGTAGTGTGCATTACACACAGATTGCTTTGGTAGATTGAGACTCAAAGACGAACTGGACTCTGTCCAGTAGCTTCACAATCTAAATTAGGACTGTAAAATTGTTAGGATTTTAGTTATTTATGGCACATATTATGCAAGACAGTGTCACTGAGTGGATTGTTGATGTTAAAAAGCTTGTCAATTCCCTATAGGCAATATCTGTCAGCTGAATAGGAGTAAAAAAGCTTTCTTAACTTCCATAAACCAGTAGTTGGACCAAGACAGTTCCATCCAATGTCTTATTTTCTTCCTCGGGTCTTGTAAATACAATGTGCTAATTTCAAACAGTTTCAACCAAACTAAACTTCTTATATCCAAAGATCATACGATAAACTATATCACTACATTCTGAAAAGGCAGTGTTCATCCCTAACATATCAATATCAAATGTAACATTAGAATCACTTCAGCATTCTAGAACACTGACCTGAACAAGAATCTCTCCTACCCATTCTCCTTATACAGAGGACAGAAAAATGGGAAGGTTTTTTTAAATGTAGTACATTTAGTTTTAAAACCTGCACATTTTCAGAGCAGTGGTACTCTGCTTTCTATACTCTTCTGATTTCTTTCTTTACATTAACGTGTTGACACTCTCCTCTCTTTTCTCCACTTTTTGGCTGCCCAAATTATCCATTTTGTCCACTTATGTCTTTCCATTTCCTTCTACATGCCCTCCCTTTGACAGCATTAAAGTTAGGGAAAAGGACATGCATCGCTTTCTTTCTGTTGTTCTGGGGAGTGTGTGTTATATTCCAACAGTAATGGGAACCTCTGTCCTACATATATTTTTCCTGTATCACCTCTATCACAAGAAGGAAGAGGGAGAAAGAACTCTCACCACCACGTAACATGCAACATTAGGAGAAAATCAGTGGTTTTTGTTGTTGTTGTGTTAAGAAACATGTTTTAATTTTGACATACCCAGTAGCCTCGAGGAAATCTTTTCCATCTGTGGGACTCTCATCCAAAGGTAATTCTTGTGTTCCTTCCAAGCCCTGAGCTTGCTGCATATCATCCAAGGTACAAAAAGATGCTACTCTCTGATCTGTAAAAAAATAAAAAAGTAAGATAAGGATATGTTTAAAGCTAGATATATAAATATATATAAAATAAAAGGCTGTATTACAGCCAGTATCCTGGTTCAGTTCGACAACAGGATGTAGGTTTCTACATCACAGCTTCGAATACAATCAGCAGATGTAAAGTATATTCCAAGTAGTTGGCTTCCCCACATCTGCATCCAAAGGCAACCTCAAAGCAATTTTTTTGTGTCTCATATTTGTTTGGACCAGTTAAGGCTGATACGAATAGTAAATTGGTCTTGATGAAATCCACAAAAAACAGCTTGAGAACTCAGGGCCACAACAAATGACAATAATTCAATGAAAAGATTTGCATTTTCCATGGACTTAAAGCCCTCAGATTCCTCAGAAATCTGCACTGTTCATTTTGTACCATTTTGTACTGTTTACTATAGTCTCAAGCATTTGCAGAACCTATTGGCCATCTGCATACTTAAAAAGCAACAAATTCATATTAGTTTTTAATCAATTGAGGTTTCTGTTATATATATTACCAAGGCACACTATTACCTGCACTGGATTCCACTAGAAAGTAATCTAACAAGCATCTAAATAATTACCTATGGATATACAGTGTGGTTGCCAAAATACATCAGTCACCACGTAATAGAATTATGCCATGCAGATCATCATTGCACAGAATGGGAGTAAATGATGCATTCATTAGGATTTAATTTGTCTTCTATAAAAACATCCGTATTCCGTGGAGATCAATTTAACTTATTTCTGTCAAACAAAATCCATGTCTGTAGGTTTGTATAAATTCAGGTGACAACATGCCTGCCTTGCCCTTTGTCCCCTTGCTCTACCACCCCACAGACCCAAAGCTTGCATTGTCATGCAAACGTGCAAACATAGGAAATATTAAAGAAAGTTTACAAAAGGTAAAAGTCATCAATCCCAGATCATCACCTAGAAACGGCGTGTGATGACAGAACGGCCCAAGTTCTTCATCTGAGTCAAAACCTGGAATAAGATTTAGAATGTTCCTATAAACAAGACAGTCCATCTCCACTAAAGTAGCTGTGGCCCTTATGTAAAGTTCACATGATGAATACTCCCAGGGCAACTCATGCTGGCTCTCACCACCAGCCTTGCAAAAACATTTTTACACAACACCAACATTACAATAAAGCATGAGATGGCACACCCAGTGTCTCTAATAATAATACTCAGTACTGTGACACACAGCGTGACAATTTGGCACGACACACAAAGAGACAATCCTCCAAACCCTAAGAACCTAAACAGCAAATACAGGCCACACCATTTTAACTAGGAAGAAAAATTTGTTTTAATACTTGTACCAAATGAAAATAGGAAGCCAGCAGAAAACTGTTCAAAGGCATTTCTTAATGAACATTTTTTAAAGGAATAGCAAAGAGTAACAGTTCATTTTATTACATAAGGAAGAAAAATTGGATGCCATCGTTTACCCAATTTTAAAGACCACAGATCATTTCCTCCGATTTTATCCTTATTTCTGACTAGGCTTTGGCAAATATGAACACAATTTTTTCATGTGTTGACAATAAAGTAAGAATATAATTTTAAACACGATCAATTTGAAACATATTAAGTGGGATAGATTTAATTAGTATAGATAAACTAGGTTCCCAACTTGAACACAATATGTACGCTAGAAACAAGGCTTTGAAAACTATCAGCCTGACAAGGGTATGGGTCATAAGTTTGAAGTACATATCAAATAATCAATTTCACTTCTGTGGTATTCACATTTTCATTACCTTTTGACAGAAGAAAAGAAAGTCAGCAACAAATGTTATGTTGCTATTTTTTCTATGGGCACAAATAACGTGATGTGTGACATTGCATCTCACAGGCAATTCTACTGTAACATAAAAACATGAATTTTACTTCCACTGCGGAGTAAGCCTAATTAAAGAAAACGGCCACTTGTCTGGCGTATTTTGTCAGCTGAGAATATGTTTTGTCAGTTTATTCAGGAAAATATCTTTCTCCTGATGGATAAAAGCAGGTGTAAAAATAGATGCATGCAGCTGTTAATGAAACCGCACAAGTTTAAAACCCATTATTTTAAAATATTTTTATATTACACAACAAAAATACAAAAACATGGGTGCTTGCAATGAAGCTTAATGTGTAGATTGACTCTTTCTTCCTTGTATATTCCATAAAGAACTTCAACTGTAGGTCATTAAAAATAGTAACTCTTAGAATAGGAAATTAATTATTAAAACTTTTCTATTTACATCATAGATTTTTCAGAAATTCTTATCTTTATAAAACTTGAAACCATATTATATTCCTCAGGTGAGGAACAAGTCACTACATGGCCATTAAAAAATAGAAAGTCTCCAAACACACAGCATACTATGTAAATTCCTGCGTTGCTCTTCAAAGAACAGCTACTTAATTTTCAAAAGCCTGGTTAGCGTCAAAATCATTCTCTGAACAAGTTTGTGACAAAAACTTTTGTAACAACTCGTACATCAACAAGATCCTTGAGTAGCAAAATATTTTTCCTTTGAATACTTTTCAAGCACTTTAAAAGATATTTTTATTTTTAATAACTATATCATCTCACTGATCTCCACACAAGTATTCATGCTTAGCAATAGTTTCAGCAGTTCACTATTTAAATCAGAAATGCTTTTAAAGCTCAACTGTGGTCAAAATTGAACTTGTGCTTCAAAGAGCAAAATCTCCCAACTGATTCTGTTTTCATATGTTCTTAACAGAATTGGCTTGACTCTATCCACAAAAATGAAATCAAAGCTACTTTTTGCTGACAGTTAATTTTTTGATAGAATAATCAAGGGTATTTCCGACTATGATACTGTAGGTATAAGTTCTGCTTCTTCCAAATTCTGAGGACACCTCCTATTCAAGTGGTATGTGCATGCTAAAATCTCAGAGCTCTAATTTTATCTGGGACATTCTTACCAAACCATACAAAGGACCCATGCATAGAAAACTGTTTGAGAAAACGGTTCTCAAATAGTCTCAAAATGAGGCTGAGAGAGTTGAGGCTGTTCAGCCTGGAGAAGAGAAGGCTTTGGTGGAGACCTTGTACCAGCCTTCCAGTAACTAAAGGGGGTCTACAGGAAAGATGGGGAAATAACTATCAGGGAGCATAGTGATAGGACAAGGGGTAATGTCTTTAAACTAAAAGAGGGAAGATTTAGTTTAGATGTTAGCATGAAAGTCTTCGTTCAGAGGCTGGTGAGGCCCTGGCACAGGCTGCCCAGAGAAGCTGTGGATGCCCCATCCCTGGAGGTGCTCAAGGCCAGGCTGGATGGGGCTTTGGACAACCTCGTCTGGTGGGAGGTGTCCCTGCCCGTGGCAGGGGGTTGGAACTGGGTAATCCTTAAGGTCCCTTCTAACCCAAACCATTCTGTGATTCTATCATTCCACAAAATGTACTGGTGTTTGTACAAAAGCTTAAGCAACTGTTGATTTAGCAAGATGAGGCAACAGCTGCATCTGACTTTCAGGTAATAGAATTGTACAGCTGTAGCCACTCAGAATTTCAGTCTAGATTTTTCATAGTTTCAGCCCACTAACAAAGGCCAGGAAAGAACTCCAGACATTTTCATGTACTGCAAAGCACAAAAGGCTGAAATAAGTATAGTGCATGAAGCATCCCTTTCACTATTAAAGCTAAGGTTATCCACATACATTGACATATGCATGGAAGCAAAACAGAGCTACACAGGCATGCATTAAAAATTACCAAATGCTAAATGAGTATTTTATTTATCTAACAATTTAAAATATAATTATTATTAAAATAATTCTCTCTTGTTGAATGCTTCACTTCTTTCTCGTTATGTTCTGTGTAGCATTACTCGCATTAAGCTATAAAGATTTTTAAATGGAAATATTAAAATAATATTAATTATAGTAGCACAGATGTTTCTGCAAAGATAAACTGGCATTAAGAAATACTACACTCTGATTGGCGTGGCTAGCAGATGCTCATAAAAATAACCTGGAAAATAATCATAAAGTGAAACC
Source organism: Anser anser (assembly GCF_964211835.1). NCBI lineage: Eukaryota > Metazoa > Chordata > Aves > Anseriformes > Anatidae > Anser > Anser anser. The sequence continues at coordinate 79,761,877 of NC_139722.1, forward strand.
ACCTATTTCAATGAACTAAATTAGAGATATCAGAAGGATTTTCTTAGGTTGTTAATTCCTGTAATATGATTTACAAAACACTATTCTTTGTAAAGCAGAATACAACCAGCTTAAAGTAACAAAAATAGTAAAAAGTTCTATTCGCCATAATAATTTTTATGTTTGGGTCAACCCTTTTCTATAATGACAGTAACAGAAGTAGACATCTAGGAAGACTTCACTTTTTGTTCCACAAGTTCTTTAAAAGATCCAAAATTAGCCATCAGCAAACATCATTAGCCAAAATTAGCCATCAGCAACACATTGAAAACCTGTCCTTCTTTTCTAACTTGTGGATCTACCCGAAGGATAATACAAAAACAGAATTAGAAAACAAAACAAACAACATATTCTCTCCTTTTTCTTTATTCTTTTCTGAGATTTTCCTTTTTCTTATTCATCTTTCAAATTTATTCTGTAAATCCCCGTATCTTTATCTTTACTCAGTTCAAAAAGTTACTTTATTTCTGTTTCTTACTCATATTCTCACTTCAGTTGCCCTCCCTAAACCCTCCTTTTTCTCTTCTGATGCACAGTCACATGAAGTTCTATTTTTTTTGTTTGCTTGAGGGATAGATACAAAGATATTACCACAATCAACTGCCAGCATGTCAACTGCTCCCCTGTCTCTCTGCAGCTACTACCAAAATAAAATACAGGAATGGAAGTAGCCTATCCATGTATGAAAGAAATTGAAGGATACCCCTTGCAACTGACCGCAGGAATTCTGAAAATCATCTCTGGATAAATATCAGGATCAAATCTATGTCCTGCAATGGAAGGCAGTGCAAATACTTAAAACAACATTGCACTGAACTCTAGCTTATAGATATTGACCCTCAGCAGAAACAGCTCAAGCAAAACCTCTTACAGATGCAGCTTCTGGAGCTTGGGGAGTTAACCCCTGCACAACTCTTCATTGCACTTCAGAGACCCGTCCACATAACAGTGGATTTTCAAGAAGAGTTTGAAGTAAGTATTCTGCTTCCCACAGAAGTTCTTGCCAAGCAAAGCATTAAAAATGAAATCCTCACAAAGTAAAAAAAGCATTATCATCACACTTTCAATTAAATCAGTTATGACTGCCTCATATTCTGTCCCTCAAACACTTACTCCACCCTTGCAGACCAGTTTAGAAACTGCTGTTCTACATAAGATCAAGGTGTCGGTAGGATAAAGGCTAATATTAATTATAATATTAATTAATGAACAAACTCCTCAACTGTTCAGGCGTGGGGGGAAGAGAGTTAGGCTAAAGTGAGAACCCTGTTCTCATTACATCCATGAATAAATTCTGAACACAGATGATGGTAGCAAAAATGTTACTACTGTATTTTATTCTTCATTCAACTAACTCCAACAAACAGCTCAAAAGGCTATATATAATATTAACCAGAATACAACAGCATTTTAAGACAGACAAACGAAGGACTGCAAGACCCATGTGGATTTAGAACTGATCAAAATGTCGAAGTTATCAATATATATATATATATTATATATATATACAGAAATCAAAGGGAAAAAACTCTGACCTTGGAATCAGTTTGGTAATACTAATGAAATAATATTAAGAAAAGACCTTGTAGAAAGAAAAAACTAAAACGAAGCCTAGGTTCTAGAAAAGAATATGACTTAAATATCAGCTTGATAAAGCCAAACTAGAGATTAGTTTTAACATTAAAAACAAATGCTACCCATTTTTGATCCTTTTTATTGTATTTTTTTTTGAGACCGTCCTATATAAAATGTGATCCCATTTATCAAAATAATTTTATATTAATCAGTTTATGATTTTTAGAATCATCTACTCTCTATTTTCCACGTTGACAGAATGCAGAACAGTAGTTCCAAGCTATTTTTAAATACTAAGTTGAGGCAACTCCTCATTTATCACCATTAAAATACATAAGGAAAAAGGATCTGCCAATTCATATCCAACCCACTCCCTCCCAGTGAATTTTTTATGATATCCCTATCAGTTATTCTTTTTTAAATGACTTTCAAATTACAAGACATCAGATAGAGAAAGTTGAGCAAGGGCTTAAAAATTCCCCTCCTAGTCAAAAGTTTCAAGTTGCAGTACTATGAATCTAGTCAAAACATTTTACAAATCATCCAACATACAGGCAGGCATCTCTACTGCAGAGTTCTAAACAGAAAAGAATTATGTTCCTTCATACAAAACTATTATTTACTGCTCAGATTCTTCTAAGAATTTAAAGAAAAAAGGAATAAAAAGTTTCCATCTTGCAACTCATACCATCATTTCTTCAGCTTTATCTACATATAATTGTATATATAAAATATGTATATAAAAAAAGATGTTTGCAACTAAAACCCAACAATATCCCCACCTCCCTATAACAAAGCACTGTGGATAGCTATGTTGTTTTACTTTTCTCTCTTAAATGAACACTCACATAACTCTTACCTAAATGACAATATTTTCATCAGAATATTAAATGGTAAAAGCAATGAAAATCTATTAAAGCTTTCAAATAAATCTAAAAATAGAGGAGCATAACTGGTACAGAATGACCTTTTAGATAGCTGAACTCATTTTCTGTTAGCATTTAAAAAATTCTTCATGTACAAAGTTATAAAATTTGTCATTTACTTATCCAAATCTATTTTCAGTTGTTAAGATATCAATAACAAGTGCCAGGATGTTTTCTGAGCAATCAAACGTACAAATGCATGGTACCAGTTGTTAGACTTTCAGCCTTACAGTACAGCTTCCTGCCAGCTACAACAGACATACGTGAGTAGTACTGAACAGTAATGAATACAGATAAAATTAATCACATTAAGAAAAAATACAGTACTTTTGATTGATAATCATCACTGTTGGTCTGTTTTTTGTTGTTTGTTTTGTTTTTTAAAGTTTTAATAATGACATTTACATTAGTATAGTAAATACTTGTCAAGAGTTTTTGATCAAATTGAAATTTAATCACTTCAGACTCAGGGAAGGAATCAGTACCAGAAATATTATTACCACGGTTACTTTTTAGATGAAAAAACAGAACATCTCATCACTAACTTAATAACCTGTTCTCCTCATAAAGTTGAGACCTGTACCTTATATTATATGTGATGATTGCAATAATTTCATCCTTATTCAGATACCTCTGACTTCTCATATATTCACTAGTGAGAGTAATAGCAGATAACAAATGTTGCAGACTTTAGGACAGACCCACGACCTAACCAAAACACTCCTCAGAAATGAAAGAACACAAACACACAACTTCATAGATAGATAGTTTCAAACAATGCAACCACTTATCTGTGTTTATACATTACATGTAGGTCTAGTTGCTAGAGAGGTGAATGAGGTTTTTTCTTAGTTAAACTGGTCTTATAATTTAATAGTGCAAACCTGGTTTATATCCTGCACCTCAAATTCTGCTACTGGAAGGTACAGCATACATTTTTGCTGTTTTACAAGGGCTTATTATGAAAACTGAGCACAGCAACATCATTTGTACTACACATACAAAGTTTATAGAGACGACACAATAAACCCAGATAAGCTGTTACTCACAGTCTGTTTATAAGCATCTAACTTATGTGCTTTGAATCTCACATTCAAAGCATCTGATTTTTTCAATTGACTACAGAGAGCACTTTGGTCCCTAAGTCACTGAATTGTATCTAAGATAGATACTGAGAATATCCAAATATCCCCAATTTTTTCAGTGACAATCTACAGCACTGAGAAGTAATACATCCAAAAGAACAAAAGGGCTTTGGAGGCAAACACTGGATTTTTGTAATTCAAAGTGTGGCTGTACAATATATATGTTTCTTTCTTAAAAAAATAATAAAAAAGAAAATTTGCGTAGTGAACAGTGATCTTTATTCAGTTTTTCCTGTTACCTTCAAACGCTCGTGCAGCATCTACCAGGTGAGACCAGTCTAGCCCTGTGGCAGTGTCTGGCAGGGGCATCAGGCCAGGATCATTGAATTTGGCTTTATCAGATAAGGACCCATCTGAGAACCAGAATTCATCTAAACAATAAACACAATAATTAGTCTTCCTATAACAATGATGTACAGTTAATTTTGAAGCTATTATAACGAGCTGTAAAAAGCATGTATAAGCAATAAGTGCTCATGTTCACTTCTTTTTATCGTTTCCTGTTCAATATTCCGTATGGGTGAAACTACTGTTAAATGCAAGCAGAATAAGATGGGGAGGGTTTCTACAGGTTTTTGTGACACCTTGCACATGATGAGTTCTTAGCATTTTGATGTGAATGCTGTGTGATTAGGCAGCATCCAGTCTTAAAGAATACCATACTAAACCTGAACACTGAGCAGAAAAGTTGCTAGATGCAGTTATATTTTAAAGAAGGCTGTGAACCAACATGAGATATTTATATGCAGAGTTGTATTGTGAAACTTAAATATTACAACTCCAGAAGCAATTTCAAAAATATTATCTGCTTTTCTTTAAATGAATTTGTAAGTTCTAGCCTATATCCAAAACTCACTTTCACATTGAAAATACTACCCTATTAACTTAATATTTTGTGTATCTTAGAATGCAAGGCTTGCATGCTGATCTCTAAGCTTCAGAGCGTGCTGTAACATGTTGTATACTGTAGGTAGTGTATACATTTCAATTAATGTACAATCTATAAAGTTAGTTCAAACATAGCTTTCAGTTATGCAGTCTTTTTAGAAAGATACCATTAGCATACATCATAGCAGAGATGATAATTTTCAAAATCTTAAATAGTTTAACATTTCCATATCTTTCAACAGCAATCTTCACTTTGATCAATGTAAACATTAAAATAAGTATTGCTGAATAAGCATACAGATGTTCTTAAAATTGCATAAAACCCAAATAGATTATTTTAAACTAAAGTTCATCTTAACCATAAAGCTAGTGATGCACATATTGTCCTTTTATTAAATACTGTAGTCAAAACCAAAGAATTTTTGCTTTTATGATGTGTCTACTTGTATTAAATAAAAAGGTCAAAACAGTATTTTTCTTGAATATTTTGGAAGTACAGGACTTGTTTCTTCTTTCCATTTCTTTACTACTGATTAAGACTATAATAATTACTAGCAATGTTTTTGCCAGTACAATACCACACACAAAAATCAATGAAGGGAAAAATGCATGCACACAAACACTCAAGTGGAAGATACATTATAGTGTAAGAAAGTGGCATAGTGGCATTTTGTCATTGTCCTGATACCAATGATAAAAAACACCAAAGTCTATCTGAATGAAAGATTTTTGACCTAAAAATCCCAAAGCAGTAACCTATACAGAATGTTCTATTGCACAGAGCAATGATTAGAGTTTATCATATTCTTTGCAAAAGAAGTGTGTGTGGAGAGTGGTTTGTTTTTAAATCAGGAACATAGCAGTGAAGATTTGCAATCCTCTATCAAAAAAATTAGGAGTCCTGCAAATAAATAGCAATGTGTACGAGGTAGAAATCCTATTTACAGTGGAATTTATCTTGTTCTACAACTTACATGAAAGCATTGTTATATTACAATTGGAAATGATTCGACAAACCTCCGCAGAAAGGTACCCAATACCCATTCTTAGTATGCCAAAGTGGATGTTATATGAAATGGAAAATGCAATGGATAAATGCACTACTCATACATCTGTACAAATATTTTCAGTTTCTTATAAACACACATCAAAACTTATCTAAGGTTACCTTGGGGTGAAAGTACTTTGGAAACTCAACAGCAGAACAGTCTCTGAACTTTTGTGTATGACCTGGGAATTATAAGAACCCTACTTATGGTAGTACAAGTGTTTTATATATCCCTGTTGTGGAAAATAGGCAGAATGCGGTATTTGAAAGCTAGCAAGCCAGCTTTTGGTTCCAGACCAGCAGGCAGGCCCTAAGGGACAGCCCTTGCTTTTGTGTGATCAGCCTACAGAAGCTGACTGTGAAACCTGTCAGGAAGATGCCTGTTCCCAATACATTCTGCTGGCTTTCCAAATTAAAGAGTAGGAGTGATATATTCACCAGCAGTCATCCTTCATTATGCATAGTCTTTGTGAGAACCTCAGTTCACCTTAGGGTAGATCCTATTCAGTCCTGCATAAGCCCTGACAGAGCAACTCAACTGCAGAAAGCCTGCTGGAGTAGGAGATCTGAATACTGATAGCTCTGAAAACTCAGGCACTCATGCTGATGGCTGAAATTATAAGTGGAATAACTGAACAGGCATCAGTGTGCCACCACAGAATAATTAATTTCCAAGATATGAGTTATGGTTTCTTGGGCAATTGGGGGGGAAGAAAAGAGGGAAAGAGTGAAAAGCAGAAAAAGCTCAAATAATGTAGGCCTCTTTGTGCTTTTGAATTTCAGAGAATTGTTTATATTTCAGGAACACTCTCGCTGAGGTTAAATATTTCTATAGTACTGCATTTGAATTTTCTCCCTGATCCTCTTTACCTTGCTGTTGCCTCCACTTTTTCTTTGTATGACTGCCACATCAGCAAACCTGCAGACTACCTGTTGTTTTCCTTTTGGACTTGTGCAAAAGTGACTAGTTACGCTTAACATGCATTTCTCTCCATATCCAGGAACGCATGCCTAATCTCATAGGTCACTATCTTCATTGCCCCCAAGTTTGGTTTTGAAATAATACAGACTTATCCCTTTATTTCCCCTGACGAAACAACAGAAGTGTTATCTTTCAGTTTTAAAGACTATTTTATTTCCTGTACTCCCTTTTGGCACAAAATCATTGATCTTATGATTTTCTGGTCCTTTCATTTATGCCACTTTCTTCCTGTACTTAGGAATTTTCTTTATTTTTATTATTGCTACATAAAAGTATAAAGCATCTTTAAAAGTCTTTATTTTCACCAAAATTATATAGTAAACTCAGTTTCCAATAGAGATCTTAAACTGACTGTCATCAGTCCCACATTCCTCTGTACTCAAAGCATAACTAGTAATACAGAAAGACAACAATTACCCTGCTTCATTTGGAACTGCGATAAATACGTGGAGATCATAGACCATGGAAAAGTATCTGCTATGTACTCCTCACTGTCCTCATAAACTAGTCATGTCATTAAATAAGCACATTATACTCTAAAGATGCTGCAACTGAAGGAACATATAAAGTCATATTTGGACGTAAATCCCAGTGTCTGCTTCCTATTCCTCCTTCCTGCAATCAGCAACTATATGCTCCTTCTAAACAACAGCAGCTTCCTGCCAAACCTTTTCCTTTTTCAGTACTACCTGCAATTGTGCGATGTCTCCCTACAAAGACGTCAGCCTGCTAACAGACTTTCTCATGGAACTATGTTTATGCTACTGTTAGAATAGTGGACATATGCCCCCAATAATTAGTTTTCCTTTCCCTTTTGTTAAAAATACTATGTTTTGGTATAGTGGACTATTCATTGTATGAGAGCCTGTAGAAGATAACATATATACTCCTTTGGTTGTATGAATTACTTAATCAACATTCATTACTTGCTTAATGAAAAACTGATTTCCAAATTGTTCAAGTTGTGTATCACCAATACACAGTGATGCTCTTCTGTTTTGATACTGTTGCTCAGGGATTACAGAGCCCCAGGAGCAGCAGTAAAGAACTCGAGACCACAGGTCGTTTTTTCATGAGCCCTGGCAGTCAAAGGCAAGGGGATTGACAGGGCCAATCAAATCCGGCAAATCAACAGATAGTTGCAGTACTCATGCCACTGCCAGGGGTTTGGCTACTTAGACCACAGGACTCACTTTGAGAAACCTAGTCTGCTAGGGGCTAATAGGGTCCACCTATCAGAGAAGGGGAAGAACATCGGTCATAGGCTTGCCAGGCTCATGAAGAGGGCTTTAAACTAGAGTTGCCAGGAGAGGGGAACCTCAACCCATACCCCTCCTCTCAGTTTGATGCTAATGTCAGTGATAGATGTCCAGAACCTGGAGAAGGGTCATGGGTCAGCAGGAGAGCACCTGAAGAGCAGTACAAAGGAATTCCATCCCACCTTCATCAAGGGCCCAGCTTAAACATCTCTACGCTAATGCATGTAAGCATGGGGAATAAACAAGAGGAATTACAGATGTACACACACCTGCAGGGATATGACCTCATTGCCATTAAAGAGACATGGTGGGACAGCTCCCATGACAGGAGTGTTGGAATGGAAGGACCCTCATCATTGAAAGTATCCTGCACCTTGCTCCTTTCCTCACAGCACAGCAATGTCATGCCAGTGTATTGCTTCAGGCTTTTTTCTTCCCCTATTCTTTCATTATTTCCTAATTGGAGAAGAACACGGTGCTCACAAGCTCAGTCAGACTGCCTCCATATGTCTTCCTGGGTTTCTCTGACATCTTTGTACACTAGTTCTGTATGAGTGGTTTTCATTATTCAGCTGCCATGAATTAGCAAGATGGGGATAGATTTGTACCTGCAACCGTGTATAGTATGCTAGAATCACTCAACATAAACAGCACCATCTCAGGGAATCTTCAGTGTCCCTAAGGTTCTCAGCTACACAAGCTCTGCTTTCTTGTTTAAGTTAAATATATATATATATATACACATTTATATATGAAATGAAAAAATCTTCCTACAGTTGTGTACTGTGTGCAATCCAAAGTGCTCAATTGTCAGAGCTTGCATTTCAGGCTTTACTGAAAGCAACTTTTTTCAGTTCACTTCCTTCAGTCATAAAATAAAAAAAATCCATAGCTTCATTTTCTCATCTCCTTCCCACAGTGAACATCACACAGTTTAAGTTCCTGTTTCCATATTTGCATGGTCATTTTGTCTGCTAATTCTGATTTCTGATTTCAATAATCTGAAACTCTTCAGGCTGCCTATTATGCTTTGTTTTTGATGTTGCTTTGCTTACCTATTGATCACACTCTTCCTTGCTAGAGAGTCTCAAGAAACTTGGTGCTGCCACAATATTTCATGTAATACATGCTGCGTAATACTATGCAAGAATATCTAAAAATGAATTCTGGCCAAAACCACACTATTTCTACTGATTTCTGTAAATACTAAATATTGGTAAAATTAAAATGTTTTAAGATTACAAATGTATGTATTTTACAAAAAATAGTAGCATCACAGCTAGGAATTCTGATATCTGAAACTACAACCTCAAACTAAAAGTATAAATGGAAAAAAACCTCTCACATCACCACTGCAATAGAATTAAGGACCTGCTGTGTGGTCACTACAAAGTCCTTCCTAACAAGAGCCAGAATTAGTTTCTTATATAAAGATAATGACTAAACATTACTTTGAAAATAATAGTGAGCAAGTCATGATTTGTTTGTCTTCAGGTGGCGATTACAAATGACCAATTATATCTTCCTTGAGACAGCCGTTATAAAAGATCCTCTATCACTGGCATTGAAAGGCACTTTTATAGTACAAAACCAGAAGAAGAAAATAGAAACTCTGTATGAAAATAGCGCGAACTACCTTGGCTAACAACAATCAGCTTCATTTTGACTGACAGGATACTAGTTTCACTTTTTTTCCTGCAATGCGTATAAATATCTTTCTGCTTCTAAGCAGCAAGAATGGAAAATAAGATGTGTAAGACAGAGCTAATACACAAACACTAAAATTTCACTGCTGGAGGAGCAGTATACAGCTCAAGTGTAAACCATTAATTGCCTTGTGTCAACCTTCTGAACAAAAGCATGCTGAAGGTTTGATTGCTTTGCAGATTAACCTTTATATCAAACAGCTCTAAAAACACAGGCCTAACATGGCATAAGAAGAAAAAAGGCCATCAGGAAGCCATGTGTATATAGATCCTTAACAGACTACAAAATCTACCGAATTAGTCTCAAATGAAAGAAAATGGATCTTCAGTAAAATCTTTTCAAATTGAACTTATGCTAAAGAGTTTCATTCACCTTGACAGAAGAAAATTTTAAATTTTGGCAAAAGGTACATCAAGCATGCAATCCCAGCTGAAGCAGGAATTTAGCACTTGTTTATGATACCACTTTAAAATGAACCAGTGCGCAGTACATGAACTTCAATATCAGACCCGAAGCCACTATAAGTAGGAATGAGGTTTTTTTCATAGAAAACTTATTTCTGAAAGTTAGCAACTGACTGCTAGTGCCTGAAAGACATGATGAATGACAGAGAGGTCTATTACTTAAGTCATCTGTCTGTATTCTCTCTGGATATGGGTCTGTAAGCGTCCTTAATGTTTTCAAGAAATCCACCCACAGTTTCTTAACTATGGACTTCAAAGTCCACAGTTGTTCTACTATTTTTGTAAACTGCAGTCAGCTGTGATACAATATTAAAGTTGCTAATTAAAAGTGTTTCTTTTTTCCTAGATTCTAGATTATGGGTCAAAGTAAAATAACTGAGAAGAGATTTAGCATTTAAAAAAACCACAATTTACTCTTATTAAGTATATAAATATGGATATGTAGCCTACATGTATGTATCTGCGTACATAGATTTTGGCTCTGGTACATAAGCACAAGAATTTCACAATTTCCTTTTCAGTAATTTATTTTTTTTTATATGAAAATCATGAAAATTACCAAGCTCTCCATAAAAGTACTACAACCATTATAATCCATCACTCCATATTGGAAAATATGATAAAGATCTTGCTTCTGAAGAACATCACAAATGAAGATACACCTTCATTAAATAATTTTAACTTAGCACCCCAAACTAGTCTTTTTTTTTTGATTATTGAGAAGGCAGTGTCATTTGCAAAGGTTTTCCTAATATTAAAAAAGTATCAGCAGATCCAGTTTTGAGATTGGAGATGACAACTATCACACATTTCCTTTTAAGATGTTACCAAAAGGATCGTCTAAGCTCTCCTATTTAACTATAATGAAATATTCATGAATATATTCAGTAATTTGAATGTGCACACACACAAGGAAACAAAACAGGCCAGATTGGCTTAATTAGGTCACCACTGGAAAATAAAATTATAACCAGAAATCTTCAGACAACTGTTTGTTGTCTGTCACTGGTCTCATGAAAATATCTTGGCACGTGAACCCTGTCTTCAAACATAAATCTGAATTGATCACCAAGACAAGCGTAAGTATGTACTGCTGACCAAATATGCTTTTATTAGAAGACTGATGTGACATTTCAAAATTTTCCCTCATAAGTAAAATCTAACTTAATATTTGGTGACTTGTTTGACTTTATTACAAATATTCTAAACTCAACAATAACAGCAATCACTTACTTCTCAGATTTCCCATTCCAGGAGTCAGGCTCATTCTGGGAGGCAATGTACTGTGGTATGGTGGAGTAGTGCTGAATAAGATGTCATTTGGTAGAGCCTGGTCTAGCATTGAACTTCGAGAGCTAGCATATGAAGATCCTCTTCGATTGCTACATATACTCTCATCAGATAGGGTACGATAAAGCGTCCTCCGTGGAGAAAGGTTTCCATAACATGAAAACTAAACATCAAAATATGAAGATATAAGAACTAGTATTACTGGTTAAAATAATTTACAGCACCATATCCCATTATCCGTTCTTTGGAGTGTTTTTTTGGGCATTCTGGAATTCTTGAGCTAATACGGAAGGATCAGAGATTTCTTCCATCACATCAGCTCTTCTGAGGCCTCAAAAGAGTTACTGAATTGGGTTTTCGTACTTTCTCTTGATATTTTGGAACATATCACCATGAATTAATCAGATATTGTGCAGCTTTATTAATTCTGAAATGTTAAATGAAACCTCCATAGCCTCATGACAGCAAATTTTTCCAGAAATACATATATAAGGTTACCAACTCTGGTAACGTTTATTCAAGACTATACATACAACTGTTTGATTTTAATTTGAAATGACTATGCTTTAATACTAAGCATTCTGAACTGATATATGGTGCAATATAATTTATTGGGAGACAAAAGTAATTTGAGACACTGCATCTCTCCAAATATCATAAAATAGCTTCAGAAAATACAATAATAGAGTTTAGTGAAAATTTTTATATGTATTTCAAAAAGCTATTTAAACCACAACCTGAACATCTACAGTAAAACAAGATGTTATTGTAGTGTAAAACTGGGCCATTCCACTTCATAAGTCATTCTTCAGTACTGCAAATCCAGTTATTTTTCACATCTACAAACTTCAGTTATTGCCTTAATTATTTTAACTGGATTGTCTTGCATATAACAATTTAATATCCTGTCCTATTTTCCCTCTAATCAATTATGAGTAGCTCACTCTCTAGGCAGAATGTATGCTTAAGAGTAGCAGCTTTCTGAAACAGTGAATCACATTTTTAATCATTTTTAACAGAGTTAAAAATATTTACGTTATTATTTTTGACAAAACTTACTTTGTGAATATTTCTAAAAAGAATAGACAAATGTTCAATCATGCCACAAGAAACTTTGCCTTTGCAAAATAGTTAAATATACTTCATACACTTAGTTCAAAAGAGCATCTATCTTGAAGACAATATAGAAAATGCTCAGTTGTTAGAATGGTTAATTATGTCCCAAAGAAAACTGAGGCAGATATTCAGATTCTAACCTAGGAAAGCATCAAAATACTTCCGGGGAAAAAAAAGACATTAGTTCTAGAGATTTGGCTGAAATAGATGTTGGAACGAACATAAGACCAAGGTTGTATTTTAACACTTGCAAAATAACTACATTAATAGGCAAAAAGCAGCAGTCCTAAATGACTGGATAGAGGACATACACAACATCCTTATGTGAATGGATATCCAAATGCCAAAACCCTCTGAGTCTAATTAGGGACCACGTTGGGCAAAGGGTTGAAAAGCTCCACACACTGAATCCAATTCTCTTTCCTGCACTTGAAATTCCCAGCAAGCATTCTGCCACGATTCTTGACTGTTACTCAAGCCTCCCAACCTCATATTGCATCTTTCATCTAAAAAAAATGGTCAGTAGCTATCCAAACATATTAAACATTAATTGTTGAAGCTTTACAAAGTTTCCTTTCGGGACATGACAAAAAATTGAACATTACCCGTTCTATAGGTTTCATTATTCTCTGACCTATGAAGAAGGATCTATGAAAAATGTGATTTGATTCTGTAGAATTCTCAAAGTTCCTTTCTGGTTTGCTGTCAAAGTCAACTAGCCAAGCTATAGTAAAGTAACTGCCCTCTACGGAGGGCACAATCAAAGACTGGATACTGCTAATTCCTATGGCTGGGGATCCCCTGCAAATCAGGGCCTGTGGTGTTTCTTCCTTGGATATCCTGGGAAGAGAAGGGTACAGCAGTAATTTATCTTAGGATGGTTACACCTCCTCACTCTTTGGTGTTTCATACTTAAGTACCCAGAAACATTAGCCGTTCTTGAAATCATCACAGAAAGCCAATTATTGTATCAAGCGTAACTCATAAAGACCTCTAGGATGTTATTAATGAGAATTCAAAGACATACAACACACATACTTAACATACTGTAGTTTAAAGGTGCATATGATCTGAATTTTAAACTCAACTCTGCACTTAAGAGTATTCCCATGTGTTACTTCTGTTCAGATATGTTATTTAGCACATTGTATAAACACAGTGGGTTAAGACAGCATTGAATTAATATTTAAGTGTGACAATTATCTCAAGTAACTCAATTGCTTACTGCTTTCTAACACATTAAGCACCGAATTCAGAATCATGCATACTTTGAAAAGTAGTAAATATTTAATTCTCTATCCACTTTTTGTGAAGTTTTTAACATTACTGATTGTCTTCATACTATATAGACCTATGCTCTCCACTAGCACTGACAATTATGTCTTTTGAGCAGTTCCCACTGGTGTCTATGTGGAATTGTAATTCAGAATTGTTAGTAGTGAGTAGCATAGAACAGAGGAAAGGGGGCTACTTTTATTCCTATGCCTAAATATCATTTGAGGTGTATAAATGTAACCATTCAACCTTGAAAATGCTACTCTTAGCCTTTGAAATTATAATTAACTTGCTCAACCTTTACAGCTAAGCAGAGTCATACTTAGACTAATACTGTATTTCATACATAATCAAAGTAGGTATAATTTCCATCTTGTGGAAAATGATGTTTTGGGACTTATGGTCAGTATTCGTAGCATCCCCATGGAATATACTTAGTTTGCACAAAGTGATATTGCCTTCTCTATAGCAATTTTGGGAATACCAGAAAATAAATTTCTAACATAATTATGCCTGGGATACATGCCAACAAAGTAGCTAACCTTTCTCCTCCCTTCCTCTGCAGAGAGGCTTTCTGGCAGCATCAACTTCAGAAAATCTTCTTTGGATAACACTTGTTGGCTTTCGACAATGGCATTCCTCACGGAAGTTTGAAGTGGACTCGATGCAGACACAGCATCAATATCATCATACACTCTGTTGAAACAATTGGTGTTTTTAGCAAAATAAGCAATAGCGCTCATGGACTTGAAAGACTACGTTTATTTTCAGTCACAAAGTAAAACTTGTTAAAATTACCTCATGACAGAGCATGCTTTTATTTAGAACATGTTCTAGTCATTTCATACAAAACTGTTTGTGGGTTCAAGATGAAATTCTTAAACTACTGAAAAACCAACATTAAGGAATTCTTCAGAACAAAAAACAAAAAATGCTTGTTTCTCCCAGCCTTCCTCTCTCCCTTTTTGCACACCACATTGCTAAGGCTGTATTTATAGCAGCATTTCCAATAGTTCCTCACAAATCAAAATACATAAATATATTTTTTACTTCCTTAGCAAGTAAGAAAATCAATATTTTTTAGTGTGACATTGTATCCAGCTTTACAATCTGACAAAATTACTATGGTCATCAATGGCAATGTTTGAAGAAGATTTGTAATCTATTGTGCCATGTGCCAAGTGTGTTTTATTATCAGCAATTTCATAAAGCTGTTTGGACAAATAAAACAGCTGTCTTCTTTAATTATCAGTATATAAAAATGTATTTACAGTCAACAAAGGACTGTCAAACTGAATTACCATCTTTCACATTCCCTCCAGTGAGAAAGGAGAGAATTTTAACAGGTTTACTCTGGAAATGCAATCTAAGGAACCAGAGATTCCCAATCACACAGAACATGCATTTGAAGCCATTACTCACTGTCAAGTGCAGCATAATCAGTGACTCTGTCCTCAGCAGAGAGGAAACAAGCTTTGCTACGGTAAAGTGTAATTCTCGGTGAATTATATCCTATAGTGGCACAACATTCAGCAATTGACCTGATTTTCATCATCATTGCTAATTAGAGATGTTATTTTATTTCAACATAATTATCCTCAGAGGGATATTTCCTCTCTGTGATGTACAGAAAGCTTTCCTAGAAAGAGGTGAAGCGACACTCTAAACCATAGAAAAATCTGAAAGTATTTTCTGGTATATGAAGTGCTGCCATATTCAATTAATATTTCTTAAACTGAACTAGCTCTTGAAGATGCTTTTCAAAATTACTGTGGTTTTAGTCTAAATGCCATGCTTCATTATGCAATTTTGTTCTAAGGGTTCTATTCGAAATAAAGAGAAATTTTTTCAGGGGTTCATCAACATCAAAATGCAAAAAGCTAAAGGAATCAGTGAAGCTACCATTTTCCAAATGCGAGTACCACTATGACTAAACTATTCAATAGATGAAAACATGAAAAAAAAATCACCAATACAATACCATGAAGAAATACAAATAACCAGGACAGCTTTTTTTTTTTGTTTGTTTCACTTTTGAGAATAAGGAATTTAAGAGCTTGACTTCAAGTTTATATTTCCTAGTAAAAATATTCTAGTTTATATTTTTAAATATGAATTTTACCATAACTATGCACATAAATAGAATACAAGGTATTAGATGCAAATACCATATTCCCATTAAACAGAGTAATTTTATATTAAACATTTGAAAATCAGGTACTGCATGTCACTGTGTCAATTTGTCAAGATATATAGGCCTGACTGATTTATTGAGATGTAGCACTAAATAGCTTATGCACAAAAAGAAAGCAAGGAGGTTATCAAAGAAGATGGTTTTGAAGATTAAGGAATTTAAAAGTTTGTTTCAAACAGCAGATTCAAACATTTATTACTGCTGAAGTACTGGGTAAGTTTCATCTCTATCTTTATTTGAGGTACTGCATCTTTTCCTTTGAGTGAAACATTTTTATTTTGTCTATGACTAACACATTCCTAATGGGTTATTCCTCCGTTAAGCTGTACATACAGCTGCTTATTAGAACTGATCTGAGTACCTTTGATTAAATGTCACTTCCTATAAAAAAAATGTAGTGTGAGCCTGCACATTTTGCAGAATCTCTTTAAGAGAATCAGATATATCCACACTTAAACTTTGTCTTGTGGGGTCCCAACCACCAGTTGCTATCTATTCATTAAAATCAGTCAGAAAAAGATACACACAAACCACTAAAATACCTCCAACAGGCACTATTTTTTTAATTGCCTACATAGATTACTGCTATGTTTATGGGCATGTCTGCCATTTCTAATGTATTAGCTGATGTATTAGGCAACAAGATAGGAAGGTTTAATACAGAAACATCAGGAAGTAAGCTTTTTTGAATTAACTGCAATGTTCTGAAGACTTCCAGAACAAGTCTTTTGACACAATAAAATTGTGGCTTTACAACTGTTTCCCAGAGATTTGAAAAGGAGATTCAAAATGTTTGGCATAACCTTACGGTTTTCCCTCTACACACTTTCAGAAATTTCTTTCAGCGTGCTTTATTAGAGAAATGGAAAAAAGGTGCAGCTAGATAGAAAAGATGAGAAACCAGAAAAAGGTGCATCCTGCAGTTATTGTCCCTTTTTCCTTTTTTGGATGGGCATCTGACATATAAAGGTACAGAAATAAACCAAACATTTACAAGTCAAATGGCATCTGTATTTTTTCATCTTTTGATCCTATTTTAAAATATATTTTCTTTTCCCTCCTGTCCCAAACAAAGTTGAAACAGAATTCTTACTCATGGCATTCAGAAATTTCAGATTCTTCAGGTGTAGGACTTCCTTCTGATTTTTTCCATCCAATGACGTATTTACTCACTGCTCCTTGTCTGTGGTATGGTTTTGAAACCGACCCAGAAATCTGTTGACTACTACTCTGTGACACTATATAGACTTTGGAGGTATCTAGGGAGCCACTCTTTTTAGAGCAATGTGTTGATGGGCTTCCTGAATGATGTGACCCACTGAAAAATAAAGAAAACACACAAGCAAAAATGAAATCCACTACGCAAAACAACAAATCAGAAACTCTTCACCTTATACTCAGCTATCTTTTTTAATGTTAACTTTTTCTCAAGGTAAAATAGAGGCAGCATCATCAGTAATTTTCTACATAGCAGCAGCATACACATTAAAATTCTTTGATAATAGAATAATGATGAGTTTTTAAAACAAGTAACATATAATTCAACATGCTGAAATGTCAACACAAACTGATGTGAATTAAAATTTAAGAACTAAATTTAATACATATATAGGATTTGTATGTGTAATTTTCAGTAAATATGTATACATGCATTATTAATGCTATAATTCAATTTACATCAAGAACTACATAAGGAATTACTCCAAACATCTCTCTGATTATAAAACTTCTATAGCTTACCACTTCAAGTTATTTTTTCCTGTTCATGCCAGTTTAAATCTAGTCTTTCATTCAGTACTGTTGAGAATTTTATATTAACAGAAGTAAATTCTAGTTCAACAATAGTTCTCTAGATGATTATAATAGTCTCTTTTATTACAAATAATAGCACTAGTAGGCACTAATGTAGCCTTTTACTGAAGGCTCTCAAAATGATTTAAAATGAACTAAAACAAACCCTTCCTTGAAGAATAAAGTTCTTTTCATCATGCAGTTGAAGTAACCAAAGCATTCATAAACCAAATAGCTTGCCTAAAACTAGAGATTGGAACCTGAAGCAGCTACAAATACCAAACATAGTTCTACCTTTTAATCCAATCCCAAGACCATTAGATTCATCCACAAAAGATCAGAAGGTGTTGCTCAAAGTGTAAGAGGCATGTCTACTTTACTGTCCAAACAAAGTCAAATACAAGCAATGCACATGCAAAGATGTCATTAGATCAAATTAAACTGCTTGACATGAAATAAAGTTCAATCATTAAGGCAGTGGATTACTATTTTTTTTATGAAAGTATGTACATTTAATCTTAAAAACAACTAATTTTCTTTCCTTTCTTCCCCCTTTCCACCACAGAAGTAGAAACAAGATTATGAAGTTTTGGGGGGAAGACAATATCGCAAGTGATGTTAAAAACAATAAGGTTGCTCCAGCTTATCCTTGCAAATATGTGAAGACGGGATATAAAGACATAGTGAAGGAAACAATTCAGTTATGAAAAACTGAAATCTAAAGTTGAAGCAAGCATTGAAGCACAATGTAAAAAAAACATAGATTGACATCAAGAACACTATCCAAAGGATTTTAGACTTCTATTTGCAACTAAACCCAAGAAAAACAGAGCATCCAACTTTATTCTGTAGATTTTAAATAACAGGACATTTTTATGAAGTAAAGAAATAAATTGCCTACAGAAATCTGCTTTTAGATCATGAGTTCGATGCAATGGTTGAAACAAACAATGTATAGTCTCGGCATCCAAATGGTAATGATAGTCTATGTAAGAAACAAAGCAAAACTAAAGGCAGTGGAGCTGTTTCAGCTACAGTAACCCAAACGTATTTCATAATTCATATGCATACTGACAATAAAATAGGAGAGAGAAAACCATTAACAACATGGCTGTGAGACATAATGTTGTGCATAGCTCCAGTCAGTCCTGTAGTCTGAAATACTGTTTCACACAGCAGGCTTAATTCTCAGACTTTAGTATTAGTTTTTTCAGGGGCTTCCTTATCTGATCACATTAGAGAATCAGACCAGTATTTCCAAATGACATCTTTCCTGCATATTGCGTTTCATTTACTCAATAAGCAGAATAGAGTTTTAATAGGGAAAATGTTATATTTATAGAGCAATTACTTTCCGGTCTGTGGTCTTGTGTCTAAGTTTTACACTGTTTAGCTGTTGTAGAATACATTTATTGTTTAACATTTATAGAGCAGTTGTGAATAAATTCCTCATTCAGGTTAGAGCTTCATCATTATAGATTATGAACCAGTATGAACTTAATTTCTAACCAGTTAGAAAATATACATGGGATTTGGCAGTAGATATCACAACACGTTAACTCAACCTTCTGTCTATTTGAACACTGTGTTGCAGCATCACAGCCATAAAATGAGATTTTTTTTTTTAAATAATTTTACAGTTGGATTTAAAGGCTGATAGAACCTATACCAGCACCTACAGGCTTACATTATTTACCACTCTAGTATAATATGAAGGAAATGTAAGCAAAGTTTAAATAAAACAGTTGGGTCATGTAATGCAAGTCTGACATTTTCCTGTAGCAAAAGCATTTGGCACACAGATTAGAAGCTGATCATTTGAAAACATTGCTATTGCCAAAGTGGAATTGGTCACTCCTAATGTAAGTTATCTTCTCAACAATAATTACTACTTCGTAAATGCCTGGATAAACTCACTTAAAATCTATATGCTTTTTTTTTCCTCCCCAGATATATAATATTTATTCCATATAAATGAACATGAGAATATTTAATAGCTGCGTGGCACTTTAAATATGATAGCTGCCACACAAGTGCTGAAAATGCATATTCTAGCCATTAGGAATCTATTGCAGCCCATTATGATGAAGTCCCAGAAACACAGAGCTTATTTCTTCCTAATCTATAAAACTAAATCTCAATGCCTATAAAGCAGAGTAAATCTGGAGCTTCTACTTTA
Source organism: Anser anser (assembly GCF_964211835.1). NCBI lineage: Eukaryota > Metazoa > Chordata > Aves > Anseriformes > Anatidae > Anser > Anser anser. The sequence goes on from NC_139722.1 coordinate 79,781,755, forward strand.
TCACAGATGTAGTGAAAGAATGTGAAAGCATGTACCTACTTTTCACAACAGCCTATACTGCAAGTCAATACTATCTTCCGTAACTTGTGAAAAGAATTCTAACTCATTGTAAGTATACAAAACTAATTCAATCACGGTAGCATATAAAGACATGATGATATTCTTTTGTTATTTTCCTATACTAATTGACATTGAAAACAGAAAATTCAGAGGGAAAGAACAAGCAATTTTCTTATAATCCTTTACAGAGTAAAAACCTTCACACAGAGACCAAAGCTCCAGCTTCAAAGTCCCCATAAAATGGGAATTGGAAAATAAAGGCAACCAGCTGTAAAAGTGTACTTTCAGTTTGCTTCATAATAGATGTACCATACACACATTCCATTGGTAACAAAAAGAAGAGCGCACACAATTAGAAATCCAGATCGAGAAACAAAATTGTAAAGTATACACCATAATAATGCAAATTAGGGTGGATGGTATGCTACGAAGCTTCACTATATGTAAAAATTGTCCGTTGTAATTTCTTTGATTTCCTTCATCATTAACTCCAATATAATTTGTTGTACAGTATGTATTGTAGTATTGTATTCCTTCACAAGTATGTGAAGGAAGTTCTGGGGGAAAAAAAAAGATATTAGTATCTTTTGGTGGTGTCAAAATAATACAGCTGGGGTGTTTGGACCTACTACACTCATAACTGAGAAATAGAGAAGGAATGACTATTTTTAAATGTAATGCAAAGTATTATGAAAACATCTTATGCTGATGGATAGTAACTTACAGTTTCCTTCTTTATCAATGAAAGTAAAGTTGCAAGTTTTCTAACATTTAAGATCTCAGATGATTACAGGTAGTACACATTGGTATTGAATACAATATATTTCACAAATACTATAAAAAAAAGAAGAATTCATTTCACTTTTACTCAGGGATATTTTCCAACTCTGAAAACCTAAGGAATTTCTGCAAAGTTGCATATAAATTCTCCATCAAATCTGGGAGCAGGACTAGTCATGCTTTTTAGGAGGACTCATCAAAAACTGCCTTAAAAATGTTACGCTTCCTCATGTAGGTATTGAATACAACAGGAATCAAAATCAGTTAGGCACACTTTCTTTGAAAGGTAAAGAGAGCAACTGTAACAAAAAAGAATTCTCTGAACATCAATCTGCAGTCCAAAATCCCTAATTTGTAAGAAACACATACCTGGAATGAGAGGAGATTTCACTGAGGTCTCCCATACTGCCTTCAGCTGTATGACTGGTAGAAATAGCAGAGGCATAGCTATGAACAGCATACATTTTAGTTGGCTCCTCATCTAGCCCAGGAGTTTCAGAAGACTCGGTCCACTGCTCAGTACGACAATGTACTCCAGACCTGCTGCCAGCAAGGTGCAAAGGGGCCAGGAGAGGAGCTGGCATACAGGGAGCTGTATCAATTCCACTGTCAGTAGATGCCCCTTTTATATAAGTTAATCCAAGCAGCTCAGGATCCATCAGATCTCCAGAACCGAAGTGTTTTTCATCACTGTTGCTGGATGTATTACTGGATAGGGTATTGCTGCTTGAGTGGCTTGAACAGCTTTTATCTCCAATCTTATCAGCAAGAAGAAACCAAACAGAAAAAGAACCGCCCTCAAGTTAAATTGTAAAATCTTAATTTTCATATAAACTACTGAATTTGTGCCATTCAAAGATCACTTTATTATTTTTACAGTATGCTATAATATAATTACAAAGCATGACAAAAGCTAATTATACCACTAGTTTCTATGAAATGAATTGCACAACAGGCTAGACACACTGGAGGTTGATGTCACTGCAAATAAAAGTGAACATCAGGCTCTATTTCCATCTTATATGGCAAATCATAAGATCACACTTGACTTTTCTGATTATAGGACTTGCTTAACATCCATAAAATTGAGTTTCTGAACAGCTGAAATAAGCATTTGTTAAAGCTACAAGCATTTGTAATTATTTGTTTAAACAAGTTCTACTGCAAATCTGAAGGACACTGAAGACTGAATTAACCTTGGCTTTTTCTCAGTGTGGGTGAAATACGCTGTTTATCGGATCAAATCCAATTGGATGTGTGGCTACTTGAACTGAAGCCAAGTGCAATGTATGTGTACCAGATGAGAGTAACTTAAATCACAGGGCTCCCAACTAAGCATGCAATTGAAGTGGAAGAATTATATCAGGCATTTGTGTCAATGAAGTTTTTGTATTTTGTTCTGTTTCCTGAAAAGAGATTTTATAGAGAGTTGGATTAACTTATCTTTGTGACAGAGTAACCAGAATAAGGGCAGATGGGTTTCTATTCGGCAGAACTAAGTGGGAAGGTAACAAACTTTATTATGAGATCCCCTTCCTAGCAGATGTCTATAAACATAGCTGTTGCTCATACATAAAAGCAGTTAGAAAAGGCAGCTCTTCCAGAAATAACAGCTCTATTCCATATGGGAATTAGCAGGTCTCAAAATTTGAGAAATTATAAAAAAAAAAGTAGGGGTTACATTTGCATTCATCCTAGCCTTTACAAACGGCTGCCTCCTTAAAAATAATGGAACAATTGATAAAAATATGAATGAGCTGTTTTTCCAAAGAGAGAGTTGGAGAAATGTGTCTGGAGAAAAGACGTGTCACTTTGTACTATAATGTAAAATGGAACCAAAGTGAAAAGAAATGGGAAAAAAAGGTCAAAAGACACAATCAGCCTCATAATAGACATAATGAAGAAGACAATGTGTGTATGAACCCTCCCAAAGATTTCCCATATGTTGCTGAGCATACATGTTCAGTTACCCACAACTCTGCAAGCAGCTGAGAATGTGGGAAAAATCTATTGATATAAACACCTTGAACTGTTCAAAGTTCGCTATGGCCATAGCTCAGGGTCATTTTATGCATTTTCTTGTGCCAAAAATTTTTTTTATGAAAGCTCAGTGTGACCCTAATTGTTACATGTTGTTAGATGTTATGTCATGAAGCAAGATTAAAATAAGAATAAAAAGTAAAATCAGGAGGAGATAATCATCCAAGGCAAATAAAAAAAAACCCTGAGGAAATCAAGGATATCAGAATTTCACTGGCTATTCAAAAGATGGCAGAGTGTCAAATGGCAAATTGAGCTCGAACAAAAAGGGGATGCGCAATGCGCAGGTGAATATTACAAGGTCCCTTTACAAGGCGATAACTGTTTTTTTCAGTTTTACACCATATATAAAATGGTCTCATCATGTACGTATTATCTTTGTAATGATACTGGTTCTTACTTTGTAAAATGTAGTTATCTTGCACCTGCATTACACACATGCATATGCATGCAAACATTACCATAAGTCCATCATGAACTTTTTCTGTTCAGAACCCCAGCATCATGAGAGCTGCTATTAGCATAAAAATCTAAGTGAAGCAAACTCAGCATTTAACTTTTGCTTCAGTACTATGATTAACGGTAACTGTTACATATAACGACTGCAGGTTTGGCTATACTTTGGCTTAAGATACAAGGAAGTATTTTTGTACATAACTGTACAACATGATTCTATTTATGACAGTATTTTTTTTTGAGAAGTATCAGGCTAAATTCTCATAAGGAATCAACGTACTTAAGAGAGTTTGGTTTTATATTTTTACCAGTCTAAGTCTAAAAGTATTGTACAGATTCCTACTAACTATAAGAGGTTTTCCATGGAAGTACAAAAGACAACAGAAATAGACCAACCATGTCATTAGTGTAATTTCCATAGTTAAGTCATTTGAGGATTTTGCCATTACTGAGGACAAACCTCTGAACTAGTAGACTAGAAATCTTTTCAGCATTCCCAACATAGAAACTACACATTTACAGTGCTCACTGATAAATACAGCACGTGTATTTTACACATCATGACAAGTGGTAACATAAATGCAACTTTTTTTTTCAGCATATGAAATACTTCACAGATTAAACAAGCCACTATAAATGAAGCTGTAAACACACAGCAGAGTGTAGCCTATATTAGTTAGGCTTTTATCTCCGCAGTGCCCTAGACTGAAGCCCTCTAGGGTTTCTTAGTTTACAAACACAAATTAAGCATGTTCAATTCACCCCTCATCTAGTTAAGCATACTCTGCTTCCCAAAACCCACAGTGGTGTTTGTAAATTACCAAAAGAAATACACCTTAAAAATACATTTAAAACCAGAGTGTTTTTTTTTTAATTTTATTGTTCATTTGTTCGTTTTTGTTGTTTTTTCCTTTTTAATTTTTATTTGTTTAGTGTGGGGTTTTTTGTTTGCTTTAGAGTTTTGAATGACATTAAAGTAAAAGACTTACATGTGAAAGTTTGTTTGGTGACTCCTTGCCACTGCCTTCCTTTTGTAAAGCCCGGTCTTTGTAGGAGCTGAGGACTTTGGTCGATGGTGCATGCCACTTGGTTTCTGCCATAAATAATTGTGTTTTAGTTTCTGAATGCTAAAAAGATGAGTATACTGTACAAAGAAAAGAGCACATGGCTTAGCATCAGGTTTCAAACCCGTATACTCTTTGGAATCAGAGCCGTGCAACTTTGCAGAATTGTTAAGATCTAAACCTGCTTTTCATCATTAACAAAGCTTTCTGAAGTTCAGGAGCAGTTTGGTCAAAATACCACCTAAATATCTCATACCACATTCCATTAGACTGTCTGTAACAGTCCCAGCTTTCATTGTCATATTACTGCTCTTTGGGTATCCAACTGCCATATCAGAACATGGCTGTACTTCACCAAGCACTACATTACAAAGAACATTTCTTTTTAAGATATGGTATGTATTATTACCAGAATGTCTGGTTCCATCCAAAGTTTCCTCTCGTTCTCTGCCTCCTTCACACTCCAGCGAGCCTGTACCTTGGTGTTCATGGAGTAAAGGGGATTGGCACCTTTTAACATAAGCAGAAAATTAAGCTTTTTTTTTTCTTTTTTTTCTATAAAACTATTTACATGATGAACAACAGCACTTTTTACTCTTCAAAGCAAGTATTTTGCAAGTGATTTGTTTAAAGTCATCATCCTTCTCACCAAGCAAGTACCGTAACATTTCCAAACACTAAATAGAAATATTTACATGTAATTTTCTCAACAGTCCACTGTTACGCCTTAAGTGTGAACAGACCAAGACAACACTGAGCTTTCAGAAGAAATGCATTCTTGGGGCTACAATAGCCAAGGTTTTGCAGTCAAGAACTACGTTAACATGTTTAACTGCTTTATAAACTAAGCCCCATGAAAATAACTATTTTTGCAGGATTTCAAATTCATAGCATGTATGAAAGCTAATATTAGATCCACTGTTTTGTATTTTGTATCCATTGCTCTGTCATTTTTATGTAAAATTATGATGTCACTATTGCAGTATTAGAACTATGTAAGATTTGAAGAATCTTAAATACCTGAACTCTAAATTCTCTGGTGGAATTTGCAGAAGTTAATTCACAAAGCAACATACTAAAAGCAAGGTTGTTATAAGTAATTACTGTGCTGGCAAAAGGACACCAGAAAAACTGTAAAAAAAAAAAAAAAAGCAAAAAAGCTACAGTTTTGTTTGAATTATTTCCATATATTTAGCTGCCACAGATTTCACTGAATAACCTGAAATACTTTGAGGAATCTCCAAGATGATGCATATATATCTGCTACATGGACTATCTTATATACAGGCATGCCAGAAGAATATTTTGGTTACAGACGAGGAGCCAAGATAATGTTTTCAGTATTCACATTTTTTCTTAAAAGTAGCTTCCTAAATCCAAATGGAAAGTATCGAATGTTTCTATAATATGCTATGTAGATACTGCCATTGCCCAAATTTTATAACAGAAGTATCATCGTCAGCTACGTTTATACAACAAAGTGATAAAGCAATCTAGAAAGATTTCTCATGCAATATTCTTAAAACATAAGCAGCACACTGGGGTAGTCTTTTCCTAACACATAGCTAATATTTAAAACCTTCAGCATCAAGGGATTAACAGGTATGTGAACATAACATCTACATATTGCAACAGATTTAAAGGGAGAAGAGACCTGAAATATTGCTGCTTTTTTGAGGAGAAATGCTAGGGAATGGATGTCACTGGAACAAGTACAGTAGGAAACAAAACCTTAGAAGACTGTAAAGTTCCTTTTTTAATTAAATACCCTTCCAATAAAACTAAAGGAAGAGAAACTACTATTCAATTCCAGTTCCGTTTTACCAGCTGCTTTCTGTCTTGTTCCTAGGAAAGCAAACCTAAAAATTGTTTATTTACCTGAATTGTAAAATAACAATTTGGTCCTAAAGGGTTAAGTAGTATGACTTTAAAACTTTATTGGCATACAGATTACATTACAGTGAACCTAAGAGTCTTAATATTTTACTAACGGATTTCCCAGATAAATCTATGATACAGAGCATCCACACAGATGTGTGCTTCAGAAAGAAGATGAAACAAGATTAAAAAAAATCATCAATACCCATCATATCCCACTTGCTGTCTCCACTGGCTGCTCCCACTGGGTCCTGGATCACTGGATGAGGACTGGTTGCTTGGAGAACTTCTGTAATGTTGACTAGAATCATTAATGATGCACTGAGATATTTGTGGAGTTTCAGATTTGAACTGTGTTTCTTTTAAACATTTGTTTTTACAAATAATGCATACACAGTACGAATATGTTATGAACATTCATTTGAGGAATGTATAGGTTTATCATAGATTCCTAAAACTTTAAGAAGTATTTTCTAAATATATTATTTATTTAATCACTAATAAAGTATTTCCAGCTTTACTTCTGAATAATTGGGATTACTCATCAGTCAGAGCAGCTGGATTAGCCCTCTAAATATATGTACGGGAAGCTCTCGTGATGCATTGGAAGCATTTTTATTGCTCTATGCATTCCAATTTTCTACATAATAACTTAGATAAGGTACAACCAATAATTTTTTATTCTTATTTTTTTATTAATACATTGACATAGAAGAGTAGCAATAAAACATTTCCACGAATAATATTTTGTACTTTAAACATTTGAGACTCATGTCTTCGCAATGTCTCTAACTACTCTGCATTTCAGCTGTCCAGAAACCCCAGAAATGTTGAAATTTGTTTTTGATCACCTTCCTACCCTTCCTTTTTGCCCATACCAATCCATAACTCTACAGTTTCCCTCAGCTACATCAGCTTGAATTCCCTGTATTTCCCTTTTTTTTTCATACTTTTTTTTTTAAGGCGGCTATAAATAGAAATGAATTTATGTACTTGAAAAGAGGTAACTTGGGATTTATGCAAAACAATTCCCCAAGGGCATGACATTTAATAAGAAACTTTACTGTTCAGCTTGAAAAATTCCAAGACATTTGCTATTATATTTTGTTTAATAACCAAACACACGTAAGTATATGGTATAGCACCTAATTCTTCAGCATGTCCTACTCTGATAAACATTGACAGGAATAAGCCTTTTGCAATCAAATGAATTAGTCTATAGGCTACAGTTGAGCTCAATTGTGCGTTCTTTTTTATTGCCAAGAACTTTGCATTTCTTGCACAGCTTAAGCGAACCAGCATTAAGGAAAGGGTAAATTATCATCCCATGTGTTTCTAGCCTCGAGACAAATGTCTGGGACACTGTCCTCAAAACTGGGATACTGGTTTTTACAGACAAATGTCTACATCCAAAACCTCCTATTTCCTGGACAAATGTCTAGCCATTAGCCTACTAAACAAAAGGTGGCTACAAAAGGAGAACCACAGAAACATAGTCTGTGAATGCCTCACACAGTTCCTTCACAGAACAGTTGCACCTGGCTGCTTTCAGGAATGGTTTCTGGACTGCAGGTGAAAGGACACACTTGCCTACCACTCTGACTCAAAGACTAAAGTACTCAGAAACTTCTTGGCATGAAAGAGCAGAAAAGTGAGTCCCACTGAAACTTGTCTTTTAGGTACTCATTATGGGAAGCTGTAACAGAATTAGGCATACTACAAAAGCAGAAGTAGAGTTCTAAAATATCCACGTGTTTCTTAATGACTAATTACAGCAAGCTCCTTGTTCAATACAAACATTTGAATTGCCTTCTCAAAACACTTAATTCTCCCCAGAAGCTGTAGTAGAAGCACAGGTGTTCAGATCCCTGTTTAATTTCACTCCAGGGACTGGGCACCTAAACTGCTGCTGCTGAAGTCTTCCACTATATATAGCCTTTTAAGCCTTTTACTGTATCTATCAACATTTCTACTGCTTCTTCCTCTTTTTAACTCTAAAAAGAACTTTTTTATCACTGACATCGACATTAGCTCATTTTCAGACCAGTTGCCATAACTCCCCTGTTTATCATCCTGCTTTTCCTTGCCTGTGTTCCTCATCAATTTGTCTACATTGATATTGTGACTCTGAACCTCTAAAATCTCTTCATCATTTTCCTAGCCTGAGTATACATTTTCACCCTTGCAAGACTACCTATAAGTACCAATCAACCTTACTTCAAACTCTTGTTTTAAACACATCTCTCTGTCAAGCTATTAACTATGTCTCCCCTCCCATGTGGGCAGACCTTGCCAATTAGGAACGTTTCTTTTCTTGTTTCAGAACCCATGCATCACAGTCCATCATTTTTCTCCCTTTTCATTATTTATACTCTTTACCATGTCCTCCCCAGAACGGTACTCCTGCATTGTACTTGTTTTGCTTAAGTGATACAGGAATTTCTTCACAACAACAGATGGACTCTGTCTTCAGAGCTTTATACGTGCTTCACTGAGTGTTAAAGGAACTGAAATTTGTGTGAACTTTTTTGGAAATAAGTAGCATATCAGAAAGCTTTATTTTTTTTTCTACATATAAGCATATAGTATGCTTAATAAAGCTCCATAAACCCTGAAATATTTGTAGACATTCCAATATACTGTCTCCTTATGCTAGATTTTACCAAGAATTTCAGTAACGAGACATTAGGAAAAGCTCAAGTCCTAAAATTATATATACATGGTTATAAAAATGTAACCATGGTGTTCTGGTGTTTTGTTTTGTTTATTTATTTATTGGGGGAGGAGGGGAATGTTGAGACTGGGGCAAAAAGAAGCAGAATACAAATGATCAAATATCATAACTCACAGTCTGCCTTCCCCAGACCCTGATATAGACATGTTTTCAAAGATGTTTTACTGTTGCTTGTATATATTTCAAACAATCTAAAAAATTCTCTAATTCTTTTCTACTAAATGAGGTAGTTAGCGTAGCAATAGCAGTATTTTATGATTTCAGCCAGAATTTTTTAAAGCTGTAGAAGAGCTGTACTTCAGATTTTTTTTTTAAGTAAGTTAGATATTTCTGTCTTGAAGATTAAAAGAACTACATCACTCCAGGGTAAAGGACTATGCCTCTTCCCATGTGGAAAGGCCTTGCCAATTAGGAACATTTAGAAATAATTGCAAACAATAAAGGACAGAGAGTTCTGTTCAAGACATACGGTTTTCTAAATAATTCAAAGGTCAATGTATTTAGAAATTTAAAACTTTAAGAAGAAATTGTTCTCTTATGAAGAATTATGATTAAATTAGAACAGAGCTAAGATTTAAAGATACCATCCCATCGTCTAATAGGTGTTATATATTCAAATCACAAGCTCTGCTTTGTTTAATTAAAAGCAAAGCAAAGCATAAGGACTGGTAATGAGTTACAGAACCCTTTGAAACTATGCCAATAGTGTGGTAATGAGATTAAATCATTCATTTTTAAAGGCATGAGTTAATTTTATTTATGCTCATTATTTGTTTAAGTAGGCTCACACAAGGTGGAGGACAGGACATTGTTTAGATCAAAAATTAACAAGAGTTTCCCCCTTTATTGATTTGGAACTAAAGGGAAAGGTTAGCTGTCCTCATCAGTAGGATCCTCAGCACAGCACACTTTCATCACAAACAACAAAAGTCGCTTGTTTCACGTAGAGTGAACTATAATCAGTCAATTCCCTCTCACACAACCTCAGAATTAAAATTACAACAAAAGTTCTAGAGAACAGAGCTATCTAAGTAAGGCACATTAGGAAAATGACAGGCATTAAGTGGAGAGTATACTACCTTGCACCATCTGGCAGTTTTCTATCAAAGGAAGTGCTGCGAGGAATGGCTGTCTGAGCCTGCTGGAGAAGCTGCTGGCACTGCAGTCTGTCAGATGTTCCTAGGATTGGAGAGGCACGAGAGAGAGGCTGCCCAGCGGGAGTCGGCACCCGATGCCAAGTGGTATTCCTTCTGAAAGGGGTTTTATACTCACATGGGGTGCCTTCACTGTCAAGTTTGTATTCCACCATGGGTATACGACAAAGTTCTGAACAACCCCTGCAGGACAAATAAAACGATGATCAATCTCACTGGCAGGAACAGAAAAAGAAATCTTGCATTCTGCAGTCAGAAGTATATGCATATTTTTCTTCTGGGTGACGAAAGGTCTTCATATAGCATTGTGCTGACCTTTGAATGCTTCAAAGCTATCATTTCAACCAGGTAGGAAAGGTGTCAAAATAAAACATTTGTTTGCATGTGCTCAAAGGTTTTGAACTCTCTCCTTGCCTTCAAAAAGGAAAAATTATTAAGCTTTTATAAATTAATAAGCTTGAGTTTCACATAATAAAAACTACTAGAAATAAAGCTTTCAGATGTCAGCAAATATCAACATCAAGTTCTTCTGTAACAGCTTTAGTTTAAATTTCATAAATACAAATCATTTCTTAATGTGAAAATGTACATATCTGAAACTACAAAACATATTTGTTGCTTCCCAGCAATCTAGACATCTCTTAGTGCTATTGAGAACTATCCTTTAGAATCTGTCCAGTTCCTGCTGAATGACAAAGCATATACACTGTGATGCAAATGATTATGTAGCATCTAAATATTTTTCCATTTGTTTTCAAACAGCACTTTCTAATGTCTCTCATTCCGGGAATCTCATTGCCCAGAAGAGAAATAGGGAAGCAGATGAAACAAAGTCAAAGCTTACAACTTTGATGTGAATCTTACAGTGTGGATAAATACTAATAGCGTTCCCAGAAAGTATAAACTCAGGAAAAAGTAGTGATAGCATTGTCCAAAAGATCAGTCTGCCTTTGGGCTATTTACTGTAGACTCCGGCCACAATTGAATTAAAGATTACTGTTTCAGCAATTAGTTAACAGAGACTTCACGCCAGCAGTGATTATCATTGCAGCTGTATATATAATAGTGAAAATACACTGCCCCATCCTTGAGCCCAGTCTTAATCAAATTCTGCTTTTGTTGAAAACCGTCATTCATCACTCAGAAATTCATCATCAATTCATCACCAGAAATTCATCAATTCTGACTAAATTAAAAACACCTAGAAAAATTGTAATATAGCATGCATAAAGTGTTTACAGCTTTAATCCTGAAAATTCTTTGGCACAAATGACTTAACACAATTACACAGTATAAATTCGCATATGTTAAACTACTTGAAGCTTCCGAACCAAACCCCAAAAGAATATTTTCATTCCCAATGTTTCAGTAAACAGACAAAAATAAGGGATTATAAAAATGCTACCTATGTTTTTCAAGGTTGTAGAAAAGATGACGTGTGCAACTGTAGCAGTTACATTCTAGCTATTCTGTATATGCCCAGTGCAATCCAACCAGACACTTCTGGCTACTTAATTTAATGGTAATGGAATAGGTAAGTTGTTTATCCTGCAGCATAAAATCTTAGTTCCTGCTGGCACTCAACCAAATGAAACAGGTAAAGAAAGAATTTCAGTCAAATACTGAGGATAAAGTGTTGAGGGTGAAGACTGGGAGCCATTCAATGTAGGGCAGAAGATGCCGTGATGAAGATGAGTTGAAGAAGGATCACTAGAATACTGTAAAACAGAACTCAGAATTCCTGATTTTTCAAGGTTATTCTGTGATTAAACTCACCAATAAAATTTGATGTGTAAATTCTGCTGATGTAGCACAGTTGGACATGGAATTTTTTGTTTGTTTACTTTTAACAACATCTAAGGGATCACGCTAAAGCTGTACATTAAAAGAACATTAATTATGCAAGTTTAAGAACTCAGAAGGGAGGAAATCTTAAAATAATACTGCACACACTTTAATTTGTCCTCTCTGTGTTGGTGGAGTGAAGAAATATATTCTCTCTTTTGCTTTTAGCAAAGAGCTCTTTACCTCGTTCTATGCATATAAAAGACAGCATTCATTGAAGCAATGTTACTCAATATGTAATTTTCATTATGATTTAATGGGTCGGATATTCAGCACTGATTTATTATGAGAAATTATTTGATAGCTGCATACTTTCACTGGGTATAAAAACTAATTTCTTTCCAGCTCCTCTTATCACAGAGCATCAGTGAATGATTTTCTGTTTTTAGCTTTCCTATGGAGGTAAGAAGACCCTAACAGTCTGCTACCACAGATAAGGAATGAAGCTATACAGAAACCAGTGTTTTAAAATTATCAGTTAATTTCAGAAGGTCAATTTGATATGTCTAAATAGCCTCCCCTGTCTTCCCTCCAAGAGTGCCACATTTATTCGGATCACCATTTCAAACAACCTCTGTTCATTTATGAATATTTGTAAAAATTGTTTCACCCTTCTGAAAAGTCACAACACACACATTTGGCTCTTAGCATGAGGAACACTGGAACGGCTGTTTTAAGCTAGTTGCCTAGAATCACACTAACACTTCTACTGGAGAAACTTGGATAGAATAAACTTCTCCAGTGCAATATTCAACTGCTTATATCCCAAGACCATCCTTCTCTTCATAAGACTCCCCCCACCTCATTCACTGTCTGTAACAAATGAGGCCAAGGTCTAAGAGACAACAGCCCCTAGCAGTACAACCTTAATTCATTTCCAGAGCAGGGCCATAACATTATGTGAATGCAGAAGGCTCTTAAAGGAAAAAATAACATAAGATTGATTACTCAATTAAAGACTTTCATAAAACCTTATATACAAAACAGAACAAAGAACATACAGATGATATAGCAATGTTAATATTAGTTTAGTGTGCTGTATAATTTTTCAGGCAGCCATATGTAGTTTTTCATTATTGGATTATGAAGTTCAACAATTAAGTAGGCCGCTATTTCAATCATTCTTCTGCTGATTTCAAAGTTATTTCATTCCCTTCTACATTCCCATAGACCATAAGTGTTAGAAACAAATCACCCTCTCCCTAACCTTAACTATTAGGATATTGATTTCACAGTTTGTCTTAGTAATTGGGAAAAGTATAGCACGTAATTGTCATTGTATCCCTTATTAATTACTTCGTAGGGAGTATTTAAAGTGCTGTAAGAATAACCATGGGTTTTGAAGTCAAAATGGATTATTACTACTATTAGTTTGACTCAGCTTGCTAACTGAATACCTAAAGCGTTATATAAAAACAGCTAACAAGCTCTCCAACAGAGAAAAATAATTTTTTTAACGAGTATGTTTACTTCGCTAAAATGGATTCCTCTAACTGACAAATAACAAATTGATCGAGGGCACTTTCTGAAAAGAAAAAAAAAGGGGGTTGCAACCCTATTTCAAATAAAATAAAAATCTAAGAAACTAACAGTGGTACTTATAAATCCAAAAAGAAGCACCAATATGGCTTTTAGCTGGTACAAAACCACAAAATTCCATGGCTAAAATGGAACTAATTTATATGACTCCCTGTGTCACATAGCCTTATTTATTTTAATGTAAAAGTGCCAAACCAATCAATTTCACATTTACATGGAAGTTACACCTTACTGCTTCACAAACACTGCCCAAAGAACAGATACTGCAGTATACTGGTATATCTAAGATGATAATTGTAGCTACTTCCTAGATCAGAAACAGAGAATCAATTACTTTATGTCCACAGTCCAATAAGTATTCATTTATTTATTTATTTTGCTGTGGATCTATTGCCAGGCTAGCTTGAATGAAAAACAACTGAACATATTACATGCAATTTCCTATTAATTATTCAGTTGAACCATTATCTAACTTCTATTTGTAATACCATAACTGATTCCACTGGATGGAGAATATGTATTGGGGCTAGTATTGCAGGAGAGCTTTTACTTCATTTTTATAGTTCTTAATTTTTTTAAATCCACTTTAAAGAATAATTAAGAACAGATCTATATCTTAAGGTTTTGGTATTTAAAAGTTATCTTATTGTGCTCTGTAAATACATTTAATGAAAATGTTGTGCTCAATTTCCGATATTATGGAAGTCCAGAAATAAAAGGATACAAAAACCATTGCTTGATTTGGTAAAGCTCTCATATAGACACCAATTTAACTGTTTGAAAAGCAGATTTTAGTTTAAAGTTATTTTAACACATTTAAGTGTTTATATCATTTGGGGGTGCTGAGAGCTGACAAAAATATGACTTTTAATCTCTAGATATCATGCATCGCTATGAGTGGTTTGTTAGGATAACAACAAAAAGTAGAAAAACTGGATACAATTTAACATCAGTTCAGTGCATCACAGATCTGAACTACTAAAGGGGACGTATGGATAGAAACAGTCATTGGTGTCCACCAGTTGTGTTGCACTGAAGTTTTCCTTTACTACCGCCATTTCAATTCAAAACATTTAATCTTTCTCAATAAAGAGACAATATGTATATGTAGCAGTACAATACGTAATTGCATTCTCCCAACTCAAATGTTTGAAGCAATCGCTATTACTGTGCATGTTTGTTCTCAGCTGCAGCAGTTCTCTCACACGGTGTCACAAGGAGAATGAGAACCCACCATGCAACCTATTAAAACCACATAATAAGGCATTAATTTCACATAATTGTAAGGATTTGATTAAAAAGCAGAATTTAGTAGCTTAGTTTTCCTTAGACTCGCTGTGTAACTACATGAGACATACGTTTATTTCCCTTTCTCTGACCTTCTGAGGTGCCTCCCGGAGGTAAGCCCTGGACTCCACTAACACTCTACATCAATTACAGAGCGAGCCAGAGACACTGGATAAGATCAAATGGTCTAAAACAACTTTGGTCAAAGAAGTCGAGACAAACACTTCCAAGTTACGACATCTCAGAAGCCTATTAACAGTAGTCACACAACAAAAGAGAAAGAAATGTCATTTGAAAAATATTAATTGGGTTTTTCTTTAAAACAGTTTCATAGCACAACAGATGTGTGCGACTGCTTATGGCAACCTCAGGTGATAAGGCTGCTGCCACTTTATCATTCCTGGTTTTAGGGGAGTAATAACTGCCTGGCAGTCTCTTCAGAGAAGAGCTGAAGCTGACAAGCCCTCCTTTATGAAGATACATTCATTGTCCTTTGATCTTTGTTACTATGCAGTTTTAAACAGAATCTTGGCATCAGTAAGCTGACAAACAATTTTGAAGCCTCCTAAAAGCCTCTACACCTGCATTGTTGTATGAAAAAGAGAAAAGGAATACAGACAGGACACATGCATTGGATGAAAGGAGTTAGTCAAGAAATAGAAAAGGAGAAAAAAACACAAAGCAAAGCAACCAAGATGTTTGGCTTGTGTGATCAGTGGGGCAATAACAACCCCTGCAGTCTCTGCTGATGGAAAGCAGGACTCAAGCAGAGCAAGTCACGTTTCCAAATCCCAGAGAATAGGAAGACAGCCACATCAAAAGATAATAAATATGGGGAATAAAGGCTTGAAAAGCTATTGTCAATAAGGAAGCATCACTTGGAAAACAGACGAATAGGAAAGATTTTTGTGACATTAAAGAGAAAAACTTTCTAAATTCACCACGAGTCTGTATGAAGAATCGGAAAACCTAGGGCTGGGAAAACCAACATCTAGGATGAAGAACTTATTTTATGCTCCAGCTTAAGAAATAGAAATGGAAAGTAACAAAGAGGACAAATGACGTAGCAAATACAGACCTATCTCTTTGAGCTCTGAAAGAACTGAGTTCAGATTGAAACCTGATTTTGAAATAATCTTTAAGATAATGAAGAGACGAGATTAGGACTAAGACCTCATCATATCAGGAGACCCAGGAATCAGTCATGAGGAAGTAGCAGGTATAAATATACATGATTCAATCAACTGAATCTAAAATTAAGTTTGACTTCATATATAGGTCATTTAATGACTTACAAATATATCTTCTTTAATGAACAGAAAAAAAATCTGCTGATCCAAATCAACAAAATCAAAATACAACAATCGCAAACACTAAAATCTCTTTGTAGGTCAGTAACAGCATCTTTGGAAATACAATAAAAAAGGGAAGAAATGATATTTAACTGACTGAATTGTAAAGCACATCCACAGGCCCTTTATTCATCCCTCCACTAGTCAGATTTGGGGGGCAGCTGACCGTTTCAAAGATTTCAAGGCTACCAAGAGCCCTTCTAACACTTTCCATTCTTTACTTCAGTGGGAGGACTTATGATATTCTCCAAAGCAGCTCCCCATTGCAGTAAAAGACTTTCAGTTAGTATCTCCTGCATTCTTTGAGACAGCATAAAGATACCAGGCTACAGATGACTACGAAGCCAGCAGCAAATTTCAGCAATTGCACAGTATAGCAACCACCGAGACTGATAGTACACCAATCTTAAGACGAGTTCAGTGAAATGCAGTTCTGAAGGTACATTTTAAACTTTGCTATATGAAACTTTCATCCATTTCTCTTTTACAAAAGAAAAATGACAGATTGACCATACTTCTGACACAGAAAGATAGAAATACCTCAAGCATACTCTAAGTGGTTACGTGTATATTTTACTTCAATTGATGGACCAATTGAACAATTTGAAGCCCTGGATCTTCTGTCAGCTACAACACATCTGTTAGGTTGAACTGCGAGTGCAGGTAAGTGAACTGAATGGTACAAAGGCTGTCCATAAGTGTTCTCTGCACAGCACTATCATTGATGCTACATTAAAGACATTTTAAATACCCTTCTCCACCTAAGCAGAATATGCACTTGCTGCACAGTAAAAGTCTTCTCAATCGTGCCTAGAGATCTTAACTGCCAGAGAATGTTAGTTCATAGGAGGTAGTAGGGCAATTTGAGTAACTGTGAGAATGATGCACATCTTCAGATGGAACAGGGAAAATTTTCTTTATAAGTTACCTTGTTTACAAAATCTATCATATTGACCTACACTGCATCTTTATATCAGCTACAGATGAAAGAATCAAAAAATAAATAAATCAGTGAACAGGATCTTGAGAATGGTAACACTACAGTCGCTCTATGACAACCTTTTTTTTTTTTTTTTTTAAACCTTCCAGACACTTGATCTGTCTTACGATCTTGTAGAAAATACCCTAAATGCTGATAATCTAAATCAATAAACCATGCACAGGATACCATAGCATTTCAAAGTCAGTATTAAAAGTAAGCCAATTTTGGAAAGAAATAATTGACATACAGTATTATCTAAAGGAATTTTCCATCATGGGGGAGGAAATTTTACTCAAAGTTTTAAAGCAATTAACTCTTCCCAAGAATGTGTAATGACTGGAATAGAAGTGCCTAATTTAAGCAGAAAAATCAATAGAAGCAATCTTTTATAAAAGGTCCTGGTAAACCACTTAATAAATACAGGAAGACTGTTACGATTGCCAGTAGAATTCCACAAGCAGAGCCCAAGGAGATATCTAGTATAACCTGAAAACTGCAGTCATCTCAGTTGGCTACCAAAGATGAAAACATTCCTCTCCTTTTCATGGCTTGGTGCGTCACATATTAAAGATAAGGTATGGGCTGTCCTGTTCCCTATGTCGGGGTTCTGTTTGCTGGTGCTGCCACCCTTCCGAACATAGGAGTGGCAGAACGTTCACAGTGAGGGGGTGAGCCAAAAGGTCTTACTGTGATGCTGACCCCAATATTAGGGCTTGCACTTAAATGTGATGGCCCGGGGTTAAACATCTCTGCTGCTAATCAGAGTTCTGACACAGTTCAGTTTTGGCAAGAGTCTCCATACATCAGGCTAAATCCCAGTTCATGTCTCACATTTCCTGAATCTAACAACGCTATAAAAATACAGTAATCTGACGGGAACAAAAGTTAAGCATTTTCTCCTTTGTTGTTGTTAGGTAGATAGGATTAATTTATGCAAGCGATGTGGCTTCCAATTAGTATCATTATAGTTTCTTAGCAATAGCTCCCTCAGTTACCTTTACCAAAAAAAAAAGTAATGGAACTTTCAAACTACAGTTTTCAGGTATTTGCATTCTTCTCAAGTTAGTAGCAGGGCCGGCAATTAGAATTTGGATGCACTCAAACTTTTACTTGTACAAGCAAAAGTTTAGTTTCAGATTTTTCTGCTTTAAGGTACTTCAAACATTGCTAGTTCAGCACTGTCACGCCACCAATTTTAGACAATGGCTTCTTTTTAGTCCAGAAGGGGCTTGGCCCAGGGGAACTCTCTCAATTCAAGGGACCAAAGAAAAAAAAAGAAAAAGTGGCCTACGAACTATTGCATGAGCTTATGGCAAAACGCCCTTGAGAGAAGATTTGAACTCTTCCGCTAAATAAACACTTCCATACTTCCTAAAAAATTTTTTTCCAAACATTCAATACTCTGATGGTTATTTGTTAAAGTCTTAGAAACACAATTGTCTAGTAAGATCACAATCATTCAAGAAGAGTAAGTATCAAAACTGAAAAATACAGAAAGACATTACATTTGCTTCTTTCATAAGAGTTTGCAAAGTTCAAGAGAATGAAATAACCTCAAAAGAAATACAGTAGTATTTAATAATGGCTCCCAGGTATAGGGAGCCTCAGGTATAGGTATAAAAACATTCCAATTTTAAACATTACTAGCAACAGCAGGAAAAAAAAAAGCACACAACACAACTGTTCACAAACAAGTGGAAACTACCACTGCTACTTCTCCTACAGTGGTTGTACTTGGCCTTCTGTTTCTTGCCCATCCCTGGAAATTTTGCCTTAAGTTTTGTTCATTTTCTAAACTTCCTACAGTTTTCTTGCACACTTTTATATATAATGGAAGATGAACTCAGACAAATAAGCTTCAATGGAGTAAGAAAGATTCTAACTGAATGCAACACTAGAGTTTAAAATGGATTTGGAAGTACTTGAATTCCTTGATTGGATTTGACTGATTAAGGAGATAGTGTCCTTGAGCATTACTGTGACAACACCAGCAAAAGCAAATTAGAAGGAACATTGTTATTCTCCTGTTAAAATCTGTGTAATTCCAGCTACTGTGCTGTAGTACTAGGTAATATTGACAACAGAAGAACATATTGACAATTCTAAAGGGAAATACATATCATAGAAACAAATATGAGACAAGAATACTTATTCAGATCTGAGTATACAGACTAGCACTTCTGCTCTGAAATCTGTAACTGTAATTTAAAGAGTTTATGTTTTAAGTAGACATTTCTTCCTTCTATCTAAATATCAGCCTGGTGCCACGCAAATAATTATAATTTCTCAATTTGTGCATGATTATTTAATTGCTGGAACAATCTGAAAATAGTAGGAGCTTTGTTTCAGGTTCATTAACTCTACAGGATAGCAAACGAAAGGCCTTATCCCATGATTGCTTTTGCATATACTGCTATCAAGACTATAGGTAGAAGGATCTACATATTAAGAAAGTAATGGAATGCACTGACTGAGAAAAATTTCCCTGGTTTCCTAATCACTCTGTAACATTCATTTGTAAGCATCTTTAACATTCCAAATAATTTTCATACTGAAATAAATTAACAGAAGACATTTTGCAGAAAAAATAATAATTGTTAATAGTTCATTGTTAATATTCACAGTATATGCATGCTCATAGCTTGTTTTGTTGCTTGCTTGTTTGTTTGGTTTTTTTTAATATAAAGGGCTGATGGATTAGAGATTATTTGTGGGTTAGCTAACAAACAAAAACAAGTTAAGAACTTGATTAAAAAGATCTCCACTTCAGCTGCCTATGACAAGCAATGGAGTAGGAAACAGGGAAATGGATATGCACAAGTTTTAGCTAGTAAGCAGCTGTGATTACCAAGAGAGTTTCTTCTTTCTCCAAACTGCTGGTAATTTATGCCTTTCTGCCTTTTTCTCATTCCACCTCTTGTTAATATATTTTACGAACAGTGTCACAGGTCAAATTTGCCAATTGAAACTCTCAGTCTTGTTACTTGGTATCTTTACATTGCTTTCTGTCTGCTCTATTTAGATTTTAAACATTTGGGACTGACAAACTCAAAACCTTCTGTATATGAGATCCCTTTCGAATGACGCAACTAAAATTACTATTCTTATTTTGGGGGGAGGTAAGAAGGGGAACAAGGTGCTTTCCATTTCTGTGAGAAGCTGATATTTGAGAGGAAAGAGACATTAAAGAAGTTTTTTTTTTTTTTTTTTTTTTTTTTTTTTATACTAGAGAGATGAGGCTGAATAGAACTGAAAAATACTTCGGCGCTTTTCCTGTATTAGAATAGAAACAGCTTAAAAATCCGTTTTCCTTAGTAATTAGTTACACAGTTTTAAAAAAATGCAAAAAAATTTACAAACAAGAACAGCTTTTGCAGATTTTTCCCAGTTTGGTTCTACTCCTCAGTTAAAAGTCCTCCTACACACAGACTGAGTGCCATTTATCTTACACTGATTTGGGATTTTAACATTTCGTTTCTAAAAACATATCTAAGAAGATATAAACAATTTATACAGTATGTATTTTTCTATCAGGGACTATAAAATACACGTTTTACCTTCAATATAATAGGATTGGCTCATTAGGCTCATATTCTGTAAACAGCTTGGAAATGTATACCAAACAAGTCAGTGAAAATTCATACCCAGAAGCAGATGGTGAGAATAGCAAAGCTAAGCAAAGAGACGCTTAATTGCACATTCTATCCAACTAAGCAAAACGGTAGTATTCTATATTCACACACGTTTACTTTAGAAAGGAAACCAATGCTTCAACACACAGGTTGAGGCAGGGAAGGGCACTTTTGTGTCATTCATCAGGCCAATGACTACTTGGAGAATTGCCACCAATTAAGCAGTATTCGTGTACAGCTGGCACCAACTTCACAGAGCTGCATGCTATGTAAAATGTCATGGCTTGTTGTCTTGCCAAAAGCAACACATCTAATGTTTTTTTTCTGTTAAATTAAAAATCAACAAGAGATTTAAAGATGGCCTTTTACAAGTGGACAAGTAATTCAATTTACTGTAGTACAGTTCTCATTTAGGATGAGCCAAATTAAAAATGCCCAGAAAAAGTGTGAGAAAAACTTATTACTGTAAAGTTTTAAAATTTTACCTATTCATCTACCTCAGTAATAATCAAAATGGAGAGAAGAGCAAAAATCTTTGTCACAGAAAAAAAGGAATACTGACAACAGAACATTGTATTTCATCCATGAAAACAACTGTACAGTCACTGTAATAACATCTACTACACCCTTCTCCAGAATCTGTGATCATCTATTTCATGTTGCAGCAATATTTTTTTTTTGCTTTCATTGATGATTTCATTGATGCAATTTAATATTTAATATGAATAAATTAGATATCTACAGAAAATAAGGAGGACAGTTAAGACCTGGTACTGTGTATGTCCAGAACACAGTATTTTCCCTATTTCCCTACTTGTGCTAAAATTTTGATGTAAGAAATTAAAATAATAATACAATAGTAATGCATAATAATAAGTAATCATCATCATCCTTTCCCATAGGACAGGAGTCAGAGAAGCTTCAAGGAAATAAAAGGTACAGTTTTCAGAGGATTCAAAATTTCCAAAATTAGTATTAAAATATAAAATTATCCTGTGGAAGGAAAGAAGTCATATCAGCTTCATTTCTAGCATATCAGCTAGATTTCCCTTTAAATGGGAACCTGTAAGGAATTTAATCTATTACAAGCCAATAAGGATTTCGGAAAAAAGATTGCTTTAAGAACTTCAATACTATTACCACCAAACATGACAGACAATGTCAACTTCCTGACAGTCACAAAAAAAATAAAAAACATCATGTAAACTGTGGATGCAAAATGTCACATTGAGGACTGTTGCTTGTTACCTTCTAGGTGCTCCATCCTCGTGTGGCTGAATAATCACCACTTTTACTGTCACTGATGTACGTAAAAGGTCAATCATTTGTTCATGAGTCAAAGTTGCCACAGCCACTTTACAGATTTCAACCAGGCGGCTCCCTTGCCTTAGGCCTGCTTTCCATGCAAAACCAAAGGGCTCCACATCTGCCACTATCCCTTCAAAGTTCACGTGGAATCCAAGCTGGCCCAACCCATTCCTCCGAAGGGTCATTTCTGTGGTTTCACATCCTCTGGTCACTATCTATAAAGAAGTATCAGATTGTTAGAACATTAATTTCTTTGGACAGACAAACGCCACTTTTCAAACCTTGTAAAGCCATTTATGGCTTGGCATTTATTATCTTCAATATACTAATGTTAATAATAATTTTGACATTTGTAGTTGAAGGTTTCTGCATAAAACAAAGGGAACAGAACACTTCACAATATTAAAAACTTACAACCCCAAAGCAAGCAGCTGTCCTGTGTTAAATTCCTCCCCCCCCAACATTAACACAACACCATTTATATCTTATTGAAAACTTAACAGCTGCTTTTGCTTCAAAACACAAAGCAAGCAAAATGTTATCCTGTCAGATACTTCATTCTTGTAGGCTGACTGACTGCAGGTGTGCAGGCATTTTTTCTTCAGTATTAGAGTATTAGTATTAAGCTTGAGATATAACGTGAGCCAAATTGAGTGAAATGCTTCAGCTCTAGCAGCATCTCTTCTATAGACTTTAACAATGAAGACCATTTTGATTTATTTTCACTTGCAGTCAGGTTCCTAACTGCTACCACCTCTGCATGTGGACATTACTGAAATGGGATAAGATTTTTAATGTCACTGGGAAAGTTAAAAAGAAGACCAAGTTTCTTCATATTCAATTAAAATTAATTGTCACTACATAGACTAGCCAAAAACCCTCAAATTCAGATTTTGTTAAGCAGGCTCATTTTTATACATAATGTTACAAAATCTCAACAGCTTTGCCCTCTAAACCATAATCTTACAACAGTCTATATGCTGGGATACTTTGCCAGGTTCAAGCTGCACTTGAAATTCATGAGCTACTCTCATATTCCATTGGCGTCACAAAGCCAGTACAAGGCTATGTATGAGCTACTGTAAGGTTGCTGATCTGAGGAAGCTGGCCCACGCTCATGCTTTTAACCTGAGAAAATGAAAATTTTAAACTCTTCATTAGTTTCCCTAAATTTTTGTCACAAATTTCCAAAATATATGCAAAACTTAGTCACACAGTGAAAAGAAGAACACTCTAATAAGAGCTGGGAGTCCCATTGAGGGATGGAATTTTATCCTTATTCTATCCTTTCAAAAGCACACAACTTTTTTTTTTCCCCTTTTCTTTAGGGAGGGAAGGAGGCAGACACCTCTCTGTTGTTATGAAACAACCACAGAACATTGCAGAATAAATGCAACAGTCAAGGAATATGGATTTCCCCAACTCAGAGCAGTCAGAACATCACCTTTGAGTTAAATAATTTAAAGTTATAAGAGAAGAAAGATGAACATTCTTGCCATAGATTAAGCTAGTCCCAAAGCAAAGGTAAAAAGGATTCCAGGAGACCAAGCCCTCTACAAGCACATCCCCTAAAATGTGACATGGCATATTACATAGTAATGTCACACAAAAACATAGCACTGCTCCACTTCAAAATAGGTCATTCTGTGTACTTGGTTGCTATTTCTCTGAACACATGGCTGTGCATGAACTAAGAGATGGCTTCTCTGAATGCACTCAACATAGATGAAATTAAGACAGATATCCTCTAAATCTTATGAAGAAGGCAAGGAGTATTTTTACCACACAGGCTTCTACTGAACTTTAGCTTACTCAGATTGATGTCCAAAGATCCATTAAGCATTTTCATTTAATCCTTCTCTTAGCCATCCTATATTGTCCTAAAGCTCAGATCCATTGCCTTTTCTGTCTTAAAACCCAGCCAGACAAGTTCATTTATAGTTTACTTCTCCTCCTCTCTACTTTATATCACCAGATTTTCCTTCCCCAGTACAGATCAGACTCTAGAACGGTAAGTCCCAGCTTTTTCTACTCCAGAACTTATTCTTTTGGTTCAAACCAAGATCAGTCTGCAGCTTTTCACATCTTTGCTTAATCTAGATATTCACAGAGGTATCCTATTCATCTGGATAAAAGTCAGCTGTATTCTTGAGTCATTTAAAAGGGTTTTAAAGTATACATCTGAATTGTGGCATCAGAGTTTTAAATACTTTTGAGCGGTTGTTACAGTCACCTCTGAGCTACTATATCAAAATGTAGATAAGGAGCATTCAACTTTAAAAAATTACTAACTTTTAGGAAAAAAGGTTTTTTTGTTGGTGGTGGTTGTTTGTTAGGAAAACTTTATTCACTGAAAGGGATGTGAAGTATTGGAACAGGCTGCCCAGGGAAGTTGCTGAGTTGCCAGACCTGGAGGTCTTCAAAAAATGATTGTCATCGCTGCTGACAGCAGAAGTTTTCACTAGAAATTTGAACCTTTGTTCCACCTGTATTAAGTAGGTGGAAATTTTTATTGTCTATTTAGCAATACGTAATAGAAGTGAACTAAGCATAGGCTATTCTTCTGAAGAAGAATATCCTATAATAATCCGTGCAAGGAAAGCGAAGCTGAAGACCCCAATTAAAATAATAATATAACAGTGAGGAAAGGAGTCTAGACATTCATCCATTGATGGTTAATAGTACTTTGGAAGAGAAAGACTAGAGCAGGATACTGCACTGTGCTAGAAGTGGATGTAGAACTACAGAGGCTCTGCAGCATCATCTGCTATCCAGTGTGAAAGTGGTAAGCATAATGATTTCCATTCAGAACAAGTTTCTCTAATATAAACAAAACCAACATGATCTACATCACTTAAATCAAAATCAAAGGGAAAAGCATAACCACATGATGTAGATGCATCAGCAGTTTTACTTTAGAGCTCCTGTCAGTTCATTTGTACTGACTGGAATAGTTAGTTACAGGACAGGTGTGCTAACATGGTCACAAGTGTCTGAAAATCTTTATCCAGTCAGCTGTAAAAACTGTTATTAATTGGTCTAGTTTTCTTCACTTTCTGCAGTTACTCAGCGTAGACAAAACAAATCAGCAGAACCACTTGTGGCATTTTTTTCTAAAATTCACATTTTTTTTTAATAAAAAGTCAGAGTGAATATATTTTACACATTAAGGTTTTGTGTATTTTTAAATAAAGATATGTTTCCACCTACAAAGGTTTGAAATGAGAAAGGCTACAGCAAGAGAAAACGAAAAGCTTAGTCTTTCAATCCTGATTTCAATATTGAAACCATCCATAGCCTCGGACAAGTCTATCGAATTATTGGTATTCATTTTCTCATCCCTGAAAAATGGGTTGATAACTTCTCATATACTGCATGAGGATTACTGTTTTTAATGCTCTCTGAAGACTAAAAACAGTACTGAAGTACAAACAGATGACATTTTTAAATTGTATCTCAAAGGAGATGTAGACAATTCTTCATAAACTTTTTGAGATTCCAATTTATAAAGTGTACTTACTTCGAGTCTTTGAACAATTTCCCTGATGTCTTCAGTACAATTATCTGCTGCAGACAGAAGAATACATTCTCCTCTTTCATAAAATATTTTGATGCTCATTAATCCAGACGTCCATCCAATAACATCTCTGCAGGAGCAGTTAAACACAACATTTTTTGATTCCTTTTCAATCAACATGATAAATTCATTGGAGATTCCAAGGAGACATTCAATGTCAGCAGACTGGCCAAAATCTCGTGCGATCACATTCCACATAATTGCTCCAACACTGAATAAATGTGCATCTTTCCTTGGTTTCACTTTTTCCTTTTTTTTTGCACCTAAAGTAATGAAGCTAAACTTTGCTGAAGTATCCACGGTAGCTGTGGTAACAAAGTTTTCTGCCAGATCTTTCAAGTATTCTTGACGTGTCCTTGTGGCCATGGCTCGAAATTTTTCCGACTTATGTGCTGCATTTTCAGCATTAATAACTTTGGCTAAAAGAAAGTCCCTAAAGACTGCTGACTTGGGGAAAGTTACTCCTTTGGGAATGGGTGGACCAAATGGAGGTACATCTTTTGATCTTGAAACACCAACACTAGAAAGATGAAGAAAATGCAATGGTTAAACCCTTAAAAAAAAAAGTTCAGAAAATAAGCAGTGACCCGTGCAGCCCAGTTACACAGATAAGTTTAGTTTTAACATGTCAGTTTTCAGATATTTTAGATACATCAAATAAAACTCATTGGATCATCTGTTTTAAAAATGGCTTTTTTCTTTTAAGTGTATAAAGGACATTGTGAATATATCATACAAACACAGAATATCAAGGCTGACATCTTAGGGTGTCAGTGTCTCTTTTGATTAGTGGAATAAGTTTAAACATTCTTTGCAAGATATAAATGAGATGCAAAATTTTTAAAAAATATTTAAATCCACCCATCATTTTCAGGCTTCATTAGAACTATAAAAAATATGAATACAAACAATTTATTTCAATACTTACACATCTTGCAAAGATAAGGTGTAAATACAGACAAAAAAGTATCAGTGCAAAACATGTCTATAACGGGAGCATTTTGCACTACTTTAAAGGTGCCTATTTTAAATTTATAAAATTTCATAATACTTCCAATTCTTTATAGGGACAGTTCACAGCAAGATGTAAAAGAAAATGGAAATATTTTTTCTCACTGACACTCAGTTATACCTGCAATTGATATCTATGTAATGTATTTTATCTGTAACAGGATTTCAAAATACCATGCAAACTATGTACAACTACTACTAGATTGACTGAAATGCATTCGCATTTGGGATGACAGACAGATATAATTTAGTAATAGAAAAATATATATAATATATTATAATATAATATATTTATAATATAAAATATAATAAAACATTGGGGTTTTAAACTCATAGAAAATGAAGCAGAAATTTTAAAATTGTATACATCATATCTCTAGAAAGTACAAAACTGTTAGAAAAAGCAGTTCCATTGCATTCTTAATAGCAAACTCAAATAGTTATAAGGTTCTACTCACCTATAGCACACATTTTCAGTACAAGGATTATGCACTTTGACAATGACAAATACATGTTGAAAGTGGGAACGAATATTTTTTGGAGTAAAGGGAAGCGCTCCTGGCTCTTGGAAGACAATGGTAACTATGTCATTTCCTATATGCCTTTTCCTTAGCAGCTAGACAAGAAACATGCATTGAAAAATTAGTTATAAAAAAAATTCAATAAATCACAATGTTTTCATTCTAGCAAAAACAAAATAAGTGTTCTTAATTTTTTCTGAAATAACTTTCAATTAATCATATCCTGGATATTTACCAATAAAGGGTATTAGGCTAAATGGAAAAAAAGAAAAAAGGCAAAGTTTACAAAAACGCTAATGAATTTTCCCACATCCCCACATCAGCTCTGTATAACTTCAGCTCATTTCTCTTTTACTCTATGAGAACAGAATAAAAGATTTCTCTTGCATTACAATTGTAATAAAAA
Source organism: Anser anser (assembly GCF_964211835.1). Lineage (NCBI taxonomy): Eukaryota > Metazoa > Chordata > Aves > Anseriformes > Anatidae > Anser > Anser anser. Next base: position 79,809,381 of record NC_139722.1, read on the forward strand.
TGTTACATCACTGGACATTTCTTATTATTCAGAAAACTGCACATTGGTTCCCTTTTTACAGGGTAATATCTGCTTCTATATGAAAAATATAATACTGCTTTTCTTTCTCAATAAACTCCTTTCCCCTGTTGCATTTTTATTAATCATTCTTATCGTGATGATCCTTACAATCTCAACTTTTTTTTTAAAAATAGATTACGATGAACACTTATCACAAACTTTAAACAATTGCATACTTGAGAAACAGAGCTGAGACAAATACTCATGGAGAAACAATAGCTATTTGAAACTCACTTATTGATTTAAAAACTCTGATAGTAGTTTACTTTTTAATCCTCAAAATACACTTAAATGAATAATTTAAACTACTAAACCATTATTACAGTCTAAAACTTAAAACCTACAAAACATATTCAGCAATAAGGGACCACGTCACCACCAAAAAAAACCTACAGTAAAATGACATTCACTTTCCTCATTAAAGTATACCATATCTCTCAAATATTTTACACACTTATTATTATTATTATTTTTAAATAACCTTGCTTATAAAACATCTATTTGTATTACTAGACGTAAACAAGTAGTCTAGCAACTACTAGGATGTAAATACCTACCTAAAGTCTGACAAGGGCCTTTCACTGTCAACTAATAGCATACAGACACTTCAAGTTCTACCTGAGCTCTAATTTAACTAAAAAGGATGCAAGAAATCCTTTAACTAAAGGAGCACGGAAAAATTCTACATCAAGCTCGTTTTACAGAATACAATCTTTCCAAAAAAAAAGTTTGTTTTAATTTTCTCAGTTCCATTAAAAGTCAGTATATCAGCAACCAACAGAAAAAGCTAAGCTGCATATGCTAAAGCCTAAGACCCGTAAGCGTTTCATTACATTTCCTGAATAATAGAGGATGGTATTCTAAAGGTAGTGAGAAGGGCCAAAGCCACAATCTTAAAGCACTAGCATATCTGTATTATTTTAAAAAAGACTTCTGATAGAACTAACACACATTAGAACAGAAAGTATTTGGTGTTATTCTGTCATGTGACTTGGTCATTTTTTTCAGATTTTAAAGATTAAAATCAAAGTAACTGGCTATTTGAGCACGTTAAAATGTACATCCTCTTGTGGACAAATTGCTCTATAAATTATGTGGAATTGATCACAGAAACAAGTGCATCAGGTACACTTTAACTAGAGCTAGTGAATACGAGCTCTACACTTTAATTAGAGCTAGTTGGATCACAGTAGTGAAGCATAAGCTCACGTGTAAGAGGTTATTATTATCTCACAGGTTGGAATTTACATCAGTTAAATCTGTAAGACACTTTCCAATTACAAGGTAAAAGGTGATTCATTTCTCCTTTTTTTTTGTTTTATGTAAATAAATCCCTTTACTTTCTTCTCACTATAGAAAGTGTTTCATGCCTTTGCCTATACCTTCCTATTGAGCAATGTTACAAAGACTAGAAAGCTCTCTCCTGTTTAAAATTACATTTATTTCTCAAGACAATTGCTGTTTTCAAGAATACTTTCTGCTTTTGTAGAACTCTAAGAGGTTCTGCTGGCCACCATAGGTTGCTCAAACAAGAATAGCAGTCACATAGTAAGAGATAAGTTTTAGAAATGTTTGAATTTGTACTAACAAAATATCCTTTACAAAATGATGGCAGTGCTCATATCCCACATCTAAACTACTGTTTCAAGAGCTTAAACCTTTAAAAGGCACAAAAATGGTAAATAGAAAGTCAAGTCATTTTTAAGAACCTTACCAAGCTTGCTGAGATCTTAGTGACTTCTTCAACATTTTAAAATAAAATTCATGTAACATTATTATAAACAACTGTCATGCATAGGTGGTCAGTGAACTTACACAATGCAAAGGCAAAGCACAGTCATACGTCTGTGCACAGAGAATCATAATGCAAAGAACTGGAAAGGGAAGAGAAAAACCAGGGTGATCAGGAAGATGGAAAGAAGTGCTCTGGATAGGATAAAGGAATAGGAAAGAATAAGGTGGTGAATGGATAAGAAGGAAGGAACACATACTTCCCTGGAAAATGTGAGTTAAGGATAGCATACTGAAAATGAAAGAGGAATTGTTGGAAACTGGAACTAAGCAAAAAGACTTAAGAAACCCTTCTCTACTTTCTATTCTATAACCTATATTTTCCTCCCAACTTCCACATCCTTTTTTTTCTCCCCCCTCAGGTTCTCAGTTTCCCCTTCCTCTCCCATTTTGAGGTCTGCTCAGGTTGGTTCCCTCCCTCTGCCTTTCTAACATACTCTAGAGATTCTCATGCCAATGCAGAGCACAAGAGAAACTCTCAACGGGGTTCACAGATTATGGAGGATTACTTACAGTAAGGAGATATCAAACACTCCAGTATCATCATTCCAGTATCAATATAAATTGGCACAGCAGAATTTGAAAAAGAACCAGCCAAGTATGATAGGCAGTCAACAGGAAACCAGTGAAATTTTACTTAGAATACAAGAGGGGAGTCCAGTAAGGAAAATACGTTAGAAAAGCAGAATCCATTAGATTAAAATTAGTTACACCAAATAATAATTAACTTTGAGATTTTAACTACAATACTCAATTCTTAATTTTCAGATATGCATCTCTGAAGAAAAGTATTTACTGTCACAAAACAGCACATTTATGGGTGATGCACAGCCATAAGTACCTACCCACTTGAGTGGAATATTATTTACCTTGTCCAATTGCAAAACAAGGAATTCTTGTTGTTATAGCAGTGAAAAAGACATTCTTCATTCAAATAAATGAAGAAATGTTAAGAGTGAACTAAAAAAAATTTCAAACTTATTTTAGCACATTTCTAAAATAAGTGGCTTTAAAAAGTTCTAATTTCAATATCTGTTATTAAACTGTACCAAAACCAGAAACAATCAAATGATACTGCTCAAGTCTGGTGAAACCGAGTCTCGTATAACCCACATAACCAAACATATGGTTATCTTAAACATTTTAGCAGTAGGTTAAATTCAAAAAGTTTGTTTCATTCTTGCATGTGTTTCATTTAAGTTTTCATCAAACCAAGTGAAAATTGATTATTTGAATTGATGTGGATTAATTAGGTCTAACCATGTGTACAGAAGCAGACTACAAATGTGTAAGTGGGAAATTTGCAAAGGAATCATTTGGAAAGGGAATTTGCAAAGGTAAAGTTTAAAGGAGAAAGCCTTGAACTATGACTTGAAGAAAAGGCCAGGAAAGGAAAAGGAAATGGCCACACCAGGGCTGGTAGTCTTTTCTATCCTAGGGAAGGAACAGCTGACTTGGAAGTTCCAAGCCTATGTTGCAGCCAAAGTAAAAATTACCTTGCTTTTTGGATCTCCTGCTGGCTCTAAAACTAGAGGGATGTCCTGATCAGTGACCAAGCAGGGCGTAGTTATGTCCTGGAAGAAGCAACAAACAGTTCTGGTGTGGCCTGGTTTTGGCTCACAGGCATGTGGAATCTAAGAAAAGCTCAGTGCCTGTTCATTGAAGGTCTTATTTCTAGATGATTAAGAGTGAGTGATTCAGTATCTTGTCCAGTCATTATCAATCAAAGGACATATGTATAGGGCGCAATAACCTCATTGCTAGTACATACACAATACGCTAACAAAAACTAACTATTGAATGGGGGTCTTCATTGCTAATAGAATTCAAAAGGAAAATTATCATAGTCCCTAATTTCCCCTTACTTGGCTACGTAGTTAGACAAATTCTGAAGAGACAAACAACATTCACATTCCATAGCACCTGTAAGTGTGTCTCTGTGTGGAGCACAACTGATGCAACCGCAACTGGGGTCTTCAGCATCTAAAACGGCTCAAGGACAGAGACCTAATCCAATTTATTCTAGCTTGTGAAAAATAACATAGTTGATAGATTTCACATTCCAGTATGCATTTTAGAACTATACTGTAATATAAGAAAATTTAACAGTGATTATACATCCTTTTTGAACATTAAGGCTGGCTAAATCCTGGTTATTTGGGTGCACTTGTCCACTTCATTAAGACAGTGTCCATGCTGTACAAATACCACTAGATCCCAACACCTAAAAATAATGTGGGGGGGTCTTCGGATAGGTATACTACTTGAACCTGGAAAACTACCACATTATTTTGATCCCAAGAAAGCGACGAATAACAACATGATGCTTCTACTAAATATTGAACCTGTTAAAGTGACAATGATGAGTGCTTACTAAAACACTGTGGAAAGGAACATTTGTTGCTGGGGGAAACCATGAAGTTAAAATTGGAAGATTTTCCTATATACGAGAATTGGCACCTGTCTATAAAGGACATGTAAGGAAACGATGAAAATGAAAGGAAAGCAAAGGAAGAAGTGAAAGGACAGCAATAGGGGGTGGCTGAGCAACACAGCAGTGAGGCTGACAACAAACAATTATGAAAATTAGTGAAATAGTGTCAAGAGGATATCCCATTCTCACAAACAAGGGCAAGTCATGAAAGACAACGATGAAAGTAATAAAATCCAAGTAAGGTCATATTTACTGTCAGTGCCTGTGATAAACTATGAAAATACGCATTATTCCCTTTCAAGGCAAGCTCATTCAGTGTATTATATCATAATAAGTGTATAAATTTTCCTATTTACATGTGATCTCCAGTCAAAGACCAACAATTCAGTTTTCTACGACTGCAACAAGTTCTGCACTGGTGCCTTGCTAACTTGTAAAGTCTTTTGCAAATAAATATATAAATTAAAACTAGTTATTTGAAATATATCAATGTTTTTGGACTCTACCATGGTATTTCCTTCCATGGTATGATCCTCAGCCTTCAAGTTATTAAAGACATACAGTATCTTAGGAAAATCAGAACTATTTTACAAATGTGTAAAAGCGAAGTATTCTTGTGTGCAAATCAAATTAAAGCATAAACTTAAAATAAGAGTTAAACCATTATGAGTGATTACAGAGAGAGCTTACTAAATTAATCCTGTACAGTAATAAAGCATAAGTTCAGAGAAGTGGAGCAATCTCAAGTTAGTGATGACAATCCAACATATTGATCACTAGCTACTGGCACAGTTGAGGATGTGATATAGCCAAACATTCTGTCCTCTAAAAGCTACACATTCTAAGATGTGATTTGTCTAAATATTCATATTATTCACATGGTGAAGAATTTTTTGAATTTTTATTCCTAATTTAATTTCTTTAAACTGCATCTAAAACTTAACTGTAATGGAATAAAGTTCACAGTTGTCTTAACTGTTCCCAAGAAACAGTTCTTCTGGTAAGGTCAAAACATTATGCACTGACTACTTAAAATATATTAATGTTATATACTACTTTCTTCCATTTCAATTTTCATTTATCCTACATTAAGAATTTTAATAATTTCATCTTTTTGTCGCTGCCTTGACACGTCTTTCTTCTCATGAGATCTACTGATACAAAAGATGCAAATCATATGGTTTAACAAACACTAACCACAACTTTTGTATGCTTTCACAAAGAACATAAGATAGCATGTTTATTTCATGACAACACTCCAAAATGACTGAAGCCTTTATATCTCGCACTGCAACGAGATAATATTCAAATAAAACCAACAGTTTTTTTGTGGTTGTTTTTTTTAATCTGCAGGGCTAGAAAAACGCAGAGTGGAAGCACAGAAAGTTTCTGAAGTTAAGTGTTAACATTGATATATTATACCAAATGTGCTTGTACTTTTTAATTTGGTCACACATCTCAGACAGACAAGACAGAATAACCTTACTGGTGCACACTTTGGTTGCTGTGCTATTTTTTAGCCATCCTTAATGCTTTAATGATATTCTGAATTACCACATAAGCAAAGAATTCTCCATGAATAAAGTTAAGCACGCTGCAGTTTTCTGTCTTCACAAGCAGACACATTGAAGGATACACCTAGCCATTTATTATTAAGCTGATACATTAACAAAAAATTTCAAGATCAGTAACATTTAGTATAATCATTTAAAAATCTTATTGCATACGTATTTTAACCATAAGCTTATTTTCAAGCTTTATTCCATCCAATGTTTAAAACATACATAGGGTGTAAATCCCACCCAACTTGAGAATAATTGATTGACCATGGGGAAATTATGCTGAGGAATACCACCATGAAATGGAGGGTATAGAAGTAACGTAATGAATTATAAATACGTATTATAAAAATCCTTTGATTTTTCTAATGTATTACATGATTTTGAAAAAAAAAAAGCAAATATCGCATAAAAAAACATACAGCTTAAAAGCAGTATTACTTAAAAACTCAAACACCTCTAAAGTAAAATTATATTGAAAATGGAAAAGTTAAATAACATACCTGTTGCCTGTTATTGGGCATGTATGGAAGCATTGTTGATACATGAAACATTAACTCATAATCTTTATAAGTAGTATAGAGGGAATGAGTTCCTGTTGAATCAGCTGAAAATGAATTTAATCATAGGACGGTCAGTAAAATAGAACATTCATATTACTTTTTAGGACAATGCTCTTTGCATGCTATGATTTAAATCTATTAATGGAATTTTAAACTTTTTTTTTTCAACAGAACAAAACAGCTAAAGATCTCTTTAATTTCATGTATGACATTGATGGATCCAGCAAGAAGTTGCCCAGAGACAGCTGTCTATGAGATGACCTTATTTTGAATATATTGGCAAGTACTGCTAGGTCTTAATATCTCATGGAAATAAAAATAAATGAACAAACATTTAGCTACTTAAGTATATTTTTATATAATGTGTATATATATATACACACACATATATTCATTATTTTAAATGTCAATAAAGACTATTGACTAATCTCATATTTCACCAAAAATAAAATACTGACACAGTGCTACTTCAAATCTCACAATAAAACACATAATGAAGATCAGACATTTCAAAAACATAAAATATGTACATTATACATTGTAGTATAAGGCAAAAATAATTTTATTGGGAATTTTGAGATCTTTCATAAATTGTTAAAACACACTTCATCTATGATATTACCTTTTATTTTGGAAGTTTAGTAATGCAATTCTCATTTCAGAATGTTTACCATAATCTTTTTTTTTATCCACTTTCTTTGATATGTCTGGATTATTTAGGTAAGAATAATTAACTTCAAAGCAGGAGGTTAGGAGCAAGGTATTACATCAAGGCAGTTATCAGTTTTTCTTCCCTTTTTATGTTCGCTGATTTCTTGTGTATAATTTTATATCTTCCACAGCAAAAAGCATCCTGCAGCACTCTTTTACAGTGTTCATTTATTTATTTATTTTTAATAGCAACAGTATTCCAAAAAGAAACTGTCTGGCTGTGTTAGCTCTCCTTTTCAAAGTACATAAGCATACACTTAGGTGCAAAATTCAATAGTAACTGTAGTGCATACCTACAGCCCTAAATTTGAAAATATTTAGGTGTGTTTATAATTTTGAATATGTTCATATTACAATTGACCTCATCAGTTATGTTTGTACAACTTAAAATTAATTCATTAATATTCATGCGTATGAATTATAGTTTCATAACAAATAGGGAGCATATTTAAATGTTGCTAAAAAAGCAGCTATTACTGCACTCCTCTATTTTAAAATCCTTGTTGAAATTAATTCCATTATAACTTTTCCATGCCATTCAGAAAGAGTTCTAAAGACACAGAAGGAGGAAATCTATTTTATAAAATATAAATATCTGCCTAAACTACATTGATCTTGGCAACCCTAGTCCCTGAATTTTTTTATTTTACAATTAGATGTTAAATAAAGTCAAAGTATCTTGAACAGCTATTGCACAAAAGTCCCTTTAAATAGCAATTCAGAAAGGTAGATTTACCTTTAGATCCATGTTTTTCTTATACAACATCCTACTTAGCGGAGTACTTGATCTAGTACATGTTCTAGCATGTTGAATTTGGAAATGAGCTAGCAAGTTTTTTGTTTGAAATTTAGTCCTTTACATTATGCAAGATAAAATTTTCTAACTCAACAGATGTTTTAGGGAACACCTACTAAGACTCTCTGAATTTACAGAATGGTTGCTACTACTAACATTTCTTTGCTAACATTTTAGAAAAAATGTTATACCTGTCATACTGTTACACTCATTTTTTTGCACCTTGTTCTTTTCTGAATACTAGTTTTACTTCAAAAAGTTTGAGAAAAATCAGCTAACTTTTTAAAATAAATTCATGTTCATATGAAGCATTTCAGCCTTTTTTTCAGAAAACCACTGTTTACTAAATGAAAGTGAAACACCAATATTTGTCTTAATTGTATATAAATAAAATTGTAACATTTCTTCAGTTTCTTTCAGTTTACTTCTCTCTTTACAGGCTTGAAGTAACATAATTAAAGACTGAACATTAATATTCTCATTTGTAATGTTCCAATAATAGTATTTTAATTCCTCATTTCTAGTTGACTGATACACTTTAAAATATATAATACACAAATTATATAGTAATGAAATCAGTTAAGTTTCCTCAAATTTTCTGATTCTTTGATCGAAGAATTCAGAATTGGATGATATTAAAAATGCACTAAATATGGGCAGAGAAGAGTTTATAGTTAATATTCCATTTTTTTTCACATCTGTTCTGGATCTAGACAGGATGGAGTTAATTTTCTTCATAGGAGTCCATATGGTGCTTTTTCTATATGTGACCAAAACAGTGTTGATAACACATCAATGTTAGCTATTGCTGAACTGTGCTTGCACAGCATCAAGCCCTTCTCTGTTTCTCACTCTGTCTACCCCCTCACCCTGGGAGTAGGCTAGGTGTAAGCAAGAGTTTCTGAGGGGACACAGCTGGAACAGCTGGCTCAAAAAATTGAGAAGACATTCAATACCCTATAATGTCACGTTCTACAGTAAAACTGGAGTGGGGGTTGTTTTCCCAAGGCAGGTGTTCCTCGGAGACTGGCTGGGCAGCAGTGTGCTGTTGGGAAGTGCAAGTGACTGCCTGTGCATCACTTGGGTGCTTTTCTTCTTGGATTGGTTGAGGTTTTTTGTGAATTCCGCCACCCCATAACTTATTAAACTGTCTTTATGTCAGCCCACGAGTCTTTCCTTACTTTTGCCTTTCCAATTCTCGCCCTCATCCAACTGGGGAACAAGTGAGTGGGCAACTGGTTGGGGGCTTACAGACCAGCCAGGGTTGGCCCACCACAACATTCCAAATTCTACATTCCATAAAGAACGGATCACTTATAAAAATATTAAATAATCAGACAAGCAAAACCAAATCAAAACAAAAACACAACACAACACACAGCAAGTCAAGCATTTGTGAACAGAAAAACTTAATAAATGCAAGCCCTACAAAACTGAGCAAGAAATATTACAGAAACATTATGCCTACCAAAAGTGTGGCTACTAGAGATGAAATTATTGCACTATTCTGAACCTTCAGGCAGTCAGATCAATGTATTCTCCAATTATAATTATGACACACTGTAACACTTGCTGTGCCTTTATATTAAAAAAGGAGTATAAAACAAAAAAAAAAGATGATAATTAAGTCAGTATTTTATATTTAATATAAAACTGAAGACTACATTTGTGAACTCTCTTAATTCCATACTGCTTGTTGCAAACTGTGCAAACAAATTATGATAGGCCAATATCATTAACAGAATACAGCATTAGTAGAATATTAAAATTATGTTACTGAATGGTATGTAGGCAGTGCCAATCAATAAAATTTGTTCATACTGAAGCACAGCAAATTTATTGACAGATCAGTATATTTTCACATGTCAAAATTAGTAGGTGATATTTGGTCATGCTCTAGGTGAAAAAGCAAAACCACACACCTTTTGCCCTTTTGAATTTTTCATCCCTATTTGTCAACCCATCCCACAAGTCTGACATCTGCAGCGTGTTAATATTTCTACATATTATTTTGAAAAGTGAATTTTTATTCTTTACTCAAATAGGATGCAATAGTCTCTATCAAGCCTGAATTTATTAAAGTGAAACAAGTATGGATTTAAGCAAAGAGGCAAAAACTTTAATAAAATCAAATGTAGTGCTCAAGCTGGTTGGCATTGTTACAGAATTGCAGCTTTCCCACCTTGTAAGTCATAAACTAGAACAGTTTGTCATAGGATTACGTTTATTTTTTTCACCATTTCCCACCATTACTAGAGATGGAGAACATGACAATTTTCGAGTTGCAAAGCTTGTCTCCCTTCATTGCAAATCATGAAGTTTTCCACCAACTCTGAGTATCTCATTTGCCACTGGAGAGTGCCCTATGGACAGTTTATTGGCTGGCCACTAACCACAAGCTACACACACTGGACATTTCCAGAAGTTTCTAATATGAATTCGGTCTCTCTTCTAATGCATACAGGAGAGGTGAAACCCATCCTAGCCAGTATCAGTTTAATAACAGAAGGATAATCCTTCTATGACTACAACACCGGTTGGTGGTCAAGTGTACTATTTCAAAAAAGAAAAAAATCCAGATGTATTCCAGTTAAATGAAGACTGATGACTAAGCAGCAAAAACATGCAAGAGATCCCTAATAACCAGATTAGATCAGGTGAATAGGTTGCAGGAAGAACAGAGAAGCTTGGAACTTATCTATTTCTAAATCTCTGTGACTCTCTGAAAGGCAAAAAGATCCCTTATAAGAAAAGATCTTCCCTTAATTTTCTTTAGGTATTTCTCTCTAACCTTCCTTCTTGGCAGCTTACCTTTAACAGTTCAGGCAACTTTTCCATTTGATTATAAGGACAGGTAGAAAATGCACACAAGTAACAGGATTTAATAGCTTAAAAAAATCTACTTGGCTAACAAAAATCTTTTTTTTTTTTTTTTTTAACCACAAGCCACCTACAGTAGGTAAAAAATTCCAGATGTAATAGACAAGTAACCGTAAAAAAATAAGGATATAAAAAAATCGCATGTTACAAAAGTAGATGAACATCTAGATATCCGTAGGTCACAACAGACAGTGATCAGTTGTCAAAATCCCGTTAAAACCACATTAAGTTAAAAAAAATGAGTTAAGTTGAATTTAAAGGCAACAAACAGCAATGCTAATAAAGATGTGTCAACATGTTGACTTTGTTAACAGCATTATATCAGTTCTTATTTTTGCTACAAAAAAACAACAAAACAAAAAAAACAGTTTGTACAAATAAATCACATTATTGCACTGCTGAACCGTATTACTTAGGGAAACTGAGAGACCTGAGGAAGTGGATAGTAATAATACATTGGTAAGGTAGATGAATATTTATCAGTTACAGAAGGTTAACATGCTTACTGTGCATGCATTGGAAAAGTTGTCTATGTGATAAAACTTGAATGTGTGCATGCGTGAGAAAAGAAAACTGAGAAAACTTGATTGCAACTCAAATATAAACCTCAACATATATGTTGGTTAAACAGAAGCAAAGAAGTTTAGGTAAAATAAGTAAAATGTTCCCTTTTCCTGACTCCGGATTTCAAATTACTTGTCTTTTATTTTGCCATTGTAAGAATAAGATGTTAAAATGTAGCTGTGAAATTCTCAAATACATCAAAAATCACATAGTTAATATCATCTTAACTAAGTACAAGCAAATTACATAAGTTGCTTTAATTTTCAGTTCTACTAATATCACAAAGGAAGTAAATAACCTTTCAGACAAGGCATGATACATGTTCATCTTCCTTAATTACCACATAACATTACTAATCAAAACCCAAGGTCAAGACAATGAAAACACAAAACAGGATTTGCAAAAGATCAAATGGAGAATTGTAATTTCTACCATAGGTCAGAAACGTAACTTACTTTTGTTATCTAGCTGAGCCCTGTATTTACTAAACCCTTTTAGCCGTACTCTTTGGCCCAGCAGATCAAGGAACTCCTCAAAAGCTGGTCCTGCCATCTCATTGTTATACATTTCTTCCTCTGTGCTTTGGCCTGCTTTGCAGTAAAGGATACCAATCTTGTGTTGAAAACTCAGCTGGAATAAAAAAGAAAAAAAGAAAGGAAATATTACAGATGCAAAGGAAATCAATACTAGAATAAATAAAAAATATTGACACTGTTAATGATGTATGGCAGAAAATATTGAAAAATGAAAACTTAAGTGTTCTGATTTGGGAAATGAAGTCACCATGAAAAACAAACAAACGCCCGCAACATATACAAATCTTGAAAGAAAACTGGATTGACATTATCCAAATAGCTAAAGACAGTACTTGAAGACTTTTGACTTAGTTATCTACAGAAGCACAATCTCTACTGCATGTTATAGTATGAGGAATTTAACTGGTAATTTTTGTGAACTTGTGTTCTCTCTCAGATTAAAACAAGGTGAGTTTATTTTCCTTTATTTCTACCTTTAAAAATTGATCCAAAGCGATCCCTGTATGTGAACTTCCCGCTCTGTAAACTTTCTAATTACATAACGGCAGCCATTCAGAAAACCTGCTTCTCACAAGACATTGTAAAAACAGAGTCTCCAAACAATAATTTGTTTTATTGTTCAATAAATCTTTTGTCCACCCCATAAAACAGTCCGTTGTAAAAGTATTATTCCCTATTTTCAAAGGTTTTAAGATGTAAACACAAGCTGTCCAAAGTACAGCATACTTCAATCTAGAAATCTGATTTCAGTTAAGAATTTTCTTAAACAAACTAGACTCTCAACTCTAGGATATTAATATAAAAAGACATGATTATTTCTCAATCAGAGCATTGTCTTGTTTTCTTAGCTTTTTTGCGTACTTAAGATGACAAACTGGGAACCACCACGTGAATGTATTAGCCCTGTTATTCTTAACTGACAACTATTAGAGCTTCACAAACTGACAGAGACCATCAGTCACACCAGATTCCCTTAACACATTTGTCTATATACATGCTACTCAACTTTCCAGCTGTACAGACTTCTCTTAATCAAACTTTAGGATTAGTGTCTAAAATGTGGAAGACTGTATAAATATAATTCCTATCAGATCAAAGGTGACAAGAACAGTTTGCTTCACGTTAGTCATATGTAACATGGTCAGCTGTGTTAAGTATATTGTAAAACTCCAATTCACAGACATGCTACTGCACTGATGTTTTATCACAGCAATTTCTAGGAAAATTTGTAAGACTAGAACACAAAGACTGAATCAAGAAAATATACATAAATGAAAGAAAAAAGCGTCAAAGATATAATTCCAAACCTCAAATAATCTTTAATCTTCCTACTTCAATAAATGCTGCATTTCTCCACTTGAAGTGGAGAGCTGAGTATAAATAAGGCAGTTGCCAAGCATCAATTAAAACAAACAAACTAAAATCACTATCCAAATCCTCAACATTCCTGGAGGAGTAAGAGCTTTACTATGATTTTTCTAACCTATTCTTTTGTGTCTTCAAGATGCTACAGCTTTTTAAAGTTCCTTTTCAATGTCTCTAATGAAATTAAAGGTTTAATGGCAACATTGTTGGTTTAATTATTTACCTTCATGCACTACCAACATATAAAAAATCCCTAAGATGTCCAAATTAACGAAGCTTTTTTGAAGGCCACAGACAGAATCACTAGAGGTGCCTGAGTCAGACCCCTAACCTCAGGGAAAGGGCTGGGTTGCTCCCAGCTTGCTCTTGTCATTTCGTTTTGATTGGCATATACAGTAGTCATCTGAAATGTTTCCTTGTCTGATCCCCATATTGAAACAGTGCCTGGGGAGAGTTAGGTATCTAATAAAATGTTCCAAATCACACACTGGAAACTATTTATTCAGTGTAAAACTAGCATGAACACTTTGTGGAGGAAGCTGGAAAAACTGCTCTTATAAACTTCAGGTTATAGGAAACAGCACTGTTACTTAACACTTCCAGCAGAAAATTAAAATGATTGTAAGCACATTGCCACCTCTACCCCAGCTCAGTGTCAAATAGCTTAACTTAAACCACAGGGAATTTAAGTTAATTTCCTTGACTTTGCACAAGAACAGAGGAATGGAGAAGTTAAGCGCTAACAGCCATCAACAACAGCGGCAACAACTAACAGTATGAATGAAAGGCAAGTTAGAGAACCACTTAGGCAAAATACTCCATTCAGAAACAGACAGTCACGCTTCTTCAGTCTTTCCAAGGAGATGAGTGATTCTTGAATTAGATCTTAAGTATCAGTATAATTCTAAACAGAAGTGAAGTATACCTCTATTCACCAAACAACCTAGCATTTCCTGGTTAACACACTGTACTAGGAGACAGTAAAGATGTGATACTGCCCAGCCCATGAAGGAATTAATCCTGCGTTTTCACTTCATGGACAAGTATTGCAAACGCTCAACAATTATGTACAAAGTTGATTCTACCAACACTACTATTCCTAAACAAGACAGCAGGTGCAAGCACACTTGCAATAATCTGAACCTCCGACTGTGTGCTAGGAGCACTCACGTCCACAAAATATACAGACTTAAGCAAAGTGACTCAGCTCAGAATCAATGGGGCTTTGCAGAAACAGAAATCAAGGTACCTTTAGAAAGTCAATGCCTAAGAAAGCTGTACGTACATGAGGTTTGGGAGCATCTTATATGGGCCATTAACTGATGTGAAAAATGTCAGAATATTTAAAACAAAGTTGCCAATTACAGAATGGCATTGCATGCTTATACAGGTCTAAGTAAAGAATTTCAGACACGGTTCTGATTTAATGATTTCTAAATTACAAATATTAGACATCAGAAAATGTCTAATTTAGCTACTGGGGTATATAACTTGTATTAAGTGTGCATAGAAGTCCCTCCAGACTCAAACTGACCATGTTTAGTCAGAATTACTTACTACTGAATCCTGGCATCTTGTCTTCTTGTACAGTATAGATTCTTTATTGTGTAACAACAACAAATTGATGACTTACAACATGTGAAGACTTCAGAGTTTTTCTGGCAAGGAACCTCAATAGCAACTAAATATCCCTGCATTCAAAGTTCCTATTTTCTTTGCGCTTTTTGTAAACTTTGCTCTAGAGAAAAGCAAGCATTCCCAAAGGGATGTGAAAAAAACAAACAAAACCATCAAAAACCATATACAATAAACCATTAGCAGAAATATGGAGGGGAATCTGGGGGGGGGAATTGGAGAAAAAATCCTGTCTATATTGTAGATAAATTGTTGACTTTTCCTGTAAATTTAGAGTCAAACCTAATGCTGATCATCATATACCAGAATAACTTGGAATTACTTACATTCTCAAATTAGGTCAACCATCCAATGTCCATCTATTTTCTACTGTCATTTTAGGGACAGAGTTTTAGCCACATGTTTCTTCCACAACTCACAATAGATTTCACTGAGAACTACTCATTTCTTTCTCTACATGTTTCACAGAACTGAAACAGTTTTCAGTTTGCTGAAGAGCTATGCAAATATTTAATACAGTTTTATTGAAAATGGTTATTCTGGTAATAGTATTAATCCTCTAGATCACAATTCATATTTTTAAATTCATGACATTTCAGCCACTTGTCACTTTCGGCTACCACGCGTAACTCTTTTTATATTTGGTTGATTAAAAAACTGAAGGCATGAAGTACATAAGAGGATTAAAAACATAAATGGATCTCATGCCACTTCTATGCACAGCTTTCTCTCTATATTCAAGTAATTATCTCACAATAAGCAGTAAGATATATTAATACTACATTTTGCTTGGTGACAGCCCATTTCATAACAAGTTTGAATTCTTCAGAACCGAGCACACAGAATAAAATTCAGTGCTATGTACTGCTGTTTCTCAAAATTAAGAGTTTTTTTTTAAGAGTTTTAAGAGTTAATGATTAAAAATATATTGGTTGGTTCAGTGGACAATCTCCATTTCCAATTTTGGGGAAATGCTTAATGAGTTTTGGGAAATATTCCACTGAGGTCAAATAAAGATGTACTCTACGCTGCCTAGAACATCCAACCCCTCTAAGTAGTAATTATTATTTATTACATGAACCTAAACTTACTATGGAGCTCAGACACGAAAGACAGAGAGCAACAGGAAATTAGGAACTCTTATATTCAGAGGAGAATGCTAATGATTTCCTTTTATTGTTTTACAAGAAACACTGAAAAACACAGGAAAAAATGAGGACATTGGACAAAATTAATTTCCAATTAAAAGTTCTCCAGTGAACAAAAGTAGTAAAACATACATACAAAACTAGCTTAATATTCCACCCCCAAAAAAAGAAATTCTCTTCCTCTGTCTACCTCTGCTTTGTTTTAAGCAATTGTTACAGTCACAGGAGAAGACAATTCTGGTAGACACCAATACGTTTCACACAATCGCTACATTTGAAACTAAATAAGCATTAAAAAAAATAGTTATATCACCATTATAATCAACTGTATTCATCAGCTGCTTCAACTTCAACAGACAGATATTGACTTTTGCATTGAAAATGCAATCTTTACTTTAAACGAACATAAAGCATGGTTTCTAAAATTGAACTAAAAGCCTTCATAAACCTGTCCTTCCAAATTATTCAGAAGCTTTGAATTTACTTATTAGTTTTTAATGAAGCAGATTCACTTTATCAAACCCAATAAACTTTATCATTTTTCTCTCCAAATTTAAAGCATATAAATATTTCATTGCTGGTGCAGTTAATTCATTACATAGTCTCAATCACAATTTCAGTTGTCTGAACCCAGAAGCATTCTATTCTACTAAAACTACTGCAAGTTAATCAGAAAATTAGTGTTTAAAAAAAAACACAACACAAAAATGCAGAGATTTAGATGCGGAGACTTAATACATCATATCCTTTTTCCACCTTACCTGGAAGCAGTATTAATAAAATATATTAGATGTGTTTTCATTTGCATTCAACATTTGTACATAGTAAAGGACAAAAAAGACTGTGGACTATTAAAAGTTTAGTCATAATCTTTCTCCCACTCACAGGTATAAAGAGAATCACTATAGTCTTAATCATTTTTCTTAAGCTGCAATATATTTAAAAAACAATTTGCTTAGAAATTCAAATCTCATTTTGTCTATAAAAACACACTCTGAGTAAATAATGGCAAAATCAAGAAAGTGATTAATTTGCATTAGAGATCCATGTTTTTCAATATTACCTTCATAATATTTAAGATTCCCCCCTCCCAAAAAATGAAAAAAATAATTATTCCTTAAATAAAAGTCATATTCTACATACCCCTTGTTCATCCAATTTAAGCAGCTGTTCAGGTACTTTGGGTGAGTTGGAAGCCTGCCTCAGGCACTGAATGCTCAGTTCTGGTATTACATATTCTAGTACCTCTTTGAGAGGCAGACCTCTTGCTGTGCCATGCCTTGCAGTGGATGGTATAGCATCTTCTAAAATTGCTCCTCTAAGCGTAGTAAGCTGCAATAAAGGTATAAAACATTTTTAATTCTAATACTACAAAGACTTAAAGATATTCAGGTTTTATAAAAAGCACTGAAGAAAGAGTAGGAAGAAAGACATCCATATTTTCAATTTTTTAAACCAGTAAAAAAGATTACAAAATGACTTTTAAAAAGTAAGCAGGCTCTTATTGTCTCAGTGACATATTTGTGGCCAACAGGACTAAGGAAGTGATTGTCTTTTTGTATGTGACACTGGCGAGACCACACCTCAAATACTGTGTTCAGTTTTGGGCCTTCCACTACAAGAAAATAGAATTGTTTGAGTGTGTGCAGAGAAAAGCAATGAAGTCGGTGAAGGGATTAGAAAAACAGACTTATGAAGAGTGACTAAGGTCATTCAGTCTAAAGAAAAGGAGGCTGAGGGGGAGACCACATCACTGTCTACAACTAACAGAAAGAAGGCTCTAGCAAGGAGGGCGTCAGTCTCTTTTCTTAGGTGACAAGCGATAGGACATGAGGAAACAATCTCAAGTTGCACCCGTGTGGGTTTATACTGGATATTAGGAAGAATTCCTTTACAAAGAAGTTGATTAAGCATTGAAACGGGATCTCTGGAGATATCTAAGATACATGAAGATGTGGCACTAAGGGACACACTTTAGTGATGGGACTCAGTAGGTCAGGTTGATGGTTGGACTTGGTGATCTTGAGGTCTTTTTCGAACCTCGATGACTCTGTGTTTCTAAGTTTTTTGTTTAAAGAAATTCATTGATGATCTTATTAACTTATTCCAATTCCTAAGATTTTTTTTCAAAAAAAGAAAAAATTTCAAAACAGCAGAAAAACTAAAAATTATTAATTTTAATGCCATACTACCCTAGAAAACACAGTAGTTGAATGTGAGGTTGGACAGGTGAGGAAAGCTACAACTAATGGCACCTTCATTTACCTTAACTACCTGTTTTTTAAACCACTCTGCTTTATCGCCATTGGATTTTGCAAAAAGGGATGTTTCTTAGTAGTGAGTCAGCTAAATCACCACTCTCCTCACACAGAGAGGCCTCTTTTTTATGGCAATGAAGGAAAAACCTAGCCTAAAAAATCTTTCTACATCTGTTTGTAAAAGCACATGAACTAAGAGGCATCAGGAACACTTCCCTGTGTTCTAATAGCAATAAAAAGCAACAGTCCTAAGGACAGTTAACATTGTGTCATTGTGTATTTTTATACAAATCAAATCTAGTTGCTGTCATAAACAAGAAATTACTTTTGCAACAGACACTAATTGGCTTGAAATAAAAATGAAGAGAAATGCCGTTCTACAACAACCACAAAAGCTATTCTGCCAGATAAATAAAAATAATTGTCTTATTAACATATTAATAGAGTAGAATAAAAAAATTAGTTGGAAGAGACCTACAAAGATTGAGTACAACTGCCTGACCGCTTCAGGGCTAAGCAAAAGTTAAAGCATATTGATGAGGGCATTATCCAAACACCTCTTGAACACTGACAGGCATGGGGCATCAACCACCTTGCTAGGAAGCCTGTTCCAGTGTTTGACCACCGTTAAGATAAGGAAATTTTTCCTAATATCTAAGTCTGAAACACCTTAGTGCAGCTTTGTGCCATTCCCTTGCATCCTATCATTGGTTACCAGGGGGAAGACTTTGGCACTTCTCCATTTCCCTTCTGCAGGGACTTGAAATATTCCTTCCACAAATATAAAGTGTATAAAAACATTTATCTGAGAAGAAAGCTTCTAAGAAAGTAGTCTGAAACAGAATACAAAAAAGTACACTTAAGTTGTAGTATAAGCTTTCATATTTTTCCCCTCTCATTTTCCGTACATTTCTTTTCTTAATCTTCTATTCCTACAATTAGAACCATAACATCTAGCAGCTTGATCAAAACTTATCTTCAGTTTAGTTCTTATTATCTGTTCCTATGTTTAAGTCTTGGAGATATGTAATTTCAGCCAACTTACCTCCTCTTGGATGCCTGTTCAAAAAGAAAAAAAAAATTTACATAGCAGGGAAGAGCAAAATTTTGTTCCAGGCAAACATCCCTTTCCCATTAACAGATTTATTTTCCAAGTTAGCAACCTATCCCCAGACAAACAACCAGTATTCTAAGTTAACATTCCAATTCCTTTGCAGAATTACTGAAAGAATATTACCTCACTTGTCCTGAAAACTATCCGATAGTTGAACTGAGATCCTTCTTTTTCCTTAGCATCTTCAACCTTTTCCCTCCGGATGCTGACTGCTACAGGTCCAAGATTTTCATCTATTCCAAAGTAATTCTGATGTTCTTTTGCATAAAAGTGAATGAAGAATAAAAAAGCATAATGAAACACGAATCTCCTAGGAAGTGTTCAAATTCCATTTAAAAATAATTGTAGCAACAAAAAATATTATTTACTATTAAATTATTATACACTAAAGCTGCATTTCTGAGGGACTTTGACAACCTAAGAAAATGGACTGACAAAAGCCTCATGAAGGCCAGCATAGAACTGCACCTGAGACAGAGAAACCCATGAAACAGCACAGGCTGGGGACAAACTCTCTCTAATTGCAGCACCCCACTTCCTGATGGAGGGTTACAGAGAAGGCAGAGCCAGACTCTTCTCCAAGATACAGAGAGAAAGGACAAGATGCCACGGTCATAAGATGCAGCCCCTCACTGAGGAGAATCAAACACAGGAGCAGGTTGCCAGAGAGTTTGTGAATTTTCCATCCTTGGTCAGAAGCTAGAGGGAAAAGGTTCTGAACAGGCTGTGCAGAACCTACCTGTAAAGTTAGCTTTAAACATGGAATTGGACTGGACGATCTCCAGAAACTTCCTCCAATTTATGGTTAATGCTATAATGGTTAATGCTATAATTCCATGTTTTAAATAGCAATGAAGTAACAGACCTGCTCACCACCTACTTTCCTCCCCTCCTTCCCCACCTCCGGCATTCTACCTGCATGGATTGTCTCCTACTTCTAGTGTTAAAATAAAACTTGGAACCTTAATGGGCAAATGGAACAGGATTTTACAGACCATAACAATATTAATTTGTGCGTGTTTGTGTATTGAGAGTGATAATCAGAGGCCAAATGCTTTCAACATTAAAGCTTCCCAACAGCTGCACATTCAGGCTTTGACAAGGGGTAAACATCTCAGTTAAGGTTTCTACAGCCTTACATTTTGATGTAAATATAGAAAACGGTATTCCACAGTTACTAGATTTTTTGGCAGCTATATTACTGAGCAGAAAAATGCAAGCTTGGCAGATGTCTGCTAACTTCCTGTACAACATAAGAGATACAAAACTAAAGATGTTATGAACATATATTAATAAAAATTATAAAATAGTTTCAAGAATGGGAATTGCAGAAACTGAAGTAAATTTGAAAATAACACTAGTACTGATATTGCAGGATGTGGAGAAAACATTTTTAGTTCAAGGTTGGTGCTTTATTCGCTGCTTTTTAATATCAAACTATAAACTCATGAAGGTCTGTTGAATTTACTCATTGATTCAAAAGTGTCTACTGGAGATAAAAGAGGAAAATAAGTTCTGTTTTCAAGCTGTTCGAAGAGAGGCAGTAAAATACTCCTGTTTTTTACTTCTTCATTTTGAGGAATAGTTGCCAACTTTCACTCTAATCAAAAGGTTTTACCTTTTACCTATACAAGACTGAGTTAACATAAAAACTTGGTAAGCCTGTACATTTCTTTTAGGTCATTATTGCAGTTTGATATCAGCACACAGATATGATAACATTAAGAAATAGTTGCAAGCATTCCACAAATAAAAAGCACAGTAATAACAGTCAAGTCTTGAGGTATTATGAGGATAAATCACACAAGAGGAAAAGGACTCATGATGACATTTCAACATTTCAATTATCCTTAAAAAAAAATCACAATTTTTTCCCTCTTCTCATCCCATTCTATCCCACAAAAAATGTAGTTCACCAAAGGACACCATTAATAAATCAAAACCAAAAGATAAAATATTTTAGCTTTTGCAAACCTTAACTGGAAACTGAGAATATATTTTCCATAAACTTTAACATATTTTACATCAGTCTTGTCAGATTTGATTTTAACAATAGTTACAAAGCTTATAAATATGCAGTATAAAACTAGAGCTCATTTCAGAAGACTGAATTCCAAATCTCTCATTTCTTGAAAGGGAATGGAATAATTAGTGCTACACATGGCAGGGTGTTTCTTCCATGCATCTTAAAACAGAAATAAAACTTGTATGCTGACAAGTGCCAATTACAAAACTGTGAACTAAATCAAATATGCAGAAAGTTGTTTCTCTTTCACAGATATCTTGTTAAAGGCAAAGAAAATCAGTAGCATTGCATGTGTCTCTATATACAAGTGACTATTGTTTGCTAAATTTTCATTTCATCCTTCCACAATTATTTTGCTAAATTCAACTGTGCTATTAAATCTACAATTCAATGAACAGTCAGCAAGAAGAGCTCACTGTCATGGAATAGCATCAAGTAAGACTCAGTATGCATATAAATGTCACTTTTTCTTACACAGGAGATCAGCACAGCAGCAAGACATTTTGTTGCCTAAGGCAAAATGCCTGTTTTATTTCCTCTACCCACAATAAACTTTGCTTAGGTAAAAACTATGTTCAGCTGGAAGTAATCTTGAGATTCCCAAAAGCCCGATCCCTTCAGATAACAGATACTGAAAATTGAGTTTTTGCTGTTTGCCTTGACTTGCTCACTATCACTCCTAAAGAGTTTCTCCAATACAGATTTCTCTTGGGTAGCTTCTGTTAACAGCTCTATAAAAAAAATATGTGGAACAGGGCATGGCTTACAGATAGCTGTAAAGGTAAGAGGGTAACAGCTTATTACTGAATATTAAATGCATCACAACATTTACTCCTGAAGAATGCTACCTACAGAACAATTAACGAGGACAATAACAATTTACATTCCAAGTATTATACTATGTGGGATAAAACTCTCAGATACTATTCCTTAAGTTTTTAAGGCTATTCTAACATAAGCATACTTTACTTTAGTCAAGAGATCATATGTGCCTAACACAAGAACAGAAGTTAATTAGAGCTAATTACATTTGCATCAACTTTCCAGAAAGGTCATTAGTTTTATTTAAAGCATATTTAAAGTGGTTTCTCTTTGTATTTTCTTTCTCTCTCCAGGGGGATTTTTCTTCACACACAAAAAATATGGTCAGCCTTTTGGAACCTGTAACTCCCACCCCGCCACCATCATAAAAGCATTTGACAAACTAGTCCTCTTTTATTTGGCTTAATCCTCATCAGTCATTTCCATCTATGCCAATTCTCTCTTCTCTATCCCTTAAAAAGCACACCACCCTTTTCTCAGAAATTTCCCTTCATTCTCTTCCACTCTTGACTCCCTCAACATTTTTTGACCCTTTGCAACCTAACTTAAAGTCATTTTGTACCTTTGAATTTACTGCCCATCCTTGCTTAGCTACGGGGCTTTCTCTTCCTTCTACATCACAGATCCAGATTCTTTCTTCCTTCTCTTTTAAATGCATTGTGTGTTTTTTTTGTTTTTTGTTTTTTTTTTTTAACAGGATATATGTTCTAGGTTTCTATCATATTGTGAAACTGTACTGGACCCTATTTCAAGTCCCTTGTGAAGGGTCACAGGAGGAAGGAGCACAGCACAGTGCTCATTTCTTGCTGTTGAAATAGAGTTAGAAGGCAAAGTAAGTATGGTTTCAGGAAGGCTCAGGCAGTAGCCAACAATCTTTTTAAGGACAGAAGCATTTCTTTCTTTTAATACCAGTGAAAAGATTGAGCTACAACTCATAATATGGAAAGGCTAGAGAGGTAGTTTGGGGTTCTCTGTCCCACAAAAACAGGGATTGCACACACACACACACAGGATGCAGTCCTGAATACAAAGTAGGTCGGTCTAAGAGGAAATCTCTTATCTGAATAACAATTCAAGCCAAGTTAGTTTCTCAGTTCAGAAGGGTACCCTGCTGTTTAGCAGCTTGAACATATCCAAAAAGAACAGGATAAAAGGCTACGAGAAAAACACAGAACAACCTTATTTAGGCTCAAAAACTAAGTATCATCAAAAGCTCTCTGTTTAATGGGTATGCATACGTGCATACATACATGTGTACAGTATGAAAGGCCCCAAAGACACAAGATAACAGTGGAATCTAGAAGGCAATGAGGAGCCTCAATAATAAAACCTCCTCTTTTGGAAACACCTTTTAAGAAATATTGATTTCCACTCCAAGTATCAGTATTTCCAATACATTTGCTGGATAGAAGTGTCAACTTTTCCTCCTGCCCTCCAAGAAAGTTTGGTACAGAGAAGTTAATTTACCTACTGATCTAAATGAAACCACACTTAGTTAACTTAGACAAATACTGTTTAGCTTTATAAATAACCCACTGGTTGCTGATTCTTGCTCTCCCAGAGGGATATTAGGAGGCTTAATTTTAGTAAAGAGTTTCAAGATCCTCAGTGATACTTAGGTACTCCTACAGAGAAGAAAAAAATCAATAAGCAAGAAAAAAATCTAATGCACTCACACCTCAAATCAGCTGCATTACAAAAACTTACCTTTTCCGTAGAAGAACTTGCGGTAATAGTACGCTCCAAGATCAATGTGTTCTATGATGTAACGCTTCACTTTCTCTCTGTGAATTGACTGGTTTTCTCTTGGTACTTCCAGTACTGAAACACCAGCATTTGTGCAATGAGAACTCAGAGAGGATTCAAAAGAACAACTTTCACCTGAAGAAAAAGATGCTGAATTTGCCCTGGAAAGTGCAATCCGTCTATCTCCTTCTCCACCAGTTTCATTCCTGAAGTAAGGGCAGCTCAGTACTAAGTCATTGCTTTTCCCATCACCCTCATCAGCATCTAAATTCTCTTTTGAATTGAGATCCTCTTTGCTTCCCAAAGGCGATTCACAGTTTCCTGTTTGGCCTGCTGGCATCTGAGTTTGTGATGCAGCTGAAGCCCCAGTGGTTATATTTTTTCTTTTTCCCACGTTTACTCTGGTAGCCATTGCTTCATTGATGTTAAACAAAACGCTCTGAACATCATAATGTGCAAAACACTTCTGACAGTTCCAAGAACGCACGTTTCTGTCGAGTCTATCATCCAGATCAGACGAAAATTTAAAGGTTTCATGCTCACTTTTAACTGTTCGCAATTTTCTAAATAGAGATGTTTCTACTGTTTCTGATTTTAGTCTCCTCTTAAAAGATTTCTCCCTGTCTCGACCAATAAGCAGCGCACTATCCATATAATCCAAACCAGAAATCCTGACAAATTCTCCCCTGGAAATCTGTGCAGCAGCATGCAGACTTGGAGAAATGGTAGGATCACAGTGGAAAAACTCAGAAAATCCAAATGGAGCAAGGGTTTTATGTTCGAAGTTTTCTACTCTGTATCCTCTTAGCATTGCAAAAAAGTTTTCTCCAGACAAGCCTTGTCTATCAATTGAAGAAGTACTTCCATACTCTCGATGAAGGGCTGCTCCAGTATTTGGGTTAACAGCATTCTGGTCTAACACATCTTCAGCATCAATATCACTTATCGTCACATCACTGTTGCTTCTTTGCCTAATGGGATGAAGTCCCCTTTGAGGAGAATGAACAAACAGATCTCCAATAGAATATTTTCCCTCTGCAAATTCCAGTTCTAGTTCTTCTTGCTGCCCTTCAGTTTGGTCATTTTGTCCATTTGGATGTACTGATCCAACACTCTCGTAACTAGCTGGAGATCTGCTTTCCCAAGCAGCTTTACTCAACTCCTTAGAGCAATCCTTTTTAGGCGGCCATTCAGATACCCTTGCTCGAACACCCATTTTAGGCACAGCTGGTGTACCATTTGATTGATTATTTTCAGCTTTGCTAGATACATTTGAAGAAACAGGAGGACCCATGCTACCATTCAAAGCTTTAAGCTTTCTTGCAAAATAATCATCAGATTGCATGCTTCTTGAAGACTCCCTGAACTTTGAGGAAGTTCTGCTAATTTTGTGCTTATCTTCTTGCAAAGACCTTTGATCACTCATGTCCAGTCAGGGGGAGGGGAACCACTAGTGTTACATAAACTTATTGTTAGCTTTATTATTACATTGTTTTTTATGGACCAGTAAACTGCAGTATAAATATACAGTTACTGTCTTCCCAGAAGAAGCAGAACCCTCAGTGTACCATTTTTGTACAACTCCTGGCAGGAGACCAATCTTAAAACATTTCCTTCAGTTCAGATGCATTCAGTTCAGTGTTAATCCAGGCAAATTTCTGTTATCTGTTTGTAAAAGAAAAAAAATAAAGAAGCGTATTAAAATGTTTATAGTCAACAATGGTAAGCTTTCAGTGTTGCTTGTATATACACAATGCCCCATGAAATTGGAAACAACAAGACTTGCTTTCTGTGGTCTTATATTCCTTGCCTCCTAAACCCCAGCAAATGCAAAAATCCCAGTTTTATCCCAGTTTCCCATATGATCCCCACAGGATGTAGTTTGGACCTACATATCTGCTCATGGGCCAACCAGTACATGCACAATGAACAGCAGACCAGGTTCTGCCAAACCTAATAGACATAGACATTTTTTCCCCTCCCAATCCTGACAGCAACTTTGATGCCTATTCTTTATCTAATATCACTGTTTGTTATTGTTGTTTTTTACATAACATGAAAGAAGAACACAGCCATCTCAGACATCTTTTTCAAGCTTGCTTGAAACAGACTAACACATATAGGAGCTACTGGGGCAAGACTGCTGAATAATGTAAGCAAAATATATGAAATAGGGCCTTAGATAAAGAAAAATATCCCATATAAAAGAACATTTTAAGGATTAGTAAACTCTCTGGAGTGAATAAATGTATTTTTTTCCTTCCCAAAGAGAGATTTCCTTACATTCCTTTATTTATGCTGTAGAAAAGTTAGAATTGCTTCTGTTACATTATATTCCTCTGGCTGACAATTTAGACTGTTAATGCAGCTACTGTAGTAGAGAATGTCTGCTGCCTTCCACAAATAAGAAAAGAGAATAGGCCTATTGATAAGTGTTAAGTCACTTACAACTTTGGAATTACTAGGACATAAATATATATATTTTTTTCAAACGACTATAATGGTGTTAAGGATGACCATGATTCATGCTGTGAAGATTGATTTGCAGGCAGAACCCATGCTTTAACCCATTACATAAAACTATACTAAAATATTTATTCCTCTGAACAAAAGTGGCAACATAATGATCTTTTAAGATGCTGCATATAAGCATAATATGCATTTATGAGAGTTAAAGAAGTCAGGTTGAATTAGACTGAAACATGAATTCTCCCCTTATTTCGGTGAAGATAGGAGATGGTAAGAAGAACTCAGAAAAATTTTTCTTTCCCCCTTACGTTTAATGCCACAAAAAAAATCTCAAAAAAAAAAAGTGAGGCAGGGAGACAAATTGAAATTTGACAGAGTAGTTTTTCTGCTTGACAGGAAAAAGAAAAAAAAATCCACAGAAAGGTGTGCTTGATACAGTAAACTTGAAGATTCTTCTAGTGAAAGAGGTTAAAAACCAAGCTAGAGTTACAGTAGCACCATGAATACCAGGGTTTCTATGTGACTCTTACCAGAAACAGGTAACAATAATGACGACAACAACATATCATAGCTTACTGTCACTACACAGACATTCCTCAAAACTCCTGCTCAATGGCCAATGATGTCAATTAAAGTTTTTGGTTCCTCATAGGACTCAACTCAAAAAAATGTTTAAACAACTAAAGTTCAGAAAAAACAATCTTTCAGAAGTAGCAGGTAGGATTTTTAAATACAGACTTATGAAAATATAACAAAAAGGAAAATACCAATAAATACTTTTAACATTTTTGTGGCACAAGTAATATTACAGAGCTAAAATAAAAGAAAGCTTCTATGGGATTCACATGAACAGTTGACAGCAATTTTTTAAACATTTCTGAAGTTTTTTTTATATGAACAGTAACATTTTTACATAATTCAACTTTACCAAGTAAGAACACTGAAGGATGACCAAGCTATTCCAGAATCCAATTTATCATTCTGCGAGAACATGAAGTAGTGAAAATGAAGAGATCAATTTCACATATCAGGAAAAATATTTAGCTTCTTAAGGAAGATTAATACTTTTTTTTTTTTAATTACAGTAAATTACATCTTCTAGCCTTCTTGCCTTCACCTACACAAAATCATTCATAGAAGTCATTACTCTGTGCAACTTTTTTTTTTAAAAAACAAATTCTTACGAAATGAGAAAATACGTGGAAGGCCATAAAAGGCTATCCTGCAAAAATTCCTCTTTTTTTTTAGCATTAACCCTTTTTCTGTCATAAACACTTGTGCAAAAGCAGTGATTTGGGCCAGGAATATAATCCAGGTTGAAATTAAATCGGATATGACATGGTGGGAGGCAAAAAAAGAAAGAACAACAAATAAACACTACCACCCCATTTATTTCCAATCCAAATCCATCACGTGATTTACTATTTAGCCTCACAAACTGCTGTATTTGTACATAGCAGGAGAGAACCTGAAGGCAACAGGAAAGCAAAACTTCTTTTTTCCAGTGGTGTTACCTTAAATATTTTGTGAAGTATGGCCTGAATATTTTAAAACAAAGTACAATGTAAGAAGTACCATGTAAAGAAAGAATTATTCTTTGCTATGTAAAGCTGGTGTGACAGAAGACCAAAGTAACATCTGTTTTAGAATTCTAGATTGACAATTTATTAGAAATAATATTTGAAGAAGTAGTGATACAATGTATTTAAGTTATACTAGTAAACTTTTTTTTTTACATCAGAAGTTGACCTAATTGACAAAATCTGCCTGTTCTTAATTTAAAATGTATGCACTTTAGTACTGACCGTTCCTATAAATTCCTGTAAGTCAGTACAGCAGCATGCTTTGGTTGACAGCTGACCTACGCTATTGGACAGCACTACATTCTGTACTTTTTGATCTTTTTAATGTTTTTCTCTCTCCATAAGAATTTACCCAGTCACAAACATTCACCTATAGATGGTGATACTATGTTATAAACTGATTTTGTTTGCCAAGTTTAATAAACTATTACTTCCACAAAGAATGCTGTCCTGTCAACAGGACCATAAGTACCCCTCTCTGTATAACCCTTTCGGTCAAGTTCTTCATTTCTTTCTCTTTTCTTCTCATCCTAGCATTTAAGAATGGAATCACTGACAGTTACAGTCAAAAGATAAAAAGCTGGATGCCGCCTACCCTGCTGTTGTGCTCTTGCCAACCCTTCCCACTAAGGCTGCTGGATGTTATGCAAATATCTTAAGTTCCTTCCACACTGCTACAAAGACTTCCTTCTGAGCTCAATACAGCAGCTGGTTTGTTAGCCACAGTTACAGTTCTTTAAGATGGAAAGCTTCCAAGTTTCCTGGGGACCTGGATTTATGCCCACAAATGTTCCTGTGCCAGTAGCAGAGCAATGAATAAGAAGAGTACTATTGGACTACCCTGTCAAAAGGCGGCTGTTTGGTAACCCTGCCTTCACGTCAGTCTTGATAGATGGAAATGAATTATTTAAGAAGTCTTTCTGTGGTCATTTTGTTGATCAAGAATTTGGAAATCTGCCCCTATTATTATGTAATGTTATCATCCTAAAAAGGATGCATAATTTGGATGAAAGCGTTAATCTCTACTATTTATCAAGATGACAATTCCATAAAACTGACTCTCGAGCTCTACTAATCTTTAAAAATGGGAAGTGCAATTTGATAAAATAGGAGTATAGGCAAGAAAAATACACCAAAAGCTAAAGATCAGACATTTCATTTGCATTCAATTCATTCTGCACAGTATTTTCTGTGCGCTCAGAGTCTGGTTAGTTTCCACTCTTAAGAGAAATACATCAAAAAATAGTGTTATGTATTTTGCCAATATAGCAGAGTAATAGTTACACAATGGCTACTTTATGGGAATTTGAGGTCTGCAAGAAAATTCTGCCTTTGGGTCCATCCTTTTAAGAACAATGAAAATGAACAATGCAAAAGAGAAATAAATGTAGTTTTAAATTTATTGGTATTGTCACAAATTCTGAATCAGATAACCCACTGAACAAATCTGTCACAAAGTATTTTTTCCTAAAACTAACCTATTCCCTAAAACTAACCTTGCTCATTGAAAGACAAAAAAAAAAAAAATTTTTGAAAACCAGGAAAAACCATATAAAGTTTTGTTCAGGCAATTTCTAAATTGACTTTTTTTAGTTTATTTTTAAAGAACTGCATTAGAGGGTTTTTTATTATTATTTAGGTATTTTTAGTGTAACTATTAAGAGCATTTATTTCTTAAATTTGCAGCCAAATTCTAAATTTGATTCCTAACTTTGAACTATTCAGTTTTCGGCAAAATGAGGGCTATTATTGGTTTTTGAGTGTGTGACCAAGACAGAAAATTCTGGTCACACTGAACTGTGACATCATATCATATGACAGCCAATTATGTCACAGGAGAATTATTACTCTAGATAGGAGTATGGAAAAGGAAGATGAGCTCTTCAAGCATTTGTTTTCATGCAAATGTCTTTAGAAAACCATGATATTTAAGCATAATTGTCTTTAAACAGAATATTTCTTTCAAAGTATTTCATGAGGCTCAGTGAATATTAAAGGATAACAGTAACTATAATTGAGCCACTTATTCAGATTGCAGCTGTGGAAAATGGATTGGAAATAATAAAATGAACAAATTATGAGCACAGTTCATGAAAAAAATGGTTCCGATTATTATACATCAAATTTACAATTAAAGCTACAACTATTACAGTATAAATGGTTACTTATCATATGCATATTTCAGGCACTTGATTAATATGCAGACATAGATAAGAGGCAAAAGAAAGATGGAAAGCCTCTCATTTGACTAACGGAAATACATCTGAGCTGCTATGCAATATTTGTTGCACACTTCCTTTGTTGTGTTGTCTTTCTTTAATTTATCATCTTCAGTTGCAAGATAAATGTGAAAGAAGAAGAAGTGATTGTTGAAATGATAGTTACAGAAGCGTACCCACCTACAGAATAATCTAGCAATAATCATGCCACAGCGTAGATGACTCGGGGGGGAGGGAGAACTGGGGAGGAGAGGGTGAAGCTAATTAAGAGTGACACCAGCCTACATGATTCTGAACAGTGGTATTAGACCACATTTCTTAAAGCTGTGCATTTGCAGTACTTTGGGACAGCTAAAAGATTCAGTGGTAACCACACACTTCTTCAAATATAGTTCTCTCCTCCAAAAAATAACTGGCAGGTAGATGTAAATATGGAGACAGATGCAACGTTTAATTTTGGAGCAGTGGATTTTAAGAATAGAACCTAGAATTCTGCACTTGTTCTGTACTGTTCAATGAAAGGTGGTGGGTTCCATTTTCATTTAAAAAAAAGCATACAACTATTCCTAGTATCTACAGGAACAATTGTATAAGATTTAACAGTAAAAAACAGGCCCCCTCAAAAACATCAGACTTGTTTGTCTTAAGGTCAAGGTGCCCTGTATGTTGCCTTGGCTTTTCCAAAGACAACCTTTTAATAAACCACACCTTCCAACTACTAAATACTAAACTCACTACTTTTTTTTTTTTTTCAAAATATACTATAATCATTTATGAAATGGTACTAAAGACACTGTTACAAAATAAATATGTTCTTTCATATAGCTCATTATATTAAAACACCTATCACAAAGTTCTAGCACTTCTCTTCCTAGATGTAGAGCTTAGTGATATGGTTTAGTGGAAGACTTGTTTGTGTTGGGTCAGAGGTTGGACTAAGTGATCTTGAGGTCTCTTCCAACCTAGACGATTCTGTGATCTTCCATTACTTTCCCTGAATATTCACCCCTTAAATATTGAGGATCAATGGATAGTTTCACTAAGAAACACTGCTCAAGATTTTCATCAAGAAACCTGGATGACCTCTCAGTGAATATCAATGTCTTATCTAAAGCTATTTATGATTATAATATTAATGTCAATGATCTTCAAGTTTCTTAAAAGTCACCTTGCATCTGATGTTTTATTACTATTTTCTTACAACAATACCAATACTCTATTGTTCTACTAGCAAGTTTTGACACTGAGATGCATTAAGGCTAGTTCAATATCCTGAACAAACTAGATAGTAGATAGCCTGCTATTCTTGGACCTCTATTGTAAACTCTTCAGTTACAGGTTGAACCGTGTACAGTAGTAGAGTGAAATCAATTATGTTGAAATCAACAGCAAAACTACCACTGACACACAGACTATGAATCTCTCAATTGTACCCTTCCAATCCAGTTGCATTATTTTAACTGAAATCATGGAACCTCACAAAAATATGCTAAGGCCTAAAATATAATGCAATTAATGAAGTAAAGAGGAAACATCTTAACATGAAACTCAGAATTTTTCCAGGACAGAATTGAAAGAACACATACAAGCACTGATCATTCAGTTATCCCATGAGAAAGAATAAAGAAAAAACTCCTCACAAATTGTCGTAAACCAGTATCATTTTTTGGCAGTCTGATTCTTTACTAATTGCAAATAGAAACTATATACCTGTCAGTCAAGTTCTTGTGTCAGTGAAAATTTTAAATAAACAGAATCCACCAAAGTGTCTTTGTTCCCTTTCATTCCTTCCATTCGTGAATCTACATGTCAGAGGGCAGGAAAACTAGAAAGAACCATAGTTATTGAGCTTTAAGTAATCTGTTTCCTACAGGGAGACTAAAATGACATCCAGAACATAGTTTACATGCATGTACATTATCTCTTCAGGACAGAAGTATGGCAGACCGTATGACTACGACATTTCCCTATCTTCAAGTATTTAGATGTACTTATCTCTCTGCCTGCAACATTTCATAGTAATTACGATTTCCTTGTAAAATCTTTATCCTTAAAAAAACTGGTAATACAGAATATTTATTCCAATTCCATCTTTGAGATGGAAGAGTCTTTAGTACATAACGATACAGATATAACAATCAAGAAATACCAGTCAGCAGATAAAACCAAGTAAATATTGTAAAACACTTTACATATCGAGCATAGTTCAAGAGCTTACAAAGCAGGAGTAAAAAGCTGTTTGTATGATATGTACTCTACCCCAGCCATTAGAACCTGTTCAGTAGGTATAGTGGGTTTACTTGGCAAGGTTTTGGTAGCAGGGGGCTGCATAGGTGGTTTCTGTGAGAAGAATCCAGAAACTGCCCAAGGTTAGATAAGAGCCAGTTTCAGCAGGCTCCAAATGGCCCCGCTGCCGCCCAGAGCTGAGCCAGTAAGTGATGTTTGCGCCTCTGAGAGAACAGATTTAAGAAAAGGGAGAAAAAAAGCAAACAAAAAAACCTGCTGCACTACAGCAGCTGGGAGAGTGAGGAGTGAGAACCAGCCCTACAGACCCCAAGGTCGGTGCAGAAGGAGGGCAGGAGGTGCTCCATGCGCTGGAGCTTGTGGAGACAGGCTGTCCCCCTGCAGCCCATGGGTCCCACACGGAGCAGATCTCCACACTGCAGCCTGTGGAGGAGCCCCCGGTGGAGCAGGTGGATGTGGCCTGGAGGAGGCTGCGGCCCATGGAGAGCCCCCGCAGGAGCAGGCCCTGGGCCGGAGCTGCAGCCCATGGAGAGGCGCCCACAGAGGAGAAGGGAGTCTTGGGGGAGCTGCCACCCATGTGGGACCCATGCTGGAGCAGTTTGCTCCTGACAGATGGGTCCCATAGTACTGACCCATATCTGGAGCAGTTCTTGAAGAGCTGCTGCCTGTGGGCAGCCCCTGCAGGATCAGTTCGGGAAGGACTGCATCCCGTGGGAGGGACCCCACGTGGAGCAGGGGCAGGGAGTGACTGTGAAGGATGGGAAGAGACAAAGCGTCAGAGACTGACTGTAGCCCCCAAATCCCGTGTTGCTCAGGGGGGAGGAGGTGGAACAGGGTAGATGAGGGGGGAAGGTGTTTTTGGTTTCTTTCCTTTGTTTTCTCACTTCTCTAGCTTGTTAGTAATAGGCAATAAATCTTACACTCTCCCTACACTGAGTCTGTTTTGCCTGTGATGATAATTGTTGAGTGATGTCCCTGACCTTATCTCAACCCTTGAGCCCTTTTCGTCATGTTTTTCTTTCCCTTTGAGGAGCAGGAGCAAGAGTGTAGTTGTGCTGGAGCTCAGCTGCCCACCTGTGTAAAACCACCACAGTAGGAGAGGCCCAGGTTAGAGCACGAATGAAGCAGCTTTAGTCTTTGCAGAAGGACGTTTAGTTACAGTACTTAACTATCACACTGCAGCAAGTTTCACTGAAAACCAAGAACTCATTTGCAGTGGTCTTCTCAAGCAACTTGCCCAATATCAGAACCCTACATAAAAGCAGTAATATCTATAGGCTCAGAAATTGTCACATGTCCATGGATTCTTGAATTGCCCATTTGAATGCATGTATTCCCATTTAAACTGCATAATCCTCCAAGGCAGGGACTGTTTCTTTGTCCTGTTCCAACAGGACCCCCATATGATGACCCCATTGTACAGGATGCTACATACTATGATAATCCGGTTGGTAAACAACACATGTAGCACAGTCATTTTCAGAGGCAAAGCTCAGAAAGACAGACAAGACTTGTGCACTGCATTTACACCATTCAAACACAAGGGAAAGGACTACCTTGTACCGATGCTGAGAAATCATTTGCATAACGCAGAGGGAAAGTCAGTAGTTGTTGAATAACCTGCTGCATGAAAATGAGGATTTGACAGTTTTGTGTCTTGGGATAACACCCCCAAAGAAAAACTCAGCATCTGCAAACTGACTAGCTGAAGAATACAGAGGAGAGTATTCATGTTATACTTGAGAAAGGAACGCACTACATGTGTTTCATTTCAATACAAACTTCAGGTTGTTAATAAATATTAATAAATACTAAGGTGGCTAAAAGTTTACAATAAAGTTATTGTAGAACACTGGCAGAAAAAAGCAACTCAGCATTTTAGAAGAAATGAGTGTGGTCCATTATTTTAAAACAATGAAACGAAAACATTCTACCTTTTCCTAGAGTTAATCACATCAGAAATTACCATTTTTCTTATAATTCTAGCTCAGCACTCAAAATGGTTATTAAAATTCCATTAGAAAAGCATTCTGCCCAGCAGCAGGCATAGAGAGAAGCAAACAAAAAAAATCACAGAATATTAAAAAAAAAGTCCTGTTTCATTGGAAAAGTAGCAGTGTGAGATTCTTGCTCTCAACATATAACAAATTGCTACAGATGAAATAACGTGACAGAAAAATTACAAGTAGTTAACTAACATCATTATCTATAGATATCACAGTCAATCTACAGAAATTTAGAACTTCAGGAACAGAACATGATTTCTGATAGAAACATACCTTTAGATAACTTTAGATAAATTTCTGACAAAGATTTCTGACAAAGTGTTAGCAATGTATTTTCTGCAGAAAGTATGACATCTCTGCCAGTTTCCTCAAACCATTTGTGGGATGTATGTAAAGCTATTTTCACACGCTGCTTATAATCGTTTTCAACTACTCTGGAAAAAAAAATATGAATATTGGAGTTGGAGCCTCCTGGGGTATCTGAAGAAATGGCTTTTAAGGAAAGGTTGATAAGAAAGGAGAGGGGTGTTAACATTGACTTATTTCACGTTTGGAGGTAGAAATTTGGTTACAGGTTCAGAGGCTATACTTAATTTGAATAAGGAGCAAAGTATTGTGAGAGGATAAATTGTTCAGTTAGTAGAAAGGAAGATTTGAAGCTTTGAGCTTTCTGAGTCAATTGCCTCTTATAAATTAGTGTGGCATATTCCACTTTTCACAGGCTTATTACAGTGAGGCCCTTACAGTGAGGCCCAAAATAAAGCTTTTTCATCCACTCAGTAGAAAGATAAAACAAAAACAAACCTGTTTAGCAGCTGAGATTGACTATTCCATGAAGCTCGTTTCAACTTCTGACACAGTACTCAAACGAAATCTGGAAGCGTATGAAGCCATTTTAAGCCAGAAAACGCAAGATTCTTTTTTGTATATTTCTGATGTTTTGTTATATTTTGATATTTTGTTATATTACTTCCAGCAGAAGCAGAGATTAAATCTGTTATTTTCACTTTGAAGAGGTCAGACTATTCCCATTGTACTAGGCGCTCGCCTAGGTTTCACGGTATGAGCCCATTTGCTCATACATTGGACTTCATCTCCAGAGATTACCAATTGACAAAACAGCACTAGAACAATATTAATGCTACTTCCACCAACAATACTTTCTCCAATGTATCACAAGATGTACTGAATATAATTTTTAAGCACATCTAACATTTTGAAGTAAAGTGAACCTACTGAAAGCAAAAGGTACACCCAGTACATCCGTTGGTGAAACGGATAACAAGAGGGTGCAAGGCTTTTCATCATGGGAACACAACACCTCGTATGAGTAAAACTTCCTAATTCATTCAAAAAAAAATTCTTCTGTTTTGACAAACTACCATCAATAAGTGTTACTGTCCAGAGGAAACCAAAGCTAGAGCGACTTCAAAGGTATAAACTGTAAGGTCTTTAAGTGTTAACTGAGGAAAGGCTGATCTCTTCTTTGCTGATATACATGAGAAATGGATGTGTCATCCTACAAGGTTTCCATATACTTACTTGCACCAGACTTTCTTGGCTCAAAATAATTAGATTTTTTAAATTAAGTCATGAGTACAAGAATAGAGTGTACAGATTGCAGTGTACAGCTGCCCATTGGTTGTTAAACTTCCACACAGACAATCCTTCAGATGTCTATCAACCATATAAAGCTATGGGTAGCACGGAACATCTGCAAATGACATTAACACTCAGTGCCTACAAAATTACACTATGACAGATGTATGCTCTTTTATGCCCTGCTGTGTGAACATATTTGAGAGAGAGATGCCATGATTAAAATAAAACCAGAAAAACTTTACTAAATATAACCTGTTTACATTTGTCCTCATAAAATTTGTCCAGTATAAGAATTATACAAAACATTTTTTTTTTCAGTTACCATGTATCAAAGCTATCCGATGATAATCAAGGTGGTCTTCCTTAAGACTCTAATTTATGAATCATCTAAAGGCTCACACAAGTTAAATTGTTCCACCCTCTTCTGAGGAAAAAAAATCCAGAAAAAAACACTACTTCGGTGATGCTGTAGACTAGTTCTGTAGAAAGGCCTTATAACCATACAAGCTTGTCACAGCAGAGGGTCATCTTCCAGTTCCTAACCTATCACATGACGAGGCATATTGAAAAGGCACTACACAGCCACTCTGCATACATGCAAGCAGCATCCAGAAATTCCTCAAACATACTAGATTCCCAAAGAAATGCACAAAAGCAATGCGTTGGTTCTCTTTTCTTCTGCTAGACCTATCATGTTCACCT
The DNA here is from genome assembly GCF_964211835.1 of Anser anser. Taxonomy (NCBI): domain Eukaryota; kingdom Metazoa; phylum Chordata; class Aves; order Anseriformes; family Anatidae; genus Anser; species Anser anser. The sequence goes on from NC_139722.1 coordinate 79,846,214, forward strand.
GACACTTCCAAGCACATCTAAGTGAGCCCAAACCTCCCATCACTAAACAACATCACTTGAGCAAAGAAGCACCTCCCTAAGGGCAGCCAACCTACAAGGTTGTTGCTCTGCAACTTTGTAATCCTATCACCTAGGTCTTACCAACTGAATATTTGCAATAATGAACACAGTGTTTCTCTATTTATTTATTTTAACATGCGACTCCCATTAGAAGGCCCATCATGTGTGTTCCTCCAGGATGAACAAAAGTTATCTGTAATTACTAGATGCAACTGCAGACATTCACCTCTGTCCTCTTCAGGAACTGAGCTGTTCCCACTAATTACAACTCAGTTCAATATTCCTCCAGGTTGGTTTATTCACAGAAGATACCAAGCTGCTAACACCACTTTTTCTAATACTTTGCAACCTCTGGGGGGAGAGGCAATCATGAAGTGGATAAATGCAGTTTTAGAAATTCAATCCAGTTTATTTTTAGGGAAGCTCTTTTTTTATTATTATTATTTTTTAAGTCAACTTTATTTTCAAAGCAAAGGAGAACTTGAATAATTCCACCCATCACAGAAGTTCACAATAATGAAAGAAGTAAAAACATGCTCCCCCACTAATTAGTAAATAAATAAATGTCAAATAGTGCCTTTGAGAACAGATGGACCATTAAAAAAAATCAAAACATTCTAGTGTGGAAGAGATTTAAAATATTCACTAAGAAGAGTACAGAGTACACAAAAAAACACAATTTTTTTGAAAAATGGAAATACTAGTTTCTCTATTTCTTGTTTTCAAAACAGTAAAACAGGAAATAAGTATTATGCCATGCCATTTGGCAATAGAATGGCTCTGATGTCATAGTTCCAAATTATTTTTAGTAGTAAAGAAGGAAGTGGTTGATTAAAGTAAAATAAGTTCTTAAAGAAAAAAAGGAAACATTAGCCTTTATCTTGATTGTTTTTTTTATGGAAACTGTTCTGGTTTGACCTTGTTTCTTTGTTAACTGGTGTGAACTGTGAGATAGCATAAACTCAAATACTCCTGGCCAGCATTATGAACCTTTCCAACTGGCCACAGCTCTTCAGATTCAGATGACAGCAAGTAACTTCTCATGTGCTTCTGCATCACTTCAGGACTATCAAGTATTATTTCCCATTACCACACATGAAGAGCTTCTTAAACAAGTTTTTTTGTTTGTTTGATTTTTGGGACAGAGACCTCCTTTTCTTCTGTCTTTTCCATCTGAAAATGAACTTAAATATAGAACGAAAATACATTGGAATCTATAGTGACCACAATACACATAATTCATATAGTCTTACTACATAAAAACTATTTTGTTCTTAATTTTACAATCTAAATTTGGAAAGCAGATTGCATAATATTAAAAAAATACATCAAATATGCTAGTAGTTACCAACCAACCTGGTAAGTTTAACTTTGATAGAGTCGCAGTTCGTCTGATCAATAAAGAAAACCTTTTCGCGTAATTCTAAATGTGAATAGTAAGTGGAACAAGATTTGCTAGCAGAATATTGCTTTTCTCAGTAGTCCATGCAAATTCATCACAACGTAATAGCTACAAAGTCATTGTCATTTGTTCAAGTGATCATTTGATACGTTATCTGGAATCAAACTGCTCTCAAACTAAAAAGAGTCTTATTAATGAGACTTAGGATAACAGAAAATTTTGGTAAAAATAAAGTTTTATGCAAACTTTATGGTACACTGCTCCCCAACCCCCAGAAGTTAGATATCTTTTAGCTCTCTTTATCATTGCTTCATAGTTTTGCCCTTGCTAGGGGAAAGCACATGTTAAAGAACTCTCTGGAATTCTCCTGTTGCAAAAATATGCTATATATTTTCATTTTAAATATGAAGAAAATAAAGAGTCTTCAAAACTATGACATTGAAATACCTGACAAAAATACCAGGCTATACCAACAAGACACCATCTTCCTAGATCTTCTCAACAAAAGACCCCTCCCATCATTGTGACAGAGGTTAAGGAAGGCAGATTCAGTGTTATAATCTTCCTGTTTGAGAAACATTGAAGAAAATATCTATAAGCCTTTCTTGATTCCTAGCATAATGACAGTGGATAAAACTAGTCTTTAAAGAGCTACAACCTTACAAATAAGCTCTTAACAATTCAGGAATACTATTCCTTTTTTCCCTACCCTTTCAACTCCGTCTTATCTTTCTTCAGATTCTGTAAAAATCTCTTACAGGATGCCACGTGAGATGATAGTTGCAGGCAACCTTAAGTGTGCTATCATCTCCCTAAACTCCTTGGAAAGAGAAGTGTTGCTTTAATATGACTTACTGAAATAGTTACACATACAGCTAATTACTGAAATTAGTGATCTAATGAACAAGTCAAAATATTTTAGGGAAAAAACAAACATTTGACTGTTTCAGTAACTTACCTTTAAGTATCTATCTGAACAGACCAATGTGAAGTAACTGTTGGGAAGTATGAACAATATATACTGTTGGTAAGCATGGGGAATGTGAATTACAAATTCACATTCATCTGGAATGGTTTGCTTTTATAGGGCCAGTTTCATTTTTACTTTTGCTTTTAAAATTCTGATTACATAACACCCCCCATGCAATAATTTAGACACTGAATTTTATATTTGATTTATCACATTCTGCTCCTTATGTAAATGAAAGTGCTCAGATAGGAGGGTATAATTAACTGATCCAAATGGTTCATGCACAGGCATAGTAATGTACTGTAAGCATTGTAAGAAACAATCTGCCTCTGAATTTTATTATTGGCCTTGATTTAGCACAAAGTTTCTGGTTAGCCAACAAACTTTGTATCATTCATACAGACTGCACATTTCCTGAACTGTTTTGACTTGGTGTCAGTGCATATTTCCTCTCTCTTGTGCAGCACATTTACATAACAGAAACTACAGATTTATTTCAAAAAAGATTAGAAAGGAACAATCACATTTGATAAGCAGCTGACTCTTAGAAAGCTCATATAAGCTAAGAGATGAGAAAAACTGCACTTTTGACACATCCTAATGAAACTGGAATCCTTCTGCTTCCCAATGTATACTTACTGTCTTTATCAGTAAAATCCACAATAACTTCCCCAGCTCCTACCCCCCCCCAACCCCCCCCAAAAAAATTCAGGACATTACCAAACTGTTTTCTTTCTAAGCTAGAAATATTTTTACCTAAAACCAAATTCACTCTGCATTTGCGTATTTGTCAACAAATTATAAATTGCTTCCAAGAGGTTTCAGATACTAAGGTCAACATTATGTACTAAAGAAAAGTATCTTCACTGCAATTTATAAAGCCAGTGATTTTAAAGGATTTTATACAGAGTGTGCTCAGCTAGCTTTTCCACATTTTTATACAAACTAATGTACAAGTGAATAAAAAAAACAACTAAAGATGCACATATATATGCATATAAGGTAACGTGAATTCCTGCTGACATAAAATAAGTATGATGAATAATTGTAACGTAAAAGGAAATAAAATCAAAATAATCAGGACCTGACTAACCATGAACTGTTAGTTAATTTTTACGTTAAAAAATACACTTAAAGACATCAAGAATTTTGATAAACACTTTTTTGGATAAGTGTATAGTTCGGTATTCAATGCTCCAGTTGTTCAAACTTTTTCCAGACCATTTACATGGGAGTAAATTTTTGTGCAGGTTCAAGGCTGCACTGTATGGACACTCACATTACGTGTGTGCATGTCAGCAAAAATATTTTTGCATCCATGCTCTCCTTAGTTTGTAAGCCCGTGTTAACAATGATTTTGAAAAAAAACAAAAAAAAAGTGCTAAACACTTTAAAATACATTTTAAAGACTAGACTTAGTGTTCCGGTCAAAATTCTTCCACTGATTAAATGAAAGGGGGCTCTCTCTAAGCTTAATAAAACGCTTCATGAAAGTACTCATGAATTAATCAGTTCTGCCACTCTAATAATCCATCTGTAAGTCTTAAAACATTCAAAACTAAACCAAATATTGTCTGCCAATGATTGTCAGTTTCATAGAACCAACAGCATTAGTCATAGCAAGAGGTAGCAGACTAATTTGTTAGTCTCTGCATAAAATTAAAAGCAAATCTATACTCACATTTCTCACATAAAACAATGACCCTTCCCCATTTGCCTAGTTTGACCCCTGCTCCTCTACCCCCACCTCACTTCAGGTGAAGGTATCTCTCTCCCATTTCAATGGATTCGAATGAACTGCAGTCTAGCACCAATTGCACCTGAGGTGACCCTGATTTATGCAAAAACAACTCCAGGAAGAATTTTAGAAGGGAATAGTTCTTTCCTACTGTGTATTGTACAAGAACGTAGTTTTCTTGCAAATCCTTACAAGCAACTAACAGTATGGCTTCTATAAGGCCACGTATTTTTCTCGGACATACCTGTGAATTCATCCGGAAATAAAGCAAGCAGTCCATCTTATTTCTTCCCAGCTACTTAAGAAACTAGAATAACTTAACTTTTTAAAAATACATCAGTAGTTTAATACTGTTTAAAAGCATTGTTAGACCTGAATTTGTAAGACAAGAACAATTAAAAGCTACCAAATAAAACCATACCAGGTCATCTCAATGCAGCAGTTCTTTTCATATTTAATGCTCAAACAACATGTAGCTTGAATGAGTATTTGTAGAACCTCTTAATTTTTAGTAAGTGTTAATAAACATAATTTTTGTTAAGCAGGCACCAGGGCAAAAAGTTTGTTACAGCATTTGTAACTGATTTAAAAAAATGCGCTTTCACAAACATTGAATGCAATTTACAGATACACAATTAATTGTTCCTACACACACAATGGCTCTGCATTAGAATGAGATGGAATTCAATGCACCATGCAAACTGATATGCACATAAAAAGTTGGACAATACTACAATAGTAGCATATTGTGCTTAAGCTAAACAAGGCAGGCATTATTTCCATTGAACTCTACAGAAGCCCAGTGACATCTGTGAAGTGACTGGGGAAAGAGTACACATTAGCATAAAAATTCTGAGCCTACTGGAGAAAAGCAGCTTTGTAGAAAACTGCAGAACTACAGAACACACAAATGATTATCCAGAGCAATGGATAATGGATCCTACACAGTGCAATACAGTGTATGTCTTCCTACCCTGAAATACTGTGCAAAGAGGTTGACTCATTGAGTAAGTGAGCCACCATACAAGGAACTGAATTAAAATTTTTTTTGGTTGTTCCTGTAGGGGTTTTAGTGTTTTTTTTTTTTTTTTTTTACACATATATACGAAAATAATAAAGAATGAATACAGTTTGTCCAATATAGTTTGTTTTCTAAGCAAGATCTGTAACTATGTATTCCCCATTGCATTGCAATATCATTCAGATTCCAGTAAGAAATAAGTTCTCACTTCTCTGTTTGATACAAAGTAAATTCAACCTCTATTCCAAGAAGTCTACAAAACCAAACCTCAACAGTCAACACTCAGAGAAATACCATAACTACCATGGATCCTCTGAAGTGGGAAGGCAAGAGGAAATTTTGACAGATTTCCAGTTCATCATCACCAAATACATGAGCATTTAGAAGCCAAAACATTTGCATAAAAAATAAATAAAAAAATAAAACCTACAACTTCTTCCCAGTTCTGGCCATCATCAACATCTAATAATTGCAGACATGACCATGGAAGTAGATCCTGAGTCTGGGCAATGAACATGTATGCATTACTGTTCTGGAAACCTATGCTTCCAGAGAAGGAATGAACACCACTTGAGAGAGCATATATGCAGTTAACTGAAAGATTCTTTAAACATGAATCAGTATGAAAAACAGATGTCTTAATCTGATTAATAAGCAGATTACTACCTTCATTATTCAGTTATTATGAACTTATGCTACAGAATAAACAAATTAAGTGTAGATGATGCAACGCAAAGACGATCCGTCCATACGGTGCATACTGACATTTCTATCCTGCCTTAGTAAGAGGTTTTTTTTTTTTTTTTCTTAAGTGGAGCACAAGGACTACAAGTGCTTAAACAAGAACAGCAACTCACCCTCTATCTACCACAGACAACCTTCAGAGATATGGGATACCAATAAGGCCTCCTTCCATTCTGTGAAACAAGTTAATTTTAAAACTGTAATTTAAACCTAAACAAAGAAACATCTGTTGCCATTGGGCTTAGCTCTACTTCTACAAACTAGGTAAGAAAACATAAACATTAAAACTATTTTAGTGAAATCTTCATGGAGCAGTGTACTCAACATAGATAGGTGGTTGCTGGGATGAAAACTTCAGGGAAATGTACCACTTAGAAAGGACAAAGAATTAAATGCTTGAATCAAAATAACGGAGGTTGTTGTCAGCATGAAAATCACCATGTTTATCACTGGCTAAAGGGAGACAGCAAGTATATTCTAGTCAAAGCTGATACTTAGATACCAGTAAATGCAACAAACAAAAATCCGTCAATTAGAAACAAGTTACATGTTAAAAGTCCAGGCTTGGAACTGGGAAAAGTGGGGAAGAAGAAAGTACATTAACTATAAAAAGAACTGCTAGAGAAAATAATTTTAATAGGATTAGACAAATAAATTAAGCAGCACCAAATCATTCTTGACTAAAATTAAGATTTCCTTACCAGTCTCTCTCTCCCAGCCCTCCCCCCTCCCCCCCCCCCATCAACACAACGTCCAACGCAAATCAGTTTTGTGGTCCTCCATCTACATAAAGCCTGAGTGAGACCAAATTGCTTTATTCCTCAGGTTAGGACATGCATGAACACATATGCATATAATACATTTATCCATGTATGTACCAGTAGGTTTGCATGTGCTGAGCTCAGTTCCCTCCTCTTTAGCATCTACATGGACTATACACACACAAACTTTTAACTTAACCGAAATAAAAGGAAAAGAAGCTGCTTAGGCAATTATTTTAGGGGAGAATAGAAAGAAGAGAGCATTGCATCACTAGACAAAAATCAGAAAAAGAGATGGAAAGAGCCTAAGAGAGCTCCAGAAAAGGCAGCACCCAGCTGACCAGGGGCACACAGTAGAATGCATGTCCCAAATGAACAGTCACCAATCCTTCATCCCCTATCCATTTTGTTTGTGGCCAACACTGGCATTAGCATGAGGGATTGACTCTCCTGGCAAAAGAAATAAAAAGAAGTTCAGTTTAGGTAAGATTTTTCGTATTTCACTCAGCACTGAAGTAGTAAATTTAAAAACAAAACAAAAAGCCTGCTAATTTTAAATCAAACAGATGAGTGAAGTGTTAATACTGAATCATCCACTTCAGTTGGATATTCACAAAGATGACAGACAAGATATGGAGCTGTTACAGAGATTAAGCTCCCATTTTCTCCAAGTTCTCCAAAACGCACTATTTCTGGTTGTTTTACACAAAGATGTAAACCTTGTGTGACCATGAACAAAACACCTTCTGTCTCTCCAGAATATCTGTTGTGTTTTGTTTCTGCAAGATCCTCCTCAAAGAGTTACCTTTATTCATTCTCATACTAAAAACTAACGTAAGTTTTAAACTTCTTGAACTAAAAGGCACATTTCACATTTACCGGATGACGACTTAAAGAATTTAGAAATTAACACTATTTCTCCACAAAAAGATATTAGACATACCATGCATCACAGCAGCATCAAAATATCGATTTTTTTTCCCCTTCAGAACTACAGTCCCAGGTATAACTTCCCTAGAACCTATATTTTCTGCAGACTTGCAGCTGTTGCGCTGGCAACTGTCACATTGCTCCTGCATGTCATTAGTGTGTTTGGTTTCAAATTGTACTTCAGTCCAATTTTGTTAAACCAGGAAAACCAAGCTTCCAACATTGATATAATTACTTCAGTATATAGTTTTAGAAGCAATGAGCACAAAAACACAATGGAGAATTCTATGAGGAGTTAAGCATGTAGTTTACTATTTTAGTTTCTTGGGTGAGCTTAACAACAAACTACTACTACTAAAACGACAACAAGAACATCAACATGGAGGTTTAAGACACTTCATATCATCTTCATATTTCATAAAACACGCTTGTTGAATACTGCATACTGAAATTGTTGTAAGTCAGTTTTTATATTATATGTTTATATTTCTCCAGTTATTTAAAGAAAAAAGTTGAAACAAAAGCTGTTTTTAAACCATTTTGTTACCTCAACAACTCATAGTGGTAATAAACCTTAAAGAATAACAACTTTCCTTTCTACTTCAGTCAATAACATCCCACTTTAGAAAGTTGGAGACTATCAAAGTATATGCTACTATCAAACTATATGCTACACCTGTTCCTTCAAGAAAAACAAAGCATTTCAAATGTTTATTTCTATTGTGTGTTTTCCACCTATATCAAACTACATCAAACATAAAATAAGAGAGAGGATTACTTGGCTAAATCTGAAAGTACCGTAAATACTGGCTGCCCTGAAGACTGAATTAGCTGCAATGCATACAGCTGTCATGTCACACTCATCCTCCTCCAAAACAGAGCTACCAACTGCCAAATGTAATATAATAATTAGCATACATATGTAAAGGAAAAAAGGCTAGACTATGACACTTTTCTAAGGAGTAGATAAATAGTTTTGAATTAAACCTGCAGCCCAATCTGATCTTCAAAATAAAAAAAAACCTCGCTAAAGCAAAACAAGATAGAAAAACAAATTATAAGAGTGTATTCTAAATTTTCAAGTGAGCTGGAGGATATTTCTAAACACTCTCTTCTTAAAACAGACAAAACACAAACTACTTCAGGGAAAGACAAAAACAATCAGTCAAAAATCAAAATCGCATTCCTTCTATCTGACTTCTAAACATGTTCAAAGAACACAACTCATCACTTACTCAGGAAAAATTAAGTAAATATCTGTGAATGGTGCTTTGGAGCCAACTGGAAAATAAAGAAAAGCAAAAGTACAAACAGACAGTCTATGTAATCCGTCAGTCACACAGACATAATTAGCTGTTTTCATTATTAACAAGAAGGAAGATCACTTTTCCACCATCTCCAAGAGACAAACAACAAAAAGGGAGACTGTCACAGACAGAAACAGCTCAGCTCTTCCTTTCTTCTAAGGAGACAGTATATTAGTACATGTGCTTAACAAAAAGTGCATGAAATGGAAACATGTTCCTGTCCCTCTCAGAAATAACCACTTCAAAAAGCGTATAAAAATTTAGTTTATATTTTTGAGAAAACTTTGTTGTTACTGAGGACTTTGATCCTCAGCGTTTGCTGGCATGTAGCCGTGCCCTTCCTGAAGCTGTCCACAGTAGTTAATTTAATTGGTCTGAAAACCAACAAAGAAATCTCAAGAAAACTCAAGAAATATTTCCTTCCCCCCCCTCCTTCTTTCCTTCTTTTATCTATGATTTCTTGCCATTCATAACACTTCCCCCATTTGTAGTGAGTTCAAACAAAAAAACGTATACAAGCTGACATCAGACAAAGTATAGGATCGGGGGAATTTTTGTTATTACTCCTGTCTCCGCTCACCCTGGCCAACATGCATGACAGAGTACACAGACCATTCATAAGGAGGAATTGATGAGGCAGCAAATCCAGTTAGTAGGCTTAAATGACATGAGCGAGAGGGCAAGACAAACTAAAAACTGCAAGTCTAACAGGTAAGAATTAGAAGGTAACGTTCCTAGCAGATCAATGACTTTTTAGAGGACTATAAAGGACAGAGTACTTGTAAGATTTCTATTTTTGAAACCAGATGCTGCCTCACCTCCCCCTCTACCCTCCCTGACCCAACTACCCCAATCTTTACCAATAGACACGGCTCGGAGTGTGCTGGGTTAATAAGCAGACCAGGTCAGCCTGCTTATGAGATTATTTTAAGTTGCCTGCATTTTTCAGATATGGAGTGGGTACGACAGGCTACCTAAGAGAAGACCAAGTATAACAAGAGGCCATCTGTATCATATTATTGATATTTTAAAATGAAAATTTAAGACTAAAACTTTCTGAAAATAAATATTTAGTCATCCCATAGACAGGGTAAAAACATTACAGCATAGTCAGTTTCACAAGATCCAAACTATCAATAGTTCTTTCAGACAAACTGTTTTAACCCTGAAAAATGCTTCCAAAATCTCATTAAATTTTTCCCCCTAAAAAAACACTGACCTGAGCCCAAAAGTTTTTTTTTTATTTATTAATGTTTATTACCCTGCTACCTAAGACCAAGGAAAAAATGACGTAAGCATTATCTCTGAAACTTTACCAAGAAAGGAGTTGCAAGTAACCTTGACTTAATCTTTTTAATTCATGGGATGTTTCAATATGTTTTACCTTTCCCTGCCTGAAAAACATACAGCTTCGCCCCTTTCCCTAAAAATCATACTCCAGGTATGGTCTTTCCTGTTCTGAGATCACCTTCTTCCACCTGCTGGCAACACTTATCCTAATGCAGCTCCCCGTACCATCAGCTTTGCAGCAAGGGCAAATTGCTGGCTCACTTTCAACTTGGTGTCCACTAGAAACTCCAGGTCTTTCTCTGTAAAGCTGCGCTCCAGATGTTTGGCCACCAGCACGTATTGGTGTATAGGGTTATTTCTGTCTAGGTGCAGGACTCTGCATTTCCCTTTGTTGAAATAAGAAGGTTCTTCTCCACCCATTTCTGCAGCTTGTTGAGGCCCCTCTGCATGGCAGCACAGACAACTGGGGTATCAGAAACTCCTCGGAGTTTTTTTTAATCACCAAACTTGCTGAGCATGCACTTTGTCCCATCATCCAGATCACTAATTAAGATGTTAAACAATACTGAACCCACTATCAATCTGTGGCATACACCAGTAGTGACTGGCCTTTGGCTGGACTTGATGCTGCTGATCTTAACTCTTTGAGCCTGGCAATTCAGCCAGTTTTCAGTCTTCCTCATGGACAATTATCTAGCCCATACAGCTTATCTAAGAAGACGTTATGGGAGACAACATGAAAAGTCTTGATAAAAAAAAGTCAAGATAGACAATATCCACTGCTCTTCCTTCATCCACAAAGCCAACCAGCTCATCGCAGAAGGCTATCAGGTGAGTTAAGCATGATTTTACCTTTTAAAATCCATATTCACTACTCCCATTCATGTATCTGGAAAAGGCTTCCAGGATTACTTGCTCTGTCATCATCACAGAAACTAAGGCAAGGCTGACCAGCCTGTACTTCCCCAGATCCTTTTTAAAGATAGGAGTGATGTTTGCCTTCTGCCAGTCCTCAGGAACCTCTCCAAATTGTCATAATCTTTTGAAGAAAATCCAGAGTGCCCTCACACTGACATAAGCCATTAACCTCAGCATTTGTGGGTACATCCCATCAAGCCCCATGAACTTCTTCATGCTCAGTGTAAGCATTCCTTAACTTAATCCTCCTCTTTCAGAGAGGAGTCTTGATTGCTCCAGGCTTTCCCACTGGTCTCAGGGGTCTAGGACTCCCAAAGGCCAGTCTTATCAATGAAGACTGAGGTGAAGAATGTATTGAGTATCTCAGCCTCTTTTTGGCCTCTTCAAGGCCAGGTTGGATGAGGCCCTGGGTAACCTGATAGAGCAAGTGGCATCTCTGCCCATGGCAAGGGGGTTGGAACTGGGTGATCTTTAAGGTCCTTTCCAACCCAAGTCATTCTATGGTTCTATTTGCATTAATAAAATAATGAAGAATTAGATATCTTTTTCTGCATGAGCCAGAAACAAAGGACTTCAATTATGATAATTTATTGTAATCTTTCACTTCATATGAAAGAATATGCAATTCATTTCACTGAAATAAATTAGAAAATATAAAGTAAGAGAACAAGATGGTACACATCCTTTTTCTCTTCCTCTCCTCTCTTTTCCAAGAACTTTCTTTCAATTCTTTGTATTGATTACTAGTGTTTGTTGTTTCTTCTTAGATCTATTCATTATGCAGTCTCTTGCTCATAGAAAATACATACTGCAGTTGTAAAATAGTATCCTTTTTCCTTTCCCTTCTAAGACTTAACACTCTCCAGCTCTTGATTCTAGAACTTCTTTCCTTAAACCCAACCTGACAATACTCCCTCTTTACTTCCCATGTCCTCTCCAAAACAGCCAGCACAAAACACAAGTTAAAACAGGAGAGTTTATTATTAACTTGCATGTTAATCCAGCCTGACTTGTTTTTGGTGAATTTCACTCATATTGATTGCCTTAATAGTCAGAAACACTAGCTGACCACTTATCTCTTTATTACTTATCATGGAATCACAGAAGGGTATCACAGAGTATCACATAAGAGTTGAGGATGAAAGGGACTTCAGGAGGCTTTCAGGTCCAACTCCCCTGCTCAAGCAGCAACACTTTCAGCATGTTACCCTGGACCATGTCCAGGCAGCTACTGAACATAACCAGGATGGAAACTTGACAGCCTCTCTGGGCAACCTGTGCCACTGCTCAGTTACTTGCAAAGTAAGGAAGTGCTTCTTAACATTCAGGCAGAACCTCTTGTGCTCATCATCTCTTGTCCTGGCACTGGGCAAGACAACTGTAATAGCATGGCTCCATCCTCTTTGCACCCTTCCTTCAGGTGCTTGTCCACATTGATGAGATCTCCCCTCAGCCTCTACTTCTCCAGGCTGAACAGCCCCAATCTCTCAGCATCTCCTCATAGGAGAGGTACTCCAATTCCTTGATCATTTTGGTGGTCCTGTATCAGGCTCTTTCCAAGATGTACATCTCTCTTGTACTAGGAGGCCCAGAACCGGACACAGTAATAGTATTAACAATACAGCATTTGAAAATCTGAGAGTCCTACTACTTTCCAAGCTTCAGTAAGCTGAACAGACAGATCCACCGTGAGTCTGGAAGCAGTATAGTTACATTTCACGACTTTGCACTCAACCTCATTAACCTTACCAGAACCACAGATTTTGTGGAACACAATACATAGAAACCTGTCCAATACAGCTGAGATTCTTAAAAAAAATTCTTCACAATAAATGCACCCAATGCTTTCCACAAAAAAGTTGTATCACACAATACTCTACCCATATTATTGGATCAAATTTACTGCTATATACGTTCTTCTTTTGCATTAGCTTCTGAAAATATGGAATGTTTATGCATAAGCTGTGTTGTTCTACTTACTCCTTTAGCATAACTATCAACACCATATACCAACTGTCAACAGTTTAGTTTTTCAAGAATTCACAAAAATACATACGGCTTTAGAAGCATGTTCCTTCCCAGGTCACAAACACATTACAATAACACATAACTTCAAAGTGGGATAAGATGTCCAAAGCACATGTGCCCCCATGCAGTGACTACCAGAAATACCAAAGGAATAATGGTTCAGTTTATCAGTAGCTGAAGGTGAAAAGAAGTGTGGACTTATTATTAAAAGGAAATAAATCACCAGCAACAAACCGTAATAGGAAGTGTTGCTTTTAGGTTTACTGATTCTATATTTACTTAATTTGGACACATGCTCCCAATCAAAAGGTTACCCGGGAAGCACGTGTCAACTTAGGCAAATAAGGATAAGTTTATACCCTTAAGTCTGACACATATATTCAATATGAATGTACAGTCTCTAATTTTATCAGCTGTTCCTCTGTTTTATCACCATGTCTACAGACATAATGCAGACCTGTGCAGTTACCAGAGCACTAAGCAATCTAAATAATTTAGATTGCTTTTTAAACAGTTGAAATCTTAGATATTCTAAAATATTTAATTTTGTGACAATTTTTAAAATAGCATTAAAACAGATCCTTTTGACAACTCGCAAGACAAAAATCTTACGATATTGTTCTGACAATTTCTGAAGCAAAACACACTACTTATGTGAAAAGCTACAAGATTTTCAGAAATATGCTTCATACTGCTGTTTATACAGCAGAGCTTCATCAGGCACAGTAACACAAGTGTACTGATCTTATTTCATATTACAGAATATACCATTTATTGAAAAAATAGTCTTAGATGAGAAGGGGAAAGAAACTAGTAAGTTAATGTTTGCAAAGGAAGCCACTTAAAGCAGACAAACCATAACATGTACTTATCGAACATCCAGCTAGTGTAACTGCTGTAAAGCACAGATCGCAAGGTGGCTCAAGTAACTGGAGAAGAAGTTCAATTTTGCTTCTTGCATCAAAGCATGCCAAACCACTGGCAAGGAAAGTCAATTACTCAGGTTCTCCTAAGACTATGATTCTTTGACTATATTGACAAACCTGTATAGAATCCAAAAGGAATTACTTTTCTTCATACAAATCTCTGAAAGCATAATAAGTTATGCCAAAAAAAAATCAATTCTTCTTTCAGAAGACCTTTTTTCTGGAAACCATATGTACTTGGAAGTGGAGACTAGAAGTTTTTTTTTCCTAGAATTATCAATATGATACAGACAGAAAACTATTATCCTGGAAAGAAGCGCAAACTATAACACTTGACATGCTATTTTAAAGTATAAAGCAAAAATTATCCTCAAGCCTGCATTTGGAACACCTGAAATATTCTGGAAGGACAGTCCTGTCCTCTGTCTTCAACAGGGATGGACATTCCATAAGCAGCTGTTAGAGATTTTGTACTTTCTCTGCTTTGCCTCCCATGGTTGGCTGGCCTCCCTGGTTGGATGTCCAGACTATGAAGCACGTCTGTCATGGGAACTGCATGAGTATACCTTGCGCTCAAGTCAGAAAGAAAATGGCTTGACGCCAGATGCAGCCTGCCTGTTTGGCTAGCTGGCCATCAGCATGGGCACTTGATGCTTAAACATCAGCTCTTAGGAACTTAGCTTGTCTCCTAGGCAAACATAGCTTAGCATTGAACTTACAAACAATAAAACATTTTGGGATATCTAAAAAAAAAAAGAAAAAAGTTGCTTCCATTTTTATTTTTCTGCCCCAAAATAGGAATATTTTCGAAAAAAATGTGCAAAGTAAACTTTTTGCCAGAAAACAGAAGTTTCTGACCAGCTTCAGTAACGATCTCTTCTACTCTTCCTGTAGAACAGAACAGTAGCAGAACACTGTCTTTACTGTAGAAGTATGGTTCTTGAAAAGACTAGAAATGAAGAGACTAGAATGAATGCAGTATCAGAATTAACTTACTTAATACAATTCATAATCATATATAATTTTTCTTATATAAAATGAACCTACTCCCACAAAACACAGCATTTCAGTTATATCAATTATTAGGAAAAAGCTAAAATAGACTGGTTTCTCAGGACATTTACTTACTTCCCAAAGTCTAAAGATATGCAATTTTCTCTTTGTGCTTTCACAACTGCTACTCCCTCCCTCTACTACTATTCTCATCTTGTAATACAAGAAAACCATTTTGCTATTTTCTGTGTATATCATCGCATTTGTTTTAAGTTAATTTCTTCACAGTCTGTAAAAAGACTGCATGCTTTTTTATCTGGACCACAAGGAACTAAACACAATCCCAAAGCTCTTATTCACCTCTTACACAATTATATACAATGTGCTTTCCACTGTTTACCATTACTAATACCATGATATTCCATTCCTCAATAGTTACAGTACATATTTAAAATGTCAGAGTGGTCAGATTTCTAGATATATTCACTGAAAAAATATTTACGTGGCAGATTTCTCTCTAGGTTACAGTACTCTTGAAGGACCCATGGTGTGAAACTAGATGACGTCAATGTAACCAAGTTTTTAAAGTCTGTATTCAAATACTTCCCCAAATGTTTGTATACTGTGGATAGTACACAAACAAGTAGGTGTTCACTCTACAAAAAATGACTTATTTCTTCATTGTGCTGCAGGGAGCATGTTTTCATTACAAGACAGTCTGACTGTATTGAGCCAACATGATGTATTTCTAAGCCCTCTGAGCCATATGCTAGATCTATAAGCAATCCATTTGGACTAGATCATGGAGCTTGCAGAATTAGGAGCTATAGGAAGATAACTGCACCTCTTAATTCTTATTACAGGAAATATGAAGGTGTCAATTCCTGGCAACTGTAGGCCCAGGACTTTATACAAACAGCCTAGTTGTCCCTTACAAAGACACTGGCATAATATGCTGGAAGAGTATTGTATTCCTGGTCGTATCATCTCTTTTCCAGAGGAATACCAAGCTAAGAATTTTCAAATGACCAAAATTGGTGTTTTTTTTTTTTTTCTTATTTAATGCATTAAGGAATGCAAAATCCTTTGACTCAAAGTGATCGTACCATACGTTTCAATACCAATGATAGGCAATCTGCCAAGTTACAGATCTCAAAAAAAAGACTGAACTTCACTTGTATGCTGAGCTATATGAACAATTCCCTTCAGGATATCTAGCAGCATGTTAAGAAAACCATAACAAATTCAGTTTTTGAGATGTCAAGCATCAAGACAGACAGAAGCACAGCTGACTGTTTAGTTAAAAGGTGGGAATAATACTAGATACATACTAAAAATACATCTGTCATGGCTTAAAACTTTTGCTTACCTTTGGTTAGAATGATTCCCAAAGGATGCCTACTGGAGTCACTCTTTCTTTCTGGTATCAGTAAAATGGAGATACCTGCAAGTTAAATGAAAAAAACTTAAAAACCTTAAAAAGGTTGTTTCGTTTTTAGGTGAACATGATCACTTAGGACATTAAGGCATAAGTAGAAACAACAATCATAGGTGAACATTCGTATAGAGTAAGAATATGTAACATACATGGAAATACAATATCAAGACCTAATGGCTACAAAATTCAGCATAGTGCAACACATACGCGCTGAAACAGAAAATTTAAAGCTGTTATCTGTGCAAGTTCCTGGAAATAATTGGGAAAAAAAAACTTTGCGGGGGGGAGGTGTAATGAACAACTAGCTACTGAACTATCAGACTGTTTTATTATGGCTCTGCTTCAAAGGTCAGCATAAGGAGACCACAGCTATTCCTAGAACTGTATTTTATGAAGCAAGTAGCTTCATAATATTTTCAGTTACAAGTCTGAGAAAAATTATAAAATTTCATAAATTATTTTGAGGGAAGATGGTTCTTTTCACAAAGTTTAGAAAACATTTTGCTAGAATTTGTGGAATGACTTCCAGCCAGCAAAGCATCTAACACTTCAAACTTCACATTCTACAGGCTGAAAAAGGAGAGTTGTTGAAACATTAACAGATGACTAAACTGCAGAAAACTACCTCATACATACCAATATATTATTATTTTACCTCATTCTGAAGTACACAAAGTATTTTAGGTCTTTCTGATCAACATACAGAGGTACGGCACATAAAGCTACCATGTACCAATAAGGTTATCTGGTTTTGTATGTTATCTGTATTAACACAGTTTCAAAGGGAGTTTATTGTTATCAGGATCTCAGATAGTAAAATCTGACTTGAAAACACAATGTTACATTCATATTGAAAGAAAGGAAAACACACAGCAGGAAGAGATGCTATTTCCTCTACTAAATCACCACCATCAGGATAAAAATAATTCTAGTAAGTATTTTGCAAACTAGTGTACACAATGAAAAGGCACATGAAGTCTCAACAGTCTAGAGTCAACTGCAAATCTAGATCTTAACAGTAACCAGTAACAGACAAACAAAAAATATTTCTCAAAGAATTTCCAAATTGCCTATTTATGGATATAGAAAGTAGAATCCATTGATCTAAAGTTAAGGGGAATTTAGAGAATTATATAACTCTTTCATGAAATAGCCAAATGGGAAAACGCTAGGCTTTGTCCATCTATTAATATTTTTTAATCCATAGTTCATAGAAAGAACACTGCATCAGGAAAAAAAATAAGAATTGAAGAGAAAAATTTAGAATATTAAAAAAAAAAATCAATGCTTCACCAGCATTCTTCACAAGTTTTCTTCATAGCATCTTCCCCTACATCCATGAAGAAAATTGAAAAATTACTCAAAACTTGAATTAACATAAGTTCCTTTAAATTCACATGAAGTAACAAATTCCAAATCAGAAGTCAGGAGAAACTACATCTATTTTTTTAAAATGTATTTTAAAAACATCTTTATGGCATTAGACTTCATAAGACTCCTCTGTGTAAGGCAAATGTCAGACAGACACCTGGACACCTATTTTACTAAGCCCAGAGTACCACCCAGGGTTACTTTTTTTCTCCAAGAAGTAATACATGCATCTGTTTTGCTACTCTGTTGGTCCCTTTTTTTTTGTTTGTTTTCTAAATGTGTTGGAACTGCAAACCAGGGCCTTGTCTCTATAGGGAATGTCACTGAGTAAACCAGCTTGGCCAATGACAAGGCAAAGAAGAGTTCATTTAAGATACCTGAACTGCGAGTAGAAGTAATTATTTAGAAGGCCAATCCTTATCATGACTCCTATTTGGCAAAGGGTCAGAAAGTCAAAACTGTTGCCTGCCATACGCTGCACACCATCTTCAACGGTTAAAAATATACTTGCCTTGATCTCAAGCTCTTAAAACCACAACTCTTAGGTGCAAAACAGAAGAATACAGAAATCTATCAGAATAAAGAGGATGGAACACAAAGCATATAATGCTGAACATTAAATCACCATAAATTCTTCCCTCCTTCTCAACCTGATGTGAAGACAACCTCTCTTTGAATCTTTGGTATTATTTATGTCTGATATTTTAGTATTTCCCTTTGTACTTTACTATCACAGGAAAAACAGAAAGAGATAAAATCATCAGTACCAGATAACCAATTTTCTCCAAGCAAGTTTTCTTTCTGTACAAAAAGTTTTGACTATGGAGAAGAAACTGACTGGCCAGAAAGAACGGCCCGGATTGACGGCACCCAAATCAGAAAAAACTAGCTCCAAGTAGGCCTCCTAGTGCTCTGCAACACTGTACTGATGGTCACTGCAGGGAGAAGCTCCACAGCAAGTTCAGTATGTCCATAAAAACAACTTGCTTCACATTTACTGTAGAGTCAATCTATACAGATTAAGTCTAATTTCTGGAGATAATTATATCTGGAGATATCTGGATATCTGGAGATAATTCTGGAGTCTAATTTCTGGAGTCTAATTATGGAGATATCTGAAGGGAAAAAACAGGAATGTTAAGGGGGAGGAAGCAGTGAAACTCTGAAAGCCTCGTGAATCTAACAGGAAAGTTTGATTCAAACTTCCATACATACAATAAAAAACTGGATTATTACATTTGTAAGATGCATAAAGAAACCATTTCTTATAAATACAAACCTAATGGTTTTCTCATTAAAGAATACTCAAGACAAGATTGTAATTACATCCGAAATCCCACTGACATGGAAAAACTAAGTTCAAAGTTTTAAGTAGTCCAGCAAAAGTAATTCCACACAGCTCACAGACTAGCTGATGCCAAATTGAATCACTTGCTCTGTATTGTAGGGTACTACCGGCCTTTCTTTCTTCAAGATTCCAAACTTGAGAGGAAACCTTATGCTTTCCTCTATACCTAGCTCTTTTGGCAAGCCTCCGCACACAATGAAGAAAAATTAAAAAAATACAAAGAAACAAACAAAACTTCTGGTCTAGAGGAGCACAACAAACAAGCACAGGCAGCAAGGATAGAATCATTTTGTTTCTTCTATAAGGACAAAGGCAGGGTACGTGCTCCATTCATCAAGACATGCCAGAAGGCAGACCACTCTCAGTTTCCATTCACATATTCCAGTCTTATTTGCCAAGTTAGACCGAAATACCCTGATACCAGGATTTCTGTGCAAGGAACCAAATCTACCAAACAGAGAAGAGATTTTTTTTCTAACATGGGACACTGCTGCCCAGCATCTAAGCACACATTCTGAAACCAAAAGTGGAGTTTTGTGTATATTAAGCAAGCAGATTTTAAAAAGCAAACACATCATCTTTTATAAAAAAGATGGAGAAGGACTCTTTATTTGGGTAGATAATGATAGGACAAATGGGTTTAGCTTAAGACAGTCTTAAATTAAAAGAGGATAGATTTAGACTGGATATAGGGAGGAAATTCTTCACTCAGAGGGTGGTGAAGCACTGGAAAAGGCTGCCCAGAGAGGCTGTGGATACCCCATGCCTGGAGGTGTTCAAGGCCAGGTTGGATGGGGCTTTGGGCAGCCTGATCGAGTGGGTGGCACCCCTGCCTATGTCACAGGGGTTGCAGTTAGATGATATTTAAGGTTCCTTCCAACCCAAGCCACTCTATGATTCTTCACTTCTGTGTTGGCAATTGCCTTTTCTTGGCATTCAAGTATTAACTGCATTTAATATTTGGAGCAGAAGAAACGACAAAAATTGCTACAATGAGTTTCCATTAACAAGTATGACTACAGTAGAAGAACTACAGGTAAAATAGATATAGTTTATGACAAGTAATATTTCACATATA
The DNA here is from genome assembly GCF_964211835.1 of Anser anser. NCBI lineage: Eukaryota > Metazoa > Chordata > Aves > Anseriformes > Anatidae > Anser > Anser anser. The sequence continues at coordinate 79,866,537 of NC_139722.1, forward strand.
TTTTCTCTGCTTTGTTTTATAAGCAAAGCTGTTGTCTATCCTACCAGCTTATATATACACCTGAGATTTCAAGAAAGGTAGATTATTCTATAATACTTGGGCAGCATTTAAGTATCCCAAAACCACAATTCTTAACAGTGATAAAGGTTCAGTGGTGCTACAGAAGATGAATGAAAACCAAATAATTAGTCACAGAAATTAATCTCATAACATAAGCAAGAATAAGACATCCTGATTCACACCAGAATTATAGTTAGTATGTATCACAGGTCAAGCAGAACTTTGAGAATACGTACAGGTGACGTACATTTGAATCTAATCAGGGCATTTCTTTAGCATTACAAATACAAATACATATATTACAATACAAATACATTTAGTATTACAAAGACAGTTTTTTTTTTTTTTTTTTTTAAATAAAATCCACGTTCCATAAGCTCTTAGCTTTTATTTTGAAGTGTAGCCCATATCTGATTAAATTCTTAAAATGACCACAAGTCACACTCAGGAATTAGAACCAAACCAAAATGCTCCACGTTCTAACTCCTGCTTTGATTTCAGCAACTAATGGGGGTATCTAGCAGTTCTCAGGATCAAGACTGAGGCGATTACATGTATTTTGCTTCTTATTTCCCCTCTAAAAGCTAAACTCAATTTAACTCCATATAACTTCCAATATTCCCAACACAATAGGTTGATCTCTGTAAAGGCACTTTTCCTTCCTTTCATACAGAAAACGTCCCGTAAACAGCTTATTTCCCACTCTTTAAGTGACTTCTTTTGTTTACAGGAAGGAAAAGCAACAGAAATATTGCCATGGAACAGTGAGAGCTGAAAAGGTCTGTTTCATTTCTCATTGTGCAGGTGTTTCATACATGAAATCTGTTGTAATCTTTCATTTCAGAAAGAAAACATGCTGCTCCTTTTTGAAGTACAGACTGAGAAATAGAAAACACAAAAGCTAAGGAAGTAGCAGTATGCCTCACTGTGGAGTAAACCGAAAATATACAATAAACAAGCCACAAGCAAGGTCCACAAGGTGCTTGCTTTTCTTAGCTCTGGGTAGCAAGACACAGAAAAACAAGAGACACTAAGATTTAGAAAGTGAAATGTAATAAAAGCATGGTCTCAAGGAAACAACACATATTCCCAATCGGGTATTAACTTGTCTTGCATTCCAGCTCTCCTGAAGCTCCAGCCCCATCTCCCCTTTTTCCATGTAGCTCCTGTTATAACACAATCAGAGTATTTCTTTCAAGGTCCAAGAATATAGTATCTATACAAGCTAGTATCTTTGCTTTAGAACTTCTAAGACGACTGGTCTGGGACAGAGCTATTCTTTTATATGTTGACTTGTGAGCAAGGCCTTCCCTCTGAATCCATGTCAGATGCAGTTCTAAAAATAGCCAGGTAGATGAGGGCACTAACAATGCAGTAGTTTACCACTCCAGTTTCAAAAGGATTTTGGGGAGTTAATACTATCACAAACTTAAATTGGCCTCTACAAAAGGGATACCTTCTTTGATCCAGGCTGGCCTAAGATCACCAGCTACAGGTCCATTTGGAGATGCCTTGCCATCCCAGTACACATTGCTCCTAGTGCCTCTGCTGCGTGCCATGGAACAATACCTCCCCAGGGGCTGCAGTGCCAAACCCAGGCAGAGATCTCAGTGCCATACAGGGAATGGCGCTCACTCACCAGAGAGCATGCTGCCCAGACACCCATCCCACAACTCAAAGCCACAGGAAGGCAGCTGTAAGGACTGGGTGGGCCAAACACAGCTTGAGGGTCAGATGGATCACACTGCTTCAATCAAAATATTTTCATTAAAACATGCAATTACTTAGAGTTTGTTAAAAACAGCCTTCCATATCAAGCTGCACTGTCACATTATGTGATCAGTTACCTGGGGAAACAAATTACATCACTGCAGTCTGAATACTTAAGGAAAGATTTGCTAATTAAGTGCAATTAATTACACAGTAGTACTTATTTGAAAAGCAATATCCATTCAGCTTTTGTCTGCTTAAGTCTCACTGACTGGTGAGAAGAATTTTTCATGGAGCTTGCTGAGTTACCTATAATTTCAGATGATCCTTTCTCTGAGATAGTTTAATAAAGAGCATTTGTTAGGAAACTGATGTAAGGTGAACAGGGCAATACACACTGGGGCTTCACTCCCAAATATAGGGAAGAATGTAAATGGGTCTATCTTTAGGACATCAATATTTTCTTACATGCACTCAGATGTAACTCTGCCTTTATCCTGAATATGAAAAGTCAGCTAGCCCTGCTCTGACTTGGAAGAGTTCCAGCACATTTAGAAAATCACCTCAAGTAAAGAGTATTCTTCATTATAAAAACAGAAAACGTAAGCTAGATATAGCTGTACCCTCTGAACTTCGTCTTTGACTGGGAAAAAGTTTGTGCCTTACACTAAAATGATTTTTCTCAGAAATGAGCAGAACATTCCACATTGCTCATCACTTCACTAGAAGTCTTCTTACCTATGCTAAATTGGCAGTTAATGTGGAATGTATCTATTTTTTAATAAAATTCTATAAAGACTTAGCTCTACATTTTCAATGTCACCTCACACTCTACCATTCTTGTACATGTGTACACCATCTTCATTCCTACCTTCTCTCTTTTTATTTTATGAAAATGTTCAACTCTAGACATTTTTTCCTCCTCTTTTCAAACTCATTTTGACCACACAGCAAAAACATTTAATAATCAAGACCACAAAGAAAGCATGAAACCATATCAATTGACACTACAAAATATCAGACTTGGACCCCAAATTATAGAAAATACAGTACACAATATAAAGTAGATAATATAGCCACTTTCTGATCTATTCTGTCACACCTTGTTTGGAATGTCTTCGCTACTTCTCCGTTCTCTGCCAGAAATAGCTTAGCATTTACTCTTCACATTTTTTTCCATGTGATTTTTTTCTTTGTACTATTTCATATCATATTTCACAGAAATAAAATAAACAGCTTAAATACAAACATCCTGGCATAACCACAACAAAATTGAGTACCACACCATCTAATGAAAGAGAAAGGGGCTGTCATCCTCCCTGTGTTGTGCAACACCTGAGTTTAACAATAAGACCTGCAATGCTTTTGATACCCACCAAACACAAAAAGGAGAAAATACGGAAGTGTAAATGTTGAAAATGTTAACGATGAAGAGGACTCACCAGTCCGAGAATGAAGTTACTAAGTAAGGCAGATATCATTGACTGCATCCACAGTAAAGCAGATGGGAAGTTAGTAATAAGATGAGGTACTACAGAATTTCCTACTAAAGAAGGCAACTGCTTAAAAGCAGTGAAGATGCAAAAAAAAAATTCACAAGTTTGAAAACAAATGAGAAATACACTTAACTAAATTACATTGTTGTGAATTCACACAGACAATGAAATGAAAAATCTGATGCTCTTCCCATAGGACTGCTCAATCCCTTGTCAGTAACTTTTGTCTGGGGTGAAAGAGTAAATTCACCACCTCCCACCCCCCATGGAATACAAGATTTTAAGTATTATAAAATATATATATTTTTTTCCTCATCAGCCCTGTTTTCTTCAAGAGTGAAAAGTGGGGTGGTTTTCAAATACTAACAGTGTAGTGTTATTTTCTCTCATATACAAGATTAGAGTTTTGGGAATACCATTTGAGAATGCCTTACTCTGTGTGCAATAATGCCTTTTTAACAGTGTTGTTTGCTTTTTCAAATGAAAATATGAGATATAGTTATTTAGAATGTGATAATAAAAGACAGGAGATAGAGTATGAACAAAAACCTAATTTGATGTAGGTGAGTTTTTTAAAGTTGCAACTACAGTTCTGGTGGCAGCACAACCATGTAAGCACACAACAGGGAGCTGAAAGGTTAACCCATCCACCAGTGAGCGAGTCAATGTAAGTGCGTGTTTTCGAGCATGGATCATGGAACCATGAAAGTGAGTGCTGGAAGACTTCTGGAAGCCATCAATTTCAGCCTCCTGCTCGGAGCAGGACTGTCAGGAGCACTACAAAAGGTCAGGGATGGCTTAGTTTTGCTGACTCGTGCAGAACTCCAAAGATGAAAAAAATCAGCAGCTTCTCCAGGCAGCCCATTCCTGAGTTACACTGCCCTCCCAGTGCCATTCTTCCTCCTGTCTAACTTGAGCCTACCAAACCACAGTTTGTGGCCATTGGCCCATCCGCTACCATTGAGAAAAACTGGTCTCCACCATTTTTGTAACTGCCCTTCAAGTACCCGTGGGATGCTCTTAGATCACCTACTAGCTGCTGCTTTGGCAGAACAATCAGTCCTAGCCCTGCCAAGCTCTCCTGGCAGGTTGTGTGCTCTATGCAGTTGGCCTCCTACCTGGGTTATTGGTGCTCCCCAGTTCTTCAACATCCCTCTTGAACTCTGGGAAGCAAAACTGAATATTTAACACGTATCAAAGCCTTTAATGTACCATCCAGATCTCCCACTGAAGATCTCTTCTCCACTGAAATACCCAGTTATTTAAAAAAAAAAGTCTGCCAAGTTTAGCAATTGATTTGATCACTTCTTCAGTCAACACACTTAAAACATCATAGCACTTTTCATATACGTTGAACTTACGCGTTTAATTGAAAAAACTACTCAAAATTCTGTACAGTCCTCCTTCAACTTTAACTCTATGATACGTCACTGAAAAGACTAACAATGCCTACAAATTGCATTTAAACGTCTCCTGTTTCTCTTTGAAGCACAGAGACAAAAATAGCATAACTGGTCATCAAAGCCATTCCAAGAATATGAGTCTCATAATTTACCACTATTGCTTTTTATAGTCAACATGCAATTACAGGGTGTAATAGTAGAGTGGAATAAGCCAGATTAAACACACACGATGCAAAACATAACAGAATACATTAAGGAAAACGTACCATAGAAAATAAAGAATTAATAATGATCCTGTTGAGGACTGCAGAGATCTGGACACTCATCTGAGCTGATAAGTACGCTATAACATACCTTAACACGAACACTATCCCTCTTTCAGGTTTGGATTGACTAACTTGGAACCAGCCCAAAACTTTCAATATCTGAAATAACATTAATTCATATCCATAGATCTATTTAGTGACAAATTTCAGCTACATGGTGACTCTAGTATCGCTGAAGACCAAGAGAACTTATGGGAAAAAAAAAATCACTGCAATTTCACCCATTAACTGTACTGGGAGAAATACCATCTTTTATGGAAGTCATAATGCTGGATGTTTTAGAATGTAGTAGATCTTACATAAAATATCTGAAGCCCAAAGTGTAAGCTTTATATAACAATTTTGATTTCAATAAAGATTTTTAGAGGTTGAAATTAGAAAATTGTTTTTATATTACTTTACATAACTAAACATTAATTCTTTGATTACTTTGATTAAAGAAACATTTTTACTAAGTTTTGGACTTCTATCGTAACTAAGGCCCATTATTTATATACTTACACCACAGCCTAGTATAGTTTTTTGTCTGGCAAACTATATATACATCATTTTCAGCATGTTTTAGTCCAAAACATTTTGATTTAACTGATTTTCTCACCACTGTATTTCACTCATCCAGTGCTTCCCTGAACAGTTACTAAATAATTGATATCACCTGTTGGGGGGCTTTTTTTTTTTTGTTTTGACAGAGGTTTTTTGGTCATGCTCATCTATCTCCCTGATACAGCTGCAAAGATGGCTCATTCACAAGCATTTTTATTAAGTGTAATGGAGAGATCTGCATAGCTATGAATTTTTTCACTATTTATCATATACAAATCAGTCTTTGTAGAACTGCGTAGAGAAATCTGAATAAAACAGTATCATTTCCATGTTGTATTTTACAGAAACTGGATCTACATCACAGAACTCAACTTCAGGTGGAGGTCCACCTTTTCCTCTTATGAGGATTGTGGCCTATACTTCTGTTCCCCATTTCCTCGTCTTTACCGAACGGCAAAACAGAAGAATAGTCAGTGACTTAAACTTTCAACTAAAACTTGGTTTCTGGTCAGGATTATCTCATTTTATTTCCTTTTCCATATATGTTTGTAAAATTTATTTATTTTTTTCCAAACAGAATTTGAATTAAACAAAATTTCCAGTTTAAATTCTTAAACCCATGTTTCCTACCAATGAAGCTTCAAAATCTTGCTTCAAAGAGCACAGTTTGCATGGTTCTGAATGGAAAACACACAGCATGTATTTCAGGCGTGCCTAAATAAACCAACCTGACAATCAAACTAGAAGCATCCCATATGCCCTATAGCACAAGAGGAGAGATGAGGAAAAGGAACAGATAATGGCCTGCCTGCTGCAAAACAAAAATTACTAATACTAAACTTTGTGCGCTGTACCAAAAAAAAAAAAAAAAACACAACGTGAAAGCAGTACTTGTCGTGGACTTTTATAGACTACTGTCTTAGGAAAAAACAACAACGCATCTAAATTACTGAATAATTAGCAGGGATGACAGTTTCACATTGCCATGTGCCATATACAGTTATTTTTGTTCCATCTTCAGATAAGATTCTCTGGGTTTGTATATTTCAAGAGGCCATCTGGTGCTGAACTTAAATAAATGTCCTTAGTTGTTAAGTAGTTACAGCTATTGAGTATTTGTGAAATAGGAATAATAGTCACCTATAAGATGCTTTAAAAATAAAATATAATGTTAGACAAGAGACTATCCGTGCCCCATATTTTTGCAGTTTAGAACTCAACATGCACCACAGAAATTAAAAAAAAATAAACCACAATCTCAATTTAAAACTCCAGTTAAAATTTAACAGATTTCAACAGGATTCAAACATGACCTAACCTACTTTTAAGTAAAACAACAGTTTTTGATCATATTAAAGTGCTTCAAAATAAATGTAAATATAAAACTAGAAGAACACATTAGGATATTACGGTTCAATATATTCAGTGAAGCAAAATGCAAATGACTAAATTTATAGAAAGAGAACTTATTCTTTCAATGTCTGCTTCCTAAGTCACGAGCTTGTACTTTTTTTCCCCCCACCCAAACATTTGTTGCAATAGATTTAAGATTCATGCTCTTAGTCCATACATTGGAGAGAGAGCAAATTAATGAGTGCTGTTTACCTTCACTGTGACATAAAAGGACAGCAAGTTCCTTACCATCCCGTTTTTATACCCAAACATTTTACAAATAATCTTATATGAAAAAGACAGCAAGGCTTTGCACCTTCTCACATTCTGCTAAGTAGCACAGATTGAGCAAAGCTCAATAGTGTTGGCACCACATCATGCTGTATCTTCTGCCTTAAAAGTCTACTCATTCAGTGCACTCATCTTCAGTCTTGTGAACGCAGCCTTTTGGACTTGTTAAAAACATTCATTAACTAAGAGGAATTTAACCTGACCTGAAACAAACTTTCAAAGTTGCCAGAATTCTAGAAACATAGAGCTGATATCTCAGCCACTGAATCAAAACTAAACCAAGACGAACCCTTCTAGTATAAAGTTCCAGTTACTATTAGGAGGAAGGCTGGAATGAAACACTAATTGATTACAAGGCATTTTGAAACTGTGTACCACCACACAGTTTTAACTCATTCATGCACTTGTGTAACAACTTATGCCCACTAAGGATGCTATCTACATTATATTCAGTTCTAAAAACTGGAATAGGATAAAAAGAATAATGGAAAGTAGTGGTTAGATGATCTACCATTTATACCAGGTATAGTTATCTAACCCCCAAAACCAGGACAATTTAAATTAACATCAGCCAGCTTACAACGTAACCCCAATTTTGTGACAGTAACATTTTGACAGTCTTAAAGACTTAATGGGATGTTTAAAAAAGCAAGTAATGTATTACATTGTCTGTGTTCTGAACTGATTCCACAGACCAAGGATAATTTGTCTCTTTCTGCTACTTTGTAAAACCCAGATGACTGAAAGAACAAAAAACCAGCAGTGATCCATTTAGACCTGAGAGCTTTCTGCTTTTTAGTTTGCGTGTTTCTGAAGGGGACAGACAATGAAAGTATTGGTCACAATTAGGTTCTCTTTCTACATTTCTGATGAACGTGCACACATGCATACCCATTGATTCACCTGTCCCCCACCTGGCCCAGATTTCCTCCTCTCCCCAACCCAAGAGTGGCTTCTGTTGTACTTTACTTCTTTCTGGTAGAAGGCTCTGCTCAAGAAATTCCACATGGCAAGAATGTTAAGACTGGCTTGCCAAAAAAACAGCACATCAAGACTGAGTGGTACTTAAAAAAAAATCCCTGAGACAACTGTACAACTGCAATATACATGTGATAACTGCAAAGCATGTAAAAGTAACGTAAATGTCACCCAGCCCTAAATTCCCCTTCTGATTAAGCTATTAGCATTTGTTTCAGTCATGATAATCAGCCAGAGGATTTCTAAGTAACTCTAAGTAACTCATACTTTTAAGAACAAATAGGTACAAATATATATATATATATTTTTTTTTTACTGAAAACAGAAGTTTTTTTCTATTTAATGTACTCTTTGGATGTATGGACTACAAAGAAAAAAATCTAATATCTTCTGAAGTATAAGGAGGGCAGAACATTTTTGTCTGACTATTTTTTTTTATTCCCAACAACAGGACAAAAATAGTATCCAGAGTTAAGAGATACTTTAAAGACTAACAGGGAAGGTCCAAAACACAGAGAAGTCAGGATTCTGACCTTAGCATTATGAAAGGGACAAGTGATAAATAACCTTGCAGGCATCAGACTTGGTTTTAGGGAAACAGAAATCAGGCCAGGACAGTGGGAGTAAGCCTATAGCCAGGCTTCGTCTCTTTGTACCAAAAGTGACAGGTGAAGAGAGCCTGTATCAGCTCCATGGAGCAGTGACAGTGCTGTACAAAGACAGGCTCATCCTGCGGGGGGGGGTGGGGGGGGCGCGTTTTTCCTCACATATCAGCCCATTACAAAAGATGCATTCAGCTTTTAGACAGAATTTTTCTGTTCTGTTAAGGCCATAAGGTTAGCCCAGTCATACCAGTCGCTCGCAAACCCCTACACAAATAGGTCATCACTTTGGCATGAACTGCTCCTGATATAATAATGGAAAAGTAGTCAAAAAAAGAAACCCCAAGCTTGTTTTGTATGTCTTTCTGTAATAGAATCTAACTAAACATTGATGTGTTGGATAGAATATTTGATCACAAAACTTAGACCTGTATCTCATTTGTACTGGTCAAAGAACAGGAGGAAAGACCTGAAGAGGATTATTTTTATGCAAGAAGGACAACGACAAACACTGAAGTCATCTGATATAGTGCTTAACAGCTAAAAAGGAAACTTTTTTTCCCAGCTTTCAGTCTAAAAGTTTTGATTATTTCAAACATATGTATACATATGGAAAGTATTCATGAGTATTTTCATATTCCGAGTGTTTCCATTCACTTGGTCTCATTCTCCCTCTAAGATCATCTTGAAGACAACAAATATACATTTTCATTCAATGTTTGTAAGTGAGCACCTAATCTAAAGTCCATCAGTTTGTTGAGAGAAAGTGCTGTTATTCATCAATTTCCCACAAAATAAACAAGTTGCTACCTCTTGATGGTGAATACTATCAGCTATTCTAACAAAATAATGCTATCTTTATTAACCTATCTTCACCATGTGCTAGTGGCTTTTAAGTTGCTCATCTTTGATCATAAAAACACACTGGTGGCTATGGTACTCACATAGGAGGGAGAAAAAAAAAGAAGTGAATGAACAAGGAACCTGTGCCAAGGATTCCAGGGTTATCATTAAATTTATGAACAATCTCCAAAGCATACATACTAACTGTATGTACCAGACTAGACATTTTAAAATAGTAACAATAATCTGATTCTACGGGAGACAAAACCCATTTCAAAATATTCAAGGTGTTGGTGACATACAGAGCCCAAGAGGCTTAGAAACATTGAAACCCCAAGTTGGAAGGGACCCACAAGGCTTTCATCACCATCATACCTGAAGGTCAGACAATATTTATTTAAATATAGAATCTATGTGATATAGGTTACTAATGCTCTAGGTACCAAATAGGAATAAAAAGGCTAAGATTTGTACTCTGAAAAGTGTTTAGGCACTTAAACTCCGCTGAGTTAGGAATAACCAAAAATAGCCATTGTCTTTGTGTTCTATAGATGCACTTCCTGATCTTCAGAACCTCTTGCAATGAACAAAAACATTTCTCTAACTGATGAGACACAAAATCACTCAAGTCTAACTAGCTTATAAGGACAGAGCATTCTCAAAAATGAAAAAATAAAAATAGAAGTAAACACTATTGTCTATTCCTTTATTTAAAGGACAACCTATCATGGGAAGAATTCAAACATGGCCAAAAATACCTTCCTCTGCCCTGAATTTTCTAACATTACATACTGTACCAGTCCCATACAAGACATTGCTGGAAAAGGCATTCCCCTAACTTGCCCGTGGCCAAGGGGCAACCTGTGCTTTTGGCCTACTCAGGGCTGAGAGCACGTCCTTGTGGCAGCAGTAAATATGAAACCTTGCAGGCAGGGATCGAGTTTGAGCACACACTCCCAGCCAGAAGGGATCCTGAGCTGCTGTCAGCGAGAGGCACGCTCTGCCTCCGGCAAGAGACACGCTGCCCCTCTGGGCACAGAAATGCACCCAGGGTTTGAGTTATGCCATTGTACCTCATGCCCACACTTTTGAAACAAAGAAGAAAAGGGATTTTGTTGTTCCACAAGTGGGTAATGGCAGTCAGTAGAGGGGTGTGGGAGACAGAATAGAGCATGGAAAAAGCATAATGACTTTTATTGTAGAAGGAGAGACCACGTGGGAGGAGGAGAGTATTAGAGTGGAAATTATGTTATTATGGTTTTAGAGAGAAAATGTATTCTAAACAGTTTTTTTCTTTTAAATTTACTGCCAAAAAGGTTGAAGACCATAAACATTTTATTAGAACCTGAAGTTTTAGGTTTCATGACATCTCATAACTGCAAGGTTTTACTGTGGTCAGCTTAACTATGAGAGTTTTTATATTATTGCTATAAATCACCTGGGCTACTGGTAATTAGTTACAATTTTGTTTTAGTGTTTCTCCCCAAGATTGTCTCTCCAAAAGGCTTGGAACAATAGTTTCTATCAGCTTATCCCCAAGTAAGTAACCCCATTAGGACATGAGCTGACTTTGAATTACTACCTTCTTGTGGGGAGAGGAGAAGCAAAACAAAACACAGAACACTATGGCTAAATAAAACAACTTGAAAGCAAGATAAAGCATGTGTGTGCTGAAACTTCTGCTTCAAGGAAGAGGTGAAGAAAAGCGTTTCCTGAGGAATGAATGGAAAGCAGAAGTCTGACTGACAGCTATTCCCTTAAGTCATCAATGCCTGAACAGAAGGACACAAGTTCAACCCCACAGCTTCCACCCAAGCATTCTCCACCTTTCCTCCTTTTCCACCACCTCAAACTCCTTCTGCCTCCTCCAGCAGTCTATGGGCTAGGAAAAAAAAAATAACTTCCATCTGAATATATATTTAATATTATCAGAACAATTAATATTAGTTAGCAGCTAGTGGTAAGTTCCCACTCTTACACCCCTTTGCTCTACGCACATTGAAATGTTGTGCACATAATGATACTGTCTACGCAGCCTTCCCCTTAGTCATCTTCCCCTTTGTGCATGTGCAGTAGCACAAAACAGGGAAGAAAATAATGACTTGAAGTTCAGCTTAAATTATTCTTCCTGTTCTTAAAAAAAAAAAAGTACATGTTACTTCATACAGGGGAAAATTCAAAGTATTGCAGAAACTGTACTTTGAAGGTAGAATTTTCCCAGTGTATTAGCTGTTTGATGAGCACTTTGTCTTCTCATTACTCACAAGAAAATCATAAGACTTTTCACTATGCTATCCTATCTTTCTCCTCCTCCAAATTGCTTCTCCGGAAGTACAACACTTCGTATATATACAGGGGAAAAAAAAACAGCAACACAAAAAGACACTTTTGGAAGTAACAGCAATTAATGGCTAAAGCAAAATATGCCTCACATGACAAAGCAAGATCACTAACTTGCTAATAGTTTCCAAGGTAGCTGGTACTGCACCAGAGATTGAGCACAGTATTTTTCCCTCCTATATCCCTTCGTAATTTTCAGAAAAATACTGCAGAAGAAGGCACCGGCCTCTGTAAGCAATGGTTTTAGACATTCTCCAAAAACAACAGCTTAGAAGTATGACTATGAGTCACAGCTCTATGCATTTCTCTCAGGGCACTGAAAGTTTCTAATAAGCACAACATTCCAGATCCTGACATGGAAAAGCGCCATGCCGTATATCTTTTCTCTGCAGAGCAGAAAAGGGCTGTTTCATAAACTGCCAGTATCCTACAAAACAGGGAAAATGCTCTTCACAACCATCAAATGAAAACACTGATGATTTTTTTTCCTACGGAACAATTTACATTTTTGAATGATACTTATATTTCACTGTTTCCATTGCTAAAGATGACAAGAAGCATCTTCTTGGACCATGTTTCTGACAAACATAACGTCCTCGTTTTTCCTGCACACATTTCACTCTAATTAAGGTCCTCAAAATGAATAGGTAGGTCTTAAGCAATTTTACTCTACCCATTGAAACAAATGGTCTGAAAATATCATTATGTAGGGACATGACTAGAAAGACCCTGGACTGAAAGACAACAACATAGCTAGCTAGCTAGCTTCACTTCAGGCACTGATTTGTAAATCTCTATATTCATATCAAAGCTGGAGGAATATTTCAAATCAACGTTAACTGGGCCAAATAAAACCTTTTCAAGACCTAACAATTCCACACTGATTTCAGAAGACTGATTTTCATAGATTACTTTCTACAGCTACTATTGAGGTGGGCTAGCATGACATCCTGCTACTACTATATTTTACGTCTCCATACTGTCACCATTTGACATGCAAGCCATGCTTGATATATTTAGAAACTCCACAAGAGTTACTGCATCAGGTGGGATTCTGCAAGCATCAAGGAGCATCTGGCTCAGGATCAACAGCTCTACATAGAAGTAAGATTCCTTAGATCAGCAAAATGTTATTAAAAAGAAATGCTGTTGATACAACCTGGAACTAAGAAAGTACCTGGTAACAACACCACAATGAGAACAAAACAAGAGAAAACTGACTCTCCTGAAAAGAAACTAGAACTAAATCAGTTCATTAGATGAAGCCAACGATCAATCTTTAAGTCAGTCAGCCTTCATATTTTCAAGAACAACCTTAACACCAACACGAAGTTAGAAACTACTTGTACTGCAAAGGAAGGTCAAAATGTAACCAAGAAGAGTAAACTAAGTTTTGAGGAACATTTTTTTTCCCCTTTTTTTTTCTTTTTTTTTTTTTATGTGCAAAGTCTTTAATTCAAGAACTAGAGGAAAAGATGTTGATCGGTCTTGCAGCTCATGAGCAGAAAACACCAGAAAGAATAACCATGACATTGTGCTCAACATGAACACGCAACTCTACAATATTTCCAGGTAGAGATAATGCTTTAATGTCATTTTATTTGCCACAAATAAAACCGTGCAGAACACTGCTTAGGTTCTTCCTAGCCATAAAAAAGCATAGGAACAGAACAAGCACACAGAAGGGCCCTGTTTTCTAGCCATCATACCACGCAAGAGGAAGTTACACACCTGTCTTGTTTAAAGGCTGCTTGGAAGTTTGGCTCATTTTACCTCAGAAAAGCGAGGTCTGACTGAGCAAGTTGTCTTCTAAAAGGAAGAAAGGAAGAGTATGTAGGCTAAACAAAGATACTTGTAAAAAAAAATCAGACAAACGGGCTGCAGTCTCAGCATGTGCTCCACATACAACTTCACAGAAAGTTCTAGTCCTCAGTAAAGTCTCTGGAACAGTCTTCCATTACATGTATAGGATGGGAGAAAAAAAAAAAAACAAAATCTAGGACAGCAACCCACCATTGAATCAAGATCAATGATGTAGTTGTTTACTAAAGCAACAGGATTAACAAGTATACAAATAGTTGAGTTCAGGGCAAAAGAGGTTTCAGGCTAGGACTGCCAATCTGTATCTATCATCAACCTTAAAATTAAACAATTCTGGAGATCCATCAGTGTTACAAAATTAAAGTTTCATCTCCTTTTCTTGAAAATATAAGTCAAAAGGACATCAGACTGAGCTTCTCCCTATCCTTCGCAATACCATGCAAAAGGTTGACAAAAGAGATTCCTTCCCACCTTTAAAAAAAAATAATCTTGTAACCCTCCCTGTCAAGTTACAAGCACTATCAGGGTCATTTCAACTTCAAGGAGTTTTACCCTAAAGGAAATTCTTTCCATTCCCTTTCCTGTTTGCTACGATTAACTCAGCGTGCATTTACAATCTCTTTCATACTGAAGCCGAATGTTATACAAAACCCTGAATTTTTAAACACTTAATAAAATGGCATACAAAAAACAAACAAAGATCTGAAGGTCCGTTTCATGGTTTGGTAAGCATAGAAATATTTAGAAGTATAATTACTGTGAAGTTGGATGAGCAAGAACAGGAACTGTCTCAATCTTCTGATGTTCTGCTGACTCTTGTTTATAGTTAACGAAGCTAAGAGGTAAGACTAAACACAGAAAGGTATAAGCAGCACCTGCTTGCAGAGGTGAACCACTTTATTTTAGATTTTTAAATAACATGACATCACATCATTTTTTTTTCCAGTCACATGGATAACTCTAGCATAGATTATCAGAAGTTGCACAATAGTAAAATTAGCAGTCAGAGCAAAAGAATACAAATGTAGTTTTGACTGGCTGAGAGCCAATTTCAAACTCGTATTGTCCTGCTCTTTAAGAGCAAAACAATCTTTTGGAAGAGATCCAATTGAAAAGCTCAATAGATGTTCACACACTCAAATTCCAGTATTGCTAATCATGTTGTAGAATTCAGTGACAAGGCCAGCAATGCATATCTGAAGCAAAACCTGAACGGATGCTATTTTCTTTAAGTGCTTATTCTTTTGTAAGAGTTATAAAATATTTAACTGCCAATAATTTGGTAGTTCTCGTCAACTGATTTAAACAGTGTATTTTGTACTCATATATTCTTTGTCTTAGACTAATAACAAAATCTTCCCAACATCATAGTACAGAAATATTCTGTACTATAACAAAATAATTAGAAACAGAGTGGAGCATCAACTAAAATTCTCAATTATCAGACCAACTAACATTGGAAAAAAAGCCTTTCATAGAATAATTCACACTGGATGGTACCTCAGGACATCATCTAACTGAACATCCTGCTCAAAGCACTGAATTCAGACCAACTCGCTTAGGCCTTTGTCCAGTCTGGTCTTAAGAACTGGAAAGTATGTAGCTTCCACCGCCTGTCTGCACTACCTGTTTCCATTCCCCTAGTCCTCGTAGTGAATTTTGCTTCCTAATGCCAGATCAGAACCTCACCTGTTCTAGATTATAAGCACTGTCATCTCCTACCCTCCTTAAAGGACCTCCCCCCTGTCCTACTAACCTCTTCTTGGGTATCACAAGGCAGTTGTTGGGTCCCCCCCAAACTTTGTCGTCTCGGCTATGCAGACCCAGTTCTCTCAGCCTCTCCTTATGATCTCCAGCCCAACATTTCAGTGCCCAGCCACCGCGCTAGCTTCAGTTTAATCAATCTTTCTCATGCATTCGAGGAATCAAAACTGGATGCAATATATCCAGTGCAGTCTAAGGAATGCTGAACACTGACAACCTCCTGGTCATAAAGCTTAGTGTGTGGCCACCAGAAGACAGAGATATGCTGACACGTCCATCAGCGCACGCAGGTCCTTTTCAACAAACCTACTTCCCAGGCAGGCAGCCCCCAGGCTATACCGTGGCAAGAGACTCTCCCACCCCAGGCATAAGAAATCACATTTATCCTTGTTGAATGCCACAAGGTTTATTACGGTCCATTCCTCCAGCCTCTAAAACACAGAGCACTGTCCTCAACCATGCCAATGACTCCCCCAGTCAGATGTCACATATAAATTTGATGAGGATAGGCTTCATCTCCTCCAGGTCAGATAAAGGTACAAAACAGGACAGGTCCCTGTCCACTCGTAACTGATCTCCAGGCAGAGAACAAACCACTGGCTGCAAATTTTTTGAGCTTGACAGTCCAGTTGCTGTCTCATTCCTCTAGCTCTCCCATCCAAAACATAACACTGTAATTTGGTTACACAGATGCTGTGAAAATTGCGCAAGAAGCCTGGATAAACATCAAGGTAGATGATGGGCAAACTGCCATAAGCAATATTAAATCTAACCTGATAGAACTTATTGTGTCAGCAATACACAGAAAGCTCCCAGAACTACTGATAAAGATTATGTAAAAGATACTCAGGGACTTCACAGAAGGATATTTTAATGATTGTTTAGGAAAAAACAAATTGCACTAGATTTCTTACTCTTAGGGAAGAAAACATAGGGATAAAGAAGAATATGCTTAGAGTCCCTGAGGAGAAACACTAATTTCACCACCCAAGGTAGGAAACCAAAATGCATTATCCCCCTTATCCACGAAGGATGCAATGGGAAAGACATCATACTACAGCAAACAAAGCAGAATTACTCAAAAATTAAAATTCTTGATCAATGTAATTGATTATTTCATATAAAGCTGCAACAAATACGTTGACATCTACTTAGAGGATTTCTAGTTGAGGAAATTTTCACAGTGCCCCCCACAAGTGACTAGAAGTCAGGACAACACTTGCTGGGAGTCCACGAAGAATGGTTTGTTGAAGAGTGGTGTGGGTCTTTTTTGCTTTGCATTTGTTTTTTTCCAACCTAGTTACCTGATATTAAGTCACAGTGAGGAGGATCTAACATATTTTAGATGCATCTTATCATTACTCTTCCCACAGTTATTCCTGTAGCTACCACAAAGAATTGTACTAAGAGATGTGGCTGAAACAGCTGGTAAAGCAAAGATGTGGTTCAGGAGAATCTCTAAGGTGCAACTTTAACGCCGCTGGCCTACAGGCATACTGAATATGGTAAAACAAGTGAACACTGACACAGTTGGGTAGAGTCTACACAAGAAAGAGAAAAAACATCAACAATGAACATCCTTCTTAGGAGAAAAGAATATTACTATGCATATATGCAAATATTCCATTTTAATATGCAGCCACAAAATTTTCATAGGCATAGAGCAAGACAGATATTTAATTAACTGTTTGTGCATACAAAGGCATAGTTTGTATCACATTACCAGGCACAACAGCACACTACACATTGATAGCATGAGTATAATCTTAAATATTTAACAGTACATAAAAATGCAGCAGTAAAGTTGAAACTAAAAGTCATTACAAAATGCAATATCTATTGCTGCAGAACAGTATGATGTAAAGAATGGTCAGCTACTTCTAAGAACTATTTTCTAAGGAAACAAGCTTTATGCAATCACACTGTGAAACTCCTCCCTCCGCCTCAAGATTATTTGGGGCCTGTTTGACTCAGCAAGATTTGGAAAAAAAAGAGTAATTACACTTACAGAAATTTAATTAGAAAAAAAATTACACAACCACAGAGAAAAAGCACAAGGCATCCCAAGTCATCCATTAGGGCTGGAACACCTCTCCTATGAAGGAAGGCTGAGAGAACTGGGGATGGTCAGCCTGGAGAAGAGAAGTCTTTCTCTTCTAAGGGAGACCTTAGAGTGGCCTTCTAGTACTAAAAGGGGGCTTATAAAAAAAAGATGGAGAGCAACATTTTACACAGGCAGGTAGTGATAGGACAAGAGGTAACGGTTTTAAACCAAAAGAGTGGAGATTTAGTTCAGACATAAGGAAGAAATCCTTCCCTCAGAGGGTGGTGAGGCCCTGGCACAGGCTGCCCAAAGAAGCTGTAGGTGCCCCATCACTGGAGGTGCTCAAGGCCAGGCTGGATGGGGCTTTGGGCAACCCGGTCTGGTGGGAGGTGTCCCTGCCCATGGCAGGGGGCTGGAATCAGGTGATCCTTAAGGTCCTTTCCTACCCAAACCATTCTGTGAATTGTGAGAGAAGCACCAACATTAGCAGACCTATCAAATCTCAAACTCATAGATTAACGAAGCACTGCTTGCCCTTCATTCAGAAGCCTCCAGTAGCGATAATGACTTTTCAGGGATCTAGGATAAGAGACTAACAGAAGTTCAGAATTCCAGCAAGTCCCTCTGACCTAACAGCAGCAACCTCAATACATCTAGAAAACTCTGTTGGAGCTCAACTGATATTTGCTAGCCTGTCTTTTTGGTGTGGCACTCTGAGCAACCACCTTTACAGCTCTCACCCAGTTCAGATGATCTCATCTGTCCCGTCTCCTTCACAAGCTGGTAAAATTCTACATCTGAAGAGAAGTGGAAATAAGCAAAACTGTTCTCACGTTGCTATGGATTACAATGACCATTGTGTTTGCTTCACTCAGTCTCACTATCTTCAAAAAGATGGATTTGGAATGGCTTCCTATACAAACAAGACTGCGTGATTGAAAGAGACTTAACAATACACCAAGAAAGTTGCAGAATAGCAGTGAATCTGAGAGGGGGAAGACAGCCACCTCCAGACCAACTGCCAGGTAAGGGAGAAAGGATCTAAGTATTCACAGGTTTATCCCAGTAGCTGCTGATTCTGTCAGGCAGTTCCTACAACTGCCTATGGTATCTCTGTCGAATTATTCAGTGAATAGACAGTTGTCTCAGTTGTCCAAAAAAGGAACTTGAAATAGAGAGTTACTGTTTGATGAAGGATTTTAACTATATGGACACCATTTCACTGTTTTATATAGCTTAACCCAGATCAAAGAATTTGGGGATCAGACTAAGGTGTATCTAGGTATCAGCAACATAAAGGGAGGGAACCGTGGAAGTGCCAAAACAAGACCCATGTGTTAGCATATTCTATGAAATAAAAAAATCCTCAAAGCTATTTGAAAGTTTTCCTCATATAATTGTCCTTGTTGAACAACCACTAAGTCTCCCACCCCAAACGTATGAACAACCTAAAAGTTATTTCAGTTCAAATTACTGCATCTCCTGCACATATTGGCCATGCACAGAGAAGCACCTTCAAGTCATTTAGCTAGCTGTGTCTCATTTAGCATGTGACAAGAACAGTAGTTCTTCAAAATGGCAACACTAAAACAGTAACTGTGTAGTTTATCATTAGACACCAATTTCATACCACATTTTGACGGAACATATGACAAACTAAACTGAGTCCCCAGTGGTTTCACTTGTTAGCTTTCCAGTATCAGACTGGAGCTCACTGACATAACATAGCCTTAAACTAATTCCTGCCTTCTCTCAACTCCTATCACAGGTTCCATACTGTCAAACATAAAACGTTTTTCTCTAAGCCTCAGATGGAAGAGAACAGGCGAGTAATGACAACACTGCTGAGAAAATCGGCCATGGGTTTGTAAATACAATGGGTTGTTTTGCATTAGTCCAATGAACAAAATTATTCTCACACTGGGTTTGCATTCATCATCAATTAGAATTTTTACATGACAAACCCAGAGCATCCTGCTGAACCCAAATCACAGCTGGCAATCCTTGTGAGGCAACACAACCCTCTTTGAAACAGCTCCCTTCATTGCTATAGAGGGAAAAAAAAACCAACACACTAGGAATAATAATAATAAGCTGTTGTCCTGACAACCTCACAAAGGCTTACTTTACTACAGCAGAACAGCAAGATAACCTGGTCACCTTAAGCTGCTCCCAATTCTTCCAGAGCAGCTGGCCACCACAATAAGCAAGACATATACATGTGCAAACACCCTACATATGATATGCACATTATGCATGCAGATGTATGCATATACACAGCCACATTTTTTCCACTTTACGTCACACTGGTATTGCAATGAGATTTCACACTAAAGCATGTCAAGTATTCACTTCCAGTGCTGAGAGTCTAGAAAAATACTTGGAGGTGCTTGTTTCCTTGAATGTTCTTTAGGTACCTAAAAGTAGGAAATAACTGGTATTGAACTGAAAACCACAAATGACAACAATGAAAGAGGAAGAGTGTGATTAGGTAACCCACAGCTCTCAGATGAAAAAGTGAATAAATAAACAAGCAAAACAAACAAAAAAGAAAAAAATACCACAGACTGAAATTTCATATCTTTCACAAAGCCTCCTCCACAAAACATGAGAGAGAGAGAGAGAGCGCGCGCACACACACTCCTTTCCAGAGCCAGTTTTGCTAACTACGCATTAATCTCAGGACTTGTTTTTACTCCCCCAAGTGAAGGGAGAAAAAAACACACAAGGGTTTTAACATTATATGCATTTACAACATCTGTAGAAAGCTGTATTCTCTTCTTACTCCCCCTTCTGTTCTCACCTCTGTGATTGCCACTCAGTTCTCAGATCCTTACAAAATTTACCAGAGTTGATGAAAATAAATATAAAAAAACCAACATGGAAGACAAAATATGAGTATTACACAGTGATCCAGATTCTCCTTTCTCTCTCATACATACAAACAAGTGTCAAAAAACATCCACAAACAAACAAAATAGAAAACCAACTTTGAGTGAGTTCAATAGCATACATTAGATTTTAAAAACATTCTAATTCTATTTCATTTACTTCCACAAAACCTCTGATGTTCTCAGAGTGGCTGTCCTTACGGGTACTTTTTATTAGGTAGTGTAATCTGCTGTTTATGTAATCTGTAAAAGCAGTTCTATAATTTCATCATAGATTGTATCAGGGTTAAAATAAAGGTTGGTGAACCAAAAGGGAAATGGAAGCACAAGTTGTTGATTTGTATCAGAGCTTTGTATCTGTATTATGTGTCCTCTAACATGAATCCCATCAAATCATTTTAATATCACTTAAGCCTGAAAAGTTGTATTTTGAAATACCTGTGATTCAAAAGCCTACCTAAAAGATGAGGTAGCAAGCATGTACTATCACAGTCGACAGCCACGGTGCCAGGGAGAATCTGGGGGAAGAGGGCATGAAGGGAGAGGAGA
Organism: Anser anser; assembly: GCF_964211835.1. Lineage (NCBI taxonomy): Eukaryota > Metazoa > Chordata > Aves > Anseriformes > Anatidae > Anser > Anser anser. Next base: position 79,887,590 of record NC_139722.1, read on the forward strand.
AAGAAGGAAGGAATGGCAAGCAGCATAGGAGGATTACACTAATGTCTGCAAAGCTGGCTATGTCACTCTGCAGGATGCAGGACAACAAATGAAGACATTATGTAAGAAAAGAATCAAAGTCAATGGCAAAACTCCAAGCTCTGTGCTCAGAATTTCGTTTGAGCATCTGAATTTGCCAAGCTGCTGAGGGGGAGGGGAAGACATGACAACTTCAGCTACTGCCACCTTCCAGCTTCCTAGCTACTACAGCACAATTTACTACCTCTCCTCCTGCCTTCTTCTGGATTCCCGTACATCCAAGGGATTCCTTCCTCCCACTGCAGTATCTTTCTACATCACATCTCTTAGCTTTAAGAAAAAAGAGAAAGCTTTATACTAAAGTGAGCCGCGTCATTTTCTTAAGGAATACAGATCCCCAGATAACAGGAACTAAAATAAATGTCTACTTCCTTTCAAACATTACCGTTCTTTAAAATGTTTCACAACAGACCCAATAAGGCTGCTTGCTCACAGGTTCAAGAAGATGGGACAGCAGCTGCTTATGTTTATTACACGCTCAGGAGATTATCTCCATAAGGATTCAACACACACTTTAAACAAGACCTTTAATTATGTATGAACTGAACATTATTTGAAAAACTCCAGAAAACTAGAATCCAGTTATAAGCCATGAGTTGCTAACTGCTGATGTAATTACACTTCTATGATCCAAACAAGAGTCTACGTATGTTCTAGTTAAGAACTCTGATGCAAAATAATCCCAATGACATTTCTACCTACTGCTGTCCTGCCTTCAGTTAAAACTAAAGGAGTATCACCAACTATAATCATCCCTCCCAATCTTCAGTTTATTCAATTATGCCTAGAAATGGGTTTAAACCTGGGGTCTGTGCTTTACCACAAACGAAGGCAGCATCTCTCTCATTTGAGACTGAGAGAGTAAATCAGATATTTAAGTTCAGTGTTGCACAGTAAACTATAAAAAAGAAAGACCGCTAATTCACATAAAGTCCTAGCATTTCTTAAAAATATATTTAAACAGTTGTATGGCATCACTGGTGAGTGTCATGAGGAATTAGTGTTATTCTTAATGCACTCTGTATGAAAAAAAATAGTATTTTCAAAATAAAAAAGTGTTACACATACTTTTCCATCTACTAAAAGCAAATTTCCTAATCAGAGCTATATACTGCAACAGTCTTAATGATTACCTAGCATTGGATTCTCAGATTTGGTAGAGAATTATCACCGTATTTCCCCAAAATAATTCAGTCAGAAAAAACAGGGCAGAAAGATATTGTGAGGAGCACACCAGCCTAAACTTCCTGAACTGTTCATATTTATAATAGGATGAATTTTCCCTTAAAAACAGAGATAAATTGACATTTGTCTTAACTTTGCAAGAAGTAATGTTTTAAAGCATTGAATACTATCTAGTATATCAAAATTTTTGACTACAATACCATAGCAAATAATAAACACAGCCGCCTCCTCTTTCCCTCACTGATTCACAGTGCAGCTTGCCCAAACACCAGTCAAGTCTGAACACAAACGTAAGACAAAGTACAACACTTTAAACTGAAAAGCAAAAATCGCAAGGAAAGAGAAGGGAACGCTCATCAAACCGTGACATTTCGAGCTGTCAGTATGGCTACTGTTGATAATCTTGGATGACTACAGTGAGAAACTAGATAACCCAGCACTCCACCCTCTTTCCACAATCAGTAGCTTGTATCTTATATTTTCATACTAACGTAGCATTTCTCACTCGTTATTACCAAACTAGACCGCTCATCAGTAAAAAGCATGAAGCTCCCAGATATATTTTAACATCCAGCCATCTAAATGTAATATGAATCCCAGCAGCTAAGGCAAGGAGAAAATACTCGCTTTCTCCTGCAGGTAGAACTGCTGCTCTGCACACAATCTTAGGGGCAATGCCCGACTACCACGTCCAACACGAAGCTGACAGTGATGAAAGAAGTGCCTCGGTTCACTTGCAAAGGTCATTAAGAAGCAAAAGAAAGGGGTGTTTTCTGCCTGTTCAACCACTGCCTCGCTTAGTTCCTTAACTCTTGTCATTTCCAAGAGCATTTCACAACGTACTTAAGTAACGGTATATATCAGTACATGTCTACAGAAAAGACCATATTATCTTTCTTTCAGGATGACAGAACAGAAACCTTTAAAATTCTTTGATTTGCACAGTAAGCAAATACCAGCTAGGAAAAGATTGAGCTTTTGTTTAGTTCTGGGTTTCACATTATACCCTCGGCATATATGAGTGACATCTTTAATTGATCCAATACGATTGGTGAAACTGCCTGGCATCCTTACAAGCAAGTACTCCTTGTTATATCCAAAGTGCTGCGTGCCCTGGTAAGGTAACCCACTGGGCATGCAAAACCAAGACAACACATTCAGAGACCTCTCTGTGATCTTGCTTTATACGAACGCTACATAAATTATAAATCAACTGTTGTATGGTAATGCATCATAGCTCTTGATGATTTAAACATTTTTGCATTAATAATAAAAGATATTTCAGAGATCAAGTTTAGGACTCGGGTATTTCAGAGCTACTACCAAAGAAACAAACAGGGAGCAAATCTGGCACTCCACTGACAACGGGGGCAGTTTTGGAAAAGAGAAGAAAGAGGCTAATAAAGCATCAGGCCCAGGCTTTCCGATACCTAGCAGGCTGTGATGCACCATGTTCCGGAATCCAACTCCAAAATATTTCAGTCCAAGATAGCTAGGCACAAAATCTCGGCGAAAAAAAGTGCAGTAATATTGTTCAGCTATTATGGCTCTTTCTAAAATGAAGTCCAACAAACTAAGTAGTAACTGAGATGATACTATTGTTTCTTTACGTTTACAGCCTTTCCTATCCAGCTGCCTTCCTTGAAAGGAACCTGAGCGTTTTTCAGAACTATACTGCAACTAAGCAAGCTTCCTTTAGATACTGGTAGTACATACATAAAACGTCTGTAAGCAGTTGAAGTGATGAAAAGACTGAATTGTATCAGCCTGTAAGCAAACTTTAAGTTCTGTTCTGGTCTAACCAGCGCCGAACTGCTCAAGAAGATAGTTTACTATTCACATGAAGGAAAAAAAAAATAGACAAACGCAGAAATAGTCGGCTGCAGAAACAGATTACATGCTTGCCTTCTCTGGCGGATACCTGATATAAGAAAGCCATCTAGCGTTAACTTCTAGAAGTGAGAACCGCACACAAAAGAGCCGGGGAGCGTTCGTGCGAGCGGTTCCCTTTTAACTTCGCACGCTCCCCGCACCGTGACCCCCAAACTCGCTCCCAGCGGAGGGGCCGGGCCGGAGGCAGCCCCCCCGAGCTCCGCCAGCTCCTCCGCCGCCCCGCTCCGCCGCCGCCGCCGCCGCCCGGAGCTGCAGGCGGCCAACTTCGGGGCAGCCCCGCCGCGCCCGGCCGCGAACCCCGCAGCGACGCCGGTCCCGAGCGGGTCCCGAGCCCCCGGTCCCCCCCGGGAGGGCTCCGGAGCCCCCGGGGCTGCTCGCCGCGGACCGGCCGCTGCCCCCCCCCGGCCCCGAGGCACCTGGCGGGGAGCGGGGCCGCCCCCTCCTTACCTGCCGCTGCCCTCGCTGCGCCTGCTCCGGCCACGGGACCCCCATGGCCCGCGGGGCTCCGCTGCCGGGCTCCCCTTCTCCGCCCCCCTCCCGCGGGAGGAGCCGGTAACGGAGGCGGGCGGGGGGGGCGGCCGTTGGGGTCGGGGCGCGCGGGCGGGCACGCGCTGCTAGCGCTGCTGCTGCTGCTGCTGCTGCAACCGCTGCTGGTGCTGCTGCTCCCGCGCCCCCCCGGCACCGCTCGCGCTCTGCCCGGCGCTCGCTCTCGAGTGCGCCTCAGCCGCCGGACGGGGAGGGGAGGGCGGGGGCGGGGCCTCTCCCCCCGCCTCCCCGCCCCTCGCCCCCTCGCCCGCCCCCGAGCCCCGCCCCTCCTCGCCGTTGGCTCCGCCGGCTCGGCCCCTGGGGAACGCCGGCTCCTCATTGGTCAGCGGGGCTGTCGCGCAAGCGAAGGGCCGGGCACCGCCCCGCCTTCGCCCTGCCCTGTGAGGGAGCGGGCGGCAGGTGGCGGGGGGGGGGGGGCCGTCCCCGCAGCGCCGAGCCCAAGGTGCCGGGACCGCGGCCGGCTCCGAGCCCTGCCCCTGCGCACCCAGGTCCGGTCTGGGAACTTGAATTTCCCTATGGCCGGTCCTGCAAGAGACCGTGTCTGTGATCCCCGGGCCCGCTTCCACACGGCGGTTGCGACACACGAGATGTTATCGCGACCGGTGCGGTAGCTCCCATCTGCTGCCGCGAATCAGGCGGCCTGCGACGTCACTGGAAATAAAGTCTGCCCCTACGAAACCCCACGGAAACAGCCCGTGGGTCTCCTGTTTATTTTCCAGACCTCTCCTGCCTGCTTTCCCCTCCGCCCGCGCCCACCTGCCGCGGGCACGTAACTTTGTGGCCGCACCAGTTGGCTCGGCTCTGGGAGCTGCCTGCTGACATTTACAAGCGCTGCCTGCCGTGTGAGCGGCTCCTCGCTGCCTGCCCTTCGCTGGGTTTAGTGGAAAGGAACTGCCCAAGCGTATGCTAAACATCCAAAACACCCAAGGCAGGCCAAATTTTAGGTTATTATGCTTAACTGTGCCTTTAACATACAGCTTAAATCCGCATTCGTGTACTCAAGCATAGCTTCACGCAGGCTTATCCGTAGAACAAACTTTAAGATGTCACAGTTTATTCTAACAACACTGGCAAACGTGACATTCATTGCTTAGAGTTTGGATACCTATGTGAGTGTTACTGTTTGGGTCAAGCTAACACGTTTGAGTGCTATCATTTCTGTTCTGAGCCACTAGTCCAGTTGGGCAGCAGATTGCCTCTGCACAGGAGCAAGACCACAGGGATAATATTGTCTTGACGAGGAGCCTCAGGAAAAAAAAAAAAAAAAAAGAAGAAAAAAAAAAGAAAGAAAACAGAAAAAAAAAAAAGATGTTATAGATGGTTTCCTTCCTGGAAGGTTGCTTTATTTAAGAACTAGTTGAGGAAATGTCAGTGGAACGATAGGGCGTTAAGAGAGGTGTGAGTGAGCACAGAGCGTGGTCAGCAGAACTTGTTTGTGATTTCTCTGCTGGCCAAGCTCTCACTGCCACAGCGCTCTGGCTGCTTATTTCTGTGAGGCTCCCTCAGCCCAAAAACCAGCTGGCTTTCTGGAGTTCAGACTCCACAGCACTTACTGAATACTCCCTCCTTGCTGATGGTCGTGCTCTCCTCTGCATCCCTTGCTCTGAAGGAAAACTGGATCACAGAAGCACAGGAGCCCTCCCCAGTCCGTCGTGACTTCTTGTCTCTCTGTCGATCTCGGCTAACCCCTCATGCCGTGCGTTTTGGCCCTTCTGCCCCGGTTTGAGCAGAGCTCAGGAGAGGGCAGGCGGCCCGCCAGCAGCCTGAGGCCGCCCCTCACAAGCTCCCCTTGCACCAGGCGCTGCCAGCCACCGCTAGGTGTCCTCTGTGCTGGGACTATGCTCTGCTCGCTCCTTTTTGCTAATGTTGCTGTTTAATGACTAACCCACCTCTGCCGTGGCTGATCTTCCGCAGCCTCGCTCGTCAGTGCGGCTAAGCTGTTCTGTTCTAAGCTTGGCTGCGGTTCATGTGCGAGCTGAGGAAGGTGGTACAACGCTGTACTAACAGGTAGCAGAGCTGTGGTGTTTTGTATGCTGAGAACAACATTTGCATTTACTTACTGGGTTTTATTTTAAAGACTCATTTTATAAAGCACTTTGGATGCAAATCAGCTTCCTCCAAGAATATTCCAACTACAATCCCAAAGAACACTATGCTAAAACAACTGGCTGAAGTTATCTGTAAGTCACGGCATTTCCTCATCCTCTGAAAAAATGCTGCTCAATACCTGCCAGACTGCAGCGGTGAGATTAACTCCTTCCTGCACATAGGGTGAAGTATGTCATAGGGCTTAATTTGGAGATGAGAAACGCTTACATATTCTGCCGATGTGGTGCCTCTGAGGCTGCCGCCCACCAGTAAAGAACAGGCTAACTATGGCACTGCCTGTGAATAAAGAGAGACTTCTCAGCTGACAGAACGCGCCTTGCGATGGAATCGTGCTACCTTACTTCACAGGTCTAAACGATTACAGCCAGCAAGCCAAATGTGTTTAGGCTGCATTTCCAAAATTAAACATTACCTGCATCTTGACAAGATCCAGCACACTGATGTGTATTAGGGTTTTGCTGTTAGGGGAGTCTGAAGGCTTCTTGCAATCACTGTGGTTTTTTCCCTTTCTTTCTTTTCCTTTTTTTTTTTTTTTTTCCTCTCCCACTCTCACTCCCTCAGTATCATTCCTTTTGGCTTCCAGGCTACCATCTGTGTACCCTCAGGGAGTCAACAAGAGAAAAACGAGGGCCAGAAAACAGAGCACAGGTGAAGGGAGGTAAACAGGAGCTTCTTGAAATAGTAAAGGGCTGTTCAAGCCTCTGGAGCACAAAAGCAAATGGGATAAGAGGAATCCCCATCCCAAACTAAAAACTGATAAACATTAAAATGTAATTGAAAAGGGTACAGAGAAAGGAGGAGACCAATTTTCCTTTAAGTTTCTAATTCTTCCAGGATGCAAGTATTTTACCTGAATTGTCTAGTAAAGGACATTTGCCTTGGGATAAGTCGCTTACAGCAGAACAGTCCAGCCCTTGATGGTATGATCCAGGGTGCATTGCAAGAGTTCAGCCGGTGGCCAGAAAGCATACAGAAGCGAGGCAGAAGATGTCCCACAGGCCCCAGCTCTGATTAAGAGGGGTGCCAGCTTTTCCTGCAGTGTCTTCACCTCACCCCTTCACGTTTAATTTCAAAGTAGGGGCAATGCCTACCCAGCTCAGCCACACTGAAGCCAGTCTTCAGACACTTTTAACACACAGGGAGTTGTTTCAACACCTCCTACGGTCTGTTTGTTTCCAGTGATGTAAAGACAAATCTGAAACCAAAAGTGGACTTTTCCACTCATTGCTGGGGAAGTGGGTCGGAGTGGGATCCCTGGAAGCGGTGCAGGAGGTGGAGAAAACATCCGGTAGCCACATGATGAGGCATGTTCTGCTGACACAAGGCGCTCATGAATAGGCAAGCTGAAGAAAGTTCAGGTTTGTTTCCTCAGCCTTGGGCGCAAGCCTAGAATCTGGATGAAGTAAGTAGGCGCTGAGCACAAGATCTCACCAATGCCTAAAGATGTCATCTCACTCTCACATCTCTCCGCTGACATGGCTCAGTTCTTTTCGGATGCAGTGAATGAGGTGAGGTGCTCTATAAAGCCTGGCCTTTGGAGCACCCTCGGCTCCCCCTGGTCACACCAGAAGAAAGCTGTGAGCAGCAGCAGGAGGCAGCTGCTGGCTTCACACACTCCCTATGAATCACGGAGCCATCCGCAGGCTGGAGCTAAGGTCAGCACTGCAGGCAAATCCCCAGACTGCAGGCTTCTGTAGATCCAGCAGCCCTGGAGCCACAGACACACAGGAGTCCTTTTTCCAGTAACCACAACTGTTTGGCAGTTTCTTGTACTGCAGGGTAGGCTGAGGGTGGATTTTGCTCTTCTAACCCCAAGCTGCCCCTCTGTTTGGACATTAGGTGGGTGAAGCTGGGTACTCACAATCTGCAAGGCGTCCATTTCACACACTGCTCTTGAAGCACAAGCACAATTTACTACGCTAATATTTCATCCCACTGGCTTCCCTAAACTATAAGCAATTCAGTGAAACAAAACTTCCTTTGTATCCTCTGAAAATGGTTTTGAAAGCCCACATGGAGGAAAATAGTATTGGTTTTAATTAGCAATATCCTTCAAATGAATCCCCTATTAACCAGAGGAACATGCAATATTTCATCTCACTTCCTCTAGTTTACTTACTACTGCCTCTCTCCTCTGTGGTTTACCAGCAGGAAACCACTGGAGGGGACATATCCAGATAAGATTAAACAACATACAATTATTATCTTTACTATTACCAGGCTGGCAATTTTTCTACTAGATGCTGAAATGAGATTCACCGCCACTTTGGCTTCCATTCACTGTGGAAAGAAGCCATTCTTTTAATTCCACACCCCCAGCCCCCAGCTGTGAAAGGCTGTATTTTTTTTTACTTTCCCCTCACAGGCACGTACTTCAGACAATGGGCTTGGTTCACCCTAGTCAAAGGCAACAGGAAGCAGCAGTGGGTGTCCTGGCAGTGGACAGATCTCCAGGGGTAAGACCATGGTACAGCAAGGCAGCTGTAGCTTCTCTGCTGCTGAGGAGCTCTTAGGAAGCCACCAAATGGCTTCCTTCTAGTGGTGGTGACACAGCCACCTGCGTGCCTGGCTGAACACATTCTGCCTCAGGTTCCGCCTGGAGGTCTTCCAGTGGACAAGAAACCTCAAGGGTACAGAGGAGAGGCAGGCAGAAGCAGCAAAAAAGGCGGATTTCTCCTGTGCCCTGCTGATCTCGCTGTACCATGGATGATCTCAGTCTGAATTCCCCATCCGTTGTCATGCCGGGTAGCATGCAACCGCTTCACAGCGGTGTGGGCTGACTTGCATAAAGCCTGTGAAATATGCAGCCATCACACATCACTTTTCACGAGAACAGGAGCAATAATAACTAGTACCTAACTAGGACGATCAGCTTCTGCTTGCAAAAAAATCTCCCACAGTCTTTTAAGTGGTCAGTACTCTTCTGCACTTCCCGCAGAGCGCTGCTGTGCTCTTTATCAGGAACCTTCAGTGACTGGAAAAGACATCTCTAATCCCTGAGCTGCTCCACAGATAGTGAGACTTCATTCATTCCCAAGGAATTTCTCCTGCCAGGTAATATAAAGTTCACCCAAGAAGGGAACCTCCTTGCTGCAGATAGGTTGCAACACCCGACTCTGCTGGGGAAGGAGGGAAAAGGACTGGAGTAAACTGGCGTGGTGAGGCATGTGGGTGAAGTCAGCCGGGGAAAGAAAAGCCCAGGCACTGAGAGACAGGCTGTTTCAGCACATCTCCCAGGCAACTTCTGCTTGCAGGTCTCTTAATGTCTGCATCTCACTTCAGGCAGGCTGATAATAGGCCCCAAAATTCCATTATAATTATCACTGACTTCAGTTTTTATTATAACCACCCTTCTTTTTTTTTTGGTTGCCATTACTTTGACAAGCATGCTTTCTGGGACTGACATTTTCCAGACTTCATTTTAGCACACGTCAAGTTTGGGGTATTTCAAAGATAAAGGAAAATCAGTGGAGCTATTAAAGCATATGAAGATTATTTTCTACATGGTCCAAACAGAACTTGTGCATTGACTAACTCAGAGAAATCTGAAACTGAAACTGTAAACATACTTATTTTGTAAAAATCCTTAGTTCTTGATAAAATAAATGCCCAGAGTTATTTTTTTTAAGAAGTTTTATAGTTGCAGCATTTCACAGTTGGCAGTTTTACTATGTTCATTAAGGCTTTCTTATGAATTATTTTAACAGTCTGTAATGAGATATAATTGGATTTTTTTTTCAAAAGTGGAAAAAAAAGATTTTTTAATATTTTGACTAGACAGTTCTTTCAATCACTGAGGCAGGCTGAAAAAGAGAGGACACTGAAATCACTATTGATCTCGCGACGTTAATCTAATTTATTTGGGAAAGACTAAAGGCAGTGATGCAAAGTATGGGAAATCCATTGATAGACAAAGAGATTGATCTTTGTTAAGGGCATTCTGCTGGAAGAAAACTTGTTAATATCTTTTCAATCTCCCATAAATTCTTAGACTTAAAAGCTCTAAAGGCCCATTTGTGATAATCCAGTTTGACCTCCTGTATATGACATGTCATTGAACTTCCATGAATTAATTTGTGCTTCAGCTAGGTGTCTTCTAGAAAAATTTCCTGTCTTTCTATGTTCATTCTCATTGATGGAAAATTTACTGAAGTCCTTGGTAGGTTACTTCAATTACATTCACTGTTAAAAATGTGTGCATTATTCCTAGTTTGAACTGTCTGCCTTTCAGTTAATGCACCTTGTTTTACTTTTGTCCACTATACTGAAAACTCCATTCATGCTGTGTTCTCAGTGCTGGTACATACAGATTATAACTGAGTTATTCCTCAGTCGGTTCTCTTATAAAGTAAACAGGCAGCACTCTCAAGAGCTTTTCGCTACAGTCGGATCTGTATTTTGTTTCCCATAATAATTCTAGTGGCTCCTCTCTGATTTTATTTCCCTTCAAGCTTTTTCTAAATGCTTTCCTGAAATAAAGGAGAAGCTAGATGTAGATGCTATGCTGTCAAGAACCCCTCTCTCAAACTTGTATCCATGCTATGTTGCTATTGGACATACTTATTAATTACTTTTCAAATTGTGCCAGTAGAATATAGGCTCCTATTTTACCTTGCATCTCCCAGTTCTGTTTTTAAGGCATTCCTTTTGAAACAGCAGATCGACAAAAAATAATCATGACGTATTCTGTAGACCTATTATACAGTGTTGCTCTGCTGACCAACATATGGAGTTGAAATCCATAACATTTGAATTCACAGGAAGACTCACAAATCTTATAGAAGCCATTTTGGTTTAGTGCATACATCTAGTGTAATGCAAATTCTCTTACCTTTGATGGCTCACACATGGCCCAAAGCTGCATTTAACTCTTTATCTTTGGGGTTAAGTGGTAGATGATGAAGCCTTACTTGGATAACGTACACATGAAATGAATTTCACTGGTAAGTCTGCCACACATGAGAGAAGCAAAGGTGAGCAATCTTCAGGCTGGGCCACATCATAACATCTGAACTGCTCTTGTTCTGTGCTGTGACAGCCTTCCAATAACACTGCTTTCTAAGCTTTCCTTGCAGAAAACACTCTTTCCCCACTGGAATTCAGAAAAGATGCAAATTGAGGATCTCTAGACCGTAAATGTTTGTCTTCCAGCTGGTACCAGATGCAGTGTGTTATTTGATGGACCCACTAGTGCTCTTTGGAGAGGGCACCTGCTTCTGCCCGTTGAAAGTTGCTGGAAAGAATGGTAATTTGGAATTTAATTTCTCAAATGCTTGAAGAACGTGGACACACCCTCTGCCCACATAGTGTGTCTCCTGGTGTTTTGAAATTGCTGTATCATGTTTTTCATCTACCCCACAAGTTGTGGGCATTTTTCACAAATTCTCTCTTCTTTGTCATCCCCAGCTCCATTTTCCCGTTTTGCAGCCTGCTAAATCGGTAACAGTGGAGCAGGAAACAAAGAGTTTCTGACTCATCCATCATGAGGCACCTAACAGTTCAATGAGTTTTATTTTTCTGCTATGACTCTTCACCTGGCACGCTGAGTGGTATGACAACGTTACCTTTATGTTTTTTCTGATGCCACATTAAAACTTGTGAATTCACTGAGCACTCTGCTTCAGAAATGAGCAAGCCACAAAAGACACATTCCAAATACCCTCAGTTTTCTTCGTGCTTAAGTTACTAGTGATTCAGACCAAGTTCTGGTGGTCTTAGACCTGGTTTTGTCCTGCACTGACCAGTCATGTGCATGACTTCGGCAGTAAGGCTTGGCACCCCAAGAGGGCCAGGCAATGGCAGCTCTCCTCAGTCACGTGCCTGCTCTGGGCACACTTTCTGCACAGGGGCAACAAAGTTTTGAGCACGAAGAGTTTTGGATAGTCAGCCCCAGAGGGGACATGGCAGCCAAGGTGTTGGTTTGAGTGGCTCAGCTACCCACACCTATTTAGGTGGCCAGAGTCTGCAAAGGGATCCAGGCACAAGGCGGCATGTCCACGCTACCAGGCCTGGAGAAGAGGGAGACATTTCAGCTTCGCAGGCGGGATGCTCAGCCTGTTGGTTTGGAGCTTAGTCGTATTTACAAATCACCAGCTGGCCCAGACTTGGAGAGGCTGCCGTAGCACCAGAGCAGGAGGTGCAACAGCCCGGCAGTGCAGAGCGGTACCTAAAATTGTGAGCCCTGCTAAGGGGTAGGTCCATGGGGCCTGGTAGCAGAATGGTCACAGGGTCTGTGCTGCTTTCAGGACGTGTAGGTCCTCAGAGTGTCAAAGTTAGTCACGTGAATTTTTCTCTGCAAACTTGTTCAAAAGTTTGTCTTTGTATGGTGCCTCACAGAACAATGCAAACATTCCCAATTACCTTATTTCACGGTTTGATTGCTGTTATTCTCATTTGCCTGCAATCCTTTACAAATCAGATGCAGAAGTGAAAAGATCATTCATCCATTAAATAGATCAGTGGACACAGTAACATTCACCATGGTGTCTGCCTGTTCTACCGGTTGGCTGATAATGTAATTACTCTTTGCATAATAGCCAAAAAATGAGCAGGCAGGTGGATCAAGTTTCCAGAGAGTTTTCCACAGATTCAGTAAATGAGAGTGACGTTCAGGTAATCTCCTGATTCTTCTTGCTTTTGAAAGGCTGGTATTGCTGCGGATGCTATCTTCCCAATTTCGTGGAGCAAGCGTGACTGTACTAAGAGGGAACTGTTTCTTTCTCTGGCCTACTTTCCTTTTCACACACATTACAAAGGGAGAATCTGGCCACACAAATGTTTCTCAGTACAGAGAAATACACTGCCTCTCACCTGTCAAAACAATGTCACTCCAAGGTGAGGTATAGAAAAGCTGCAAATTGGCTTTTTTTTTTTTTTGCACGGTGCCTTTCACCTCTCCCCGCAGCAACACCACCCCCCCACCCCCCATTTTGCATACACTCTTGCCATGGATTGAGCCAAGCCCAGCTGCTCACTGCAGAAGTGATCATGAGCTCCTTAGTTCAGGTTACGCCAAACTTGAGAAGGGTTGGGAAAACAGTTACGAAGTACCACATAACTCCACTCAGTCAAGGAACAAAGACGACTCAAAATAAAGGAAAGGAAAATGCATTTAGTCTAGCTATTTGTTTTGGCAGGTGAAAGTTAGTGTCAGTTATGCCTAATGCCTCATGAAGCGCTGTCCTACAGCCAGTTGAAACAGGCCACTGTTGAAATAACGAAGACATAGTAATGTGAGATAAGGCTGCTGTTAACTCTCCTGAGCTGCAAGAAAGATCCATCCTTTCTCATGCAAAGCGGGGCTCACTCTGGTCAAGCACTACCTATAGCAAACCCTGCTGTCTCTTAGCACTGCTGTCCCTAACTCCTTGAGCTCTGCTGCTTCCACTGCATGCAATGTGGCAACTTGTGTGCCGGCCTGCTTTGCACAGCAGGTGAAGAAAAGGTGGGAGCCAGCACCCTTCTCTGCATGGGCCACTCCTGAGAAAGTCCAGCACAGTTGCTAAACTTGCTCACAGGCATGGCACTACACATCCCACTTGAGGAAGGGCAGTGCAAGGACCCCACAGACATCTCCCCAGGACAAGGGTCTTGCCCTGTGTGTGCTTCTTGGAAGCAGTCCAACACTAGGTTCGTGAGCAGCTGAGCAAGTGTCGCACCTAGGGCATGGAGCACCTTGCCCCCTACTCCTCAGCAAGCTGCCAGCTCTGCCACTGCCCCTTGGCAGCCCTGCACGGCAAGGACACAGCAGCAGCAGGGCTGCAAAGGCACTGTGTTTGGAAGTGGCACTACTGCAGGCACACAGCAGCATGGGTACAGAAGTCCAGTGATCACTGGGGGGTAAACCAAGGACTCCAGCACAGACTGCAGCCCTGAGGAAGGTTTACAGAGAACCAGTAGCAGCCCTTTGGGAAGGAGTGTAGAGGAAGACAAAGCACCCTGACAGGAGTACAATCTTCTTGCAGAACTACGTAGCAAAGCCCAGCATGGGAGACATTAATTTCTGCAGCCTCTGAAAACACAGGATTCTGACTAGACCACACAGTAGCTGAAACACATTCTCCCTAGCTTGCACGTGGAAATAGCAACAACAGATAAATAATGGACATCTGCAAGGTGACAGGAAATTTTTGACACAGCCAAGAGCTGAACATAGGTCTCCCACGTCTCCCTTTGCTTCCCCCTCACTCAGGCTGCAGTGCCAGGCACTACGCACAGGACCATGAGAGGCAGGGAAAGGTGCCTTTTTTCTTTTATTTTTATATATATATATATATACTATGTTGTTTTCAGTACCTAAAAGAGCCTCTTGAGTGTTTGTATCATACTGCTGTTACGTAGACCAACCTCCCACAACACTCTGCCAGCCTCTCGTCTGGATGCTCTGGACCCTGAAGATCAGCCAGCACTGAGGAACCCAAAGGTGATGTAAAGCCAGCACTTGTTGCTCCTCTAACAGTGCCCAAATGTTACCCCAGCCTGATAACAGGTTTCATTACTATCAAGTTCCATCTGGAATGATTTGCAAAGTCGAAAACCAGGAACATTAAGTTGTTCCAGAGAACAGAATCTGCTGTTGAAACAACTGATAGGACTATAAGAAAAACAAAAGGGGAAGAGAGATATGAGAAGAACTGGGAAACAACGAAAAGCATACTGGGGGAGCCTGAAACGAGTTCACATAATGCTTGATGGCAATACTCTTATTCATACTTTGTGTACATTAGCATATGCGGGGGAAATTATTATTGTCTTTGGGACATCAAAATCAGATCCATCAGGCTCTGGAAGCAAGAAAGCTACTGTCTGGAAACATCCTCTAAAATTAACAAGTCAGTGAAACTGCTTTAACATGGGGAAGCAGGTCAATCTACTCTGAATTTGTTAAGCAGATGATGCTTTGAAATGGCCACGGCTGCTGCTTCTAAAAATGATTCACAGATATGCTTTAGAAGTAATGCTTGAATAGAGAAAGAAAAGGCACTGCACACTAAATGTGTTCCAAAAAAGACAGCACACCCAAATTTAGCTTCAGCTTTTCTTTTTCAGTCATCTGGCAGCAATGGGAAGCTATGGTGGGTACAATCATCTCATGTAGCTCAAGCTGTCCAAAAAGGAAAAGGAAAAGTTGAGAGAAAAAGTCAGGCACTGTATTTTGCTCTAAAATCTTCTGAGGCAAGGTAGCAGATGACACCGGTATCTGGACATCTGCTATGTTGAATCCGATGATTCCTCCAGTCATGAAAAATTCTTTTCAAGGAACTCTCCAAAAAGTTGAGTCAAGCCCTTTAACAACTCCAACTATGTGACTTTGAATTTTCTGACACGAACACTGACTCTTCTGCCAGAAGGCTGCAAGGAGTGGAGAAGAAGGTATATACTCTATGTTTTCTTAAGTAAACCATACAACTGGCACTGTGGAAAGAGGAAGACACACACACACACACAAAAAAAAAAAAAAATCAAGGATACCAGCTTATCAAAACTTGTCATTTCAGCAGCTCTCAGTGTGAAGGACTGTATTTTCCTGCAAAAGAGATTCACAATAGGGCTACTACTTAATCCTCTTTTTATACCTCTTTTTATGTCAGTTAATAAACTGTGTAGGTATGCCTGTGTGTATGTGTGTGCTTTTAACAGGTGGATTTCAAAAATTCAAGAGACTAAATAATTAATACAGAATAGAATATCCCGGGCTGGAAGGGACCCACAAGGATCACCATGTCCAACTCCTGGCTCTATACAGGACCACCCAAAAATCAGACCACGTGCCTGGGAGCGTTGTCCAAACACTCTGTGAACTCTGTCAGGCTCGGTGCCATGACCACTGCCCTGGGGAGCCTGTCCCAGTGCCCGACCCCCCTCTGGGTGCAGAACCTTTCCCTAACCCCCAGCCTGGCCCTCCCCTGTCCCAGCCCCATGCCGTTCCCTCGGGTCCTGTCGCTGTCCCCAGAGAGCAGAGCTCAGCGCCTGCCCCTCCGCTCCCCTCGTGAGGGAGCTGCAGGCCGCCATGAGGCCTCCCCTCGGCCTGCTCTGCTCGGGGCTGAACCAAGGGACCTCAGCTGCTGCTCATGTGTCTTCTCCTCCAACCGTTCGCCATCTTTGTAGTCCTCCTTTGGGCACTCTCTCATAGTTTTACATCCTTTTTATAGTGTTGTGCCCAAAACTGCACACAGTGCTTGAGGTGAGGCCGCACCAATGTAATACAGAATACAGAAACCATTTACAAACCAGTGAAACAGGAGTTAAAAAGGACAGCTCAGATGAAAGGATGTTAACAGACTTTTGCTAAAGCACATGTCACGACAGAGAAGTGAGCACAAGGCACAAGAGCACATTGCTGTTAAGGCATCAATTTATCTGTTCTCCCTGACTGCACATGGGGGAGGGAGGCTGAGAGCCCAGCTAGCAGCACTGGGAGCCCTCTGCTCCTCAAACAGAGCTACAAAAGGGATGTGGAGACCAATGGTTGGCAGTGAGAGAAAAATCAAACCAGCCCAGTCTGCCAGAGAAGATAACACAAAGAGAAGATGAGGAAAGCATTACTAAAACAGTTGGGAATGCTCAAAGTGAAGAAACTGGATAATTATCAACATAAGACCTGATTCTCCTGTCATGCTGGTTTTACGATAGCATAATTCTGCTGACTATGAAAGACTTGCTTCTGATTCAGAGTGATCTAAGCACTTCGTGAGCATCGTGATGAGCATCATGAGAAGGTCTGAGTTTGCTGTTGATCCTGGTACACCTCTGTGCTTCTGAGTCATGAACTGGCATGACAGTCAGAGCTTTAGAATACTTGGCTCTTCCTCACCCATTCTCCTGACTAGACGAGCCAAGCCTGCATTCCACTTGTTCCCTGCAAGGGGACCAGCTCAGCTCCTTTTGAGAAAACCTATGATTGAAGCACACTTTCTTTATTCTCTGCAATGAAGAAATAAAGCTATGCCCTGGCCAGTGATGTCCTTCACCTGGCTCCTTGCTCTTGATGCTTCCCTTGTACTAGCACCAGAGATGGCCAGGCATA
The DNA here is from genome assembly GCF_964211835.1 of Anser anser. NCBI lineage: Eukaryota > Metazoa > Chordata > Aves > Anseriformes > Anatidae > Anser > Anser anser. The sequence goes on from NC_139722.1 coordinate 79,904,427, forward strand.
CGTGAGCAATCAAGCTGATCATAGTTTCAGGTGAGGTACTTTTCAGCTGGGTCTGCTTTCCCATATGATTCATCTTGAATCACATCAGTGTTCATGTCACCACAGAAGAGGCAATAGCAGGCAAAAGTGGTTAGTAAGGGTTAGGGCAGGGTTATAACCACCTTTTCAAGTGCCAGCACAAGTTTATGCCAGAATAAAGCAACAACGTAAAGCAAAAGCTTAGTAAAATGCAAACATTTCTCTTCTTATATCAGCTTTTGAGCAAGCTTCTGTGGCTATAGTTTTACTAGTGTCCTAGAGACACTGATGGATTCTTCCCTGTTTGGAAGTCCCACAGCAAGGGCACTTCTTCTGCTTGCCTCCAGGACAGCTGCTTGTCTTGAGCAGTAATATCATCTACTCTTACTTATAGCCATGCCATACTAGTAGTGGAAATGCTAAGGAATGTTATGCTAGTCTTTTACCTTCTCCTTTCTAGTGCTGGCTGATGGACCATAAATTCAAAGAAGTAGTCAGCCAATGTGTGCCATTGCCAAATTCTATTTTAAAGTGGAATTTCCTCCAGGAATTTAACATGAACCGTTCTAGTCCTCTGTCTCTATCCACATTAAACAACACCTCTAACAAACGCAGTTTCAACTGAAAATAAGCATACATTGAATGTGTCATGTATAAAGCCAACCAAGGCAATCATTTCAGATTAAAAAAGCCAGAAATTCTAAGGTTTGTTTATTTTTGCATTGCAGGCACATCCCGAGGCAAATAACTCAACAAAAGGATTTCCAAGAGCCAGCTTTTATCTAGAGGACATGAAATGGAAGCGTTAATAGCACCAATATATAGGTGTCAGTGTCACTGTAATGATGGCGCTACAAGTCAGAGGCTGACACCTTAATAAAAGAAAGCGTCAAAACTGTAGAAATCAAGGCTATCAGATTTTCTTCACTTATGAAAACAGGTCTGTAATGCATATTCAAACATTCAGCTGAAATGTGCAACTATATTTAAGGTCACAATTAAAATCCACCTCTCTTCACTAAAAAAAAAAGTATGGAACTGTCATGCCTGCATCATCAGGATAGAAATAACATGAGTAAGTATAATAGGTTATCTACCCCAGGTGATAGGAGTTCATGGTCTATGAGCCACCTGTTTCCACAGAGGTAAGGCTCTTTCTCAGAAGACCATGTTTCCAATGCTTAAGGTAGAGTTATCTTGAGACCAGCACATTTTTTGTAATAAATAAATCAAATGAATCAGTGGTTTCAAAACATTTACAAATCTGTGTAAAATGCAGTCTTATCAAAATGAGATTTTAACTCTCAAAAGGATCTCTTTTTTCCCCCCTTTATTTCTTTTTTTTTTTTTTTTCCCCTTTTTGATCTGTATTGTTCTTATTCCTCCTGACCAGAACTGACTGAGTAGGTGGTTTTGGACTTCAGGATGCTCACTTGAAATTTTGAAAATGAATGAAGCAAAAGAAAATCAAAATTATTTTTTTTGTAAATGTTTTCATACAGCAGTAAAATTCAACAGATTTAGGATGAATATATTTCTGTCTGCCTTCATTAAGTCTTTCACTAAAAAATTATAGTTTATTTTCCATGAGACAAAGAAATTAATTACTCTCAAGCTAGAATAAATTGATAGAAATTATGATCTTAGTTCAATCTGAAGTTGAAGGACTACTGTTAGCTATGTGACTAAGTACATGTGATTTTCTGCTCTTCTCAAGGAAAAATGGACACACTGAATTGAGGCAGACCATTTGTCTGATCATTTCACCTGACCTTTGATGCTAGTGTTGATTTCTGTATGGAAGTCCTCTGCATTCAGGGGGCTTTGGTCTCTGTAAATCAGAATTCACAAACAACGGTAATTTTCCTCCAATGCAGGGAAATAAATAAATAAATAAATGAGCGGCTACAAAGCCAAGTGACCTTACTTGGTCTAAAAGCATTGATTTCAGGTACGCTAGAATGAGGTTGCTCTTGCCTTCAGAGCAGTTTTCAGAAGTTCTTTGCAGCCTTGCAAGCACCTACAGGAATCGCTTTGCTCCACAAAACCTCTGGTGTGTCTGCAGAGCACCTGAGTTGAATTGCTGATGCAAGCCATTAGTATGCTCCTCTATGGATGACACCTCCCAAAAACACAGGCAAAAGTACAAACTAGAAGTGTGAGGGGTTGTTTTCCTGGTCTGCTAGGCAGATGACGTTTTTTTGATGCACGTCCCTGGCTGGTTGCTCAGAAAAATGCAGGCGCCCCTTCCTTCATCAGTGTGTGCTGTACTTGAAGAGTGTTTGTGGAAAAAATGCCTGTCATTTACAAACCTAATGGACACCGAGGTTTTTCAAAAATTGAGGAAATACTCTTTAGGGTAATTCAGTCAGATTGGAACCATGATACATCAGTCTTCATTCAAATGAAGACTTGATTGCAATCACTTCTGCAATTACAGAAATCAATGCCAAGATCTTTGATAAACACGGAAATGGCAGCGTAGCAGAAATGTGGCACATTTTGCAGGTAGCAAAGGCCATTCTAGCCTCTGCGCCATGGAACAGTTTGAAGCTTTTTGTGAAGGGGACACCTTCAAGAGCAGCAAGGGGAGAACTGGAAGCGTAACTCACCCTGCTGCACAAGCTGTGTTACTGTACTGGTGAAGTATGACGTACTCTGGATATATTCCTGAAGAGAGAATCTGCTCTTACATTTGAATATATATTAGAAAAGAAAGCAGGGAATGAAGAAAACCTCCCTAATGTGTCCCCACACTGCAAATGGCTTCTACGTTGGTTTCCAACAGCACAATTAAGTTTCAGCTTGGTTTGGTTTATAGCTAAAAAATCAATCCTGAGGTTTATTTGAATTTAACCTTTTTCTCCCAGCTCTGAATATTGCACTGTGTAATTCTGGATATATATATATATATACACACACACACACAGAGAAGGCACTAGGTAGAGTTTAAAAAAAAAAAAAACCTGTCATGGATTTTCATAGAACTGTAAGTGGATATTCTGTTAGTCAGTGTACTCACATTCAGGATTTTCTATGGCTTTCACATATCTCAGCACCTCATAAAGGTTAATCAATTCATCTTTACAAAACCAGGTGATGTAGTCTGGTTGCCCTGGGGCTGCGTGCTCAGCCCATCCCTTATAGTAACTTGTGCCTTCCCTCTCATTTGTTGTCTTGTGCACCTCAGCCACTGCACAGCCTTAGCAGAATCTATTAGCTGTAAACAGGTTAACCCTCTGTCAAGGCTCCTGTAAGACAGAGCAGAGCTATTACTCCCAACAGGCACAGAGACATTGAGCAACTTCTTCAAGATCAGAAGGAACATTTGTGGCAGGGGCAGGAGCTATCTTGTCTCTCCTGGACCTCAGTCCAGCATTTCAACTTCAGAACTTGTTTACCCCGGTAAATAGTCAGTGAGGCAGCAAAACCTAGAGGGAGGACGTGGTAAGGCAGTGTGTGCTTCAATGTGTGCTTTAGCAAAGCTGGCAGAGGCCAGAGGTGCATGCATAATACAAAGAGGTAATCACAAGCAATGTGCCACGGTGGAGCATGGAAGCCAGCACCTATGCAGCCAGTGGCACAGCTGTTCTGTGAAAAAGTAAAAGATTACAATGCCGTGGACTGGAGAGCACAAGCACAAAGTTCTCCCCATCAGAAAAAGAACTGAAGAATTAGAAGAAATAAACTGAAAAAGGCAAAGCAAAGCCAGTCAATGACAAAGCTAGTCTGTTTCAAGAGAACTGCATGCAATGATAGCAAAGCAGAATGGCATTCGTTTCTGGAAAATCAGTTGAAAGCAAACAAGTGTTCTTTGACCCATAGAGTGCTGTTGCCACGATCTCTTCTTGCAAAATATGCAATTGATAAGAGTGAACAGTTCACAATTTGTCTTCCTCATAAAAGGCTGTCCCAAAGCTTCCTCTAGTTAGACTGTCCCAAATCCGAGTACAAATCTTGAGTTCTTCAGCTTCAACATATTTTCCCTCTGATGGATGAACTCTGGTTTCACATGCCCATGTTATTTTACAGTCTCTGCCCTTCCTTCCTTCCTTCAGAACACATAGAAGAGGTTGTCTATAGTGGAAAATCTTTAGCTAACTCATTTGTTAGAAATCATTACTACCCAAGTGGATAGTAATAGTTCAATCAGTGTGAGATCCATTGACCTCCAACTTAAGACTTCTGTACCAGCTGAAATGCAGTCCTACTTTTGAGTACAAAATACAATTTCCAAATCAACACAGCATTTAACATTTCCTACTTCAGTCCACCTATTTGACCTACTCTGTTGTGGCTTGAAGGGTTGCAGAAGTTCAAAAACTTATCGAGAATTTAACATAGCCATGCCCAAAGGCCTCAGCTGCAATCAGGATTCTGTTCTCTTTAGTGCTTTTAAATGTACAAGAAAAGGAAACGGGTTGAGGAAAGTTTACACTCAAAGATGAGTGGGCAACATCAACAAGCTGGTTCTACTGAGGGGACTGGGAAGAGTACCAACGTTTGTGTTAGGTCTGAAACATTCTCCTCGGTAAAATGGAAAGTGGTAGGAAAACCTGACAGCTCTTTTAAGCAATCGTACGGGGCTTACCCAGGAAGCAATACTGTACGCTCCATCTCTACTTACTGAGTAGAAAACTCCTGTATATAAGAAGATAAATGAAAATCTTCCCTCTCTCCAGAATTGACCTTTCATTTTTTTTATGAAGAATGCCATGGCAAAATAATTGTAGAAAGTCGTATTGGTGTAAAATACAAGGACCTCTTAAAAGGCAAGCTTTCAGATGGAAGAGAGACATGGATGCGAAGGAACCTTGCCTATGATCTATCAGCTGCTCCCTGGCATGACTGAAGTGGCCACTGATCACAGGCCAATGCAACAACAACAAGATCCTACTTTCCCTCTTTTTAAAGATCTGGGCTAGAAGGTGCAGACAGAACTCGGAACTAAGAAAATTTTGCACAAAAAAGGCAACTCTTTTTCAGGCACTTTTACTTGGCCGCTAATAGCATCAAACACCCCTGTAGCCCATTCTCATCGGGCCATAAAGCAAGCAGTTGATTTTCCTGTACTTGGTTTTGAATGTCTGCGTAGCTTGGTTTATATTCAGGGGAAGCAAGACAACCAGTAAGGATGAAAATAATTGAACAAAGGGCACAAGGAGGAATGATGTAAATTCACCTGATAGGAGAGAAAAATCACTCTAACTATCCTTAAGTCTTGTAGGAGATTTATGGGCTTGAGGAAATCATAAAACTAAGGGTGCAAAGAGACAGGCTATTGGAAAGAAGAGGAGGAAGACTTGAATCTTTATCTTAGCCTTTGCACCCAAAGGGCATGGAAACAATTATACTATGTCTTTTTATTCATTTCAAAGGGATTTGCATTATTGCCTAATTCATCCTCATAACCACCCCCAGAGAAAATAATCATCTTGTAATATGGCTACGACAAAGGCTTTGGATGATTGGTCCCAACAGTTTATCCGTAACAGTAGATAAAACTACCAGCTACTTAGTGCCTGTAACAGTTTAAAATCACACCATCTGTGATGCATTATTTTATACACGTGAGCATTTGATACGGTTGGGGTCTGAGTGCTTTGCCCCACTGCTTCTCTGTAGTCAGTGCAGAAACAGGCTTTGGTAGGTGCACCTGTGATGCATCTCCTCCTCCCCAGGAGGAAACTCTTATGGAAAGGCCTAGAAGAATCACATTTGTATTCTCCTTGAAATAGTTTTAGATCCTTCTTTCAACTCTAGTCATCCACCCTACAGTTTTCTTCCTATGCCATTTTAGATTCCCAGGGGGCGAGCCTGAAATTGGCAACATGTACTAGTCCCCTCCTTTTGTGACAGCGGTGCTACTGACTGCAGTTCCCAGAGACCAGACACATTCCCTGTGCTCAGCCAGGAATCCTGCTACTGAAAAAAAAAAAAATGTATTAAGAGCCATACCCTACTCTTCTGTACCAAAGATACGATTATGAAAAAAAAAGCCAGTTTGATTTCTGCGTTACTTATTCCTACTTAAATTCAGAGCATTTAGAGAAGTGTCTGTCTTGAACACCTTTTACCCAGGGAATTCAAATTGCTCAATGCCGCCAAGCAGCATGCCTTTCTTCTGAGCTATGATTCATTTCCCAGGTGAAGCAACACTTCGTCTAGAGCTGAACGGGAACTAGAACCCAGCCTTCAGGGGGTTGGTGCTATATTTAAAATACACATTTCTCAGCCTGGAAGCTGGAACTCCAACTGCTCATAGACTTGTACTGTATGCTTTCTATCTGCCTCCAGAGATGTCAAGAGGATTGTGCACAGTACCTAACGTTAAGTGTGGGTATGAATCTTGACAGATTGGGTCTTAGACACTAAATCCTGTAAGGTTCTGGGCATTCAGGCCCCAAACTATCAATCAGCACAATTATTCCTGTCACCTGCTCCTTTCAATAAAGTAATAATGATCTAGTCAGTACCAAAAAGTCTGTGATTTGAGGTATAGAATGATTTTCTGTGTAGTCAGACAGCAGCTTAGAGTCCATTCTTTATATAAGATTTTCCTTTCACAGCAGAAAAATTGAACTGCATGAAACACAGGTGAATAAAATGATGATTTGCTAGCAAAATGGACCATGTACAACAATGTTTATTTCCCAGAGGGAAGTACTCAGCAAGAGAATTGCATCAGGTCTGTGCATATCAAAAGACACGCTCTGATATTTTCCGTATTCATTGAGATTCATTGATTTTATTCAGTACTCCAATGAGTGTTTTGTGCCATAGCTAGAACAAGTTTGCTAAGGTGAAGGCACATATTTTAGAGACAACTTAATTTTTCCCCTGCTTTGGCAGGTATATTAGCTTGCATCCTGCCAATTTTAACATAACTCAGCAACTTCATCATGTGCAAAGTACATGATGATATGCAGGTGCATAACTATACAGATGCTGATTGTGTTTTATTAAAAAAAAAAAAGGAAGGTCAAATGCGGTCATGGGAATTTCCTCTGAGCCTATATAAGGCATCAGCTTTATGCAGTCTTCTGTGAGACTTTTATGCTAGATCAGATTTTTTTTCCCCCATATCTAAAAAAAGTGCATGGAGAACAGGAAACATCGTGTTCTTCTTGTGCTGAGTGCGATGCTACGAGCAATTCACTGAGCTCAGGCTGATTTGTCAGTTGTATCTAATTTGAAGAGCTACTCCCTTGTTCTAAATCTGGGGTTGGAACTTCCTGCAAGTGGTAAGTATCCTCAGCTCCCCTTCAAATCCTTAGAGCTGCCAAGGGTGGGATTCATCAGGCCTCAAGACAACTCAGCTAAGCTAAGCCAGGTCACGTTCACAGGCTTTGGAGAGAAGTCAACAGTTTTAGGGAATCAGCTGTGTAGTCAGTTTGGGATACATGAGAGGAAAACGCCTCTTCTTTGACTTTAAGGAGAACTTAAGATTACTTACTCAAGGTATCTATTCACAGCAGCTCTTCCCTGACATCAGTTATGAAGTACCTCTGACTTTCTCATGTCCCAGCACAAACTGAAATTGATTCCCTGAAAATGGAGTTTGCTTTCCCATAGACACACATGAAATGATGTAGATTCAAGGATTATAAGAACAAGCATCTGATTTATATGAGCAGTGACAAACAAGGCTACATCCAGCCAAGGTAAATAAAAATGGACTAAAAAGAGTCAGAAAATTCTTCGATTTCACTGCATACTATTTCTCCCTCCCGTTTTCAAGATCCCACAACAGGAGCTTCAGGCTCTACTTCTTTCCCTTATGAGAAGGCAGAAAGTTGCACAAGCTTCAGATGTGCATTTTCCCAACAATCCTCAGCAAGAAACAGCAAAGACTGAAAATGACACTGAGCTTGCAGAGCATAGATGTGTCCTGGTGGCACCAGAGGTCAAAACAAACACAGTGAAGCAATGGTGTCTCTTCCTCCACTCCTACAATCAAGGCAAGATTATTTATCTGCAGGCATAGCTAACCTGCATTTAACACCTCTGCTCCCAAATGAAAGAGTTTCCATACTCAGTTCTCTAATTTTTTGTCAGCAGTTATTCCATTTTTTAATTTCTCCTTTCTAACGTGTTGGAATCTCAGCAATTTCAGGCATAAGGACACTTTGTAAGAAATAACAAGAGGCAACAAAAGGTTTGTTCTAGGGCCCCAGTGTCAGCTGTGGAACTAATGAAACAAATGGGGTTTTTATTTTTAAAATATAAATATCCAGTGATGCAACCATCCCACTAGGGCAAATACCATTCAGAATCACTGCCAAAGACAGTGAGGCTAAATACATTATGAACACATTTCACAGAAAGAAAGAGAAAAAGAAGAGGGAGGTCATGAAAAGTTAACCATCAACAGTGCAGCTGCCATATGACAGAGAAGATACCTGCCTTTCAAGCTAAGGAGAAATCTGACAAGTAATGAGAAAAATGAGGACAATTAGGCAATAAGAATTACTGTACATTTGATATTTCATTTAAAATATCTTTCAGCAATGATCTCTTTTCCCCTTTAACAAAGAAGCCTGTGGATACATCAGCAGAAGTCCGGCCCCGAAGAGCCAGCTGCTGTGCAAAAACTTCCAGGTTTCTGTACCCAAAGATATGGATGCGTTTCCCGCTTGTACATGCAGTAATTTCCCTGGGCATTCACAGACGAAACACCAGGCATAGCAACTATTTCTGCAATGTTTGTTTCCTAAGGTCATTCTTTAAAAGCCATCTTTCTTTTCCTCCTCATTTATCATCATTCGCCTGCAGGGAGTCTGAGAGCAAGGCACGGACATCTGTACATACTGTAAGTGGGACTGGTGCTTCTGCTGCACCGAGAAAGCAAGGAGGAAATAAATAAATAAAAGACCCTGAAAAACATCCAACTTACCAAGCCAGCAAGAACTTTTGAAGAGGGACAAACACATTTCTCCTTGTTTGCACAAATCCCCGCCCCACGTAGTGCTGCCAGCGTATGATGGCTTTTTTCCAGCCTTACATCACTGTAAAATGAGAGTGGTGCCCAAAAAAGTCTAAAAGTGAAGCAAGCCCGAGGCTTATGCAATGTGCTGAATTAATAGAGTCCTGCACTTTAGAGGCATTGTACCAAAGCATACCAGTAATAATCACCCACCAGCAGGGAATATTCATCAATTTAAAGCTTTTAAGGCCTTGAACTGGACAGTTCTCTGGTGTAAATTACCACACCTCCATTCAGTTCAGTGGAACTACACCAGGTTGTGCCACCTTGCAGGTCTAGCCGCCTTTTTTTTTTTTTTTTTCCTAGTATTGATGATTCTTAAATGCAGGTGGTGAAATCAGGCAAATCACCAAGGGCAAGCAAGCTTCATAATGCTCACAGGTCCCAGCATACAGTTTTCAGCAGCTCTTTCAAACATCCTAGCAGTTCACTTGGCACGAATCAGCACATAAGCCTTCTCAGAACAAGCTTGCTCTGGACATTGCAGCAATTTCCACTGCGTGTTAGCGTGAAGCTCTAGATGCAGAGATGTGGCCATTTATCATCCCCCAAAGGATAATATGCACACAAACATGCACAGGTTCCAGCACTCGGCCTCCAAGCCACCGTCTGCTGAGCTCTTTGGACACGGATCACTTACTATCACCCACAGCTCAAACAGCACAGGACATCAAACTGCTCTGAATCCTGCTGTTACAGGACAACGTGCTCCTTCCCATACGCTGCTATGATTAAACAGAATAAGACAAGAAATATAAGTGCCCCTCAGACAAGCGTCTTTGCTCCCCCCCCAGCTTAGCTCAGTCCACAGCCTAAGTACAAAAGGTACCTGGAAATTAAGAGCAGCCAAAGCCCAACTTTCTCCTGACATGCCATGAGTAAAGATCTACAGATAATCCTCAGTAATACATTAAAGAAGACTTGAGGGATCGCTTTAAGGAACAAATCCTCCCCATCTGAATTCCTCCTAAAGAACAGCTTGCAAGCTACTAAGAGTCAACAAAGCTTCTGAATGATGCCCAGAAATAGATGTTAGAGTTGTGCCCATCATTGAGGGAACCAGATGACTGATTGTGGTCCACAGGCAACTCCATTAGGACTGAGTAGAGGCCACAGGGGTTGGTGAGGGATAGCCAGGCATGCAACTACTGAGCTGCTCCCAGGGATGTCCCATTGCTGGGACTGGCACCTTGAGGGCAACACCGATTTATCTGACTAGACATAAAGGTACAGTTTTCAAAATTAATTTTGTAGCATGGTTCCCAGGTAGCTACTTCACCCATGAGGTGGCTCTACATGAATGCAGCTTTGGAAGCCCCTACTCTGAAATTATTTCCAGAAGGGCAATACGTTAGAGTAGCTAGTCAAGAGTCCACTAGAGTCACAGAGGTCCTGCTTTGACCAGCAGCAGCCCAATATTTTCATCGTGTATGAAGATATCGGGCAAGCTAGTGCAGCCCAGTGACACAGTCGTCCCGATGCTGACTCAAGAGCAACCTGGCTATTCCTGTTTCTGAGTCAGTGTTGACTGGACACACTGCACGAGTAATGGGCCCCTTATCTGCGGATGAGCCGCCGTCCTATTGCGGCAGCCTGGTGACTCACCCAGGGAGTATCTGCACCACTATTTGTCTAGTTGGGAATGCTGATATTTAGTCGGGGGGGGAATGGCCCTGTTCCAAAGGAGTGAAGTAATGGTATGATAGGAGTAATAACTTATTTCTGCAAAGCGCCTCTTATTGTGAGGGATCACTCAACAGATTATGTATGTGGCTATGCAGCGATCAATCAGTCCCCTCTGCAAGGGACATGCCAACCGCTCTGCACTAGGAATGCTGCACAGAAGCACTTTAGAGGAGAAGTGAAGAACAGCTCCTCCAAATGAGTACACAGAAAGACAATGCTGCACAGCAAAAACCACCCAAGACATATTTACAAGTATTTGCCTCTTCAAACAGCAGGTCCTCTTTTATCTTCTACTTTCCCAATGCCAGGGCACTGCCAGAGCAAGGCTTTGTGTGAGCTTTAAAAAACACACTCCAAGAAAACAGAAAAATCCCAAGGCACAAAGGAAAACCACAAATATAGAGGCATTAGAGAGGCAGAAGCCCAGTAGCCTACCTGCACTGTTACATTTCATCTGACCTTCACAGACCCCCCAGCCTCTGTACCCATGGATGCCACCACTAAGCCTTAACTGGACCTCCAAAACCATGAATGCAGGGAAGGTTCCCCTCACTCAGAGGGGACATCTGGACAGGGTCAGCCAACACAGGACAACCTAACAAGGAAAAGAAGCACCCTCCACTCATACAAGAATGGCCACCACCCCTGCTTCACACACTCAGCAGCACCACGTTCCACACAACCACAAAGAAGCCCAACTTCAGCTCATGGGGGTGGGACAGCTCTTCTGAAATCAGCAGTTTTATCCCAAATTAGGCCAGCTGGAGGTGTCACCTCTCAGCTCTCACCCATCCCCAAGGGAGGAGCCCAGGGGGACGAGAGACCCCTCGCCCCAAGCAGGCTCTGCCCAGCCCAGCTGCAGCAAGCACTGCTCACCGGCTAGGGCTGCTTTACCATAGACCAGGGTCCTTCCTGGCCATCCTATATAGTATCGAGGCTCCTATGCCCTTGCTGAGCCATGCTTTTGTCTCCAGCACTGCTGTGAAAAGGGGTGATCCCACCTTTCTCCCCACCTCGCCACGCACCCTGCTCCCTCTTCTGCGCTGCCATCAGTGGTCTTCTGGTTGCAGGGTGGTCAAGGGAACAAGCAGATCCAGCTGAGCCAAACTAAAATAAGTTTTCAACTCTTTCATCTCCTTGACCCAACTCCCAGCACCAGGAGTACTCGTGCTGATGCAGCACAGCCTTTGGCACCTGCCCTCGTCCCCACCCTCCACTTTGCAGCAGGTGAGCGGATCCACAAGCCTTGGTCTAAATCTTACTCACACCAGAGGCACCTCTGAGGATACCATAAGTAGGTGCAAGTGGCCACTTGACAGAGTGATGGAGTGCTTCAGAGGAGGGTTTTTTCATATCCTCATGGCAAAGTGTTATTATCTTTGTTCTTTTCACAATAAACTTCCAGGAAAGCACAGTAAGCTTCACGTAACCATGCTTATTAACTCTGCGCGAGGTGTTACGTGAATGCCTTGCAGTGCCAGCAGTCTTTTGAAGCACAATAGGGCCATGAAACAAGCCATATACAATTTAAAAGAAAGTTGGCCTATTCCAGTCCATTACAAGTAGGTTTTCGTATAAGAATGACTGCAGTTAATATATGTAAGCAACACAGAACAAAGGAAAAAAAGCCAGCAGGTTTTTCAAGACAATGCCAGACAAGCAAACAATAGACATAGCCAGTGTGGGATTTCAAAGACAACCAGCAGTGACCTAATTGTTCTCCCATCAAAGTCTATGGGGGTTTTGGTATTGATTTCCAATATAGCTACCCTTAGTATAGGCTGGAACTTAACGGGAGTGAAAAGACCTCTCCTCCACCTTCAGTTTTACAGACTGCCTCTTCCTGTTCATAACTGTGGAGTTCTTCTTTTCGTGCCAGCTATGAAACTTTGTATATAGAAAAGTCATAAATATTCAACTCTATTGAATTTTCTCATAGTGCAGCTTGGGAGTGGGAAGCAAGGCAGGAAAAGCAGCATCACAGAAGCAGAAAAAAATCTGCAAACATTGCAGAGTCCCTCTGCAGTAAGTCTGATATGTGGGTTTATTTATTTATTTATTTATTTTCTGTGGAGTGTTGCAACAAATTTTAATCTAGAAAGATACGAGGTGGATTCAAGGAGTGTCTGACTCACTGGGCAGAAAGAGAATGTAAGAGCCTACACTGTGATGCCATTGCAGTCCAGGAACTGTTGAGATCAAAATCCTATCAGATTACTGCTGTAATTTAATTAAATGCTCAGACATACACACACTTGCATTTATGTATACGGGGTGTCACACCCCCAAACCTCCTCTGAAAGCATATTATGTATTTGTATTGCAGTAATAACTAAACACTGTCGGCAGTGATATTTTTAATTTGTTCCCTGCTGTTTGGGGCACGTGAAGCAGTCCCCTCACTACAACTTTGGGCAGGGACAAGGCACCTGGGCAGGATGAGGCCAGCAAATGAAGAGCACGTGGGTCTGGTGCTCTGCCACCCCTCTGTTTGCACAGGACAGCTCAGCAGCTATTTTTCATATGTTAGTTATTTAGAATACGTTAACAAATGCATGTTTATATATAAATGCTAATTATGCCAATGTAAAGGAAACCAAGATGATATTAATGATCCTCCCTGCACTCCTCTTTGATTTTGTTTCCATTTGATTCATGGAGCTGGCCTCACTCGGTGTGGCGAGGCAGCTGTGGTTTAAAAGCACACATGATGGATCTTTCCTGAGCAGCTACCCAGCAGCCTTTGTAGCCAGGGTCACGTCTTAAACCATTCCCTCGCTCGTAATCATGTCAGAGTCAATAAACATTCAGATCTGAATACCAAATGTAGCAGCGCTGGTGGTTTAGATTAAGGAGGAAAGAACACGGTCAGGAAAAGAGACTGCTCTATCGGTTTTCTCCATCACGACATCTTTGATCAATACAACTAGCATCTCTCACCACCTGTCCCACCTCCTGAGAATATCCTGCCTGGAGGCTCTGGTAAAAAAAAAAAACACAAGTATTCCCTCTGTATTTTTACAGAACCTTGAGATTTTATCCGTTCTGGTCTTTCTTCAAGGTAAGACCTGATCTTCTCTGCCGTGAATCTGCAAAGCTAACAAAACAATTCAGACATGTTCATGAGGTTGTTTCCAATGTCACGAGGACGGATCATAAATTTCGCCACTTCTGCCAAAAATGGGAGATAAGCTCTAGGCTAAATTGCAAACTCAGCTTAGTCAGCTCAAGGCTGAGCCCAAATGCTTCTGACACCCCCGCACATATGTTGAAGTACTTGTAGTTAGCCTCTGGCTTTCAAAATTGGCATTTAAGTAGATAGAGTTTGTGCTCCTCTGGGTCTAAAATAAATTCTACTGAGTGGAAAATAAAGTATGTAAATTATTAGTCCCAAGACTGGGGTAATTAGAGGGTTAGCCGATTTATATCGCCAATTGCAACAACAAACAGAATGCTACAGTCTGCTTCCTGCATCTAGCTGGACCGATTGGCACTTAATGACAGGGAAATTGAAGGTATGCTGCCGAAAAGGCAGCCCTCCCAGATGACAGCTGGGGCTTGTGAACTGCCTTCTATTATTTTTCTGCCAATGCCGTATGCACGTTGCTTGAAATCTCACCTTTGTGGGAAATTGGGGAAAATGTGGGACTTACAACTGACTGAACATTCACAGACAAAATTTCATCTGAAGCAATGCTTGTTTTTAAGTGGTTTCAAATCATCCATTCACAGCAATCACCAGAGGGATGGGTTCACTGTGGCAAAACAAGAACAGCTTAGGAAATGTTTTCAGTACATTTCAGTAAATCCAGAACACCCTTCTGTGCACCCTTCCTTTCAGCAACTTATGATCTAGGTAGGTTTAAAAGAGAGAAGCAGAGAAAAAGGAATAATGCCCGGCAAGAAGCAGAGCCTGACATAGGTGCATACCCATTGGCTGCATCACACCTAAAGCAATTGGCATGGTGGCACGGCCAAATTTTTCATTGTTGTAGACCTTACTGAGATATTTACACCAAGGAAATCTTGTAAAAACTCCTCTCGTGCTTTGTAACATCATGCAGCGTCCTTTCTGGGCCCGTAAGAAATGCTGGAGTGAAATGCAGAGCAACAGCAATCCAGGCCAGAAGCTATTGGTATTTATTCATGAAAGCCCACTCACCTTGAAGCCTGGGAGACCCTGGATGCCTGCTCTCCCACTGTGGCACGGATACCAATGACAGCTGAAGGCTGGTCTTCAGCAGTCTTGAAAACGCATACCTTCTGAGGATGTGCGCCTATCCCCTTCCATTTCTGATGAGTTTTATTTGTTGTGCTCTGCAGAATGTTTTATCTACCAGTACCAAGCAGTTGGGTCAAGCAATTCTATGCCGCGAAGCAGACAATTTGAATGCCATGCAAGTTTGACATTTTCAGACATGTTAATCAGTGAACGGTTGCATTTAGGGGTAAAAAGCTAGAGAAAGAGAGGGGGGAAATAGAAAAATTAGAACTCCCTAATTGATTCAGAAACCGAAAGGATCAAGAACACTTTGGATTATTTATTCGCAGTTAACAATTTATCCAGCCCTAATTACAGCCGCTAGAACATTTTCTTAGCTGCAATATTAATTATACTTATTTCATGGCTGCTATTTATGTGAACGGAAGATGAAATATGCAATTAGGTGATCAGATGCTACAGAAGTATCACTGATAATTTCTTTCACAATAGGTATCATTATCCTTTTAGAACAATGCTACAGGCTGGGTATAATTGCTGCCCATCATTTAGCAGGGAGTACAAAGACTCCCACAAGAGCCCTTATGGAGCCAGAGGGCAGGTCTGAGGCATCTTCTGCCCAACAAGCACGCAAGTCACCAAAAACAAAGGCACATGCATGCAAAAAGGTTTTTCTATTTGTGAAAGCTTGAGCATTGATTACAAACACAAAAAGAAACAGAGAAGCTCAGGGCTGCCAAGAAACACCAGAGCCAAGTCAGGACAACACAAGGCGCACAGTCCTGGAAAAAGTCAAGCAGAGAGACTTCTGTGCCGATGTGCTGAGCTCAGCCAGGGCTCAACGCCGCAGGCAAGGATGCAAACCAAGGACACCAACCAGCTGCGATCCCTAGGCTGAGAGTAGAGCAAGACTCTGGCTTTGCAACGAAGAAGAAATTCAAAGCAACCCTTGATTCCGTCACCGTTTTCCCCAGCTATGGAAACAATCTATCATGACGTTTTATATTTAGCTGAACATTCACGTCAAGAAGGATAAAAACAGGAAGAGCACTGATATCTGTTTCTTTTATACTCCTCCTTGTATACAGCTTTTCAAAGGAGGTAACATTTTATTTGCATTCTGTAGGTATTAAATCTGAAGCACAAAAGAAACTAAAAATAAGTTTAAGTATTACTGTACAGTGCAACAGAAAAAATAATATTTCCATTATAGAAGCTCCTATAGAATATATTAAAGCAGTAAGTTCCTGAAATTACATTTCATGGCATGTTAAAAAAAAGGAGGGGGGAAAGGGAAAGGAAAAAGGCAGAGATGGCATCTTCGATTCCACAGGACCATGGTGTGGAATTACCAATAGGAGAAGATCCACATTCAAACCTGACAGAAGGCATACTGGTGTTACCTTTCCTTGCTTGACATCTCATACACTTTGTTCCCATAAAAGTCATCTTCCCTGGAAAAGACCAGAGGAGAGCCACCCCAGGACTTTGGTTTTCTCACTTACAACTCAGAGGAATGTTCTGCAAACTGTTTTTTCCCTGTTCTCTCAGCAGGAGTCTATTTTGGTCAGTGTTGTGAGCCCTGCTTGTAAGGTTAGCTGACTGATTGCCTTTTCTGTGTGCAAAATGAGAGCGCCACCACAGATTCAAGGATTTCCTTTTAGAAAGAGAAGTATAAATATAGGAAGATTAGCGTGCATAATATTTAAAGTCACAGCAACCTGCGTGATTTATTTTTATCAGTCCAGTTGAGTGTCACAGTTATAGGAAATGTAAACTTTAACTAAAAGGAAGCTGTTTTGCTTGTATTTTGCTAGAACACCGAACAAAGCCAAACCAGACTTGTAATTATTGCAAGTTTACGGAATTTTGAAGGCCCGAAAAAAATGACGTATGTTTGCAGAACGCGAAACACTTTGGGCTGTGATTTGCTGTAGGAGGTGCGGCTGCATGGCTGAATCTTGGAGCGGTGAGATGTCACCTAGCAGGCACCCGGTGGTGAGAAATGATGGTTCACGGGGAAATGGCGAGGAGCTGGATTGCTGCTAGGAGCCTGCCGTGCCCTGGCAGGGAGCAGCTCTCACCCCAGGGTCAGGGGAAGACCATTTGTTGGGTCACAGTCTCCTGAGAGCTCCACCAGAAGGGAAAATTTAAAGGGACTGCATTGGTCTGGGCCAAGTTATGAATAGGTGAAAACGTAAATAGTTTCCACTGCTTTTCGTTCACATCAGCTGTTCCCTTCTGCTAATGCCAAGTTGTTTTTGTCAGGCAAAACTGTTCTGGCAAAACAGGTAAAACACTGAGCAGTGAGACTTTTTTTTAAAATACTAAAGTATTAAGCTTAATAATTAATATCAAACTATTTCACGGTGACCAGAATGAAATGATTAAATACTCTCAAATGAATTTTAAGCAGGAGTTTCCTTGACAATACTTTTTTTTTTTTTTTAAACTTTAACTGCTATTCACAACAGAATACCAATTTTCAGGTACTTCAACCTTCATTTGCTAACCAGGTTTTGCCCGTCAAAGTGCCTTACGGTTTTATATTTGACCTAATTTTCACTGTTTCTTTGTCCATTCAATAAATAATATCTCCTCGTACAGCTCACTTGGAGTTCACTGCAGGAAGTATATCTCTGTAGGGAGTTCTTTTTTTATATCCATGACACATTTCCTTCCAAATTTTAACTTATTGAACTCTGCTGATTTCCTTAGGTGACCTGGGCTTACCATGGAGAAATATACATAGCTCAATATATTGGAGGCCCTAACAGCCCTCCTGTAGCTGATGAAGCAGCCCTGGCTCTGGTTAATCTGGAGAAACACTCCCTTTAGAAGACACCTGGTGTTTTACCGTGGAAATCAGAACTTGCTGGCTGAGTAAAAAGGAGGCTTTTTTTGGAGCATGGCTCCTTCAAAGCAAAGGGAGCTCCAGTGCTGCTCCTCAGCACCTCACACTGCTCATTAGGCCCGAGCCACATGATGGATGGCGCGCATTGTTTGAAGACAAAGCTGTTTATAAATATCCCAGTCCACGACAAAGGGTCTGATCTCACTTAGACCAATTTTAGCCCAGTTTTACATTAACTTATGTGAAAGAAGATCCATAACATATAAATTCTGGAGAGTAAAGTTTCTCCCAGATATGTGATCTGCTTCCTGTATTTAAAAGATATTTATGCTCCCTCCCTGGCAGGCTCAGGTCTGCAGGGATATTTTTTCCTAAGGAAGGATTGCTTTATGATGCTCTGCTCATGCTTGTACGCAGTCAGTCCCCTCCACATTTAGAGGGTCTCTACCTTTTTGCTTTCCTAGCAGGACATAGCAGCAAAGGCATACAGAAGAAGGGGATCAATCGCCACTGTGAGCTGGTCACTTGGTGATGTATAAGCAGACATAATGGCGTGCAAATTTCTGCATCTCCTAACAAAGGTTGTGAAGACAATTGCATAAGAGATCAGCTAAACAGCCCTCTCCCCCCATTTTAATGAACATAAGTAATTAAACTATCTTCCCACCTCTCCCTTTTATACCCTTGCAGCCTATTGCCTGCCTGCCCTCCTTTCCAGGCTTGACGAGAAACATCCAGAGCGTTTCAAACACATCCCACTCAAGCTGCCGAAATCACATGTCTGAGGCCGGTGATGAAGGCGAGCCAGAAGATCAGAGAAATGCCGCAGCAGGTCATCCAGAAGAATCGGCTCTGGAGGGGAAAGCACAGTGCAAGCAGGCAGAGTCCATTAATAACAGACGTGCTTCTTTCCACTTCAGAGCTCCGAAGGTGCAAAGCTTCAGACGTGCGAGACTTGACAGGCCTGCAGCACTTCTAATTGGGGTGTGTGGACAGGGGCATTTGGCACCATTGAGATGGTCTGAGGAGAAAATGTACCCTTTCAGTCATCCGAAAAGAGTCAGACACTTGTCACTGACAGAAATGGGAGGGAGACAGCAGCTGAAGAGGGGTCAGGCCATTGCAGCCAGGTCAGCGAGAAGCCCAGAGTTTAGGCCCAGAGTGGGAGGGGAATGCCGCAGTCATCCAATATGCGGAGAAGAAACGCAGCTGTAGGAAATGCTGCGGGGGAGCGGCCGTGCAGCTGGAGGGGGTCAGCATTGCTGAGCCGAAACACAAGACTCCCCGGCACCCAGAGGAAGGAGTCACTGAAGCCAAAATTAAAAACCAGCAAGATCTGCTGCTGCCAGGCTCCCAGAAGTAGGGACATGTGGTGGGTGCGCTGCTGAAGCAAGGGCTCAGCTCCTCCATGGGCAAACCTCTGAGGGGCTGCCCCAGGATGAAGAGGGCTCACGCCTCAGGTATGAGCAACATAACATTCATCAGCTTCCCCTCTGAAATACACTGCAGGGCTCATGATGCTTAGGAAAAACTCACCGATACAATCTCCATAATCAGAAAGAAAACAAAATTATTTGAGCATTAACTTGCTTTTTTTATTTTGAATCATTCTTCCCTTCAGCTCCTGTGCTCTTGGATTCCATATTTTAGTGTGACAAGAACGTGAATTTTGGTTTTCTTCTTCCTTTATAATCTCTCCAGGGATAATTTTTATATCACCTCCCACATTAATGTCCTGTTGGCTCTGTTGGTCTACAAGAAGTTGTAAAGTTTACTTTACAAAGGAAATCTAGCTTGATCCTGATCTTTATTAATATTAACAAACGATGGCTTCATTCAAGTCGTCTGTCTAAAACTAGTGAAACAGAAGGGAAAAATAAAACCTCTGTGTTTCCTCCATTGTTTGCTCTACAAACCCTAGAGAGACTGCACAGCTCTTTTCTCCATCATTTCTACTTCAGCAAAAAAAGTTCCTAGCCACCCTTCTGAAGCTTAGCATTATGTTCACTTTTTTAATAAACTACACCATATCAAGATTAAACCCCCACCTCTTGATTCAATTTGGAGCATAGACGTGACTTGCATAGCTGCCCAAGAATGCTTTCTTTACCGTATCTTGGACATGCTGGTGGAAACACACCCTGTGTCAGGAAAAACAATCTGCAAAGACAAGCTAGGGATTTTACCCATGCAATGAGTAAAGACAACCTGTGTGGTAACTGTATATACAAAAGGACTTCCTACAGAAATGTGGATCTATTTTACTACAGGAGGAAAATAAGAGAGTATATCAGAATAGTCAATGTGAGGAACATATGTAGATTAGCAGCATGCTTGGCTCTCAGGTCACAGTGGTGTAATGCCGATTTACTGCTGATTTACATCAGTGCAAACTCAAACAGGCTGTGACTTTTTGGTTAATGTGGCTGCAAAGCTCACTAGTCACTGATCTGAAATGTTTCCCTCAGGGCAGCTGTGGCAGGGTGATGACTTCAAGAAGGCTGTTATCGTTATGACCGTGTCACTTACTGCCCGTGGAACAAAATGAGCTTTAGAAACCTAAACCAAAGCATTCATTAAGCCAGCTCAGTTCAGCATGGAGCTGGAAAAAAATGACATTTTGTGAAGAAAATAACACAAGATAAAAGGCCTTGCATCTTTGTACAACTCCTATTTCTGCAAGTATTGCAGGAGTAAGATGCTATAAAATCAGACCCCTCCATTAATCTATGTAAATGACAGCTTTCTAAATTGTCTTTACATTTGTTTTTCACTGGTGAATCACTTCCTGTGGCTTTCTTGCCACATACTCTTCAATAACGATGATGTAAACTACCGCTTTAAATGACAAAAGAAAAGCATATTTCCTTTCTTCAGACAGAGAAGTTGAAGTTCTCATGGAAAAGGAAAAGCTCTGACTACTTGGCACCTGCAGCTATGGCAACCGGCCAGCACGCTCAGCTAATAAAGTTTGGAGCAGTGGCAAACTTCTATTACAGCCTTCCCAAATCAAATAGGTTTTTGGCGTAGAACAACATGTACCTAAATCTGCGCGGAGTGATGTGGGGTTGCAGTGATGAGCAAAAGCAGAGCAATATGTCACAAGCAATCACATGTCCTGTCCAATCTTCCAAAAGACAAGCAGACATTTTATCTCTCAGAGGGCAGAAGTAATGAAAGGGTTTCATCCATTTGTTCTGCTCTCAAAAGCAGGGCCCAATTCTAGCACAGTATCTCGAGCAGCATCTGTCTCATGTTGGCAATCGGTCATTCATCAGCATTTACGCCGCCATAAATTCATCAGCCTGGGACACATTTGAGGGAAATCCTAGGACTGGAGGAGCAGGAACGTTGCTGGCCCAAATGAAGATGCACAGACAGTGCGAGGCAGGGGAGCTACCAGGTCCTGATGTGGGGCCCGCTCCTCTTGAACACGTGCTGCCAGACCTCATCCGAACCACACAGGCACTGACTGACACCAAGCACACCATGCGACGAACTAGCCAAGACCCTCTCCTGTCCACCGGTTCCCTGGAGCCATCGCACAGGGCACCAGAACTGCCTGTGGCTGCTCATGGGAGGAAGATGTCTGGGTACGGTGATGAAAGATAACAGAGACAGTGGCGTTTCAGCACTTGCCAGGTTTAACAAGCACGTAGGAAGCAGGACTGCTGTTGCCTCTGCTGACGGCTAGATCTAATGTCCGATGTCTAAAGTGGCCTAAATATTACTGTACTGGGGCTAACTGAGACTGCTGGCCTGAACTCACAGAGACCAGACCGATCACTTTATCCCCATGGTGTATCACCATGCCCGCTCTGATAATTTGTCCTATGACGCCCCTCTGTACAGAGACAGTTCCCATAAATGCTTTGCTCAGATCAAACTGTGCACACCAACAACTGAAGAAATAATGATTTCAATCCATTAAAAACACTTCTCTTACCCAAAGTTCTGATTTCTTACAAACGGTTTCCACGTAGCCCACCCACACTAAGGGCACGCTGGATGACCCCGATGGCATTTGACTCAAGCAGTGAGCTTTGGATTTTTTCCTGTTGGGGTGAGATGTAAAGCAAGTTGGACATATCTAGCACCGTTCAAGACATCCTAGGATATCCAAGCCACCTCTGTCACAGGACTTCTGGAAGACCATTGCCTGTTGGAGAGGGAGGTAGGAGGCTAAGCAGAATACTCTTAAAGCACCTCAAGGTTCCCAAATCTTGTTTCTCCAAGTGAAGAGCAGGCAGTTTCCTGCCTTGAAAATTCTCTGCCTTTACAGTCCCAGGAGACTCCATACCCAATCCCTCTCTCCCTCTGCTTCATTTTAAAGTCAATTTTCCACTAGAACATTTCCTTAGCTGCTGAGTTAATTTGTGTGTTCAAAAACCTGGAAACCACTCAGTCCATATAATTCAGCTCTGACCTGCCGCTGAGGGCTTCCCTTTCAGAAATAAATGAAAACTCCTAACAATTTTAGATAGATAGCTCGTCATTATTATACCTTCTCAGGTTTATGGGGGCATGTGCAAGAGCTATGATGGGTCTTGCATGCCTATGTGTAAAACAGGCCAGGTCGTTTAGAAACCAGACACTTGCCAAAACTATGGGTGCCCCTATGTATTGGGTGGTAGCCTCATCCAGCTAGTTTTACTAAAAAAGTAAGGCTCTGTTGAAGCTGAAGGCAAGCGTTTGACTTTCATAAGGTGACAGTTCTGGATCTGAGACTCACTTATTCACAGTTATTAACATTTTTCAGGCTACCAGTATGTCATTAAGAGTCTAACAATGTCAACGTAACAACGTGTAACAAGTAACAAACCAATTTCAGTGAAGCATTTATGATGATGGATTGTTACCAATTCTAAAATAGTTGTCATACTTCCTTATGTCTGGAGTTGGGCGATATCTTCACAGGCTCCTTGACTGATCTAACGAAACACAGACCTTTCCCCTCAAGATAGCTGCCTTCAATCTCTTCACAGGCAGCGGGGAGAGCAGACACTTGGGGGCACGATTTGTGTCTCTCAGTGTGGGAAAGGGCAAATGCGTCATGCCATACAAGGGCCTGTTTCTTCCCTTAATGATAAAGGGCATGCAGGGTGATGAGCTCAGCTTGTGGGGACCAGGGACTTCCATGTTCAGCTCCCACTGGAGCACCTGCCTCCTTCGTCCTGACGATGGCCCCAGGTCCTGCGACAGATTTAAGGGGAAGATTAGGAAACAGAAGGCCAAGGGCTTGACCTAGATTATCTAAGACATGTTGAAAAAGTACATGCCGCTCTTTTGACATGCTCTCTCCTTTTTGAAAAGCAAAAAAGCAGGTATTGTTTTCTAATGTGAGCCATTTCCTATTACCCTCAACCATGCTGAGGACAAGTCTGGGTGAGCAGCTACACTGAAATACAGGAGGATGTGCTCCTCTTTCTCTATTCAGTAGACAAGGCTGAGATGTTTGTAAACAGGAAAACAATCATGATTTATGCTGGTCAGGAAAGATGTCTTTGTCTTCGTAACTGGAAATGCAGCTCTTCCTAAAGTCCAAATTCCCAGTGGGTAAATGTAATTTTTCACTTTTTTTGTTAGAAGGCAGAAATGAAATGTCTCTGCATCACGTGAATCGCTGCAGTGCTACACACTAGGCTTCACCACAACATAAACCTTCCCAAGAGGACAATTGTTCAGGCTGCCCCTTCCCCTGAAACATTGCACCTGGATGGGAACTGCATGACGGTGGTACGGCCAAAAAGGGTCAGTCCCATTGAGGCAGTCAGCCTGGAGAGAAAAATCATAGGAGGTGCTAGAAATCAAAGTCCTACAAGACTCTGATTCTCAGCTGGACACATCAGAGATTAAAGAGAAAAAAAAAAAAAAAAAAAAAAAAGAGAAAAGCATTTCATTTCAGTTAAACAAGCAGTATGAGTAAGTGTGAGCCTGGAAAGGCCATAGGAAGTAGATTTTTTTCCTAAAACGAGTTGGACTTCCACAAACTGTTTCAACTTTTTGTTTCCAAGTCATGAGGAAGAAAAATTAGGAGTACTAGAATTGTCCATGGTATGGGAATCCTGGTCTTTTTCCCACATATCAGAACAATCTCAGGTTTTCTGCATTTAAGAAGGATGTGGACAGGAAGTGAAAAAAATCAGATTTTTCTTTCTCAACATTGCTATTTTAATTTCTCAATGATTCTGGAAGAACAGGC
This sequence comes from Anser anser, assembly GCF_964211835.1. Taxonomy (NCBI): domain Eukaryota; kingdom Metazoa; phylum Chordata; class Aves; order Anseriformes; family Anatidae; genus Anser; species Anser anser. The sequence goes on from NC_139722.1 coordinate 79,928,395, forward strand.
TGTCCTGGTACACATTCAGAGGCTCCTTTTCAAAATAAAAATAGGTCACTTTTTTTTTTTAGATGAAAATAAATTGGCAGAAAATAAAAGATATAAATCCTACAGTACATTTTTCTAGGAGCTATAATTATAGTTCATTCTTTTCAAGGTAAATTAAATCCATGATTAACAATGCTTTTGCTCAGAACTAAAATGATATTCAGACAATCCTATGCCCCAAAACTCTTTCTTATCGTTACATTTCTAAAGACAAGATATTTTCACATGTGAATAACTCCCTGAAGGACAAGTGTTTATAACAGATGTGATAACGAGAAGTTGATTATTTCATTTGAATTTAACAAATAATGCGAAATCATTTAGCAGTAACTCCTTTTAATTATAAAGCAAGAACATCCTTTTCTTCTGACTTTTCAAACAGCGCGAGCAGAGCTGTTGCTTTAAATTGATGTTTCAGGCAATCTCACACATTCCCTGATCACCTTAGCATTTTATATATGGTTAGTATGCACATTTACTTGCTCTATATGCCCAAGGGTCAAAGGATGGTGTAGGCTGCACAATATGAGCAATCAAATATTTATGCAGGTGGATAACATAACTGCTGGATATGCTTTAAGTGCTCCAATACAAGAAACAAAATATGGGTGTGGAGGAAAAGGATCTGCACAATACAAACGTTATCCACATTCAATAGCTACTGGGAACTTTGTTCAAGTTATACTATCTACCTTCTGCTTGTTTTAATCCCAGTCCATCCATGAGATGGTGTCACCAAAGAAAAATAAAAGTAGCACGGCTACTTTTGGTAGAACTGCTTCACTTAATTCTCTCCTTTCTAAACATCTACATTCAAGGAGATGGCAATACTTTTCCTCTTCTTCCTCTTGTTGTAACTTGATACAGCAATTGCATATATTAAGTACTTAAGGTTGTGCTGCCTTGATCACAGGTAACTTCATATGTCTTGCAAAAAGGCAATAGGTTTCCTCCTCTGGGATGCAGACTCAGCCATAGCTGTTTCCAGACAATTTATGAAACAATTTTATAGTCTCAGGCTCCCAAATTAAGGTGTAATGAGGTGGAGGAGATGTATAGGCTATCACGGCATCTCATGATAAGTAACCTTCAAAAGAGCATTGGATAAAATGGTCGGATTCATAGTACATGTGCATTGTTTCTGGGACCTATCCCCAACTCTGCATGTCTGGAAAAAAGCAGTTTGCAAATTAGTTGTAAAAACTGGGGCGTTCCTTGGTTAGTGACTAAGGACTCCAGCTACCCCTGGGAGCATGGAGCTTCTTGTTCAACACGAAGACTTAATGCCTGGCTAAGGGACTTTTGAGTGGCACCTCATCACGTAGCGCCTTCCAAGCTGGGATCTGCAAAGCTGAGGCATGCCAAGAGTCTTCCTATGGCGTCCACAAGGAAAGATTAAGGAAAACAGGACTACTATCAGAGGTTTACATACCCCAGTACCTCTACTAGAGCATATGTCTGGCCCATCAAATAAAAATAAAAAGCCCGCAGGGTGCTCTGAGGCAGTGCATAGAACAGCTCGATCTTACACAAAAACCTAGAAGGATTGCCTCCAACAGTCAGAAAAAAACCTGACATTTAATGACAGTTGCTTCTAACATTCCCTGGAATAACATAGATCTCATCTTTTAGATTGCATACCATTTGCTGTCCTGTCATCTTGTTTTCCTTTCAGAATTATCTGTGCAAATTAATTCTTTGTCACAAGAAGAAATGGACGTTTCATTTTGATGTCTAGCTGTGAACGTCAACTTTTTTTTTTTTTGCCTAAGCAAGCGTCGCAGATCAGCCTGACTTTGCATGGCTTAATTTGTGATCAGTAGGCAGGCTTCTTCATGGCTACAACATCTGCCATCAGCTTGAATATCATGCATACCCACTCTATTTTTTAAAATGCATTGTGACTAAGCATTGGACTGTCTTTGAACCCCCTTCCCCCCAAACCTGCAACAATTGAAAACATTTTCTGGCTCTTTGCATCCAGAATGGAGTTTGGCGTGCCACTTTTAGTCCCGCTGAGTTTTCACTAGCCTCTTTACAGGTCAGTGGCCGAACGTGGACATGCCAGGAGGCACAAACAAGAGCCTAAGGACATGATTGCTCTGGTAATTGCCACTACCGAGGAGCTGTGCTTGAGGGGGACTCTTGTACCCCCCAGGGGAGGGTGGTTGGTGTGACCAGGTCAGAGGAGAAAAGCCCCGCATGGGGCTTCTCACAGCCACAGCTGGACAGAGCACAGGACTGGTGAGGGATGGATGGAAACCTTCTTCGCCATCCCATCCACTTCCCTTCTCCCTCACAGAGAACAGAAAGGGATGCCTATTACCTCTGATAGTGAACAAACCCAAGGCACACTGCTGAACAAGCCCCATGACCAGCTCTGGCATAACCCCACTGCAATTGCTTGTGCTTGGGCTTGCGTTGAGATCGGCTCTCACGCATCTCTATGGGACCTGTGCCTGAGAGGCAGGACTGAAAACGCAGCACATAGCTTTTTGAAGAATCAACACTTGACAAAGTATCCCAAAATGTGTTTCTCTGCCAGAAGTTATGCGGCACAAGGTTGGACCGAAAATTCCTTGTTGCTATGGTTGCCGCTTGCTCTAAATCTCTTTACTACTCCTTGTTGAACAGCAGCAAAGGAGAATAAAAACATACACAACACTTGTAATTGCCTAGTGCATATTTTAACATTTCTCTTTGGTGGCTGCTTTAAATTATGCAGTAATATTGCTGGCATGTTTCTCCAGCCCCTCTTCCCTAAGAGAATACATTTTACAGTGCTGAAATTGGACACTGGGTGTAAGAATCACACATTTGAATATTTTTTTCAGTAGCAAATGTGTCACATGCAATGTATTACAACTCAAGCTGTAAAAATTAAGTGGCATTTGCATTCATTAAGCATACATGAAATCTAATTCCATTAGGTCCAGCAGCATTAAGGTCTGTCTGCTGCTGATGATGTTACAGCTTAAGGACATTATATCTTCTGGCGAGATTTTGTTTCACAACCTAATAAAGCCAGGAATTAGATCCTGGCTTGATGCCTTTGCAAATCCAGTGCGATGAACATATAACATGAAAGCTGTGGATGAAAATTATGTATATTCATAACTGTCCAAAATATTAATTTACCAAAAAAGGTTTAATTGATTAAGCAAGCTGTGGGCACCGTGCCCACATCAGACCTAATTTAAAAGACAACAGTACGAATTGCCGAAGCCGAACCTCCCTTATAATCTTCCCGCTTTGTTACAGATACGTTGCAGAAGAACTGCTAACATTTCATCAAGGCTATTTAAAGAATCAAAAGCTTACAGTTACAATCCTCTCAGCTTCCCAGAAACGTTGATCTGCACAATCTCCCAGGAAAATCAGGGATACTTTACTTTTTCAATTTTGATGGTTTTAGCTGGCATAGAAATTAGGTTAAAATAAAATAAAATAAAAATAAAAAAATAAAAAAGGAAGACAAAATATGAAACTTTTTGATTTTAGCTTGTGAGAGTTATTCTGCTGAAAGGATAGTTTGGGTGCAGCATTGCAAGTACAAGCCCCAGATCAACAAATTAGCCGACACGGACAAATCACTTTGTTCTGCTTGTAGTTTCATAGAAGACTTCATGACCAAGAGCACAAGACTGTCCTCCTTACTACTGAAAAATCAGAATTAAAGAGAATTAAGAGAATTTATTTCTGGCACTTGCTATGAGATGCGTCCAAGTGCTAGTGTAAGCTTTCATCCACAGTTCTCAGTTTCTAACTACCAAATTAACAAGGGTTCATGAAGTAAGTGTGCTTACCTTCTAAACTCTTTGGTTTCTTCTCTGGTTCTTAACGACATCCTCAAGCTGGTCCTCTTGTTGGAAGTACCAGCAAAATGTTTATTTCTAATGAACTGAACAACAAATCTATTTCCATGGAGATGAGAGGAACAGAAAGGTTTTACTTAATTATTTGCAAATGATGCCTTATTTTCCTGAAAGTAACTTCCCAGTGTTTGGAGAGGTTATTTTTCAGAAATCAAAGCTCATGGCTGTACCTACAACATACTGTCAATGGCATAAGTGTCCACTACAGGAGAAGGATGCTTGGTTTTGCCTCTTCATGGGCTCTTTATGGTCAATCCTATCTTTGTTTCAACCTAAACCATGCTAAATATATATACATATATGTATACATTTATATAAGTAAATGAAATATAAGTGAAAATATAAAATGAAACCACATTCACTGCAGCTTTACTTCCATTTCCAATCATCTCTTAAGAAAAATCCCCCAAACTACCACAATAGGCTTTGAAGTTCTTCAGACACTAGCATTTATTCTGCCTTTGATATGCGGAGTGGAACTCGTTTAATGCAACAACAGCATCTTAAAAGTAGCCATCTATGTCTATGCTAAATGACCCCTCCCTTTCTCCACAGTCAATGGGAAGAGATAGGAACCCTCAGAAAACAATTAACCTCATCTTAATGTAAGTGGCTTGGGTAAGAGAGTTGAGCTTTTTTTAGGTCACTAACTCTCAGAAAGCTCAACTTCACTGAGATCTCACTTGGTGGCTACTTGAACTGGAAGCTACTTGAAGAGCACAGTCACAGCAGTATGATTCCTATTAATTTATTGCAACACCGTGGGAAGAAGCTCTACGTATCTTTATTTATGAGTCAACAAAAACATTTCATCTATAAAAAAAATACACAGGGGATGACTTAGCAACAAATGGTCCAGCCTGCCTCGTATCCAGCTTGGAGAAAAAGCCATAACGTAAAGTCCCAGTCATATTCAGGAAGAAATTAAATAATTTATTTTTTATGAAGTTGAAAAAAAAAAGTGGTATTTCATTTTCTGTTTTCTAGCTGTCATGTTTTCACACTGGTGTCTGTCTGGAACTTGACATCCCACAAAAAATGAACTTATTGCTATGACACTCGCAGCTGGAGAAACGCAGAAGGCCTGGATCAGAGTCCCTGGCCCCGTCCACTTTGCGCCGTGGCAGTGATACAAACCAAGCAGAAAAAGCCCTTCAGGGGAAGCTGAGATCACTCCTGTCTGCAGCTTCTCTGCACCACTGGTCTGCACCACTGGTCTGCACCTGCCCTTTCCACCACAACGCCCTGTGCCAGACCTGTGCAAAAACATTCACCTCCATGGGGTGCGGACACCGAGCCAGGAAACAGTCTGGGCCAAGGCAGTGGTGGAGGGGAGGAATATTTTCATGGGTTCTCATGGCCCAACATACTCAACTGCCCTTCGTTTACAGTGGGCACTGATTCTCCTTCTCTCTCTGGCCTAGCATAGTGCTCCTGTCTGCAATGAGAGACGAATGTTCTATGTAAATCGCTTCCCAAGGGAGTCGCTCATTATTAATGCAGACAGCTCTGAAGGGAGAAACCCATGGCATTTGGCAGCAAGAACTGCTAATGAAAATGTCATTAGAGAAGTCGATCTGCATGCCAGGAAAAAGGCTTCCCTAGGTTTTCTTTTTCTTTTTTCCTGTCTTCTGCACCTCTGGACCTCTGGGTACATCTCCCTTAAGTCAATCTTTCTTGGCACCAAGTCACAGCTTTACCTGGAAGTGGGCAGCAGTTTCTGGTAAACTGGTCACATTTAGAGAAGGATCTTTGCTTAAATACTGTAGAAATATGACAGAAATCTATTATGCAGGTATGGGACTAAGCGGCAAGGCTGAGGAAGGGGAGACTCCAATGACTGACTGTAGGTCAGGCAATTTCCAGCAGCACTGATCTAGAAGTGGCAACGTAGTCCCTGCTTTGCTGTGTATTCGTAAGAGCTGATGACTGAGCAACTCCCTGGCTTAGACCTTGCAAGTTCTTCATGTTTGTAACTCCTACTGCTCACTGGAGCATCCTCCTGGTCACCTCCATGCTGTGGGATTCTACTTAGCTGATTCAAAAACCAAATTCAATGATTCTGCTAAAATTTCCCTACTCCTTCAAGCCACCTATACCTTAGCATAATGGACTATATCAACCGGAAGCAACCCTCTGATAAACTGACTCAAACTGACAACGAACATCCCTTTTCTCTGTCTCCTGGGGTCCTTCCATTGCCACATCTGACTGTTGAGGGCTTTCATTTGGAATGAGCAGCTGTTGGTATCAGGGGGAGGTCACCCTGGTCGGGGTGCATTTGTGCTGGTCACAGCTCCTGTTTGTGAGTTATACGGGAGTGAGGTGCCTTTCTCCTTAATCCAGGGTCCGTACTGTATGCATGTGTTTATATTAAGCCCCCCAAAACTGTGGATAACAGTATGTTTTTATTAAAGCAGCTACTGTATTTAGAAAAACACCCAAGCTTTTTAGGCACACAGAACATGTTGAAAGCATGTTTGCCAGTGCATTTTTTTTCTAACAATATTATTGGTCTATTAAAAAATAAGGACTCTACTCACAAACCTTACCTCCCTTATATACGGCAGCCTAAAGTCCATAGCCAGAGGATCATGAAGTGGTTGAGGTTGGCAGGGACCTCTGGAGCCCACCTGGTCCAACCCCTGTTCCAGCAGACACCCAGATCTGGCTGCCCAGCCCCACATTCAAGTGGCGGCTTTTGGAGATCTCCAAGGAGGAGACCCCACAGCTTCTCTGGGCAACCTGTGCCAGGGCTCAGTCATCTGCACAATAAAGAGTGCTTCCTGATGTTCAGACGGTACCTCCTGTTCAAATATATTGTTTAAACTGTATACATTGGCCATTATTTGTGCTTAGTACACACTACCCCAGCTTGTCAGTACATTCCTTTTCCCATCAGCTTGGAAACTGTTTCAGGCTTCGCAGCATTACAGCCCACTGGTGGCAAAAGGGAATAAAATCATGATGAGTTCATTTCTTCTCTGCATAGTGTGGCAACGAAACACAACGTGGCAAAAAATGGGAAAAAAAAAAAGGCATCATCATTTCCCCATTCTGCAGAGAAGTGAAGGCACAGAGAAACTGCCACTAACGTAAGTCTGTTCTCCCTTCCCCTGCTACTGCACTTGGCAACAAGAAGGCAAGAGTACTGAAAATGTTCACACCAGGCAATAATAGACAGCCAGCGATGGGCGGGGAAGAGCAAAGCAAAGCTGTTTCTCACTGAAGTGTTAAAAAATAAATGAAAAGTCCAACAGGCAGACAAAACGTAACCGGCATTTCAGAACACTGCTCTTTTTGCCTTGGAAACCTGTGCCCCAGTTTGGCAGCTGGCGCTGAGGGAGGCCCCTGGCAGGTCCCAGCTGCCGTGGGATGCCCATGGGACAGCTGCAATGCTGTGTTGGAGCCCGTATTGATCTGCTGTGGATCGTCCCTGTATCCAGCTGCTATTTATTGTGCAGGACACATACAACGTGATGCCTCGGTGGATATACTTCACTGTCATGCCTGATCAAAAGTGTTGCCTTGGAGCAATCTTAGCTTGAGAGGACCCCAAGCAGTTTTGTGAGTAAGAAGACACCTAAGGTGACACTTGAGAGGATCAGCATTAAAGCGTACTCCTCTCTCTCGTGTCCCTGGCTACTTCAGAAACTTGCAAACAAAGCCGAGCTCTGCTCGATGGCACTTGGAGAGTGAAAGGACCCTTATGCCCTTGTTCATGCTTTATCATTGCTTCCTAAGTAGAAAACTAACTAAAAATGCTGACTCTACTCAGGAACACTGGACTTTTAAGTAAAGATAGTTACTTAAAAGATCTATTGCAAGGATATTTAAGTAAAGGTAAAAATAAGTAAGCTAGTGAGCTCACTCCTCCAGGCCACCTCTGCAGAGCGTTGCTACTGTGGGGCCAAGAGATGGCCTCAGTGCGGGGAGAAGGAAATGCTCTCCCCATGAACCCACTGGTGGGGCACGCACAGAGCAGGCACTCTTTTTGAAATGTTCTTCCTGATGGTACTTATGGTGTTACTGCCAAGACCGTGCTTTCTTGCCCCTCGATTCACTCCACCTACAGACCTGTACTATTCTCCCTCAACTGATTTTCACCCTGGTGGTAGAGTACCTAAATGCAGACAAACAGGTAACACTCACTTTCTGCTTTTGTCTTCTTCTGGCCAGGTTTAGTCATGAATGTAAGGCTCATGTGATGTCTTACAGCTCTCTGTCAGCTCTGCAACCAGCTCCTGAAAGCAGGAGCACAGGTCCCAGAAGATGTGCTGCAGCCAGCAGCCAAGAATGGGTTAAAAGAGCTTCTTGGATGAAATAAAAAATGCTGTGCCTCTGTTAATGGCTGAGATAGGACCTGGGAAAAAGCACTTGGGATGGGATTGCCGATGTGAATTATCTCCCCAGCCTGACAAACAGTTGAAGGGAAGGATTTGCTCCAGATCCAGCAACCTTTCTCATTCGGTCAAGAGCTGAGAAATGCCATGCAGCAGCAGCAGCCTGGCTGAGAAAACAGGAAAAAAAGAAGAAAGAAGCAGGGCAGGCTACCTTCTCCTTTTCCAGCCAGTTCAGCAGGGGAACCCCAAGTCTGTGCCATGCCAGGGGTCACAGCAGACACCAGAACACTCTCTCAGTTTTCACAGAGGACACAATTTTAATCTGCCTGTGTGGATTCCAGTAAAGCCATCAAGCCCACCCTTTCTTATCAGCCAGCCCCATACTATTCTGCGGCAGCAAGAAATCTAACAGATTTTTCTTAATTTGTTCTACTAAAAAGGGGAGAAAATAGTCATTTCCTCTCATTTTTCATCCACATCCAAGTGTAAATTTTTTGTGCTTTGGAAATTCTTTCTTTTACTATACAGTGCGCCAGGGTCTTGTGTCTCAAAGTCCTCTGAACAGACAAGGTATCGAAGATGCATATCAGACACTATCAAGCCATATAAATTAGACCATCCCAGAAAAAATAGGCCCATAATAAGGTAAAATTCCTTAATTTGAAAGACCCAGTGTTGCCAAACACTTAGAGAGAGCTCTTGAAGTTCTTCAATAAAATGTTCTCTTATCAGAAAGCACCAAGTGTCTGAAACAAGCATTTTGCAGAGAAACACAGAAACACTGTCAAAACTTCTGTCAGGAAATAGTTCTTATCTCTAGGGTGTGATTTATGGTCAAAACTTGAAAGAGGATTAGAATCGACAACAGCCTAAAGCCCTGGGCTCTCTCAGACCTGAACTTAGGACTCCTGTGTGCTCGGCAGGTGCTATAAATCACCAAGGCATGAACTACCTACCAAAGTCAGCATCTCACTTTCACAGGTTGGCACTGATCCATTCTGCATAAAAAATTAAACACTGCGAAGGAGATCCCTGATATTTCAGTGGTCAAAGCACTTTTCTGGAGTGTGGGAGGCCAGAGAAGTTGAATCGTTTGCACCTGGTGTGTGATGATTAATGAGTCGTTGGTTATGCTCAGTGAGGATCTTTCTTCCTTTCCACATTTTTCCCCTATAGAAATAGAAGGAACTTGGTTTCAACCCTATACAGAAAAAAAGGGGTGGTTTTGAAACCTCAAAGTCATGTACAACTAGGAAATCATGTCTCACCCAGCTGTTAGAGATGACTCATCCCTGTGAGACAGATATAGTTTTCTTTTGGGACACCCAATGGTTCCCAGGTGAGCAGCAGTGCAGCACTCGACGGGCACATCCTTAACTGTAGGGGCTTCTAAAGCAATCCTGCATTAAATGAGGCCTCTTGGAGTTTGGCAGCAGAGATGCAGCTTTAACATAGAGATAGAGGGCAAGAGCTGTAAGAGTTGAGAATATGCATGGTTTTTACCTTGCCTGTCTCTTTACATGGGCTCTATTGCTTCATGCTTGGGGAGGGGGGGATTAGGATCTAGGAATTAGATTTCTTTCTCTCTTTCTCTCTCTTTCTCTCTTCCTCTCTCTTTCTCTCTTTTTCCCTCTCCCTCTGTCTCTCTCTCTTTCTCTTTCTTTTCTAACAGCCCGCCTGGGATACGAGCACTGAAATGAAACATTGGTTGCAGAGGGACCACAGAGCTTTGCAGTTTGGATGGATCTAGGTCCCATTTTAACCCTAAATCAACCCCGGGATATAACAGTTCATTAGAGTCTAGTGCCCCTGCTTTCACCTTACTACAGGTTAACTGGGAGCCATCAAACAACCAGTTATTGTTTCACGTAACCAGCAATAAAACTACCTGTCTGGATCACTGCACACATATATCAGCAATACGACGTGATTTAGGAGTCCTTGGTTCTGCCATTTCAGTTATGAAACAGCAACGAAGCGTGGCCACCATGTCAAAAGCTGCTCTTGGGGCTGGATTTGGGCGAAGTGGAGTGTACCTGGGAGATTCCAGTTTCACCTACACAAAACAGTTGTTTCTGAGTTGTGCCATTACAAATACAGTGTGCATGCATGTAACTGAATGAGGCAGCAGCCACTGCACACAGACTGGAAGTTTTACCTTTGAGTGTCCCAGAAAAGCTCAAAGGATGGACAAGAGAAGATAGCAACCTGCTGGACAGCAACAACACCTGTGGACAACAAGGTATATGCACAGCCTGATTTGCTGTGTTTTCCCATGTGAGCAAAGCTGCAGCATCATGTAACATTAAATTTCTCACAGCTTCCCTCAGAGTATCTGAAATCTTCTCTTCCAGCCCAAGCAGGTTTCCCTCCCCAGGCCCTGCACAAGGTGCCTCTGAAGTGGCCAGGTCTCAGGTCCCACCAACTCCAGGAGGGAAATGTGTTGCTTCCCTTGCAGCCCCTCAGCAGGCATAAGAGCATATCATGCCTGGATGTATATCGTCACACTTGTCCTTTCACTCTTGTGCCCCTACTTCCTCAAACAGCCACAGGAGAAAAAGAAAAGAAAAGAAAAAAAAGAAGAAGAAGAAGAAGAAAGAGAAGCCAGTGACTTTATTAAAGCTACATGCTTCACCTGTAGCAGGAATATATTCCATTGAGAAAGTATCCCCTTTGCAAATTGAAAGTCAGCTGCACAGTTCCTCAGGACAGAATAAAATTGAGTCCCCTCCAAGCAAACATGTACCTGGATGTCTAGGAATCTCTCAAAAATCTCCAGCTCATCAAAGCACTGGGGAAAAAAATGATGAAAGTAGATGGTGATCTACCTTTTCCAGTCAGTTCCCACCTACACCCGCCCCAAGGAAGAGCAGATAGCTGCCCTAGCATTCCTCCAGCAATTGCTTATTATCCTTTTCTTGAAGACTTCAGATGGCTAAAGTCCCACCATCCCTTTGAAAAGCTAATGATGGTTGCTCTTCCCCTTTCCACTCCTCCAAAGCAGTTTTCGAGCAGCTCTTACAAACGCGAAATACCGGTTTCCTTCTGAAGCGCTAACTATCCAGACAGGGGAGACGGGCAGAAATCCCCGGGGATGTAAATGGTGCTGCCTCTGGTTCAGGTGTGCTGGCTGGCAGCTGATGCATACTGACTGTAGCCACGAAATAATACAACAATGTTTATCCACACACACTGCTTAGCTTGTGGCCTTCGTCACATTGGATAAAGCTCTTGTGTCCCATTTGAAGAGACGGGTAAAGATTTAGCTTGAAATAACAATATTGAGCACTTATAGTTTTTCCTGCATGACAGACTGTATGTGTTTGTGCGTATGTGTATGTCAGACAGTGCTGGAATATTTTTAACACCAAACTGCTGCATCCAGAGATTGGTAAATTAAATAATCATTCATTAGTTACCATAGTGATGCAGATGCAATCACGGCGAACAAAGGATTGGGGTGGGGGGAGAAAACAGAAACAAACGCTGACAGGAGCAGGGCCCGGCATTGATTTCTGTTAATACATTTTTATTTATTAAAATCCCCTGGCTGCAAGATCTTGTTCCATATTCATTAGTGTTTCACCTGCCTGCAAAGGGAACTGGCGGACACTTTGGTACGGCCTGAAAGAGCTGGAGGAAATTGGTATAGCTCTATCGACTTTGGCAGAGCAGAGCCGGCTTACGGCAGCTGGGGATCTGGCAAAAAGTGCATCTAATTCTCTTCAGCTTCTGCAGCAACCGAGCGCTGCCGCAGCCTCTGGTACTTCGTAACTCCTTGCAGCAGCGCTCTCCGGGAAACAAGCACAGGCAGGGAGAAGCTGCCTCTCGCGAAGCCAGCTGGCAGCTTTAGCTACCTCGCTGCCACTAATTTCAGTGGCTGTTACACAGCTCAGCCTTCCAGTCAGCCTTGAGGATCTCATCCGTGATCCCTTGAGAAGCGGCATGGGGCTAAGAGCAGTGCTCGCCGGGCCGCTTTATGTGGGGGGGATGCAGGCCTGAGGCCTGCGGCACCTGGCCGCCATGTCCGGGCCCTCACTGGGAGCCTGAGGGAGCTGCAGAAGGGGAAAGGGCTGGCCCTCCTCTCCTCGGGGGCACTGGCAAACGTGCCCATGGCCAAGTGCCGGATGATAATGCCAAGAAACTGGCCTGCTGAAAGGCCAATTAAAAATTCTTTTTCTCCAATTTTTCTGCACACGTGTTCAGAAAAAAGAGAGTGCCGGCAGGCTGTACACGTGGGTAAGCCAGCTGGGACCACCACGCTGTGGCCCATGGCCATTCCCACTGACCATGACTCTGTGCTTCACACGCCAGGGCAGCTGTTTGCTCTTCATGGCTGCACATCATTTTGAGGAGGGTATGCCTGGCCTGCATTTCAGCTTGTGCTGAAATAAATCAGAACAAACTGGTTTCAGAACTGCCACAGTCCGAGCCTGTTACTCTTCAGGCTTCTGACACTTGGCCAAAGCCAGTGTAAGTCTCCTGAAAGGTGGGATCAGAGTCAGCTTTTGGCTAGCCATTCTCAAAAAAGTCAAAAATTATGTAGATGCTCCTAGAAAAAAAACATTTACAACTTAGAGGCAGAGGAGAAGGTAGGAAACTGGGCAGTATCGTGCCCAAAGGTCTACCTGCAGTCCACCCTCACAGTACCTCAGTGTTTCTGTCCCAAATGACCATCAGTGAAGAGTTATCAGTAGCCATCGGGGCCATGTTCATTTTCATTTTCATTCAACTAGGCACCCCCCTCTGAACAGCACAGTCAGGATAACTACAGAGAGACTGGGCACTCCCATCCACATAGGAAATGGAAAGCCAAGTGGAGAGCCCTTCTCCCAGCTCTAGATTGGTGTTTCAAGAACAGAAAGGCCACAGAGGCATAAAAGGGACCCCGAAGCACTCAGTGCTTGCCAGGGTCCCCACCTTGCCCACCAGACACCTCCCTGCAAGCCCAGGCTGGACGCACGACATGGTTGAGCTGCACGTGGGGAGCACGTCAGCATCACTAAGGTTAACAATACAAAAACAGAAAGGGTTTTTCCAGCCAAACCAATTGAAATATCTGCTCAAGTGAACAATATGAGCAACATATTGCAAATGGGCCTTTGGTGTGCTTTCACAGCACTGTCGTCATCACCCCGTTCTCCCAGCAGGTAGCTCACTCTCTCTGGCCCCTGGGGGACATGATAGTTCCCACCGAGACTCTCCGCCCGTAGCAGTTGGTCATGCACAGGACAAACACGCTCCCCAGGTGCCCTCAGGTACAGTGGGTGCCCCTCATAGCTTTGTGGCATTCATTTGAGCAGTGATGTGGTCTCAGCATCGTGAGTACCATGTTGTAGACTTCCCAGCCAGGAGGCTGGGTACGGCTGGCAGCTGTTTGGCAGCAAGAGGCCAGCAGGACACTCCCTGCCGCAGCACTGTCAGCCGAGGTGCGCAGAGCACACACGGTGACGCAATCGGGAAACTCACTTCCCCATCCCAAACCCACGGGGGGCCATCTGCTAATTTCCTCACTCATTAGCCCTGTTTCAGAATCTCTTCAGTAATGGCCAGGACTTATTAAAGTTTTTCTGTGGTGAAAGCCTTTGACAAGAGCATGTGTCACAAAAAATCGCAGCGGTGAGGCATGGCTTTCATATATATGCTAACCAGCCTGTGCAGCATTACGGGGCCTAGGTGACACTAGAGTAATGCAGCGATCTGTGGCGAAGTGCCAGGTTTCTGCGCTATACACCAGGAGATGGAGGAGCCTGGGGCTGCGAGCCGTCCTGCAGCACACTTTTTGCATGGAAACACCGCCGTGCCAAGCGCATAGGGAACGTGGCCGGGGACAGCCCTGCTGGCACGGCAGCACCAGGGAAGTGTGCGCTGAAGAGAAGCCTTTCCAGCCAGAGAAGTGTTTACGCACAGCTCAGCGCTGAAGGGAGAATTTGGGACAGCTTGAAGTGCTGAGGAATATCACATTTCCGCTGCAGATAGCCAGACTTGCCCGCAAGCAAAATTCACGCGGAGACGTACACAAAGTGAATTTGCTTTTCCCTCTGATAACGTCCCCCCCATATGAGAGGAATCTCTGGCTGGAGTAAATCTGCCTTTGAATGAGGCTTATGCCTCCAACCTCCTTAGGAGCTCTTTGAAAATCTGACTTGAAGAGTCCTGGTTTCCACCAAGATAACAGTTGTCTTATTTATAAAATGACAATAGACTCGGCATCTGTCCACATTTGCAATCTCTAAGGAGAGCACGTATAATAAATGCAAGTATTTTGCTTTGTAATTTTTTTTTTAAATTTAATACTTTCTATGGAGGCTTAAAAAGTATCATCTATTATAGCCCAGAATCTTGAGATGAATAGAATAGAATAATACAAAATCAAACATTTCTGAGGTTCACTTAGAGACACTTATTGGATTTCTATTTCTAGGCTTCAATTAGAGTAACATAATTTGTAAAAGGCTGAACAGGTAATCAAATCGCAATCAGCGAATCTTCTTAAAAAAAGAGGTACAGAGGGAAAAGATTTAAAAAACAAGCTTTACAGATATGAGAATAAAAGTAAACTCACTTCTACAGCCCCACGGGAAAATCCAGATGTAATCAATTTGGGGGGAAATTTAATTAAAAGAGAGAGCAATGGGATGGGGGACAAAATTCAGGTATATAGGAAATCTTTGAGAAATACTCCTGTGAGAACACAGTAAGATCATTGTTATTCTGCTCATACAGTTGACTCATATCAGTAAGCAATCCATATACACACATCACACTGCTTACAGAAGGGAAAAAAAAAAGAAAAGACTCGATCGCTCTCCCTCCCCAAGTAGCTCCCATCTGAGAGGGGCTGAAGGACCACAACAACAGCTTTACAGCATGCCATATATTTTTGTGCCCATCCCCAAAATAGTAACTGATTTGTCAGTTCTGCTTTATCTAAATTGTAACTCCTCACTGGTCTGCCTTGTAGTTGTGGTTGAAAATGACCTAGAAATTAAGCATAATAATAATTACAAAAGGGAGGGAGAAAGATAAAGGACAGTTAGGGTTTTCTCTAAGTAAAAACCAGCATTAAGATCCCAGTGAAAGAAAACCTACTCAGTAAAGCACACAATTCATTATTAAACACAAATTTGTAACTCATAAGGAACATGAAGTTAATGTACACTACGAATAGTAAATTACGTAAAACTGCATAAACTGTGATATACTTACTATAATCAAAAGAGTGTACAGCTCCCTTAGAAAACACTTGGGAAATGCTAGCCACTGAAATGCAGCGTGAGGGAAAGAAATGAAACATAATGAAAATGGAAAAGAGTCTGATGTAGCTCAGAAAGTGTTGTGTTCAATTGGAAAAGCATGTGAAAACCAAGCATAAAATGCCAAGGGCTAAACTAATGAAATTCTTCACCGCGTACTGCAGATTACATACTGCATTTTGTGGGGGGGACTTTTCCTGCCAGGATGCTGCTGAACGCAATGGGCTGGACCCTGGGCTGGAGGCAGCTGCTATCAAGGTGTGGTTCGGGAGAGGCAGCCACGCTGCCCAGGGAATGCAGAGAGCGGACCAAGCAACAACACGGAGACAGCTCAGCAATGGTGGCATGCAAACAGAAACCCAAGGCACCTGGCAGGTGGGTCAGATACCTCCAGCAATCTGGAAACAGCACCTTCACGGCCGTGCTTCAAGGCCAAATGGAAGTCAAAAAAAACCCGAGCGTTTCAAACCTCCACCTGAGCAGAAAACATTTTGTCAGGACAGTAAAAGCGCATTGCCTCACTCGCAGTAGCGAACACGCAGGAAGATTTCCACGAGGCCAATCAGTTCTGCCACCCACGTGAGGCCACTCACCGCATGCTCCTCTCCGAAGGCTCCTCCATCACAGAAACAAGTAGAGCCAGTGGTCCAGGGCTGCTCCATGGTGGACTTTTTGTGGTCACTGCCCAAAATATGAACAGCTCCTTTCCATCACTACCACTCCTGCAGGCTCCTTACTCCTCAGTGTACAACTTCTCTGCTCCTCTGTTGGAACATCCTTGCCTTTATAGAGACCTCCAGGTCCTGCTAGGGCACGCAGCTGCAGGAGGAGGGAATCTGGGGCTGAGAACTCCTCCTGTCCATACCAGACCTATTTTCCAGATAAATATGGGGTTGTCTAAAGAGTAGTTGCCAAGACTTTCAGATAAACCTTCATAACAAAATATAACTCTAATTCCAGAGCAGCTTTACTGCTGTACACCTGTAATTCCTGCATGTTTACTGGAGCCCTGCACCTGTGCAGCTAAAACTGGTCTGCACCCTCACTGTGAAGGGACAGGGGCCCAGCAACAGGCTATGGGGAAAACTGAGGCTAGGTACTGAGAAAAATGCTGTCAGAAGGAGGAAGCAAAAGCAGAAAAGGAAAAATAAATCTCCCTAAGTTCTCAGTAAATTTAATGCTGTCCCGGTAACCCTAGGAGGTAAAACATTTCCGCAGAGATGTAGTTGTCTAAGCTGAGTGTTCCTGTACAGCTTTTCAACACGATGATAATGAAGAGCCTCCTGCTCGTGTTTTCCTGGTAGAGATTTCCAGCTTTCAAAGGGAAAATGAGAGAAATTACAGAAGAGAGATGAAGCCCTTCGTTGATAGATGCAAGGAAGACGGTGTTCCGATTTGTTTAAATGGCCCTTATAAAATGTTCATTGCCTATCAACTGACGTATTAATTATTGATAGGGGAGACCCAGCAGGCAGCAAGCAGCGCTCAGTTTGACTGAGGGTGGGGAAATGTGCTGGCTTGTACCACCAAATGCAGAAAGTGCCTGATCCACAGGATGCTGTCCCAAATGCAAAATCATTTTGAAGGGGAAATTTCCACATGAAAGGATGACACTGGTAAGTATAAATCCCGTTCCCCTCTCAATCCCACTTTCTCTGAATAAATGTGTGTGCCAAAGGGCTTTTACCTCAGCTGAAGCTGTGTATCACAGTAACACGCTTTTTAAAATTCGTATTCTAACTGCTAGAAAAATAAAAGTGAAAAACAGGTTAAAAGCCCTCGTAGAGAAATGAATGGCAGCCCCCCTAACAACCAGCAAGGATTCTAATAAAAAGCAGAAGAAATACATGCATAATGCAGATATACGCAGTATTTGCTGGAAGCTAGCAGGCTGCTAGCTGGAATTGTGGTTGTGCTGGAAGAGCCACAGTCAGGTTTTGCTTAAAATCAGATTATAGCTCAGTGTATTGGGAGTTAAGTTGTGTGTTACAGGAACCTCCTAGGATTTTATGCCTAAATAGGAAAAACTCATGACACCAGCTATTTGCAAGAAATTTTGCCAGCATGGCAAAGAGTTTAGCTGAATAGAAGTCGAGGTGTATACTGCGTGCGTGTTGGATAAGCAGAGCGTGTTGCCCAAACTGAGAGGTGTTTTGAAAGTTCACTCCCAAAGACAACACTGGGGACGGTGTTTTTTCCAACCTAAAAATTCCTTCCATTGGTTTTCTTCCCTTTAAAGAAATCACATGCCCACCACATTTCAAAGGAAGCCGTCCATCTTGCAAAAGCTCTTGTTTTGCTGCTGTTGCTTTTCCCTGGGTCTCAGTAGGGGTGCAGCTACACACTTCAAATGTGTATACAGGAGGCCAGCACATTGCTCACCCAGTGTATAGGCAAAACCCCTGCAGGCAGGCAGGCAGGCAGGTCATACTGCTAACAGAGCAACTGCACAATAAGAGATTCAGAAGCAATAATGAAAGCCCTGTGGAAGAAACTGAAGACCTTTTCAGACCCTGTAAGAAAGCAATCTGTAAGCAGGTGCATAATTACACACCATGGTTCACACATGAACCCTTACCTCACCCCAAAATCTTACTATTTCTTTTTTTCCTTCCTCTCTTTTCTTCTTTTTTCTGCACAAATTGTGCTCTTGGCCCTTCGAGTAGATTTACAAGATCTACTTCTGACCTACTTTTCTATTGTTACTCCTGCAGCTCTCACCAAGAAACTTGGCAAAACCAAAAGACTTGGGAGCGAAGGCCTCCAAAATGCTGCGTTAGTGAGCAAACTTTCCCCAGCCTCACCCCATCCCTGCTTCAGTTTCTTTCTCATTCAGGTCAGGAGCAAGCTCTCAAAGGAAGAAGCCTGATCTCCCTCACCAGGCAAACACTGAATTTAACCAAAACAGCAGCCAGTGGAGGACCCTACGAGCAGGCAAGGACATTATGAACTTTTAGGGAGGAAAATAAACTCAGTTGTCCAACTTGGAGTTTTGTCTATGCAAAATTGGCAGGAAGAGACTTGCAGCTTTGAGCAGAAACCAGGTTTGGTCTACTGTCCCCGGAAGCTAATAATGTGACAAAAAATATTAACAAATGCAAAGACACAAATGAACTCAAGGATAGGAAAAAAGGACAACATGGTTAACTCAAATATTGCATTTGTCCAAAGATGATGCAGAGAAAATGTCAGCAAAAATGAATAGTTTTTGTTTTCCTTCTGCTCATTTACTTTTTGCATCTGGCAGAACTTTGTTGCTTGTTACTCTTTGATCTCTCAATGGTTCTCCATCCCTGCAAGACAGCCCATATATCTGATGCCCGTGTGTGTGTACAGCTACCCCGACTCTGACAGGCCTGTACACCAGCACAGCGAGGTGCTCCAGCAGGCAGCATTTGGGGTGTGATTAATGCTTCACCCTTGCCGAAAAAGTCCAAAATCAATCAAAAGGTCCAAAGCCCAATCAACTTCTACCATTCCTAACTAATAAAGGGAAAAAGAAAAGAAAAAAAAAGAGAGACCAAAATGAATTTTAACAAGTGAATTCAGTGCTTTTTTTTTTTTTGCCTTTTTTTTTTTTACAGGGTGTTATACCAGAAATTGAAATCTTCTGCAACTTAAAAAGCAGCAAGACGTGGAACATAACCAACACCAACACTTCTGACACCAGGGAAGCTTCAGCTGCAGGTCTGGAGCTTTACATTATCTCCAGCCTTCACACACCCCATTACAGCATCAGGACTCCAGAAGGTGCAACCACTGGCATGACAGAAAGGAAAGTTTTCGGTTGTCTGGGCAAAGTGGATGTTTCCAGCTTTCCGAGTATTCTTGCTGGGTTACGACTCTAAGTACTGTTGAAGAAGAGAAGCCCTTTATTCTGTGCAGTACAGCACAATTTATTTTCTTCAAGCAAACAAAGAATACGTGAAAGTGGCCAGAATTACTGCTGTAGAACTACAGTATGGTTTTATCCACAGTATAAGTAGACTCACCAACATCTCTAGCTGTGCTTTTTTTCCTAAATTATACTGATACACATCTCGACCCCAACCCAGAAGGAGTACCTCTCAGTGACACAGATTTTTTGGCCAGAAGGGTCTACTCTAATTATGTAGTTTGGTCTCCCGAGCAGCGCTGGCAACGTCCATTCATTTGTAGCTTTTTTGGAGAACACCAACAGAGGAACCGATTCATTTTGTTTGGGAGGGCAGAATGCCACTTCTCGCCTACTGACGCCTTCAGCCCAGAAGCTCCCTCTCTGGGACCCAGATGAGCCCCCCAGATACCAGCGACGGAGTCACCCTGCCACAAGCAAACCTGTGAGCGACAGCTGAAACTCTCTACGTAGTTGCTGGCCCCCCATGTGATCCGATGTGTTCGTGGCCAAAGACCATGATCAGCAAGCTCCCCTCAGCTGGCTTCAAATACCTGCAAACTCTGTGCTTTCCTGTTCTGAAAAGAACATGCACGCATTGAGCTGTTAAACTGACAGCCTCACTTATTCAAGCTAATACCATCTCCTTTTTGCCTGTGTGATTTCAGAGCAGTTTCCAGCAAAGCTCACCGCATCTATGCAAATACCCTGCCACAAATTATATTGATGATATATCCTCCAGCTTGCAGATCAGATAAGATCACAGCACATTGTTTAAAGATCTGCTTTTTACACAGCCAGAGACCGTGCCAAGCAGCACTACGTTATAAAGCAGAGCTTTTGTTTATAAAAGAAAGAAATAATCTCCCACTGGAGTACTTGGGTTTGTACATGGGAAATTACAGAATTAGACCAGTACAGCTGAACAATTGGGGTTATACTCCCAGGGCTGATGTTTTTCTTGAGCAATATAGTTTTTCCCTACCCCGTTAATCTTTTTTCACAGTATTTTACTTCACGTTGGGGCAGTTAGGGGTGTAAACACGGTCACCGAGGCTCATCAGTGCTCCCTAAGGTATCAGCTGTCTGCTCTTGTTTGCATGCTCAGGGTTGAGCTAACCAGCAGATCTGGAATCAGGAAGCAATTCTCCTCCAGACTAGCTCATCAGAGCCTGCTGCTTTTCGTGTCTCTTCCTCTGCAGCGTTGCCCATGGTCTGGAAGCCTGGAAGCATCTGCAGATGTTACCCAGCAAATCTCCTGGTAGTTGGAAGGACCTGGAAATGCCCTTGAGCTCTCCCATCCTCCTCCTGTGGCACAACTGTAGTGGCATTTGGTCTTTTAGCACAGATTGTTGTGAGGAGCCTGGAAATTGCAGCATCCTGGGATGAGATGAGCTACGGTGCACTGGACTGCATGCCTGCAGCGTGCCTCTCTGCATCCCCAGACGCACAGCCATGACTTGGGTGGTGCCCTTCAGTCCTGCAGCTTTAGCTCAGCTGTGTGGCTGATTCCCATGTAGCTCTAGATGTACATGACTACCACCGAGCTACTGGCCCCAGGTTCATTTACCATGTGGTGAGTGGAAGGGAGTCTTTTGGGGTGCAGTTCATCTCGATTTTCATCCTGCAGTTGGTCAAATGAGTTCCACCTGCTATAACGATCCCAAATCAGGCTTCAGCTTTAACTCCCAGTGACTATGCCAGCAATGTGCTGGGCTTTGCTTTATTCCGCTGGTTGAGAAGAAGACTCTTAAAATTCACGTACAAAAAATCAAGCAACTGACTGCTCTGTTTGTCTGCCAAAGACTGAAGCGTAGAGATCAAAATTATCCCACTCAATTTTAGACGGTCAGCCAAGCCCGCTAAGCAACCTTGGTTTCCTGTACAATCAACAGACAAAAAGAGGCTCCTCGTGTTCCTCATGCACAGACTTGAGATGTGGAGCTTGCACTTTGCTTACCCCTTGCTGAGAACCACGCACGGCCATCCCACGTCCACGCAGGCTGTCCCACTACAGCTGTCCCCTGCTACTCCCGTGCCCTTCCAGGTTGCAATGCCCAAATTCTTGTTGCACACAGAAGGAGCCTTTTTCCTGTCAGCCTACAAAAGCACAGCTGAGTTTTCAGAAAGTATTTTACCCCCTGTCTGCTCACAATGATACAGATAGCTTTCAGGAGAAGTGAGAAGTATTGGGGGGAAGGAATCCTCCTCAGAGAATTTCCAGTGTTAAAGCCTTCATGAAAGATGTCATTATAAAGAAATGAATGAATGCATTTGTCAGCCTCTGGGAGGTTTCAGAGTGGCTTCTATTTTTATCTCTTTTTATCCCTTGAAGGAACTGAGAACTAATATTTGCAATGCCTGACTGAGGATATTAATGTTTTCAAAAAGCTGCCATTCCTTCCAGGGCAGGAAATAGAGTAACCTGTTTGGATTTTTTTTTCACTGGTTTGTCTCTTGAAATCAAATTTCTACAACTGTGTTTCCAGTAAGATGTGCCTGCAGGACCACCCAAACCTTCTATTCCCCTCTATTTATCTGTTATCGGATCTTAACAAATCTGAATGATGTGTGAGCAGCTAATATACGTCAGAAATACAATTCTTCTTTTCTTTCAGTATTTCTGCAACACTGTGTGCTATGTGCTATTGTTTAGCCTGGACTTACAGGCAGGCTCACGTAAAATGAGGATACTTGTTCACTGAAGATAAAAGGCTGAGAAGGAAAAAAAAAAACACAAACACAACCAACGAACAAATGAAAAGGATGTTTTCAGAACAGACTAATCTCACGTCTAACTGTTACATGGGTACCAACCTCCTTGAGTGCAACGATCCACCCGCTTGGAGCAGAAATATTGCTATTTATGGTTAGCAGAGTGGTAAATCATTAGTCCAGTTACTGGTACGTTCCTGCCTCGTACAAGCAAATCTGAGACGGCTTTTTGAACAATCCTCACCCGCTCCTGCAAAACCGGATGAGACTCGTCTAAGAGACAGTTGATGTTGCATTTGATGAAGCAGATGGGTTGGTGCTGAGCACACACTATTACCTTGCCGGAGGCTAGGTCTGTTGTCAGAGCAGCACTTCTGGCCTCCCTGGCCCCGAACAGCAAATGATCAGGACCGGAAATTGAGGCTGGAGACCCCATCAAAAGGAGATGGCAAACAGCTCACTGTGTAAGGTTATATTAAGGACCCTCCCCTTTCGGAGCTGAGATTTCATATATGTGTTCATTCCTTACGTTTTGAATTTCAGGACAAGAAACCATTACCAGCCTGGTCGTATGCTCACTGTCTCAGGACTGAGTGATGGGTACAGGGTGAGGTACTGCAACCTCCAAGTGCCCTGCCACAGAGACAGGGCAGGCTTGCATCTTACAGAACTTTTTCTTCTTGATTATTTCCCCTGCAAAATTAAAATAACTAATTTAAAAGCAAATTTGAATTAGCATATTGAGGACAGTTTATTATTTATGAGATGGAAATCAGGATCTTGGATGACTGAACTCATTAAAGACCATTTGGAATAGTTCCCATCTATTTCTTCCACGGCACCCACACAACAAATAATTCACAGAGTAATTAATGCCATGTCTTCCCAAACAATGCCTGCTTCCGACAGGAACGGTTCAAATAGGAAATGCACGAAACTGCACAGAAATAGCAATAAGCTTAAAATACACACCAGCAAAGCCAGGAAATCACGTGCCAGGGCAATCACGGCTGCTTTAACTGACCTCACTGGGACACAGACATCCCTGAACTGGCTCAGAAAGCCAGTGGAGTTAGGCAAGGGGCGAGTTCAGCCGCCCAGGGCTCCGTGCTGGCATGGCCCTAATCTGACCTTGTGTCAGGAGGTTCGAGACAGGCAGCGCTCTGTCTTTCTGCCCACGCAGACTACACGGCAGAACACGAAAGAAACGAGCCTCTTCTCCTCCCTAGCTGTGGCCCACAGGACTATTTGCACAGCAGTGAAATAAAAACTTTTCCAGCGTTGCTGCTATCTGTAAAAAGTTCCTAGCAGAACAGCCACGCTCTGCAAAGGAGCGCAGCCCTGGGATCCCCCAGTCGGAGCCAGCCAAGGAACCGGCAGCAGGACAGCTGTGTCAGCACGAGCCGTGCCTGGGCTAGCCCTCTGAAGAGGTGGGGAGATAATTAGCTCAGGCAGGCTGCCACATTTTTGGAGCCTTAGCGCCCTGCATGGCAATGCAGCAAGCTACGTGGATGCGCCGACCTCCCCGAGCCTCTCCCTATGTGTCGCAGAGCCCGCTCCTAAAACATGGGAAGGAGTGGGTCAGGTCCCTCAATAACAAATTGCTCCCTTCTGTGGAGGGCTGGCGGCCTCACCACGGGGCTGCAGCACTCTGTTTTAGGAGTGAGCAAAGCCTTCCTGAGGGCTGCTTGCCGTCGCTCCCCGAAGCAGAGAGCTGCAAGCCTGGCAGGGCTGCTGTGTGCTCGGTGCGTCCCAGAAAGCCGTGCCCTTCCAGGGGGGTACTGACCCGCCCAGCATCTCGGAAGCACGGGTTGGGTTTTAGAAGAGGAACCAGGCACAGAGAAATCAGATCTTCGCAAGGAAACCTGTAGCTGCCAGGCAAGCCAGGGACGGATGTTCATTAAAGAGCCATCTCTCTCACATCTTTCCACCTCATGAAACCATGAGATTGCCACCATGTCTCCCTGGAAAACAAAGAGGGCCATGAAAAACACAGAAATACTTGGTTCCTCTTTTTACCACCTCCGCAAAGCAGCTCCATGCCTCCTGTTCACTATGTGTGAAGGAATATTCCTGCCCCTCTCCTGCCAGGCACAGGCACTCGGGTATCGCTCAGCCTCAAGCCCAACCAGCGAGGAGGATCTGGTCCAGCTCTGCAGCTCAGCTGTAACAACATCCTTGGCGCTTTTGCTTTTGCTGTCTCTGAAGGAGAGCTCCCAGAGCAGTCAAATTGATTTTAATTTGATTTTAAAGGGAAAAGAGAAACAGCTTAGAGGTTGAGAATGTGCAGCGAACAAAACAGCTGTACTGTAAACCCTTGAAAAAACATACTTTACAATGGTAATTATGGCAGATTAAACAATGAGTGTCATCAGTGTGATGGTACAATGCACACAGTACTGTTTCCTACTCAAATATTTGCAGACACTTCCAATTTTTTATTTTAATGAAATCTCATGTAACTGTTGAATTGACTTTAGAAACCATCCTGAGGCTCACAAGAGCTTTCACTGTCAGAGGCTCTGTCAGATATCTGTACTGCAAGTTGCCCCTAGTGGTTCCCAGCTTAAGCTGGAGAAACGCTGCAAATGCGGCTTTTTAGGAGATGGTGAGTCTGAAAAATCATTGCCTACAAATCACGGCCTGCTGCTGTACCCTGAGAGGGGCTGAGGACCCATCTCTACAATTACAACGGGAATTGTAAGGACCCCTACACCCAGAAGAAAACTTTTGGTGCAGATTTTCCCTGCTTCACAAAAAAATGCGCACGCATTTTTTCACGATTAAGCAGCCCTCCTTGGATGACTGAACACCTGGAATCCTTTCGTCATTCAACGCATATGTGCATGGCAGGTATGGGTTGCAACCAGGAAGCCAAACAAAATAAACGGATCCCTTTGTGAACTTCCCAAGAGCTTCCCAATTACTGGATGGGGAGTATGACAATGTAAACAGGGATGCACTAATTAATGCTGAATGATGGCATGTGAACCCAGGGGGTTTTCATTAATACCAAGTGAGTTCATGATGTTCAGGATGTTTTATATTAAATAAATGGAAAGATTGATGGTAAAGCCTCCATGTGCTGAAGGCACCCAGTTATTTAAGGAAATCCACTTTGCTGGGCATTATGCAAGGAACATTCAATGGGCTGAATCCTAAGGTTGACCCTTCACTGTTGTTTTGTTTTAAGCAAACGTCTATTGGCTTTAATAAGAACTTTGTTTAAATAAAGGAAGTCACCTCAGACATAACCCTTATGGATATGTCTCATTGTCGTGTTCAATACACTTGTCTAGGCTCCTGTATTTGTGACATCCTGCTTCCTCTTGGCTCTCACAGCGTCATTCTGCCTCAGGAATGGCTTGCCAGATTTTCCCATGTTTCCTCTAAGTATCTGCTTGGACTGAGCTTCCCCAGATCCAAGAAAGAGGACTGCTCAGTACAGAGGGAGAAGCTATGTTTTGCCACAGTCCCATTAAATGGGAAGAAAATTGGAATCAGAAGGCGAGTTGGTATGGGTTGCATTTCCAAGCTGGCTGCGAAAGCCACAGATTCACACATGCCTTACAGGCCAACCATTCCCCACACCCCGACGCAATGAGAAAACAATCCTGTGCGCCTCCCCTGCTGACTCTGCGAAAGTAACTAAGCCGTGAGCCTTAACTCTCACCACTCCGAGAAAGTAAAACGCGAAGGACAGCAATGAAATCTTTGAAGGGACGGGAAACAGGCTGGTGTTTGCCAAATGGAGAAGGGCCACAGGACTGGGCCAATAATGTTTATTTTAACACTTCCCAAAGGCTGTTAAATATGGTAGAGAACAAAAATAAATGCGAGAGCTATCAATCTGAAGTAAGAGCAGTTGGCAAGCATCCTTAGGGTAGGAATTTAAGAAGGGAGATGTTTTGGAGCTGTACATCTGAATAGGCTTTGTACCAGCTTTCCTGACCACCCTACTTGAGGGGCATTTTGTGGACAGGAGAGTACACCCTGAGAATTTGGGGCAGGCCCCGGTACCCTTCGTTTCAATGAAATTTCTCAAGAAATCTGTGCTAAATACCATTAGAGCTGTTCCTAGACTGTGCCATACAACATCAGAACTGGGTCAGCACAAAATTAAGGAGCATGAAGTAGAATTTGGATGCAGGAAATAGCAAAGATCCCTGCAAACGGTGCAAAATATATGGAAGTAGATACAAACAGCAATTTTGGAATAGATTTAATATTCCCATTTGACTTTATTCCTTTTGGAAACATTTTCTAGACTCTTCAAGAGAGAAATCTAAAATATTTTTGAAAAAAAAATGCTTTGCTCATGTATTTTATAACTCTTCATTTTTCATAGTTTTCTGAGCGAAAACTAAGAGTTATCAAAAGCTGCCATTCTTATTCCTGAATTTCTTCCTGTTTATTACCCTTTGACAAGTGGCTGACTCAACAGAGACAACTGAGAAAAGACTGAATAAGTCTTCTCTGGGTGGTATTTTAAGCTGGAGTATTTTAAGAACTACTGTTACATCGCAGCTGAATATTCCAGCAGACTGTCTGACCCCCTTCTGAATCAGAGTGCCACCAGGCTAAATATTTGCACGAATTCGAAGCATTGCCCTGCAGATTCTGCACAGAGAAGAACTATTTTATATCCAGCATTTTATATCCAGCTCTTCACTCCAGCATTTTATCTGTAAAAAGTGCAATCTTTACAATCAACATCAGAACAGGTAATGTCATTGCAGATTCAGCATAATCCATGCTTTCTCAAGACCTTTTTGCTTTGTTTTGTTTTAAATAGCCATACTTCTTCATCCACAAACAGATATACAACCGTATAGCGAGATCTCTTTGTGCAGAGAGATAATAAATCTGAAATCTTACAAAAGTTAAGGGCAAAAGGGAGACATTTCAGAGCATTCAAAAGGTTTGAACCAAAGTTGCTGAGCTGCTGCTAATGATACCAATTGTCTGGGTTGGAATTTTTTGAGATGAAATGCTAGTACTTCAAACAAACAAATAAGGTCACTGGAAAACTTCACAAACTCAGCAAAATTTCTCAGTCTTCCAGTCATTTAAAAAAAAAAAAAAAAAACAGACAAATTGATGTCTAGTCTGAGAGACTGCAGTGAAAAGAAACAGAGCTATTCAAAAAAGGTTTATGGAATGTAACTAAGGTAGATCTTAACAGGTACCTGCAGTCTTCAGGGCAGTAGCAGGTAACAAAACTTCATTCCATAACCCTGCCCGTCTGAGGTGTGCCTAGCTCCTAAACAGCTCCTCTGTGACATGTAGTCTAAAAATGTGTTATCTCAAGTCTCCTTACAATGGTGGGTACCAAACATCAGGATTATTGGAAGGAAAAACGATTTTTGCCTTTTTTATCTGAGTTGCAACTCAACAACAAAATGTTGTTTTCTGTTTATTTTGAAGACAAATGTGCTCAGACGGTTGAGTTAATAATACGTAGCAATGGGAACAAACTTAAAATCCACACCGCCTTCTATTTCAATACTTGTTCTGTTACTAACTCGCTGACTGACCTTCCACAGCTTATTCACACCTACAGTTTTCACAAGTATTCAGTATTTTTTATTTATATTGCATGTACAGAATCAAATACAGGATTAAGGCTGATTTTCAGGGAAATGCATGAAACTGAAATTTTCAGTTTCACATGAAACTGTTGGGAGTGCAGAGGCTCAGCATCTTAAAATGCAGCTACAGTTCCTACAGAATTTAGCCCCTAATTTCAGTCTCAGTTACCACACAAAACTGTGTCTCTTGTTTGCTCAAGCTGGAAGTTTCAAAATAAAGAGCTTAAAAATCATGGACTAAAATTCATAATCTCAGTGTGCCCATCTGTAAAATGGGCAAAACACCTATGCAGCCTCTTCCCTGGGGACCTTAAGAGCAGCTGTTTGACCACTGCTAAATATGTTTGTTGCCCTCAGCGTACCAGAGGTCTTTTGTCATTCTGCCTTTTCAGAGAACGACAACTAAATTGTCAAGCCCTCCTGGGATGGGAAAAGTCTTGCAGAAAAGGAAACAGAAGGAAAAACAGACAACTGATGACAGGAGACGAATGTGGCATGGAAATGGTCTGGCAATTTGTTTAATCTGCTGCAGTGTCAGTACAATGGGAATATCTGAACACCAGCAGCACTGATGGCAGAGGACCTGTAGTCCTCTGTAGACGAACTGAGAAGAACTTAATTATTTACTTCTGAAGCCCTGGCCACAATACAGAGGTCTGTTCCTTAACTGTCTTCTCAGAACAGCTTATGAAAGGTATCCTTTAAATAATAATGATAAAGGGAATTGACCAACAGTGAAGAGTTCTTTATTCATTTCTCTCTGGTTTCTACTTTCCTGAAAAGCGATTGTGATTTGGCAGAGGAAGGAAATGGGAAAAAACGGAGGGAATAAAAAGAAGAAAGGGAGAGAGGATCAGTCTCTCTTTCAGGCACCCTCCAGCTGTGAATGGTGAGGGCATACTGCGACTGTAACCGAACGCCATCAGTTTAGGATACTGTATTTATGGGGGGGAGGGAAATGCTGCAGACAAGCAAAAATAAACCTAATGTCACTCCTTGCCTCCAGAAGCACTCCTCTGCTGCATGCAAGACCCTGCCCCTTCCTAAGGGACTGCGTTACCCATGCTTTTTGTGGGAAAGGCACTGTTGAGGCCTTGGCAGCTGCACCCCTTCACAAACGCCTGGCAGTGCGGGATGTGAGGAGTGCTGTTTGCCTGCCTGCCACCTTGGCAAAAAGACCCACCTGGAAAAGTCCAGAGAAGGACTACGAAGCTGGTGAAGGGCCTGGGACACAAGTCCTGTGAGGAGCGGCTGAGGGAACTGGGGGTGTTTGGTCTGGAGAAGATGAGGCTTGGGGAGACCTTATTGCTCTCTACAGCTACCTGAAAGGAAGGTGTGAGGAGCTAGGGTTCAGCCTCTTCTCACACATAACTAGTGATAGGACTAGAGGGAATGGCCTCAAGTTGCGCCAGGGGAGGTTCAGGCTGGAAATGAGGAGACATTTCTTCTCAGAAAGAGCAGTCAGGCATTGGAACGGGTTGCCCAGGGAGGTGGTGGCGTCACCGTCCCTCTGGGGGCTTTTAAGGAAAGGCTGGACATGGTGCTTAGGGACGTGATTTAGTGGGTGATATTGGTCATGTGGGGGTGGTTGGAGCAGATCATCATGGAGGTGTTTTCCAACCTTAATGATTCCATGATTTTATCCAACCAACAGCCATTTTGGGGCTTTCCTCTTGATGGGGGCTTCCACTTTGCCCCCAAGAGGGGTTTTGAGGAGAACCGTGCCACGGCTGCCTAGCTTGGATGTGGCTCTGGCCACGGCTCCTTCTCACTGAGAAATCCAGGGCACAGTCCCAAACAAACATGGGGGGCTCAAGCCCACCGCCCTGCTGGTCAGGCAGTCCCCCCGTGTGGACTGCAGCGGCAGCAGCAGGCTTCGAAGACCGCCTGCCCGCGTCCTCCCCAGCCTCACCGCGGCCTTTGTCGCCTGCCGGTCTCCCGGCGACAGGCCCTGTGAGCTCACACAGGGCCGGGCATAAGAGCAGGCTGCGGCTGGGCACCGCTGCTAGTGCTGGTGGTCACTGCTGCTAGAGCTGTTGGTCACTGCCGCTAGTGCTGGTGGTCACTGCTGCTAGAGCTGTTGGTCACTGCCGCTAGTGCTGGTGGTCACTGCCGGAGCTCTGCTCAGCGTGACAGCCATCTCCAGTGTTCTTTTGTGTTCATCAGGAGAGAGCAGGATGAAGTTCGACCTGGCTCTCCTCCTGGCCATCGCTCTGGCCGTGGCTGTGTTCCGCGCCTGTGGCCTCGGCCTCTGCGGCCACCGCCGCTAGGAAAGGGTCAGGGTCAGCAGGAGCCTTGGCATCAAGCACCTGGTCTCCAACTGGCCCTGCAGCCTCGGCCTTTCCAGCTGCCCCAGCCGGATCCGGCTCAGGCTGAACACCATGGTCCCTTCAGAGGGCCCACAGCAACGTCCCGTCGGCACCGAGCGCCAGCCCTCCGAGCTGCCCTACCCCCTGGGCCACTACTGGGAATACCTTGCCCAGGGCAGGAGCGTCTGGCTGCTGTGCAATAACCGGGACGCCATCTGCCTCCTCGGCGTGGGGCTGCTTGCCTCAGCCTCTGGAGAAGTGCGAAGAGATACAGCAGACAGGTGAGTGGTGGAGACGCAGTGTGCAGGAAAGGGCCAGCCTGTGGCGAGCGGACCACAAGGACCTTGGCCACAAGGCTTCCCAGGAAAGAACAAAACCCAGCAGGCATAAAGAAGCCTTAGCAGGCCCCGAGAGGCCCTCTGCCTCTTCCCCAGCCGCACGGCTGACAGCCGCTGGGAGCCCCAAGCATGGGCCAGGGCCTGCCGGTGCTGTTGTGAGGCCCCGTGACTGCCCGGAGCAGTGCTATGAGGCTGGACGCTCCAGAGGAAGCCGAGCCCAGCAGGACGATTCTCCACCCCGCGAGCCCTCAGCCGTGCCCTTCACTGTGCTGCTTCTCTTTTTGCTTCCAGGGAACGGTCCGGTGGGCCTCAGCTTCCGTGGGGACAGACCACCAGGGAAAGGACGCTCTGGGTGATTGTGCCTTGCTCTGCCGGATGGAGGCCAATGCTGCTGTCGTGGTGGGGTGCCTGAAGCACCTCTACCAGCTCCGCCTGCAAGAGCTTGGGCTCCCACTGCCCAGGAAGAAGGCACAAAACAAGCACAAGAAAAGAACAGTCCGCTTGCATACCCTCCGCAAATTCATCTAGAGCGTGCATGCCGTGTACCGGTGACAGGAAAGGCAGTGCAGCGAGTGAGTGCTGCTGTCCATGGGTTTGGGGAGGCTGATGCTCCAGGAGAAGGGGGGGAGAGGAGCTAGGAACCCATGGCTGTGGGTTGCCCCGCAGGAGCCCACGACCCAGGAGAAGGGGCCCATGTCCCTGTGAGGTGGCAGTGGCCAGGGAATGCCCATGACCTGTTGGGTTAGCCCTTGGACTTAGGACCTCCAAGGCCCGTGCGAGGGTAGGCATCGCACCGGGAAAAGGGGCAGGTGGAAGGAAGTGCCTGGCTAATAATTCTGGCACAGCATTTTCACCCATCTGACAGTCAATTCTCTTCAGATTGACAGCGAGCCGGTGAGGCAGGACACACCTCAGCCCTCCGAAGGCTCCCGCGGTGAAGGCACCTGCCCTGACAACTGGATGCCAACATCGCCCTGAACACCGCCTCCCTGCACGGGCACCACCGACAATGCCAGCTGTCCCCTGGTGGGCTGCCCGTGCTCTGCCAGCACAACAGCCAGCGGGGACTCGGCATTCATCTCATGAGGACCTCCGAGGAGAAGTTCCCTTTTCCATCCTCCCAGAGGCACCGCTGGGACTGCTGGCATCCCAAAGGACATGGCTCTGCTCTGTTGCTCCACAGAGGACAGCAGGAGCATGCGTGTGCAGCAGAGCTGGCTGGGGGACTCCTGAACATTTCTGTTGGTAGCAGACCACATCTCCCAGCTGAATAAAGATCATCCGTACAGGAACTTGTGTCCTTTTGGTACCAAGGGGCTTGGGGCAGCAGCCACACGGGAGGCAGTGGGGCAGGTGAGGGCTGCTGCGTGTGGGTTTTAGAGATCACACCTGCAGAGGAGTGAGGGAGCTGGGCTGGGAGAGGAGAGCTGTGAGGTGCCACCCAGGCGCCTATGCCCCAGGAGGAGAGACCACATCCTGGCAGGGTGCCCGTGTCCCACTGAGGTTTCCTTGGGGGTGCCCATGGCCCTGGGAGGTGGCAGTGGCTGGTGAGTGCCCAGGACCTTGTGAGTCATGTCCCTGGGGGACTAATTCCAGACTAACTCCGCTCCTACTTCACAACACTTTGCATTTGAAGGCTCTGCATAGGGACCTGCAAAGTTTGGATCAATGGCAGAGGCCAAGGGGATGAGGTTCAACATGGCCAAGGGCCGGGTCCTGCGCTTTGGCCACAACAACCCCATGCAGCGCTACAGGCTTGGGACAGAGCGACTCGAAAGCTGTGCAGAGGAAAAGGATCGGGGGGGTCGATGCTCACCTGAACGTGAGCTGGCAGTGTGCCTAGGTGGCCAGAAAGACCACCAGCGTGCCTGGCTTGTATCAGGAATAGCGTAGCCAGCAGGACCAGGGAGGTGGTCGTTCCTTGCATTCATCTGTGGTGAGGCCGCACCTCGAGTGCTGTGTTCAGCTGTGGGCCCCTCACTACAAGAAGGACATGGAGGCCCTGGAGCGTGTCCAGAGAACGGCTAAGAAGCTGGTGAAGGGCCTGGGACACAAGTCCTGTGAGGAGCGGCTGAGGGAACTGGGGTTGTTTAGTCTGGAGAAGAGGAGGCTCGGGGAGACTTATTGCTCTCTACAACTACCTGAAAGGAATGTTTGGGGAGCTGGGGGTCGGCCTCTTCTCACAGGTGATAGGACTAAAGGGAATGGCCTCAAGTTGCGCCAGGGGAGGTTTAGGTTGGAAATGAGGAGACATTTCTTCTCAGAAAGAGCAGTCAGGCATTGGGACGGGCTGCCCATGGAGGTGGTGGAGTCACCGTCCCTGGGGGTGTTCAAGGACAGGTTGGGCGTGGTGCTTAGGGACATGGCTTAGTGGGTGACATCGGTGGTAGGGGGATGGTCGGACCAGATGACCATGAAGGTCTTTCCCAACGTTGCCGATTCAACGATTCCGTGACAGGGCCGCGCCCAGGACTACAGCTCCCAGCGCGCTTTGCCGAGGCGCGTTGCCTGCGGTAACGGCCGGCGGGCCCCGGGGGAGCCGTGCCGCGAGAGGCGCGGTGCCGCCATGCCGGGCGGCGGCGGCGAGGGGCTGTACTGCCTGGAGCTGCTGGTGGCGGCCGTGCGGGTGGCGGCGCCGGGCCCCGCGCTGCGCCCGGCCGTGGCGCTGCGCTTCCTCGACTTCCCCCCGCTCCTGCTGCTCCCGGCCGCCTCCTCCTCGCCCTCGCCGCTGCTCCCGGGCCGGCCCTTCCCCTTCGGCCGCGGCAAGCGCTGCCTCTTCCGCTGGCGCCGGGGCTCGCTGCGCTCCGCGCTCCGCCGCCAGCCGCTGCGCGCCCTGCTCGTGGCGCTGCCCGCCGGGCCCGGCCCGCGGCCCGCCCGCCTGCTCGGCGCCTGCCGCCTCTCGCTCGCCCCCGCCGCCGCCCGGCTGCTGCGGTGCCCCGGGCCGCCCGCCTCGTGGGGCCGCCGCGGCCGCTTCCCGCTGCGGGACGCCGCCGGCCGCCCCGTCGGGGAGGTGGCGCTGGGCGTCCGCCTCAGCAGGCTGCGGGACGGCGGGGAGCGGGGCCCCGCCAGCCCCCGCGCTGCCTCGCCGCACGCCTCCTCCTCCCCTGAGGAGGAGGAAGAGGAAGGGGGCAACATCATCTGCCCTCCCGTGCTCTACTACCGCTGCGAGCCGGCCCAGCCGGGTCCGCCACCAGCAGCAGCAGGAGGGCAAGAGGAGCGCGTCGTGGTGCACAGCCCGCAGGGGCACGGCGAGGCCCAGAGCCCCCCGCGGCCCAGCGCTGGGCCCTCGCTGCTGCACCCCCGGCAGCCCCACGCCACCCTGGGGCAGCTGCCGCTGCTCAGCGCCTTGCTGGCGGAGCTGTCGCTGCTCACCGGCCATGCCGCACCCGCTGCCGTCCACCCGCATCTGGCCTCGCTCTACCAGGCCCCAAGGAGCAGCGGCACGGATCTGCAGCCCCCCGGCTGCTCCTCTGTCCTCAAACCTGCGGAGGCACCTGCGAGGCCCCATGGGAACAGCAGAGCTGCCAGCTCGCCCTTCAAGCAAGGCCGACAGGAGGCTACCTCCCGGGAGTCTGCACAGGCTGTGAGAAGACCTAAGAAAGCTGCACCCCAGGGAGAGACGGGATCTGAAAGGAACTGCAAACCTAAGGAAAACAGACCTCCCAGGAGGAAACTGCTGTATGGGCTGACAAATACAGTGAGGCTACGGCTGCAGCAGACAAACCCCGATAAGCTGATACTGCTTGAGAAGAGAGAGCAGTACAGAAAAAAACAAGTGGAGATGTTGAAGGAGAGAAGCCCTTCATCCAAAAGAAAGCTGCTCAGAAATGCTGGAGAAAAGCACATGGTTCCTTACAAGCACTGTAGCAATGGAGACAGTTCAAAGCAGGATGGTCAGTTTGATGAAACTGTTGAGACTTCATTACAAAACTGTGCTCTCAAAGAGTACTTTTCCAGCACAGGAGATGTGTCCCCTGACCTGAAGGGTCAGGTTGAAAGGCTGTTGAGGAAGAATGAGACTGCAAACGAAGAACATACATGCAAAGTAACTGCAGCCCCCTTACTGGAAGAAACCGTATTAAAGTCTGCTCACAAGGAAAGGGAATTGAAAGTCCAGCTTCCAGCTGCTGTCCCATCAGATGCTAATGCAAAGGGAAGTAATGGTAATGAGGAAGAAATACACTTACTTCATCATAAAACCACGGAGCATGATGATGTTTCTGTTGTAAGTGATCACAAACCAAGCCCCGGCACGAGTGTTGAAAAGAACTCTGAACTCATATACTCAGATGACTTTGTTGCTAGTCCTGACAACACAGCTTATTCAGAAGATTTCACCAGTGCTGAGTGTACAGGCAGGGACTTGGAAGCTTTTGACAGCAGTCCTGAACCTCTCTGGCTTGAAAGCCCAAAGCGACCTTGGTCAGATACAGAGCCAGAATCTATCAGGTCCAGAGTTTCAAAGGCAAGTCAAAGAGCTGAAAGTACATCAGATCTTCTTCCAGTGCAGTCAGCTTCATCCCCAGTCCACTCTTTGAAGAGAAACCGCAAGTTAAAAAACAGCAAAAGAGCTAGGGGTGAATCTGTTGATGTACTTAATGATGTCTCCATTCGGGCAGGGTTATTCGATGAAGAGCAAAAAGCCCAACAGATCAATAAGGATGAGAACAGAGTTGATCGGGATATTAAACAAGCATCTATACCAAGAAGCAAACAAGTTAGCACTGATACTGATCAGAATGTAGGAAAGGGGCAGGCCTCCGCAGAAAAAAGCCAGTCACTAACTCAAGTTAGCTCTTACTTGCCACCGGACTTGTCTGATCTTGAACCTAGTGCCCTGGAAAGCAGTTTGTCAGACAAAGACAGTGATTTCTTGGGACAACTACATGTTCCTAACCAATACAAAGACATCAGTGAACTTGTAATAAACAATCTTCCTGGATATACAATGTAATCACAATTTGTCACTGCCTGGATTAAAATATGGTATTTAAACTATTTGTATAAAGTGTTACATGTAGCTACAAGTAATACAAGCTAATTTAAGACCACATCATGCACATTTAATATATTGGTGAATTTACTTACGAGTTTTTCAAATAAACTACTAGAATCTCTTAACAAGTGGATCTTGATCGGTACTTAGAGTCCAACAGCAACATCAGTATCCTAACACAAAAGTAATCTGAACAGCACAGGAAAAAAATTTGCTGTCAAAAGCAGAAAAGAAAATAGAAGCAGCAAATGCAGTACTCATAAAACTTGTCCAGGGTAGAAGTAATAATGTATTACAGAAACAGCCAAGTGCAAAATGCATTCCTAGCTGAACATTAAGTTTTTCTCCCTTGTGAAAATAGTTCCATGCTTCATTACAAATAGTTGCTTAAAACAGTCACAGCCAATAACAGCACATACTTTTATCAGCTAATTGGTATAACGAGGCATTTGTTTCACCGTACTGTCACTAAATACAGTGATCAGAACTAGATGAGCTCTTTTTCCATTACTGGAGGTTGAAGTTTCTCATTGAAGTTAGATTTTCATGATCATAAAATAGTTTAAGAATTATTGATGACTGTAAATTTATATAATCCGGGAGAGCTTCGAGGAGTTGATGGAAGCTACTTGACCTTGAAAAGTAAGGGTGCACAAAGAGTAGGAAAGAGAGGGCAGTAAATCTTCCATGCTTCACAACTCCCTGATTGCATTCTTTGACAGTGGGGAAGGAGTGGAAGGGCTGGACCCACAGTCAAGAAACTCCGAACAAATGAGCATATTACATCTTGATTTAAAGATTCATGATAATGAAGAATTTGCCACGTCTCCTTTTCTGTTCTGTTGGCCGAATTGCTGTATGCCACATCCCCTTTTCTGTTACAATGGCTGAACTACCATCTGATGCTAGCTTTTGATCTCTGGTTTTTATTTCCAGTTTGATCACTGAACTTTTGTCTTCTGTTTTATTACTGAGCTTTTATTTTATTTTAGAGCCTGTCCATAACCCTGTTACAAATTTCAGAGACAGTCTTTGACTTGAATCTGGAAAGAGCTCAAGCTTGCTGCCTTGGCTTTTACATCTCTTGCTGCCTCTTTCCACTCTTTGACGAGTTCACTTCCTTATCCTACTTTACATTCCCAACTAACTCATCATTTATGATGTTTATCCTCAAGACTGTTAAATGATGGACTTACCAACTCCCCTTTTCCCTGCCATTTACAATCTGACTTCTTTCCCTGGCTTTTTTGTTTTTCACTGTGCATTCCTCATGTGACAATGAGGACTCCATGTACTTATCGTAAGAATCTGTGTTTACGCTTGAACATCTTTGAGGGATTTTTTTTATTTCCATCCTACTATATATTTATTTTGTAGGAATGACAGTACCTTTCCTATTTAAATTACTAACATCTGTGAGGATTATTCAAGTATTTGGTGTTGACTTCGGAGAACACTGCTAGCATATTTAATCTAAAGGTAAGTAGCTGAAAATACCCATACGTCAAAGGAATCTCATTGCTGAGCAGTTCTGAAATGTTCTTTAGGGTACCTCTGCTTCATCAACTCCGATTCCAGACAAAAAAAAATAATTCTTTTAATGCCATGGACCTCTGATACACATGAACTCAGACTGCCATTTATACATGGCAATAATTCTGATTTTATTGATGGAGTAAGATCCATGCAGTTCTCATGCCATTGAAATACAAAGCTGCCCAGCCATTTTTACTGCCTGGCTATTCACATGAGTTGCTAACACTAAGAATCCAAGTTTTGAAGATCATTGCTTAAGAAAAGTTTATTTTAAAAAGATTTGTCAACCCCAAACAGCTTGAAATTCAAGGGCAAATTCCCAGTCCCCTTCTATCTCCTACCCCACCTTCATTTTTCAAGTTCCAGTAGTAAATATGGTAGGAACAATATTTTGTTGGTTTAAATAATGCAAATATCCAAACTATTTTCATCTAATTTTATCTGGGATAACTTTTGTAAAGTTTATTCTGTAATAGCATTTATAATTTCATCAGGAAAATGTTGAAAAATGACAGAAAACGTGTACTAGTTTTCTGGCACGAGCAGAACGTTAGCATAATGCTCAACATGTTTTAGTAGGTTTTTGTCTTTTCAAATACAGACTCAAGGTAGTTACTATTGCACGGAGAGTTTCCTGCCCTCTGGGATAATAATCTTTTCAGACATTATCTATGTTGTTATGAGAGAAAACTATTTTATTTACTATACAAATAATTCCCAGTCAATAAAAATGGGAAGGAACTTCATGTCACTGATTTATCACTGAAAAGTCACAAACCAATGTATTTGCAAGAAGTACCTGTTAACGACAAGAAGATTTAATATCTCAACCCAGCAGCGCAAAACAGAGATATTTACTATTGGTATAAAATATGGAAGAAAAAAAGCCAGCAACAAATTCCCTTTTGTACAAATCCTATAATGATCTACACTCAACTACATTATATTAGCCAGACAATTTTGTCATTATGACTTGCATCCTGTACCCCTGTGATCAAGTTGTTAACATCAGAGGTTTAATAAGATTTCCCTACCTTAATGGAAGTACTTGACCAATTTTTCATAAAGACATCAGTTCTGAATTGTAGGTGCCAAATTGAATGGATTATGATTGTGCAGTGGACATGACAATACTCTGGGAAAGGCAAATTACAGTAGCACAGCCCCTGCAGAACCAGAGCCGTAGAGCTGGGGTGTCTGAGTGAAGTAGTGGGATCAAAGAGCACTACTGCTCTTCTCTGCCCTAAAAGGTCTGATCTAGTCCTAGGAGAGTCAGTGCATTGGAAAATTGCATTCCCAGGAAGATCTCAACCCTAAAACTGCTCCCTAGAGACTGCTACACAGTCTAGAAAAGGAGCAGAGAGGTGAAGAAGCAAATCCCGTCCCACTGCATGCCAAGAGCATGATTTGAAAACTCAGCTTTTTGAGCCAGAATAGCTAATTTTTCCACGTGCATTCAATCCACAGTTCTTTGTCACAGTTCCTGGAAAAATTGTTAATTAGTAATCATTACAGCATGGGCGCTTGCCCACTGGGAGACAGACATAAAGACAAGCTGGTGTCTTGGAGGCCCCCAGCTATCTGCTCACAGGAGCTTTATATAGTTAATGAACATCGAGCAATCCCCACGAACGCACGGTCTCCTTTACCAATGTGGTATGTGCTTGAACACCTAGTCACAGGGTAAAGTGTGACAAAAAAAAACTTACTAAAAGCTACCGATTTCCTACTTTCCAATAGCCCTCAAATTTCACACAAACTGTATTTTGACTGAATTTGCTGTAGTTTTCACTTTGACTCAGTAATTTTAAAGTTCCTTGCCCTACAGTATTAAACAGTAAACTATAGTTACTTCAAAATCAAATTTTATAGTTTTTAGTTACACTTTAAACTTTACTACAGTGAAATGAAAATGTGAACATTAATTACATAAATTTATTATAGCTTATCACTAAAGAAAGCCACCTAGCTTTTTGCTTTTGACTTGCTACTTTAGCAACTGATGTTTAAATCTGCACTGTATTCTAGGAATAGGGTAGATGGGTGTTCAAAACCATACTCTGACTGCTTAAGAGTGGTTCAATCAGCTAAGATAAAATTGAACTTAATATTTCACTACAAGTCCCAAACTAAGAAATAAACTCATACATATACACATTAATTTCTTTCAAAATTTATGACCCTAAAGCAATAGCTTACTATGACTGTCTTTTAAACATCATTTTCACCATACTATATTTATTCAAATAAATGTAAATAGCATTAAACAGCATTATATAGCCTATTATACAGGGGAGATGGGGAGAGCAGGATACCAAAGAGTGACAGCTTGGGTCACTCTTTTACCTCTTCTACTGTAAAGTTTTCCTGCTGTAGGGTAGTTCTGGTCAGTCCTCCGCCCTTGTGCTGTCGGTGGCTGGGAACATTTTTTATTGGTTAAGTCCCAGCCAGGCATTGGTTTCCTCCACTTAATTTTTTATTCCTCAGCTCTCAGAACCCTGATTAGATGATGCAGTTTCTCTTCTGTTTTCGATGGTGTTTTTTTTTTGACAACACTTCCTATTACTTATTTTATAATTTGTAATCCCTTCATCACTTAGGAAATCCTTTTCTTCCATTTTCTGAAGGTACATCTAGCCTTGGTAACTGTGCAATTAATTTTTTTGACTGGATAACTAATTCTCACTACTTTATTTTTTCTATGTCCCAGTATTTTATGATGCCTGCAACTGTAATCATTTGGTTTCTTTTTTTTGTGCAAGTGCTACTCAGAGTTAAATGCTAGTCATCATTTGGAAATCTTTGGGATTCTGCTTTCCTTTTCTCAGCATTTATCAACAGCAGCTACTTTACTGCTTACTCAGCTTTGACTGTCTAGAAGCACGTCAAATCACTGAATCTTACATTCACTTCTTTTAACAGTCTGTGTTGACTTTTAAATGCTCACTAGCTTCTTTAAGTGCTTCACTAGCTCCTGTGAAATGTAACACTGCTCATTCAGAGCTGCAGAATGGTCATCCACAATACCGTGGTTGTACATTTACCCACAGTTATCAGACACCAGGCTTCTCGACCTCTCCTAAACAGCCCTATCTTTGATTCTTTTCTAACTTTTTAATTTCCAAACAAACACATTATTTTAGATGACCGAGGCGGTCCCTGTGAGAATGTGTTCTGGCTTTTATTTCCCATCAATTTCAAGCTAATGGCAATCACAACTGCTATTGCTGATGTTTGCTACCTGCTAGCTGCTTCCACTTTCCATCCTTGCTTTTCGTCAGTACACTGCTGGATTTTAATTTCAGTTTTGTTCATATTCAGATCCTTCCCTCATTTTAAATTCCTTTTATGTATGCAGTTCTGTTATGTTGAAGTTACCATGATGAGCTACAGCTTCACTGCCTTTTTCTTGTTTGGCATCGACATTCACCTGCATTAAATTGTTTTTGTTTTGTTCTTATGATTTCACTGAATCCCTTAAATTCTTGCATGAATTTTATATCACAATTTAACATAAACCTGCCCTGACTTTACAGGCTAGCTTACATCTTCCCAGAAGGGCAGTCAGCATTCTCTATTGGTTTCTAGAGGATGAATTTGAATGTCTCGTGCTGTAGAAGCTGGTATTAATCTTCAGTTCTGCAGAGACCTCTGCAAGTGATTCACATACCAGTTGTTTAAAATAACATGGCTTGGCAGAGGAAATGTTTAAATAACATCTGAGATACACATTACTCCTAACTAAATTAACATTTAAAGGTTGAGTCAGTTACAGTTAATTACCAAAATACCTTGAAAATATTAAGTGAAAAAAAATCAGATGTCTATTATATATATTTATTCTAATCATAGACTTTCAAACGTTTTGAGTGATAGCCTAGGTTTCCTTTATGCACTGCGGTATCTGAGCTAAATCAGGTAAGAATTTGGTTCTTTGCATCCATTAACAGAAGGTAGCAAGTTTTCAAAAGGAAGTGCAGGTATTTACATGGTCAAATCCCCTGAAATTCCACGGGAATTAGTCACCTGAAAAAAGACAGAGAATGGAAACTCGTGCGGAGGGCTCTAACAGCATTATCTCTTGGAATGCAAAAATGTTTTTGAAAGAAGATAACTCATGCTTCAACAAATATTTTCAGAGCCATTTGGAAAGTTGAGTGGTATCATGACTGAAAGAAACCCCCTTAGTGTCAAGGAAATTCCAGTTCTTTTTCTCCTGTCTTTAATTGTTGGCAGATTCAATATTTTTCCTGTCCCTGAGGCTTATGTACTAAGAGTAACCTTTGACTTTCCCCTAAATTTCAATGCCTCCATGCAGTCCTGCCTGTTTTTCCTCACAGTATCTCCAG
Organism: Anser anser; assembly: GCF_964211835.1. Lineage (NCBI taxonomy): Eukaryota > Metazoa > Chordata > Aves > Anseriformes > Anatidae > Anser > Anser anser. The sequence continues at coordinate 79,969,616 of NC_139722.1, forward strand.
AACCTCATTTCAGGGTTGTTGAACAACAAACCCTTGTTGTTCCCTTGACCATGATGTCTTGGCTGTTCCAGCTTTTCCTCAGAACATACCTCATGCCACCTCTAGACCTCAGCTTGCCCATACTTATCATTCAAAACAATCTCCAAACACTTCTCAGACACCTTCACTGGCTTGTTCTCATCTTTGCTACTAAATTGAAGCTCTGCCCATTGTCCGCAGTGCTCTGCATGATTTATCCCCTTCCTCCTTCCATACACCTTAGTGTTCAGTTTTTTTCTCAAAAACTAAGAGCTGCTGGAAATTGCTGTACAGCTGTGTTTCCTTCATGTGGCTCGGTCCTGCCCATTTTTGCTTGCAGGTAGCTCTATTCCTTAAAAGTTCCCAAAGGGAACATGCCAGACACAGAATTTCAGACAAACCACCAGATCATGCTCTGACCTTCTCTACATTACAATCCTTGACATTTCATCTGCCTTCTCATGACTGCTGGTGTTACTGGGATAAAGCTATACTAATAACATCAATCCAAACTGAAGTGCTGTGGTAATGAAGGAAACTCTTCACAAAACACAGTCAGACCTTGCTAACCTAGGACACAATGTAAGGAAAGCTCTGACATACCATGGGATGCAGTTTTAATTTGCTTATGCACAACTCTAACAAGATTCAGCAACAGAATCACTGTATATAAGAAAATCTGGTTTCTGATTCATAGCCATGATTCATACCCATTGCTGTCCTCTTCTGATACAGTTACAGCCTTCTGATTGTTGCAGGTCTCTCATCTCCTTCTGCTCCCATAGTCCTACTTTACAGCACCCCATGCATTGTCCAGTTTCTTTTGTATCGTGGAATAGATGCCTAAGGGTTTTCTTCAAAACAAGAATCTGAACAACATTTGCACAAGATCCTTCAGCACAAAGGTAAGAACCCAGAAAGCAAAGTACTTCAGTACATTACCTATACACCCATTTCTAACGGCAAAACATTGGAGCAGATTCACTGCTATCAAAGCCTTTATCAACGTGAAAATTGGTTCTTTCAATGAGTAGCATATTTGCCAACCCACTACTTCATCACTGTTTTAACACCACTTTTTAACTGCATCCTTTTTCCACAGTTTTAGTTGTTGATTAAACTCTGCCAAATTACACATGTGCTGTTTCAATTTAGTTTGGGTTGATACAGTCAAGGGCTATATCAAGGAAAGCACTAACAGCAACAGAATCCTAGCTGAAATTTGCTTTCTGTTTTTCGGAAACTTTACAGCTATATATAAAAACAGGAGTCAACCAAAGAAATATCCCTTGTCTGCTGCTAGCATCATGTTTGTATGTCCAGAAAAGTGAGTCCTGGGCAAACTTGGAGAAGTTTGGTGTAAAGCAAGGGACTAACTTCCAAATGTTCCTCTGAAACTTTGTTTCTTTTCATTTTTTAAAGCAGAACAGACACTATTTCCCCAGCCTCTGAGATTTTTAACAAACCAAACGGAAGACAAAAACTTATCTTCTAGAAAGTGTGCATCTTCTTAAACACACAGCAAACCTATGCACAGGACAGGTATTCAAGGAATGTTTACAGAAACCATTTGAGAAGTATTTTGAAGCACTTTCCCACTCCACTTAACATCGCAAATAATTTGAGAACAGCTTCCCTTGCTGTATTTATTACTTCTACTTCTGATCCCAATAGGAAGAACTGTGAAGATATGCATTTTGTTTTTGTTTGAGTTTAGCAATAGTTTAGATCCCAGCAGTCCTGCTTTTACTGGAGCCACCTCACACAGACCTGCCAACAGTTCAGCAAGTGGAGTAAATTCCAAAGCTATGGATCAGATGTACAGCATAAAGCAAAATAAAGCTGTATTGATGCAACACTAACAACAGGAGTTTGCTCCCTACACACCAGGTCAAAGAAAGAATGTCTTTCTGGGGACAGCCCTGCAGGCCTTGCATTTTGACCAGTGGGACATTAAAATGAAGTCAAGAACAGGAAGGAGGGAGTAGGTTTTAGGGAAGAGTCCCTCTTGGAGGGACCCTGGTTTAATTTGCTTCTCCTCTGGCTAATTTAACCATCTCAATTGGTCTCTCAATTACCTTCTTGACTACTTGAGGCAGAGTTTGACTTAGGATGCATGGATAAAAATTATTTCTATAATCAGAAGTGATACCTTGGGTTGAACTCTTAAGCTGAGTAATAATCCATCCTGGCATAAAGCACCACAACTTGTTGATTTTTTCCTTTTTCTTTTCAGGTTGGAAGTCGTTCTGGACAAAGAGTTAAAAGTGAGCAGTACCCAGAGAAATGCACGCACCACCAAGCACACTTTGCCTCCCCAGTTAAAAGCAGGAGAGTGAAACAAAAGCAATGGAAGAAGCCAAGAGGAAAGCCCTGCCACTTGAAGCTTCGAACTTGCTGTAAAGCTACCAGCGGTGACAAGGATTACTTGTTCTCTCTTTCCTCCTCATCTTCCTGACAGCTGTTGGGGAACGCCAACAAGACTTCCAAGCACATCTGGAGGGTAAGTGCAAAAAAAAGTCTCTTGATGCGAATGAGATGCTCCAATGCCTCAGCTAGGAAACTTTCCATCTCCAATCCTGCAAGGGGTCGGAAACCCCTCAGGCGCCATATCATCTATTATTACTCTCTATTTTCCAAACGCTGCCTTTGTGAGTGACCTCCATTCCTATGTCTCAGTAGGCAGCTGGTTCTGTCATTCAGTATCATGCTAGTTATTCCTGAAGAGTCCTAAATAGTTCTGTCCATTTCTGCATGAAAGCTCCAGCCTACTCAGAGCAGGCCAGATTCCTGCTCTTACAAGAATCCTCTGCAACATCTTTACCTCCTATTGCTTTATTACTCCCAAAAAGAGTCACAGAACCAGCTACAAGGACAAGGCCCAGCTACCACATCTTTATGTACATGACCAAAAAGGAAAAGATCTCCAAGGACAGAGGCAGGCAAAGAATCATGGTCCAGCCCTGCAACTTCAATGGACTGCAGCGATCACCCTTCTTTTCTGCCACGGAGATGTTTGCCCCACTGCAAGGAGCGAGCTCAGGACATGCACTTAGAAAAAGCACTGCACCACGAGCGCACTTCCCAGCCCAGAAGGTCCTAAGCAAAAGCTGGAGAAGTATAGTGTGCTTACGCCCATCCGCACAATATGTATATCCTCTCTTGCCTGTCAAGAACCTAACATGGCAGGCAGATTTTCCCCATTTGTCCCGTTAACATCTCCTACTCTAAATTCTGATTTTAGGTGTTCCATCCAAAGTTCTGGAGAACGTTTGCCTCAGGGTAAGTCTTACTTACATTGCATATACTGATATGCTGAGACAGCGCGGTTTGAATTGCCTCCCAGATCGGATCACAGCTTTTACAATCTCATAAAGTCTGCTTTTTTGAATATGAAACCAGTAGGTTATTGTGGTTAGAAAGTTGTTAGGGTCTTATTCATGATTTAGAAAACAAAATAACAAAAATAATCTTCCAAAATTCCACATGGAAATGTATTAATTTACACTGTTAAGTAAAAATAACTGCTTTAGTATTTATGTTTTTTAAACAATAAGATATTATGTTAAAAATTTGGAGAGTGCATGTAGCACTTGTCCTGGTAACATCAGCGCAAACAATATTCCGTGCTGGATTGCAGCACATAATGTGTGGACATAACAATTAGGAACCATCTGGTGACCTGGCGCTTGCTGGTATAGGAATGAAATTTCAATTAAGTTTTATTATCAGAAAGTCTAAGTGACAGCTCCCACTTGAAACCCCAGAGCCACTAAACTGTGCAAATAAAGAGAAGGATGTCACCCAGCTAATGGGTTGGATCACAGTGCTTGATTACATACTTTGTAAATAATGTGCTCCCTTCCCGTGTTCTTGGGCACAAATCGCTTATGCAGTTGGATTTCTGAGAAGAGCCGGCCGTATGGCAGGTAAATTGGGAATCACACTGCAATTTACTGAGAACAAGGCAATACAATCGAGGAGTCAATCATCTCCCAGGTTTGACAAGCAAGGATTGCATCTCGTGCAAAATAAGAAAAGCCCAGCTGAAAAGCTGTACTCTAGCAGTAAGACAGTGGTTAACACTGCAACTGTGTTTGGTTTTTACTTACAGCTGTGAAACAGAACTCAGAAATTCTTCTCTCCCACCCCAAAAGCTCACCTTGCTATCAGACAGTGATTCAGATGGTTGTCTTCAGGGTCTCAGAAAAAAAAAAAAAAACAGCCTATCAGCACATTTCAAAAGAGAGAGATTATGAATGGTATAGCCAGGACTATAAAAGACTCAGTCTTTTAGCTATGAAATATGTTCCCACACTGGATGAACAAGCCCTAGATATCCTGTCCTTTCTCAGCCATTGATTACTATCATTGCTAGGATTGCCATCTTTAATATTTAGTGTATAATACTAGGGGTCTGACAAAAAGTATCAGTCACCTCATCCAAAAATGCTTTACTTTTTCCACGTTACAGTTTGATTATAATTCTAGTTCCATTAAAGAAATAGACTCTGCAGCTACTGACCCATGAAAGTTATTACAGATCTCAATTTTATAGTCAGGAAACCAGTCTGTGGTACAATCACAGCACCTGGAAAAGATCTGTTCTGTTTCATCCACTCTCCAGTTCTCTAAACCAGGATGAGAATTTACAAATAAAAAACTTAAACCCAGATTGTGGCCCACTGTACTTCGAGCTCATTCAGGAAATCGTCCACAGACCCTAACCTCTGGAGAGGGTTGCAGTCTCGAGCTCTGGAGAATTTCTCCAGCATACATTCACAGATATGGGGATACGCTTGACTTTGCAACATTATCCATTAGCCTCAAAGTATCTGCCAGCTTAAGAAGGAAAGTAGAGGATTTCTATACATCCCTTTTTAAGTTTCAGAATTCTCCTCTTTTAGCAAAGGAGACTCTGCAGCTATCACTGCCACCAATAATACTGGGTGTTGTTTGTATTTATGCTTTTTGAGCACTTTATATGAATTGAAGCATTTCTCCCTCCTAAAACAGTTTCTCACAGGCCCTGTGTTCAGTAAGGCAGCGAGCTTTGTGCAGACAAACTATTCGTGGCATTGAAAAACCCTAACAGAGGTTGACGCTACTGAAGCAAAACATCAGAAGCATAATCCTATTCTCAGAGTAAGCTCTGCTTGGAAACTAAATGACCAAAGTGCTCCCAAGGGCAGCAATTAGTATTTTAGCCAGTGGATTCATTTGGGGAGACTCTTGTAAATTTAATGAATTCCCCCGTAGTCACTCCATCATCATCACTAATATGCTGGCAGTGCTGCTACAGATAGTGCTGCCAATACATTACAAGCCCTCCCTTACTGCCTGAAATTTTAATTCAATGGGTTCTGCATGCAAACTCCTCTCCGATGGCGCTACTTGCTGTTAATGCCATCACAGATGGGCCTCTTGGGAGCATAACAAGGCTGAACCCGCTACACTTGGCAGGACGGCGCTGGGAAGGCAGGACATTTCGCACCCGAGCTCCTGTTCTCTCTCTCTCACCTCCCCTCCCTAATACTTGTGCCTCTAAACTAGACCATAATTAGATCTATCCCTCCTGGGCTTCATTTTGCAAATTAGAGGAAAGCACAGGGGAGAGGCCTGAGTGAAACCTCAGGCTCCCTGTGTATTCAGCCAGCACTTAGACATGAATATGGAAGTGCTGAATTCAGCAGTGACACACAGCTACAGAAAACAGCGCTCAAAGGACTCAGGGCTTCCTCTAACACATCCCCGTGCCCTTAGGCAAAAATCAACTTGTAGCTACGTCATTGCTGACGGATTTTGGTCTCTCTGCTTAGAAACCCCCGTAAGAGAGATCACGCACCTTCCCCAGGCAACATGTTCCAGTGCTTAATTATCCTGAATGGTACAAGTTTTTCCCAGTGTCAGACGTGAGCAGCTCCTAGCGCTATTTAAGTCCATCATTCCCCAACCTCTACACTACAGAGGGAACGAGTTATTCCCTTCTTTGTTAAGGCAGCTTTCTGTGTGCTTAAGACTTGCCTTTCATCCCGGTTTCTTTTCTCTGGACTAAGCAAGCACAGGTCTTTCAGCCTTCACAGAAGGGCTGAGGTGGGAGGGGACCTCTGGAGCCCATCTGCTCCAAGCCCCTGCTCCAGCAGGGCCACCCAGAGCGGGCTGCCCAGGGGGCTTCTGAAGATCTCAAAGGAGGGAGATCCCACAGACAGGAGAGCGCTTTCCCTCACAGACCAGTGCTCTCTGGTCATTGTTGTTGCTTTCTAATTACATCTTTACTTCAAGGAAGAAGTGTAAATTACCTTGGCCTATGCACAATCACACCAGCGGAAGTTCTCCTAGGACCTAGTAGCCAGGAAGAACTACCTCACACACCTTCCAGTCTCTCTCTGTTTAATATTATCTGCATGTTTAATACACATCCTTCCTCTTCTATCAATTAATTGTTAATTAAAATACTGACTATGCCCAGAGTCACTACAGACCCTTACAATGCCTCACTGCTAACTTATTTCCATTTTGACAGTGACCCATGGAGGAATATTCGCTGAGGACACAAAGCCAACCACATCAGAAAATCCACATCCAGAGCACGTTCCCCAGCTTATCTGCAGGAATGTCAGAGCATCCTAATGTCAGGACACATGACATCATCTGCCTCTTCCCTACCCAAACAGCCTGTTACGCTGTCATAGAAAATAATAGATTAGTCTGATATGATTTGTTCTTGATAAATCCATGCTGGCTATTACTCATTTCCTTGTTATCTTCCAAGCATTTACAGAATGTTTACATGATTATTTGCTACGGTATTTTTCCTCTTGGATTTCAAAAGGAAAACAGTCAGGCACCATGCAGGTAATCAGTAGTAAGGACAATCTGTCCAGAAAAACAAACAATGAGTAAGTGAGCACAATATACCTCAGTGGCTTATGTCTGTAAGCAACCAAAACTCTAATAGATCAAAGTGCAATTGAATAGGGGAAAAAAAAAAAAAAAAAGCCTGTGAAGTGAGGTTAAAGAAATCCTTTATGTTCCTTACTCATCTTTACTCACGGTTTAGGCAGATCCACCAGAATCTGCAGAAACCTAATAATGACAGCATTAAAGCACAGTGGTATGATGAGACTCATTCAACCCCTTGACTTGCCAGGATGACTTAACTGCTACAAAACCACACTAACAAGAAAAACAGTTCAAGATGTTCTAAAGAGGAATATTTGCATGAATTGAAATAGAAGTTGTGTTTCTGATAAGTTGCATTGCTATATGGGCTGGAGATGACTTATGGTCTAGACTTCTCGTGATCAGTGCTTAGGAAGAAGCTTCCTTCCAGGTGTAATCAAGCAGAGGATAACGCCTTCTGTGAAGCATCAGGCATTGGAACTTGCTGGAGACAAAAGAGCCCAAATCGGGTTGAGAGTCAAATGCTTTTGTAGATGTTGTACTCTGGCTACATCAAAAATAATAAACAGAGCAAGGCCATAGCACAGACCCTGGTAAATGAACAACCATGGTGTTTAACAGCCCACACGTCACCTCCCGGGCTTTAGTTGCACCCAGCAGCCTGATCCCAAGTGTGCAGGCTTCCTTGGGGGACATCATGGGCCAAGGCAGTTCCCAAGAAATAGACTTGATAAGACCCTCTCTGTCTTTAGGAGAAAGAATTTGGTGATCTCAAAATGATCAAGGCTCTGCCACTTGGCGATAGGCTGGAAGATAGATCGTGGGCTGCTGTATTTACAGTATACACAAAGCCTTGGAGAGCAGCCTGGAAACACAAGGTTTCCCAGAGTGGAGTAAAGAACCTTAACGGCAATCTGCGACAAGCTCCAAGCATGTCTCTGCCCAATCCTTCATCACCATGTCAATGTCATAGTTGTGGCTTAAGCTGGTGAGCAACTCTCTGCTCAGCACACTGAGAGGCCAGGCTAGGCCTAAATCCCTCAAGTACAAGCCTTGACCCTGGACGCTAATGTATGCTTGAGTAGAGAAACACAGCTCCCTTTTCTCCCCATCCAAGAACATTATAAACCTTCTCATCCCTTGGCAGATCCCAGTTTGCAATTCAGGAGAGATAGGTATAACCCCTTTTCCCTAGGAAGGAGCATTACATAGAAGTGACCTCTTTCTTCCCAGAATGACTGGACCCCCCCCAGATCCCAGCTTTTATGGTAGACAGTCTTGAATGTGGTTGGAAGGGCAGAGATATTTCAGGTCTTCACCAACTTCAGAAGTAAAGGAGAAGCTAAAGCTGAAATGTACTTTAAAAATTAAGGAACCTTAATCATTCTTTAAAACTTCCCTTCACCATTCCTTCCACTTATGCATCCTTATTTGCGTTTTACCTTCCCACCAGCATTTAAGCATTTTCTTTTTAAATTTGTAAAAGCTCTTTCTGAGTTTCCACAGCTGGAATCAGGTCACATTTCCCCCAAATAAAAAGCTGCAGCATCCCTTCCTCCTCTAAGTTTCAGTACTGCTTGGATTTAAGCCTGCACTGAGTCGTGCACTTCATGCAAACGACAGAAGCTTTGCAAAACTTTTGAGCTTTCCATTCATTCATCTTGACCATTTAATCTGCACTTGCATACTTAGAAAATCTTTTAAAGAAACTATTTTCAGTGTATCGTTATCTGATAAACTACAGTGTATTGAGCACCAGAAGGAATAAAGTTGAATGACAGACAACTTGAGCAAAGGCAAAATTTAATCTTCACGTCTCAGCAAAGACTGGTGGAATCTGTAAAATCTAAAAGACTCTTTTGAGTGCTAGAAGAAAGCATCTCAAGAACCTTTTGTTTAAAAAACTTCAAATTTAAACAGTAATATTGTTAAGAAAAGCAACTATGGCATATCACAGATGGACCAAAATTCGCCTAAGACAGATCATTAAAGGAAAACAGAAACATAGCTGGACAGTAATAGCTTTAAAAGTTAAGAAGATCAAGACCAAGAGCAGAATTAGCAAATCCAGAAGACAGCTACAACATGCCTTGCTTCATTGCTTATGCATGACTGCAGCTTTAGTGTGCTCAGTAAATCAGGCTGAACCTTGTATTCAGACTGGCTTTTTAGAAAGATCTATCAAACAGGTAATTCTTTAACTTTTGTATTTGGAATTAATTTTGCTTTAACCAACCAAAACATATCCTTTAAATACAAACTTAAATATGCAACTACCAGGGTAGGAACTGTCATTTTCAATTATAAATTTGCCTCTGAATACTATTAGTTCATTTCTATTTCAAAAGAGTAAAAGGAAAAGAGACAGTACCACCCATAAATCTACTTTTAATTTTCTGGTTCGGTTTGATTTCACTGTTCATGGATAAACATTAGATGTGATGCAAGAGGTTAACGTGGCCTTTCTTAACACTTTTCCTGCAGAAAGCTATGCCACAGCAACTGGGGCAGCACAGAAGATGTTTATGTGTTATGCTCTTTTTTGCATAGTCCATAATAAGAAAGTAAATTTTGACTCTAAATTTGGTTTCTGTTCTCAAAGTACAGCCAAATCAACAGTGGATTTGCTCAGGTGCTTTGGGATTTCAATAAAAATAGTTATAAGTATGTATATGTGGCTTTTAATACAACTTCTCCATTTTTCAGTCTTAAATTTATTACCAGAAGAGTGAATTTGTAACTTGTAAACAAAAGAGCAAGAATTTCTTTACTGAGTCAGATTTCCCAAGGACTTGGACCGTAGGCTTCTTGGCAACAGTAAGAGCTTTGCCTTGGGCCACTCTCCCTCAGACAGACTAGATGAGTGGCATGCTTTATAGTGTGGAGATGCATTCATTTCATGTTGAATTTTACCTGGAACTTACCAGATTTAACAACTGAGACATCTTTGAACACCAGGAGTAAATCCTTACTCAATGCAAACAATGAGGGAAGGAGGTGCAGATTTCAGAGTTACAGATTGGGAACAACATGGCAAAACTATCACCTTACCAAATACATTTAATAACCTTATTTTTTGAGTCAGCTGTTGTTAGATGAAGGCTGTAATTTGCTTTGGATGTACCATATTTAAAGGTCTTTACCCTCAGAGCATAAAAATTCAGGAGTAAGATCTCCCTTCCACAGAGGGCAAGCTAGGAGAATTTGTAACAGAGCCAGAGCACAATAAAGCCCTGTCTTTCAAAGATAAGCTGAAAAGACCTTTCCGCTGGGAACTAACCACTTAGTTAAATAACATGCCAAGTTTTAAAAGCTGCTTTATCTAGGACTTTACAGAGTGGCTGTACAGGGTGTAACTAAAGGGCCAGTAAAAATTATAAGAAAAGGGCACATGTACATAGCTCTTCTCACTATACTCTCAGCGTTTGCTAGTATATAGACTCAGAGTTGCAGCCCTCACAAAATGCTCCAGATTCCTTGGTGCTAAAGCAATTGCTTCAGCCAACTGCATCCAAGACATCCTTGCTCTATCCTTTTATTCCTGTGGGAAAGCATGCATGGAGCTCTCTCAGATCTTTCTGACTTCCAAGGGTGTGAGGTGGCAACATAACCCTTCTTCCAGAAGGGAGAAAGCAAAGGATGATAGTTCACTACAGGCATCTTTTAATTTTTTAAAAGGAAACAAATCAGGCTAACTAAATTTGTAACACTGGAGATATTTTAGGCTGACCTGATGGATGGTCAAGATACTCCAGATCAACTAAGAATCATTATCAAACTGAAATTGGGTTCTTTTAAATGATATTAATTGTCGTCAGGACTCTGCATACCTCTCCAGTGAACTTTGGAGCTTGAGACTGTCATATGGATGAATGCTGGATGAGCAAAAAGATAAGCTGAGAGTCTAACCAGTATCTCTTCTGCACCTCTTGACTGATCAGGAATGTCACCCCACCCATCTCTGGGGTGCCAAAAGCACTGGGCACCCCGATGTTAGTGTTATTTCTGAAAGACTGATTCTCATCCTAGCCCCTATGCTGGCATTAGCAAAGACATACAAGGCAAAAAAAAGACATTTGTTTTCCACAGGCTCCACTAAGCATGCACTCCTGAAAGCAGGAGGAGGCTGTTTATATGCATAAGCCAAGCAAATCAGGAGCTGGAGTTGCTGACAGCCTGCTGGAAGAGCTCTGATTTTAGGCGGGCTGCTGGTAAGGGGAAGGCTCACCCATCAGCTGTTCCCATCCCTGGGTTCCACTGTGCCCCATCCTACCACGGGGTCGTGCAAGGCTGTGAGATGTTACAAGACTAATTGAAGGGGAAAACAGATCACTGGAATTTTAAGATGTCTGTGCTTTTCTCCAGGCTTTGTTCTCCAGCACCGTTTCTCCAGAGAAGCTGACTACGTAGCTTTACCAGGCTCTTTTAGCCCCCTGAGAGTCCCTCAGGCACAAAAAGGAGGACATTTATTTTTCCCGTAGATACCTCCGAATTCAGAAGTAACGCAGGCTATTCATCAGTGTCGAGTTTTGAGTTTCTTCATAAATCTCTTCACAACAGATTTTTCAGATAATAAATATTTATCGACCTGGAAAATCTGACTTTTTGCAGACTTCCTCACTCGTAGCAACCCAAGTAAGTACCGCATTTTCATACAGATATTCTCCACCTGCAAATATCCACTGTCCTTTAAAAATGCTAGGGGTGACATTGATAATAATGCAGAAGTAGCCCCCAAAATAATCCACCCCCCCCACATAACCCACAATAAACTACACCACAAGGGTTATTGTGGGAAAGGAAGCAGACTAGGAGAGACCAAGAACAGGATGACAGGATAAGCTTCCCTTGGGTAAACATCCCAAATGGTTATTGAATCACAGGGGTTTTATACTTACTCATAAAGTATACTTGGAAAAACACAGAACTACACAGGAAAAGCAGCCATCTAGGTAAATGCTGTAGACAAAAACCAGACTTTTCAATAACTTATTTTCAAGCCCAACTCATCCTAGCAGTAGGGAAGGATCAGCTCTAGCCTAGCTCCCTCCAGTCTCCTCCAGTGCCCGCAACACATGGAAGCAACTAGCCTAAGTCCTACAGAAACACCCACTAACCCTGCAGTCCAGTCACCCCCTGCCCCACCTTCACTCAAAGCAGCAACTTCTTTGCTGGGCTTGGACTGTCACCACAAGGCCAAGCTGGGATGCACCCAATCCAGCTCAGCAGGGCCCCCAGCAAGGTAGAGCCATGGAGAACTGGAGAGCAACCCTGCTGCAGTGTCAGCAGAATATGGACTGATGGGCAAGAAGGCTGAAACGGGGTGCTGGGCTGTGGGCAGGGTGGTCCCAGGTGGGGCTCATCAGGGCCATTAAGGCCCCCCAGGGCCCTGACGCTCTTCCCAAATACCTTTATCCAGTGCAGTATGGATTGTAACCCTGCAAGGCACAGTGGGTGTGAAATTCACAGGCAGACTTTGGTGGAGGTCTTACCTCTCACCTTTGAAGGGTGAGCTCACCTAAGGGGTCTCAGGGTTGTGTACCCACGCACACAGCTCTCCTACCATGAGCGACCCTCAGCCAGGTGATGGGGAGCAGCAGCAGCAGGTCCTTCATCGCCATCCAAACCCACCTGTGGCTGCATTCTCTCCTGCCCTTTCCTTGGGTATGGTGCCGGCACAGAAATCCCTCTCCACTCCTTCCCTGTAGCCTGGGTTGGGGTTTGATGCAGCATCCAGAGGCACCACTCGGCGACATGTCTGCAATTTAAACGTTGCTGCCTGCCACCTAACACAAGCTGGGTTACAAAACCGTGCAGCAGAACAATGCAGCACAGCAGTGTTGACCCTTGAAATACCTGCAGACTAACCCTCTCTGCTGCATCACTGCAGCATGCAGTACATTTTATCAGTGCTTGCTTTCTCTACAGCTTCCTGCAGTCCCAAGCAGGGGAACAGCTGAGGCAGTAGCCATTTGCCACCTAATGGCACAGGGGGACTTCCCACAAACACAGTTTACCCAAGTGCCATCTGCTCTCCCACGTAGTCAGGAATGTTTTTCTTGTGTAAGGAGTTTTCCTGATCTCGTTTATACAACCCTCTGAGGCACATTAAGCCCAAAGCCTAATTGTTTTCGAGCTGAAGACATATTTAGACAGTCAGGGTCTAAAATCATGCGTTCTGAAATCTAGTTGTGGTTAATTGCCAAAAAAAGTGAAAGGGCTAAAATATTCTCTGCTTTTCTCTTGCCTTAGCCTCTGCCTGAACTCCTCCAGTTTGTTTTTGCTAGCTCTCTTGTTTACAGCCAAGGCGAGTCTCACACTGCGTCGTCCCAAGATGCACGAACAATTTCAAAGTACTTTGTTCTTCCGCAGATTCCTCACCCTTGCTGGAAGAGCATTATTAATCACCTAACCATCCCCTGGGTCTCCAAACCAGAGAGGCCGTTGCTCCCTGCAGAAGCATCTTCCCGAAGCCTCCCGGCTGAGCCTGCCCGTTCCCCTGCTCCTTCTTCTGCTGACCCCCTGAGTACGTATGAATTGTGCTGACTTTTTGCAAGAAATGACTGCAGGTGCCTAGCACTTTGTTTATTCTGGCAAGGCTGAAAATAGCAACCGCTAACAAATATTTTGCCCTTCACAAGGCTTCTCGCAGAGATGCAGCTGTTATCTCATCTAGTAAAAGTGCCAGCCCTGAGGGAAAAACAGACACTTAATTAGGTTAGGATAAGCTTCAAAAAGGTGACTATCTAAAATTAATACCCATAATGCTGTGTGGGCTTGGATCCTCAAACGGAATCCTCGCTTGTGTGGTAGGGAACAATTATTTTCAGCTTTTTGTTTCCCATGCCTGTCTCTCACGGCTGATGATTCTGTTTAATCATCAAAACCAGCATGGAAGAGGAAAAAGCATGGCTTTGGCAAGGTGGATAGACCCCCCGGGACATAAAGTTGAACTTCTAGAGAATATATCACCCTCTGGACTCCTGAATTCACAAATCTGCCAAGGCACAGAGCATCCACAGAGTCCACTCGGGTTTTACAGTGAGACCAATGCATTATGCAGAACTTCGGGATTTTTGTCTGTGCCCTGTGAAAATCCCCACAACAAATGGTGGAAGCTGAGACACCTTTTCCCCAGTAAACTTTAGCACCTTAACACAAGAAGCTTCCTGTAATTAGGGACATAGTGCCAAATTTGCAAAGAACAAATCCAGGCCACATTAAATTATTATTATTCATTCCAAAATAAAGAGGGTTTTGGACAAAAAAGCCTCCGAAGTGAGATAAGGAACTATTTTGAGCCTCTACCATCCATACAAAAAGGAAAAGTTATTCAAGCACACTGCCTTTTTCATAAAACAGCAATTACAATAATACAAAACACATTTTTGGGGGGGCGAGATTGAGCCACACGAGAGCCTCACCAAGGCATTTCTATCTCACAGTCCACTGCAACTGTGTCACCAAAAGAGCTCCCACAGAGAGACTACGCAAAAGGTCACACTTGAACATTTATAATGGCTTAGTCTGAAGGATCGCAAAACTCCAGGTACAATCCATTAATCCATTTTTTTGCAACACCCCATCATCCTTTTTTATCGAAATTCAAGAAGAGAGACATAAATCATGGGCCTTCCTACTTCTTTTTTTACATTAAGTCTGCTCTGAAGGCTTGAAAGTTTGTCTCAAACGTTTATGAGGACAACCAGGGCGGTCTGTCAAGGCTGTTTCCCTGCTCATGTATATAAAACTATTTTTAAAATTATGGGGTAGTATAGTCTGGTTAAGAGGCAGAAGGGATTAAGCCTGATTTAAAACACTTGAGGCTAAACAATGTTTGATATTTAAACAAAAATACCTTCCTGGGATTTCGTACAGGGTATGTCAAGTTATATCTGTAGCTTCCCATAAGCACAGAGCCACACTCAGGAACTTACTGCAATTAAAAATAAATAAGCCATGTCCTTGTATCAAGCCTTGAGAAAGTAAACGTAAAGGAGACTGGAGCCAAGAAGTTCTAGGACAGTAAAACATTATTTTTAACAGTTTTGACTATGAATGCATAGGTAGAGAGAAGATCAGAAAGCCCCAAACCTGCAGCAAATAAGAAGTGACACCTCACAGTTTAGCTTCCAGTGTAGACTACCATCCGATTTTTCCTCAGATTTGCCAATTTCTCTGCCCCACTGCTCATGAGGCAAATAGCTATTGTAAGAAAGATGGAAATATTCCACTGCCCCACGCAGTGTAAGGAAATAAAAGAAATCGCCTTCATTTCTCTGGATGGATTCCAGCCCCTGTACATTTTGATAGTTAAAACAACAATAAACATTCAGACCCATCCATAAAACGAACCATTAAAATTCCACCGTTTCTCCCGTCTCACCAGGGGAAGAAAATCGGTCTGAAATAGGCATTGTTATGGAAGACTCCAGGGTAAGTATAGCAGCTTCTCTTCCAGAGAATTTTCTGCATATGCCCTGGGCCATAGCTCTGCTTTTCCCATGAAAAGCATGCAACACAAAACGCGTGGACAAGCCAAGATCCAGGGCCACAAGTTACAGAAGGGTAACATCCATCACTGCTATCCCTTTTGTAACACTCCAGCTCAGACAGCAGCAAAGAGGGCTGGAAGAAGCTTTGGCTCAGAGCTCCCCCAGGCCAAAAGCAAAACCTCGTGGGCTGCTCTACAAACTTATCTCATGCTGGATGATAGCTCGTGAATACGAGCTGTCTAGCCCCGCTTCTATTGCTTGTGCAGACAGCAGCCCACAAGAGCTTCAGTTGCTCCAGCTTGTTCTCTTTACTTCATTTCTCAATTCGTGACCTGATGGCATCTGGAGCTCCCGCCTGTAAGGTGGTACAAAATAACGAGCAGGGGCTGTTTCAGTGAGCTCGCCCTAGCACAGCAAGAGCAAGTTCAAGAGCAAGAACAAAGCTCCAGGCATGGCCCATGGTGAGCACGCTTCATGAAGCTCCTGCAGCTACAGAGGCTTCTGTGCACAAGGACAGATGGGTCCAGGTCTTGACATTACGACGCCCCAGAGAACTGGGCAGGACACATCTCCTTCAGTTTCCAAGGATTTACCTCGAAGAAGTCACCGTGTCACGGAATTTGAGAAATTCAATAGCAAATATTAAGTCAAAAGCACTTATATTTACTTTAGTCAAGGAAAGAAGCTGAGGGAAAGTAAAGGCCTTAAAATCTTATGCAAAAAGTAAACACTGCTGGATCTTGTCTGTAAACGCGTTGGTGAGACCACAAACCTTACTGAACCTTTCCCAAAACTGTATTGAGTTTCAGACTTCACGACAAGTCCAGCTGAACTTTGCCTGATTTCTAAATTTTGGAAGAACTGTTGGAGTTCTAGTTATCAGATGCCAAATAATCATTCTTTCAAGATAAAGGGTAACTCAAATCATAATCATTCATGTTGCAAAACTACAGAAGTAGCTGGAGTTACACAGGGGAGCAGCCTGACCCACCATCTTCCAACATTAAATGAATTACAGGAGGAAATTTAGCATTTTTATATTTTACTTTTACAGGTCATTAAATACCAATGTAATTGCTGTGCTGTTTCATTTCTAGAACATGAATTCTAATTAATAGCATTGCAGTCAGTTAATTTAATATGGTAATAGCTCCAGAATAGCTTAATTGTTGTCATTACGGAGCACCTGCAGATGTTCAGCCAATCAGCCCATTCATTACCTGACCACTCTCATGTATCCCTACAGAGAGAAACCTCTGCCTGCAGGAAAGGTAATAAAATGTTTCCAGCACTACTGCTGGAAAAAGCTTTGTCTTTTCCAAGGGTGAAAGGTCTAAGGGGAAGGAGGTGGTTGTAGTTAGGCAGGAGAATTTTTTTTGACATCACTGGCATTTTAGAGAATGGAAGTCTCTCTGAATGTCTGTAACCAGAAGGTGCTGTCCTGCACTGCCTTTCACTTGCAGGGCTGTTTAATTCAGCCTCATGTTGCAGATGCCTACGAGCTCTATATAAGTCAGCACTGGTCCATTTCTATGTCATTTAAAGCAAATTTTTATGTAGACATGATTGGGAAGAACCGGATGGCACTATTCTCACTGCGCTTCATGGCACCCATCTAGATGAAAAAAAAAATCCCATGTCATTCCTGGAGACCTGGGAGAAGGGGGAAAATTGACAAATATGCTTTATAAGTTCAGCTCTTCTCACCAAGAAACTCTTCTTTTAAGGTGTACCTTTTGGTTATACCTGGGCAAGAAAGCAAACTGCTACAGCAGTGCCTTGTCTTTGCCTTCCTAAAGACTCACATTTTCTTTATGACTTATGTACCTCTGCGTGCACCTGGAATCTTAAAAACCACAATCAAAATGAAGACCAGAACTTTCATGGAAGTAAAACACTACTTCCAATCTGAACGTAAAGAAACAAAGGCAAACAGAGAGAAGCGCCTTTCCACAGCCACATCAGTTAAGCAACATGTGTAACAACCTGGAATCACAGAAAAATGGAGGTGGGCCAGGACCTTGTCTTGCCCACGCCCCCACTCCACGCAGGGGCACCTTTAAGGAGAGAGCAGGTTGCAGGGGGCCTCCTACAGACAAACTCTGTGTATCTTCAAGGATGGAGACCCCACATCTTCCCAGGGCCACGTGTCCCCATGCTGCACCCCTCTCCCTGGGACATTTCTGACCCTGCACTGAGCTGGCATTTGCCTCGCTGCAGGGTGTGACTTCTGCCCCTGTGTGACTTGGGCTGTGCAGCTCTGGGAAGAGCCCGGGTCCATCTCCTCAGCCCCCCCAGCTGGCAGCAGCAACCAGATCCCCTGAGCTGTCTCCAGGCTGAACAGACCAGGTCCCTTCATCTCTCCGCACACTGCCATTGCTTGCAGTCAGAAGGCAGCGTGCCTTTATTCTGGGCTTGAGCTGCAGAGATGTGCCTGTCCTTGTTTCCACGTCAGGGTCGGTAGCTCTTCACAACTGGCATGCGAGACTGTACTTTGCCTTCCTAAATTAGAGACTCTGCGTGCTGGTGGGAAGCCAGCGGGAGATGCTGCTTCTTCGGCGGGTAGGACAGTGCCAATCTGCCTACAAGGAGCGCCGGGCCTCGGCGCGAACGAGAGGCTCCTGGCAAGCGTAGGTCCTGGGGCTCCTCTCGTTCCCAAAAGCTGTCTTCCCCCAAATGCTGCAGGCCCCACCTCTTTTCTCTGCTTGGAAATCCGCCTGCAGTTAGTGCAGCCTGAGTTATCTTGGTTGTAATGACTCAAATAGATGTAACCTTGTTTCCAAAGCATGCTGCAGGATGTAAAACAGGAAAGAACTGTTCATCTCTGTGAAAGGCAATGGGCGTTCTCTACAATTTATTCAGGCTCTTACTCTCTCTGCAAGTTAAAACTTACAACATTAATAGAGGCTCAATCCTGACAGCCTTTAAAAAAGGAGGAGGACAGATGACCTCTGTGGCATGCGCTGTAGGTGTCTACAGCACAAGAAACATTATAGCATCATTTTCAGGAGACGAGAGAAATTTCTGGCAGAGGAGCAAGACTGAGCAAACAAGCTGAACTTGCCCTGTGATGTCTCCCCTCAGTAGCAGAGACCTGATTTTGCTCTGAGACTTGTTCAAACACAGCGAAGTAGCAGCAGATTTCAGCACAGAATAGAGCCTTAATTCACAGCTCGGTAAATGTGCCCTTTATTCTGCTTCAGTACAGATCATCCTTATCTATATATTTGACATCCAGGTTCACTAAGTCCAGGGACTATTGTGAAGCAGAACTATAAAAGAACATTCATTCTGATTTAGTTTTGTAATTAAGCTGAGGTCCTTGGGTCTAATTCAAGGCCATTTCAATCTCTAAGCTTCTAGAAGAGTTGTTCCGATTTATACCAGCATGTGTTAAAGAAAATACTGGCCTCTTTTCCTGGAGCTGGACTTGCACAATGCTTACATTTAAAAATAATCCCACTGAGACCCCCATAGCTGCTTTGATTGCAAAAAGCCAAATGTTCCTATCCACTACACAGTGAGGAAAGGAGCAAAGGGCTTTGCGAACTGGAAGAAAGGACGAGACAAAAGCGCAGATGAGATGGGAGAGAGCTTTGCCCCATATTCCTGTGAGTTTGCAGAATCCCTTCCATATAAATATTGAAAAGTTTGATATCTGCAAGTTTCGGAGAAGCCAGCGAGCAGTCCCTGGAAAGGGCATAACCCGTAACAACCAGCATGTTTTTCAGGCAAAGTTAAAGCTGCTTGCAGCAGCGTTAGCAGGAGCTCAGTGCAGCTGCAGTCGCCCCTTGCAGCACAGAGAATAGGTGAAGCAGCTCTGGCAGCAGGGATTTGTAAGGGCAGTGGGATAGCGAGCTACAGCGAAGCAGTGCCCCTGCCTCGATGGAAACGCTGCCCTGCTGAGTCTAGCTGGAGCAGGGCCCCTCTGCTGGCTGCACGGCTGCAGGGAGGTGCAGGTGAAGTCCCCTGAGCACTGCCCACCCCAGTGCGTACCCCAGCCTTTCCTCTCTTGCTGCAGGGAAGCCTCGGTTCTGCAGCGTGCACAGGCTGTTTGCGGAGGTCCTCTCTATCTCTCACGCTGTCACAAACCGCCTCCCTGTCCAAGAAGGCACTTTGGGTTTATGTCTCAGCTTGCTGACAATTTCAGCTAGTTTTCCCTTTCTAACGAAGGTAGAAAGGTAGGAGGCATTCGGCCAAGATGAGCGGGAACCAGCACAGAAGCAGAGAAATGACTCCCCACAGTTTCACGGGTGCTGAAGTCTGATCAGCATTTGGCTGACAAGTAGGAAAAAAATGAAAGAGATGTGCTATCTTCGCCTTCTTTTGCTCTCAAGAAAGACCTTGAAAGGTTTAACATCACTGAGACTGGGAACCTGAAGAAGAGAGACACGGGAGGCAGAAAAGAGCTGACCCCAAGCTGACTCTTCACTCTCTCCTCTGTGATTCACTGCAACTCACCCACCTGACCTGCGGACAACTCCCTCCAGGAAGAGAAAATAATCTCTTTAAAGGACATTTTTCTCTGAATAGAGAATGCTCAGTCATCTACAGTTTCCTCTCTCAGCGTGTGAGAGATTGCAGTCTAGAGTGGAAACAGGAGGCCTGTCACGGCAGGGAAGGTGAATAAGGTAAGTTATCTGCTACTGAAACAAATGGTGTCTCAAAAAGAAGAAGAAAAAAGAAACCCACAAAAAATAAGAAAAGAAAAAAAAACAGAGAGAGAATCATCCAGATCAAAGATGAACAAAAGAGTCATTACCTCGCTGAGAAAAGTCACCTGTGTTCTGTCTGCTATCTCAGCAATGCTACCGAACTATTTCAAAGGGAGAGGAGTGTTAGAATACAAACAAGAAAAGCAGTAAGAACAGCACGGTGAAGTTTTGTTCAAGAGAAATCAAACTCTGAGATGTTTGTGCCAACATGCTAGCCAGTCCTTTGCAACAGCCCTGTTTGACATCAGTCCCCAGGTGGGGTCTGTCCTGTGTGCGTTCACCACTAGCTGGCCATGGAAAGATGTCGGACTGACGGCTGGACAGACTATACTTCCACTGTAGCCATTGGTCTTTTTGGAAGCGGCTGGAGCTGGAAGGAAATGCATGGAAATAGAACTGCTTCTCCTTTTACTGCAAAAAACAAGCAAACCAAAGCAAAACAGGAGGTGTTTCTCTTCCTCTGCTTTTCCTGGATCTGAGAGGACAGAAAGGTAAAATAAAATCTGGTTCAAAAGGATAACAGATTTTCAGCTCCAGGGAGTTATCACTATCATAAATGTCATTATTTTTACTTAATGATACATCTTACACACACAACGTGTAGATAAACTGTGTGCACCTTAGCTTCTGTTGGGAAGTAAAGAACAACGTAACCAGTCTTCCTTAAATTTAGACATTTTGGATTTAGAAAACCATACAACGCTCTGTTCTGAACTTATACATGCAAGCCTTAACATTTATTGTAGCGTACTGTATTTTGCTCCTTCTTAACATAGTTGTGTCAGTCAGCAAAGAGTTTATTCACAGACCTTCCTAGTTACGATTTTTCCAAAGGAAATTTATTTTCCAGGGTCGTTTTAAAAATATATTCTATTCCAAGCTGTTGGAGAGCGTTTTCCTTTGAACGGATTTCCCTCTTTGTTCTCCAGCTGGCAGCCCACTCGCACGGGGTATTTCCAAGACTCACTGCTCACATGCGAGATCCCAGCGACGGTGCAGAAGCCACCACTGAAGATGTGTGATATTGGGTCAGCTCCCCAGCAGGCTGATCTAACCTCCACAGACGAGTTGTTAAAAGCCAGCTACTTCCATCCCCCAACTAGAAGCCTGCACGCAGGTGGAACATTAATCTGGAAGGCTCTCCACTGTACTCTCTGGGGTCATTTGACCAATTCCTATTTGCAGTAACACTCAAATGACTACAGAAAGATGTGAACATAGCTTAGGTAATTGCTCAAGTGCTAAGACTTTTTTTCTCATTCTGCAGCCGATTCTCAGGCCCCCTTAGCTGGTGAGAATGCACTTGGCTCTTGAGATTTAGAACTATGCCATATGCCACAGCTTCAGCTAAAAATGCCTTAGCTGCTGGACATCACACAAAGCACATGCCAATTCCCTGAACCACTGCTCAACCCTTAGACAGACCATTTCTTTTTCTAACCACGATAACTGACTGTCGGTAGGGATTCAAGTGGAGAGTAGCAAATACCATGTCATGGCAGCAAGGAAAGCTAAATCTGTTCAACCCTTGGCTGAATTTGTCCCTTTCTGCTATCAGGCAAGGGTGACAGATGAGACATTGCCTTAACCTGATGTAATTAAAAGATAGACCTGTGGGGGAGACAATACAAGCAACAGCTGTCAAAACAAAGTTCAGGAACAATATTCAAGTGCCTCTTATCACTGTTTATTCATTCAAAGGCTGTAGTAATAGAGAAAAGCGTGTGTACAGCTGCACATGCATGTCTGCACTTGGGAAGACAAGCAGTCCTTGCAGGCTTTGCCTGGAGCTGTGCACCTCTTTGGTAATGGTTGTTAGCAGACCAGCTCAGTACTGTGTATATCTATGCCTACCACTAGACGGTGTTTCACATTTGCAGCAGGTGGAGCCCAGAGATTCCTTGCTTGATGGTCCTTTTTCTCCATCCCAGGGATACTCAATGGACTTAAGTCAACTGAAATTGTGCCTTTGGTTTAGGCCATTTCTGGCTTGACAGTGCTGCCTTTGTAGTTAAATGTGAGTACTATAAATGAAGAGTGTTTGGCTAGATTTTACTCTCTGCAGCAGGGATGGTCAGGAAAACCACTGCCCTATCTTACCATGGCAGTCTGGCTGCTTCCTTGGCAGCCCTCAGCTGGCTGGATCCATCCCGCTTCCTTCAAGCACAGTTGGCACCTGAGGAGTCCCACAGGATTCCACCCAAAGAGAAAACAGGTCTTCCACACATCAGTCTGAAGAGACAAATTCTGGTGTCCGAGCCATTTTTCTGGTTCTGTTCACAGGGACTGCTTCCAGGTACCCTACACAGCCCCACACAGGGAAGCTATTCCTGATCCACTTGTAAACGGCATGTGGCTCCGCAACCACAGGTTTGTCACTGCTGTGACAATACTGTGCTGTCAAAAAAAAGCCAGTGGTCATCCTTAGATGGATGAAGCCAAATGCCACTCTAAGCTGTATAAATAGGAATACAAGTAGAGCCTAAAAGACATTTATAAAATAAGAAACTCGTATTCAATGAAGAGCTGGTAAGGCATGGTCTGGATTACTGCACCCAATGTTGGTGGCCCACTTCAAGGAAGAGACTCAGCGAAAGCGCGCAGCATGGAATGATCAAAGAGAATGGAAAGATTTAATCTGGAAAAGAGAAGGCAGAGGAGAGACTGGTGAGCCTCATGTACACAAAATGCTACAGCAAAGCAGGGAACTGGCTCTTCCCAATGCCTGTTGCAATAGGCCAGAATTAATGGCTTCGATTGCACAAGGGGGATGCAAATTTGACATTAGGAAAGCTTTCTAGTGGGAAGGTTAGGTTAGCACTCAAAGACTGCCTGGGGAGCTTGTGAAGTCTCCATCAGTGGAGGATTTTAAGAAGAGGTTAGACAATCATCTGGTCAGAACAGTTAGGAGGAGAGGATTCAAGGAGCTCTCATACTCTCTTCCAGTCCCATTTTTATAGTCCTATAACAGATTTTTTTGGATCAGTTTAGCTGTAGCTGTCCTTTCCGGACTCCTGCTGGCAGGGATGACATTTGAGAAAAGTGATGGGTAAAAGACTTCAGATGGTGTTTCTACATTTGCTTTGCATACTACCACGCTCACTGAAACTCCCCAAACTTTAATGAGTTAATCCACCAAAACAGTGGTTTTTTGTTTCCAAACCTGTAAGTTTGTAGTGGAAGCAGGGGTGGATATTATGCATAATGAAACCTTAATCCGAGGAGCTCCTGAGTGGTTTGCCTTTGATTTTGTGGTCGTGGTAAGGTTTAGACACACACACGCATGTAATGTATGACAGAGAATAACTTAATGGCATGATTTTATAGCATGGCAAGTTCACTTGATCAAAAAGCATTCATGGTTTTCCTCAAAAAGATCTTGGTTCCTTAAGCCTCACTCCTGCAGGTAATCCCCATGAAACAAAAGGCACAGAACCCACGAAGGAGGCAGCACAACTCATAAAAACCAGCATCAGGACTATGAGATTTTCAAGGCCAAGGCACCAGTTCATACCAGTTAGCTATTACTCTTGCATGACATCCTTGTAACTACTGGCAGCTGGGAAAAGGAAGATGTTATCTGGAATGAAAATCAGAGATTAGGCTAAATTTATATTCCTGCTGCCAGTAAAAACACCAACACAGGAGGCCAGATTTTAAAAAAGAACATGTGTCAATATGCGGATATGCATGTGTTATCTTTTAACACTGGGTGTTCCCCGCTGCTGTATGTAATTTAAAGATCTGTTGCCATCAATAACTTATGTATCCAGCCTTGTTTGAGCTTTATTGTTACATCTTACTGTTCCTATTTTCTATCACAATTCAAGATTTTGATATGTATTTTTAAAGGGAAGCCGTGATTTTTCCCTAGTGTTTTATTTTCTTCTGAATTTCTGACCTAACTATAAACAGATTTTAGGTTTCCATATTTCATGCACGTATCAAGACAAAGTCTCACCTGAACCTTCCTCCCATCCCTTTCTCACACCTTTCCCTCTAGGCTTTACCTTAGATTTCAGGATTCAATTTTTTTGTATAATACAAAGTGAGTCACTTTTTGGAAACTCTTCTTGCAGTGGTACAGGAGTTTTTGTGGCAGTGTGATGTGCCTTCACAAAGCACAGACCAGGGAAATCTCTGTTCTGTGTTTTGTGTTTGCCCATGCGAGACACATTTCAGTGCACATTTCATGCTGAGCCAGGGATCCTCTGGTCTTCGAGTACAATTCCCACTTATAGCTGTGGGCATTAAATGAAGTTAACAGGTGACAAGTTCAAGGTAAACGAGATTCTTGATGACACTCTACATGGTTAAGCTGCAAAACATCTTAGCACAGGAATACATGTTAAAATGTATGTATGTTCAAAAAAGGGCAAATTCACAATGAAAAATCCATTAAGGACTCTTGAATCCAAAGGTACTGCCACTGAGCCAAAAATCCCTGGATCTTTGCAGCATTCTGGGGAGGGATGACTACAAGCTTGCTTTGTTCTTAAACTTTTCTCCAGGCTTCCCCATTTGGCTATCACTGGAGACAGGACACTGGTTAGGTGAACTTTTGTTCTGAACCTGGGTGGCTCTCTTTTCTTACACAGAATTGCCTGTACGTGATGTGGGATGGCTCTGCCCCGTAACCTCTAGTTTCACGCTGGCAGATGACTCTCAGCTACAAAGCTGGCACTGTAACGCAGACCCCAGCAAATCTGAGGTGCCAAGCACAGGACCTACTCTAGTGCAGAGCCACGTCGTGCTCAGAGCCCCCTGCAGTGCAGACGCATCCAACCACTCTCAAAAGCAATGGCTGTGCTGGGTGGCTCCGTATGGCACTGGGGGACCTGGAGCAGCAGGGACACTGGGATGCTGCACTGCAGGGTGGGAGGTGTCTTGGCAGGGGACACTGCCCTTGAAAGCACACAGGATTCAAAGGTATGTTCCCAGCTGCAGCCTAGCACATGTCCCCACCTCATCATATAGTCTGGTGTAATAGTCCCCTGTGGTCCAGAATCTGTGCCTTATTTTCTTCTGAAAGTAACATAGATATGAATTAGCAGTACCACTTGTCCAGCTTGATATCCTTTCAAAGACACTAAGAAAGACAAAAAAACAACCCTTGCCATAGCAACTACCCAGTTGCTAACCCAAAGTTGAGGCTGTTGAAATCTGTGGTCCTTGATATTCCACTCTTGTTCTAAAAATGCTCTGATTCCTACTGAAACCAACCACATCCCTTCATTCTGTGTCACGCACAGACCAAGCATGGTGGGTAGAAAGTACAAAGAGATCAAGGTCTCCACAAAGGAACGTAGAAAAACTTTCCTTCAGCAAGCTGCAATGGGTCTGTATCAAACAGCATAACTGCAGACAGACAGACAGGTCTCTCCAGATCTGTTTAAAAAATGCTGCAGAGAAAAAAAAGCTAGTGCTCTCAATTAGACGGCTGCCTACCCTGCTGGTGCTTGTCTTTTTCTCAACTGCCTTCTCCGCTGTTATGCAACAAACGCTGTGGAACAAAAAGTGGAATCAAAGCAAACCAACTTAGGCTGAGAGTTTGACATAGCAGAGTACAAGCTAGGCTCCCAAATTCACAGCAAACTTCTCCCAGATTTGCAGAAGCACCGCTGGGTTGGCTGCTGGCTCTGCTTACAAACAGGGAGCTGCACTCCACGCCATCAAGAGTTACGAGCCCAGCCCTGAGATGAGGAACCAGGTCCCCATCGCTGGGGCTGTGCTGCATCACTTCCACGGGAGATCGGCAGCGGAAGGCAGGTACCCACCTCACGAGCACCTGATGGCTTTTAGTAGAGAATATATATGAGCCCCAGATTGTTAACTCCAGAGACAGAAAGTCAGCGAGAACAGATAATGCAAGCCTCTGTTCCAAAGTCCATGACATAAGTTGCCTTCATCACTTCAGGGGAATTAATTATTCATACAATTCTGAGGATACTGCGTCAGGCTGTACTGAGACTCAGAGCCCTGAGCTCCTAGCCAGTGTGTGCTATTTGGGAAAGCCAATCTCAAACCATTTCCTAAAGGACGGACTCTTATTTGTGCATACTTGCCCAATCAGACTTAAAATGAATTCCCAAGTCTTTGCAGCCTTCACGCAGTTCATCAATTTCTCATGATCAGTCTGGGGAGGTGCAGAGGAAGGCTCATGGTACTTTCATGTTTTCTCATTAAAAAACACCTATTGTTACATTAATAAGACAAGAGCATCTCAGCAGGACATAGAGCTATGTGACATTTCAAGGCTTTTGAAGAAAATGCACAGAAAGGAAGTGAACCCCAGCAGCTACAGCCAGCAAGAAAACAAGTCAATGAGCTTTTGCTGTGGAGAACAAAGAGCAGGGAGCCAGGGAATAGATGAAGAACGTGGAAACATAACAGAGAAGGGGAGATCGTTCTGCCTGGAAGCCTCATTAGTATCAACAGACATAAAAGAATGAAAGACTTCAGAGGTCAGACTGTTCTCATGTGTCCACCTCACTGAGGCTAGGACAAAAGGAATCGTCCCATTCCTTCCAGTGCATCACACCCTATACTGAGCCCCACTCTGAATTGACTAAACAAACTGGTTACATTTGTTCAGTGTATGTATTACACCCTATTTATTTCTCTTTTTTTCTTTTTTTTTTCTTTTTTTTCCTTTTTTTTTCTTTTTTTTTTTTCCTTTAGAGGAGCCCGCAGAGTAGGACAAAGATGCAGAGAACCATGTCTTATCATGAGGCCCGGGGAACCAGGACTCCTAGATTTAGTTACAGTAAAGCCAACATATCTTGTCATTTCTGCAGGCACGTCTCTCCATTTGGGCTCCTTCGTCTTCACTTGATTATCCTTCCCTCCTTCCAAACAAACTTCGTCTGAGACCATGCAAACCATGCCTTACAGGGGAGCAATAAATCCTCCCTTTGATGCTGCTGCCACGCTGACCAGCGCCTCTCCACTGGGAGCAGCAGTTAGGCCCCGCCAGACCGAGGGAGTGAAAAGCATCTGTAAATCCTGGCTGCACGTCTAAACACCGACTCCCCTGCTCTGGAGCATGAGCAGCTGTTGGCAACAAAAGCAAGTCAATGTATGCTTTACAGAAATATTTATAGTGAAAAGATGTTTTTAAGAGTTAGTGTTTTTTTTTTTAATTTTCCTAACTGTTCGAGGTTGCCTTTCCATGAGTCCCATGGTTTGAGAAACGCGAGTTCAGTGCGTACCTGGCTTAATGCATTCCCCACCACACTGAAACCACTCCACCTTTATTGTAAGGGTATCTCCATTTAGCAAGAGAAAAGCTTAAACCTTTTATGTACTCACGTCAATAGTTTTCACTTATTCCTGTGTGCTTGAAAAGCTGTCCTTCCAAGTAGCCTCCATACCACACTGTGTTATTCCCACCTCACAGTTTGCTGAACTCTCCCTACATCCCTTCACTTAGACCAAGCAATTCAACTTTTCTGGTCAAAGACTGAGAAAATCTTAATGTCGTCATATGTCCTCAAGCCTTTTAGATATATTTGTATACTTCTGGATTATAATTTGGGGGAAAGTTTCCATAAAGCACATCTTATTCTTGCTTTTAAAACATTTTTTTTCACAGTAGGAATGAAATACTTTCACAGAGATACCACACAGCATAACAAAATCTTCCAATTTATTGTACTGTTTTGGAAAATTTCCTTCATCAAACCAGACAGTATCTGTTTTAGCTGTCTTAGAAATATGGAAGTTTATACATTTCCAAAACATTTTCCTCCTGATCTAAAAATACCCAGTCTCTGACAAAGGACAGTGTCATTTTATTTGCAAGATTTGGTCAAACTGCCTTCAAGATTTAAAAAATGTTAAAAAAAAATCATGCTGCAGTGCTATGGTCTTATAAAATATAACAAACTCTGAAGTAAGTTGATACATTTCTTCCATATGAAGGAAATCAGAAATTGAAGTGGCTTGAACCCACCATAAAACAAAACAACAACAAACATTGGTAAAAGGTAAAAATACAGAACTTTTAATTAAAAGATCTGTTTTTCCCCTTAAAGAAAATCCCTACATAATTTTGGGATTTGTGACCTTTTAGGGTTGTTTGATTTTCATAAGAATCAAGCATTTGCATTTATCAGAATCTTTTCACTAGGAAAATAAGCAATTCCCTGACCAGTTCTTTGAAGCATCTTGGATTATCTACCCATATTTGTCACGTACAAGAAAAGAATAAAAAATATCCCACAGGTGGCATCTTCCACACTGACTCTAATATTAGTGAGCAGATGCAAAAATTTAATTTATGAGCTGGCATTTATCGTCATTTCAAGGTGATTAGGAATACGTGTGTGAAGTGACGGATCTCAGTAGCCATAAGGAGCTGTTCTGCCTAAGCACAGCACTCACCTCAATAAGCCCGGAAGACAACCAGCCGAAATAAATACCATGAACAGGAGGCATTCTTTAATAGTATTCCTCAAAATTAAGTTGGAGGAAAATAAAAATTATCTTTTATTCCTGTACGACATTAAGAAGCAAAGGAGATTTTTTAATATCTAAGTGTTTCAACTTGACCCTTTGGTATTCAACTGCAAATAAACTTTGAGTAAGAACCCCACAAATCCAATACTCTATTTGCAACAGAAGTGCTGAGAG
This sequence comes from Anser anser, assembly GCF_964211835.1. Classification (NCBI taxonomy): domain Eukaryota; kingdom Metazoa; phylum Chordata; class Aves; order Anseriformes; family Anatidae; genus Anser; species Anser anser. Next base: position 79,998,381 of record NC_139722.1, read on the forward strand.
TCATTGGAGCAACAGTTTACAGGACGTTAGGCTGGTAGACCAGAATTACAGATAATAAAGTAAGCATATTTCCAGCACAACTATAACACGTAAGAACAATTGTTTAGGTAGTACTTAAGCCTGTTTTTCTCAAATGCACAATCAGAAAAGATTCTTTATGGAGCCAACTCGTAGAGAAAAAGTACTCACGATTTTCTTCCTTAAAGACATGCTAATAAGGAGATGTTATGATTAATAACTTCTAACAAGATTCTGATTTGCTGCATTGTCACCAGAAATTTTGTATATGTACCAAACATGACATTTGTTTTAATGAGTAATCAAATTTAAAAGTTCACTGATTTATTTTCTTTCCATTAAAGAAGTGAATCCTATGATAACTTAAGTAAGTTGACAGTCCCTTTTTACTTAACCAATACAACACAAAAAGCCTCCACACCTCTGGTAAGCGTGATGACCCTGGGAAGGACTTCTGTTCCTAAGCAAAGACTGAATAAAGAGATTGTCCACAAGGGTGTCAAGCTGTGCAGGAAATTCTGGTAGTTTGGGTACTTGACCTAACACTTCCAAACTCTTTCACACTACCCCAAGATGACATTTTTTGGATAATAAATTGGAATACCAACCACCCTTGTTGTCCTTCCAGTGGCTTGAGATTTTTTGTGTCCCCCTTCAGATGCCAAAAATGGCCATGATTTCCTGTGGAAAGGCCATACCAAAACCCATGTTTCAATTTCCCCTGATTTATCCTTGCGTCAGTTTGAAATGGCTGCAGAAGAAGTCCAGAGCAGAGAATTAATGAAGTTTGCTAAAAAGAAGGAAGGAGAGCACTGCAGAGCATCACACAACCTGCTCTAGAGAGTAGCCCCTCTGGGGCTGAAATAGGGAGATGCTGCTGTCCCACAGAGGGAACAGATCAAACAGCAAGAAGAAAACCTGGGCAAAAAAAACGTACTGGTCTCAACCGCTGTGTGCTGAGAGTACCACATACCACAAAACCACACTCTTCCGAAGAATTGTTTTATGCTTATTTCCCTATGTTTGCTGTTTTATTTTTTAACTGTTGACACACTGCAAGTTTGCACTCTCCACAGCCAGTTTCAAACCAGCCACCTGGCTTACCTTCTGAGTTACCTTTTCTGTGTGTGTCAGTTTGTCCTCAACCTCTCTTTCCAATGCCTTGGACAATTTAAACAAAATTGGACAGAGATGCTGACAAACAAAACCAAACAGGCCACCGGGTAAGGGAGGAAGACCACCAGGAATGTGACGACTGAGGGCAATCCCAGATGCTAATGGACACCAAAGGAGACACACAGCACCGAACAGGACGGAACTAAGAAGAAAGGCAAGACCCATCATTCAGCATGTTTTAAGGGGCAGAGGTGACCTCTTTTTACTGCACCACTCTCTTGTGTGATTCCAGGCAGCCTGGGGAAGCTGCCTTATGCAGCTCTGAGAACTAACACATCTCCCTGTGCTGGGGACTCTTCCACAAGCAAGCTCCCCCAAGCCAAACCAACAGGAAAAAAACACACTGGTTTTATGAAACCCAAGCAAACAAAGCCCTTGCTGTCATAAACCACCAGCTAGTTAGTCCAGCAACCACATTATTAGAGGGTTTATGGTAGTGTAGTCACTCACAGAAGTAGGAGGGATTACTCCAGCTAAAATTACAGCTAATGAAATGATTCCCTTGGCAGGCATTTTTCTGTGAGATGGAGCAGGTGCAACCAGACCTTCTACAGCAATGCACCTGCTACAGTAATGGACACTTAGGTACCTTGAGATGACCAGTTCAAATGAGGTCATGTTCAGATTGCTTCTTGATCCTACCCGAACTTCCTCTGTGCCCACTGAACTGATGACGCAGGGACTTTCCTGGCAGTTGGCATCGCTTCAGCGCAGCAGGCAGGACTGAAGCAGATGTGCAGAGTACGAGTAAAATAAAGGGGAAAAAGGTAGGCATTATGAGACACGTTCCCCTTGCAAAATTTAACACGACTTTGATTCTCCCAGAGCTCTCTCTTGGACAGTTGAGACGCAAGATAGGTCAGACACAAGGCAGTCTTTGGGAAAGCCAGCAGATCCTGCACTTGCACCAGTGCAATGCAGGTAACAACAGTGCCACAGAGCAGAATGTGTCCCATAGACAGCCATCCTTTTGAGATGAAGGGTGATTACATGATCTCCCCTCACCACTGCAAATTACATGTGCTGAAGTAACTGCAGCACTTTGCCTTCAGTTTGTTAGCAAGTTTAGAAAGAAATACACTTTTACACTGGACAGAGGTCCATTGAAAGCTAAAGCTCTGGAAGAAGGAGTTGAACAACCTCTCCTTAATTAACAACATTTGATTCCCCTACAGTTGTCCATACAGTTTAAGAGGCTTGGATTCAATTTCCCATTCTGTCACATCAGAAGTACCATGGCAGCATTCAGTGGAGTTGCCAGGATCCTCCACCAGTGTAAAGCGGCGTAACAGTGCAGAATCACCACCAGAAACTGCAGCAAGAGCACTGTGAGTGATCTGCCAGATCTCCCTGCAGCTCCAGTGAGGAAACAGGTGATCAGGATGAGCAGAGACCACATGGAGAAAATCAGTGCTGCCTGAGAGAAAAACCACAGTGAGGGATGGCATTCCTATTCCTGCCTTGCAGGCTCCAGAAATCTGCAATTTTGAAGGTGGTTTGTACTTTCTGTAAAGCTGAACCTTGGCACTTCCAGCAGAGCAGGACTGTACCTCAACCGCAAGTAAGTTTAAAACAGAAAGCACACGTAGCCGGAGCAGATGCCCTCGTCCAACAGTTCCCATGTCACTTTAATAAGCTGTAGTCAAAACTAATTGTATGGAGAAGCGCACAGTCAGATATAAGGTCTTATAAGTGATGAGAAATCCATCATGACTGCTGTGTCCCAGAAGCTAATTACCAGCCCATTTAAAAAATTTGGCACTCTATTTCCAGTGTGAGTTTTTCCAATTCCCCTATTAGAGCTCATTAAAACTGCCCTACAAACCTTCCTGCGTGTATTAAGAGTCATTAAGTCACCTCAAGTCACCTGAACCGGATGAATTTAATTCTGAGAAACATAATGACTCTTTACCTCACTGTTCTCTCCTATCCTCACTGTATTAGCACCAGCCCAGGACAAAGAAGCCCAGCAACGTGCCCACTAATGCTGCATAATGGCAGAGCGAGCTTCTCCATCCCTGCTCTGGATTTCCCCAGCTATACTGCCAAGGACAGTGCCAGTTACTCAGCTTCAGTGTAGGACCAGGAGTGCATATTCAATCAATTACCATCAACCTCTGGCCCTTCCTCATCCTTTCTGAAGCTTTCTTTCTCGAGACATAGCTTCCAATCTGTAAATGGCATCTACTCTTTTGCTTCTGATGCATGCAGGCTTTCATTTGGCATGCGTGAAAGCACCTAGCTCATGAGGCAATACAGACTGCTCTTCTTAAACGACCTACCTTCCTCATTTTTACCGCTCCATGAATTTTTATCATCTGCAAACTTCCATGCAATGACCTTGTATTTGCTTCATGCTACAGGCAGAAAAACATGCTAATCCTCTATATGAGATATCATACTTTGTTAGACTCAAAAAGCTGTAAGCAAGCAGATTTGTACCCTTCCTGTACAAAAGATGGCCAGCGGCTCAAAGCAAATCAATGTTTCTATTGATCCAGACAAGACACGGTTCTAAGACATCAAACACAGTACAGCAGCCTGTTCCTCCACCCACCCTTCACAACTCACATTTTATTTTTTATATTTAAAGAAACAACTGTAGCCTCACAGATCTTCTTCTGACTGAGGACATTGCCAAAAATGATGTCTGGTGGCTACAGCCTCCAATAAGCATACAAAACTTACAGCTGATTCTAGATGTAAAGAGCTTAAGTTTTAGAGCTATGCATTCTCTGGTATTTACTAGGACCATATGATATTTAGGAGAGAGGTAAGGGGAGAAAAATGAGTATCATCTTTATTGTGCATTATGTCCTGAAATAGCAGTTATGTGGAGACTTCAAAATCATGAGGTTATAAAAAAGAGGATTGTTACAATTTTATCTCTGTGGGTTTTGTTGTTGTTGTTTGTTTTTTAACTAACCTACATTTAGCAAATCCTTTTGGCAAACAATTCCACAGGAAAGGCAAAGTTGGTTTTCTAAAATCTGTGTGTATTTATAAAATAGGAAAAAACAAACAGGCACTTAGAATTCACTGTCTCTCTGCCATTGTTTTAAGTGTATCTTGCCACCCGTTCTCCTTTTCAGACTATGTTCCGTGACGCATGAAGAAGCCTGGAGCAGTAGATCGGAATAGACTGATTGTCCCTAATACAAAGCTTCACTGATTTGCATTGCTGTAGTCTTGCATTTCCCTCTCAATTTAAGTGAGTGTGTCCATCAGATTATTTTTCTCAAGTCTGTCTTTCTCCAGATGACTATTTCCCTTACCTGTCTCTTAAATAATTCTTCTCCAGTGCCAAGGACAACACTCTTTTCTGACAGATCTAGACGTTTCGTTTGCAAGTCAGACGCTCTGTTTGCAGATCTGGATGAATAGTGCAGTTCCTGGTGGCTTGCTGCTTTCCAATTTTCCTGTGCATTCCTGTATGTGTTCTTGTTCAACATATTCACACGCAGGTGCAGCTCTAAGGCAGAGCATGAGGCACCACAACAATTGAGAGGTCCCCTTTCGCATGACCCTAAGTGCTCAGTGTCTCAGCCTGGCAATGGCAAGGAGAGAGGGAAGCTGGGACACAACCTTGTAGGTCCTAAAGCTGCCCCTCCACTTCAGAGGACAAAATATACAGAAGAAAGCTTCCTCCCATTCTGCATGAGTAAAAGGCAGGGAAGAGAAGAGGGCATTCTGCCGTCCTGTCAGAACTCAGTGAGACCAACTTCCCACTCCGTTTTACTCCAGAGGCCACACTCTGCCCCTTATTTTTGGCTGCAAAGTGCACAGGCAATTACCAGGTATAAGAGAAGGAAGCAATTTTTAATCTGACGTTTTGTGAAAGGCAGAAAAATTAAATGAGCCCAAGCACTGAAGTGTTTCTATACCCCCGGTGAAAGATTAAGGAGCAGAAACAAGGCTGAGAAGGAAAACTGACACCAAAAATAGTTTGTGTGGTTGTTTTCATTTCAGAGTGCATCACTGCAAAGACAGAGAAAAGTCAAAGAAACCAACTTTTCACACACCAGAATTCTTCTGGGATTCCACACATACATCCTGTGCACCATCCACTGTAATTGTGGAATAAATGGTAATTCGTGGCTTTGTTCATTGTTAAGCAAGGGAAGTTCTCTCCACATGTACCCCCTCCCTTGCCTTTCTCTTGATGCTGGCTGGAAGATATAGTGGAGAAGCAATGAAACACGAGAAGCATAAAAGGAATAAGAAGTCAGAGTTCAGTGGCTCCTACAAGATAATCAGTGCATCGCACTTGCTAGAGACTAAGATCAGAGGATTAAAAAAAACCCAAACCATAGTTTTGAAGTGGGAAGTCACTCAGAAAAAGCTACTTTGTGGAGACTGAAAGCCATTTGAAAAAATTTCCTCCCATGGGTTTTGTTGTTGTGTCTAGGTTCAGTAAATTACTGAGAATCTTTATGATAAATGTCAATACATAGAAGAAACGGGAAGATACATCTGAAACTTCAGCTGCAAAGTTAAAGATTGCACTTTCCAGTAAGGAAAACACAGCGATCCAGTAAGTTTTTACAGTGAAAGGGGTGAAGGACTGTTTATATTAAATGGCACTGAGCTTGTGCACTATTTTAACCTCTTTAATTGTTTAAGCATGTGCAATACTTCCAAGATTATCCCGACAAAAGGGAAAAAGGCTCACTAACATTTAGAGATTTCATTTTAATTATTCTTTATGTCCAGAGGTCTAAAATGAATAATGAATATTGCTCACCACTCTGTGATCTATGCTGGATTCTGCCCAATTTAAATGTCATCATGAATTACTGACACATTGTAACACTAATTTTCTGTGTATGATACAGATAAAACACAACATGTACTTTGCTGACTCATTTTCAAAATTCAATTCATCTTCTTAAATGCTGTCTGCTTCGGAGGAAAAGTGAGGGAGGAAAGAGAACGTACGTCATGATGAGGTTATTCAAGTATTAATGCCACCATTAGGAAAAAAAAAGTGGTCAAATGTATTACACATATCTGTATGAAAGTAGACATGCAGCTTTGAAACTTGACAAGCTAGAGATACTGTTGCAAGGCTAAAAAACTACAAATTTGGGGAAATCGTCTAGAATCTGCGTTGCTGGCTGACTCCTGACCTGCAGACCACTGACTCTGTGCACTCAATGTCTTGGCTGTAAAATCAAACTCTTCATTAGAAAATGGACTTTCCTAGTGCTGACCTGGATAACCAAGGAAAGTTTAAAGGAACTTATATCCCAAGAGGACAGGGGAACTGAATTTTATGCCTCTTTAGTGAAGAGAGACAAAAGAAAGAGTGGACTACAGACGTTGCGTAGAGTTTGTGTGTTGTTTTGAGGATTGGCACCTCCACTGCCAGTACTGGGTTGTGGAGTAGATTTAACAGGATACAAAATGTACAGACTGAGCGTTGTTACGAATATGATGTACGGAGTGGAGAGCACTGAAGTTGTTTCTGTGTTATTGCATCTGATTGTTTGCTATGGCTAGTTGGTTCTTTCCCTTAACCATTCATTTCCCACTTCAGTAAAACCCTCCAGTATTCTGATCTGCAATACTCCTAGGTAGATGATTATATTCGGCTAATTACGAAGGTTCTCTCCAGTGACAAGATAATCCTCACCAAGTCAAATTGTCCGTACTGACTCCACAAGCCAAGACAGATGTCACATTCATGTCAGCCTTCTTAAGGGGAACAGAAACCTTTCAATTCACTAAATTTTCCATCACCTGTTACCACAGCAAAACAATTTGAGCCATACGCTGTAAATCAGAGTTAAATTAATTTAGAAATTAACTTTTAAAGAATATTTTTAAACCGCAAACAGACAGCTGTTTAGATACTGGTGACCATTCATTAGGCCCGGTGTTTGCCAACATTGTGCAGCAGATGTTATTTTCTCGTTGTGTATTTTCCTAAGATGCAGTCATTGTTTAAGCTTCATTCTAACAAGGACTCAGAGTTAAGTGGAAGCAGCTAAATTAAAAATGGAATGTTATTCTCCAATGTGAATTAATTACAATGACACACTGAAGTGAGAAAAACAATTCATGTTCTGCAAATAGCTGCAAAACGATTGCAATGTTAGCATTTGGCTGATCCTTATGCAAAAGTGGAAGTATGAGTATGCTGGAAATGCTAGTTGTTGTGTCTCTCGGAGTGTATTTTTATAACATAGGTGTGTGTGTAAATGTATATTTGAGAGAAGCATATACATATACATGCAAAGACAGACGCAGTCAAGTATTTAAATTCTTGATCTCTGAGCAAACCAATATATTTAGTGGGAAAAGACAAAATAACTGGAATAAACAGAAAATCTCTTAGTCTCACTAACCTGAAATCAAGTCCAGTATGTTAAAGACATCTTCAAAAGCTCAGGTAATTAGTTTACTTCCCTTTTCTCTTCTAATACAAAAAATGATGAAATGTACTAAAGAAAGTTCATATTATTCCAGTTTGGCAGCAGAGAATAGTAAACCTATGTAAGATATCTTCTCAGATGTGAGATGTTCATATATGTACCTCACAACAACCTAAAGTTGGATGCTCATTTGCACTGAATTTTAAATCCCTGAAAGTTTATCCATTACCAGCTTACAGTCTGCAGGAACAAGAATGCTACTTACTCTTTTTATTTTTTAATCTTTCATAAATTACTCTAACTGGAGACTAAGGTGGATAAAAAGAAAGATGGTCTCTTTATCTACAGATAAACTGCCCTACCCTGTCGTCTCAACAAAACTTAAGTCTGAAACTTAAAACCAGCTGCCAGATTCTGACTGCTAACATTTCTTTCATCATTGTGTATTTTATAGATCCCCTGCAGCAGTTTGAAACCCCCTGTTCAGCATTCAAGGAAAATAGAATAGGTAAAGAAGTCTACAGTGTAGGACAAGATAAAGTTTGTAGGTAGATGTAAGTCCTTTTATTGAACCGACAGGTACAGCTGTTGGAAAAACTGAATAAGCTTTTGGGAATGCAAAGCCTTCTTGGAGTATGAAATACAGAAAAGAAGCAACCCACTTAAAAACTGCATAACAACAGAGAAGACTGAGATCCGTGACAATTACAGTAAAACAACACAAGAACTCAGAAGACACTAAATTTTAGTATCTGAAATCGAGACTCTACAAGATAAAGGCAGCAGCCAAGTTAACATGACATCTGTTTCCCCAGAGATCAGAGACACTACTATTAGACCTACAGTTAAAAGCACATGACTAAACCCCATTGTATGTCCCAGAGTCTGCAACTGTGCTATTCTGTTACTATCTGCAAAACTGGAGTATCAGCTTTCTACCTGTTCCACCAGAGCAGGCTCACACCAATTACACTAATCTGTGTAAAACACGTGTACGACTTCAAAGGAAAGAACTGTAAAGTACAAAGGACTGTATAATGAACACCATTTGAAGGAAAAGCAGGAAGAACATGCAATGCTACGGCCAAAGAAACATCCAACCTTCTGTTTTTAGTCTCAGGCTGGAGTTCTGACTAAAACGTTTGAAGAAAACAGAAGTCATGGCTGGCATACTGTGAATGGACTTGAAGAACATTTCATTTATTGAGATCACTGGGTCTTGCTGAAACTACAAGATCTGAGCCAGTGCAGGTAATAAAGGGAGGAGAGAGACCTAAAGAGGTCAGCAAGTGTATCAGGCTAGTTGGAGGGAGAAGCAGCGCTCAGACTTGCAATGGCAGGGGCAGCAGCAAGCCTGCTGTCGCACACGGATGGGGTGGAATTGCAGTCAACCAGAGTCTCCGGACTTTGACGCAGGCAGTTTGAGTCTGAGGTGGAGCCTATCCTTTCTTCCAAATCCACTTGCCAGCTCTACTTATAAGCAACTAAACTTCAGCAATAAAAATTAAAAAAATACAGAAGAGGGCAAGTAAGATTCAATAGATAATGGAACGAGTTAGTAGAAGGACAGCATTTGGGATTTATATGCATTTACGTGTCTGTACCTCTGCAGTACTACAGATGCCTGTAAAACTAAACTTTATGTCAGTACTTGGTTGCTGCTGATCATCATTTGAGACATCAGTGACTGGTATCCTCAGAGGACATTTAGCATCCTTGTTCACTAGGTGTGATGCCTAAAAATCATTCCATTCCTTGAGGAATTACATGCCAGAATGAAGAAGTACTTTAAAGAGTGGTATACTCGTTGCGTGCAGCTTGGATTGATACAAATTTTATAAGAGCTAGTGGCACCTCCTGGAAAAGCTCTGGGACCAGCTTGTGCTGAATAATGGAGCCAGGATTCTCAGATTATTCTCTTTAAACAAAAACAAAACACCACAAAAGAGTAAAACTAAAGAAAAGCAAGAAAAGCACTAAACACCTACCACTACCACCAAGGAAAGAGTGTCAGCAGTACAGTCAGAAGTATAGAACTATACTTCTTAATACCTAAGATTATACTTCTATACTAAGCAACATTCAGGCTTTTGTAAGTGTGTAATGATCTTACACTTACAGAGCACCTTTCATTCAGACGGATTCATTTCTGGGCTGTCTGCATGCCAGGGGAATAACTGTCCTCCCTCCTGCCAACTTACACAGTGAAACGCCGTTTACACCTCTGGAGGAAAACGTTGTGCCATGCGAGTTGTGACACCACAACCAAAATGGACTGGGACAGGCAGTGCCAAGTGCTACAACAGTCAAATACATAATGTAGTAGGACATACGAAAGAAACAGAACATAAATAATCAAAACCACATTCTAGTCAGGACACTGAGATTAACAGAGAAACTTTTAAAACAGATCACGGTATTAGTCACTAAACTTCTGCTTCTCAATCTCCTTTGGACCTTTTGGCTCTCACACAGATTTCTAGAGTGTAGAGTCATAACAGATGTTCGCTAAAACATTAGCAACCAGCCCAACAGAGCCATTTCTAAAGGTTTAAGTCGTTATATTACATACAGTACGCAGCAAATACTGATTTTAATTGTACCCAGAGTAAAACAAGAAGGATTTAAAATCATATAGCACAAACAGAAAACACTTATAGAAACTTACTCACATAAATTGTTTATTTCCATGAAGGTGGAAAGGAACAGGACTGCCCATGGAGGTCACACGAACAAACTTGAGACTCCTGCAACAGAAGGAAGATAACATGAAAGTGGCAATGACTGCAACATTGTATTTAAGGCTGGGGTAAAGACACTTATTAGCCTGCAGTCAGGCTTTGTGGGGCTGGATATGGGCTGAGGCCAGAGCCCCCAGGGCTGACAGCACGTAAAGCAGAGACTGAACTCCTCGCTCTGTTGCAGGGTAACCAACTTCATGGTAGAATAAGCATGTAAAAAAGCCCAAACCCAGTCCTAGCTCCTTTCTAAGTTTCCAAGAGGGAAAAACATTCCACACTCACTCAACAAGGGGGAAGCAAAACCACATCGAATCTTTTCTGGCCTTTGGTCCAAGCAACCCAGGGCTACATCCTTCCAACCAACTTAGCCACTTTTAAAGGCCCGAGCCTCAGGCTGGGACAAGAGGACAAAAAGAACAGTTCTTGCTCTTCTTTCAGCATGACAGCAGTCTACAGTTCAATCCAGGTAAATAACATGACCATTCCTGTTTTCATTTAAGAGTGTGGGTCAGGAGACTTCTGACTGAGGGAAAGCATCTTCTTGAGCCCTTGCTGTGACCCCTGCCCCCGCATTTTCTTCCTTTCATGGTTGCCCTAACTAAAAGGCTACTTACCACATCACCTCCCATTAGCTTAACAGGCAGAGCAGTCAGCTTTTATTTTGACACCGACTGCCCAGGTGATCTTTAAATGCTACTTTCCAGAATGCAATTTCCAACAATTAAACTTAATACCAGGTTAACATAGAATTAGATTTTTTCCACCGTGGAACAGGAATAACACTGAATGGGGAAAAGTTTCCTAGCACAAGAGTATTTTATATGAAATTGGAAGGCAGGTGTCTTTCCCCACCCCTGGGAACAGGCCTGCCATGGACCAACTACAACAACTAGCAGTAGTGAGACTGAATATCAACCCACATGGCAGCAGGGCATACTCTGACACAAACTCATAAGGCAAGGATCCATCCTTTATTAAATTTTAAATGTACTGCCTTGCTATGATGTTTCTACCCACGTGGCATTCATCCACTTGCTTCAAGATTATCACTCGGGAAGGATTTTTACTTGAAAACCACCTAAACTACAAATGGATCCTAACAGCAGTCATGCAGACAAAGCACGTATTACGAACAAGTAAATAACAGCTTTTCTTCTGGGAAGAAAACAAATCCTCGATTCCTGGCAAGGAGGCAAACCTCTGTTCCTAGCAACCAAGACTTCAGCACAATAACCTAAACTGATGAATCAGAATTTGTGATGACAGAAACAGAATTATACACAGCCTTCCACAAAGGTTTATAGGAGAAATTAAACATAACTACATTACCAGTAACATGACAAATGCAGCTAAGCTAGAAAACACATGATAAAAAAAATAGTAACTAAAGCAAATGGTAACCATGAAGATGGTTTTATCATTTAAGAAATGAATTCCATCCACCTGATTGCTCATGTTACCTTTTTCCCAGCGATACTGAACTGAATTGGCTATTCAGCAGCATCAGGACCATTAACTGCTAGTACCAAAAGTGGATTTGTTTTTCACATCAGGCAAGAGATGATTGACAGCCGTGCCAGAGTCTGTATAGATTTTAGCACGGGACAGACTGTTGACTCTGTGACTTTCTTCACTGTGGCTGGGCAAAACCACAGGTGGCACCAAGAGGAATTTAGCAGGAAGAATTTATTTCCTTTGTTCTTTTCTTGGTAGAAATACGAGGAACAGAAAAGTAACTACCAGTGACTTACTGACACTAGGAAAATGTGCTTGTTCCTGTAACAAGAGCAGGGGTAGAGGAGCGGATCTCCCTTAAACTGATGACTAAGGTGAGGGGGAAGATGTGAAAAGAGAACATTTAGGCATTATTTTCATATTGACACAGATGTAGGCATGCATAATATCAGATTTCCTTCATTAAACAAAGACCTAACAAGATTCACTGGTTGAAAACCAAAGCTAGAAAAATCCGAACAGGGAAGAAAACGAAAATTTTAAATGAAGGTAATTAACTACTGGAATATTTCTTGAACTGTGTTGGTAGGTTTGCCAGCACCCCACTTGGATAGCTTGCTAAAAGATAAAGCTTCAAACAACCCGAATGCGTTACGCTTCACATGGAATAAGAGGGTAATATTTCATGGTATATACCATAACATAAATATGAGTACATGTGCTTAATGGTCTCTTCTGACCTTGAATGACCAAAAGCTTTAACCAAGTAGACAGAAGAACAAGAGAAGAACTTATGGACTCTTCTGCCAACTTCATTTACAGTAATTAGTATCTTACTGGATAATAAAATCCAACTGGAATCATTTCAAGGTAACACCAGCGCAAGGCTGGAAAACTGCACGTTTGATGGAAATTAGATTTTATAGTTATACTGTCTCTCCATTGCTTCAGACCTAGGAGCTTTTGAAACTAATAACCAATTTGAAAAACAAATGGGGGTATTACGTGCCTGAGAAATTAAATTCTTGAAGCTGAGGGGCCAGGTGTATAATTTGTAGAAAATTTTCAAAAAGGCTTTTGAAAAGGCCACTCACCTAAGGCTCTTGACGAGCTAAACCTCCATGGAACAATCTTGAGGATAATTAATTGCACAAAATAGAAGAAAGAAAATGTAGGGGGAAAAAAAGGGCAATCTTCATAATGATGTTCATCACTGGTTGTCCATCTGGATCTACAGCAAGGGCCTATTTTATTCATCATAAATTATACAGAAAAGACGGTAGACAGTGAAGTTGCAAGGTTTGCTGGTGATGCTAAATTATTTGGGAATACACAGAGTCACACCAAACCCAGCTTGGTGTAGTTTTGCAACCAAACCCAAATGATAGACAATTAAGAATTGTATGACCGGCATACCCAACCAGTGGGACAGGGCACTGGATCCTTTTGCCCCTTACTTCGTGAAAGACTGAAGTCATTTCACAGAGCAAGAGGCAGGATAGACTGCATTCCCTCCTGAAATGCTTTGTGAGGGCAGAGAGAAAGCTTGTCTACTCACCTTATCTGTTAGGTTGTGATTAAAGGCTTGTCACCATACACACAGAGGATCAAAGATGCACACGGCATCTTTGAGGTTATTGGAGAACCCCAATAACCTCATCAGAGGTTCCTGCCTCCAATGGAAAGGAAGGGATCAGGGTGGTTTGGGGAGGAACAAGCATGGGAAAATAGAGGGATAAGAGGATCAAAGGGGCTAGGTGTCACACTCATCTGGCCATGTCCTGCACCTGATCAGCATAGTCTGTCCCGCCCTATTGATCTCCAAATTTAAGTATTTTCTTGGGTGAGGGGACACTGTATTCTCTGTGCAAGTGTGTACCTAAGGTCTGAGCCCAAGGGTCTCCGTCCTACCAGCTGGAGAAACTGGGTGGAGTGAGAGGTCTAAGTGGCAGGAGAGGGTGCCACGAGACATAAGGGCCACTATGTGTAGGGTGCCAGAAACAGGGGAAACCAGAGAACATGGAGGTTCAACTGTCAGCATCTGAAGTGAGGACCACAGGTGAGAGCAGCCCATGTTTCTGCGGTGCCAGCAAGTGGAGAGAGCAGGGGGCGTGCATATTGCGTGTGTACACGTCAGTGTGATCGCTGACACGAAGCTGCATTACCAGGCAAGGATAAAAAGGCTTGGGAACCAGGTACCAAAGCAGCCACAAGCCTGTGCCAAATACTGGAAAGACCAAAGGATCTGAAACCTGGCTACTGAGGGATCAGCAAGTACAAGCCAGCTCATGGACAGACTATGAAACGTGGGGGTCAGCTGAGAGACCCTTTGTATGGCAAGTGCAGACAAGAGGACCCAGCTTCTGCATGGATCCATATTGTATGTATGCATGTATGCGTGTATTTATACATGTATATGTGTATATATATATTGTGTGTATATAAATATGTATGTATATTTATGTATATTTTCCACTAATGGGCTTTCACCCTGATCAGCCAGAAAGGGGAAGAGGATGAGTCTACTGCTGCTGTTTATATTTGCAAGTGTGTTGTGTTTTCTGCCAGTGCTGATATGCCTGGCCACTTCTTTGCGCATGTATATAGGTGCTCTGTGTGGGTGGGTGTCTGCTGGGAAAACATGCTCAGTCTCGCCAGTGGCTGGAAGGGGGAACGAGGAGCCTCTCTCAGGCTGCCAGATTCAGCAACTTCTACCAGCATCTACATGAGACCGCTCCATACTTGCCCAAAGAGACACGAAGGCTCTCCTTGAACATCTTTACACCTGTCCAGCAGCGTACTGCAGGGCTTACCACTGCATCCTTTGTGAATAAAGGCTGTTAATCAAAAAAGGAGCATCTCCAAGGAATATAAATCCCAGAACTCAATTCTTCTAAATACACACGTATTCAGCTTGTCAGACTGGCTTAGTTTTTCTTTGTATTCTCTTAACTATTCATGCCTGCTAACATTGGATTTTTTTTATCCCGAATTTGAGGAGATTAGACCCCCTGTGGGAGATAATTTGCTTCGCTTTCCTGGGATTCTTGCATTCACTTCATCCTGTGGTTTCTTTGATTGAAACTATCTTACTGGAATTGCTGCTTGATGCACTTGTTCCTTTATAGCAGCTTGTACCAAGCATTCTGCCAACTGTCACTCGAGGTAGTATAGAAATTCACTTATGTTCATGCCTATGTAAACCAACAATCAAAAGAATGACATTTGCTTGACAAAAATGTTATACCTTAAAAAACAGCAACTGAGAAATCTGGCAATATGATTAAATCTGTTCTCTGCTGAAGTCCTACCTCAAGTACAGCTTATTCCATTGACATCTACCACAAAGCAGAATTCAGCTGAAATTTGAAACTTGCAGGTGAGTATTTAAGTCAAAATAGCAGATTAACATAGGAAATCTATTTTCATCATCCCATAGCAAACTGAGTTGCTTTTTTTTTTCTCTTTCAGAGTGAATGCTTCTTGCTATTTATACTAAAAATGTAAGAATCTCATGCAACATGTCATGCAGTTTCAAGGAGACTATTTTCTTTTTGAAGAAGTAGGAGGTGGGAGATCACTGAAAAGAGCAAACAAGCAAGCTGTTTCATCAAGAAAGGAAACAGTGAAACCTGGTTTCCTAAAGATCCGTGCTATGAGTTGAACTCTGCGCGGCTTCTCTCCTGCTTAATAAGGATTCTATTTATGCTGCATATTTCCCCTCAGAGCATTAAACAGTCTTTCTGTTACATCCAGACAGGCATGTTAAAAAATGTATCTCAACTTATTAGACTTTTGACTCTTTCCTCTCTGCTAAATTGTTTGCAGTTGTCCAGGATGTTCAAAGGTTATTAGAGGTGAAGTGACATACATATCCACACAGCATGATCACATTGGTTTCTTTTTCCTAGGACCAGGCCAATATCAAGTATCACAGAAAGGTATGCTACGCGTCAATCAAAGAGCAAGAACTACAACTACGCGATTCAGAGGACTAGACAATCTAAAAAAGCATCTGGGCCACCAATTAGCCTTAATGGCCCTGAGCAGCCTTATCAAGTGCCTCCACTCACCCTGTTCCCTGTGCCCCCTGGAGAGATTTCAGCTTGTCCCTGGACTTTCAGTCCATGCTTGAGATATTTTGTAGGGATATCTCTTCTCAGTCCTGTCTCTGGTCCTGCTTTCTGGATGGGCCTCTGACCTATGCTGTACATTTGTCTCCTGTCCTGTCTTCTGGACCTGCTGCTGATACTCCAGCATTGTTTCCAGTCCTGTCTCTGGCCCTGTCTCCTGCTGTTCCTGAGTGGACAACTTGGATAGATCCTGGACCTGACTCATCCCATCACCTTGCCTGGGACTGTCCATGGATCCTGGTACCAGCACCTGGCACTACCCCCAGCGTTCAGATACAGTGGGATGGTGGCCTGGACAACAAGGACAACGTCTGGAGTCATTGCCACGCTTCTGCTCCAGTGGATCCCTGACAATAAGCTTTCTACAGGAAGACTGCTAGATGAGAAAGGTGTTTGCATTGGACTAACCCGTGTGCACGCACCTCGTCTTAGGAAAAAATAAATAATAAAGCCACACAAGCTATTTTTCAGCCTGAAGAGCAATGCAGGCAAATAGGGTTCTGCCTCTACCAAAAAAAAAAAAAAAAAAAAAAAGAGAGATGCAAGGAATTTCTTAGAACAACCCTACCCAATGCAGGGGGCAAGCAAACTATGATAGGGGAAAATCTTATATGGACATGTTACCCATGACAGATCTGCATGTTTCCATTTCCAAGGCAACACCTACATTTGATGCTGATCCCAGCTAGAACTAGGCTGTGCTATTTAAGCTTTCCTAGCAAACCAGCTGCCTTGTGTCAGCCCCTTGCTCCTCCTGTCTCTCTCACACTGACTCTTTGGAGCATCATTGTCATGCTGTCATGATGGATGAATTCCTCTCAATGTCACACCGTGCTGACTTTAAGGCAATTAATCACAACCCCAAATTACAAGAGGACACTATATCTGGAAACAGCGATGCATTTTGGTATCAGCTGAAGGAAACATCTTTTAATGGTATAATTTTTGTATCACTAATGAGGAGAAGTGTATTATTTAAACTTAAATCCTGTAATGAGACATACAGGTGCACCCTGTAGTTTTGAGCAAGCTCCAACAAAATCAGTGGTGCACAGAGGTTCCCAAAAGTATACAGCTTATATTCCTAACCAGTATGAAATCATCACCCATTCTCCTCAGAAATTCTGTTTGGTTTCTCATCTAGAGGGTATACTTGTACAAATATGCCTGCTCAGTCCTATCATGCAGACAAACCATTTTTATTGGTTTCCTCTTGATTGTCTTTCTTAACAGCATACATTTCTCTGAAGGGTTTAAGTCTTTATAAACAGAGCAACTAATCCCCCAAGGTATATGTTGCCAAATGTAGACGCATGCATGTAGACGTGTGTGTGTGTTTACAATGATAAGGAATATAACCATACGGATTGTTAGAAAAACACTGTTTCCGGTAGATGATGTGCTATGCTGGTAGAAACACAGAAATGTGTTCTTTGAATGCTGGTCTCTGTTTACAGTAGCAAATTCATATAAGCTGCTCCACAAATATTCCCCACTTCAATTTAGAAGGTGTTTATAACGTTTGACATGACTTATTTTTTATGTCTCTATTTTCAGGAAATACTTCAGGAATTTCTTCTGTTCTGGGGAGCACAACCATCACTGGAACATAAAGAATTTCTACATCATGAACCACAGAGGAAAGATTCATGAACAAATCACTGACACAGAGAGCACCACAGGTTTCATCTAGAGGAGGCCCTATGTGTAGCTAGTGGCTTATCTCTCTGGGAAGTCTGAGATTAAAGACTGGCAGGCCGTAGATGCTCGGTGCTTATTCTCAGACACCTGCTGACGCCTTGTGTACTCCACAGCCAAACCAGAGGCAGTCATAAGAATACAACCACTAATGTCATTAGATTCCTAGTGAGATACAGATAGGTCCACAATCTGTGAGCAGGAGCATTCTCTGCAAGTGAGAAGGACAAAGTAAAGAACTCTCTAAAATTAAATCCTTTAAAAAAATAGCATGTACTCTATCCTGACCTAAGCAAAATACTGTACAAACTCAGGGCACTATGAATCAAAAAGACAAGTGCTGGAGGAGAGCAAGAAAAGTGTTTCAACTTAAACTTTCTCTCTTCTGTAAGAAAAAAAATGACGCCAGATATAGGAAGGGCTAGAATTGCAACAATGTGCTGAGCCTTCCTTGAGGCAGACTGCTGAAACGTAAACTACTGCCCAACTGGGGGTGCAGGTCAGAGACGGTAGATTACACTCGCATTCCTTCCAGCTTCTGCCCTAGGGAATACCATAAATATCTTAAATGACCTCTTTTCTTAGCCACTGGTCTGGAAACTTGCACTTAATTAATTTTTCCCCATTCACCATAAAGATCTAGGACTCTATCCAAGTTTTTTTTTTTTTTTAGTGAACATCCAGCAATAAAAGCAGGCTTCCCCAGGCTTAGCAACAGTTCATAACTATGATTGGCAGCTCCTTCCAAAGTCTCTACAGGTCACTCGGAACTCAGAATCACAACCTATCACGGGTACTCCAACAGGGGCATTTTCCAGGCACGAGACTTTTGCAAATACTTCCTTCATGGTCTTGCCCAGCCATACAGTTCAGTTCAGCAGGAGCTGAATTTAACTGACACTCACATACTCTTCATCTTTTAGAAATAAATTACTATTAATTAAGCTACCTATTTCAGAACGAAGAGCTGTCTTTTTCTCTCCTCATCCTAAAAAGAGTAAACCCCATGTTGTACATTTTCTTTTAGTTACTGACACTGCAAGCGTATGTGTTGCTTCTTTTATTTCAGCTAACAACCCCTAACCAATAATGCAAAAATCCCTTGATCAGGAGAGCAAGCAGGCTGACTCCAGACAACTGGTTATAGCACATAGCTACAAAGAAGACAACTTGCACACTGCAGTTCATGTTCCTTGAACAGCTTGTGTTCTCTGCAGTGACTAGATTATAGAATAAGTTTATCAAAGGGAGCAGACCTAAACAGTAATTCTTAGAGGAAATGTACATAAAACTTCAAATGCATTTAGCAAATATAAGGTCCCCTCAACAGCAGAACTCCACAGAGGCACAGCCGGCATAACTACCTCCTGTTCTTGGTGCATTTGAAATAACTTCAGTCTAAACAGAGCACCCAGAAGGGGAGAATATTTGATGGCAAAAAATACATAAATTATAATGGAAATCTAAGCGGAATGCTAACTAATTTAATCCCTGATACTGCAACTGTTTTACTCACACATTTGTTTGCAAGACCAAGGTCTTAGCCACACAGTGAAGTAACTGTCAAGAGTCCTTTCTCTGAAAACAGGATGAAATGGTTCTTCCATTACAGTACAAGAAACCAGGGGTTCTGTCAAACAGTAGTGATAGCCCTAAAATTCTCCACATGCACTTCTGATTTATAAAACCTAGTAAAACTGTATGTTGAACAAAATAACATTGTATGGGTCTCTTTATGTGGCTTGCCTGGGCAACCAGCCAGTAGTCTGAAATAGTTTAATATTATACAGAAAACCTACCTGTAAAATCAATCACAATAAGTTCTGTGCAGGAAGCCCAGGCCAAGGGTGAAGTAGCCAGTTATAAAGCATTGTGCTTGTGTTAATAGTGTAGTCAATATGCAGTTCTTTGCTGTAGTTCTTTCTTTAGATTAAAAATGCCTGACAAACCCCTGTAAGAAGCTGTAAGTTAACATCATGACAACTTCACTGCTCCTGAGGAAAAAAAAAAGAAAGAAAAAAAAGTACTGAGATGTAAACTATGAAAATGTACTTTTCATTTTTAGATAACATGGAAAGCTTTGTTCCCTCTCTACCCTCCTACCCCCCAAGAGGCATGTTAGGGTTTTCAGGTTTTTCTAATGAAGTATTTGAGCATGATAATCAATCAGCTTGAATCTGTGGCTGTGCCATGCTTCAGCCTTAACTGGAAAAGCATGTGAAGTTGGTTATAAGGGTACTCTCCTAGCAAATGGACAAAATGGATTTCAACTCCCTTAGTTTGAGGCTGCAGTTGAAGAGGATGCGCCCTGGTTCTGAATGCCACCCGAGGGACAAATACCTCATTTATTAACCCTACCTCCTATTACCACTTTGCTGCAGTGTCTTCTGAAAATGGCGATGATGATCCACCTCATGAAAGTGCTGACCGTTGTGTGACTGGAAACTCTGCACTGAAATCCTCATCCCTGCTGTCTTACACATCTCCATTTCCAGAGCCATACGACGGCATATGTTTTTTTTGGGATGTGGACAGATGTCTGTCAGCGTCTTTTTTGGGATGTGGACAGATGTCTGTCAGCGTCTTTGTTAACATGCCAAACACTTCAATTTGTGTCCCCCTTCACTCAGCTTTGTGGCAAGCCAGTCAACTAACCCCCTGGTCACCCTTCATTTGGTATCCGCACCGAGGTGTCAAGACAACTCGTTTGTCTTTTCGTTGACTGTTTCCACACATCCTGGATCATGTTGTTTACTGAACTAGACAAAAAATTCTAGGGAGATATTCAGAAATATCTACAGAGGTATTTCAGAGAAGTAGGTCAAGCTGACTAGAAAACGTGTCGGAAATTAGTTTTCTCCCATGTCACCTCTCCCCTAACCTTAAATAACACATGCCTTCTACGAAACACTACGGCAGAGGCAACCCCAACGCAGGGAAGCGCCAAGCCTCAGCATCACCGGGGGCCCCGCCATTTCCCGGGCGGCCACGTCCCGCCGCCATGTTAGGCCGCCCGCGGCCCGGCCGGCTCCGTGCTGCTCGGGCCGCCGAGGCTGCGCGGGCCGGCGGGGCAGAGGCGGGGCGAGGGCGGTGTTTCTCCGGGCCGAGCCGCTGCGAGGGGCGGTGCGGGGGCCGCCGCCATGGCCAGGCACGTTTTCCTCACGGGACCCCCAGGTAACGGCGCTGACAACCAGAGGAGCGCGGGGCGAGGGCAGGCCGGGGGGGGAGCCGCTGGGAGCCGGGGAGCGCCTGCGGGGGGCGGCCGGGGCTGAGGCGGCCCCGGGAGGCCCTCGGAGCTGTGGGCTCACAGTCTGGTGTCGTCTGGTTATCCAGGAGGGAAGTAATGGGAGCTGTAAGGTTAATAAATAACCAGACCTGTTGTTACAACTGCTTTAATAAAGCCGTGGGCCTGATTCTCCTTCTTGGGAGCCTTTTGCTGATCCTGGTGTTGTCTGTAATTAATTTCAAATGCTACTGCTGGGTTCAGGTAGAAATACACGCTCCCCACTTTATTCTTCCTCTCCACCCACATAAATAAAAGCAGTCGCTTGAGGATGGGCCGACCCTGGCCTTGCCTCTGTTCATTTAATTGAAATTGAATGTACTCTTCTGATTAGATAAATGTATAATTTTAAGCTTTCTTAAACTTAGTTTGAATCATTTTAGCTTACTTTGGCAATTCACTGAATGAAGGTAACCAAATCAGAGACATCAAATCTACTTAGCTGAATTAGTATAAATTCCCATATAGAGACAAGGCCTCGGAAAGATGGCAGATATTGATGGTGCCATGCTTGTTATTTTGTTGTTGTTCAAATGCCAAGAGTCCCTTTGGCCTCAATTTTTAAAGTTGTGCTTGACTAGATGCCCCTGAAGCCACAGAAGATTTTGCCTGTGATATTTTTGCCTCAAGAAGGCTCTGGGGAGACCTTATAGTGGCCTTCCAGTGCCTAAAGCGGGCTACAGGAAAGCTCGGGAGGGACTCTGTATCAGGGAGTGTAGAGATAGGACAAGAGGTAATGGCTTTAAATTAGAAGAGGCTAGATTTAGATTAGATAATAGGAAGAAATTCTTCACTCAAAGGGTGGTGAGGCCCTGGCACAGGTTGCCCAGAGCAGCTGTGGGTGGCCCATCCCTGGAGGTGCCAGGCTAGATGGGGGCTTTGGGCAACCTGGTCTGGTGGGAGGTGCCCCTGCCCATGGCAGGGGTTGGAAGCAGGTGGTCTTTAAGGTCCCTTCCAACCCAAGCCTGTCTGTGAGACTGACAGTTAAGAAAGTAGTTCCTAAGTCTACTTAAAACCTAGGGAAGGAGTCTCCCTATTGAAAAGACTTTTGTTGGTGTCTTTACACACATCACAATCGTCTTTATTCCTTGTCTCCAGGAATTTAAAGAGTTACTCTGCAGGTTAATTTCCATCTTCTAAAGCAGATTTTCTTGATAAGAATGATTAAAAATGAAGTGCTAACTATAAATTCTGAGAGGTGACTGTCTTCTTTTATGCTCAGCTTTGTTGAGGGATGTTCTAAAACGGCAAAGAAGGGAGATGGCTCCTTTGTGAGAACAGAGGGTGCCTGGAAGGTGGCCAACATTTGCATAGAAGGTACATTAAATTGTGCTAGGAGGCATCAGATGGGAAGGGTCTTAAAGATCTTTCTTAGATCTGGGAGAATTGATTATAGGACCTCAGCATAATTCACACAGGAAGGAAATTCAGGGCCAGCTATGAGACCAGGTTGCTCAAAGCTTTATCCAGTCACATCTTGCAAATCTCAAAGAATGACAACTGCACAGCCACTCTGATATCTTGGGGTTACTGAGTGCTTCCCATTGCTAGGACACAATACAAGTACTGCATGCTTAATCTTTTGGAAGTCAGGCTTCTGGTAATAGTAATCAGTTTTGACCTAATCTGAAAAGAGCATAAATTCATCTCTGATCTTAAAAGATAGTGAAGAGCAGTGATAAAGAAAAGGAGATTGATCAGTCAGGCTTGTAGCTAGCTTGGATATTAGTTGTGTAACAGTACGGCTCTCGGCATGGACTAATTTCCTGTGTATTTGCCCATTTTGGGGCAAGATTTGTGGCCTGTCCAGACACTAAGCGAACAAGTTCAGTGGTAGCCTGGGATATTTTTACCATTCTGCCTACAATGAAGTCACAACATACTTCTTAAAGACTAATAAAACATTATGGTGTCGATACAACATGGACTTTAAAAGGTGCTTCTGTTCTTGCTTTTCCTACCACTTTTTAAGTCTGTAAATTGTTCTTAAAAATAAATAAATAAATAACCAGTGTTTATGCTAAATCACGTCATTGCTGAGTTATTTAAAAAATAGGCTTTTACCACAGAAGATTAATCCTGTGTACTTTTTGTTTCCCCTACGATTTTAGGGATTGGAAAGACTACTTTGATCCAGAAAGTCACTCAGGCACTAAGATCCTCAGACGTTCCCGTTGATGGATTTTACACAGAGGAAGTTAAAGAAGGTGGCAGAAGAAGAGGATTTGATGTTGTCACTTTATCTGGAAAACGAGGTCCTTTATCTAGAGTCAGGTACTGAACTTCTAATTGTTGTAAGCAGCTTGTTGTTTTATGCTTCTCTCATGTGTCAGCACGTTAAATGCTCCTCCAGAAGGTGATTACCATTGCACGTATGGCTTTCATGTCAGGTTCTTTGTTCAGTTCTCGTGACCTGGCTGATCCCTGCATTGTTGCCTATCTATCACATAGTGAAACATGGAAATATGCTAGAGAAGGATGTGTTCTCTTACTGCCTGTTTTACACCATTAGAAGAAGCACTGCTCAGCCTTTTCTCATGAGTCCAAGTCTCTTTGGGATACAGTGAATAGCTTGTTGTAGACAGGAAGATTATTTGTTTCTGCAAGCTAATTTATGGGTACAAAATCTGAAAATTAAAGGGAAATTGCATGTAACATTTTTAAAGAGCCACCGACTGGCCCACAAATCCCAGGTGTGAATTTTAAGAAAAAGAGTGATGTATGAAATTTTAAGAAAAAGACTGATGTTTGCATATGTGATGCAGCACATGCAAACTGTCCAAGTATTTTCCCAAGACTGTTTAAGTGTTTCGGAGCCCATGCTGAGCTTTGGGCTACCGCAGTGATGCTATCTGTAATGTCACGTTACCTAATTCAAAGGTAGCTCATATGCTTCCATGAACTGCAGGTGTTTATTTTGGTTTCAGCGCAGATATACCTGCCAGCTTTTATATTCCTTTGTCCTTCAATACAGTGTTCAAATTTAAGCTTATATAGTACTGAAGGTATCGTATGGTATGTTTATTATCTGAAAGTATGCTATCTGCAGCATGACTTAATGCATAGCTTACTGGGTTTCCTTCCTTTGAAGAATTAAGGGGAGTTTGACTTACTGGGGTAACTATTCTAATAAATGCACTTGAAATAATTGCAGTCAATTCTCATTAAACTTACTACTTAGAAGGATCTGTTTTATGTCTTTCAGATTCAGTTCTGATTCTTCTACTTCAAGACGTGAATATCGAGTTGGACAATATGTTGTAGACCTTGTTTCATTTGAGCAGTTGGTTCTACCTGTGCTGAGAAATGTGAGTATTACGATAAAGCTGCTGATAAACGGATGCTTGATGATAATGAGCGTTATGAGAAGGCCCTTCTACAGCCCTAGTTTTTGATGGTACTAAAGGGCCTCTTTCTTGGGTTTCACTGGTACTGATTGACTTCAGGATGGGATCAGGAAGCTGAAGGGGCAGAGATCACTTTCCATCTCCTTGATGTGACGTCGTCCTGTGACCAGGCTGTCCTTGGGCTGAGGGACAGCAGATAGGAAGTTTCTTCCCACGCCACCAGATTGCACACTGGAAGGTAAACAAAACGGGCAGGTGGCTTACCACACACAACTAGGAGGAGTTGGTAGGTCCAAGAAAAAGGATTTTCCTGCTGCTCCTCTTACATCTCTTTTTTTTCCCTCAATGATTCCTTTCTTCTTCCAGTAGAAACATTGTTTCTTGAATCCACTGATTATTTTTGTTTACAGCTACATAATTACTATTAGGTTTTAAATGTTATAGCGATGTATAATTTGATACAGGCTGCTGCAGGCAGAGTGTTTTGTGGCTTTTTCCTATCCTTCTCCTATTATCCTGTTACAACAGTGCAAGCAATATTACACTTGTGTCCCTTCTTCCTTCTCCTTCCTGTCATCCCAACCTTTCCCCTCTCCAAAATTAAACAAGAACAGACCTGACTTTGGCAGTAACATATCATAAACTCTGCAGCAGCTGCTGAACAGTACTGCTAAAAATCGTATTGTGATTTTTCTACACTGCCAGATCTCAAGGGGCCAAGGAAGAAGGGAATTCTTAATGAACTTAGGGAAAAAAAAAAAAAACGAAAAAGAAAAATAATAATAATTATAAAAAGTAATAAAACAGAAGGGTGCAAAGGGGCTAAAATGAGATTGAGGATCAGATTGTTTTTGTCAAGGAAAGCTAAAGACTGAGAGGAGGGAAGCAAAGATGTTGGGGGCAAGGGAGAAAGGGAATATGAATAAAATGGGACTTCTAAAATATTTAATTTCACTGTAGCTTGATTTACTATGTTGGTAAATAGAAGAATAGTTTAAATTAAATAAAAAAGGCTTCATTAAGTCAGTGCTGTACTCTGAATCCTCTTACTGCTGTCTTAATTTATTTGAAGTTCGTGAATGATTTTGCTAGGAGGGTTAGCAGTGTTCATTTTTTCTGTTTGTTTTATAGCTTTCTGTGAGAACAAGAGAGTGAAGAGAGGAAGAAAAGGGGCCAGAGGGGTAGGACAGTGCATGACCCTGTTCTCACTGAAAGCACTGTTAATCCGTTTTGTGGGAACGTGGTCATGCATGTATGTGGTACAAAATGGGAGAAGAGGAGAGAGAAGGCGGGCAAGATCATGGACCTGAGACAAGAAAAGGGAAATGAACAAGGCATGGTCTGGTTTGATCAAAGAGCTGCGGGAGTGGGAAAGCGCCTGGTTAGGCTGGCAGACAGCTTCAGCTCTTACGGTTTGGGTTTTGCTCGCTCCATTGAGAACTGGGATAGATCCTACAGTGGGTGAGCTCTTTGGTTCTGGAAATGTTACCAGGCAGGACTGAGGACTGTATCCAAAGCAAAATGTTCTGTTTCTCTGGGGGTGACCTAGTGACTACTGTTGGCTTTTTAGCTGACTGATCTGTGAAAGCTTTTTGAATAAAACAGCAACTCAGCAGGGACTTGGCTTGAAAAAGTTTTAGGATGCATGTTACGCAGCTCTTCCACTTCCCTGGAAGCAAATAGAGAGAAAAAAAAGCTGGAAATGTCCTGGTTGGTTATCAAGATAGCTTTAAAAACAGTTAGTTGTTTTGAGAGAAATGCTGGTTTTTGCCCTCCTTACACTCTTTGTGATTTGTTTTAGTTTTATTTGGTGTTTCTTTTAGTTGTTGGATTTCTTTTTTCAACTCTCGAGGCTTTCTCTCACAATGTGCCTCTGCATTGCTTGCTGTGATGCGAGGTTCTAATCACAAATCTGATGTTCAAGTCAATTTTGTGGCAAGAGACTATGCCAGAGCAATAGATCAGACAGAAAAGGGAGGCACAATGTGAAGGTGAACGTTATTGTTGCTTCTGGAGAGGTCAGCACAATTCTGTTTACAGTTTGGCTACTGACTTCTTGTTCTGCTTTGGACAAACAGTTTTGACCTCTTGAAATTTTACCATGATGCTACAAATACTGGAGCCAGAGGTAAAGTCCCTGAGACCTGCCTGGGTCTGTCTGTTCACTTCTCTGCATGCCTGACTTTGCAGCATTAGGGGCTCAGCTGGCACAGGCAAAACTGCTGCCGTATGATTTGATAATGGAAGAATAATCTTTATGAAATCTGAAATCTTACTTACAACTTGGAAACTGAAGATTAAGGGTACAAAAATCTGATTTAGCATTTCTTATGCTAAAATAGCAAGGAACAAGCTTCTCAATTTAAAATTGTTTTTCGAATGGCATCCTGTAGCTACAGGGAGACAAGGTTCCAAATCTAGTTTTAATAAAAGTCTTTTTTCAATAATTGTGTAGTGTGGATATTGATCTATTCTAAATGCAGAAGCCAATGTTTTGAAAAACAAGGAGTCCCTCAGGTTTAATGAGAGTTGCTAGTAGGCAAAGTGCAGTTCTGAACTGTCACATACCTCTTACAGGGCCATTGTGAGAATGCTGCTTTGAAGGAAAACTGATATGAATATTTCCTATTGTAGTTGGTGTTTAGGTATTTATACTGTACCTGCATTCTCATCTTCCAACAATCTTTGCAGAAATATAAATGACAAATTTAAAGTCTGTCAGTCACCAACAGTGGCTTTGAGTCTTCCACTTCCCCCAGAATTACAACTTAATTGATTTCTTGCGGAGGTAATTTCTATCAGCACAGAAACTGTTGCTCGTTCTAAGGTCTGTGTTGTTTACAGCCTGCTGATGCACTTTTCCACAGGTAAACCACGGCAGTGATACAGAGAAAAAGATCTGCGTCATAGATGAGATTGGTAAAATGGAGCTCTTCAGCCAGGCATTTATTCGAGCTGTTCGTGAAACGCTGACTGACCCTGGAACCGTGGTACTTGGAACGATTCCAGTACCGAAGGGAAAGCCACTGGATCTTGTTGAAGAAATAAGAAGTAGGAAAGATGTTAAAGTGTTCAACGTGAGTAATGTTAAATGTTCTTAAAGAGCTTTCTGTTCTGGGTTGCTGGTTTGTATTTGGCTCTGTTTAAAAACTAATTGTTACTACCAGTTGATAGCTGTGGGTAGCTTGTATGAAATAAGTTTTTTAGTTTCCATTTGGTTCTTAATGGGCAGGTGTTCACCTTATTAAAAAAAACTCTCGCAGTTGGCACTTACTGTAGCAGTCTCACAGCTGGCTTTGCTTGTGAGGGGCCGTGGAAGTAATGATGTAGTTGTTTTTAAAGGTTTTCTTGCTGTAGTATTATTGCCATCTAAGTATTCATTATTCCTGAGAGTTAAATCTTTTAAAGTACAGTCAGATTTTTTTTTTTTCAAACTGGCTTGCAGAAATATTACCAGTAATCGTATTCAAGGAAAAAAAAAAAAAAGCAGCAGTGGGGTTTGCAGAAACGATTTCTAGAAGAAAGACACTTGTAAATGGAGTGTGCTTTCTCTGGAGTCAGTGAAATAACTTTGGAATTAATTATGTTATTCTACAGACATAATTTTCAGGATATTAGGGCCTCAAAGTGTGTTTCTGATCAGTTACAGAGAAATTCTCAAAAACTTACCACAACAGATCACCCTGTTCAGAGGAATACATGAGAGGTTCCCCTAACGTTTGTAAGCACCCTGGATACTTTGCGAAACCAAGCTAAACACATCCCCACTCCTTTGATTTATTTTTTTTTTTCTGCTCAGTGTTACTGTTCCTAGGAGAGAATAAAGCTGTGTATCCAAAACTGAACTCTGTGGATCTATAAATTAGGGATACAGTAAGTGGGACTTTGATGTCCCCACTGACCAGCAGGGGCAGTATGCCGTAGAGCAGTACGGTGCTGCAGCCTGGTCTTTACTGGATGCAGGTCACAGTGACAGTGTGTGCTTGGTTGTGATTTGTTTTCTCCTTCCTCCTTCACTTGGATCACAACAACTCTGTCCTGAATGATCTTACTTTCTGCAGAGAAAGAAAAACCTCCATCTCCTTTTTTCCTCTTCAAAGTGACATTAACAGAACTGCAGTGCTCAGAAAAGTACCTCGGCTTTCTTCTAGTTGGTGGTCCCCTCATCATCTTTATGTTCTGGTTTTTGAATTAAAAGCCTGTTTAAGTGCTGAAGCAGCCCCAGGAGCAAAAACAACAGAATGTTCCTTTCCCCCCATAAACGTTCGTCTCCTACCTTTCCCTTCAGACACTAAACCCCATGTTTCCTGCCCTACAGCCGATACGTGTTGGTTGCTGCACTAGTGACCAGGGATGCACATGAGCGTGAATTCTCTGTGACTTGCCTTTTGGTGGAAGAACTGGGGGAGAGGCAGTGGCAAATGCCTCGGTGAAGGCAGCAGTTGCTGCATAGGATGCAGTCACGGTGAGGCAATAGCATTCCTTCTTCTCAGAGAAGGAAGGAAAGTGCTAAAAAGCACTGCTTGGCTTTTCAAGGAAGCTTCAGAGCCTTCCACCACTGTCTCTTTATGTCAGGTGATGTTCTGAGGCACGTGCTGCTCAGCCCCAGGTTATTGGGTGTGTCAGTCGGCCAGTGCATCTTTCTCTTAAATGTCTACAGCCAGCTAAAGTCTTGCTGTACATTTCAATGGAGCAATGTTTTCTAAAAAAAAAACCCTTTACAAAAAAAAAAACAAACGAGCCATCCTGTTTATCATGCTGAGATTAGAATGTGCAGGTTTCTTTGTTTAAGTACAGATTTCTCTGGTGAATCCTTCAGCCAAAAGCGAGAGCGTGAAGTGTGTGGCAGGTTGCAATAGTTCCCCGATGACAAGAGACCTGCTACGCTGAAGTCCTGTACAGGAGAGCATCTGTCTAGCTCCCGTGACATGCTATGTGCTCTTTCCCAGCTAGTTAAAATGTGTGCAGGAGCAGAACCTGCCCTCAGGGAGTCGGATGTGTTACTGGCTGAAGTAAACACCGGATCACCAGCTACCTCATTGAAGGGCTGTGGCACGGGGAGAGCCCGGAGTGCCCAAAGAGCCCACGGTTAGTTTTTTCTTGCTAACTTTTATGATGCCTGGAAGCGTGCAGAAGTAGGTGGCTATCTTCCAAACCAGTTCTGTCTGCTTTGTCACTTAGTGTGGAGTTAAGCTGCATTCAGTAACTCAGCAGGGTTTTCTGATCCTTCTTTTATTGTCACGAGGATGGTTCTGATGTTTGACACTAAGTGCCTGGACACAGCTGTTTTGGGTTTTACAGCCCCTTCTGTCTTGAAAGCATATTCAGTTGGTGTAAATGGGTCCAGATGCCCTAAAAGCAGTTGAGATTCGGTCCCCAATGTTTAATTTATTTTATCTCGAGCACTTAATGATAGGGGATCTGATATTTAACACATTTTTTTCCATTGTTGCCCAATTCCATTTTGCTGAGAACTAAACTTTCCAGTGAAAGTACAGGGGCTCTTTTTGCACTGCCTGGGTCTGCGTAGTTTTGCAGACGTGGAGTCATAAATAGGATCACTTTATCCCTAGCAGCTGGCATGATTCATTTTCTCCCATTTTCCCTTCTATTAATTTTTCTTCCATGAAACCCACGAGTGAAATTTGGTTGTCTCTGCCTTTTGAGAAAGAAAAAAGAGTTAAATGGATAGGTGAGGTTCCAGTTGGATGCTCTCTGCTAGTACTGTTTCCTTGACAGTTCCTGAGTTGTTAGGGGAAGAAAGCTTCTGTCCTTTTGCATGCTTGGAGTTTAGGTGATCGTTTCTTCCAGATTACCTAAATGCTTAGTCAAAAACAGTATCTGCAGTTGCTTTTACTCCCTAAAAAACTGCCTATCTCTTTGTACGTTCAGCACGGATACTGGGAGACTTGTTCTGTCTGGGAAAGCTGCCTGCACAGAATGTGTCCAGATCTTAAGAGGAGGCTGGTATCTATTGAGCAGCCTTTGCAAAACACTCGTGAGAATTGCCCAGCACTTGGCATGCTCTCTGGTGCTCTCACTGGACTTCTGGCATGTAGGTATGGAAGAACGGCAGATAAAATGCAGTATTGTTTTTGTTGGCTGTGAGACAGTGGGAAGAGCTATTAAATGTTCAGAAGGTCCTTTGAAAGTCAGGATGTCAGGACACTTGCTGTGAGATTTAGAGTTTGGCTCGTCTGTGTTCTGTGCCTTGTTTACCTCGGGGTGTCTCAATAGCCTTACTGAAGAGCAATTCCATTCTTTATTGTCTTGCTCTTTGCTGTTGTGGGCCTTTCTTTTTATCTTATAATAGCCTTGGAACAATACTCAATAAAAACAGCAACTTCCAGGCAGATCTTCCCAGTCCTTTCCTCTTTTCTTTTTAACATCGCTTTTTCATCAGTCCCATGTTGAGCTGCTCTCTTGAATTCAGGTGTCATAGGTGAGACCACTGTCTCTAGGTTTATAGGGCAGTTTTCCAGCATTTGGGTAGGATGTCTGTGACTGAACAGCAATAGGTGCCTGGGGTTAAATTCTTCGGGTAGGACTGTCACCAATTTGTTGATGATGATGATAATAATAATAGACTTTCTCCTAGTCAGTGCTGACTGTAGTGCTGGAAGGAACACGGATCCACATGCTCAGGTATTAAATGCAGCTACAGGGAATGCAATGAAACCTTGCTGGTGGAGAGCTTCATGCCATGTATACTGGGGTGTCTTTCCTTTCTCTTCTAGCAGCACTTCTCAATGTTAAAGATATGAATGCCCTTACTTATTTTGGGGGGACTCATCTGTCACTGGGGGATTTCCTTCTGCCTTTTCTGCAGGGATCTGAACAGCGAGGAAAATTCCTTAAGCTTTTTAAGTGAAGCTCGTGCTGACACTTCACAAATGTTTAACCCCTTCGCCACCCCAGCCCTCTCCGCAGGTTTTGGTTGGTCATGCTGTGGCCACTCACATACATAATGTGGGTCACCGGGCTGTGCATCTGGGCAGGGCCATTCAAGAAGGCGCAATCTGCGCCCCCAGCCCCACTGTTTTGTGCTCTGTCACTGCTGTAACAGGGAGCTGAGCTGGCTAGCAAGCGGCAATGTTTCCTTGGCAATTCACAGCGGTCTGCAGGTGCTGCGACACTGGTGGACCCAGAAAAACCACGGGGCTGTGGATTTCCACATGGGCTCTTGTTAACGGCCAGCACTGCCACAGACTTAAACCAAGGGCATGCCTCAGTGCAACACAAAAGCCCCCCAGCTTCTTCAGGTAGTCTTATTTCTCTTTCAAGACGTTTCTGTCCTGCAGTGCTAAGGTTTCTAAGTACACGGTTGTGCTGTTAAGCCTGTTTTAATTTTTTCATGATGTTTTTTTCAAGATGTTTTTGACTTGGGCTGTCATCCCTGGAAATATAATCTTTTCAAGCAGTGAAGGCACAAGAACTCCGCTTTATAATAGAAAAATGATGCTTGGTAATCAAAAAAGATTTCTAGTAATGACAAAAGTACACAGTTTCTTTGAGCAATTCTTGTTAGTTATTCAAGTCCTGAATAATACTGCAAAATACCATGGGTAATTAAACCAAAAAGATCACTGAATATTCAATTACATGTGCAGATTTGTGGCTTTAGCTTATTGTGTTCTCAGTAGTACAAGAAGGCAGGTGTTTGACACTCAACATTCCTCCACCAAGAAAGAAATGCATTTGAATTTCTGCTTTGTTTTTTGGAGTAAACAGTGATGTAGAGGTTATTCATCAAATTACATCAGTTTTAATTTCTCTTTCTCTAGGTTAGTAAGGAAAACAGGAACAACATTTTGCAAGACATCTTGGCAGATGTGGAGTCCTGCAGAAAATGAACACCTTTTCTTGTCTGTAAACACTAAAGCCTTTATTTTTACTAAATGTAACGCTTTGTGGATATTTGATCTGCCCTTCCTGCTGAAGCTTCTGGAGGCTTTACTGGAGCTTCCAGGGTAAGCAAGGTAAAGCTGGTAATATTCTAAACCATGAAAACGAGATGGAAGGGTTCTTGTTCATCCAGGTCACAGGCTGATCCATTCAAAATTTTGAGAGATCCATAGTTAATATGAAAATCCGACCTGGGTATTTGAAATTTGGGCGGTCTGACTCCAATCCTAGTTACACCATGTAAAAGCAGTTAGCTGCCAAATCTGATAGAGATCTGAGTCCTTCAGAGTGGCGAGGACTGTTCTGGCCAGAGAGCCGTTGGGGGTCTATAACATCCCATGCAGTAATGTGCGTTGAGGAACCAGAACTTAGCCCCAGGGTAACAGAACACAACCCTGCCCCAGAAGTATGTGTGCTCTGCCTGGCTTGTGTATAAATAAATACCTTTGCTAACTTTGACCTGGTTGAGGTGTGTCAAAGTTTCACTGTGGGTGCTGAAAATTCACGAGGTGGAAGGAATAAGTGGATTCTCTCCAACTGCGTGGTAAGAAGGGTTACAGAGAATTCCAAGGAAAATTCCTGGAATTCCA
Source organism: Anser anser (assembly GCF_964211835.1). Classification (NCBI taxonomy): domain Eukaryota; kingdom Metazoa; phylum Chordata; class Aves; order Anseriformes; family Anatidae; genus Anser; species Anser anser. Next base: position 80,031,104 of record NC_139722.1, read on the forward strand.
AATGATACATACAGAATTCCACTTCAGGGGGAAACATAACCAACTATACCCTTTCTTAAGTGGCCCAGACAGTAGTTAAGAGGGCTGCCTTTTGGGTTAATTTTAAATTTTCGGATGGCAACCTTGCTTCACACCCCTTTTAAAAAAATCTTTAGGTTCATTGGAGCTGAATCAAATCTTGACATATGTTTTTCATGCAGAGTTTATGAGGTCAGGATTGACTTAATGCTGCATTTGTATATATGGGTTTTACAAGCCATTATGTTTACTGATACTTTTTTTTTTGCTTGTTTGAGTTTTTCCTTATTCAATTCTGTACACACTTAATAGTTGCGATATAAGAAGTGTGTGAGAGTATTAGACAATGTCTTTTTTCCTCTGAGGTTTGCAAATGTGTTAGGAAAAAGTACTTGCACATAATCTGTTTTGCATGTTATGAAAACAGAATTCCCTCCCAGGTGCACTCCTGTTCCTTGTACAATTTATAGTCATCTCTGGCTGTAAGATGTTAAGACTTCAGTTGTTCCTTAACTTTTTTCTGGTTAGTTCAACAACTGTTAAAGTGAGCAAACTAAAGGCATTTTCAAACATCGATTTTGTTTCTTATTTCTATGCAAACTGACACCAACATTTCTAGGTGGCTGGATGCGCGTAAGATGCATGGATTTAGGCAGTCATCCGTATGCCCTCACGTGGGCTTTGTTTCAGCTGTGCACAAACTTTTAGGAGGAGTTTGCATCTGCAACTTTACATGCACAGGAGTAATGGTGTTAAGAGTATGGCTTCTAATGGGTGTGAACACATCACTCTTGAATATGCTGAGAGTTGTAGGGGAAATTCCCTCTCCTAGTGAAATTGGGAGGTAAAGTGGAGCGGGTTGGAGAGGAACATTATTTGGCTTGGGGAACAGTTTGCTCCTGCTTTACTCAGGTATTTTATTAAACAGCATAAAGCTGAAGAGACCCTTATTTAAGAAAAAATACACTGCCCAGAATTTTTGACCTCATGAAATTCTTAATTCTTTCATTGCCTTGCTTTAGTTTGCTGAACAAGAGGACGCTGACAACTGTGATTTTATTTTAATATACCACTATCTTTGAAACGAAGTTATGGGAAGGAACCAAGAACCTCATTCAGAAAGGTGACTTACATAGAAGCCATAATCTAGATATTTCTGAAACAGATACCTAAACCATGAAGCCTGGAAACTCCTGCAGTGGTTGCTTGGTGCTTTTTTGTCTGTTTGTTAATGTTAAACGCAAAGCACTGTTGAGGCACCTTGTTACAGGTGAAAGATTTGAGACCAAAGCAAACTTTGTCAGGACTTTCGACAATACTTCTTTCTGCTCTTAAAGGCTGGATGTCCCATTACTTCAGTCAGAGAAATTAAGCTGTAAAATATGCTGGAAAATATTTCTTTCAATGTTTACATAATTAGTGAAATTCTAGCAAGTCTTAAGGAAGGACTGACCTTTAAAGCTAAATAAAATGGAGGTATTTGACACACAGAGGGTGGGAAGGGGTGTTTCTTTAGGAATGATGGCAGAGCTCAGTTCTCCAAATTCCACGTGAGGCAGTTCACTTCGTCATTGTTAAGTGATACTAATTCCTCATAATAGGTGTATTGCCCTGCAAATAATGCCATGATGCCTATTGTGGTTCCATAATTAGACTGGAAAAATCTTCAGTTCTCATAACTTCTGACCAGTGTACTGATGGTGCCTTGTACGTGGTCTCATGGTACAAGGAATACTTTCTGTAGTGAGGGGAGTTAGTCAATGGAACAACTTACCGACACTGGAGGTAAATTTTTCCTTCCCTCAACTGTGAATGAAACATCAGCCCCTTTAAATCGAAGGGTATTTTTGCTGCTGACATCAGGGGCTCTTGCTTTCTGCTACCTATCTCAAGACGGGTGAGTATTTTGTTTGATCTTCTTGAAGTTCATCTTCTCTCTGAGCTATGCCACACTTTTAAGAGAAATAAAGAGACATTTTGTGGTCTATGTTCAGCAGGAGATCCTAGATGATCTTAACAGTCATTTCTGGCCTTTGAATCTGAGACAGTCCTAAAGAAATGATTTGCCTGTTTCAAATATGCACCGAGGGAGAAAGTAATATTTCCAAGTGAAGTTAGTTTTTATGACACCTTGTGTTTACTTTAGAGGTAAAAAAAAATTATTGTCTGGTCTTGCACTAGTAAAATATTTGGAAAGCCTTGAGAGAACTGTAACAACAAACAGAGCATTCCCAATTCCCCTGATGGGCTAATTTTACTAATAGCACACATTTGGTGAAAATAACCTCTGATGTACCAGCAAGATTCCAGATGACAACATTAGTGCACCTGCAGGTTTTAATTGGTGCAAAAAAGGAGGGAATATGAGGTACCAATTATTCTCTCAGAGCCTGAGAATCAAGGACGTTTTTGGCAAGGAGGCTTGTAATTCCAACATAAAATTGCACACAGCATGGAATAAACAGGGCCTGCATTATTTATCATGCATTAGACCATTTTTGACTTGTAAAACTCTGAGAAGGCTGAATGAGAGGTGAATCTTTAACACTGGACCTACTGCAAAGTTAATTATAAGTAATATGTCTGTCTTGCAGATTTAAGGATGTACAAGCACTAGTGAAACACTGTAATTAAATACCAGCTCCCAATCCAGGGAGCAATCTAAAAATGGCAATAATTGGGTAGTTTAAAAAAAAAAAAACACGCATTGATGAGAAGATGCTTATTACATGCTGGAGAATTTCACTGGTAATTCTAATCTTCTAAAATGAGCTGCATAGAATTCAGCTAATCCTTAACTTAAATTTCCCAGCAAGAGAAGTGCAGTCACTTGGTGGGCTGGAGCCAAATGCAAGTGACGTTTCTTGCTTTATTCTAGTAAATAGCCCTTTAAAAAAGCTTTGAATAGCATTGCAGAGACTCCTAAGAACTTCATAGTTCCAGAATGTTACAGATTGAGAGTACCTGGCCTCTTGGTGAGAGAAAAAAGAATCACTGTGGTAAGTGTTCTTCCTAACGTTTCTCTTAAACGCAATGAAGGTCAAGATTTTCTGTCTGTGGAAACAAGGCGAGACTTTTCAGTGACAGTTCACAGTGTGTGTGTATATGGATATACATATGTAAGAAGTTTGTAAGACACTTCCAACGTACCTGGTGGGTGCAAGCAGTTGAGCAGCCTGTAGTTGGTTTTGGTAAAATGTTACCAAAATCTTTTGACCAGGTCTGGGCATGTTTCACCCTTAGGAGTTTTATCACCTGTCTTTTACTGTGTGATGTGAACTAGAGCCTATCTGCTGTGAAAAGAAAGTACAGGAAAACAAACTGAGAGCAGGCAGCGAATATCCCCCATTTAATGTGAGGGCTGAAGTGCTGTATTTGTGCTTGTGTCACCGTACGCTCATTAACCTCCTGCCTGTAGCATGCTGTACTGTAGGTGTTCTCCCAGCTCTCCCGTTGCGAGGGCCCCATCAAGGCAGTGTGCAGAAAGTCACGCCCAGTGTTTCTCTTCAGCAGTGCTGCTGTTACCTGGGGGGGCCTCCATATCTTCATCCCTTCTGCCATTTCCATGAAAGAACTGCGTGTACTGACTGCTCTTGTGGCTCGGGTGATCTCCTCCAAGGGTGAGTTCAGACTGCCAGCATTGGGAGCATTTCTACTCTCAGGTTTCAGAACCAGAAAGGTTTTGGGCTGACCGAGTGAGCATCCAGGTGGCTTCTCTCTTGGACCGCTGCCAGGTAAGTGTCAGCCACTGCCACTGGGAAAATTCAGGCCTAGCACCTGGGATCTTCAAAACTGACACAAACTGGAACTGCTCATAAAAGGTGCTGACATGTTGGCCGTGGTGTCCTTCCGCTGTCATAGCTGCAGTAAAGGATCAAACGTGTAGGGTAAGCAAACCGCTCAACCTGAGCGACCTCCGGGCTGAGTTTTACGATTGTGTTGGGCACTCCAGAGCCGGTCAGTGAAGCAGCTGACCAAAAAGCAGAGAAAGTTGCCGCTGCTTCTCATCAGAACCCCAAACTGCCTGACAAGTGGAGTTCCTGAGGTATCACCGATGCCTTCACCTTGCAACACTAAGCCTCTCCTGTGTGAGGTAAGTGCTGAGCTGCTTAGCTCTTTCAGGAATAAAACAAGGTATGGCTAAAGCCTTTGTGTAGAGATTAGCGTTGAGAATGGAATTCCTATGGCCTTGGATGCCTTCTAGGGCTATGCAGATTCTGAGCATCTTTCTTACTGAAAGGAAGTGTAAAGATCAGCTACCTATTTGTCAGCTTTGCATGCATCAGAGCCTTAAATGCATCTTCTATCACGTATTGACACAGAGTAACTGGGTCCATGTCTGCTTCCTGTTTTTTAGGGTCAATACAACCTTGTACCTGGTTGCAGGTTTTATTTCTAACCATCACATCTGGTAATTCTGTAGAATTGGACCACATCTAAAAACACTGCATATAGCAGTAGTCTTGATAACATTTGACTCTCTATCTCCAAAACTATGTAGAAATGGTGGAGGAAAGTTTGTGCTGCCATTTTTTTCTGATTTTATTTAAATGTGATACTGTTCGTAATAGTCAACTCTTTTGTTCTTCAAGCCACCATTCTACAGTAACAACTTAAAAAGAAAACTTACAGTAGAGATGGATACTAAAAGTAAATAACGTGTGTTTAAATCCTCTTCTTTCCTGCTTGTGTGCTGTGCCTGAACCAAGCAAGGTGTGAGTTAGGACAGGCCTTTCCTGGCAGCCACCCCATGCAGCAGGAGCCGGGGCTCCGTGGCACCTTCCTGTCCTCACTGGTGGCTGGAGCTGGGTCAGGAACTGTAGGGCAGCTGCAGTTCTTAGGGCGCAGTAACAGAGGCCGGGGAGATGGGCGAGTCTCTTGAAGTGGTGCTGGTGGAAGGCGTTGTCACTGTTGGTGTTAAAGCAGGTGCAGCAATGGAAGAATTTGTGCAGCTGTTTCCCGGTCCGGTTTAGTTTGCTTGAGTTGGATGCACAGAATAATTTAGGTTAGTTGGGACTATTGGAATTAGTTATTTTTTCTGGAAGTAAATTCAGATTTAAGTTACAGATTTGGAAATCATAAGCCTATGTGAGGCTAACTTAACAAGGGAGTTTAGTGCTTTCTGCAGCTGTTTGTCCTGCCTCCCCACATAGCAGGGTTTAGAAAGACAAAGTGGTGATGGTTTATCTTGGTAGACTGCAGTGCAAAAGTTCCCGAGGCAGAAATAGGGCCGGTGGCTGTCAGCAGGAGCCCCCCCACCTATGCCTGTAACCTCCTCCACATAAGGGAGAGTGTGAAGCACTCCGCTCGTGGGAGGAATGGCAACATCTGCCAGAACTGCTCAGAAAAGAGCAGCTGAATTCAGGTTCCTCTTCCACATCACACCTGGATGCTGGAGGTGATGCTAGCAGGGCCTAAGTCACGCTGCTGACCATGCGTCTCAGGGACTTTACATTAATCGTCTGCTTTTCCCCTTGTAAACGTGAGTAGAATTTTGCCTAGATTATGCTGAGCATTATAAATAATGAATTTGTCAAGATCTGAAGTGAAAGAAAAACAAAGTATTTCTCAACTTCATAAAGCAAGTGAAAATAATTCAACGTAAGAAAACCCAAAAATTGCTGCCACACAAAGCAGACTTGGATGGTTTTCTTTTCACTAGGTGTTACTTAGTTTTACTACTTATAATTTCAAGTGTGGCACAGTAGGAAGCTCAGATTGCAACTGTGCATCATCTAATGGTAATAAGACTTAGCTACAGCAGCTCTTGTTAAATCTTTCCTGTTAATTGGGACAAGGCAGTCTGGCTGCACATTGTGGTGAGGAGAATTAGAAACAATCTATGGTACTTACAGTAAAGAGAAATAGCAAGACACCGATAGCTGCAAATTTTTTAATTAAAAAAAAAAAAACAACAAAACAAAACGCGCTCACGGGTGTCTTTATGCATTATAGTACAGTAAGGAGTTGTTGTAGCCTTTTGGCTTCCAAAATAGTCATGGATTCCTGTAAATCAGTGTTTCTCAAACTTTGTGAAAGCATGACTTCTCTTTTTGCCTCATCCATCTTTATGCAACTATTAAATTGGCAGCAGCTCAGTTTCTCTGGGGGAGGGAAACCAGAATGCTCTGTAATTACTGGCTACAAGTGTTTATGGACACTGAGTTGTGTCCAGCAATTAAAGGCATTTAGCTGTTCTCTGCCCACTACAAATGCAGACAATAATTACAGTCTAATTTGCACTTTGCTGCCTTTGAGGAGAACTCTCCCGGGCCCTTTTGCATCTCCCAAGGGGGCTGTTGCCTGGAATTTGAGAAACACTGCTGTAAACCAAACAGGAGCATGAGATTATACCTAAGAGCAGCTGTTAACACAAAGCTGCTTTCTTTGCAAATAAGGTGCACCATATGCTTTGTGAAGGCTTTCCATGCACTGGCTAGTTTCTTTTCTCACATTTGACTTCTGTTAATGTTTTTAGCAAGGTTTGTTCACACAATGTTTCAGTATAGCTGCATGCAGTGTATCACTCTGTGTGATGCTATGTTGCTATTCATAATTAGCACCTGCATAACATGTTGAAGGAAAATAAGATTTGCTGTTGGGAAAAAAATAATCAGATTTAGCTCTACTGTTACAGTACATATTGTACTGTCCTTGTACGCATTCGTTGCTTCTGTTCAAAGTTGTCCTTTGCTATACATTATAATCAAGTGCCAATTAATTTGCATGCAATCAGCTGTCTAGCTATGGCAGGAAAGATTTCTTGTGTGCTTTTCACTGAATTGTATTAGTATTTCCCATTGTATTCACTCGCGATGCCAGCTGTTATGCTTGTTTTTTCCCACCACAAGCGTGTCAACACCTCTGCAGGGGAAGGAATGTCAAACAGGTTGTATTTGTTGTTCTAGCATTTACAAGAACCTGAGATGAAGTGGCACCGTGTTTTTTATGACATCTTCCAACCCCACCCATGCCAAGGCCTTTAGCTGAAGAACATGTGCCCTGTATATTCTTGCCTAGAAGTTAGAAAAATAAACATTTGGAGGTTGCTTCTTACATTTGAAAGAACTTAAACCCACCTGCAGCTCCCTGACCTAACTCTGTCTTTAATTCTGAGAACCGTGTGGCCCTTGTGCTAGCGATACTCCTCACTGCTCCTCAGAGAGGCTTTGCTGAGAAGCCGTGTCTTCCAGGGCCATGTCTTCTTGGCTGGCCCTTCTGCATTCCAGGGTCTGGCTCATGAATATGGCATGGGCTGGACCTTGCTCTCGACGCGGTCTAGATTCTGTAGCTTCCGTCGCATCGCAGGTCTCGGTGAGCTGCTGGAGAGGAAGAAAGAAGGAGTTGAGGAGCTTATTCTAAGTAACACTTCAGCTGTTTTTGAAGTGACAGGCGAAAAAGTTAAAAATTGATTTAGGAATGTCATTCTGTGAGACTGCATGGGATTCTTAACATGCATAATTCACAAGGGACTTCTGAAGAATGAACAGGTACTTGTAATGCATAAATTTGGAAAGAAAATTAGAGGAGCTAGAGGTTTAGTACCACAAATGTGCATGTATAGAGAACTGTAAAATACTTTGGATTGAAAAGGACTTCTGGAGGTCATCCAGTCCAAACCCCTGCTTTAAGCAGGGCTAACTTCTTAGAAGTTAAATCAGGTTAGTCTGGGTCTGCTTTTATACATCAAATTTTAAATCCAAGTTACAAAGGAACCTTTGCAGCAGAACTGGAATGCAATTATGAACCTGAAAATGTTATGCACCGTGTCACCCCACTGTAGGATCTCCAGAACTATGAAAGCTTTCCAGAACTGTGCTGTATTAAGGTTTAAGTAAAATGCTTCCTCCTTAGTGCTTTCAGTCAAAGAAGCACCTGGACTCCGAGCAGTTACGTTTTGGCCAGAGCTCACCTCACCTACATATAACAACATAGTCTAAGTGTATCATCCAAGCTGCCAATGGTTGGCAGGGACTGATGGGTCTTCCAAAGGAAGCTTTCCTTCTGACAGCTCTAAGGATGAACTGGATCATCCTCTCTTTTGAGTACAGGGGCCACACCAATGATCTACTGAGACTTCAGACCTAAATTTTACATGGCTGAAAGTCAGAAAAGGTGAATCCCACTACTGGAACTCACCACTGCAGACTGGCTGAATTCTTGCAAGTTAGACTGTAAACTGTTGAAAGTTGGCGTTATACCTTGTCATCTGATATGTTCAGCTGTACATACTGTTAAAGCTTATTAGAGTACTAAAGCGTACTAAAGCAGGATTGAACCCAGATGAATAATGTTCAGTCAAATTCTGTTGAAGTTAATGGCAAAACCTCATAAACTGTACCATAAATGGCATTTTTGGGTTGACAGCAAAATACACAAAGGCTAAGGAGCTTTTTTCACTTGGGAGTCGGAGAATTCTTTGAAAATTAGGGAAGTTATACACAGTTTGGAATGATACTAGCCAAAAAGTGTTTTGGACTTTCCATATCCTCAATTTTCCCCTGTTGCCAATTTGATTTCCATTTTGATAGGCCAGACGTGAAAGTCAGTCTTAATTACGTTGTCAGCCTCTAGTTGCAGCCACCCTTTATCTCTAATCCATCTTCTCCTATTACTGCTCTGTAGCGTAGAGATAAAGGTTTTAAAATAGAGGAAAGCAATAGATGGCAACCGAAGTTAAATACATTTCAGTAGACAATGAAACAGTAGCACTAGTATGTGCACTGAATTTTCCAGGGAAGAAGGAAACAGAACTGGAAGCCTACTGGGATGAAGGCTGGAAATTGTGTGCACTATTTTTCTGTTAGAAAATGCTGATTCACAGCGCATGCAGGTTTCCTTGAACGCTTTTTAGTTTCCTTTGGGAAATATTTCCTGCAGCCTTCCTTGACTAACCCTTTCAGTAATAAGGTTTCAAGGTTCTGGATTGAATTTCAGGTCAAAGGAGACAGAACAAGTGCACTGTTAGTGGGTGCCATTCCTCTTTGTACAAATAATTCAGTCCTGAGTGAGCAAGCAAGAAACATACTATTTAGTCTGCTTATGATGGTACTTTACCACCTGGGCTGCGTAAAACAAAGACTTGAGTCCCTAGTCTCGGTAAAAGGAAGAGCAACTTTTTGTCCCAGTTTGCAATTTTAGGTGCATTCTTAATGGCCAGCTTACCATTACCAATGAATACATCACTCATATGTGCACAAAATACTAAACAGTCTCATTTTCATTGTGATGCAAAATCCAAAACAAATACCAAAATGCAAAAAAAAAAAAAGACTACAAGTAAGAAACCAGTGGTTCAAGAACCTGACAGGTGAGCAGCATGGCAACTCATGGCCAGTACCGCTGTTCTGGCTTCAGCCTTACCCGAGTTGCCTGACTTGCAGCTCTGGCAGAAGGACCCATGGCGATGTTCATGCTGCTGGATGACTGGGTGTCACTGGTGTTACCTCCATCCGCAGCTGAGAGCCCAGAAATCACCAGAGCACTCGAAAAGCTTCTCTTGCCGAACAGCAGGCTGAGAGTTGAGCTGGTGGACGAGGCCAGGCTGGACCTGAGCAGTGCAGCAGCTCGGTCCTGCACAGTCAGCTGGCCAGCAACGGGAACAGCAGGGGACTGAGAAAACACAGATGTTGCCGAGTTGTGGAGTGACAGCTGGCTACTAGAAAGCCTTTGGGCAATTTCGTGGGCAGATGTAGATGTTTGGATGAAAGGCTGGCGGCTTTCCATCATTGGTCCAGAGTGACTTGAAACGGGGGGCCTTTGGCTTAAAGCAGTGTGTGCCTGGACAGACTGACTCCTGTGTTTTCTCCTGCCTTTAAAAGAAAGAGTAAAATATTTAAGTGCTGTCTTCAGTGGTATCCTAATGAAGTCCATGCTATTGACAGTGTCCTCCTGTGTATACATGTTACTATGGGTTGTATCAGCTTAAGAATCCAAGAATCTCAGACATGAGAAACAAATAAACCTATGAAACTTTCTATTTTTTCCACTACAATAGTTCTGATTTTTGGTCAGAATCGCTCCAGTGGTTCTGTACTGGGTCAAAAGAGAGGAAAATGAGAAAAGACACCAAGAAAGGTACGCTGATCACAGGATCTCAACTCGTCTGCCCGGTACGTTTTAACCTGCCTAGTGAATAAGCAGTGTTGCTCTAACTCCACTCCCCTTTGATAACCACACTAAAGTAGGGGATGTTGAATATCCACCTTAAATGGCCTGGTATATCTCAGCTGCAAAAGTAAAGCATAGAACTGTGAATAAAAACTGCATATGAGGAATGATAATTTGAGGATTCAGCCAAGTGGAAGGCAGTACTCCATCTACAAGACAGTTCTTAAGCCTGACAGTTTGACTGAGATCCAAGATTGATATTTACAGTACATCACAGATTGAAAAGATAAGAGCACCCCTACTTAAGGTAAGCTGTTGGAGGTTTAAATGAGATTCACGTACAGCTCTTGCTCCATTCTGTGAAGCATCCTAATGCAGCCTTTGTTGGATACAGTGGATGAACTGTTCTGAGGGGCCTAGACAAATTCTGTCTTCCTGTACATATACCCCCCGCCTTTTTTAGCATTTACATCAGCACCTTATGTCATGCAAACAAAACGTTTCTGTATTTCTTATGCTTGCATATTTAAATACCCACAGAATGAAAAACAAAATCAACTTATTGGCCAGTGAACCCTCCAGACACCTGCTTGTGGACTGGCTCTAACCCAGGCTTATGCAGCAAACACCCAGTCCTGTGAGTGCCTACTTGGCTTTTGGCTTTCCAGGAAACTCCAAACATTAACACGAGCCAGCATTTTGTCTAGCTATAGCTGTGGGTTAAAGGCAGATAATCTGTTGAGATCCACCAACGCAGAAACAAATCTGAGGTATTTCCAGGTTGTTGGGGTTGTTGGTATTTTTTTTCCTTTGGTTTTTCCCAACACAAGTAGTATGGAGGGGACAGAAGCACTGAAACCCTTCCAAGTATTGAAATGTTGCAGGCATAGAGCAATATAAATCTCACACTGTGGCTCACAAATATGATTGTTTGCTCAATTCACGAAGATTGCATCCAGTAAGGCAGGATTTTATATCCAATCTATTTACATTATATAGCTGAACCATGCTGTTTTACATCCCCAGGCCTGCTTTCCGGAGGCTGGTATCATTAGCCCCATTTTTCAGATGCTGAAGCAAAGAGAATTTAGGAACCTTGGCATGGAGTCAGATGGCAGAGCTGGGCCATAACCTACCTCACTGGAGCTGTTCGGCTGGGCTACAACCTAGGTGGTTTGGCAAGAACTGGACGCTTTTCCACCCCATTTACAATATATCATTATTTCTACTGTTAGAACAATAAAAAAATAATTTTCTTCGGATGGCATGCTGCGCTGCTACCCTGGCAATAAGAGCCCCGTGATCTCTGAGAGCAACGGGACAGAGGTGCGTGGCTTCATGAGTGTGCTCTGCACTGCAGGCATGATGAGCAGGGAGGATACGCGCTGCTGCCGGGGTCATGCAGGTTCTTCAGACCTGGGGGCTTTGCTTAAGTAAGCGCTGCAGTTTCTGCATCCGTTGGTTATTTTAATAGATTACGTTTCTAAATAAAAGGCACGGATTCGAATTGGGAACAGAGGGGCTGCGGTGCGTGGGTTTGTGCAGGGGCTACCGCGGCCAAACATCTGTTTGTGATTTCAACTGCCAAGCTGACCGCTGTCCAAAACCACTCGATACTCATCCCAAAGGCGGAGGTTAGAGCGTTGGACAGGAGACCACCCGTATCTACACAGAAATAACTCTGTCCCTGAAAACAATTAGGAAACAAAGGGTGTTCCCTGAACCGCATCATGAAATAAGGACACTTTGGGGGAAAACCCCACATGTTTCCAATGCTCCTGATTTTTGTCGCACTTTTATATAGGGCTTTAATTGCATTTTGCAGACTCAGTGGCACCAGGCTGCAAAATGAAATAGGAAAGCATTAAATGCACTTGATTCTGTGATTATAAGACTAGAAGGGTTTGCTGTGATCATCCAGTCTGCCATGCTATATAGCACAGGCCATAGAGCTTCCTGGAATTAACTTCTATATGGCATTAATTACTACTATTATTTTCAAGAAAGGCATCCAACACCTGTGGTCAGGGAGAATCCATCTTAACCCTTTGCCACTTGTTTTGCTATTTATTTACTCTCACTGTTAAAAATGTGCACTTGACTTCAAATTAGAACTTGTTTAGCTTTGTTGTGTCTAAGTCTGCTAGAAGCAACTGTCTTTGGTCACCTGTTGTTGCCCAGGTAAGTACTTACAGACTACAATCAAAGAATCTCTTACAATAGAAATTATTTGAAAGCTTTTAATTTTTCACTACAGAACATTTCCTAGCTTTTTGATCTTTTTTTTTCCTTCTCTTCTTTGAACTCCTTCCAAATTACAAAGGTCTTTCTTAAATTAGGGCACAGGGATTGTGCATGGGAGGCCAAAAGAGTACTGACCCACAGACAGACTGACAGACATGTATTAGTCAGGTGACCCTATTCATTCTTTAACATCTGACATGGCATAAGCTTTTTGCTAGTCCTCTAGTATCGTTGTACTGTCCTGATATTTACTGAAGATCAAACGGATCTTGCTTTTTAAGCAGCTCTTTTAAAAGCCTTAAATGAGAGTTATTTGGATTTTCTCAATTAAGCATATAGCTTTGATAGCTGCTCTTTAATGTTCTGTGTAGCCGTTAGGATGCAAAGAACTACTTCATGATCAGATCATAGATCACCTGCATCTTTCCCAAGTATAAAACAGACGTGTTCTTTTCTTGTTTCTACATTATTGACAACTTAGCCTTTTTATACAGTGACACATCAAGACTACTGTTACGATTTCTTGTGCTTCTAATTTTCTTAAAAAATAAACAACAGCAAATCAGCTTTCTTCATATTGTCCGTAATGGTGCTAGTCAGAAAGTTCTCTTTGTTTCATTTTCTTTCTGTTATCAACTCTCTCGGGACTGAATACTGATTTACATTTGCTGTTTTCCATTTTCTTGCATTTGTTGTGCATTTCTTCATTTTACCTCATAGCCAGGTAGCTTTTCTTAATTAAGCATGACCTCTCTTGATTGTGGTTTTCTAGGCACCCAATACATCCTTTTAAACAATTCACAATTAATTTTCATTATTGCATGGCATGCTCGGGATCGTTATTTTACAATTAAGTTTGCCATTCAGATTACTGCAGTGTCAAGTTATGAGTATGCACCTGGGGATTAGTCTAAAGCTAGACTCAATTAAAAGCAGTAGCTATTTTATCCTTACAGCATGATTTATATTCACGGCAAGATTTTCTCTATTCCTGTCCATTATTTTTAATGATAGGTCAAAATGATCTTAACAGGAAACAAACAAGTGTTACACCCTCTAGTTATCTGCCTTAATTGATACAGTAATACCACAACTTGTAACACGGTCAATTAACTTGACTTTTCATCACATCCTGGTCCCTTAGTGACAGGTCCCATGGTGACCCACTAGCAAACTTAATGTATATTTCCAATGTGAAGGCCAGTATTTCTACCTTACGAATGCATCTGAAGTACTTTTAAATCCCTAATTTAATATGAAAAAGGCTCAGCTGTTAACTGACAGAGTGACTGGCAACATTTAATTTTCTCCTGGTAACTGATGTATAGACGTAGTGAGTTATTTGTTATTTGTTTGTTCTCCACAAGTGCTGATGAGCAGCCAAACTAATTCCTCAAATAAATCATCATGCTTCTTCTAAGATAATTAAGATTTTTGCATATTTTTAGTTCTGCTGTTCCCAGTCAACAATAAGCACAGGCTCAATGTGTAAACTGAATGGGCATCACACATGTAGACTCCCTTCCATCTGAATTTCTCATTCTGCCTTTGTTAGTAGTACCTCCTAGTCCAAAAATAACACAGTAAATAGTTTGACAGTGGAACCCTTGGTGAGCCACACGAATCACATTTGTCTTACGCTCTCCCAGTAAAAATCTGGAACAATATCAGGAAGCCATCTCCTACACATGCTTGGTCATCAGGAAAGACAAAGGTCCCCCTTTCTAAAATTAGTTTTCCACTGGATATGAGAGAAGCCCAAAAAGCATCTGTCCATGTGGCCCCTCGGGAGAAAAGTACAGAAAAAGCCAAGTAAATTGTGCAAATACCTGCACGCTGGTGGACCTCATGGGACGAAGCCTGCAACTGAGGGGTTCCGTCTCTGGTGTGCTGCGAGCTACTGCTCTGGCTTGAGTTACCTGCGGAATTGCCGCTAGACGACCCCCCTCCATTATCCACTTCTTCAACGTTGCCTCTGTCATGGTGAGCTGCCTGACAGTCCTTCCGCATCCTGTTTGCAGGAACAAACAAGTGGTCAGTCTACATGCACGGAGAACTTGTGCCACCCACGTCAGGAGACCTTGCATTGTGTAATTGTTTTTACATGTACTTTGGTCAAGAACAATGATGTGCGGATGATCATCTACATTGCCAAATCTCTGGAGCATAACCCACCAACACATTTCCTCATTTTCTGACATGTCACTGAGTTACAGAAAAGACACCCCTATTCACAAGGACTAAACAGTAAAATTCCCCTGAACAAGGGAAATGTCTCTACTGCTAAGTGCTTTGAAAATGAATTTTGACTAACATATAGAAAGCTTTGCTTAAAAGCCATAAATGAATGTGTTTTCTGCCATATCTGTAGGGCTGTTCTATTACATTCTGAGTTGTCTGCAATTAATTTTTTTACTCATAGATAACAGTAAGCAATTACTCAACAGAAATTACAGTGGAACTGAGACTGCAGAGTGTCTATCTGCATGACCAAAATTTAACACCTACCTTAACCATTTGGATCTGAACCACTTTTTAATGTTGTCCAAACTGACAGGTCCCCCCCAGATGTTCCTCAGTTGGCTGTGTGTCCCAAGGTATGAGGTGGTTAAAGGGGAAACGTACATTGGATATCCCAGTGGCTGATCGCATGAAGAATTAATTAAGTTCCGCAAGACCTGTTTATTATTCTGGATGCTTCCTCTCTCTGGGTTACGATTGCGCAAGAAAATCAGTTCCTGCTGCTGCCCAGCCCACAGTCCTCTGACACACTCCTTGTTGACCTACAAGTAGGTAAAACACAGTGTGGACCACGTAAAAACATTTGTTACTTAAAGTACAGAACTATGTGGTCTAGGTAGAACAGCAGTAGCAGGGTGCAAGCATGCCATGTCTTTGTACCAACAGGTTTTATGAACTGCATGAGCAGCTGCTCCCTGGTTAAGCCTGGGATGTTGCTTTTGATGCACAAAATTACTGGTGCAAAGCAGAAGTGAACTGAACAGCACTCCCCTTGGGGCCTCCAGTCCCTACTCTGACAAATACGATCAACCTCCTCCTTTTTTACTGCAGTATTAGAAAGATGGTTCATGTACCTTGATAACCTTGAAGCTCAAGTAGCTTTTGTGGAGCATGATAACTTTATATTCATCTGCTCCTTCATCTACCACATGCCTCAGGGTTAGCAGCTCTTCTCTGTTGGAGAGTACAGCACTGCGCCAGGCAGGGTCCCCTTCATGACAAATCACAACCTTTTCTTCAAAAGATTGGATTGCTTCATACAAAACTGCTGGGTCCTCATACTCATCTGGGCAGGTGAACTGGTCCTGGTAGTAAAAGTATTGAAAAGGTCAGGTATATTTATGAAAACAGAAAAACTATTAACAAAAACCTGTAGTTTTTTGTTGTTGTTGTTGGTTTTGGTTTTTTTTTGAGACAGTCTGCCAAACTCTGCCCTGCAAATGACTTGTGTCACAGCAAGTGTTGTTGGAAGTAGAACAATTGATTTAACAGTAATACAGAAAGTGTTCTGTTGTAACCTGTTCTGATTTCATGTCTCCACTGGACAAAGGCAGAGAATGAGAGCTTATCCACTTACAAATTATAAAGTGGGAAACCACAGGAGGCAGAGCTTTTGGATAATCTGGAGGGAGATCAAAATTACCTGGGACATTCCACAGTTCTTGTGGAAATCCTTCTTTTCATTCTTGTAAAACCACAACAAAGCACAGACTGTGAATCCATCAACAAGTATCACAATATTGTGTTACTTCATTAGCTGTCACAAAGCAATACTTGCCAGTGATTACTTTCACAACATTATTTTGTCCAATTCTCTTGCATTAATTCAGAGCAGTTCCACTTCAGTTACATTCAGAGCAATTATAAATACCATGCATTATCGAAGTGTATGAGCCTAAATAATACGCCAGAGCAAAAACAAAATCAATTCCAAGCTATACAAGGGTTGACCTAAAGAAACTGGAGTGACTTCAGTGGAGGTGTGCCAGAGTTTTACAACTGAAAACAGAATGGGGTCAGAAACAGCATGACATAATCAAACACAGCTGTGACACTAACCCCCTTCAAACCACCACTCCTCTCAGCTGTGACTTTTAATATATGGAAGTGTTTTTCATGTATTGCCCATCACCAAAGGACTGATAAATGAACAGTAAAATTAGCCTGACCAATTTATTGATTTTTTAAACTTACTGATCAATTTATTTATTTTCAGCTAAAAACCATCATTATGGTACCTCTGCAAGTAAAACACGACATGATCATCAGTTTTATTCTAACGAAAAAGGCAGGGTCAAGCTCTGCAATAAAAATAGTTCCAAATGGACAGCTGGGGGTACCCCATATCAACTGAATGTAAAATAAATACATTCTGAGCTTTTCCATTTTGGTTAAGGAAGTTTCTCAGAATAAGGCAACAAGTACTCCATTTCCCTCTCATTTTTAATTTGGACAGTTTCCAAGTTTTCCTGCATTTCCCTAAGAAAACAAATACAACAGTAAAAGTTAAAAAATAAAATTAAAAAAAAAAATACCCTACCTGATGTAGCTTCAGAGACATTCGGATTGCCGGGGCAACCACCTTATGCAGCAGATCCATGTCTGCAAAGACCCACTCATCTTTCGCTGCTATCCGGAAGTCTCCTTTGAACAACGCGTGGAGGCCATAAAGAAAGGAGTCTAAACTGCAGGAGAAAGGCAGCAGTCAGTCCCAGAAACCATCTCTGGTCCACCAAGCCAGATCCCGGTCAGCTGCCCAGTACGGGGGGAACCAGGACATGGACCTGGGACTGCACGCAATGGATTCTTGAGGTTGGTATAAAGCAAAGGCTGCATGTTTCTACTGAAAACCCATTCCTTTGGGTCAGTGTTTTTCCTTTTGCTTGCACTGCAAGCATCTGGCCATGAAAGGAGTGTGGCACCTGAAACAGAAGTCCTAAGGATGGGAGGATCACGTGGGTGCATCAGGGTGCTGCATGGCCGCAGTGCCAGCTGCTCGGCAATGCCTAGTCTGGCAGCAGAAGCTGCCCCCTCATTTGAAAATGTATTGATCAGCCCTGCCACTGTTAGCAGTTCTGCTCACAAGGTAAAAATAATAATTAAAACAACAGCTGTAAAATATACATTTAGCAAATCTGAGACTTCTGCCATGAAACTCAAAACCAGGCAAACATTAAACCAGACGTACTGAAAAGAATCCCGAGTTTCACAAGCTGTTCAGCAAACCAGGTGGGAGCATGAATTAAACCTTAGGCATTTCATACCAAAACAATGAGCCTTAAAGCAACCATGGCTGGGCTTCTTTTTTCATATATGCAACTAGATGTAACCAGCTCTGCCTGACCTTGGAGGACGGTTTGCCTGGATCTGAGATTGAAGCAAGATGTTAAAGGGACAAAATGGAGCAGCTGTTAGAAGATGGTTGCACAAGGGCTTTGTGAAGAGAACCAGTTAGCCTGCAGCTCCAGCCTGCACCATGAATTGTGAGCTCTGCACAACTACACAGCAGCCACTTAGGTAATGTTTATAGGAGGACTGCAGACCTAACACTGTTCTGAAGAACTGATCTTGAAATTGAAGAAAACAGAACCATCTGTTAAAAAGCAGGCATCTCTTACAAACCCGCAGGACATGGTTTCGTCTACCTGCCAAGATTTTACTCACTCTTACAACAGTTGATTTTTTAGATCGTAAAGGCTCTGAGGAGAAAAAGCATTAAGATGTTAGAGTTTTTCATTACCATCCACACTTTCTCCAGAGAATGCATAATCTTTCCACTTAATTGAGCTTTCTTAATTATTTTGGAAAAGAAAAAAATATTTTACATTTTTTTCTCTTCAGAGAGAGGGAAAAGAGAGATTAGGAGATGGCTTGGCCTACCTTCAAGCTCAAACATTCTAATTTTGCCCATGGTGGGTCGCATGTTTTAGAAATTAAAACAGAAGGATATATATGTTGTTACCAGAAAAGCAGCTGGATACTGATTCTCTCTGCAAAAGCACCATGTAATACAAATCAACTGATCAGTGGGACTGAGGCCACTCAGTAAGGCAGGGCTTCTCTCACTGCTGGGAACAGTAGGAGCACAGGGAAGCTCTTGTGAATTCCTACCTCATTTGCATTTATTAGTACTAAGTTGCATATTAAAACATGCCTAGGTTTAAGAGGCAGGCACGTACGCTCAGAGCTTCAAAACATTCAAGCACGGGTTTCAATGGGAGTTGTTATGTGTCTTCAAAGAATGAATCCCTGCTGACCCTCGATCAATCATCTCTGGAGTATGGAAAATGATAATATACCCAAACCCTGCTGAATAGCTAGGAAAGCCCTACAATAAACCAGATAGAAAAAAAAAATGATGGGTGCAGCCCATGCACCCACAAATCAGCTTCCTGAAGCAGGTAAGAAATCAGGAGGTGTCCTTCCAGTTGCCCACCCAGCAGACAGCATGCAGCATATGTAAATGAATCCCTGCCTGGAAAAAGAAACACTTCTGTACCTAAATACATTTTCCAGGGTGAAACTGAAAAAAACGACCCCAAAATGTGCACCTACTAATGGCTCAGCAGTATAGTTTTTCCCCAAGTAACACTGCCTGCATTTGCTATGAAAAGTTGGCTGGGATGAAGGAAGGAGCAAGCAGGAAAGAGAACTGTTTTTTACATCATTAGAGGCTTTCAGACCAAATATGAACGCCCGAGTAGACAAAGAGTTTGCATTCACATCAAAGTGCCTTATAGGCATCAGCACATGCTAAACAGGCTGCTGTGAACAGCAGCATCTGCTGAAAGCAAGGCCATGACTAGGACAGCTATGCAAACTGCAGCTGAGCATCAGCAGAGGGAGCGGACGGAAGCACGTACAGCTCCCACTGTGCTTAGTTTGGGAAGACTCATCCATTTCTCATCCCTCTGCATAATAAGTTCTCTAACCAGCATTTTTAAGAACAAATGTGACTGTTACAACGAGCAAAGCAGTGGCGGGAGGCTGAGAGACAATTATTTTACGTATTGTATTTCCCACCAGAGAGATTTGGAGGACATTGCTGTGTTCACAAAACCATTCCACTTTTTTATTCCTCTGCCACTTGTAATGAGGCTTTCGGACAAGGCTTTCCTACCTGTAATGTGACACTAACTCAAGCCTATAACACACAGCCCTTAATCCACATAAAATACAGCTGTTGTTATTCCTCTCATTGTTATGCTCTCTCCTGAAGACACTAATGAGATTACGAGGAAGCTATGAGCCAACAGCTTTGATCTCTGCCCTGACTCTAGGTTGTTGCTACTTTCTTGGCCCCATTTGAACATACCTCAATTAGTCATCTGCTGCAGTTGCAGGCTCATTCCAAGTATTTTAAAAACTAGTTAAGGTAAATTCAGATGCCAAAGAAACTACGTTAATCAGGAAAAGACACAACTGCTATTTCTGGCAACACTTCTAACCCTCTGAGCTAAGACCTGAAAACTTGCTATCACAATGGCGAGCTGTTTCTAAAAATGCAGGTGTGGGGGATACTGCAGCTCTCGGACGTGCAGCAAGGAGGGGATGAAGCAACACCACAAGGACCAGGGGAGGGCAACAAAGCCAAGGCAAATGCTACCCCCTTCTTCACTCCTTACATTGCTCCATCAATCCATGGAATGAAAAGCATTTGATACAAGCCCCCAAACGGTACAAATGGATTATGGCTAATGAGCTGGTGAATGTGTCTGTGTGTATTTTGTACCTCAAACCCAATCCTCTGTCTACAGTTTATAGACCTCTCCCAATGTTAATTGTAGATTTATTTCAGCAATAAAGACGCATGCCTGTGAGCCAGTAATCACCTGTACATCTCAGCTCACCTCAAAGAAATATCTTCAGTGGCAGCCCCTTTAAATTTGATATTTTAATGTTTGTGGTTGTGAGCTAAGGGTCAAACTTTTCTCCCCTGCTCCTGTTCTGCTCAGCTCTGGCACACACAAAGCTGCACTGCCTGCTCCAGCTCCCGCTGGAAATATCTGATGAGAGATACTTTATTAAGAGAATTTCCTTTTTTTCCAAATTTGAAACATACACTGAACATTTATTTATTAGTAGGTCTAGAGGCTGAATAACGTTATTAAGTATTTTTTCCATAGATGCACACTGAAACATATCACTCACGTTTGAATAAATGAATGGTAATGTCATGTCATTCTTCAAATTGCATTTTGTGCAGGATGTCTCCTAATAACAGTTTAAAAGAGCGTGTGATTTGCATAGCAATGTTCTGCCTTCCTAATGAATGCATTTATAGTATAATCTAGTGTTAATGTTGGGTTTCTACTGACATTTCCATGAACAGGTACACTGAATAATTATTTACATACATTATATAAGAGCATTTAAAACCTTGGTTTACACAGTGACATTTACTGATTAATAGATTACACAAAATCATGTGTAAATGAGTGCAAATTGATAGTTTACATACACAATGTAAACTTGAATCTCAATTCTGTAGCGCACAGCTCAATGTAGCACGTTACCTTTGCATTCCTATTTTTGTGAGGCAGTTGGATGACTGTCACTCCTCAAGACACAGCAAGGGCTAGACTTTGTCCACACAAAGTTTCCTCCTTCCTGCACAGTCACCCCAGAGAACAAAACATGGGCACCAGAGCACAGATTCTTGGACGGTTTGCTCACATTGAACATATCTGAAATTCTTCACAGAAATAAGCATGTGGGGAAGAAAATTACAACACCTATCTGCCCACTACATCTCAAACCCATCAAGAAATCTCTAGCAACACCATAGACCAGGTGCTTCACAGCCAGAATTAATAGAAAATCCAAGACGAAGTTCACAGTCATTTCTAAGTGCCAGCCAGATTAACCTAAATAATCATGATACCTTTTAAAGGAAAAGGAGCAAAAAAAAAATCACCTAAGAAATGATTCCTCCAACTTCTGATGCTCCACAGTACTTTTCTCCCATCTGACTTGAATATAGACCTGCAGCAAGCTGAGAGTTGCAGCCAAGGACCAGCAATAACGCTCTAAATTACCCTCTGCAAGAGCTGAGTCTTTGCATCAAATACAGAGCGAGAGGAGGGAGACCTGCCATCACTGCCAGAAGTTAATCTTTGGAAACATTTTCTGGCCTTATGGGTGTTGCATGCGTTGGACAAAGTCTCCTTCTCCTTGGCATGCCATGTACAACTATCAGAGTCTTGCTACTTACTGCTTCTTTGCCTTTAAATAAGCTGTGATGATCTCTGTGAAGCAATAAAGACAGTAAGTATGGTAAGAACTGCTCTCCGTCCTGTACTCAGCTGAATTTGGGGGATTTTGTTTAAGGAGTCTTGATGTCTGAGGGTAAAGTACCCACCTTTATCACTAGGCAATAATTTCTACTGAAGTATTCTTGTCAATTAAAAAAAATAAATATATAAATTCTTTAAGACAAAAATAAACAACATTCATCAAGCTCAAGTCATGTTTTGTAGCCATAGCAATTTATAACTTGAATTGTGCTACTCAGATTCCTATCTTTTTTCCAGATCTTTCTGACAGATGAAAGATACTGAAGATACCTTACCCAGGTGGGTAAGTGACACAGTTTTCACAGTGAAACTTCTCTAGGAGAAACTTTTGTGAAGAAGTGCTGAAAAAGATTCTGACAGAAGCTTCCATTTAATCCCTTTTATGACATAAAGTACATTTTAAAAATACAATGATTCAATACTGCCTTGGAGCACTTTCTTAATAGAAAGGAAAACCAGGACTTAATTAAAGATAAAGGATTATATATAATAGAATCAGAAAAACAGGGATAGAGCTGTGCAATGCATATGACTACCACAATTCTTTGCCTTCTGCAGACCTATTATCTGGAAGAAAAGATGTTTTTAAATACTTGAGTGTCCACTTCCCAAAAGACAGAACCTGATTTGGTTCACTGGTTATGTTCCAGATTTTAAAATGACTTCAATATAGCTGACCTGTGCAATTCTTAAAATCTTTCCAGATAATTATCCTCAACATTCATACTTTTGAGGTCAAGCTTTGGAAAGTCTCTGATAATATTATCTCTTTGCCTTAGCTACTAACCAAGTAAGCCAATAAAAATAGGCAACATTGTTACTGTACCTGTACTAGTGCCAAACCATCATAATGAAGATTTTAAGATCATGTGGAAAGTACATGCAATGTGTTGACAGTTTTAGGAAGCTTTTGTGATATTTTTAGAAGCATTTCTAGTATCACTGTGACATATCTATTGTGGGCCCAGATCAAAATCACTTTAATCTTTTCTGTAAAAAAATCATAAATGCTCATCAACTTTTCTATCACATCCTCATACTCAAAAATTTTGATCATCAAAAAATAGGGCAAATTTACTAAACATTGCACTAATCTGAATGTATAGAAATTAAGGGAAAATAAATTCAACCCAGAAACCCAGAACAAAACTAATAGAGAAAGGGAATATAAAAAAAAAAAAAAAAACACAGAAAAGAGGTGACAAAAGCCACTTGAGAAAGCAGAAAGGAGCAACACACTAAGAAATAAGCCATGTGGGCCAGGAACATTTTGCATGACTGACTGAACGAAGATGTGAAAATAGACACTACAAAACATCTCAAAGGATAACAAAGCTAGAGCGAATGTTTAGAGGTCTGATTTATAACATAAAGTGCATTCAAATTCACCCATGCTGCCTTTGTTTACTTGTTAATAAGACAAATTGTCCCTAAGGATTTGTTTATAGAAGGCTAGCTAGCTTTATTCACAATTTTGTGCCAATACAGCAAGGTCACTTAGAGACTCTGTATCTATTAAACTTTTCTATTGTTACTAAAGTCTTGTGAACACAGGGATTTCAAATGCACCTAATAAAAAACTAAAATTAGGTGGGAAGGTAGACTTTTTTTTTTTAAAGATTATTAATAAAATGCCTTATCTATACAATTAATTACTCAGGCTGAACACCTAGAACAGCATAAAAGGTATGTTATAAAACCCAAACAAATTAGAACCTCCAGTGAAAATGGAAGAACCCCTAATGAAAATGTAAGAAGAAAAGCATACATAGAAATAAACTTAACCAAGCAATAAAAGTAATAAGCTAGATTTTTTAGGAAGAAGTGTTTTGAATGACTGACTGACCGACTATGTTAGACCAAGAACAGACACAGCTGCAGTTTCAAGACATGCAGGGTTCTCTCTTGATCACCAGAATGAAGTGGCACAATGACTATGAAAAATAGCCCTGAGGAATACAGTACACTTACATATTTGTTATTATTTAGCTAACTAGCTGTTAGATTACTTAGCAGTTTATTCCCCCTTTGGAGGACGTCAGGGTTTCAGTAGCCAGGCCAGACTCAAGTGAACACAAGCAATAGCCATAGGTACACTATGCAAGATTCTGCTGTGCCATATGAAACAAAGACTAGTGTTAGTTATTAAGCAAATTACTGAAGTAAAAGATCTCCAGGAATGGCAGAAATCTTTTTTTTTTCTTTATAGAGGAAATACTTCACCTTGATCTAAGGTTCTATTGAGATTCTACAGCAAGTGAAAAAACACAAACAGATCTTGACTTAATGATGAGGAGAAAGGATTCCCAAAACTTACCTGATGGCCATGTTGTGAGCTGCAGTTCCCAAAGCTCTTCGGCCCAGTATGCACAAGGCAAAGGAAAGCGTTACTAGTGGAGAATCCTCATCACTGTCCAAGTGCTACAAAGTTTTAAGAGTAGCATGTAATTCTAGACACAAATACGGTCTTGATAAGCATTTCAATACTATAAATCGTAACATTCATAAAATATGTCTGTAGATGGATCTGTACACAAAAACACTCATTGCAATTAAGCAGAACAAGAAGGAAGATCATCGCAATCAGAGGCTTTCTGCAAAATGCAGCTTATTTTGCCCGCTGACTAGAAACTGAACATTTCAATCTCAGGTAGCAAGATCAAAAAGGAGGGAGGGGATCTTTGCTGCTTTGTTGTTTTTGTTTATTTGTTTTGCTTTTATTTTTTCCAGACAGGACCTTCTAAAACAGAACGGACTGCTTATTGCTGAGAGACACTGCAACTGGAGGCAGCAAAGCCCCTCTGCATGGGACAACAGGTGCACATGAGACCCCCAGACACACTTCAGAAGAACAATCTAGTTAGAAAACTGCTGGGGAAAACACTTCTGGTGAATACCAACATACATCGAAACTACATGCCATTGATGACACTGACCTCACATTTTAACAAGCAGTCAAAATGTTTCATTTACGTTTACTAGCTTAGGAGGTTTTTTTTTGTTGTTGTTTTTAAACTGAGATTTTTGGAAAAAAAACACACTTTGCTATGAAGCAGGAGGAAAAACTTAACCAATATCCCATGAATTAGAACCTTTAGGAGAGTACACATTATTATTTTGGTCCATGCAACAAGTGATTTCGACTCTAAAACTGAAGTCAGCTGTAACAGAGAATGTAGCTCCTTCTAAAGAATATACTAATTTTCAGGGTGCACACTGAAGCTTTTTTAAATCTCATCACATAGTTGACCTTTACCTCTACACAGCTGATGAATTACGAAAAAAGAGGAAAAAGAAAAAGATGTAAAAAATACACATATGAATTGTTGTGCACACAGACATGCACTGGTGCAGGCATTTGTTTGCTGTTTTATCTCTAACTCACAAGATTTTCAAGTCTACTGGGCATGCCTAAATCTATCATTTTATTTGATAGGTACAGCCACATAATGAGTGAAGAAGTGTCATTTAGCAGAGACTTTCTCTGCACCTTGGGATTCTTTGTGTGTCTAAATTTGGGAGATGAGACCTGGAACTGAGCAAGGAAAGAGATAAAACATTCCCAGCAGGAAGAGCTGGCAGCAAGGCTTGAAGGACAATTCAATGAAAACACCACCAAATGTAGTGGCATGCAGAGGAACTTGTGGATCAGTATTCAGGTGCAGAGACATGAGAAGGAACTGAAGTGGAGAAGAAACATTAAGATTCACTGATGTTACGCTGTTCAGCTAAGGTCAGTGGTAGCACTTGGGATGTTCTATTAGTGATCCTGAACGAAAAATGCACAAATAACATCATATGGTGGCCAGGAAAGATATACTTCTCATTTTCTCCCCATTGTCAGCAATAATAAGAAAATTAAAACCGAGAAATATGCTTGTCTGCAACTGTATTCTCCCTCTGGGCTATTTTGAGTATTCCATGGAAATACAGTAGGGCATTTTTGCCAAATGACTGCTGACCAGCAGTAATCCTAGTGGCTGAAAGCATGCGAATGTGTGGCAGCAAACCTGTCTCTGACCTTCTAGAGCCGCAAGGTCATTTCACACATTTTTGTGGTGTAGTTCACCTCTGAATGTCGTGCTCTCAGGGGTGATCTATGCTAGCAGTTAGTTTGCTGTGCACTTCCCTACCACTTGAGGACTGTATCCAAGCACAGGCAAATGTTTGGAAAGGGCACACAAACATGGACAAATGTTTGGCAAGTGTACCCAAACACTGGCAACACTGAAGGAACAAGAATGCTCTGATGATATTCCCTGAAGAGAGCCCGCTCCAGCACTTGTGAGCACTTGCTATAGGCACACTTTCTAGAGATGATAAACTTAACAGTGCTGGAGAGTGTGCACAGTAAGGAATTGGTTCTGTATTCAACAACTACAGCTTTGAAGCTTCTTGAGGCTCAGTTTTTTGTACAAGAGTAGTCTCTAATATGTGCTTTTTTTCATTCTACAAAACATAGATTTTCCTTTAAAAAGTTATATCTGATAGTTTAAATGAAATACATTTTCCTCTATTAATCCTGAGCAAGAAAGAGAGTAATCATGCATCGTTTAACTCCTATCTCAGGAATTAAAACTACTACTGATGAAAAAAATGTGAGCTTACCTCCACCCTTTTCCTGGCACAGTACTGAATCCAGTCCAGATAAACACTGCAGAAACTAGCTCTTGTTATTCCTTGGAGACAGGGAACATAATCTTCATCTATGTTAATGTTAAACATTGCAAGGTCACGTTCAATATAATGCCACTTTGCATAAGGCTGCAGTATCTTTTGGATGGATTCATCCTTTATCCAGTCAAAAATTTTGGGAGAGCTTGCTGTAAAGTATATTATACTCTGTTGACAAAACGTGCAAACGTTAGTTAGTCTATCTCTGATTAATGCAGAAATATTTTACACAGAGAGATTAAATCAAAGAGGACAATGCTAGCTACCCATAACAGCACGTATTCTTCCTATTTTTTACTGCTTGGCATCATTGCTTCACCAGACTGTTTAGTTAGATGGTAATACTTGATATTTAAATAGCAGACAACAGAAAAAGAAGTCATATCTTTAATACATTGCTGCCTTATAGAAAAATTAATATAAATCAATAGACTGCAATAAGAACACAGAATTCTTGCACTCAAATGTGTAAGTTTGTGAATACTGGTGGGGCTTGCAGAGCCTGTCACCAAGAAAGTGATATTGATAAAAGTTTAGGCAAATTTTGAAAAACTAGCAGTAGATTCTCACATGGTCAGAACAGGTTTCTTTTTTCTGTGTGAGCGTCCTGTTATCTGGGGACAAAGCTTTCCTAATTCTTTAGAAAAACATTTCCACCACGATATACAAAGTTGAGATTCGACAGATGTGTATAATGTAACTCCGGAACCCCATTTTACTTGTTGTTTTCCCTCTTCATTTAGTAACATAGTTATTTTTGTTATTTGTCAGTGTGGACAATAAATAATAATGGAGAATTTATTATACATAATCTTAAGAAGCTGGTAGCTGATCTGACTGACTGTACTTTTAAAAACCACTGAAGGAGGAAGAGCATTTAAACAGGAGTTCTTTTTACCAAATACACAAACAGAAAGCAGCAAGACTCTTATCTGTGCCTGAGTTTCTAAAGCTTAAGTTCTAACCAGTGGGTCTGGAACCATTAAAGTCATAATAAGAGAAACCTATCAGTACTAAGTTTAAAGACTACTTGCAAAAGAACATGGAACTTAAGAAGAAGTTCCAGTCTTGTAAAGGAAGGTGACAGCAGCAAGGAAGTCCCATTATAATGTTTTATGACTATAATGTTTTGGTTTAATAAAATATATTTAGAATTGGATTCCAAAGCAAACAAGAGGCAAGTGAAAATGGCTGAAGATGATGTAGTTCTACCTCATCCATGCAACAGAAATATTAATGAGCAATTAAATGTATAAAATGAAAACATGACGGATTAAAATGAAAAAGGACAGAAGCACTACCAGCCCTTTTAAAAATTCCAGGTGCCATCCACAATTTGTCTTTCAAACTGTATAAAACTACACAGGCAAGAGGAAAATTAAACTCCAGAGGAAAAATACAAGGCAGACCAATACAGACCGGGGACAGACCCTTAATTTTTTGGCATGTGGAGGACAATAAGCTCATTTAAAAAGATTCACGCAGAAACAATAGGAGCCGAAAACACAGGACTCAGCGAATGCAGATTTCTTAAACAGTAGAAGACGTTTAAGTAAGACTATATTGTAAAGATGGAGGAGGCACAAGGGAAAAATATCATAGTGATTGGGCAGGAAATGATTTCAAAATATATGCAGGAGGACTACAGGAGCTGACCCACTTTATTTGTGGAGAATAAAAATCCTTTTACAAGAAGAAATAAGGGCTTTTCTAGGCTGTCAATGAAACTGCAAATGAAATAAATACATAAAGAATAAGAAGCTCAGTGCAACTCATTCTTTAAAAGACCAATATAATACTTATTCATGAAGCATAGGAGAACTGAAACAAAGCATACATTTTCTTTGCTGATCTTCAAAATACAGTTTGCTTTTCTTATTATTTTCACCTGTGTTTACAAAGAAACAGATTCAGCTGGGAAAATAATCAGACTGGTAATCAGACACAGAAACAGCAAAAACTTCTGCCACCTAATTAAGTTCTGCTCTTAGTAGCTCTTCATGGATATGTTTTGTGTGTGAGTACATTCCCAGCTATATACCAATTCAGAAATGATATGGTAAATATTTACAATGCTGTAAGCTACAAAGAATAAACTAGAAGCACTCCAAGCACTCAGTGTGATGGAAGTGCAGATGTTGCTGAAGCTCAAGTCTACGGCTTTTCTGAGTTTGTGATTTAACTGACTTGAACACTGCATTAACCAGAGTTCTTCATATAATTACCTTCCTGCTCTGCTAAAAGGAAAGTGTCAGGGCTTTAAAATGTTCACAGCAAAATTGCCCAGGGTCTTCACAGCTCAGGATTCCTCGATAAGGGCAAGCTGGGGAAGGAGTGAATTCTCACTTCTGTTTCTGGTATCATTTATCCGAAGGTAAGTTCTAACAGCACTAAACAAACAGGGTGATAGCTTATCTGATACATAACATAATCTTCTCACCTTCCTAAGCTGTAACAAGGATTTTATCAAATCCAATCAAAGCTCCTGTTTATGGAAGAAACTACTAACATGAAGAACAGGAGGAAAAAAATCTCTTTACAGGTTTCTTCTGGGATGGTCATCCTGAGGAAGGGCTCACCTGAATTTGAGGGAGACCCAACACAGGTTAATACCAAAGCTGCCAACTGGTTATTATGATCCTCTGTTCTCCTTTCACTAAGAAGGGAAGTAGATTAAGGGACTGGCACCTTTCTAGGAATGAAGTTCCATAAAAGCAGTATAATGACATTGGCTCAAGGAAATCAAACGAAAATAACAAAAAGATTTCCACATCTTGCAAGTCATAGGTGGTGAACATTACAAAACCTGCATCCAGTGGGTGTGGAGCCACAGCATATCTCAGTAGCATGGAGATCTTTCAACCCTCTTCCCTTTCACTCAAGGCAGGATCAATTAACCTTATCATTATCATATGGGACAAAAGTTTGTCAAAGCAACTTTATGTGTTGGCAGCTTCTCGGATACTTCCAGACCCAGAACTCTAAAGCACACTTAGTTAAGTTATACTTCATATATCATGACCTCAAACTTTCCACAAGTCCTCTACATTTTAGTTGACTTAAAGACACTTTAAAAGTTCCTGTTTACAAGGCACAACTCTTTGTTACTTTAAACTAATTAGCTGCCAATTTTACTCCAACCCAGGCTGGGATGTTTTTCAATCTCATTCACCCATTCACCATCAAAAACTGAATCATAACAGCTTGCATTGATTTAAATTTAGGCTACCTTTTAAAGTAAAGTGAAGCAATTGTAGCAATGTTTTAATATCAGTTTAAATAAGTGTTTTTTTTTTTTGTTGTTGTTGTTTAAATACTTCTAAAATTAAAAAAAAAACACATGCTTACACACAGTTTTGCTTCTAAAATTATTTAAGACACCCCAGTCTGTGTTTTACAAAGTAATCAACTGCATGACCAAAGCACCTTTGTGAGGCAATGATCTTGTTTTAACTGCATGGGTTTGCTTGCAAAAAAAGATGACTGATTTATTTACAAGAGGTGTCTCTCTAAGGTTGACATGATTTTTAAAATTGCAGAGACACAGGTAGGGAGGAAATGTCAGAAATGGTTGGGAGCTTTGGTAATTGGCTTAATGGAAGTACCAACAGCATAAACAGCAGCCTTTGGCTTTTGTTGCTTCAGCAGAAGACAGTAAAGCACAGTGAACTCTTCATTTGCTGGGTTAAAAGGGTTTGGCTTTTCTGACAAATAACTATCTGTGTGGTCATTGTGGTCTTAATAACACTGCAAATATAGAAGTGGTATAAATGAATAGATGTTTAATCAATGGAATTCACAAACTTCAAATGTGTTGTGATACTCACATAAAACAGCAGGTAAGAAAGGGGTTTATGCTGGTAACAAAGTACATTTGAGAAACAGCTCTTCAGAGAGCTCCAAAGATCTTTATGCTTGTTGATTTTTTTTCCCAGAAAAAAAATGGTAAAAAGGTGAAATCAATAAGAAATAACAAACTGTAAGTTTTGCTTTGTAAGAATATTTCCTCTGCCTTTATCAGTAGATGTTCTTCTTGATTTCTGCTTAAGCATGTCTGCAATTTTCTGTACTACGTGTAACTGGCCAGGATCATATGTAGCAAAGGGAGATATGAGTTAATTATCCCTACCTAATATTGAGTCAGTCTGACTGCCAATGGTGGAAATGAATAAATACAAAGCCAGTTACTTCAAACTCTAAAAGCTAGCCAGAAAGCTAGCCTTTAGACACACCTGCACAGGAATACAGTCCACTTTACCAAAGAGTTTACCTTTATATAGTATCTGATAAGTATTCTCCGCAGATCAAAAACTTGCAGCATTGTTGCAGCGTTGTTATCAATGATGCTATATCCTTCCAGGATGTACTGGGTTCGTGTTATTTCCCATGTCAGCCATCGGAGGTTAAAGGCTGCATTACATGATAACAAGTGAGGCAAGTGTCCGGGCTTACAACAGCAGCAGCCTTCATTGTCTTCATCTCCTTCTGTTATAGCCTCCACTTCTCTCTGCTGGCAATATGTCCCTTGGCAGTGAGAAAAAGAGAATATGCTGCCAGTTATTGTGGGGGGAGGAAACAAAGAACTTCCTCCAAGCAGAGAAAGTATGATTTAAGGCTCTACATGCTTAGCAAAAATCTAATAGAAAGAGCTATGGCAACAAATTAGATGTGCCAATTGATCCATGTGCAGTAGCAAATAAAGCGCTATACATCATTTATTTACTACTATTTACTACCACCTATAAAAGCCAAAAGGGCCCAATCTAATGTTCTAGGCATTTGGTTCTGAGCTGAGCCAAACTACAGACCACAGCTTCTGCCTTAATAAAAACTCACCAGGAAGCAACACTAAAGATTCTTGCTCCATCAGGCATATTAAGCAAATTGATCCAAGTCCCAGTCTGCTTCTTCAAATAACATACAGGATGCAAACAAAGATTTTACAGTCTGTCAGAGCACTTATAAAATCTGGGTTACAGCAAACTATCTTGGAAAGCAGGTTCCAAAAATAACATGCAACTGGTTGTTCTTTCTCCCACCAGAGTAAAAGCTACTCTGGATCAAACATTTCTAATGAATAGCACTAGTGGCAGTACATCATGAGGACAGAGCAGCTCTCTAATTAGCCTATTACACAGGCCTTTACATCAAAATGGAGGAAATCTTTCTGAAAAAGTCATGTTAACTCAAAAAGAAGTTGTGAGGCAGATGCAGCAACAATAATATTTCTGCTTTGCAGACTGCGTTTCTGGCCTGTGCTGTGCACACTCCATGGTCAGCCTGAGCCCTCAGGATTTAAAAGCTATAAATGTGGTTTGAAAACCATGTAGGGCACTACAAATCAAAACCAGAGGTGGACATGTGCTCCCCACACAGTTCTCAAAATACATGAGCTAGATTTTCTTGACATGTAACCTTCTTAAAATTTACTCTCTGTGGGTTGTTGCAGAACTTCCTCTCCCCGCTGAACTTCTACAAACTATCTTTCAAGGCCATGTAAGCTACACATACATCTCACATGGCCTTTCCACCAGTGGTTTCGGTGTCACCCCATGAGAAAGCTGGTTCAGTCAGCTTCCAAATGGTCTCGAAAGGAGAGGAAGGTGCTAGACACTGTACTGCAGTTTCCGGAGAGGGATACACTCAGTTAAAGCCTTAGCTGGCATCAAAGACACAACACTTACCAGCAGGCTCTCATCTGCTCATTACATGTTCCTTAACAAGCGTGTCTCTCACATACTAATTTGAGTTTGCATCTCTGCTACCGCTTACCTTTCATTCTGGGGGAAAGTGTGGTATGGCATATAAATTTAACATACCAGCAAATACACTTCAGAGCACATCCTGTGTTCTCACAGTCAAAAATAGCAAGAAAACCACATGATTTGAAACACATCATCTCTCTGAGAACTTTATTGCTAGAGATTATATAAAGAAAAATAAGCAGCATCTGCCAGGACCAACAGACCTGTTCTGTTGTGCCAGTGTAAATGGGAGAAGAATTTGGGTATGTTCGAAACTGAAAACTTACACTGTGTGTGTAAATCCAGCATTGTTCACATACTCGCGTGTGTTCCCCCTTGGACTTCAGGGATATACAATTATGACTAATTACTAAATGACTTAAGTAACCTAAGTATAAACATCTATCTGATCAAGACTGCCACAAAGTACAAAGCATTACCTATCAAGTCGACATTTCCAGTGGGACTGGACATGAACTGGCTTGCTTCTGCTTCATATTTCACAGATTTCTACATGAATTAACACTTAACGCTCAACAGCAAAAAAAAAACAAACAGTAACTGCTCTGGGTCAGTGGATGCTTTCCTGAAGCCAAGTCAAAAGACATTGTACTCAAAGCAAAGTAGGGAAAGGCATGTCCCTCTGTACAGAGCTTGAAAAGGGTAAAATAACTACTCCTTGCTGGTGCTGTTACTATTGCTGTTATGTCTATTTTTTGAAAGGTTGAATGTCTTTCAGTATTAAACTGAATTTAAGAGAAGAGCAGTCCTCATCCCAGGTGCTAAATTAAACACTGACAAGAATTTGTAAGTGGTGAAAAGCGCAAGCCTAATAAACAAGTGCCACTAATCCCCTTACAACTAGTGGAATTAAAGATGGGTTTGCTTACTCTATGTATCCCTATTCTTAAATCTAGTTTTTACTTTGTAAGCAAGTATCACATTTCATTCCTACCAAATGCTGGCTATGCTTTTAGGTGCTCTCTATATTGCCTGTATTAATAAATACCTTACATTATTAGTAGAGACTGTAATTACCAGTTTTCTTAAGCCAAGTACTTTGTAAAATATGGGCCCTAAAGAGGCTGATAACTGGTGAGTTCGAGGGACCCTCAGTGTTTGAGGGAAGCTGTCATCACATGCATCACAAACAGAAGAAGCAGCGAGAACAATTATTTCCATTCTCGGCTAATTCAACAGGTAAAAATGTCTCCAAGTCATTTTTACTAGATAATTTTAATCAATGAAACTTAAAATTCTTCTACAGTGAATACAATCAACATTGAACCTGGGGAGCCAGAGGCCTTCTAACTGGGCCTGTATTATTACAAAACCTCTGGGAACAAACCAAGGAGCTCATGTGGTCATTTCACAAATGTATTCCAAAGAATGGAATCGGGGCTGTGCTCTGTCAGCATCTGGCAAGCATGCCCTTGCTTAACAACAGCTGCTTGATGCATTCAGGTACTATCACCACAGGGATTCGGTGTCTTGATTGCTTGGAGAGCCTCTGTTTACTTTAAATGTGTGATCTGAGGCATGGCCAGTGTTCTGCCAAAATACCAAATCCCTGGCTCGTGTCCTCAGTCCCAACTCATCTGCTGATTAATATTTCCAAGCGCCATCTAGAAAAGAGACTCGGGTCTGCAAAGACAAAAGGCAGACTTGATGCTCAAGTTCATGTTGGTTCCCGTTATTTCTTCCAGTCAGCCCTAGTGAGACTGCCATAAATTTTCTTTCATCTTTAACTGAACCTTGCTTTAGGCCATAATGCACTGGCTGGATTTCAATGCCACAGATTTTCAAGTTACTGAAAATTTTCATTTTACCAGTGCCTGCCTCAATCCCTTTTGGTTCATTACACTGGTACTGCAAAGACTACAAGCATGTGCTCAGCATTATGCATGGAGCCAAAAGGGGCAAGTGACAGCAAATAAAGTTAAGCATCTGCGTGCATCTTTTACAGAACAGTGACCCCAAACTTTCGTATATATAATGTTATAAACTGATGATTAAAATGTCAATTTTATATTGCTTCTCCAAAAATGATCAAGTTCAAGCAATTCTAAGAGAATTATTCATAAAACCAAAGAGCAGGGAGCAGAACGTGCACTTCAGTTATGCAATATAATTAAGTGTAGTACCATTAAATATTAAAATACAGGAAAATGTTTTCACTGGTAATCAGTCATTTCGAAATCTGAAGGAAAACATTTTTTTTAACATTTCTTTCTGCAGCAGAAAGAAAATAAGCTCTCCTGCTCCGCTCTGGCTTAGTCATTCACTGTGACCCTTGCTAGCACAGATGAGGCTGATTCATCTGTAAGATATCTAACTCTGGATGGTTGCCAAAAATTCATCAATGCAAGAACACGTGCCAGCTCAACAAAGCAAGGTCAATCTATGTGAGCTCAGGAGAAAACCAGTGTGAGAACTTGGAACTCTTTCTATTTTCCTGACAACGTCAGGACCTGAAGACCAACTTGTGCTCTGCTAGCATGATCTGACCTAAATGGAAATGAGAATATTGGAACTGAAGGCTGTAATCTCACTTCAAGAGGATTCAGAAAATGTATCTAAACGAATGACCATCCAGCCTTCTAGAATTTAAGGCTGAAATCAAAGTATGCTTTTGCATTTAATTTTGCAAACTGAGTGAGTGAAAGGAAAAGCATTATTCAGTACTGAAGGGCCAGAAAGAGAACCCTCTAACACAGCAACATACTTCTAGAAGCAGTTCTATAAACTTATTTATAAAACTAAAACATTTCTATAAAACACTCCAGTTTAACAACACATCCAGAATGCAGATAAATTATTGTGGCTGAAGGCTATGATGGCTTGAGAATCTAGGACTGCTGACGTACAAGCACCTAGAGTGCAAATGTACCATGAAAGGGCTCACGTACTAACGCTACCCCACAGATGTTAAGATCACAAATCATTCTCCTGCACTTCAAGCTTTAAACTCTGTGACCCCAACAACCAGCTTTGGACTAAGGGATTTAACTAGATGTTAAATTTGAGGGATTGGGCCAGACATAGAGATGGGAGCCATGAAGACAGACTGAAGCCCAAGGTAGGGTATATGCAGAGGTCTCTTCACCAAGGACTCCACAGAACTGCCTGTTTGTTCACCATTCGTTTCACAAAATCATTAGCATTTTACAAATAAACGCATTACAGTGGAAATAACACAGTGACTTTGTTCCATCGAGTTCTGCAAATCTGGGTATTCTTAAATTCTAACGGACAAGGCTCCTTTACCCCTGACATGTCTTTTCTACTTAGCATAGCAGCTTGAAAGGTGGCAAGTTATCACCCAGAAGAAGCGTAAAGAGCTAAAAGACAGCAAAAGGCTATTTACCCCCAAACCAAGCATTGTATTACAGCTCTAGAAATAAAAAAGAAAAAATACTTCAAAAAGGAGTGAACTGAGCTCCCAGATGGAAACTCAAGGATCGCAGAACTGGACACTTTCTGGAAACTACCACCTGCTTTGCTTCCTTCCAGGTTGTTTCCTTGTAGAACTGGGATTACAAATAATAATTTATAAACTGTGAGAACCTCAGCTTGTTTCAAAGAAAAATCTCAGGACTTAAACAAAAAAAAACAAACAAAAACAACAACAAAAAAGCAACCATACTAACTCCTCAAACATCAAAACTATTAGTTGTAAAACTGTGCTCTGGTTTTCAACAGCTTCAGGTGCTTTATGCCCGAAAAATAGCCTGTTTTTTTTTTTTTTTTTTTAAAGTAGATCAGTTGGTCTAACAACAGATATCACCTCTCCTCAAAAACCTCTCCTTTTCTTGGTCCACCAAGACACATTGTGAAGCCCCAGGTGAAAGAAAGCATTCTCAAAGGTGCAGGTTGTTAAACTTGCAGCTACCAAATACCATGAGAACCTCCCACGTCACCTCTTTTGGAGTGCAATGTAGTGCAACATTTTGTTTCTGACAAAGAAATATTTTCACTAAAAAGGCTACTGAGCATCTAAAAACATTTTCCTTCCTTCCAGAAGTCTTCCCCAGTACACCCATATATACATGTAAAATTGTGCAAGGGAGGAAAGGGAAAAAAGGCATCAAATATTTATTCTAGCCTGTGTTAAAGAAACTGAAGTATTCTAAGTCTGTTTGAAATGCATAGATGGTTTACACTGCTGGAGCACTACTGTACACCTAGAAAGGCTTCTACATCACAGATTTCCTGCATTCAATGTAAAGTATTGTCTTCCCTGTTTTATGTCTTTTCAAGTAGTTCACCGTGATTAAATCAAAGAAATCCTTCTGCATCCTTTCTGTTCATGCCCATAATATTTCTGAACATCGTGTTTCTTAGCCTTTGTTCTTTCCTGCAAACAATGTGCATTCAATTCTTTTAACCTTCTCTCAAAAGAGGCGTGTTAAAAATGGCTGCTTTTCTCTGAACTCCTTGTAATTTATCAATATCTTTTGATGGTTTTGTGCATTCACCAAATATACATCAAGTACGGTCTCATGAAAGACATAAAGGTGGGAACTTTTACTTCCCAACAGCATGAACCGATTTGAAAAAGTAAAAAGTGAATGCTGCATCCAGTCTTTAAATAATGATTGATTCTCGCTCATGCTACAGAACCTTCAAACAGAAATCAAACACCAACAAATACTCCTTGCACTGGTAATGTACTTGCTACTGTAATAAAACCATACAGCATATACACACGCTGCCGAAATGAGTAACTGTCCTTGTTTCTTAGACATCATTACTGTGCCTAAAGCATATACCTTAAACTGGCTGCATTCATACGCCATTTTGCGTGGAAAATAAACTAGCTAACAAAGAGAAAGCCCCACCGGCAATCCCATCCTGCTGCCACAGCTGCCCGCCACTACGTGCAATTACATCTGTGCTTGCTCTGTGCTTCTTCCCTTGCTTCACCTAATGAAGTTCCAAGTGAAGCGTGAATATTGCACGTGCAACATTCAGTAACAAAATCACAGCAGAGATTTAGAAGTTAATTATATGATTGAAGAATACCGGGAATGAGTTAGAAAACAGCTCCTCAAGATTTCAGCAGCATCATCCATAAGTAATTTCTGCACATGCTACGCCTAACTGGATGTTCTCCAAAAGACATTTTGTTGAGGCACAGACTAAACAGGAAAATATTTTAAGGCTTCCTCGTTCTACAGGGAACTTGCGGGAGGTAGATATTTTGACATTCTTTCTGCTTGTTCCTTGATTGTGGGTTTTCCCCTGTCTCTTCCTTCCAAATTAAATGATACATTATGTATTTCTTCTGGCAGGTTGCTTTTAGCGTACCACTGCAGTCTAGCACAGACAGTATCGTTAAGTTACCGAAGAGCTTCATTCCCCCACACTAATGTGCAGCTGCACAGTCCAAAACTTGCAGGAAGTTTTCACCAACCCCAAGCTCATCAATACCCTCTCCATTTTCGGTAGAGATGAGCATCTCCTCTCGGTACCTGGAGGTATTTAAGCCTTCCCCCTGCATTACACACAGGACAAATGAAATGACGGAGGCACATCCCCTCTCCATCACTTGAAAGGAGAGTGAGGAACTAATTCATACAAGCGGCTCAATTTGAACAGGACTAAAAATGGATGAGAGGAATGCCAGCTTTGCTGACTCTCTTCTTTCAGTTTGTTCAATCTGTATCTTCTTACCCGACTGCAAAGATGCTTTTCATTTAAAAGCTGAGACGCATGCTTCAATTATACACAGTTAGAAAGCAATCTGGATCAGTCATTTTATAATGCCAACTCTTAATTAAGCTGGATGCAAATACGTGAGGTGGTCTCTCCTGCCTCCAGTACACTTAAACTAGGAAGACACTCTGACCTTTTCTTTGGGCGCTGCTGTGGCAGCATTGCCAGTGCATGAGAAACACTCACAGGAAAAGCTAGAGCTCCTCAATGCAAATATTGCTTTTGGTTTACTCAGAAAACAGTTGCAGACACAGAGAACACTGCTGTGATTCACTCATTTCCCAGGCAAACGTGAACTTCTTATTTAAGGAACAGCAGATTTTTAGGGCTCTCAATTAAAATTACGCTTGAACTTGAAGTAGAAGTCAAGCAGCCAAAGCTCAGAAATTACAGACCTCAAGTTTGTCCTCTAGCCCTTTTCTTTCTCTCTTTGTGGGAAACCAATCTGTACAATGAATGAAAACAGGGTCCTATGTGAAAACCACCACATGACCAGACAACCAAAAATAGGGACGTGAGATGCACAAAGCAGAGGAAATGTGGTTGTATGTGGACTGAAAGCCTAGTGTTTATCAGCAACTGCCTCTTGGCTTTGTAAGCTCCAAAGTTCTCCCAGCTGTTTCACGCACTCTTCCCACATGCAGAAAAAACCCTACTCTACTGAGTTGTACCCCACACCCACCATGGAGCAATTGCAAGACCTGAAATGGAAGGAACCTACCCAGCTGGGGCAGGAGATGGTCCTTCCTGCTGCTTGGGGCAGCCCGGTCTGACTTCCTGCCCTAGCAGGCAGCGATCCTGCTCAAAGGAAGGAACAAAGGAAACCTTCAAAGGAA
This sequence comes from Anser anser, assembly GCF_964211835.1. Classification (NCBI taxonomy): domain Eukaryota; kingdom Metazoa; phylum Chordata; class Aves; order Anseriformes; family Anatidae; genus Anser; species Anser anser. Next base: position 80,069,765 of record NC_139722.1, read on the forward strand.
GATTTTCTGCTCAGTCTCGGCTTTCACAGAGCTGACAGCAGCCCTTGACCTGTCCCCTTACACAGCTTCTGCCTTCAGGTCAGACCTTCTGGCTCCTTTTAGTCAGACTCTGTCTTCTCTACGTAACTCACGGCCCCACTAGAGCAGCCCAGTTCCTTGATGACACAAGAATGTAACCTGTTACACAAAGGACACAGTCCTGCAGCATGACTTATCTAAAGCAAACCAGCCCTCATGCGTTAGCTGGAGACAAAAGCAACACCCTGGTGTCAACACACCACCTCAGCCCATCCACTGGGCACACAGCAGATTACCTGCCCACACTCTGTCTGGAGTCTGCAAAACGTTTGTTACTGTCTGCATCAGGCAGATCCATCTTATCCAGCTCATGCCTGGTTCCCCTCTGGGCTCATCTGTTTCTGCTTAAACAGCCTTGAAATTCTTGTGGTTTCTCTGGCACCTACTCTGCATGGTCCTGAGGGGTTTACTCTTACATGTCCAATGCTACTCGTTCAAGCTGTTCTCTCCTCAGGTATCTTCCATTATTCCATCCTATTAGTGTTTTTTTTGTTTACAATGTAATCTGAATCTTCAGACACCCAACTTTCTCTTCCCAATATATCCTTCTCTATCTTGAGAAAATATTCTGAAAGACAGAGAAATCTTCGCATACTTATCACGTCCACGAGGACAAAAAATAATCATACATTTTTTTCTTGTAGTCTAGGTGAGATTTTCATTTTCATTTTTGCCACTCCTCTCCTCCTCTACCCCCCTCAGTAATTTGTCTGTGCTTTCCTGGTTCATGTTTGCTGCTGCTTTGCTGGTCCTGTGGATCCATGTCCTTTGAATGCTCAGTCAAAATGCTCCCTCAAAGGCTGCCGACCCTCTCCTGAGGAACATGAGAGCCTGGGGAGGGGAATATTCATGAGAAGAACTCAACTGGCTCCAAAAGGCAACCTGAGACACATGACAGGCTGCAGAGGCTCAGCCCAGGCTGAATTTAAAGACCTGCTGCAGAGAGCAGACATGTTAGATCTGCTCAGAAAGAGAGGCACTGTTAGGCAATCGGCATGGAAATGTCAATTTTCAGAACCATTTGTTTGCAGAAACTCTGATTTTAGGGAATACAGAGGTGGCACACTTGACAGGTGGCACACTACAATTTTGGAGCTTTGCTCTCAGACTCAGACACAAAATGGCACCTGGTAATGAATCAAATGATAATGATTCAAGCTGTCCCAAAGTCAAAGTCCTCCTTGCAACAAACCTATCCAGTTATTCACTACTCAACTTTCAGCTCATTAAGCCTGCCTGCTTTTTATCTAGCCAGAATGTGATTTGAGCATCTTCTCATATTTTTCATCTATATTTGCAAGATTTACTTTTCTTAAACTGCATGGGGGTGGTGATGAAGGAGAAGGACTCAGCAGGAGGTGGCAACTGCACAAAGAAAAAACTCTTACAATTTAAGCATGGAAGTGAGATTTCTTTTGTTTCAAACCCTATAATGAACTATTTTAACACAAAAAGATGATGAGCAAAGATAATTTGGGGAAATCAGGATGGATGATAAAGGAAATGTGCATTGTCCTGTTTACTCAAAATCCCAACAAAAATAAACTTAATGCCAACATTTTCCAAGACACATCACTTTTTAGACCATCCTGGAAGTCACTTTTATTTTCAGATCTACAGAAACGAATTAAACATTTTCTAACTTCACAAAGTTTCCATAAAGAATTGTACTTTGAGTAACCTAAGAGGCACCAAAATGACAGATTGACTAAAACTGTCTTCAAAAAAAAGAAGAAAAAAAAGCAATTATCTTAGAGATTTATCAGCCTGTGAAATCAGCAGTACTACAACTAAGAGACTTGAACTGTCACAGTATTTAACTGTTCTTGTAGAGCAACACAGATTTGCATTTGTCTGGCATGGACATGAAAGAAATAATAGCAAATTCCAAATCTGCCGAAAAAAACTTTCCATCTCTGGCCTTTATAAGGTATTAACCTCAGTACCTATCTCAAACACAGGAGCACCACTGCATACCTTGGGGGCACACAAGAAGATTATATTTGCACAGATGCCTTTGAAGTTGAAGAAAGCCACAGACACACACATACATCACCATCATCATGAACAACAAGAAATTACTAGGCCGATAAATTCTTTATCTCCCTTTCCACTTGCTTTTTTTTTTTTCTTATAATTTGCCTCTGTACTGAATAGGTATCTCACCAGCTACCACAATACTGAGATTTTTCAGGTATTTACTGTTTTCCACATTAACTTTCCTTATCTTCCTCCCCAGCATACAGAAAGGAAAGTGAGCATCAAGCATATACCACAACCTGCTCAACATCCTACGGGGAGTCTGTCACAGAGTCAAGACTTGAGCCCACACATGTTACTTCCTATTTCCCTCCCACACCTAAGTGCATTCAAAGAGCCAGTCTGTCTCCTATTTTCTCATACTCAACCTTGCTGAAAAGTTGCCTTGATTATACACTCCTCTGCATGTCGCCCATTAGATGCTCAGCCCTTGAGCCTGGGAAGCTGTTTATTCTAGCATTTGAAAACTCCTGGCATCTGCGATCGCAAAGTGGTATCTTTGAAAGGTTACAAACCCAAGCAACAAACACAACCACTGTGTATAGCATGAAGTGAATTTAAAAACTGTTTAAAAGCTTTGTGGGTTTACTTTCATTTTTCTCCCTACTTTATGCAGAACAACATAATAAAGGACACGAGCATGATACTATGAGCAACTGACCTCACAAATACCACAACATCTAGGAAGAGGAATGCAGTCATCTTTTCCTAAAGAAGAGAGCCCTGACAGAGGAACATATTGAACAGCTGAAGTCAGATCTTCCTAAATAAAAGAGAAATGAAGCCCTGATTCATTTGCTTCTCCCCGCCTGGTCCACTGTGATGGAGACCATCTCACCACCAGCATCTTGCATAATCTCACATGGGATAATTTCTGTGAGAAGAGTCATTATGATATTTGGTATTTTTTCAAAGACCAGTTTGGGTGGAAGTTGAACAACTTAAGAGCAACTTCAGTTTTCATGGTTATGGAAGGAGAGAAATAATCTTAATACATGACTGAGTGTAACTTAAAAGATCCATGACCATAGAAATACGTTTCTGAACATCTTATGATACTGCAGAACATGACTCTAAATTTCTTAATATCTAGGTTTCAAAACAGTCATTCAAATAATGATAGAAAGAAATACAGAGCCTTTAGACACAGACAAATATCTACAAAAAGAAAGAGAGAAAATATCCTTAAACTCCACTACAGAGCTGTGATAGGTTAAGAAAGGCAGACAGTTTTTGCTGCAGTTTTTGTTGTTACTTAAATCATCAGGGATCCTTACCTCGAAATTCCAGCCCTCTAAGCTGAAAGGTGACCAGGCCGTTTCCAATTTCAATCAAGTGCACAAAGGCATTTAAATAATCTGATGCCAGAATAAAACAGTCTCCTGTGCTGTAGTTTCCCCAGCGGCCCAGAATCAAATCTCCACAAAGAGACTCCTGCAGGGATCTTGTCAAATGCTCATAAAAAATGGAGTTGAGATTATTGTCGTCATTTCCTGTAACCAGAACAGTACACGTTTGTTAATTAAGTAGACAAACAAACAAACAAAGCCATTCTGCATAAAGTCCTACGTTCTTTATTTCTGCATAAAGCATCTCCCGCTGGCTAGGTGGTATCTTTATGATGATACTTTATACAGACTGCATGTCCTAGATGCCTTTTAGACCTTTAGAGAATCAGGACTGAAGCTTTTGTTTATTATGAAGAATACAATAATTCGAACATCAAATTAGTGATAACGTAGTTCAGACTGAACCAAATTACCTCCTTTGTGTTTTACAACAGCAAGAATTTTTCAGCTCCATTGAAAGACTCTACTAAGCTAAGTTAACGTCTATATATTGTTCTTGATTTTAAGTAACCAGAAATCATATTATTTCAGTACATAAGCTTAAATGTAAATATCTAAGATATTTAAATTTCTGAGATTTTTACTGACTAAAGAATTTGTCACACACTTTCCATTAATTTACTTGGAGTTACTTCTTTTAGATCTCCAGGAATTTTTCATTAGCCATGAAGTGTCTTTTAAGATGATGGCACATATCTTAAAAAAAAACAAAACCACATTTAATATATTGAAAAAGAATGAAACAAGGTTCATTCAACGTGAGAATTGCTACCACTCTCTTTAAAAATAGCATCAGCTGTCCAGTTATACATTGGTTAGGCCAACTGTCTAGGTAAGAACATGTCACAGTCTAAAAGTCCAATCTCAGAGGTCTGCAGCATTTATCTGTACTAAAATTAGCACTCTGCGACGATAATTAGAGGAAGGGAATAAACCTTTCACAAATGCTAACATAGTGCCACATAATCCAACGTGGTGTTGGTTTGTGCTTGTACTCTTTCATATAATATATACGCTTGATGTGAGAAATATTTTTTTTTTTCTGTAAGGCATCAGTGGCTCACCTCTAATACTTTTTAAATGTACGTACATGAATAGATATACACATACAAAGCAACATCTTATCCATGCATGAAGATGTGTGAGAGTGCGTAGGAATACATATGTACAGGTACGCATGCATATTTATGTATGTCCATATTTAAGCAGATCTAACACTGAGAAAAAAAGAAAGGACAAAAGGCTATAGTTTCCCCCACAAATTGCTCCTCATTACAAGAAGAGGAGTGGGCACATTTCTACACAGATCTTCATCACCATGGCCATTACACATCTAGCCCCAAATGTATGGATACACAGGTGTGTATGTACATGCAGACATATTCAGCTCTATACCTTCTGTAGTATGTTTGTCAAAAAATTATTTTTTAAAGCACACACAAAAAGAGTATGTTGCTTGAGCTATGCTTTGAAAAACATAATTAACATATATAATTAGCATATATAATAGAGATTATTGCTATCAGATGACAGAACGACCTCGAGAAACATCTTAACACTTTGCGTTGAAATGATACATAATGAAAAAGCATTATATATGCCTTGAACTGCTAACACTTCTCTTGCCCTCTTGGACACCCTGGATTACACCTGAAGATGTGTATTTGTACATGCTGTTGATCTAATGGATAAGCATAAAAAGGGAGGTTAAAAATGTGACAACAATAATTACAAGGTAAATATCTCCACAATATAAGCCTCTGACAACTCAGTGGAAATATAAAATCAGCTGCAGAACATGAAAGAGGAAGAAACCCCCTTGTGAAATCCTGGCCTCTCTCAGTGGGACCAGGATTTGGCACAAAATCTGGGTGTCAGATTCTGCTGGAAGGGACCCTGACCTGCCAGGTGCTGGAGAGCATCGGCTCAGGTATCAATACACTCTCCATGTGCACAGACTGGTCAAAAAATACTCTCACTCCCCAGTCTCACAGGAATTGCCCGGTGCAATGCAGGAAGGTGTTTTGGATTGCCATGGATCAGAGCTCACTTAATGGACCATTACATGGAAGAGAAGCCTATGTACTTTCTTTTTTTTTAAACCCTTCCTATGTATTTTCTGGTTTCTCCTTCTCTTCCTTTCCCACACACCAGAAAGGCTTCTCTCCAGTGAACAGGAGATACCTGTCAACCCAAACTGCTTAGTGGTAGGGACGCTGTTAATCTGCTGCTTTTTTCCAGAATGTTTTCCTGATTGCAGCTAACCTTTTGAGTCTAGCTAGGATGTCTGCTGTGTGCTCCACATAAACAAAAAGGCTGTTTCTAACCAAGCGATTTGCAGGCCAGCAGCTATCTAATCAGCTTCATGTAACTGAAGAGCAAATTTACTTACCAAGGCACATGACATAAAGAGGCACTTTGTCACATTTAAAATGCTCTGGTTTGTTCACACAACATTTAAACCCTTTGCATCTCTTTAACTTTTCAGCTGAAGTCCTAATGGAGTGAATAGATCGCGTTTTACAAATCAAGCAAAACAAATCACCCAAACTCCCAGGCCATACCTGCATCCTTTTCGATCTGAATTGCCAGTCTTGTGTTGGAATGGTCCGACCTTTTGGTGCTGGAAACAAAGACACATTGTACAGCCAGTTCTTTTTCTCTTAAACAAGATTCTCCCAAATACACGCTTTTATTTTCTTTTAGACATATCTTTACATTCTATACCATTATGCAATTCACACTCCTAACCTGGTCCTCAGTTTATTCCAAGTGTGCCTATACAATGGCTCCGGAAGCACATCAGCCAGGTGCCAACAAAACACTGAATAAGAAGAACACTATATCAGTCTCTCTTCCCTTCTGAGCCTTAAGGGCAATAGCTCAACTTAAAGGGTTTTGTTTGTGTGAAAGTATTGCTGTGGGTGTATAACTTCTATGGAAGGAAAAAAAAATCAAAACACAATTCGCTTCGAATTTACCTAGACAGCAACGACAGAGTCCCTGGCCATTCTCATCTCTTAATAAGGAGTGAATTCTGTGCTTTAGTCCAGAAACTCTGCCTCCCTTAGGAATGACACTGTCCCTAACTGGGGTTTTCACTATACCAGTAGAATATAAAGCACATGGGAAAAATGGTCACAGAATAGAGGGCAACTGTAAGGTACATTGGATTGAGCTTTTATTCCTACCTGCAACAAAAGATATTTACAAAGTCTGAAGACAAGGAACAAGTAAATCACTGCGGGCAAGCTGTGTCCAACAGTGGTTGCTGTGGTGGCTAGGGACACTCAGCACCATGAGTCCAAGACATCTCCCAAGCCTTCAGGGAACAAGTGAAAGCCTCCGCTAACAGGAATGCTACAGTAAACATACTTTATTTTCCTGAAATACTGCTCTGGTAATGGTGCTTTAGGATTCCATGTACATTTTCTGTATACAAGTTACTTAAAGGGCTGGAAGATTCTGAGCTGAAGCTCTAAGCTCATGCTGAAGCCGCCTGGGGAGGAGGATGCTGCCGATGTCCCTAACGTCAGAAAGTCTTTTCATCCAGTTTCTGCAGCCCACCCATCCTGTTCCCAAGAGCTCTGGAAAATGCACTGACAAGAAAAACTACACACATGCTTTCGTGTAGTAGAGAGAAGAGGAACAGAACCGCTGTACTTCCTTCCCTACTGATTTTTGCTTTAAAAAAGCATGTTCTTAACTTTGCAAGAAATACAGTTGGTGAGAATATAAGTCTTAATTAGACTTATTTGTAATTAATATTAGTACATTATCTACATACATTAACATTTTATTTGATGTATTATTTATCTTCCTGCCTCTGGTTGGCTGAGCTTATTGTAACTGCAATTTTCATTTCCTATGCAACAGAGACCGGTAACGCTGGGGGGCCTTCTGAGCAATTTGGAACATAAAGAATGATTATATTTCAAAAAGGTTGTCAGAATTCTTCTACCCTAACATACATCCACCTGCAAATGCAACGTATGCAAGAGTAAGCATAAAGATTACGTTACAGAATTTAATCAATTTTCTATTCTCAGCAGAGAAACGTTACTGATTTCAGAACCGCGTATGTTTTAAGCTTATGAGGCTCCTTTTTAGCTTTCAGTCCCTCTGAAATCAGTGTGGCAGAATGAAGTACAAGTACTTCATTCTTTATATATATAATACTATTCTTTACTCCAAATTTCTATCAACCCGTAAAGCACTTCTGTTCTTGAAGCATACTGAAACCAATACAAATCACGTAATGTTTCAGAAAATTCCATTCTATATTAGCAGGAATCCTTTTGCCCAGTATGCAGCTCTGACTCCATTTCTTTCCCTTTTTTTTTCCTTTTAAGAGAGATGCATGAAACAATCAGGGAAAATTGTGAGTGCTTCAGGTCTTCTGTGAGAGATAATGCAGCCTTAATAGGAAGAAGGGAAGGAAGCAGCGCAGTTCTCACAAACCAAACTAAACCAGGCTCTGTTGTGGCTTTTTCCCCCAATTCCAAGCACAGTATCGATTTCTTGAGCAGGGAAAACATTTGCCTCAGGACACAAGATAAGAAAGGATTCACCATTTTGGATAGTACTAGAGAAACTCAAAGCTTTATACTGATATTTTGAAGCATAGTTTTAAATTTTTATGAAGACCAAAGGCAATATGTAGAGTTGGTAAAGCAAAACGTGAACTACTTTTGTCCTGAAATTCAGTTTACTCGAATAAATTCAGTCAGGTAATACACTTAGGTAAAAATCAGGTAAAAATCTTCCACAATTATTAGTAACCAAAGCTATGTTCGCACCTTCTTGAAGCCAACAGGAATTTGCATAACATTAAACTCTAATACAGTGCTCCTGACACTCCAACTGCTGTGCCTTTACTCCTGGGCTTTTTGCTGTCAACTAGGACCCCCTAAAGTGAACTTCTGGGACAAGTGGGTGATTTGGGCTTCCCTCCAGTGGCTTCTGGCTTGAAATCTGGCTGTTACCACTCATCCAAGGTGATAATTAGCTCAGTAATTGGATTTCTTCCTGAACTGCATTATTCCATGCAAACCAAGCACAGGTCCTTGGGCACTTGCTCCAGAGAGCAAGTGATTGTCTTTGAACATCTTCAATTTTAAAGTCAACATCCTTCTTAGATATTTCAGGAACTGGCTCACGCTCTTTTAATCTAGCATTTATATAGACAGTGAGATAATCTACTGTCTTGCATACTACTATTCATGTCGTTTGCTAAAGGCAACTATTGCTTCCTTTGCAAAAGGATGAAATCACTTCCCATACTTTCCTTGTCCAAAAATACTGCCTCGTTTTTCAACCTGGAAAGACTGTCTTCTCCAGCTTTGCTCTCCAAAATTCCTTAGAAAGGTAGAAAAGAGTATGAGGTGGATTCAGGCAGCCTGGGAACATATCACAGATGGTGAGAATTAGGCAAACTATGAGGAAAAAAAGATCACTGCAGTGCTTATTTCCAGAAGATGGAAATAAAATGGCAGCTGTACAATCTGCCTTGCTGTTGCTGGATTTTGCCCCAAAACACAAATTCAAGATTTCCAGAATTCCTGCTGTGAAGGAGTGGATCTCTGCTTTGAAAGAGAACAAAACAAAGAAAAGCAGTCCCTCTGGGGGATGCAAGAGATGTGTTTCTAGGGTAGATCCAAAGTTCTTCGTCTGTCTGTGTCCAATGAATTTTAATCCATCTTTCCATGACATCTAACAGACAAGTCTAACAGGGAGGAACATTACCATGCTGCAGCCCTATGATTATTCATGGAGTCTGGAAAAAATCCTCAGCGTTTCCATTTGAATGTCTTATGCTGCTGGCACTATAAACAGAAGGCTTAACATTAAAAACACAGTAGTAGTAGGATAAGATAGCAAGGGGTGGGGGGGGGAACGAGGAAATAGCAGAATAAGCAAGCATCCATGAATATTTGAAGGACACCAGAGGCAAAAATGATGGTACTAATTGGACGTGTGAGGATGCCCAAGTAGTTTTAAATCAATTTCATCTAAAAGGCAGAACGATTTCAGCACGATTATAACAGCAAAGGCTGACAGCCCCTTCGTGCATAACCATGCCCAGGTTTTCTGGGCAGTTGCATGGAAGACATGCCCTAGGTTTAACTCATGTTAATAAGGAAAGATCTTTCAAAAATGGAAACAATTTTTCCTTCCTGATCACTCACTCTAAATTTTATCCTTCATGCTTTCTTCCTCCCTTCCCTCCCTCCCTCCCCCAGTGTTTCATCTAGCAAAAATAAAAAGTGGCTTTGATTGCATGCTAGGTAACTGGGGGAGGGTTAAGGTGTAAAAAAGTTCCAGTTGTTAAAGACTGTCTTGCTGACGGATCCTTTTAAAACATGGGAACATTTTATTATCTATAATGTTTCCTGTTGTGCTTCCTTCCTTTACTTTCTTAAAAGACTTTTATAATTCATTCTGCGAGCTTCATGATTGTAGGTTTTTTGTTTTGGTTCGTTTTCTGGTCATTCTCTGAGAAACTATTGAGACTGTTTAAAACCTTAGCCTATTCTGCAGCCTGCTTTTCCTGAAAACAAGGTTTCTGTCATTCTGCACCAATAGGGATGCAAGTGAGAGATGTGCATCTGAGACCAAAAGCTGAGTGGCCAAACATGAATTAAACAGCCCACCTAAATGCTCTGACATTCAAAGGTTTAGCAGGGGAACTCAACTCTTATTTGTAAGCTAGGCCATTTAAATATCTGTGTACTTCAAAACATTCACTAATGCTTTACCAAAATGTCACCAATACCCCTGTTTTCACCTTAGCTGTCTACCTTGCTACTTAATTTCTTTCAACCAGCCCGATGGTGCTTTATCTTTTAAAAGACATTTAGTCATTATCTTCAGATATTTTCTACTAAGCAATACAACAAGCTCTGTATGTGGAAGGATTGTGCCGACTCCATTGAGATGTCTGTGCTTGCTCTCGCCATCAGCGACAGAGGGCTGGGCCCCTGACATGCTTGGAAGGACCGTGCTTAACCCAGCACCTCGCATCCCGGCTAGACCTCACTGTGCACACCTCAGACATGCTTCTAATTGAAAAGCAAGTGTATTAATCACACACACAAAAACCTGCATCTGAAGCACTGCAGGTAAGAGTTATTCTTCTGCTTTTCCCATTGTGAGTCACACAGACACTGTAGGAAGGGTGCCCAGCTCTGGGTCAGGAGCACTGCAGGCCTCATGCACTTGGGCTCTGCGCTGGCTCATGTAGAGGCACTGATGGGCCCATGAGGATGAAGTGGCAAAAGCCTGAGAAACTGAAAGGGCCTAAAGAGTAAAAAGGAGGTGATGAGAAAAGTCCTGGAGAAGTTTTCACCAGAAAAAGAGTGAGAAATCAGACAGGAAAAAAGTGTTGGGAGCTGCTTTGGCAAGTGAGCCAAGACGTTTATTTCCTTTACTCCACACAGAGAGAGGCAAATTGCTTGAACAACATGAAAGGAGGAAAGGAGAACAAGGTATTTCAGAATTCATGCTTAACATTCTTTATTGCTGATAACAAAGTGCTATTATGCTTTTTCAGTGCAAAATATTAAAATGACTTACATCTTAATTGTCACTTTTAGACTCAAGGTGACTACTTAAAATTAGGAGGTAGAAATGGAAAGAGATGGAAAGAAGATATGAGGAAATACAAGAACAACACAAAGATGAGGGAATGATGTCTACAAGGAAAGCCTACATCAGGAATACTAGTCTAGATCATTGTGGGCTTCTCCATATATGCATATCTCTCACCAAAAGATGCAGGAAGACAATATGGAAGCTACCTGAGCCATTCGAGCGCCACTAGCCTGGGAGTGAAACATTAATGATACCACACTGAAGAACAACAAAAATCTCACCACTACCATGGAAGTGCACAAAATTCAATTTAGAACAGATATATATATACATATATATATATATATATTTAATTCCACGGACTGTAGAGAATGTTGATCGTTTACAGCAGTCATTATGGCAGTCCCTACAGCTCTTCAGACTGAAAAAAATCTCCAACACATGATTGAACTAGGTGGTATTTTGAGAGCAAATACTGCTAGTCAAAGGATACAAAAAGTATTTCTCCAGCACTCATTCAGTATTTACCTATTGTCAATTAACAGAAAGCTTCAGGGACAATTCTCAGTGGCAATGGTGGTATAATTCTGCATTTTGTATAATCTCAGAGACAAGTGAGAGAGATTTTACATTTTGCTCTTCTAAACCCTCAGGCGTTTTGGGTCTAGTATATACCCTTGCATATCAGGACACAACCAGGACTTGTGCAAGTCGTAGCATGAATTATTCCCTGCTGCAATCTGTACACAACTAGCACATCACCTCAGTTTCAATGGTTACATTCCTGCTGAACATCTCCTCTGTGATCTCAGCTTTTCCCATCTTTACATCTTGACAAAAGCTGGTTGAGTAAGCATCTTCTTGAAAGGAAGGTTTGAGTTTACTGCTCCTAACCTCAGCTTGCCCCTAAACATTTTATTCAGTTAAATCTAAAACAGGAGACAATCTACATTATCCAAGTGAATAGGATGAACACTTTCTGAGAACACTTATTCTTATTGAAATTCAGTAAATACATTTCAACAGGTTTCCAATACTCAACATGACAGAAATTCCATGAGTTCATTTATTCTCATTGGATTTACATAATTTGGAAGCTAAGCATTAGAAGAATAGCTTATAAAAATGTAGTGCCACTGTATATCCATACAAGCCCTTAAAATATTGCTTCCTATTTCTGATTTATGAGTCTATTCCCTTCTGCCCTGTTCCTGCTTTCCTTTCCAAATATCTCTCAAAGTCGTCTTCTATTGTTCTCATGATTTTTTTTTTTCTTCATAGGTCTGACTTCCTGATTATGAATGTCTGTTACACTATCCTCTCTACTGCATGCATTTTGCTTCTTTGCCCATCCCTTTCCCTTTTCATTTATCCTGCTTGTGGTTTTGATCTCTGCTTGCGTTCCTGCATGGCCTCAGCATGCATTCTCTCTCTGATGCCTCCCTTCTGTCTTTATTCTGTCCTCTTAGAATGATTCAGTGAACTGGAGTTGTGAATGCATCTTTAACTCGGCAGGGAACTACAGAGCACTGAATCAGAATGCACTCCCAATTAATTATCACACATATGGCTCCTATTCAATTAGCCTCAATTTGTTTTATTGACTGCCACAGGCAAAATTTGAGAAGAGGAGATGTTACCAGTTAAAGAGATACTGCCAAACAGTCAAAATACAGCTTTGAATTTTGTATAGCCTCCCTTGTGCGTAAAACTCCTGGCAACTTAGAAAACACTTATTTTAATGCCAGTTCTATTTGGCTAAAGGCTCCATTTTTCCTCACCTGTCTTTTCCCAGATAGTTGTGACTCTAGTTGTGGAGTCAAGTAGTAAGGCTGGTTTGGAGAGGACATGTGCCTACATCTGTGCTACAGCAAGTGGCCAAAAGGGCATACACACACACACAAGGACACTTGCTAAGGGGGAGATGATAGTTCAAGACACGGAGGGGGACACGATTTCTAGCAGGACTTCTTTTAGCCTGGGGCTTTACCTGAAGCAGCACCTCAAAGCCCTGCACATCCACTGAAGGGTATTAAAGACCAAGCCAGTGCTGTAGGTACAAGTCCGGTGACAGTGCTGATGGTGTGCAATGTGAAAATGTATATCACACAGGTACAACAGCAGGGAAGAAAGAAGGAAGGGTCCTGAGAAGACAATCAGATGAGCAAGTCCGATGAGTAACAAGCAACTTCATAGTGCTCATGAAGAGCTAAGACTGAAGTATAGTCAAAGATGTTCCTTGCCATTCAAATGTTTTGTTTTTCTCTATTCTCTCCCCAGTGCCAGAACCATGACCACGCATGTGTCTGGAGAACAGGGCGCAACTTCCCAGAGAGCAATTTATACTCAAAGTTTCAAGAGAGAAGCATTTCTTTTTTTTTTTTCCCAAAAACATGGGGAAATTTTCCAGTTATAAGGGAAGAGTAATGAAGGAAAAATTGCAGCAACCTGCTAATGCTTCAGCTTTTGCGTCACTGCCAGGTGGGGAGAGCCACCGCCATCAGCAGAAAGGCTGTACCCATGGGCAGGCCAAAGTATCTTCTAGTACCAAGCTAGGCTGGGCGTTCAAGGATCTAAATCCCTTTGCAGTCATCAGAAAGACTCAAGAAATTCATCATTCTCTGTGAACAGGCTCAGGCAACCCATTCTGATTTGGAGACAACACACCGAAAATTCAATCTAAAATCTGTTCCTTCGTTGATCCTGTTTGTTTCGACTTGTAAGTCCCGGGCACTAATGAGTGCCCATTGTGGTTTTTATCTACATGGTGAAACTTCTTTATACTATTTTGCTGAGTTTTAAATTATCTTAACACTCAATAAAAGCCTGGAGAAGCCCTGAGGGCAACCCAATGAAGAACTCTCTTAAAAGAGCTGTGGTCACCAAAGGGGCTAACATAAATAAAACTGAATAATAACTGATAACAAAGGATCTGTAACCTCAGTACTGTAACATCTTTGAACTGGAATACAGTGCTTCTTTCTGGTCAGTTTATAAAAATAGAGAAACAGAAGCAGCCAAACACAAAAATTAACAGAGAAGGAGAAGCAGTTTAGAAGAAGCTGAAAAGACTGCAATGAGCTGCAGAACTCCTTGGTGCAATGTGCCTTTCATGCCAGGGGCTGAAAGCATTCAGAAAAGATTGAACTCTAAGTAATGACAACTGGCAGCGACACAGTCAAAACACAACATTTCTGAAATTATATTTGAGGAAGTAAAACAAACAGTAACTCCTATAGATTCGGGGAAAATAGGGCTTTCTTATGCTTAAGTCATGCTGTAATTGTTGACTTCAGAGGTTAATGTACCTTTCTTGAAAATATTCATTATAAATCAATGTCTAAGACTACTGAACTATAAACATCAGCTGCAGTTGTTCCTCTGTAAACATCACCACTATGGAGGTCTAAGAACATGTGAGGAATCAAACAACATAATGAGAAAAGACTAAAAAAAAAAAGAAAAGAAAACCAGCCTTAAAAAGGAGAACGTGAAAGGTTTGAACATGCAGCTCCCAAACAAGACCCACAGACAGCTGTGGGTGAATGGCATTTTGTGTTCAGATCAGGGGTTTCAGCAGCTGTACCAGACAAGCCGGCTCACAGGGAAACCAGATGCACTAGGGTATGTTAAAAAATAAGCATTTGGAAGTGGAAGGCTTGTTATTTTATGGGAAAGAGGGAGGGAGCAGATGGGCACATTTCACAGCTTCTTTTCCCACACACGTGCATGATGTGGGGTCAATCCCGGTTATGTCCACACTGGGAAAACTCTCCCCACTCCACCTGTAGGCTGTGCACGAGGGACAAGTGATGTCAGCCAGCCGGAAAAAGGAAAATGGAAGCTGCACTAAATCTGAGGCAGGGCAGGTCTTCCTTGCCCTCCATCCCCAGCTGTAAGAACCTTACCAGCAGCTATTTTCCAGACCACAATGACAGAGCAACAACATACTGATGCACTTGGAGAAAAGAAAGACTTGTTCACATATTCTCAGACACAGAGAGGCATCCGGTAATGCCATTCTGAGATAACTGGCAATTTAATCACAGCCTCTTTAGAGACACTTAACTAATTTAGTTACACCACACAGTAATTCACTAGAGACCCTTCAAAGCAAACACAAGCTGTGCCTTACCCAAAAATAGGCACCAAACCAGATGACCGAGAAAGAACAGAGGCAGAAAGGAGCAGGGCAGAGGAGAGAGAGGCGTGTAGGCACTGAAATCTCCAGATTGCTGGTGGCAGTGGGCTCTTTATCGGGACAAGTCACAGCTGCAGCAGAGAAGGGGCTGCTCCGCGTGATCCAGGGATCAGACCCACTGGGGAATGAAAGGAAACTTTCTACTCGGTTCTCTCTGTTGCCATGTCCAAGATACAAAGCAAGATAAGAGGAAGGAAGGAGGGGGAGAGACAAAGTGTTTAAGAAAAAAAGCAAAGCAGTGGAATGAAACAACAGCATTTGAACAAACACTATGCTTTAAAGTGCCTATACATTAAATAAGATTTACTGCTGTTTCCTTTTCTCTCCCTGCCATCTATGGCCTAATCATTCTAACAGCTGTGAAAATAAAGAGTAAAACAGGACTCTTCAAACTGGGAAACAGAACCCAAGCTAACAACAGGACAAACCCAGTGTCGCATCAAACCTGTTTCGTTGTTGTTGTTGTTTGTTTGTTTTAAAGAGAAAATTTCTCATAGCTGGACTCCCACAGGACAAGCGGCTCATGAGAGCAGGCCAGCTTTCTGAATTTATGCCCCTCTCTTTTCAACAACAATGGCAGCAAAAGCTGTAAAAAATGGTTGCATGACAAGTTGTTCTTTCTTAACCTCCCCCCTTATTGCCCGTTTTTTTTCTCTTCTTTAAAATCACCCATCCCTGTCCCCCCAGAAAGGTCCACAGAAGTGCACACTCTAAACAAACAGGGTATGTTGACTCTGGGGAAGAACACCCATGCTCTGCACACACACTGCCAGAGCACAAATAGGCACAGTATGATTCCTGAATTTTGAAGAGCTTGCTAGGAATTTCACAGTTTGCTTACTGTCAAAATGAGCTTTTTCTTTTTTTTTTTTTTTTTTTCTTTTTTCCCCACTTGAGTTCCTCCATCTCCTTGAAAAAACAAACAAGCTATCATCTCAATTCTCTGAGAATTTCAGCTCCAGGTCACATCATCTGGAGTGGCAGATGTCCCATCAGAAACCCACGGAATTGGGTGTATGCTTCATTGGGTTACACCCAATGTTACCCAAGGGTGTACGCTTCCTTGGGTAAAAAACTGGGTGAGTGGCTGGGCCCAAAGAGTTGTGGTGAACGAAGTTATATCCAGCTGGAGGCCAGTCACTAGTGGTGTCCCCCAGAGCTCACTACTGGGGCCAGTTCTCTACAGTATCTTTATCGATGAGGTCAATGGAGGAACCAGAACAACTTCCCCCTCCAGTTCAAGTGCCTGAGCCTATTTAACTCCATGGCTCTGAGAGAAAGCATTCATGGCATCTCTTTGAATTTTTAGATATGGAACGGTCAAGGTCTAAGGCAGTAAAGCATGCTAGTCTCACTTTATTCAATTATTTCAAGCATTTTGTAGGAAATTTCCCTATTCTTAATACAATATTACTCCCTTCCCTTATCTTTTTCTGTCTTTTTACTGTATCCCGTTAATAACCCAGGAATTTTTCAGTTCAACTCTGACTCACTCTGCTCAGTTCTTCATGTGAGGTGCACGTTGTGGAATGCCACAGGTTCAGACAAACATTTATTTTGCTCTGATAACTATCAGTCTTCTACAAAGCTGTTTACTACTTCTGAAAGATTTTGGGGGACCAGGTTGTTGTTTTTGTGTTTCAAGTGAGAAGACCATAAAAGATATACTAGAATTTCTAACAAACATCCAAGCACAAATTTTTCAGTCTACTGTGCGCATTCACATTGAAGACAAAGTTGTAGTTACTGATTATTTTGAAAGGACAAAGAGTAGTGGTTTAAAGCATTAAAAGCATTAGTTTTTCACACTCAAAAAATGATTAGCACCAACTTCTTTATTTCGTTTAATAGGGGTCACTGACAGTCACTACTGACAAAAAGCAGACCCCCTAATTTAAGTATCAAGCACTATATTTTGAAATTCTTTTGAATATCTTCTGTTCACATTGTCCCAAAAGCCTTAGACCACCGAAAGCAAATGAAAACCGTCCCATCTATTTCCATGTACAATAACCTACAGATACCACACTAATCTAACTACATTGAAGATATGTGCCTATAACCATTGAGCTTGATTCTCTAACCTGTAACTAGAAAAAAAGCCACATGCCACATTAAAATGTTCTAGCTGAAGTAAAATGCAGCAGATGTTCAATTCTCCCACTTCCTACTTAATGTGGTTCAAGGTTTCTGTCAGAAAATATAAAGCTGTCTGTGGGATTGGCAGTAGCTTCCTGCTTTTCCAAGCCTGCCCTCAAGTTTTACTCCAATGAAATAATGAACCTGCTGACCCAGAAAAGGATGTGTGAGAAATAATTTTGTTAAGATCTGACGCCAGTGTACAGAACTTGGCTCACCCCAAAAGCCTTCCACAAATCGCATCATATCCAGAAGCTTTATGTAACTTGGCTTTGTCTCGGTAGTTTCTTTATAGAGGAGTACATGTGCACTCACTGACACAAGTCAAATTAAAAAAAAAAAAAATCTTCAAAAACTCATCAGACCATTTCCCCTAAAAGATGGAAGAATCAATCACTAAAATTTCAAGTTCTGAATTCCCTGAAGGTGCTCAGATGCATCAGTGGTATTGATACAAGAAGTGTGATAAACGTACAACACTTCTCACAGGTCTGGCCAAATCCTGCTTTGGCCAATGCAATTTTTATTTATGTTGCTGTTCTGCAGCTGCCACAACTTACTCGGAGCCTGGTTACATGTTACTAAGTATTCGCTCTGAAAACTCTCTCTACTTGGAAAGGACAGAGTTTTCCTGCCTCTACCACTCTTGTTGGGAACCCATTAGACTCCAGTTACCAAGAGCTCTGAAATCCTACAGGGTAAAAAAAAAGGAGCAGAAAGTCCTTATTCAATCTGTTCAATATTCTAAGTTTATGTCCTTGTGAAACCAAATGAATGACAGCTAAATTCTGACAAAACCAACCAATTCTTATGTCAAACTCTAAGATCAGATGTAGCAAGTAATTACAATGCACACTCATCATCACCTCTCTATGAGAGTTACCTGCCACATCCCAAGTGGTAACATTTAATCAAGCCAGTATAAAATATATTAATGCAGCCTGACTTTGGTGCCAAAGGCTTAACAGATTTAGTTGCTAACACTAGCTAGCAAGACAAAAAAGGCTGACAACTGGGAGTTTCACCGTGTTTTGTTTTCACAGCTTCATTACTGTACGCCTGTACAACAAATGCAACATGACACCTCATCTGTAGCACACTGATGATTGTTTAAATACACTTTCAGAAATAACTAAACAACTATGAAATAGTAAGCACCAGAATCAAGATTCAAAGGTTAACCTCTCAAGGCCTACAACAATTTAAGGAATATCACTGGAAAGAAAAATACCTCCACAAATGAAATTAATGAGAGCAAATCCTTTAAAAATAACAAGGGTAGAAAACATTTGAATAGTCTTACTTGTAGTTTTTCTCCCAGAACTTGATCGGTCTTGCGTATGATGCGATAAAGATGACACTACCAAGAAATGGGCTCAGCGGGGTAGAAAAGACTGAAGTGGCCAGAGTTTGGAAAAAAAGCATAGCAGAGTCTGAAAACTGCAAGTTAAGGTAGCACAAATGATTTCATCATACTATCAAAACATTGTTGAGGCAGCTCTTCAAAATATTTTTGCCTTTTTATTATTTATTTTACCGAAGAGGTGGAGGGAGGAGAGGAAATGAAGGCAGGCAGTGCCAAATTGCCAATTACCAGCATGTAATCCATGGCTTTTCAATGCTACATAGCTGTAACGGAGGTGACGTGTCTGAACAGAGTATGGTATTAGCAGGGTGACTGTCTAATCCCTGCCTGAGGACAGATCCAGACTGTAGCCAGAGCAGTGAAGTGCCCTTTTCCAGCAAGCGAGCATATCTTCTACAACACAAAGTGGCTTTCGAGAAGTCTGACAGAAAGGGTTTAATTCACACACACACAAAAAAAAACCACTAATATTGATTTTCTTGGAAATTCTTAGTTCTGTGCATTAGTCTTGCTTCCAGTGAATCCAGCATTGCCTTCTGTGAGTTTCTGCTTATTCTAAAATTATCTAGTATGTAGAGAAACAGCTATGCCTATACAATCCAACCTGCTGCCTCAAAATCATGCTTTCAGGTTAGTTTTTACCGACAATTTAATATTCCATGCTGACTGAAAGGTTAAAAAAGTGTAAAAGTGTTCTGCATTTCATGTTTTTTGAAACATCTACAAAATGAGAAGGTGAGGGCAGAGGAATAGAAAACATCACCCAAACACCATCATGAGTGCCAGAATCCATGGCTTACTTTAAATGTAAATTCATATTTCAGGCCGCTGGAAAGCATCTTAGAAGATAGACAAGGATATAGAAAAACATGCATGTTAAAAGAAACATGATTTAAAAACAAAAACATACACACAAAAAAAGTAGGCAAATTACATGTTAGGGATCAACTCTTCTTTAAATCATACCAGTACCATGAAATCTTGGGAAAATAGTTTCCAAGTTGGCATAAGAGACCAGTTGTCCTTCCTTATGCTTATCTTGGGAAGAAAGTACTAAATAAAAACGCCAAGGACAAAGTAGCAATGATCAAAGTACTGCAATTAATTGCATCTCAGACTAAAATTACTGTCAAATCACCCAATAACCACAGTCCTTTAGCTTACTCTGTTCTAATAATGTGTCCCACAGTCTGAGACTTTACAATAATCATCTTTACACGTGTAGCATCATTTGCAGCACAATATTTCCATAAAACAGCTCACTAGCCATGTTTTCAAAGTAATTTGCAAAATCTAGAAACAAATATTTGCCAAGAGATCTCTCTCGAATCCCTCAAACTTATTAAAAGAGAGTGGTCCTGAATGGTGTCTTTGTGCATTAGCGAACTTGCAAAATGAGCTGCCCTCAGAGTCTAAAGTTCAAAAAGCAACAGAGAGCACAGAGCAGGAAGCAAGTGCATCAAAAGTTAAACTGTCATGTTATGTTGTAGTCATAACCACCATTGGCTGTAAAAGATGAACAAGTATTTACAAGTGTCAGATAAGGGAAAGAGGCACTGAAGCTGAAGAGACAAAAAGCGAGTAAGGAGGACAGATAAGGACAGTAAATCAAGTTTTCTTAAGAGGGTTCTAATGCCATTATTGATTTTAAAACTGCCACCATCATGAGTTAAGACATTTAGGACTCCCCTGTGAACTGCCTGTGTTAAAGACATAAGCAGTAGCAACATTTTTATTTTTGCTGAAAGCATAATGCTCTACTATATGCAAGTTGGAAGCCACTTCCCATTAGACTCGTGAAGAGTGGTTTTAATAAAGTGTTTCATGTATGTAAGCATATCACGGGAACAACTAACAGCGCCAGGCTGACTTACCTACAGCTGATGTGTACAGTGGCATACAGATGTATATACATAACTGCCAAAAAGGTACAGGTATTTCCTTGTTCTACATCCCAAGATGGTTCTCCTCTGTGCCATCTTTGCTATGTTAAATGGTGTAGAAGCAGAACTTGTTTCTTTGAGAATAATGGATTTTCTTTTTTAAGGTGGCCAAAATAAAATTTTGAGAATTAACTAAAAACTGCGCAGCATGAAATAAAACGTTCCATTTGAAGATTAATTATTATTTAACAATCTGTTTGAATTCAAATTAGCTTCAAAACAAGCAACTGAAAAGGCTGATGTTTTCAACATCTTCCACCCCCTTTTTTCAATACAAAACTATTGGGTAAACCCAGCCCAAACCCTCTGATGCTTCAAACCCACATTTTTAATTGCAATTACTATGGACCAAGATATTTGGTCACTACCAGGCACAAGATCACTTAGAGAGTGGGAGAACCAAGTTTCAAAGGGCTTCCTTTCCTGACACTAGAGCTGTAACCCTGAAACAGCCAAAGCAGAAACTCTTATAAACAGAATAATCTGAACTACAAGCACTTTTTTTTTTTTCTTTCCAAATCTCACTGTTCATTTATTAGGTATTCCTTTAACTACAAACCAGACTGACTTTCTCAGTGTGCTGACCATTTAAGGGGTACAGGCACATAACCCCATCTTACACATTTAAACACTGGGAAGTGAAGCAGCAGATCTGCTCCAGCCAGAAGCCCATTCCTGTTCCTGGTGTTTCGGTTCACAGACCTGCAGGATTAGGAGGGACTCTAAGGGGTCACCTAGACCATCTAGCAGCCACAGCCAAACATGTATGTCTCCTGACAGACGTTTGTCTGAATTCCTGAATGTCTCTAAAGGCGGAGACTCCACAACCTCCCCCAAGGCAAAGCTCCAGGTGTGTTGCCCTTTGTATCCTGCATGCCTGAATTAAATGCACTAAAGTGAGAGGAACTTCCCGTATCACTGAGCTCTATGGCAAAAGCTCACCGAGGCACTTCGAAATTTAAAAATTGATGTCCTGTTTGCAGAAGTGATCTAGGCCATTAAGAGCCACAAATAATTAACTCTGCAAAGAAATGGTAGGCTTAGTGCCTCTGCAAACTGCAATACGTATTCATTAGTACCATCTGCAGGGTTATGGTAACAACAAATAAAAATACTGTGCAGAAAGGCAGAGTTATTGTTGTTGTGGGAATGGTAACTTTTACATTTAACCAGTATCTTAATTGCAACATTGCCTTGAAAGACAGATTTGCATTTACAAAGGAGATTATAAATATAAATAATAGAAAGCTAGTCTAGATCACTTCAGTAATAACTGCGTACATAAACTGAATCCTGCTTAGTTAACGGCTTTCCATTTTGCAAAGCTTAATTGGTACTTTTATCAAGAGTAAAGTTATCACTGCACAAAATATATGATCAAAGGGAAACTCGTTGAAATATAATCTTAGTTCTTAGATGTTTTGCTAAATAACGTTATATGTACATTCCTGCAATTCATACACCTACAATGGAGATGAAAACCATTTTTTTTGTTCTGAAATTCCATAATAATTTGCTACAAATCACTCAAAGTGCTCTGATGAATCAAAACTTTTTAAAATGCTTTCCTCTTGTAAATAGCCAATTTAAAGCTTTCCTTTTGGGAGTTGTTCTGTCTTCACTTCTCTCTGTTCAAGACTCCCATTTATATTTCCTAACTCTAAACAAAAACAGTTAATCAATGCGGCATATAATTCAGTATATCAGAGCAAAGAGCAAAAGGGAAAAAAAATCACTCAAGGGGGAAAATACACTCTCTGTGAGATGAAAGGGACAAAGACTTAAATGTATATATTTAATAAGCAGTACTAAGAAAATTCTTCAGTAGGTCTGAACTAAAACCACTGTCCTGGTTCCAGTTAGGACAGAGTTAATTTCCCTCATAGTAGCTGGTAGGGTGCTATGTTTTGGATTAGGATGAGAAGAGCGCTGATAACATGCTGATGTTTTAATTGTTGCAGAGCAGTGTTTACACCAGGCCAAGGACTTTTCGGCTTCTCGCTCTGTCCTGCCAGCGAGCAGGCTGGGGGTGCAGCAGGAGCTGGGAGGGGACAGACCCAGGACAGCTGACCCAAACTGGCCAAAGGGGTATTCCATACCATCTGCCGTCATGCTAAACAATATATAGGGGTGGCTGGCCGGGGTGGGGGGCTGGCTGCTCGGGGATAGGCTGGGCATCGGTCAGCGGGTGGTCAGCAATTGCATTGTGCATCACTTGTTTCGTACACATTATTATTATTAATACTATTATCATTATCACTATTATTATTATTGTTATTATTATATTCCTGTCTTAATAAACTGTCTTTATCTCAACTCACAGGCTTCACTTTCCCGTTTCTCTCCCCCATCCCAGAGAGGGAGGGGGGAGGGTGAGCGAACGGCTGTGTGGTGTTTAGCTGCCAGCCGGGTTAAACCACAACAACCACCCAACTCTTTTGCTACAATTTTGGTTGGAAGGGAAGGAAGAAATTAAAAGGTAGTCTCTGAAAATGCTTTACATACCAATAAAGTTAAATTTGATCAGTTAAAGTGTTGTTGTTTTTTTTTTTAATTGTCTTTCCCCCATATTACATCAAGATTCTAACTGATTTAGACCTTAAAGTGACACATTTTTGTTCAGAAAATCTTCTCTATGACAACGTCATAGCCCTGGAATGGGCATTGAAACAGTTTCTGAAGTATTTTAGCATTGATGAACATACTTATAAAACACAGTGGAAATGTAAAAAAGGAGAATGCTTTTCAGTCCCACAGTGAAAAACATACACAGAAATAGTGAAATCCATCTTCTGAAATGCAATAAGTAAATAAATCAGGACAGTTGCAACAGGAATTAGCTCACTGACATGAATTTGTATTTGAGATACTAACTGGAAGCAACTGAGGAAGTACTTAATACTTCAGAGCTTAATCAGCAATATGACCAACACTTTACAAAACTAGCTTCTGTGTACATAAAAGTCCACCCAAGCTGAACGTAGTATGCCAGCCATACCATTTATTTCCAGACACATCAGAAGTCAGTGCTGTGAACTGTGGAAGTATGTGACTAGGTGAGAAGTAGGCAAGTATAAATAAAGCAGTCTGAGTCAGAACTTGGTTTCCCAGTTTCAAATCCCATACAGTCAAAAAATAGAGAAAGCTATATTCCCCAGGAGGTGTTCTAAGCATTTTCACACTTTAAAATACAAGTTACCTGGAAACTTCACACCTTGTTCAAACACTGTAAATAAATTATATACATGAAGAGGAATTTGAGAATAAAGAAGAATAAATTTATAAAGGATATGAGGTATTGCAAAGAGCTGAGCAAAGACATGGAACGACGACCCCCACGCAATCTGCCAGGGAGCGATGTACGTCATGATGAACTGTAACTTTTGCAGTAGGTCCCACAGCTGGAAGGAAAAAAAAAAAAAAAAAAAAAACACAACAAAAACCACATGGTGACATTTTAGGCAATGAGGTAAGTTTTAACTAATAATATCTGAAAATAACACATCTTTTAAAACCGTGCACTGGAATGAATGTGAGATAGCTTACATTGCATTATCTTTCATTGGCATTACTGCTTTACTTTAGTAAGGTACAAAAATATATTCTTCATTTGAAATTCACACTTACAATTAGGTATATTCTTAATCACCGTACTGAGGTACCAGATTACCTTTCTGCAAAAACATGTCTGTTTTCATTGGGAAAACACGTTTCCTGCTGCTGTGAAGCAGGACCACAGGTTCTGATTTTTGCTGCATATATCACATTGCCAGGAAGAGACCTGAGTATTACAGAAGAGACCCCAGGAGAAAGTGGATATAGAAAAAAAAGGAAGCTCTAAGTGTGATGCATGTGGCTCTGCACATGGAAACTAAGCACATTTCTCACAAACACAAGAATCTTATTTGTTGAATCAGTAGGAGATGCTATCACTATGTGAGCATATGCTTGGCATTAACCCTGAATTGTAGCTGCATTTTCAAGATCAAACCACCCTACCATAAACATGCTGCACTAACGTGATTTTTTATTGTGGCACTGGACAAATTGGAAAACATTGAATTTGCTTTTGCTTCCTGTAAAATATACTTGGTGCTGCAACTAGCAGCTTCTGATTCAAGAATGATGTGTACTTATTTCCTGGAACACATTTTTCTTTTCTGCCAGCTCTCTTGGCATCAGGCCAGAACAGATCTTTTGTCTTGCCTGCATTGGGCTATCAGATTCATATTGCAGTGCGGGTTCCTGACACACTGTTGGGAAAGATTTGGCCATCAATAGTCATTAGTGCTCAACACACACACAAGTTGAGAATAAACCAGGAGTACATGCAATATTTCATGCTCACATAGCAAGTACACATTGAATTTCCCGTAATAAATCTTTTAACCAAGTTAATGAAAAATAAGACAGTGCCAGTATCCCAAAAGACACTAAAGCTATGTCAATACTGGTATATTAAACACTTCCAGGCAACGCACCCAGACACGGGTATTGTGTATGTTCTTAAACTGGTAGAAAGGTCCCTAGCAAGGTTTTGGTCCAGCTCAGCCAGCACTCTTCAAGCAATTCCCAGGCATGGTTTGGAATGAAACTCCTCCGTGGCCCACACCCAGCTGGCAGCTCCATACCTCCACCTGCATACAAGCTGGGAGAGTTGACTAGCAGGGACACAAGCTTCTCCATGGCAGCTGCCTTAGCAGCACAACATGGTCATAAGCACAATTTATTCACTACTGTGTTGACAGCCAGCGAGGATGCACCTTCACTGGTTAACTCATTTCATCTGCCTCTATGTTTCCACCCCCAATATAACGCTTGACCATCTGTATCCACATCAGTAATGCACTTACAAGATGTTTCCCTGAGCTTTCCTACCAATTCTTTTGTAAATAGTTGCAAATGAACTGGGAGGGTGGCACAGAATAACTAACAACATTCAAATGTTTTGGTCTCTGTGTCACCAAACGATCGCACAGGCAGAGCACACTCCAGTTTTAACTGATAAACCTTCCAATTGCAGTGGAAGCAGTGCTTCTCGTGTATTCTGTGCTTTGGCACGACTCAAAGTAGGTGAAATATGCAAAATACAGCTTCTGTTAATTTTGCACAGGCATATTATTTAAAACCACCAAAGCTCATAAAAACAAGCTACATGATCTCTTCAAGGCACAGCCTGGTTACCCTTGCTTAGTTTAACCATGAGAAATTCAAATCTTGTCAACTTTGTTTTCTCTCAAAAATACTACAGGACTCGAAAACTACATCAGATAAAAGTGGGCAAGTAAAACTGAACTGAAACTAGAACTGACTTCTATTTATTTGAACCCTGTTTAGGAGGTTGGGGGGTTGCTTTGCATTGCTTCATTTTTATTTATCTGAAATGTCTGAATGAACAGCTGGGAGAAAAATTATATCCACTAACAATTTAAGTGAAGGGCTGAAAAAGCTAATGACTCAAGTGAAACCTCAAAAATTCAGAACTGCAGCATAACCCAGTACAGTTCTGTCCGCTACAGATTGAAATCACAGTCATAAATCACCCCAGCTGTGCTCAAAGCTCAGGGTTCATCAAAAGGTTTCCAAACCTCAAATAAAATGCAGGTTTTGCATTTGCTAGGAAACCAAATCCAGGAGGAGACCCTCCTGGCTTCTTGTTCCGTTACATCATTTTCATCATTCTTTAATATTTACAAATTCTTGCAAAATAGGCCATGGAGCCTAAACTGCCCACTGCTTGCAGCAAACCCTACTATTTCTACGTTCACCACTGCTTGAACTTACTGTTGTTTCTTTCAGCAGTTGCCTCTGAGCTACTGTTCCTACAAAAGATGCAACAGAGCTTGTTTTCATTCACAAGAACACTCAAGTGAACCTCTCTTGGTTTTTGAGAGCCTTGCGACACTGCACCTAAGGGCCTGGAAATGTGTGATTTTCAAGCTATTGCTTTCATTAAGAGTTGTCAAGTGCCTCTAGAACTTCTTAAATTACTGTTGCCAGGGCATGCTCTGCAAAACACCTTAAAGGAAACTTGCCATTACCATTTTACATATCTAAATATACTTACTAAAGGTAATGCCATCTAGAGACTACAACACAGAGATTTAGGAAGGCGGGATTTGGGTTTACTTTCTCTCTTTTTTTTTTTTTTTCCTAGAAACATACGAAAAATTATTGCTCCTTATCAGTTTTAGCCAATTTACTACATATTTTCCTCTCTATCTGATATAGGAACTCCAAGGATTGACAAAGTGCTATTGCTTTACTCACAGAAAAACTGAAGCTGCTAAAGTTTGCCTACATATAAACACAAGGAAGCTGATCCTCAGAAACAGTTGTAGTTGAAATAAGAGAATGACTAACTGCATTTCGGTCTTCAGTAATCATAAGACACTAGTATAAGAGGAAAGCCTTCAACACCTTTTAAATTGTCAGAACCAATTAGAATTAGAATGGGTTAGGAAAGCCAAACCCATCTGGAGTTGAATCGAGTGAGGATGGTGAAGGGCAACAGGAAGGATTTCTACATGTCTATCAGCAGTAAAAGGAAGACTAGGGAAAGCATGGACCCACTGCTGAATGGGGAGGGGACCTGGTGAAGGACAAGGTACTAAATGTCTTCTTTGCTTTGGTCTTTACTAGTACGACTTCAGGAACCCCTTTGCAGTTAACAACCCAGGGATGAGTGGTGTCACAGGTTGAGGAAGGCAACCCTTTCACCCTCTATTCAACATTGGCGAGACCACACCTGGAGTGCTGTGTCTACTTCTGGGCTCTCCAGTACAAGAGAGACGTGGAGCTACTGGGTCGTGTCCAGCGAAGGGCCCTGAAGATGATTAAAGGACTGAAGGATATGACATATGAGAACAGGCTAAGAGAGCTGGGATTGGTTAGCCTCAAGAAAATAAGGATCCTTGTGAAGGATCTTACCAGTGTGTATAAATGTATGATGCAGGGGACTAAAGAAGGTGAGTGATGCCTGTGACAGGGCCCAGAGACAGCAGGCACAAACTGAGATGGAGGAAACTGAACATGTGAAGACTTTCTATGGTGAGGGTGGCCACGCATTAAAACAGGTTGCCAAGAGAGGTTGTGGGATCTCCATCCTTGGAAATATTCAAAACTCAGCTATGCTGGACACAGCTCTGAGCAATCTACTATAGCTGAACCTGCTTTTAAGCAGGTGGGTTGGACAAGACAAACTTCAGAAGTACCTTCTAGCCTCAACCATTCTGTGATTCTGTGAAACATGAAATTTATGCTCAGTAAAGTTTTGTTCTGAGTGAGGGTAATAACTTGCTCTTGATAGATGTGAAGTATATTTTCAAACAGTGCTGGTTACAAAAGGGGGAAGCTTCCCATTTGAAGGGAAAGGGTTTAAAAAAATCTGTGCCAAGTTTTTCCCATCTTCATAACTTCCTTAAACACATATAAAAGACTAATTTTTATTTGAGACTTCAACATCCCAGTTTAGCATGATTTATCAGTGAATATTTATATTACACTTTCTTAGAACTTCAATATTTTCTACAGTTCATTAAGCAGAAATATGATAAATATTTTTAGGGTACAAAGTTCTAATGTTCCTAGATACCTTTACTCATATGACAGTTTTGCACCGTAAACAGTTAAGTCTTTGATAAAGAGTTTAACTTATCAATATACTCAGTGAATTTAAACTACCACTTTCCCACTACTGTCAAGTGAAAATGCAGAATATGCATCTTTCTTTTATATTTATTTTATATGGACACAACACATTTTATCACCTTCATCATCCTTAAGTCTTCTGTGGGTTCTGATGCCCCTACAGACTGCTGGTGCATAAACTAGTTTTCTATGTGGCTATACAAAAAGTAGAAGCAAAGACTTACTTTTTTAAGGATTTCTTTTACATCTGGTTATTCTTACTTAACCAAAATTAAATACTACTACAAATTAGGAATGTGAATTGAAATTAATATTAAAAAAGATTTTGGGAGTCTGAAACACCACTAAAATGTCATCTCTTTTTCCCAGCTTGTTATATCTCAATGATCTAGACAGAGATTAACAGCTGAATTTAAAAGACACTGAATGTGAGATGGAGACTATGCAATGCCTTCAGCCTTTGGCAGCCTGTCTATCTGTCTAGCATCTGTTAGGACTCTGTGTGGGCAGACTCCTTGGCAATACTGGGACTAAATAATGCATAAACATTAAAATTTTCTTGCTAAGCTTGAATTTTACTCTGTTTTAAAGAAGTATATGCACACATTGGTTTTAAACAAAAATAACTGTCATACACATATGGCTACATGCTCTGTGTGCAACACAAAAATGAGAGATTAAAAAAACCATAAATGTAGAAACCCATTATTCACTGCTTTGAAAAGTTATTTCTTTATAATCCTGTTTAGATCCTGAGAACTTGAGCCTTGAACTAAGATCTTCAGATACTGGGGGTCGGGGGGGAACTATGACACAGGCATTTAATTTTTCACGTTAAGCTAATTCCAGTCAATTGGTAGCTGGAGTAATCTTGGGAGTAAATTCTGATATCTACTGGTACATTTATTTTTCTTTATTTGCATTTATATGCATATTTATGTCAATAAAATTTAAGATATATTAAGATAGAAACATTGCAAGTATGTACATGTTTATGGATATGAAATTAAACTTGGGTGAAATAATTTTATTCTAGTTTGTGGGTTTGCTTTGCAGATCATTGACTTTCTAGTTTTTATTTAATGCCATTTGAAACATTTTTCACCTACAAAACCCTAAAAAACAAGATTTACTAGAAATATTAAATCTTTTTAGTGCTTCTGCATAAGTCATTATGACATTTTATTGTGTATTTGAATAGAGCTAAGTTTGAATCTACAACAAATACTTTCCAGGCTGTCTTTATTTGCTTCTGCTTACAGACATTTGAAGCCTTTATATTGTGGAATTTCAACATCGTTGTCTAATGTAACATATAGTAGAGGATCAAATTATAATCGGTCCAAGGCTCTGATACCAAATCTTGTAGGATTATATTTCTGAAACACTGTTCAGCACCTAACATCAATGGTATACAAAACAGGTATGTTTTAAACAGGTAGAGTAACAAGTCTCTGAAGCCTTAAATTTTAGGTTAAATGTTAATCATCACGCATAAATATGATGAGGATTATGACAATATGAAGATGGTAAAACATAACAGCCCTGGATATGCTCATGGCAGAGGCTGCTTCTTCCAACATTGTCAGCTGACAGCAAAAGCCCAGGGAAGGAGACTGTGGTACTAAAAGAAACCATCTCCCATATTTCCCCAAGATGGGCAAAAAGGACAGGATCACAGATAATCAGCTTAATTTGCAGAGGGCTGGACAAGTGAAGTAAATCAGCTGGGAGCTGTACCGATCCAGCTTTTTCAGCAAAGCCTTCCCTTCACTGGTACGGCTCCTGCCAAGACTGCACCTTTCTAGAAATTTCCTTTAGATAAAGTAGACATAAAAATGCACAGAGTTGTATGCAGAAGCACCAGATACTCAAGATTTTTCTCTCAGTGCTTGCATCAACATATACAGCACAAGGCTCTAACAGCATGAATATAAATGAGTGTTGTCCTCAATATGTAGTGAGCCAGACAGACCCAGGGAGCAGGTGTACATCCTCCTGCACCCATGTTTGTTTGTCCTAATCTAAAGAAAAAACACACCAAAAATAGAGAGAAAATTAAACTGGGGAATAGCATTGGGGAGTGAAGGCTAACAAAGAGGTCAGTGACAGAACACTGAATGAAAAATCAATTAAGCCACTTCTCCAATATTCACAGGAAACATGAACTGTACAATGCTCAAGAGAGTTAAGGAGTCTACAGAAAATACCCCTGGGATTATCCTGCCAAATATCAGATGTAGCCTTGGGTATTTTACTCAGCAGAAAGTGTCTTAACAGGGTTTATATACCAGATATCAAAAGTTGAGGAAACAGCTGTGAGCAAAGAAGGTGCAGCTGATTAAGACACTGGATTTCAGTATGCCTGGATGGCAAGAAATGGATTAAAATAAGAATTAAAGACTTAATGCCAGAAGCTTTGAAGTGAAATATCAGATTTAGAATAGGATGAAAAATCAGAAGGAGACAGGAAAAAGAGTGAGGCTTTTGACTTACAAGTAGCACCTAAATCCACTGGAACACTCAGACAAACCAAGAGTTTTATTGCCGCAAAGGCAATAAAAAGATCCGATCGGTTAATTACCTTAACAAAGCGCTAAGAAGGTCAATGCACTTGGCAGTGCTTTCTCATAAAATGAATGAAAATAAGATGACATGCATAATTTCTTCCCTGTCCAAGGGACTGTGCTGTAGATGTTGAACTCTTACAGAGTTAAGCCTGATCAACACGCCTGGCAGGTTGCTACAAGCTGGTGTCTTAGCTAGAGTTACTTTGACATCAAGATAATCTTTCATAAATATGTGACATTGGATACTATGGCAAAAAGAAGCATACAGAAAGAGAAAAGTTTGTATAAAATGCAAAGTGGAAAAAAAAAAGGATTCCTTATTAGCTGGAAAATGTATTCTGGGAAGGAAGAAGAAATATCAGACAGGGAAATTGTATTCTTAAGTGAGCTCAGCAGGGGTAAGAGTATTTAGGCAAATGAATTCAGTGTTAATGAAGGCAAATTTAACAAGCTCTGGTTCTTTGATTATTTTGCCTTATGCATGAAGACAAATTCAGAGCCCTCAGTGGATTTGACTATCAGAAAATATAAGGTGATTTCATATTTTAGTATTGTTAATTAGTTCATCCACACACACAAATTAAGAGGCCATTAGACTGCCTGCCAGTAACATACAAGGCACTGAAAGAGATATGAAGTTGTATTCCTATACATTAGAGGGTTAATGACAGTGGGTCTTATCATTCCCTTCAGGATGGGTGTAGTAGATGAGCGTGTAAGCTAGGGGTGGCTCCTCTGGGGTTTAAAGGAAGCTGAGCGGATTTGTCAAAAACTGATATTCCGAAGTGCAGAATTCAACAGGTATGTCATCTCAGTTGTGCTCTACATATGAAAGTCACAGGTAAAAGAACCAACTCTTATAACAGCTCGGCATACAGGAACCTCCAACATGCTGCTGTTTGCTCCCAGTTGTGAGCAGACAGACAAAAACTAACAACAACAACAAAAACACCCATAGAGATTGCCAGAAGCAACCAACACTGATTGCAAGGGCAATGCCACCTTAGATGCTTACAGATTGAGGGGATCAGAACAGCACTTACAATCTCGGCATAAGTGCTATTCTTGCAGTAGCTATTTCCATCCTTGAAGTCCTGTATCATGAAGTTCAACTTGAATAGCCAAGAAGTTGCATGCTGAAACCCACTGTCAGGCACATAAAATCCAATTACAGTACAGAAGAAAGAGGCAAGATGATCAGCTTGCTCCAGGCCTAGATGGGTGCTGCAGACCTAGTGCTGGCCTACGTGAATGGCTGTAGCACAGGTATAAGAAACTCAAACATTTTTGAAGTAGATTGTAAACCTGCTCCATGCATTTGTACTGGCAATCTGGTATGAAATACTAGATAAGATGATTTTATCAAGCCAAAAAGGTATCTGTGTAGCGCAGCATGAAATATGTGGGCAGTTTCTTTAACCAACTAGATCATATAAGAGAGGGAATGCAGGGAAGAGGCACTCCAGTCAAGAGAAATTATAATACTCTTTGTCTGCTGATAGAGATCCTCTCCCTCTGTATTAAAAAATGGCAAGAATTTAAAGTTCTCACTCTGTGTTACTGGAGAAGGACCACTTTTCCTCATTTACATGCATGTGGATCTTTTCTATGGCTCTAAGAAAGATATAGCTGGAGGAAAAATGGAAACAGGCTGATTTCCCAGCAGCCCCATTCAGATAAGTTAGTTAATGCTACATGCTCAAAATTCAAACTGCATACCTATGCATGTTTCCTTGAAAAGGATTCATCCATACAGCCAGACCACTGAGGTCTACTTTGGTAGCAATACCTCAACATTCCTAAGCTTATTTAAGAACCCAGCTAAGTCCATCTGAGAGCTTGCTGGTGTCCAGTTTGCCCTAAGCTTGTGAATCTTAATTTTCTGGGAAGCAGCATGGACTGACCCTTGGGTACCACCTTGTTTTAAGACATGGTGACTCTTTCAGTGGACCATTTTGTGACTTCTTGTAGGCGTCCATCCACAGGCATGAGGGATGTGTTGCTATGGTCAGCATTGCCTAGGAAGTCTGCAACTGCAGAAAAGTAAACCGGGTGCTGTGTTTTTTAATTGCAGAGAAACAACTTTGAACACTGCCTGCTGGATATTACAACTGAGGTAGAGTTGGCCTTAGTTATACACTGCCAGATACAAACATCACAAAGAAAGAAGTGGATGCGTCTCTTCTTCCTTCCCCAGCCATTGATCTCTTTGCTTCCTCAGATCAACATTGGCACCATCTGAGGCTCCAAAAGTAGTTCAGGAAGACAGTATCACACTTCTCCACCAACAAGAGATGCACATGGCACTGGATGAAATGCAAAGCTGTATCTTTAGAACACAGAAGAGAGCTGGGGACAAGCCTTGCCCTAGGCATTTTTGTTAACACTTAGCCAGTTCCAAACCAATATCCTGGCTGTTCTAAAATTATTTGCATTGATTTCTAAATCACACTTAACAATACCTCTTCATTCTTGACTTCAACAGCTGTTATTCCAGACATCCTTTAAAAACAGCTCACACAGCTGCTAAGGAGGACAGTGCGACAGTGCTGGGCACATTCCTTTTTTTTTTTTGAAAAAAAATTGCATTGAGAAAGATGGACTTGGTGAGTTATATCACACTTCATATGCTCTCCCTCTCATGTGCGTGTTATGTATGTTAGAATTTTTCCTCAGTAGAAATCAGAGATCCATCTTTTCACCATTATAAGAAAGGTCCATCTTATCACCATTGCACAACCGTGTATTCTTTCCCTATCCCCAAACTGGTTAATATTCCCACAGTTTCCATCCTATTACAGAAAAAAATTCTTACTGTTAGGTGTCTACAAAGAAATCTCCTAAGCCCCGGTATAGATTCCATCTTCAGTGTGCCTGTGAAGAATATATTCACAATTACGTTTGTAATTATGTGTGTAATATGTGAAGAATATATTCACAATTACATGTGGTTTTCCTATTTGACCTAGTATGAACATCTTATTAACCTTCGCACTGCTACACTATAATACACTATAATACTATAGCATTTCCTCAAAAGTCCAAGAGAACAACTGGCTTATATCAGAAGTTTACATGGAATCATATAGACCACGAAGGCTGTCTTGATTATCCAGTTCAACTTCCTGTAGAGTATACTTCAGAGCATTACACCCACAGTTTTTGAATGACCAACCATATTTCTAAAAGGCCATTCAGCTCTGATTTAAAGACTATACACAATGGGAGTTTCAGACAGCAGAATCCCGGGCTGTAGCCAACAAGACAAACCGTGGGTGGCTACATGGAATGTCCTGGAATAAGAAAGATTGAGAAGTCTTGTTCCACTTGGTTTGAAAGCTGTAATCATTATTAAAAATAAAGTCTTTTCTAAATGTTTACCCTGTTCCCTTCCTACAGTAATTTGAAAGACAAAATAGCATACTCAACATATGGCTAATGAACTTCTAGCATTAATTTTTCACATTCTGAAAACTGGTCAGAACATGAACAGCTGTTTCAAAAAAAGTGAATTAATCATGTGGTATTAATAATCATATGTTAAAACAGACCAAAAATTTACGTTGGTTAAAAAAGCCTCAGAAACAGAACTGAATAGACTCCCTTGTTCTCTCTGTCACCCCAGTGTGGGTGATTTGGATATTTGCAAACAGATAATCTCTGTGCAGTGATTCGGACTTCCATGCCTCAACTTCTTCAGAGAAGCAATATGCTCATTCGGAGCATCTGATTTTACTAAAGTACATTAAATCAACTGCACAATGGGGAAAATGAGAGAAGCACAATCAGATATTCAGCAATATCCCAGCCAACATTATTAGCAGAGTTTTATTCAACACAATCTGCTTCAAGATTCACTAGCACTAGCACAGTTGTTTGTGAATGTCTGTTGAATTTAGACACTTTCTCCAGTGGCTGGCAGAAGAAAGTAAATGCTTACTGCCGCATTGCTCTGACAGCATACAAATAATTTTTTGCAGGGTAACCATGCTGAAAAATTGCCATCACTATGACTAAAGTATAGTACTTGTAGGGTTCCATAATTCTGATGGTAGAAAGCTGACACTTTCAAAAAGCAAGCAGATAACAGCCATGATTGTGTGATAACTTCTGCATAGCAAAAGGCGAAGACAACAGAAACTATTCTGGTTCTTGTCTTTATCTTTTTTAAAAATAGCTGCAAACATAAAAGTGACTGAACTACAGATGGACAGAATTTGTGAAGACCCATAATGCTTTTAGGTACAGAAGTGGATGCAGTTTGCTTAGTGCCTGTAGTATGGAATACACGTATCATCTTTATCCTCAAGTGAGCATATCCTTTAAAAAAGTTCCACAATATTGAGCTAATAAAGGCTCAGACCTTAATTACAGTAAAGAAAATATGTTCTTTATTAATAGGACTTTAATTGCTATCATCTGCTATGCTATTTTTCAGATTGGCTTTAATGATCACTGTGAAACAGTGCATGTGCTTTTGTAATATAAATAATTCAACCATTTAATTTCATTTTTTTAAAATGGAACAAGGACAAGTCCATTTGATAAACTAATGACCTGAAAAATTTCAGATTTAATGAGATATGAAGATGACAGATCAATGCTAAAACTGCATTTTAAAAACACATCTGTACTAGGTTGAAAGCCTGTACTAGAAAGTAGTAGTTATTCTAGCACACATCTCTACTTAATTTGGTATACATCCTTCTTTATCTCATTCTTATTGCTATCACTTGTCTTTGTACAGTGAACAGTAGATCCAGACTAATAAAGCAACTCCAAAAAAACCCCACCCAATGAACACTGAAAAGCCTTTACGTCTCTCTTCCAAAAAAAAAAAAAAACACAACACAATAGCCGACACCAGTATTTTGTGATACACTCACAAGATCAACATTTTCAAAAAAAAAAATCATGAATCCTGCAACTTCCAAGCCTGGTGCTCATTTTTTGATCCCATAAAGAGGTTTTTGGAGAATTATGTTTAGGGCTAAATAAGTTGTTAACTGGACATAGTGTTTCTATTGAAGCACATGATCGACAATCTTCTTTGGCGATAAAAATACACACACGCCTTTTCAATAGGGAACACAGTAGTGCAACAAGTAATTGAAAAACTGCCATGAGACAACCAACTTCTGTATCACTTTCTCTGCTCATCTTCCCTCAGAGGTAAGAAGCTTAAAAGTTACTCTGACCCTATTTTAGGATCACATAGTATGTGGTAGGGAGTGGTTCTTTCTAAAGCAGGGCTTAAAAGATGGTTGTAAAGCTCTTCTTGCTCCTTTTCTTCCTCCTTTCACCCCTATTCCCTGCCTTCTCACCCCAGCACAGAGGTGGTGCAGCAGAGCAACAGTACTGGACTGAGGATTGGAGGCTTTATAAAGGTGAAGCTACTGCTGGACAGTGGCCCAAGAAAAAAAATAAAAGGCCATGATGCCTCACAACCTTGCTGTTAGTCCTCCCTTGCCCTCCTCCTTTACAGCAGCACAGAAATAAACCAGAAGAAAGCTTTCAACTTCTGCTTTGCACTTCACCTGAGTGACTGGGAACCACCAACGTACCACCAATAAACTGGGCTTTTCCTCAGGAAGGCTGAAACTTCGTGTGGGTGGGAGCAGCAGTGTTAGCTGATGCTCCTTGTAGAGAAGGGCTTAATACATGTACGCATTGATAGGCATCTCCCACAGAACATACTACAGTCAATATGGAACCGTGTCTTTCTTCTCTCAGAAAAGAAGTGATGTTAGCTGGGTCATACATTTATAGCAGGAAGATTTTAGTGAAAGAAACCCACGAAACAAAATCAACAACAAAAGACAAGAAAAAAAAGCACCTCACCAGAATTACCTCTGGACAAACTGTATTGTATTTTATGATAATCAGGGACCAGCGAGTTTAAAAGCAAAATGCGAAAATTGGTAAAAGCTTCAGGCAAGTCTTCAGTACTTTCTCATGTTTTATCTAAGTATCAGTTAAATCTACTTCTTCCAGTGAAATAGCATAGATAGTCGATCTAAGAAGGATCTGATCCAAATGATTCAGAAAGTGTTTTTTTTTTTTTGGTTTTGGTTTGTTTTTGTTAGTTTGCTTGTTTTGGAAGTTAATGCAACTAGAATACACTCCATAGCAGCCAAGGGTTAACAATGAGAAAGAGGAAGGAGCTTTGAGGTTAAGGTTACGGGCAGCATTACAAAGATAATGAATAGAAACTAGGAAAAGAAAAATGTTAAGTCTGACATTAGGAAAACATTTATTATCCTGAGAATGATTAGATAGTGGAATAATTTCCCAAAGGAAGTTGTTGAGTTGAACACAAGAGGCATTCAAAGGAAACGTAGATAAAAAACACCCAGGCGATTGATCTGGAGGGCAGCCCTGCACTAATGACCCAAGAGGCTCTTTCCAACTCACTGAGGATTCTGCTCTTGAAAATGATAGTTATGAACTTCTGTAACAACTTGTGCACAAAAAGTAAATGCAAAACATTGCACAAAACCAGAAGACATTTAACTGAAACCTTGGTTTTAGCTTACAGATTTTTTTCCTCTATAATACCAATCATCTGTGCCTATGCATGTCTGCATCATTTCTAACAAATCCCACCACGTATTGATCAGCACAGTGACACTGAGAAGATAAATCAAAGCTATGAAATACATTTTTCCAAAGAAGTGACAGTAGTTATAAAACTTGCCTTATGAAACACAATGGACATCATGAAGAAATCCAGCAAGAAATTTTCTGAAATGTCTCTATAGTCAAATCGGAAGAAGATCACGGTAAAACTCAAAGTAACAAACTGATTAATAGGATTACAAAATGAGGAACGGAGGAGTTTCATCCCAGCAACTGTTATCAGGATAATATCACAGCTGTAAGAAATACAGAAAGAAAAACCTAATCAAGTCAAAGTAATAAAAACATTGAATTATGAAGCTCTTAAATACAAATAGCTGCACCAGATGTTTTAGATTGCTTTGTATATCTAAATCTACACATCTTATTGATTTCTGATGTTAATCCTATGTTCTCTTAATAATCACATTACCCATCTGCAACTTTGTATTTTATTATCACACACTTGTAATCTGTGATAAAGAAATAATTATGTACCAAAAGAACAGTATTGGCTACTAAAATCCAAGAACCTAAAAAGGCTATATTACATATAGCTCTTAAAAGAAAATTTGTTTCAGAATTATCTTCATGCTTCCATTAATCTATTGCTGTAATTTAAGAAAACATCTTGAACCCATTCCAATTTTTATTACTAGAAATTTAACTTGATCACAGTATATAAATATTATCCTATTACACACTATGCCTAAATTCTGGATAGAAACACCCATGGATAATGAAATGCTTGAAATCCTTAATATTGTTGTTGAACAGGTCATCTAGTCTAGATAGTAATTCCTTCATCAGCTGAAAAAGAAATTGTGCGTTGTACCTATATGTTGTAAAATTCATGCAATCTGCATTTCACTCTCCTTTATTAGAGAGCAAACTTAAGCTGAGAACGCTAAGTACTAGGTGACCGTACAGAAAACTAAGCTCTCCAAAAATTAAAGTGCTTGCTACTGCGTCTCCAAGATGATAATGTTCCTTTTTAACTATCCAGAAAACTACACAATAAAAAAAAGTAGTAGAATTAAATGAGAAGAAAAGATGGAGGTAATGTGTTAGCACACCTTAAATTTAGAAAACCACTCCAGTCTCTGGACTGGAACTCTGAGACTGGAACTCTGGACTGGAACTCTGATCTGAACTCTGAGACTTGAGGTTGTTAACATTTTTTAGTTTTGTTTTTAAGATACTTCACAGAATTAGAAAGATGATCTTAGCAATTTTGATCTCTTGATAATTACAGCCCACTTAGGGGGTTAGACACTAGAAAGGTCTCAGACATTAGTTTTAGATCACCTGGGTAGAATCAAAACCAAAGGCAATGTACTTTTGCTCCTCCTTCAGTGTGAGGGGAGAATCAGGCAACAAGCACGTGTCTAAAGCCAGCCTAGAGGAAATCCTCAGGATGGTGATGGGTTTGAAAACACTGCCCCATCTTAACCCACGCTGACCTAAGACTGCAGGTGTGGATCCTTTGTCTCCTTGCGTTCCCGTCTGCACAGTTAAGTGCTTTTGCTCGTTCTTGAAGGTAACCGACCACGGCTGTATTCTTTCAAAAGAGTGGTTGTGACACCAAACTTCCCTGCAGCACCCTATTGTCTAGAATACTTGCACGGGAAGGAAAGAACCCAAATCCAGCCACTTTCCAGCCCTGGAGGAATTGAGACCCACATTCCACCCTCCAAAAGTACCCTCAACTCCTGCTGAATCTGTTTAACTCTTCTGCTAAGAAGAGTTAAAGGTTTTTTGTCACCAGAAATGCAAAGTAAGATTCCACATCTTTGTTGGAAGGCATTCCCCTGAGATGTGACACAGTACTGGGCTCCACACAGTTAACACTGGCATGGTCCTGTATTTTTATCTAGCAACCACTAAAAGACACAGGAATAGGGTTTAAAGTAGGTGAGGAATCATGGGTTCCAATTCCATTACAAGAATTTCCTTCCCACCAAAGCAGGAGGAATCAAGAGCAAATCTTCCATAGCCTCCACTTTCCTGGTAGGAGCTCAACAGTTGGACTTCTGTTAAATGAAGTAGGCAACACTTACTGCACCACCAAGGTCTTTAAAAGGAAAGAAATAGAAGCAGTATTTTGTGAACCCAATCCTGATCACACGTTGGGCAACACCTCTCAGCTCAAAACCTTTGGGTGTTTGGTTCCTAGTCAGGGTAAGGTAAAAGTGATGTATTCAGAAGGCTCTGGGCATGTTCAGAAGTACATCTTCAGCCTCCTAGTGAACCATCAAGTCAAGTTCAGGAGTATTTAGTGATATTAGGCATCCCCAGGGCTTTCTGGCACTTGAACATGTACATTTGGATTGCAGTTTTGCATGTTGATGCCTAAGAGCTGTATTGGATCTATTCCTGAAAAGACAACCCAAACTTAATAGACACGTACAAGTAACTCCCTGTGAACTGGGAGCCAGATGACTTCTCCTATGTAAATTAAACAAACTCTTTTGGGGAGATGTGTTGTGTTTTGATGCTGGTAAAAATAGATGGGGATTTTAATGAATACTGAGTGACTCCATAAAGTAGGCCATGTGTTTGCAAAATGCACAGGAGGTTCTCCTCCATCCTGCTGCGAACCAGGAGAATACCTGCTGCCATGACTGACACTTGACAGGTCAGAAAGCTCCAAACAGGTTTTCATTATTCTAGGCAGGCTCTCAGCCTGTGCATTTCCAGGTTGATCTCATGTGACATTTATTCATTATTGTGTATCTTCATTAATGAAGATACAAGTTTCTTTGAGTGCAGGTCATTCTAAGGAATCACCAGGACATCACTGTTTGAATGAAATACCAAGCTGACCTTATTTCTCACCTTGTCAAAGCTGTTGTTTTCAATTTTCCCCAAATTCCTGAAGGGCTAACCTAGTGCCTAAATCAGATAGATTCTGAAGTCATTAGAATCCATCCCGATGTGTCACGTGCAAACCATTTGGATCTTGTATTTTGCAGAAAGAATAAAATTCTTACAACATGGAAGAATTTTCACATGGAAATTTTAGAGGTGATAGAGCAAGAAGACGACTTTTTCCTTACCAAATCTGTTAACATTGGGAAAACTTCACAGAAAGGACATTTATAAAATAATGCTCTCAAGGGATAACAGGTAATAAGTTGCTCATTATCCTCCTCCTTTAAAGATATTGTCGCACAAGATGCTTTTCCCGGTGCCTTAACTCCCAGTAGAGAGAAAGCAAGAGAGAGAGAATCAAAAATAAGGGCTTATTTCTGAACTCTCTGTGGCAGGTAACATGAGAAGGCATTTCAGCTTGTCAGCATGAATCCCACTAATAACCAGCACATCAGGGTCTCCAAAGTTGTAGTAAACTCCTGGCTGTGGAAGCAGCTGTGCTGCCTCTCCAAGAAGCAAACCAATTCAGTCCTTTTAATCATAAACCAAGAAGAAACTTACTTCAAGAAATAGATTTGAATTGAGAAAAACTCCAAATCAAATCATACAAAACTTATCACATTGGATAATTTCAGACACAGAAAAGGAGTGTGCCTTCCCTTCTCTGCAGCATGATACGGTCTGATCCTTGGGTGGTAAATAACTAAGAAGTGTTCCAACAAAAGAAAATAGCTATTTATATACTGAGGGTTATATTTTCTGTGTTAGTAACATGGCATATGAAGGACCAAAGGAGAATCTAGGGCCCCTTCAAATGCTTAAAGAGTTGAGGAGAAAGAGGTAGGATCTGAGGACAAAGGTCTTGTGTGTGGCATTTACAAGCTAGTCTTGGAGGAAGAATATTAAAGAGTGCTAGAGAAGAAGGGGATACTGGGAGTGCTGCAGCCTCAGTTATGAGAAAAAGGAGGAAAGACATGAAGATCAGTGAAGACAGAAAGCAGACAGAAGACTATGTGTCAACTTCCATCCCTCCTTCCTCTTTGTTCCTATTACCAGAGGCAGCAGATCAGGAGAAAGCCAACAAGGGGCAGGAAAGCCAAGTTCTGTACCTTATGGACTAAAAAAACGAGAGTTCATCTTCCTTGCAGTCCACTAATGCAGCTGTCACATGGGTAAACGTAGCCCAAACTAATTTGTACCACCAAGGTCAGCAGCAGTCTTGACACACCAGCATTCACCCATGGGCTTTACTGTCTGAAAGGAGCTACAGCTCTATAGCTCTACTACTGTCAGCACAGGGTTTAGCTCCCTAAGTCACAGCATCTCTTTGATGAAGTCTGGGCATATCTGAGTGGAACTTCTTTGAAACCGCAGTCAGGAATTTTATTTTTATTGGCATGCTAAAAGGTAAATTTAAATCCAAGGTGATCACACATACACATGGAGGATGGGGAAACAAGGGATTGTCATGTTATTCCCCTACAGGCTAAACAATCAGAGGCAGACAAATGTAATTGCTTTCTTTAATCTCGAGATTTTTGGACAGACTCACTACCTCTGAAGGCTTCAGGGAGGTGATACTTTAAAGTGTAATTCTAGCTTTGAAGAATGACTATGCAGAAATAGCGCCCTTTAAACTCCACATATTTGCTCTGTGCATGTATTCACTCACGTCTGCTAACTATTGAAAAATAGCATTTTGATTACATTTTAGTTTTCCCAGCCCTGCAGAACCAAACACAGTGATGGTCATCAATGCAGACCTACCCTGAATAACACACCTAAACCCCTGAAGCACATCAACCTTAGAATCTCCCAAGTGCCCAGGAGAAGAAGGTCAATAGGGAACTACACAGCCCATCTGAGTGACTACTGAGAGTCTCTCTGGAAAAGCAGCAGTCTGGGAGGAATATATGGAAAAATCTGTCTAACATCCTATACTAGGTTTAGCCCCTATTAGCAGAGAATGTATTTATAAAAATCTATCTACATAAAAAAAATTAGTCCTTAAAGCTGTGTTATTCTTTAAGAGAGAAGAATAAGCAAAAAATGCATTTTTACATTAATTTTTAAATCTAATTTTTAAAGTCAAAAATCTAAATTATTATTAATACTGAGGAACTTCTCCCTGCCCCAGCAGTTTTTCCTGGTGCTGGAACCTTCCTTCCTGAACACAAGCTGTTTCTTTGTTTTTATCATCTGCATCACTGTCATTCTGATAAAAAGACTGCAGAAATTCTGCTCACTGGGGATACTGCAGTCACTAAGCCTGCTGAATATCTGCAGTAGGTAAGTCACCAACCAAAATATTTACCATAAAAGGCTGTCTCTGCAAGAATCATACTGTGAATCCATGGATCACTTCTGCTTAATATCAGAGACAAGACTTGGGAAAAGAAAAAAAAAAGCATATCCCTATCTTTCTAAAACCACTCTTAATGCAGGACTACCTGCCATTCTACACTATTGAATATTTTATTCAGTTTAGTCTGACTTGAGTGGTGAAGCTGCCGATAATTCCTCTGGGAGGCTACGCCATAGTCTTAACAATCCTCAGTTAGGAAATGTTTCCTGATATCCAGCCTAGATTTCTCATTTTCATCTGATTAATTCTAGTTACCCCACTGTGTTTATACCCATCAGACACCTGCAGCCTAGTATAGTGCGTCTTGCTTTTAATTGACATTTAGACATTCCATATATATCTATATATAGCTCTTTAATCTTTTAATTTCTCTGTCTCTCACTAGAGTCATGCCTTAGCATGTGCTATGGTAGCTTTTTTTTTTCTTTTTCAGCAGAGCCAATGATTATTGTATACTGAACTAATAATGGCACAAAGGAAAATTGTGAAAAGCAGACTGATTTCAGAAACAAATTTCAATTCTCAGTCTTCAGTGTAAATCTGAATAGTATACTAATCACATGCCGTGAGTTATAATCAAATCAACTTACTGTGTACCAAGCTTCTTGTATTTACTAATTGAGAAAGCATCAATGGTGAGGGCATTCAGTATTATAGCTGGATACAAGATGTATTTCTCAAAGCACTGAAGCCACACATAGAGTCTTTCAAACCACATCAAATGAGCAGCATCTGAAACAAAAAAATTCAGATAATACACCATTTCATCAAATTATCAGCATTTTTGCACTACAATACAGTAGAAGTAACAATACGAGTTAGTTCATATTAATAAATACAATCAACCAACTAATTCATTACACAAAGAAATATTTTTTTCAACAGAGAAATCATTTTGCTCTCTGAATTTGGAGAGTATCTGTTTTGCTTCTTATAATCACATGCATGAGAAAATGCTCAGAAACAATAAAAGGTGGCACATGCTAAATGGCAGATTCTACCTAATTCAATTACTAGTCACTGTATTAAATAGCACCTTTAGTAATGCAATGGTTCTGGAGAGGCCCTCTCCAGCTCCGGCTCTGACCAGGAACCTCATTTGAACTTTGTGCCTCTCTCTCCAAGTGACAAAATACTGTTCGTTTGACTGCAAAGTATTATTGACCTCATTACAAAATGAAATACCCTTTGAGATCTAAAGACTGAAGAAGTAATAGGAGCTAGACACTGTCACAGATGTTTCTCAAGACACCTTAAGAACAGCTGTCATAAAAACTATCTGCCAGGATCACGTCACCCACCAGTAAAGAATATCTTCTTCTGCAGTAGACTTTTCTAACAAGATCACAGGTTTAATGGGAACATTAAACAAGAACTGAATGTTCTGTGCAACTAAAGTGCTGTGAGAACTTCGGTGAACTGAGTGCAGAAACACTTGTGTACGGAAAACAGTAGCATCTTTCTTCTTAACTGAACTCATCTACACAAGGTTATTGGAAAAATACAGCAAACACAAAAAGGCAGAAGTTGGTATTGACTCAGAAATAACAATACCAGCT
Source organism: Anser anser (assembly GCF_964211835.1). Lineage (NCBI taxonomy): Eukaryota > Metazoa > Chordata > Aves > Anseriformes > Anatidae > Anser > Anser anser. Next base: position 80,114,110 of record NC_139722.1, read on the forward strand.
ACTGAATCTCCAACACTCTTTCCTGCAGAAATGAGAATAATTATGTATACACACACATGCAGCCACACACCACCTTCTCAATGACAGAGAAAGACAACAGGCTGACAGGCTACCTCCTAAGATTATACACACACAGTCAGATGTCTATTTTGGAACCCAGCTTTTATTCTCTACTCTCTCTCCTTCTCCCGAACTACAAATTGCTTTCAGAGCTCCTATGCTCTAAAGAACTTCATCTGGCTGCCCAAAGCCAATTTCTGTGTAAGAACTTGAGCTTGAATAAAGAGATGTGCATATCAAATAAACCAAAAGGAAGGTAGCCACAGGAGCAGAAAGAGACTTGGCAAGGCATGTATGGACAATGCAGAGAGAAAAAAATCACACATATTCAGAGGACCCAGGGAAAGAAGTGGATGGTTTGAAAATGGCTTATGAGAGTCTGTGGGGTGTAAGAGCAGAGATGGGGAAGGAGGAGAAGAGAATCTAAGAATCTTTTGCTTCAGGCCTTCTCACACAGTCTGTCATTACTTTCTACACATCTGTTATCCCATAAGCTCACACATCTTAAGCTCAGTCTTTCTTCTTGCAGTTATACAAAATAATAACAAGAAATGAGTTCTGTCATAGGTGCGTCATGAGAACCGTTCTGAAAATTGCTATATTGTGGAGGGCCTGAAAGTCCAAACGACTCATCTGAAGTCTGTGAAACAAACCCAAGAATAAACTTGTGGAATTGTCATTACCAGCTGCTCATCTAATTGCTAGCAATCATTCATCCTTACCATAAGAACTGCACTTGTCAAAAATTAGGAAGCTGAAAATGAAATTACATGCAGTTAATAGTGCTAACAGACCCCTCGCTTTGTGTATTTGTCCTGTTACTGTTCACACCTGAAAATACAGGATACAGTTCTTTTCCAACCTCCTTCTGCTATACACAAAGGTAACCTTTAAGTTCTGCTTCTACATTTTTCTTACAGGGTAAAAGAAAGAAGACAGCCTGTCAGACATATCTATCAAAGGGATTACACAACTTTTTCTCCTCAGCCTCTCATTTCAGAACATGATAAAAATCCTCTGCAGCAGCCCGAGGGACTGGGGAATAAATAAATAAATAGACAAATAAATAAATAAATTAAACTCCTGCTTTCTACACAGAAGACCATAGCATTGCAATAATATTTAAACCCCAAAGTGAGGAAATGGACTGCATATAAAATGAGGACTGCAAAGGAAGCAGAAAAGCCTGCTGCCTGTAGCAGGTACCATGTGAAATGCGTCTGATCTCAAAGTAGAAGAAAACCCATCTGTGGAGATCAGTCTGGCATATCTCTATGTAGACCTCAACCTTTTCAAAAGCTGAGTCATTGCATTTAGGAAAATAACGTTTTCTGAAAAATGAAGACAGACTTAATCAGGGACAAAGCAAAGAAGACCTACAGTAATGTCTTATGATTAAGTTGATGTAACAATGAAACTTAGGTACACATCAGACTTCATGATTATCAAGGAGAGAAAGCCCTGAACTATGTTTTCAATTGGATATGAACCTTAAAAACATCTATATTTCTACTACGCTTTCCTTGCTGTATTGCAGTAAAAGTTGAAAGGCAACCTTCAATCATGTCTCTTGGGTACCTTTTCATAACCAAGCCTTGTTTGGAAAGTAATCATTTCGAAAGACACATTTTTTAAAAGAAAATTTAAATCCTTAACGCGTATTTTTGCAGAGAGTGATCTGAACTCTTTTGTTGCCTAGCTGAACAGATTAAAGTCCCTCAGCAGACTGTGTTCTGACAACATGGTCTTCAAAAACCTCAGGAACATATATTGAGAATGATTAAGGCACAGGATCCATCAAAAAATGACAAGCAAGCTTTTGGCTGGTAGCAAATACAAGATGAGAGCCAGGGGAAAAAAACTGTCCTTCTCAAAGTATACCCTCTGCTTGTGGAAATAACTAAATCAGAACAGGAAATCAGACCCCAGTATACTAAAATATTTACAGATACTGGTGTCAGGGCACCACTGCTAAAGCCAGCAGACAAACGAGAACAAGTCATCAAGAAATTTTCACAGTTTCTTTCAATTTTTAAGTTCCTCTAAAAGTGTTACGATGGAAATCAAAACTAACTTGCGTTATCCATGCTGTCCAAATGATGCATAATTGTATATCAGAAAGCAGAAATAGTTCTACCTCAATTTCAATTGTAATCTTTAAATTTAAATTTTAAAATTATTTGTAATGCCAGTTTATCAGGCAACACAAGTAACAGTATTGTAATATAAAATCAAAAAAAAAAAGCAGATCAAATGACGGCTCATGAAAGGCCGCTTAGGGCCAGCAAGATGTTTAAAGGACTGTTGTATTTGGCACACAAGGAGAGGCTGAGAGAGCTGGGACTGTTTAGCCTTGAGAAGAAAAGGCTCATGGGGCATCTTATCAAATGTAAAACATAAATTATCCCTTCAGCCCTGTTCTTTCTGGATTTTTTGTTTTTAAATCAAGACAAGCTGCAAGCCACTGCATCCATTGTTTAGATAAGATTTCATTACAAACCTCTCACTTCCCGTTGCTGGTGCTCTTTGCTTTTAAGTATGGGGTGGGAGATCCACAGCCAGGGGTGATGCTTGCGAAGCTGAGGAAGTATGTAATGTGTTACAAATCCCACGGTCCATGCTAAAGCGAACAGGACAATGCTGAGAAATGGCTGGGCCAAGTGAGAAAAAAAGAAAAATGGTTATAATTTGCAAAAATATAAAAAACATTTCCTAAAATGGTATTTCTGCGCACTTAGAAACTCATGTTCAAACTCTGACTACACAGGTGGATGTGTTTTGAAATACGTATTGTGCATGAACAATTGTTGTTTTCTTTTTCCCCTAAATGGAGGAGAAAAGGTAAATGATCAGGTTTGTCCTTTCTGTCTCCCCAGTTGCATATCCTAAAAGAGGTGCAGATATGCAAAGGACTAAAGGAAGAGACACCAGATAAGTAATACTTTGCCTAATACAAATATCCACAACCTAATTGCACTGCAAATTAAAAAGCATTAAGTTATCACGGCCAGTAAATACATTTTCCCTAACTTCTCTTTCCTCAATTTCTATTCCTTACAGCTAAAGTATCCTGTGGTTTTGCATAAAAGAGATAATACCTTAGAAAAAAAATAAAGGAATGATACATACCCTTAATGATAGAAACACAGTGCTGGCACTGACAGCAAATGACAGAACAGCAGCCGCTGTGCAGACAATGAGATCCGATTTCAAAATTTCTTTCTGTGAAAATTATTTTATACAAAATTAGCAAGCCAATACTATTTTAACTAGTCAAAGTAAGCGACTCGCTTCTCAAGTACTCGCAGTCTGCATTGTGTTAAGGCTAATCATCACTCCCTGATAAAAAAGTATTTTCTCCACTCTTGCTTTGTGAAATTATTTCTTCATATGCTAGATTTGTCAAAGTAACCATGTTTAAATTCATCGTGCCTACTTTTAAACCACATTTTAAAATTTGGTTTTAACATTGCAGAAATAAAAGCAATACATTTTCATACTGAGTCTGATTCTGTTTAAGGAATATAATTCTTTCACGTTACAGTTTTTTGGTTTGGGAAATCAAAATTCTGGTTCCTTGACCTATTTGCAAGCAATACGATTGCTTCAGTTTTACTTTTTCTTGCATTACTGAAATGACTCATGCAGTTCTACAATGTCGTAATAAACATATTAACTTCTGTTTCTGATGTTCTAAAGTCACACGTCCCATTCTCTGGTTTTCTGTATCAGAAGCCAAATATCAGCAAGACTTTATGGATTTCAGACAAGGCGTTTTCTGGTATCACTGAATGATAATGCAAGGACAAGTCTGCGTTTATATAAAGATCTATAACTACAGTAGGAGTAATTTTGTTTTGAAAGATTAGAAAATATCATGGTCTTTCCAGCCGCCCATTTTTCTTGTGATTAAAATGTCATTCTCAGTAAACAAGTAAACAAGATAGCTTTTGAGCTCTGTGATCTTCTGAATTGTACTTCAGAGGTCACTCAAACGTCTTTCCCAGTAAATGAAAATCTTGTCCTAGATTTATAAGAGGGATGTTTAAGTTCAGCACTCAATACTTGTACTAAGTTATCACACAAGTAACTATTTGTAGCTCTTGGTTTAAATACTGACTTATACTTTAATTCAAAGACATCTAGAAACAACATGTGGAATACAACACTTTGTTAGAATTTGAAAAACATCCAATTTCCTGGTGCTGCAATCTAGGTAGCCTTCATTCATTTCATCAGAGACAAGAAAAAGAAAACATAAAATAATGTTGTGATAGCAAACCTAAGAATAAGGGAGATAAACAAAGAAAGTAGAAGAAGCGAACAACAGAAGGGCTGTGAATTACAGGGGAAGCTGGCAGCAACCACTATATTTAGGCTGCCTATCACTGTCTGTTTTGAGAAATGCTTAGTAAAAGGTCACCAGCATCAACACTTCCACTTGCTGCAGCAGGCCTTTGAAATTCAGCAGGACTAAAAAGCCTTCAGGCTCAAAAAGTACTTTTGCTTTGTCCCATGAAACTCCAATCCAGTTTAGCTGAATTCTCAAGCAATAAAACCTGTCCTTTCTTTTCTCAGTTTGCTCAGAAAGCCATCCTTGCAGAAGAGCAGCACTCCCTCTACTCCTCAGGCTGTGCCCTCTTCAGGCAGTACCGTGATCAGGAAGGACTACAGGACAAGGCACAGGAGGAGAGCTAGGTCGGATTCCTCCCGAACCATCTTTCCAGAACCCAGCGCTGCTGGCCTTGTCCCTTGCTTGTTGGCCACCATATGCAACAGGAAAATCACATTAGGGACCTTACAGAGAAGGTCATCTTTACTGAACAAACTTCTGACCCCTACACATCCCCACAGGTTCTCTACAGTCAGTTTAGAGCTTCTCTCACTAGCAAATATTGGGGATTTAGTACATGTAGCAGTACTGAAAAATTGTGGTCAAAACCCCAATAAGGGAATTATTACCAGCTCATATAACTGACATATTTTTTTAACGTTTGCAAAATTTTAAAGCTACTTCACACAAAGGCAATAAAAAGCAGCAGTATTGAGGTTATAAAACTCAGTATCTGAGAAAGTTGAGCAGTGCCAGGTTTATGCAGCACCGTACTTCAGCCCTTTTGTGGAGATGTATTATGAAAAGTCTTCAGTAAGTATCATTTGTGTGCAGCTGAATCCAACTACTCAATAATCTAAAACAAGCTTATAAGAACAAACACATGCCAATCATATTTTCAAGCTCTCCTCCACAAGCAAAAAGGATTACTATTAAAATGACAGCTGAGTTGTTTTCATAATCATGTGACTGAAGAAGCTGCCGTTTTAAGAACTATATCAAACATTAAGAACTTAGCTATAAAATCAGTAGTGACAATAATAGATATTGGGGGCAGGGGGAAAAGGCATCCAAGCTTTCCATTCCATGCTCAGGCCAGCTCACCAAAGAGAGCAAACTGTATTACACAGACTGTACTGCATGGTATTTCCATGATAATTCCCATCTTTGACTTTGTAAGTGCTCTTTTTAAGGTTCTCTCACTGCTTTTGACAAATTAACATAACACACAGGAAAAGGCCTGTGGTTTTAAAGCAAGACTTACTATCCAGCTCACCAGAAGAAGAAGAAAAAAAAAAAAGCAGGTGGGGACTGAAAGCTGTGAAACTCAAAGTGAGTGGTGAAGGCATCTTCCTGCAGTTTTCATGGATGGGACACAGGACCCTCTCCTGCACTTGGCATCCTTGGACCTTGCTAGCTGTTGCAAAGCACATGCCTACCTCTACACAACTCTGTCCTCCATCCTGCATTTAAATCCAACTATCTAGCGGGACTTTGGATTCCATTCCCAACCACAGGCACTTATGAATTGAATGTTGAATCACCCTACAATGTGTCGCTTAAATCCTTTCTTGTATTTGATCCAATATAGGAAAGTTAGGCTCTGATCACAGTTTAAATCTCTTCAATGAGAGAGTCATTACCACTGTGTTATGGTTTGGGGTGCAAGCAGGTGTTCTTTTTCTTTTTCCCTCCATTTTACAGTCAAGGCAACAAAGAAACCCTGACCCAACAACACTGCATTTAATGCCTCAGAGATTTTACATATTATAGCAGGATTTTTTATTATTATTTTTGATTACACTTTTGGAGCTTTGTACAAAGCCTTTCACTGATTATCTAGATGTTTGTATTAAAGGCCAGGAAGGAACCTGGGTTTGAATGTAACACATTAACACCCTCAAGCCACTGGTTAATCTAGCAATCAGCCATGTGGATGCCTATAGAAATTAATTATAATGGTAGGAAGCTCCATTCTCAAAGTTGAATGGTCAATTATCCATCACAGCTGCTTTACAATTCAGGCTTCCAAAGCTGGCAATTCTTACACAGCTATTCAAGCAAAGGGAAATAGTAAAGGTCATGTAACTAAACATTAGAGATGTTGTATTTATTACTGCTAACATTAATATGAAGCCACTACAGAATACAACAGATTAATTTTCAGTATTAACCTTGTTTGCTTTCAGCTGCTTAACAATGTGAATTGGTTTTGTATGCCTCAGGATTTCTGATTTTAAAGGGCCTCATTTAAATGGCATGTTATGCATAACATACATGTATATATAGACCTGGGCAGGGCTGGCTGTTTTGTGTGGAATTTAAACATCACTGGCACATTTTTACATCACTGGCACTGGCCGGGGGTTAGGATTATTCTACTCACAGAGGAGCACTCAGATTTATTTTTTTTTAAGTTGAATTTAAATTTGCTTTTAAAGTCAGTTGAGTCCTGACAAACACGTGATTGTTATTGCTGAGGCCAGTCAGTAGAGACTGTGGCTTGACTGTGTTCGTCAAACTTGATGCACATGCGTTTTTTGCTGCTTCAATTCTTCACTACTTGCTATATTATTACATACAGGGGGAGTCTCCTGGCAAACTGGTTAAAATGCTTAATTAAGACATAGATACCAGATAACACAGGGACTAGACAAACAGCCTGCATTAACCAGAAATTGCTCTGTTGTTCTTCAAGAGAATTCTCATTGTGGAAGAATTAGCATAGCTAGTTGACATTGTAAGCAAACACGTTTGCTCATAGTTTTTATAAAGACTGAAGGAAACCCACACATATGGGAAAAAAAAAAAAAAGGAAGGTGAAGAGCTAGCAAGCTCCAACAACACTGAAAGAAAGCAGCCTCTGTCTAGAAATAGCAGTGGCATGGAGCGTCAAATATACAGAGCAGAAGATTGCCAATCCCCACAAACCAGCTATATCCTGGGGAGCAAAACGTGCAGGAATCCCAATTAATTAAAAATAAAAAATAATAAATAAATAAATTAGTAAAACACATCTCCCAAAAAAAAGCAGACACAAAGAAACAAAAACCCCACCAAACCATGCTTGCAAAATCATGATAAGAAACATGGTGAAGAAATGGAGTCCTGTGTGTGGCCAGTCCCACAGTGTTCCTCCCTCTGCTTCTGCATCTTCAGCTCCAGTGGCTGAAGGGCCCCAGTACAGCTGACCCACATGGTAACTGTGTGAATATAAGACATGAGACCCCTATCCACATTACTGGCACAAAAACAGGTCTGGAGTCAGCAGCATAACTCCATTTTGAAAATACAATCAAGATCTTAGATGTGAATTTGTTCATTCTTTTGTTGTGTTGTTGTTTTCTTCAATGTATTGAAGCATTGCTCAAGGTTTCCCTCTGCACTGTGAAATGAAACCAATTAAGTGGACAGCTGTATTAACTGCTTCGGTCCCTTGGCAAGAGTCCCTCTGCAGAACAGATGAGATCAGACTCTGTACTGCTCCAAGATGGGTGCTATCAGCAAAAGATACAAGTGGGATATAAATACCAGAGAAAGAGAAGCTTTCCATTGCATCTGCAATACAGTGTCTGTGTACAAGAGTGGACTGACAATGACTTGTGGCAAAAATCTACACACCAAATATAGCAAAAAACTTTTTTCCTTTTTTTTTTCCTGTTACTACATTCACATTGCAGTGTGGCTCAGTTTGCAAGAAGCTGAAGCTCAAAAAAGCCAAGGAGGAACAGACATATCACTTAATCTTATGTGGGCCTTATTATAGTAAACAATTTAACATTGTACTTGGTAGGAAATAATTTAAGCAGCAGCTAAGCAATGAAAAGCAGAAAATATTGATGTAATGGATTAAACTCATGTGCTTAATTTAGGCTATGTAACACCTTATGAAATGTCCATCACACATGATACAAGATATACGAGAGAGATGCATCCATATGAAGGGACACCTGGAGGCCAGGGCAGCTACCATACTAGTGGCCTGTACCCCTTGGCACTTTTGACTCTCAGGCTGTGTCTGAAGGTCAAAGAAGGTGGTCTGTCTCCCAGACACTGAGCGCTCCTTGATTCTGCAAGTATTCAGGATTTTAGGAATAACTGCCTTTGCTGTAAATGCTCATAAGCAGGCATTAGGATGTGATCAGGAAGAATGGCTCTCTGACAGCTAAGAACATGACAGTTCATGACTCTAGGAAATCTCTAATGCCCCTTAACACTTTGAGAAACTTGATGATCTTCCCACATGAACTCCATGAGATCAACCTCTCCTGGATACCAGTTCTCCCTTCAGGCCTCTCTGAAGAGAAGGTCTGGAAGTACTTCCCACAGTTTAAGTTTGTGGATTTAAAGGAACAGGACAGATATCCTTCCGCTTTCTGTTTTTAGTAGTTTAAATATTTAAATTAGTAATTAAGAATATTGAGAAGATTTCTCAATGGGGAAAATGGATGGGAGAACACTTCACGCAGAAAGTAATGAAAGAAAAGGTCTTACCACTGATTCTCTCATCTTTTCTGGGAGTGGATCTGCTGATGAATCTTCAAACTGTTGACGTAGAAAGTGAGGCACATATTTGCATTGAATAAGGGACCTGTTAAAGAAAAAAAAAAGGATACTTCTGAACATGTCTAACAGACATGAATATTTGCAGTGGGGGGAGCAGGGGAAGGAGCAGAGGAGGTAGAACAGCCACGGTTTTCCTTCCTCATGTATGCAGTAGCTATCTTATCTCTGTATAGCTGGAGATTGATACAAACCAGCTCTACCTTTGATCAGGGTACAGCTTCCTCATCAAAATGTCAAGGAGTCTCACAACCAGAGCAGTCCAATCAATGTGCCTGTGTCATTCAGAGGAATGAGCTAAGAGGGTACTGTGGTATTCATGCCCTTTATTAATAATTCAGCTAAGCTGAAACCAATATGAGAGTTCTCTAGACCCACATTAGAAAGGCCAGAGAGGCCATTTCTGTATAAATTGCATGTTAATCCCCAGTTCAAGATTTATGTGCTACCTTCTCCATCTTGAAGTTTATGCCACAGGCCATCCTTTAAACACTGTTTCCAATCCCCTTAACTTCCTTTAATTAAGTTTTAGAGCTGTTTAAAAAAACGTCTTAAACCTCTTTTCTTTTTCTTTTTTTTTTTTCTTAAGGATTATACATTTTCATCACGATTGCATAAAGAACGTTTGATGTTGCTGTACACATAAACCTAAACAAGATATTTAACAACTTTTTCAGCTGCTGAGGATTTGATTAAGAATATTATGGAATCAGGAGCTAGATTTAGAAGTTTAAGGAAATACAAGTTTTTACTTTATTAAGGAAGTTAATGAACTGGTGTGTCTTTCCTGGAGAGTGGGGCAGAAAATATACATTTAAATTACTCCAAAATTGAAAGAGTTCACACTTACATGCTGATTTGCAATTTACCTGCGTGTATTCTACTCTGAAGCTAAATAAACCTCCCCAATACAGCACACAGCTTTACTTCCTTTTGTACCTGAGTTCCATCCTATAATGGCCTATGAGTTACATGCTGCCTACACAGAACTTGATCCAGGCCTAATTGATGCCAGTGCAAGACACAGTAGGCTTCAGATAAAGACAGTAGATATAAGCAGCTCTTTTTACTTTGCCACACTACGACCTAATAACGTCTAAATTTCAGATTCCCTCAATCTTCTGAATGTTGAAGAAAGAATTTATCAGCTCTTCAGTGAGATTTACTGGGTAGCCCATTTCTGTTAATATCTCACTTCTGCCCTCCTTTACAAAACTGTGTGGCCAACCAGCCTGACTTACCGCAAGCCTACTACAATCTTCATATAGTTATGAGCCTCACCTCACGACATATACAACACACCTCACAAAACTGAGAGGAGAGAGCCTCTGGATTTCCTCATAAGCTCTCTGCACTATGCCAGGATAAGACCAAGCTGCCTGTGAAGCAGAATCCTAGAAGACATGGTAATAATGGCAGCATGAAACCTGCTTGCATGCTTAATCCCACAGCCATACATGTAGATGCCCAGCTGCTTTTGCACAACCACAGCCCCCATAACAGTCACATAACACAACTCTCACACAGGAAAGAAGTTGCATCTAAAGACCTCTCTCACATCACCTCAACTGTCAGATCACAATGTTGGGACTTCCTTGGATCTTCCTTGTTCCCAGCATCCACTCTCAATATACACAAACTCTCTTCTGCTACCTTTAGCGAAGTATATCGGAGCAGAAAAGGGAAGAGTTGATCTTGGAGAGGCACTGTCTACTGATACTGACCCTAAGCCATCTTCCCCACAAATCAGAAGTCCTTTCTCCTTGCCAAGGTGCCACCCAATGAATGTTCTGTAATTCCAGAAGTCTGCAAGTCCCCTCAACTAAATCACTATCCTCCAATATGGCAAGCATGCAATTTCCCAGAGGGTAAAATCTGCCCTAAAGAATTTGGAAGAGCTGTGTAAAGAGCACCAGCCCTACTGCTGATCTGACTGCAGCACTTCATTTACTTAACAGGACTGACACGAACCATGCAGGCAGACGTGCTGAGGAATTTCTACCTCACCACAGTAATTTTGGGAGACAATCCCCACAGTTCTGAAATCCAGATATGACTCTGAGCAAACCACATTTTTTGTGCTGTATAGTGAAATCAATAAACAACAATTGCAGGCAACTTACATCAGTACAGATGGGTCACTGCTTTGTCTGCTGAGGTGATAAGAAAGTGCAACTAACAGACCACAGAAAGCAGAAAACAGTGCTGGAATGTGCTGCGCATCCCAGGGCTCCTGAACAGGGGGACAAAAAGCAGAGCATTTGCAAGTTAGGAATGCAGTACTATATTTTTTTATTTTTCATTTTTATGTAGGCCACGCTGTGCATGTAACGTTAAATGCACATCACCTAAATCTGTATGCCATCTACCAAGGTTTGACAATCCTTTATCATTTCAAAGTCTATCATTGTGAAAAAGACTGCAATACTACAGACCCGCTTTGTGATTATACTACTGTAATTCCTCTATTATCAGCAATCAGCTAAGAAAGTACATGAAAAACACGTTTTCTTTTCTCTTTAGTGAAACTCTAGAGGCAACTTTTCATTAAAATGAGATGCGAGTGAAATCATTTCCACTGTATTTATCTAAACTCTAAATTGATTCTGCGATTTACTTGACCTGTGGCCAGCTTGCTTGCAACAAATGCCAGTTCCACCTAGCTGGGGTGTAGTCCCTGGCACCTCACTCCTAAATCCTTCTGCTGCTTTATATGGTACATCTAGGCCCTGCATGTTTAGCCACTGTCCCTGAGCAGGAAGAGACAATTTACACACTCACTAGCACACTCTAAGCATAATCAAGATGAGAAATTACCTCTGGGTGACTTAGGCAGCTAAAATTTGCTAGAGATAATAGAAGGAGGAATAGGAAGCTTAATGAATACTTATCATGACCAGCCTCATCTGTGGCATCCTCAGCTACAAATTAATCTTAAATACTTGTGAGTACTGGTTGTAAAAGGACAGAAATTCTGGCTGTGAAGGACACACAAACTTGGTGGATCAGATCCACAGCCATTTCACTCACTAGACATGTTCCATGCTTCCACACAACTTCTACCTGATCAAGTTAAACTTTGCCATCCAGTTCTGTTCTTTGTTTAGTTGTTCCCAGGTACTGAGCCAAATACATTTTGGTTTAGCTTTTCCCATGCTCAGTCTCAGGTCAGAAATTCATGTTCTTCAAGACACTGTAGAAAAGTAGTTAAAGCCAAAACGTTTTGCATGTGGCTGGATTGTAGACTATCCCAATACGCACTGCGCTTCCAGGGCAGCATAACCACGTAGTGCGACTGCCTCTTTGCCCTGCAACTTCTTACAAAAGCAAAACATTATAAAGAGCCTGTCCATATATCTGGTGTTGAAATGTATCAGTTTGAGAAATCATTCCACACTCTTTCTACTGGAAAACCCTACATGGCTGATTCCCCATAGTAATGTCTCAGGAGCTCTTTACTTCCCAATTTTCTCTATACTATGAGCAGCTTCTGTGTTTGGCTAGCCTGTGCTCCACTTCCAAAGTACCTCTCCCTCGTCTCCTGAAAGCTCAGCTGTCAGGGAGCTAGGAAGGCAGACAGGACAAGCATCAATATTTGCTGCCTAGGGAGCAGGATTTTCCAGAACAATGCTACACAATGTTTTACAAAAGCTGAGAATGCACAAAGGTGTCATTTCTCTAGCATCAGTGATGCACCCCGCTCCATTTTGTCATTTTCCTCCCCCTCTAATGATGCCTGGTAGAGCTTTAAATTAAAAAGATGAAAAAAACAATATAGTCGATAATTGGACAATGATTCTTCTCAGTGGGAAAACAGGAATGACAGGTTTTAGTCTTGGAAACTGGTATTATCTGTCAACCCAGACACGAATTTGACTGCCTACTCTACCTCATTTGGTTGAGGCGACATGTAGTGCTTTCACATAGAGTTTTGACTTTGATGCAGACACTCACGTAGTCATTTTTAAAACAACTCAAATGGTCTTACAGGGTTAAGGATGAAAGTGGTGAGTTAAAACAGATACAGTGTTTGGGGGGGGGGGGGGGTGTTCCCCTTCAACCACAGAATTGCCTAATCCCCAAACAATCCACTAAAAAGGAAGATAAAAGTGGCTTTGAACTTACAAGCCTTTTACCACTTGTAGAGGTAGGGAGGAAAGTGTATGTTTAAAAATAAGTGGCGATAGTAGCTTTCTGTCCTACATGATTTATCCCTTTTGCTTCTTTCTTCCCTTAAAAAAAAATGCACGTAACAAACCTTTATCTTTGGAAAGGTATGGTAAAATAAATCGCGTCCTACTTCAGAGACAGAGTGCTCTGAACACAGCAGAACCATTGTAGTAAGTAGAATTCTTGGTGTTTTTTTTTGTGGTTGTATGGTTTTTGTATTATTAACTCACTCCCCCTTGTTTTTTTTTGAAACAGAACAGTCCTCTAAACTCAAAGACTTTATAGATTGCTCGAGCATTAGCATCATTCAATGATGCTAATTCAAGGAAGAAATGGTGAAGATGTTTTGCACAGTGACTTTTTTCTTTTTTTAAATATGAAGAACAACAGGAATTAGTCTCCACAAAGCTCATAGACCTTCTAATTTCCCACTCTCTCATCATTTCATCAGTATTCAACCAATCTTCTTCTGTTCTTCTCTTTACTTCTACTCTTCAGCTTCATCATCGATCTATGCTATTGCTCATATTATGCAAAAAGCAGGACACCTGTTGCCAGCCATTCCACATGAGTGATGTTAAATAGTAAATATTTTCTAAGTTCAAAAATAGATGATAGCATTTCTCGCTATCTGAATGAAACTGTAAAAGGGAATAACACCCTGCCCAAAAAGCTTTAAGAAAATGGTAACCCTGTAGAGAACAAGTCCATGTTAACTGTAAGATAGCTATGTTACCATGGATACTCTGTTTCCATTGAACACTAACGACCAGAAATCGTTAATTATTCACAGCCCTTGCATTAAACTTGCTAGAGATATTCTAGAGAGGGATGCCCACCAGCCTTATCTTCCCATCAAAGAAAACATAACTTTACTTTCCCAGAAGACCTCCAAAACCTTGGAAAGTGATGAACTACCACAAGACAGATAGCGCTATCCATTTTGATTGATGTTGTCTCTTTCTTTGCACTCCCAACGGCCATCCGTAGCTGTATTTTCATTGCTGAAATTTAAAATCCTTAAGGATGGCACTGATGCATGGACGTGCATGCACGTGTGTATTTCACCTTACTCAACAGGGTCTCAGTCTGTGACTGGAATTCCTGGGCTAGAGAGTGAGATGGGCAATGACTTCGGACAGGAGGCATGAATGCTCACGTTACATATCATACTGAGTTTATCCTAAACAAGAATTGCAGTTTTCTACATTCCTATGCAGTGACATACTTCTAAAAAAGTAACCTCAGGCCACGTTAGATTCTGCAAACAAAATACACTTTTCTATTATATCTGGACAAGAAGCTTCTATTATACACACAGAGATCTAAGAGCATAACTACTGAGGTTACAACTGAAGTGCAAGTCTGACTACAGCTGCAAACATCAGTCAGTGAAATACGTGATATCTGACAACTCTCTCCCAAATTAACATTCCTAATAGTTCTTGCTTGAACCTCAGGGGTCTCTAAATTGGAAAGTACATAAAATTGATGAGCCTTGTCTTCAAAACCTCCAACAGTGCTGGAAGCATTTTATCAAGTAGAAATAAAGCTGTCTAATAATCCTATACTTCTATTTTTGGTCACTTACACATGCGGGAATTCTGTGTATACACATGGGCCCATTCAGTGCTGTTTAGAAACGTTTTGGACAGTCTTAGCAGACAGAGGGAGATGTATGCTTGTAATACTTTCCCATTATAAAACCGTAAGACACATATTTCAAAATTATTAGTACACAGATGAAGCCTGTGTTGTTGAAAACAGGAATCAAGAAGCATTGTTATTCTGATTAATGAGTTTAGAACTCATTAAGCAGGGAAACAAACTACAACAATTGTAAGATGAGAATGGCTTAAAATACTCACAGGATTTTTAGTAACTGCCCATTGAAGTGATAAATAAATTACCAGAGAATACTTTCTTCAGATTTAAAGTAATGGAAATGATATAACTTTCATTTAAAAAAATATTACAGAACTGGAGGAGGCAGCTGTGCCACATATGAACACATTCATATCATTATCAATCAAATTTTTGGAGCCAGGTCCAACATCTGAAAGTTTTCCCGACTGATTAAGATAACCCACAAGAAGTTCCTTAAGTTGTTAAAAAACAACAAAAAAAAAAAAGGATCACAAATGATTAACTGGCTCTGGTTAAGTTTGAAATCCAAAACAGCTGATTGAAACAGAAGGCAGAAGAGAAGGACTGACTGATTCCAGAAAGATTTGAGGATGTGCTCCTCTGTCCCTTAGCAACACACTGACACACTGGGTGCTGAAGACAGGTATAAAGATGACTAAATTCCAGAACGAGTGTTGGTTGAAAAAATAGGCATACCTGATTTTATTTAACAGATATTAAAAAAATAATATTTGCACAAAAAACACAAAACAGATGGAGTGGGAGACAAAAAATCAGCACATCAGGCAATTCTACTCAAGTGAAATAGATGGCATGGAAGTTCCTGCGTCTCCAATCTGATGGATATAATATCTGAAAATAAAAACATCTCCTCCAGGGAAAAGAGGTAACCCTTTCATATATCAAAGCCAAGGTAGCTATTAGAGCTGCCAATTTCTGTTCAAGACTGAAGCTGAGATCAGAAATAAAGCCAGGCTGAAGTGAATGTAGACAATTTTAAACTAAACTCTGTTACCCAATAGCTTCAAAAAAGCAGAAAGCTGAAAAAAGTGATGCTATTAGATGTAATAGTCCAAGGACTGACAACAAAGAAGTAATAAAACTATATCTAGGATTGAGAGCTTTTTGTTAAACAAAAACTAAACGAAAGTTCTTGGAGGACCTGGAAAGAACTGGAATGAGGAGTGATGACATCATTAAACACAAGTCTAGAAGATGAAAAAATCTCAAAGCAACCAGGAGAAGCTCACGTCTTTGCACTTCAGAAGCAAAGGCATTTATCTTCTCTCTTATCTGAAGTCAAGGTCACAGTACACAGTATTGTTGTATGTAAGGCTGGAGAAGCAGCTGGTGTCTTACCACTCATGACATGGATGTGCCATGTGATAAGATGTATGAAAAGATGCGTCAGAGCACCAGAAAGCTGTAGCCAAACCACCTCTACTTGACTGGGAGAACATGACTGTAAACCAAAAATATATTCAGGCGACTCACAGTCATCACCAGACAGCACGATTTCTGTTCACCAGCCTCACCAGGACACAACCATGATTTGAAAATCTGCTCCTCTTGCAATATGTGCCTTTGACTGACACCTGTGATGAATATCATCCTGTCCTGATAGTCAGACAAGTCCTCAAGGTTTCAAATATGCAGCTGGAGACCTGAAATTCCAGCCACTTTGTGTTATGGGTTTTTCTGGAGCAACTGTTAAAATTTTAGATGTAATACTCTATTCACTCTATCTACAATTTTGGCCTTTTTTTTTTTTCCCATCACATCATATACTTCTAATCAAGTCATACGATGGGACATATAAGCAGCCTGCCATATGCTCCAACTTGCCCATTCACTACTAGCACAACATTTGAGAGCCATCCATCATCTTTTAGGTGCTACACGCATTTTAGCCATTACAGAGAAACTTCTCTGGTAATGTGATGGCAAAGAAGCTGGAAGGTCATTGAGAAAAAGTTTCAGAGCCACATGAACACTTTGGGCAAGCCAAATTTTGTCTGCAAATCATAGGATGAAACCCCAAGTACACTATATAATAATATCTTCAGGAGACTTATCCAAACAGAACTGATGACAATGAAGTTAAACTAATGATACGTTTATCCTGCAGCTGCTTTTTCACAGAGCCCCTCAGTTGATTTTGTACAACATAGTTCAACAACAAAATCAATCTGAACAAGGCATGGGATTTCAGCACAAGCCTATTCACCTCAGTCCTTGGAGCTTGTGTTCACATGTTGAAAGTTAACTTGAGTACTTGCGCTGTTTTGTCAACATACCCCAAAACAATTCCTCAATTCTTATTTTTGATTTTTTTTTTCTTAAAATGAGAGTTCTAGAGCAAAGAATTAACTGATGTGAATTTGCTACTCTAACATAACGCAGCCAAATTTAGAAATTAATTCATTCTATTGTAGGTGTGTATATATAGTTTCTGTAGTTCTAAACATGAGCAAAAAAACACTCACTTAACACAGTTCTATAATAAATATTGGTTATTTGTTTTAATAAAAGAAAGCCATGTGATTAATTATTCTTCTAATGATCTTCTTCAGAAATAATATCTTTCCTTTTGGAATAATTAACATGCACAGAGAAATTAGGCTAGACTATTTTACCAAGCAAGATAGCAATTAGAACACAAGAAGCACTTCAGGAAGGAAAGGCTCAAGCCTGATACTGCTGGAATGCATCTTCAGCCTGGGCATTTGACGTGAGCAATTGCTCACCAGTAACAAGCACACAACCACTTAGATAGAGATCCATTCTGCTCTGCAATTTACTTCAGGAAATGGAATTCTGCTCATTATACCTGCTGAGCTATACGATATTCTGCCAATAAACAGAGCTTACATTTGAGGATGTTACACTTCAGCCAAGGAACAAGCTTTGCAACCCAGAAATCCTGTATCAGAGATAGTTTATCATGTTTCCCTTCCCTGAATCTTCTTGATTGTGATAATTTTTACCTCCATAAACTATTAAAATTTTTGCATTAGTCTGTTGTTTTTGCCAAATTAAAAGCAAAGAGTAAAAACTATACAATAAAGAATAACTGTGAAACATAAGCGTGGAGGAGATGCCTTTTTCTACCATAAAGACAACCACGTACTTACCACTTTTGTGAAAACACCTCAAGGAAACAGACTGTAGCACTTGCTTAGTTTTGAATTAGAATCTGCAATTTCTAGTGCACCAAAAATACAAATCTTGATTTGATTAGGATGAAAAGTTGTAGCCCACTATATATCAAAACAGTTCCAGGTTCTTACAGAGGTATTAGACCACCTTTCACAGTTGTCCCTATTCAGGATCAGATTCTGTTACTTTTAGTTCCTACTCTTCCTCCACCGATGAAAGAAGTCTGACAGAATTATTTCCTTGACATGTTATCTATAACAGCCCAAAAGGCAAAAAGCTCCAGACCTGACTGAAGAACAAGGAGGGAGAGTGCAAATGCTCTTTTCTAGTAGAAAAATACATGAAATTTCAAGGACCCCAGTGGACTGAGATGATGAGCTGAATCAAGTGGAATCATCTTTACATGCTTTAAATTAACCTCCTCAGAAGTGTCTTCACAAGAACAGTGCCATAAAAATTCAAATTAACTGTAATTTCTGTGTGAACAGAAAGTCTGCACTTAATATTGGCAATTTACAGCAGATATCTTGTAAATCTTTCACAGCACTCTATAACTTCAGGGTAGCATTAAAGCATATTTTTAAGCAGTTTGAAGTCTAATCCATGAGGAGATTGCTTATCTACAAAGCCACCTGCATCTTGTAATTTCAACTATTATGCTGAGAAAGGAGTTTGTAGAATATTTTAAGAGGCTTTTCTTTAATACTATTTACAAAACTATTTTTTAAAGTATCCATCACACAACTTCTCTGCCCCCAAGTTGTGAATTGCCCTCTGCCAAGCTTAGTGGAAAAATGATCGTTTTTGCAGGTATTTGCCTGTCAGTCATTCAACTCAATTCCTTCTTCCATATAGCTCTCAGTTTTTCTCACTGTTTCTGCCCCCCAGCTCCCCACCCCCCACATAGATTTTTCTCACTCTTTTCAGCCTCACAGAGACACAACTTTATCCCATTTGCTTGTTTCTGAATCATCAATATAGCTGGAAAATGGTAGCTGGAATACCAGATGCTTTAGAACACTGCACAAGAGAAGCAGTTAAGCTTTCTAGCACCACACAACTCAAAGGTCAGACCAGTATAACTGATACACTGGGTGAGCCTGGTGACCAAGATTCCCTGGGATTACACCCTATTTTCAAAGATACTTGGAGTCTCTTAATATAGCACTGCTCAGCAGGTGAGTTGCCATAATTTATTATCCAAAGCCAGGTTGGATGGGGCTTTGAACAACCTGATCTAGCAGGAGGTGTCTGTGTCTATGGCGGGGGGGTAGGAACTAGGTGATCTTTAAGGTCCCTTCCAACCCAAACCATTCTGTGATTCTCTGATTGTGGACTCAAACCATACAGGGGCAAGATAAAACAGCAGCTTACCACATTTTAACTTACTATTGGGAGTGGTTAAAAACACAAGCACAGCTAACTATACTCATTTGTGACAGATAATTAACACAGCATAATTGACCATTTTTGATTTAAGCCCCCCTATTTAAAATTTTAAGTGGAATTTTTTTAAAGCCGCTGCAGAAATGTTTATGTTCCTTAAAGAAATCCCTTAAACAAACATCTGATAGCACCTCTCATCTGTGTAAACCACCAGCCTGAGTGGTGACATGCTACATCTTTGGCTGTTGCAGAACTTCATATCAGGATCTCTGTGTGCGCTGCAGATGTGTAACACCACAAAGCATCCTCTGACGTATGCCTGCAAGATGTTGAGAGCAGCCTGTAAATCACTGCACATCCTGGTGCATCCCCGCTTGGGCACTGACAACATCTAGCTTGTAATGAAACACTGTGAAAAGACTATTCCTTAATGGATAAATTTTATCACAAAACTAGGATGAAATTGTGGTCTCACTGTGGTCACTGGGAATTTTACAGCAGACTTGAAGACATTAGCTTCAACGTTATTTTTCATTTAAAACAACAAAAAAAATGCAGGTGATATACATTAACTGAAAAAAAAAATGCTGTAGATTGAATATGGCTCAAAGGGCAGCATCTGCCAAAAACAAACAAACAAACAAACAAACATCAAGCATCATTAGGAAGGGTACTGAGAGCAAGTCATTTTGTGGCCATATAGAGCTATGGTACACTCACATCCCGAGTACCATACAGAGTTTACTCTCCGCATTTCATATTGGAATCATAATCCATTATGGATCATAATGGAATAATGGAAGGCACACAGTAGGACAACTAACTTAGCCAAGGAGGAACTGCTTTACAAGAAGACACTAGAAAGGCTGGCACTCCAGTTTAGAGAGGATATGACTGAGGCAGACAATGACTGAGGGCTACAGAACTGACAAGGCAGTGGATACGGTGAATGCAGAACTGCTTTTCCACAAATCCTGCAGTACTAGGAATAGAGAAAACTTGGTGAAATTAGCATTTCTTCACACAGAGCACAGTGAACACCTGAAATCTGTTGCCACAGAAAGCTGTGGAGGCAGATAGTAGCAGGACATTCGGAAAGGGATTAGGCAAACTCATGGACAACACTGAATGAATGAAATAGGCAAAGATGCACTTACTAACAGCCCTAAACCAACAACTGTGGACGCTGGTGGAATATTCAGGGAATGAGTGGCAAACAGTAGTCATTAAATTCCTAAGTTGCATTTCTCTTTGCTATTGAAGCAGGTAGCACTGGGCTAGACAGTCTGCTGGTTTGCCCAAGCAGGACATTAAAGTTTTTATTTTTCTCTACTTTCTTTTCAAGATAGCCAATGGAAGGGCACGTATAAAACTTATACACTTTACACTCCTTTTCTGACTTTGAACTTTGTACGCCAAGACTTGCCTACAATGATGTCCCACAGCAAATTCTCCATACCAAAAAGTATGTGCAATGCTGGAGCATGAGGAGATTTAGGGCTGATCTAGCACCTATCTGACTAGTAGCAACAGGGCTGTACGGTTATGTGGCTGCTGCTCATCACATGGCAGGTAGAACACATAAGGCCCACACCAGCTGATACCAATAATGATGGTAAAGCCCACTCCTTAACAGGCTTCTCAATAAATCCATGCATGAACCTTGCCAGTGCACAGATGTGTCAGCAACCACTGGGGTGCAGAAAACAGGCCAAATTCAGCCTGTCTCAGAGGAACTATATCTTTTAAGCCACAGTTGCTGTTAATCTTCATACTGGAAATTCAATGGATCTTTTCAGACCAATATATGCAAGGAGGCAAACAATCACAAGTATCAGTGAAACATTTACGTTAGTATTTCCACTGCAGTTTCAAGGTATTTCAGTGTAGCTAACAGGCAGAAAATAAAACATGGCTTGTAAAGCTTACCTTGATGAATAATGATGACTATGTAGCACCAAACAGTTTCGGTCTTCCTAGACTACAAGAATTTTCAGCTTGAAATTTTGAATTTTTTAGTGTTTCAACTTACCTTCACTGCACTGAAGCAGAAAGCATATAGGACAATCAGAACCACAAAGCTTCGGGAAATGCTATAGAGTGCAGACACAAGCCCAGCAGCAGCTGAAATAAAGACACCACAAGATAACTAATTTCCTCATATATGAGGAAGTGCATTAAAAAACAACAACCAGTTCTTGCTTCACAATAGGTGTACAAATTAATACCAGATATTACAAAGCTGTTTGTTGAGAGAACACCACAGTGTCCCAAAGAGAGCCCCAAATCAGCTCACAAAACTTTACAACTAAGACTGAAAGCTTGACGGCACTGTATTCCCTGTCTCTTCCATATATCTGAGGTCCCCCACTATTGCTTTCTATGCTGAACATTGCTTTGCCAAAATATCAGTATGCCCCTTCATGTTGCTACAGAGGAGGAATGAAGTTATGTACAAATCAGGCAATTTTCTAGTCAAGCTCCATGTGGAATTTTCTTCCTTCCCTCTGCTCCTGAGATACAGGCTCTGGTATCATCCAAAAGCATCCTAACTTGCTTAGTAAACCATGATTTGCACCGTATTCGAGATAAATGAATGAACTTAAAGGGAGAGAGAAGGATGCCATCTCATCTCTACCTTCCTTCAAAAGCTTCCAGGGTAGGAAGCAGCCTCAGACAGACTTAGGAGTTCAGCACTCTCCACAATGGAGACACATGGGCTGAAAAACAGTGCTCTAATTAGGTTTCAACATACATTATTCATGGGATGGGGACTTTATCAAGTTATTTCCTCCAGGAAAAAACAAGTCATTTCCTCCAAGTCTGCTCTGGTGTCTATGAGACAAGAACCAAAGCACACCCAAATCATCAGTATAAGTTTTAACCATTTGCCAAAGGCTATGCCTACAATAGCAGTTAACAATGCAGTAAGCGTGGGTATGTAGGATGAAAAGTGCTGAGGATGTCCTATCCATAATACGTGTGTTTGAGATGTTTAACTGCAGAGTATCTCTCGTGTGGTCCCACAGACCGTACACTCACTAGTGTTTGGAGTGCATTAGATGCACCCTTATAGTGAACCTTCTTTTAAGTTTCATCCAAACGGAATCCAGTCTGCATACTCTCACATCATTTCATGATGCAAAACATTGTTAGTGGAAAGAAGGATATAGTTTGTTTCTGATCCAAACTAAGATGACAGTGTAGATGTACACCAGTTTTCTCCGTTATTTAAGCAATAATGAAAAACAAAACACCACCACCAAAAAATGATGCATTGTCTCTCATTCACATGGGTCTTGCTTAATCTTTGACTGAAATAACATATCCAGTGTCATGTTAACATGCCCTACACAATTGAACAATGTGAAAATAAATAATTTTTATTTTTAAATGGAGTTGTGAGTGTTTTTTTTTTTCTTTTCAAAAAGTTGTGGGGGTTTTGTTTGGTTTTCGTTTTTGTTTGTTTTTAAAATAGTGATTCATATTGGACATGGCAGGAAAGAGCTCTTTGGTGTCAGCCATATTCTACAGCCTATAGCACAACTTGAATACAACCATTTAAAAGAAAAGAAAACTAATCAAAGTATTATTAGTATTCACCACACTGTTAAGTGAATACCATTAGCTCTTTGAACTTTAACATACACTGTGCTCTAAAACATGCAATAATATACTTTAAGGTGGCGCACTCAGAAAGTGATAGATCAGGCTCAACAGGCTACTTACCAGAACCACCAAAAAGCAACATGTCTATTTGCTCCAAAAGATATATACAGAAGGTGTTGATTTGAGGGAAAAGACCAAGAAGGGAAATTGCAGGAAAGCAATATAAAAACACTAAAGAAAAGAGAAGATGGATGTTAGAACACAGTCATACATCGCAGCAAGCGGAGAACAGGCATAATACTGGAATAAAACATTACAATAAATTCTGAGCATTACTCAAGTGAGCATACTTTAACCTTAGCCATGATTATTATATTTTACTGATCTATACAAAATAAATTATTCGATTTTACATGTAAAGAAATAAGGCTCAGAGGTTAAATATATTTTGGATAAAAACAGTGGCAGAAAAATAGCATTATGTAACCTCCTTACTGCTTCTCAAATACTTGTAAAGTTATATTTACCCTATTTAAAATACAGAAAGAAATCTTAATTTGCAGACTTTGGAACTTCTTCCTTGAATCTGAGAAGGTTTAAGCACACCTATAAAATTTCAATATAAGCAAACAAAAATATTTTAATAGCTGAGACCCTCAGCATCTTGACTATCACTGTATCCTTCTTCTGGCAGCTATCAACAGTGGAGACCTATGAAGTATGTAAAAATGGGACAAACCTACAGTGATACTTCCCCAGAATATTTCTGCACCTTCCAGAAGTGTAGACCTTGACTTTGCAGTAGTGAAAGAATATTAAAGACAGCAAAGAAACTCAGGAGTTAAACCCACTGTGTCATCTTCTCACAGCTTCATTCTATATAGAAATGCTAATTGAAATGGCTGCCTTACAGTCAAGGAAAAGCAGGAGTCATAATTTGGATATCCATGCTTCTGGTCTTATGTTATGTTCACTTCCAGCCACTCCTCCATCTCATCCATTTCTCTTAGCTCCCCCCTAGAAATTGCTAAGCGTAGCTGTCCAGCAAAGCATTTAAACACACACTTGACCTAAGTCTCCAGCAGCATCAGCTTTCAAGGATATATGCACATGATTAATCATATCCTTGGTGCTTTGTTGTACTAGTACCACAACATTCTCCAGCTTGAAGGACAGAGACGTGTGTCAACCACTATTCCTCATAAACAAGTATGCATTTGTTAGTTTACAGGCTAGGAAGGCTGCGGTTCCCTCTTATTCATTCTCTTAAAGAGCAAATTAAACAAATCACTAGTATTACTTAATCCCCTTCCCACTCCAGTCAAATATTAAGAAGGTAACAATAGGATTTGTGTTCTTTGTTGAATGCTAATTTCACATTTTACTTCCAGCTCCTCTTACTAATGCACATCATGCTAAAATAAAACAATACACTGAGTTTAATCTGACAGCTTTTATCTTCATCCTAGTATACACTACTAGTATCTAATATTGTAAATCTTGCTGAGGAAGTCAAACACAGGAGAAGAAATGACATACTCAAGTGTTAAACACAGACATGGCTCACTTACGTATACTTGCACTCGCAGCGCACCCTTCCTCATGAATTCCTGCCACTGGAAGGAGTTATACATATTTTGCATATATAAAATGAGGAAATCTTTTATCTCTTTTTACATGCAAATGCCACTATTAATCTCTTCCTTTACCACTCTGTTCTTTTAGGTATTCCACCAATCCACACCAAGTCAAACAAGGACTCCTCTTGAAGAGGGGCGAATGGCATGACAGCAAAGTGCCCAGCAGGCCACATGGCCTCCCCATGTGGCCATGTTTAGTTGGGGATCTCAACTAAAGATCCCCAAAACTCACTGCTGAAAACTAGTTCCTCAGGCAAAGGAATTGCAAAACTGACAGAACTCATCTCAGACTACTGACTAAAAGGACAACAAAGATGGTGAAGAGTCTAGAGGGCAAGATAGATGAGGAGCAGCTGAGGTCCCTTGGTTTGTTCAGCCCCGAGCAGAGCAGGCTGAGGGGAGGCCTCATGGCGGCCTGCAGCTCCCTCACGAGGGGAGCGGAGGGGCAGGCGCTGAGCTCTGCTCTCTGGGGACAGCGACAGGACCTGAGCATGGAGCTGGGACAGGGAAGGTTCAGGCTGGATGCTAAGAAAAGTTTCTTCAGGCTCCCCAAGGCAGCAGTCATGGCACAGAGCCTGACAGAGTTCAAGAAGCATTTGAAAAATGGTCTCGGACATCTGGTCTGATTTTTGGGTGGTCCTGTATGGAGCCAGGAGTTGAACTCAATGATTCTTGGGGGTCTTTTCCAACTTGGGATATTCTAGAATTCTATAACTTACAGTTCAAATGAACGCCTTTGCTGTAGCAACCTCAGAAAAACCCGCATGACAGCATGAAGAGCAAGGACAAGACTTGAGACACAGTACTGTCAATGCACCAAAATAAAGAGGGGTGAATAAACGAGAAAAGTTGGTTGACTACAGCTATGTCCTCACCTCACTCTCTCTCCGATAATACCTTGAATAATCTTAAGTACTTCTGTAGCTAAGGTAGGTTTGTTTATCTCCTCCAGCATAAAGGAGCACACCAGAGAGCAAAATAAACAGTTGTCGCTTACAAGAGGATTGAATTTAGGAACAGTACTTTCTCTTGTGGGAAAGAGACAATAAAAGGAGCTGATTAATCAGTTGGAATTGCATTATGAATTCCAGAGAGAATGTTTAAGCAGCACAAATTTCCACACAGAACACCTTCAAGAGTTTGACCACTAAGAGATGCTTGTATGAGCTGCTGGCATTTAACACTGCAGTTTGGAGGTTTCTTCTAAAGGAGCATCAACCAGATAATAGCTGTAGGAAAACAAATTTTGACTTAAAGAACCTTTGGGTCTTTTGAGAAATGTAGAATGGTAACTCAGTGGCAATGTCACTGCAAATATTTTAGATTTTTTTTCCAAAAAGGTGACTTCATTAAAAAGATGCATTTGAGTACTAGTCCACTTGCTGTGTGATAATACATACTGCCAAAGGAAAATAAATGCATTATTTGGTGAGAAATAGTTCTTTTGTTCTCCCTTCCTGAATGTAGCTGAAAAGAATATTCACACAAGCTTTCTTCCCCTGACAAAAGCTCTATCATTACTCGAAGTAGCAAGTTGAGGACTTCCTACCTCCAAATTCTGCCATCACCTGATACTCTGCTGAGATTTCTGTCAAATAATTTCACTCCTCTCTCTAATGCTCACGTGGTCTCATCATAAAAACTACCATGCATTTAGTGCATGATGATTTTTGCCACTGCAGCACTTACTGACCAAGGCTGGTTCCGTCTGCACCTTTACACGCACTACATATATTAATCTACCAAAAATGTCAACTGAACTAAGAAATTCAAGATGAAAGCCATAGTTAGAGTGAATTAAAGGCATGATCCCCCAACTAATATAAACAAACAGCAGAACCATCATCAATTTATAAAATAAAACAATCGGATCCTAAATAGATTGCTTCCAAAGAACTGGACCTGTTAAGAGACATTTCTTAAGTTATTAGGTTACACATCTAACACATTTCCACTGATTTTCTTTTTAACCTTGTTTCAAGACTTTGATCATAGTATGCTATACAGCATCACACCAGTTCCTTGGTGAGTCCTTTCTACAATTTTTATCCCTAACTTCTTACCATAGTAAACACCTGAAATAGAAAACTTTTCCTTTGCTCAGTGCTCTGTGGTGCAGAGTCAAAAATCCATTGATTTCCCAATATATCAGTTCTGAGTACCACAGTAAAATACAAATTTTAAAGTCATAAAATGACAAAGCAATATATTATTTATTTATTATTAGTTATATGGTTATATATATATATAGTTATATCTATATAGATGGTTATTATTAAAAATAACCAGCAGATGGGTAAAAAAGCAAAAGAACAGCAGCCTCTCATTGGTATGTAGCGGGGCCAACTTCCCTCCTGATTTTGTTACCTAAAACAAATACTCCTGTACCTTAAGCGTCTAAGGGAATCTCTACTCAAAGTGCAGCAAGAGGCTGGAAGATGACAGACTGCCATAGCTTAGGCAGAGCTGCACTGTGAACACCCGTAAGGATTCACAGGAGCCAGAAGTTGTGATTCCCAGAGAGACAAAGCAAGGAAGAGACAGAGCGTGGCCTCAAACATCACTTGAACAAATATACCTGCAGATGTGCCAGCTCCCAGAGCTGACAAAATAATAATGGGGGAACAAGCAAAGGGAAATGGTTTCTTCTCCCTCTCTGTTAAACAGATGCCAGCTGGTAAGATGAGCCTCTATTTCCTCTCTCCGCTCCCCCGCCAGGATGTTTCAAGAATCTGCTCCAGGATCTCTTCTGAGGCCAGTCAAAATTAGCACATCTATAACCACGCTGTTTTTTTTTTTTTTTTATACTGGTTGCTATAGTTTTTCATTTATCTCTATCCCAGGAGTCATTTAAGATTCTTGTTGAATTATTTATCAGCATTTTTACTGTTCACCTTTGATAGGCAGAGAAAATAAGATATAAGAAGAAACTTTAATGAGACCAAAGGAAAGTAATGAAAGAAGCTAATGAAAATAAGTGAGATGCAGGTCTTCATTATTCCCCTGTTTCTGGTGAGAAGGATTGAGAGTCAATGAACCTACATGAAGGACCAAAAGACTTTTCCAAAAATAGCAACCCTTTCAGGCAGTAATAGCCTGACTTAAGTACAGCAAAATGCAAGTCCAATAGTCACAGGTGAACAATGATCTCAAAGGTCATGCACTCTATATCACAGTTTTTTCCTCTAACACAGGAAGTTTTTCTGGTTCTAAATCCACAAGCCTAAGACTAATAACATTTCTACTTCATACCTAACTGCGTTACACAGTTTGACCTGAGTCCAGTTCAGCATTCATATCTGTAACACAACTACAGCAGCAGCACAGTTATAGACTGCAAGCGCACAAGTAGAAGAAGTGTCCTGACAGAACAGGGTATTTCCAGCTCTGGCTACCCCAAATTAGTGCTAAGGACCAGAAGTCCTATTTTGGGGCAATACCTGGATGCCCTTAGCTGCTTCAGGATACGATTCTAGAAGGAAACAGGTTGGAAAAGCTACTGCAGATTGGCAGTTCCACACCAACTCATCATGTGGACAGCAAGATTAAACTAAACCAAGAAAAAGCGTGTTCTTCATGAGCAGATGAATGTTCATCTGAGGACTTGGCAGAGATTAGCTTCCAGGCATTAAATTTAAAACTCGACTTATTCTATAGTAACTGCTCCACATAGACAAGCCCTTACAAAGATTAACTGCATTTCACAGATGATGTCTTTTGCTAATAACATCAGTGACTGTTAGTTTTCTATAGAGAATTTTCTATGAGCCTCATTTCATTAAGAACTCTTTTTACATGAGGGAAGGTTGCCAACTGTCCCCCCTCCCCGCGTGTCTTAAGTCATTCAAAATGTTTCTATCAATTTGATTCAGAGTTGTGCCTCCGTAACATGCATTTGATTGCCAACATGGGAAAACACAGACTTCCCCAGCTAACACTTAATTCATTTTTACAGTCTTAGGAAAAATATTGACTCACCTATTACATGGTCTCTGGCTGACCGGAGAGATCTAGGCGAAAAGAGCTTCAAGCCATACATTGTATAAACTGAAGGATTTGTGTCTTTAGATCCAGCATCTAGCAGCAAAATAAGGCCACACAATATACAAAAATATACGGGTCTGCTGTAGGTTATGATTTTATTGTGCCCCTGGCATGGAAAAAAAAAAGAAAAAAGCATTTGAATTTTGTATTCACTCTCCTACTGTGTGCTCTACATTAAACCAGAGAGAGTTCAGGAGTCAGACAAAATATTTTAATATCTTATACATACTAATTAATAAGAAAAATGTAACAAGGCATTTTATCTTCTCCAGAGGAGACTTTCAAAAGGCACAAAAAGCAGTTAAGACTAACTCCAGCAATCATTTATTCTTTGAAAATCTAACCTTTTGGACCTTTCAGAACACACTAATTACAAAAGCAGTTATTTTCTATGGAGAAAAAAAAAAATCTCCATCTGTCTGAACCTTTCTTTTCAACCGAAAGATTTTTTCTCTATATTACTTTTATTTTAATGACTGTCTGCTTCAGTTAGCTTGGCTAGTATACTTATTACTATTTGAAATACAAGAGTATTCTGGGAAGCAAAAAAAAGTAGTAGAGCACCTGTTAGATGTATTATGAGGTGTGGCACTTGATTTTGGCAGCTGTGGGCATGCTGTCCTCCTATGAAACTTTCTTTAATCCATGCTGTTCCCTTGCCTCTGCCTTTGCCCTAGCTATGCCTTGGAATCAGCTTTGTCCCCACAGCCAGCTGTACAGGCATGCCTACGGCTCAAAATGAACTTGTGTCCACTTCTGTCAGGATCCTGCTTTAATTGTTCATATGCATGCTGTTGGTCCTTGGTTTTAGATTACCTTGGTTTTTGAGCCTACCTAATGCCATGGCACCTGTATTCTCCTGGTGCCACGGCACTTCACTAAACCCCATGGTGAAGGCAAGAAATATGTGCAGTGATCGTCCATGGTATGACCGCTCACAACACTGACAGCAGATACCACCACGAGACCAGACGAAGAAGCTAATGGCATCTTTTCAAAGAGAACCCTTTGTCTCCAGCAAGGCCAAAAATACATTTAAAAGGAATATTCACCATTACAGGCATTTAGAAACACATTTTAAAGTAACAACTGACTTGGCCTTCTTCCCAGACTCACCCTGAAAGGGCAATGTGTCAAAAAGACATCTCAAACCCTTGAACAAACTGTCAGAGTCCTCTCAGGACAGTCATTTTTTGTGACTACTCTTCCTTCCACTGATGCCCTTTGCTTGTCCCCCTGCTGGCATGGGTAAGGCCAGTACTGTACTTTTGTAAATGTGGGCAGCATTGGAGGTGACACAGCAGGTAGAACCTCTTCTCTCTTAATTAAACAGATGCATCACAATGGTTTCAAAGGCATCACACTCCCCTTTAGAGAAACTGGGCACGGTGCAAGACTCCAGGTTGAAAAAGTTATGAAAGTTGCAACTGTACTTTTCAACAGGTGTCCCATAACGCTGCTCTAACTCTGTTATGCTCAGGTGAAATGCCACTGGTTGCCATCCCCCACTAAATTGCAGCACATGCACATCATGAAGCAATGGTTTTATGACAGTGGAGGCTAACACCTTCCCACTCCTGCCCTAAAACAGGTACACTGTTTATCCATCTGCTGCTTTGAAAAAAAGGCATTCTATGGCAACACTTTTCCCTCCACCTGCAAGCATACAGAATGCTTGTGCGTGTGGATGCATGCAGTACTAAACATCTGCAAAATTCCTTTCCTCAAACAGCTGCATTTCAGGGCTGCATTAAGGGATTCCTGCTGGCCACCTGTCTCCTCAGTGCCATTTTGCCCACATAAGGAAAGCAAGACAAGACTTCTGCTGAGGAGAACCTTTCAGGTGAAAGAAAGCAAACAGACACACCTTGCACCAATACAACTTTTTTGTTGTTTATTTCAACTATTTGACACCATTGTCATTCCTGAAAGGCATGATACCAGCAGCTCCTGGCCTCTCTATTCCAAGCAGCACTTTGACATGCTGATCCTAAGCAGTTCATACAAGGAAGGATCCTTATTTTACACCTTCCATACTCATCTCTAGTACGCTTGATTCAAACTAATCCTACAAAAAAATTGCTTTGGGGTTGTGGGCCACAGAGAATTAAAGACACTTAAAAAAATCTTAATAGTTCTGGTAGCAAAATAAGACATTTTAAATGCTTTCAAGTCAAAAAGATTTCTTCAGTGTGAAAAGCCTGGAGCAAAGTGACAAGTATTTGTGTTTGCCTTGCAAAAAAGTTGCTGTGAAAGTGTTCTTATTTGTGAAGTGTAATTTAAGTGAGTATAATAAAAGATCATTTCTTTCGAGTCTACTCACTGATTTGAAACAGCAACTGTATTTGTTTGGCTGCCAGCTAAGCTTATATGTTAGCACAACTATTAACAGATCTGTACTCTCATTTGGGATCAATCAGTTAACAAGGTGGCAGATTGCTGGGAACTAGCGTGCTTATATTACACTTTACATTCATGGAATATGAATCTAGTCAGACTGACAAATGCTAGCTGGTGTTTAATAAGAGTTTCAGTGTTACTAAAGTAGTGTGTGTGTAGTTTTGTTTTGTTTTTTAAATACCGCACACATCCATCAAAAATCGTAAGAGAGTTGGAAAGAAAAATCTGACTTTAAAAACAGACAGGTTATAATACTACGAGCATTTAAAAAAAAAAAAACTTAATTTATCCTAGATACAAATTGTGCTTTAGGAAAAGAAACTAGTAAATATTGCACCTAAACAACTGGTTAATGACTTATAGCCTGATGCACGTTCCAAACCAAGGACTTTTGTTGTGATATTACAGTCCTGTCTGATCTCTGGACTTACGGAACCCAGATTTTACTTCTGCATGGTAATTATTTGAAAGCAGTTGGGTAAGACTGAGATGACCAGAAGTCCAGAGGTTCAGATCCAAACATCTTTCAGTTCAAACCAGAACACCAATATACTCGATTAGGTTTACAGCAAATATTTAACTCATGGCTAAATAGATCAGTCTTAACATGCTAATAACAACAATGCTAGTTAGGATTGAGTGAGAAGCTTTGAAAGGTTGTCTGAACAGTCTGCAAAATGTGAATAAATACTACTTTCCTTATTTTTCAAGTGGCAGCAGGGAACAAGACAGAATCCTGAAATGGAGTTACTGTGTACTCTTGGATCAACAGGAGCAAAACAAAGAGCATTGATGCATTTGGAAGGACACTAGCTACACAGCTCTTCAAATTTTCACATACAAAAATGATTTTCATCTTGGTCTACTCTGCTCCGTATCCTCCTTCAGAAGAATTTAAATAGTAAATCTGGGTTTCTCTTATATTTTAGATCTAATTTATCAAACAGTAGTTTCTCAACTAAGAAACATCAGTGAATACTCTTGCTTTCCTTTAACTCTGCCAAAAAAAATATTCACTGAATTTTTCAAGGTCACATTTCTTAATTCAGAAACACATTCATATCCTACAAACAGCACTGGTACATCTTATGTTTTGATAAAAATTTAAAAATTTTCAACAAAGGTAGAATGATTTCATCAACACTTCAAGTGCAAAGTAAAATAGCACTTCTGACTGCAAAGCATTTTGATGAGGGAAATTTCAGAAAGATATTTAATAATTTTTGCTTGTGTGCAAACATGCAAGAAGACAGACGGAAAACGTTATAGAAAAGAAAAATGTGTGTCCTTGGTTCTAACAGAAAATCATACAGGAACAAATTAAAAATAGTTTTTCTAAATCCCATACAGCACTTTAAACTGGCTACGGTAGTTACCAAACTGAGTTAGATAACTGCTTTGGCAGGTAATGAGACCAAGAAAATGAAATTATAAAAGTGATTCAGTAGATCTTATTAAGAGCTTGATTGTAATCCTTCAAAGCTCAAATGCCTTTGTAGACCTGAACTAGATCCTGAGCTATACAGGTGTCTTAGAGGGATTTACAGACAAGCTCTCATGATCCTTTTATATAGCTATTTACTACAGACACAACCATTATCAGCCAATTTGCCACCGCTGCTGCTAAACAATACCAAGAAATCTGCAGTTATCAAAGCCACTTGACTATAACCTTGAAATGCACACAGCAAGGATCTCTTGGATCTCTGAATTTAATATGCTGCAGTCATTGGTACGTCTCTTTCATTATGCTGTTAATAAACTGATTAAACTCACATTTGAAATGGACTTCACGTTCCGCACCCCATCACTCCAGTGAAGAGGCTATTCCAGACTTTCACCATTACAAAACCACATACCCCTGTGTGAAAAGAAACCTTAAAGCTCCCAGTCAACCAGACCCGAAGAGGCTAAAGCACGGGGTGACAGTAAAGTTATGCTCTCATCTCGCATCAAGCAGGAAACACTCCGAAACCTGCTGCTATCATAAACGCTGGTAGCAAGTATAAGCTGTAGGACTGGTGCTGTACAACATGACAAGTTCCAACTTCAACACTAAAGTTGATCAAAGTAGAACTATATATATTTCATTGAATTGTGATAATAACATAAAATTCAAATTAGCTGAGTTAGAATTATTTCTTGCCCCATATAATGCTGTGACAGCTACAGTCTCTGATTCAAACACTGATTATTGTCTTAATACTGTCATCATGACAGGCTCTGAGTTTCAGTAGAGGGGAAAGAACCTTTCTCCAAAAAAATTATACCAGACTTCATAGGGGTTAGTCAACTACCTTTTCCTCAACACCATGATATGAATATACTGGCACTTGGAAGGAGTTTAGCCAAAGATGTATGCATTCCTAAACACTGTTTTCTGAATTCAGCGGATGGTCTTTAAAAAGAGAGTCCTTCAAAAGGGTATAAAGCTAGAAATGAAAAAGTCCCATCAAGCAGTAAGAAAGCCTGCTTGTGGGAGACCCAGAAGAAATTTTGAACCTCCTGGGCACACAAGGATAACATAAGGCATTAGAGGCTACTCATGAATCCAAGACTATAAACTAATTCAGTGTGCGAATCTGTAGCTGCCAATAGTTTATTTCACACTGAAAAATCTCATCTGCATTTTCATTCATGGACATGGTACTGATCATTCTTTAATGCCCATGCTGATCTGCATCCTCACCTTAACATCAAGAGATGTTATTCTCTTTAATTTTAATGTAGTCACATGAATCATGAAACAGTACAAGGAGTATCTTTTCTTGCCTTCTTGTTCTCTTATTCTTCATAGCACTCACTAGCCCAAGCAAGCCTTTACAAATACCTATTGTACTACATAATAAGATGTAACATATAATGTAGATATAGCTAATCTTCTATTTTAATTTGGTCTATAATGCCTTCCATCTTTAAACCCTGTGTGGAAAAAACTGCGTTTTATTTCCATTGGCTCTTCTATAGTGCGCTGAAGAGTATGCAAGAAACTGTCCATAAGTTTTAGAGAAGCCTATGGAAGATGGAAATATGTCTACCGTTACTTTGCTGCAGTGTTACATGATGAACAGAATACAATATGATGAATAAGACTTGTAACAGTAGTGTTGTGCAAGTCTGAAATGCAAACCCAGATTCTGCACAAAAAAATGTTCTTATTAAACTTCATTAGTTACTTTGTCCTTAATGCTATAAAAAATGTGGGCTAGATACGTTTATAATGAAGTTTTGATTAAAGGTTTGCCACTCACTTTAAGCAAATGTGCATGTTACTAATGTCTGTATAAGTGCAAGCTATTTGATTATGGTTCCCATTAGTATGTCTTAACACGTACTACTTGAACTGACAAATTGATTTTAGTCAACAAAAAATGATTTTACACTAAGATAGGAGTATTTCTTTAAACTAATTTAAAATATTACGCCATAATGAATGCAGTGAATCTATAAATGAAGTTGCTGTGCATTAGCCTTCCCTACTTTTCACACAGACATGGATTTCCTGTGGATGCATTGTAGCCAACTATACTGTAAGTTCACCCCTTAACAACTGGCATAGAAGAGAAATTAAGAATCAGCTAAAATCCATCTTAGTGAGATGTGCAGCATACACTTGTAAATAACCTCAATTTCACGTTCAGCCTGTATTTCAAGCTTCTAAACTGACAAAAATAATTGCTCCCTGCCAAAGGGAAATAATCCAACAGACCTGCAGTTTTCAACATGCTGTTTTGGAGCCCTGAGGGAAGAGAAGGATTCCTCAAAAACATTCAAAGAGCAAAGTAAGAAACATTAGTATCTGGGCAGAGGGTGTAAAAGCAAGTGAGGGACCACATCACTACTGGAATGTGTCCCAAGACCAGCAAATCAAAAGAACTGAGAAACCGTGACAGATGTAGGGGTCAGGTTTCAGCTGTACGTTGATGTTCCAATCAGTCTTATAATGAAAATAGATTTCAGCAAGGAACTGGCTCCATTCAAGGTGGTGTCACTGTCAGAGTTCAGGTTCTCAGAATATACTCAGCAGACAAACTTAACAGATCCTTGCAGCCTGCATTAACCCACAGATTTGGTCCTTTCTCTAGTACACAGGCACTGAAACAGTAACCATATTGTAACAAAGGCATAATCTACACCATTTGATGAGCTAGTAATATTACTGAAACTTACGACCAAAATAAAATAAATAAATAAATAAAATCCCTTATCTCAAAAAAGTCCCAACTGACCAATTGTTGAGGACTGGCTCGCTGCGCGTAATCACATCGATCTCGTGCAGCTGCAAGATAAGGAAATGGCGGATTACCGCACCCAGCTGGTCTAGAAAAACAAGAGCAAAGGCACGTACGCAAGGCTTGTCTGGGAACTCTTGTGAGAAATCCCAGGCAATTAGAAACAATGATAGTAGAGGGCATACTGCCCTGGGAGTTATAGTTAGATTAGAAAGGGGAACTAGCGGATAGAAGAATGCGGAACTAACAGATAGGGCAGTAGATGACGCTTACCAATAAGGAGCTTGGCTTTTGCAATATGTATGAGCTAATTATCCTGTACACGATAAAAGACAATTGAGCTATCCATTAAAGCTGAAGCATACTTAACACTCATATTGAGCGTCTGTGTCTTCCCTCCGTCGACAACAAATGGCGCCCGAACAGGGACCCTTGCTGGACGAGGACCCGAAGCGAGTAAGCCGGTCTTAGTTGACGGAGAAAAAGGGGAAAGCCGGTTCTGACTACGTAACCCGGACTCCGGAGCACAAGATTGGGGCGAGCAGAAGGCGACTCGGGAAGAGCGCCCGGGACGAACCCATAGTGGGTCCCGCCGGAACGCCGCGAACAGAAGCTTTACACGGGGGCAACGGCACCGTAAGTAAGAATGGAGAAACAAGCGGCAGTTGATTTACTTAAGTGCTTTTTAGAAAAGCGTAAGATGCCAGATATAGATTGTCATAAAGAATTACAGGGGTTAGTGGCCTATGGGGTGGCGAAGGGTTGCTTTATTAACCCCGACACATTGTTTGAGGAGGATGAGTGGCGTAAGTTTGGTGATATATTGTTTGAGGAAATGATTAGTGAGAATAAGACGGCTAAGAAGCTGGCAAAACCGTGGCGGGCTGTTGCGAATGCTCTAACAATACATCGGGTAGAACAGAAAGTAGCAGCCGCTGCAACAGAGCGGCTGGGCAAAACGTTGAGGGCGGATGAAGAGGCCAATCCGTACCCCCTCCCTCCGTCGGTCCAACAATTCACCATGAAGGCACCCGGGGGATGGGGAGGGGGGGCACGACCCAGTGCACCTCCTCTACCCCTGGAAACTCCCGAGGGAGAGGCGGCAGGCGAGGGGAGAAATAAGAATCCATTTTTGAAAGATATGCGACTCGAATCAGGGGGGTCGGAGAGAGCAGGACTCTGGGCGAAAATAGCAGGGGAGGCGTTACGTGAAGGTGATGTGGGGGCAGCGACAGAGCTTGTAGGCGCCTTCCCCGTGGTGTATTCTCCACCAGACGCCCAGGGCCAGATAACTGTTACTATGACAAATCTGGACTGGAAAATACTGACCCAATTGCGTGCCACGGTAAATGAGTCAGGAATACGTGGGGAGCCAACGAAACAGATGTTAGACTATCTGTGGTCCACTAACGTGTTGCTCCCCGGCGACATTCGTAATATCATGAAACTAATACTGACGCAGCATCAGATCCTGCTGTTTAATGCCCATTGGCAATCAGCTTGTCAGGAGGCAGTTGCGGTGCAGCGTCAGCCCGGAGATCCATTATACGGGGTCACGCTGGATGAGCTTTTGGGGGTCGGTGCATACAATCGCTTGGAGGCCCAGGCCCTAATGGGGCCGGATAAGGCAAAAGCGACCATGACGCTAGCTAGGAGAGCACTGGACCAAATTAGGGAGCCTGGAGGAATGCCCTCCTATATGTCCATCAAGCAAGGGCGAGACGAAGCGTTTGGAACATTTATTGATAGGGTTGCCGCAGCTATACAGGTAGCTGGGTTACCCGAATATCTCAAAGGCCCTATTCTTAAACAATGCGCCCTTCAAAATTGTAATCAAACCTCTCGAAATGTTCTAAATACGCTGCCCAGTACCTGGACTATAGAAGAGGCTCTTGATCGATTGTCGCGGATACCGATAGGCTCGCAGGCGCTATTGGTTGACGCTATCCGAAAGGTAGGGGAAAGTATTACTCAGGGACTGCAGGCTAGTCAGTCGCAGGTATTCGCCGCCCTTGCCCCCCTGCAAAGTGGAAAAGGACCTCACTCGTCGAGAAGACCTGCACTACGCTGCTATCGGTGTGGCATCGCGGGTCATATGAAGAGGCAATGTGGGACGGCTAATGTGTGGTGTCCCTCTTGCCGATCTAATACGCATAATGAAACCGCTTGCCGGCGGAAGACCCAGGGAAACGGGAAGACCAGCGGGAACCGCCGCCCCGCGATGACACAAAAAGCGGCTTTCCCCTCAACAGCGGCGGCAGCTGCGGAGACTCCAACCGAGACGAATCCTTTCACCTCCAACCAGCCACCAGAGGGAGCCTGGGGATTGGACTTGGCAACCGCAGTAAATGTGACTTTGATGGACAATAAGCCTGTTGGGGTGAAAACAGGCGTTATGGGACGCCTGACCCTGTTTGCCCCTGATCTACATAGTCAAGAGTTGCGAAACATTACTCGACAATGGAGACACCGGACGAGGCGCAGTTTAAAAACCTTGGGGAGTGACTGCGATGACCAGGTCGAGCTCTGGGGTCCAGCCGAAAGATTCTTTTCGGCGGCACTTGTGCCTGGAGTGGCGGTAGCCCATGCTATGGCTAGTCTTGGGAAACTAGCTTGTTGGGCTGTAAAACAAGCAAATGTGACTACGCAGGTACTCACAGAAATGGCCCAGGACCTGGATAGCCTGCGACACGCTGTATTACAGAACAGAGCGGCGATTGATTTTCTGCTGCTGGCACAGGGCCACGGATGTGAGGAGCTCGAAGGAATGTGTTGTTTTAATCTCTCGGACCATGGCGAGTCAATCCACGAGCAGCTGAAATGGCTGAGAGACCACAACAAGAAGATAGTGGTCCAGAATAATTGGCTTGATGAACTATTTGCAAGTTGGTTTGGGAACATGGGAGGCTGGATATTGGGTCTAATAAAAGAGGGGCTACGCTTACTGCTAATAATCGTTTTAATCATAGTAGCGGCGCGAGTAGTATTTAGTTGCCTAACAAAAAGGCTTGAGCAACTAACAAATACGGTTTTTCTAGCACAAAATAAAAACGGGGGAATTGTTGAGGACTGGCTCGCTGCGCGTAATCACATCGATCTCGTGCAGCTGCAAGATAAGGAAATGGCGGATTACCGCACCCAGCTGGTCTAGAAAAACAAGAGCAAAGGCACGTAC
This sequence comes from Anser anser, assembly GCF_964211835.1. Classification (NCBI taxonomy): domain Eukaryota; kingdom Metazoa; phylum Chordata; class Aves; order Anseriformes; family Anatidae; genus Anser; species Anser anser. Next base: position 80,152,528 of record NC_139722.1, read on the forward strand.
GCAAGGCTTGTCTGGGAACTCTTGTGAGAAATCCCAGGCAATTAGAAACAATGATAGTAGAGGGCATACTGCCCTGGGAGTTATAGTTAGATTAGAAAGGGGAACTAGCGGATAGAAGAATGCGGAACTAACAGATAGGGCAGTAGATGACGCTTACCAATAAGGAGCTTGGCTTTTGCAATATGTATGAGCTAATTATCCTGTACACGATAAAAGACAATTGAGCTATCCATTAAAGCTGAAGCATACTTAACACTCATATTGAGCGTCTGTCTGTGTCTTCCCTCCGTCGACAACAACCAATGACTGAGGTGCTACTCCAGAACAACTCCTGTGTTCAGCCACTAACTGTTTCCAAAGGAAAGTGAAGAAAATGCTGGCCTGATGCCACAACGTTGATTTTCAGCAAACTGGTCCAGATACATTGCTTTAACCGTGTATTTTAGATTAAAGAAAAATCTTTTCTAATTGCAGTAACAAATTCAAATAACTTCAGGCGGTATCTTGTCCATTTCCATAAATCACCTAGAACAGCAAACTACTTATTCCTGTTTCACTGAACAACCGTTTCAAAATACACACGCTATAACAAGGGAGAAAGACTTGTTCTACTGGCAGACTTACATGTATTGGTGAAGCAGGATCAGGCTGAACACTCTGAAAACAGAACAGAAAAAAATTTGCTTACAGGATTTTGCCTTCAAAGAAGTTAAAAGAGAAGTCAGCATTGGATGTGAACTTGTTTCCTACCTTTAGGAGAGAATACTGGCAACTGGCCATAACAAGACAGAACAACAGAACCCAGATGTCTTTACAAAAGCCTTGGTTCAGAGTCATGAATCCAAGAAGTGAAACGAGAACTACGAGGATGACAGCAAGTACGTTCTCCTTTATATCCTCTGTCCTATGTGAATAAAAAAAATATATTTATATACTCATTACAGCAGGGCAGGTCTGTTTGCAGCTGATATAAACTGTCAGTGCTGAAGCTATCAGACTGTAAAAGACCTGAGGTTTTGTTTCCGAAACTACATCTCCATGTTTAACAGTACTCACCTCTGTGCCAAAGACCTAAGCCATAGTGACAGCTAAAATGTGTAGATAAGACATGCACTGAAGCCCAGAAGAGACTATCAGCACCCTCCTACCTCACCTCCCAGATAGAATTCCACAATGGAGGTGATCTGAATGTATTCAAGTGCACCATTATCAAAATAAATAAATAAATAAGGAAATAGGACATTCATTTAATTAGAAAATGTACATCTGACAACAAAGAATTAGATCAAAGACCAAAATTGTCATCTTACATTTTATTCATTTTATCTGTTCCATTAGAACATGGAAGCTGACTGAAAGAACAAAGTTAATATTCAGGCTCTTACAAAAGAATTTATCAGTATACAATTTTCATGCAATCGAAATAGTGGTAAGACACCACAGATTTTAAAAAAAGTATCTGCTCTGGACCCAAGCTCCTTGACTATATAGCCAGATTTCTTCAGCATGTAAAAAGCTGTCTTCTGAGACTTCTGCTGTGGAACCCATATTAGTATATATGGTGGAAAAGCCACCCAAAAGGAAGAACCAAGCAGAGATAGGAGAGTAATGACTATGAGGCATGCAGGCTAATATGTCTGAAGGTCTTAGTAGTCCAAAAGATTACCACACGAGGTCTTCTAGCAAAAGGTGCTGCCAAGAGTTGATACAAAACAGAGGGACTGAAGGATGAGAGATGCCAAGACAAGAAATTTTCTCTAGACAAATAAAACTGAAGTAGAAGAGAAGCAGCCACTTAAAGATTCTCTTCTGAATACCACTCTATTATTTTTTTTAATTTCAGATTGGAATACTTGGCTTACAACAGCCTCAAACCCTTCCAATTCCACATTTTTGCACAACACGCTGATTTTCTCTTTAGAAAGCTTACAACCATTGGATCCTACAGCTGGGAGTCAAATTTAAGGACTCTTCCATAGGCCTGGTGCTCACATGAATCAAAGCCTCTCTTGAAGACAAAGGGTAGTGAGAACCACCAAAAACAACTCAAAAGGAAAATATTTTCTTAAAGAAAACAAGCATTTACCTGCTCAACCTGAGCATGAGACTAACACTATGCTCACTTTTTTCTTCTTCAGTGGTCTGCATTGTTCTACAGACATGCAGAGCCCGACACTGCAATACTACGTAGAATTGCATGAAGAAAGCTTACCGGTCCAGCAACGCCAACAGGGTCAGCCGATCATACCAGATTTTAATCCATTTACCAGGGAATATAATAAATCTGTAAAACTGCCTGTTCAATTTCCGTTGTGCTGAAGAACATGAAGAATCCTCAGGGTCCTGACTAGGTTGCTTTAAAAACAAACAAACCAGAAATACACAAAACATTCTTTCACATTGACATATGGCTGCCAGCAAAACACATGTTTAAAAGGCCAAATTTACATGAAGTTTCAGATTTTTTTTTCTCCTAAAAGGAATAGTGAGAACATATTTATTTTCTTCACTTTAAATTATAAACAAAGATATCACACCAGCTTAATTTCTTGCAGATGGACAGAAGCTATATCAATTGAGGAGCTCAACAGTGATATATACTTTAAACATAAATATTAAATATTCCTTTAAAAAAGTCCCCTTTACTCGCAACTTCTTGTCTAAAGGTCATTTTTAAAATTTTTTTCCATGTGTCAGACCCATTACAGCACAACACAAAACTACCCATGATAGGACAAATACTTGATTTTAACCAACAAATTCAAGTAAGATTTAAGGTCTAGAAGCATGACTTAACTCTTCTTATGCAACACAGCTTTGTTTATCTTTCCTAAGATGCTTCTAATAACACATCAGGTGAGCATCCTCAAGTTGCTCACCACTAGTTTAAGAGTCTCTAACCTTAACAACATAATCATAAGTAATTCTTTTTGAATATTGCTTCTGTTAGATTTCAACATCTTTTTTTCTTGCCCCATTTGAACTAGAACATTTCAGATCTTCTCTAACCCTATAACGGCACTGCTTCACCAACAGTTGTGAGGAAGAAGGCTTATCTGCAGACCATCAGCCAGTCTGCAAAGCTAGACAACAGGGAAAAAAAACACAAACCCTCTGCAAACTCCAGAGCACAACGATAATTGATTTTATGAAACAAAAATCACTTATTTTGCCTTCAAGGACTTATCTGAGATTTCTAATCAGCATAAAGTCCAGAAGTGTTCAAAATTTTTCTAGCCACTGCTGTTGTTAAACATAATTAACCAACTTAGATAATAATTATATTATGGATCTCCATGCAATGTGTACATTAGAATTATTTGTGCTATGCCAGAGCTCCGTCTCTAACTAGGAAAGTTAATACTATTCTAAAGACATTCAGTAGCTCTAACTTGTAAATGGTCTCTTAGGTAATATCACTTTCCACGTTCAACTACTTGGTGTTTGCCCTCCCCATTCTAATCTCAACATGCCTTTTAATTTGAGTGAAATAATTGATCACCATCTTGAATTGTAACTGTTAGCAAAATACAGACTTTTAAATGACCTATCTCCCTGCACAAAGGAATTATTAATTTTTTATTTTAAATTATTGGAATAATTTATATTCTTCCATTTCCAGAAAAAGCAATTTTAGACATAATTTAAATGCGGCCTAATGTATGACTGTATGTCAGCCAAGCCATACGAATAGACTCATTAATACGTTCAGTCTGCTGGCAAGCATGAGGTAAAATGCCCTAGATTCAGAGAAAAATCCAAATTTATGCTTTTGTCTCATGCCCCCTTGTCTAGAAGTGCACATCCATGCAATGCCTAGTAACAGCTGAAAACAGCAAAGAACAGTAACTCACTTATGTTGCTGAACATTCAGACTTGCAAGGGGATGCCAGACTGCTAAGCACTTTTTTTTTTTTAAAATAACTTCCAGTAACTGAAAAAGCAGTAAGACAAGTTGCAATCCCTCCATCATGGTGATTAAAATCTAAATTAGTTTAGGTATGCAAAATTTTAGTATTTCTATTATCACTCAAAAAAGTTGTTAGATTACTTTCTTTAAGAAAAAATTTACCTAAAAATATTGCGCTCGCTTATTCTGGCAGTTTTGTTCCGTCTTCCTTCTCTGTCCCACCGGAAAGTAACATGAAATTCAATCAACTGCAATAATTAGCTCCACTCTTCTAATCTAGATTGTTCACTATAACTAAATCAAAATCCACAAAAGAAAGTGGCAAAGAGTCTATTAAAAAGATCTGAAGAACTGATTGCTTGCTCCTCAGAACAGTTTAACATTTATTTAACTGAGTGCATAAGTGAAAAGTTTTGGTTCCTTAGGAACCGTAATATTTGGATAAAGTCAATTATATGAGGCTTGCAGTACTTGGGCTGGAGTCAGATTTTCGAGCAGCATTTGGGAAACCGAGTAGCCCTGAGCTATTCAATAAGTATAATGTGCCTCATATCAAAAAAAAAAAAAAAGGGTTATAAAACTTCATAAATTTATGTAGTGTCAGAGACAGCTTGAAATCCTAGCTACACTGAAATCAACGACAATACTTTTTCTGACTTACATAGGCTCAGGATTTCATGTTTAATAATAAATCATAAAACAGGAAGTTCTGAAATTACTGCCTGACCTTGTTACGAACTTTCTATGTAATCTTGAGCAATATGCCTTACTTCTTAATAATGCAGTTTTCCTAGAAGCAAAAGAGACTGATAATTGTTCTCTAATTTACAGGCATTTTACAAGATTATAAATATCTGTAAAACATCTGAGCCTTTAGATAGAAGTCTGTCCAAATCTGAAAAACATATAACGAACAGCGACAATCACCAGATTTTTAATTTAAAACAATTCCTCTATATAATTTGTTTCTAGCTTATAGTTTCTGTTCAAATTCCAAGATGAAAGATAATTAACTGGCATTCTGAGGTTATACATAAATATCAAACTAGAACTTGCTGTGGAAGAAAAGAGAAGGTTAAAGTTATCAAAAGGGAACTGTAAAACCAAGACTACAGCCTCAAGCCATTGGTCACAGACCCCAAACACTGTAAAGTTCAAATACGTCCACATATTAGCATGCAAACTGAACTCTGAGGGCCTTTTTCTTTTAGCAACTGCATTGAGGGAGGTGGCTTTGACATTCCACAACAGACATCCAGAAGCCTGGCTGCCAGTTTCAGAAAAGGGAAACCAGACATAAGGTTTTAGGAAACTAATGAATCCGAAGTAAACATGTCATACTATTAAAATCTGGTGGTGCGTCTAACAACCTAACAGCTGTGCGCTCTTGCTTTCAAATGAAGTTAGGCAGAACATCAACTTTTAAGGTGATGAAGTCTCTAGTACAGCTTGCAGATCTTTATTTTGCAGAGCAATTTCTCCCTTGTGTACCCTCTTTTTCTACAAGGAGCCCCTTCAAACCAGTAACACCACTCTTCTCTTAGGACACCACTCAGTGTCAGTAGGAAGCAGCTGAATTGCATCTATCAGCGTAAAATAAATCTTCTCCCACATGAGCTGTACCAGGCAAAAAAAAAAAAAAAGCACAGGATATCAACAAAACTGGCTCAGCAACAAGCCTGCAGCATTTGTTTATAAAGCAGTTTATCAAAACGCTAGAAACTGAGATATTACAATGTACCCGTGGGGTTTCTGAAAGGGTCCTTCGTGCCACCATGAGGAGGAGCTGCTGCTGAAGTGCACTTGCTGCTTGATCCCCCGAAGATGGCTCTTGGCTCTCTGAAGTGGTAGTACTGGAGGAGCTGAACTGGATCTCACTGCACACAGTGGGGAGAACAGAAAGACTGTTTTACAAAGGAGTGTTTTCCTAGTATTGCTGAAACATTACCAGAGGAAGACAGGTTGGCTCAAAGGACATGGGGCCTTCTGCCTCCATACCTGAAATCTAGCCCAGGCCCACAGCAGATAGAACCCAAATTTAGATACATTCTCTACATCCATTGCAGAGAAATGGATACTTCCATACCGTGATTTTTCTCATCCTGAGATGAACACCTACAACGACTCACACTTCAGAAGTGCCTTTTTCTGACCGCTGACAATAGATGGAATTTGTATGTTAAGTCCAGATTTGGCTATCTGCGCAATAAACACCTGAAGTTACCTGACGTGACTCCCAGTCCAGAAGTTACTTCCAGGAACATCAGTGTGGCATACTCCAAGACCTACCACTAATACTGACATAAAATTCTGGAAGAAAAACACCATTCCTTTTCCTGGTTGTCTACTAATCTCTACTTCTCCCAAGCATACTTCTCTATTATCAATAATACATTATTTGTGAAAGTTAACCTCTTGTTTACCTGCTCCCATAATTCAGGTCAAAAGCTGCATATCCACAGTGCAGAACCACAGGGTAGCTGCTGTGGAGATACTGGATTAACTTTAAACCAGGTGTATTTAGGTACCAAACCAGTTTTGTCCCAGACGCAATTTGGTAAGCATTAATTTACTTAGTGAGAATTCAGGCTGTAAGAAACTTCCTTCTGCCCTCACAAGATGGCAATACATCAGTAATTCACATACGGCGAGCTCAGAAATCCCCAGGACCAAGCCTAAATTCACCCTGGGAGGGCCCTGAGCAAGATGATTCCCCCCTCACCTCCACATTTACTGCTTTATAGAGCACTATAGAGCACTGAAATAGTTTACTTTAGGAAATCCTCCGCAGTTACAGCGGCAATACCTGCCGGGTTGCAAAAATCGTAAGCTACTACGGCATGACTGACTTGGTCTCAGCAAAAACTACACTGAAATTAAATTATGGTTACTTGTGGAAAAGATTTATTCTGAATACTTGTTGCTCATGCTGTTCCAAGTGGGGTCGATACACCAGGGACCCTGCTCAGAGCTCATTACTCGCCTGCCTTGGGCTCTTACTACTTCTGTATCCGAGCAGCTCAGAGCTTTTACCTGATGCAAGGTAGTCAATATCTACTGTTCCCATTTTCCATAAAGGAAAGACAAGCAGGAAGAAAATGAAGTCATTTGCCTACAGTCACTCAAGAAGTCTGTGCCAGGGCAAAACCAAAACTTATCTTGCATATCCTATGATTGCCCCCAGGCAACTTTATTAATTTTAGCAAACTCAACCTTCCCTGCTTCTGGGGACAATTCCCAAAGCCTTTCTTGAAACCCTTGTTAAAGCCAACAAAAGGAGCTTTACAATTGTGGCTGTCCTGAACGTAACTGGCTGTTAACTTAAGCTGCAATGGCTAGTGCTGTGCTAAGACAAGGTTCAGTGTCTGGACTACTTAGAAGCAGGGCTGAACTATCACACCAATAGCTTGAAACACACATACTCTCTCTTTTTGTCCCCACCAGGACTTGATAACTCTGTCTGGACCAACAGGAATACCAGCAGCATCGATTGTCACTAGAGGAATCATCCTGCCTTTGCTCTCTGAAACACACAGTGGGTTTTTTGTTTGTTTTTTAAACCAAGGCCTTGACTGGTAGCAGGTTTGGATGCCAGACCTAATATTTGCCAGCTGCCACTCCAGCAGAGCCATCAGACGAGCAGACATGAAAGCACCCCATGTTCTTAACCCTAATGACTTCCCCCTGCACTCCCCACTCCTCCTGCTACAGGCAGAAGCAGGATCTGTTCCAGGCAGTCAGGACAGCTGTCACACTCCCTGTGGGCAGTATTAGGAAATGAGGACTTGGCTCAATGCTATCCAGCTGATGGCCCAGCCCTCCATAAGAATGCATCTCCTTTATGGGTTCTGTATAGCACCTTGCCAACAGATAATAACGAAACCATACAGAAGTGATGCGAACTGATCCAAGAGCCTGGGTCTCAACCAACAGATTCGGGTAGGAAGCCTAAAGGCACACCTCCCAGGAGGAAAAGTTCCTCAAAACAGCTAATGAAGGAAGCCTTTTCCATATTTTCAAGTACCCTACTGAAGGGTGACCTTGTCCGGTTTGATTGCCTTGTTTCCCTAAGATGAGCTGTCCTGTTCCTTGCCATTGTGAGCACAATCCTGGGATTCCCTGTTCACAGCAGGAAAAAGGCAAGCGTAGCTCAGGGCATTCAGGAACACTGCTTCGGGAATTCCTGCCAAAAATGTGACCGAAAACACAGCAAGGGAATAGAAGAGTCTCTACTCATATCTTCCTAAGAGAAGAGTTATCTTCAATAAATTTCTGTGTTGTTAGTTGTCTTTCTACAAAAGCCAAATAGAGTCGAGAGCATTTCTTAATTGGCCCATGTCTTTTATCCCTTGTTTACCAAGAATGGAACTGGCAGAGTGATGGATGGATACGCCAAGATATTCCCCTGGTACTATCCTCTATTAGTTCCCAGAAATCAAAATCATTTTGCTCGTAAGACTTCTTCCAAGAATAAACTTGGAGATCAAATTCTCTCCCACCAGACTTGAAGATAACTGAAAAGCCAGGAGAGCCCACAGTCTGTTTTCTGTTTGCTTTCAGCAGCAAAATTCACAGCTCCACCTACCAGCAGTTGGCAGAAGAGCCACGAGCAGCTGGGACACTAACTGTGGGAAAAAGCTGAAACTTTAGAGGCCTGACAAGGCAATTAGGGCACTGGAGATGGAAAGACAGAGCCACCAAAGCAACAATTTCAAAACTGGGAGTTGTCATCTGGCATTTGTCTGCTTCCTATGCCTTTTATTTAATCAGCCTCGTATCTCTGTATCTTTTCTTACTCTTTCCTCATTTTCTGTTCCCCTCAACTCCTGTTTGTTAGGCTTTTTTATTTATTCCTATTTTCCACACAACCTCCTCCTCACATTCACCTGCTAACTCCCTGATGCTTACACAGCTACTTAAATGTCACATATTTCATCTGATGACATTATCATACTGAAAGCAAATACCAGAAAAAAATGTGATGGTGGTGTTTGTGTTTTTGTAAGCCTATAAACTATATTCCATAAATTTATTACTATACATGAATAGGAGCACTCTCTAATCATAAAATCACTGTAACAAAGCTGATGACAGTGTAACGTGGAATCTTACTAAACAGAAAATCTGTTCGTTTGCAGAATCAAATTAACGTTATCAAGATCTACTATGGTAAACCATACTGCTAATGTAAGCAAAGGTATAATTGAACCAAATTTTGAATAATAAATTAATAACTAAAAATATCTTTGGTAAACATACAACCTATGCAGATCGAATGCAAAGGATACATAGCACCCTCTACTGATAAATGGTCATAAAGCCAGGAATTTTTTCCTGGCTCACAATTCAGTTTTGTAAGAACACAATAAACATAAGCTAGTTGAGCAACCATACAACACTGGAAGTATTTTAGTAGCACTACACAGCACTGGAAAAATCTTCCTTCTCCCTTTCAGGTTACTATTTGACAGGATGTATATGTGCCTTACACTACTGTCAATTTAGCTCAAGCTATTCAAATATAACCCAGCCTGAGTCATCCCCTTCGTTAAGGATTAGCTAGCCTCGAGTCTGAACACCTCTCAAGGTAAGCTCATTACAAAGGCACGTTACACAATTACAAAGGATTCTCTGCTTAATAAAGTTGTTTTGCAGGGCTTGGCTAAATTTCATTTTAAACCTTGATAAAGGAGAAAGTTAAATTAGGACAGGCAACCCTGTAAGTAGCGTCACAATAGTTGCAAGAGCAAACAGCCATTCTCCTGCATACAAAACCATAAAGATCCCATCAAATTGCTTCAGGCAGCTGTCTAGGTCACTACAAAGCATAACAACGTGCAACATAAATATCTACAGCTATAATAATACAGTTGAAGCCATTTGTAATAACCACTAAAACACCACTCTTAAGTCCAAGCAACTATGGCTGTGAACAAGAGTGAAGTCCAGAGGGGGGAAGCTCCCTTTCAGCGCACCTCATGAACACTCACTTCCAAGGTATTCATCTGAGGTGCGTTCAAAATACCTCAAACTGATACCCAAGTAATCTGGTTGTACAACAACCAGCTAGTGCTAACAACATTTTGGGAACTCCAGAAGCCCTTACTCTTGTGCCCTTTTGAAACGGTCAGTCTGTAGCACAAACACAGCTGTCTGAACTGAGATTGGAAGTCCCAGATTAATAGCAGCCCACAGCTCCCTGACGGCACCTCCGCTACTCGATCCCATTGCTGATGTCTTCCTACCGCCACCTGAGCAACTTTGCTCCTACTCCTCTAAAACGCCTTCCTTGACATTTCATGTTCCTCATCATCTGTACACCTCACCACCCAGACCTCTTGCTACATGTCCACTCGCCTGGCCTCCACCGCAGAACCACCAGCACTAACCAGGCCAGACTACCGTGTGACGTGGCACTGAGACCAAATCCACTGGTTGTGGGAATTGCCTTTTCCAGCAGCCTATGATTTACAGCTGCCATCTGTCCTATGAAATAAGACAACTTAAAAACTAAAAGGCAACCTAAACTACATAAGAAAATTGAAATATGCAAAAATGAGAGCAGCATTAAGACTGGATGATTATGTGAGAAGCCCAATCACAGCAAATAGGGAAAAACTGAATAAGCAGCAGCAATCTTCACTTATTTTGGTAAGAAATTAACAGTTTCAACGAGAGTAAAGTTAATTCAGAATGCATATTTTAACTTGCCTTAGTGATTACAGCTGAGGGAAGTGCAAGCTAAACATTAAGTCTCTCTTAAATCTTGTTCACATTTTGTTATTCATCCAACAGGACTTAGGGAGTGGTTTTGGTATTTCTTTAGCTAACAAAAATACCACCCTTAACAATAAGAAGATACAGTACACAAGTTTACAGAATGGGAAAGCTGGATGCACTAATTTACTGACATAACCGTCAGAAAAAGATATAAGGCCACTGTTTAAGTTTTGCAAAGTACTGAAAAAGGAGCAGCAGTACACTTTATGTTCATTAAGCGAGACACTATGTAGGCAAGCCTTGCAGAGCATATTATCAGGCACTGCAGGCACTACGAATGCAGCAAGTTGTGCATGCATCCTTACTTAGTTGTTGTAGCAATGAGATCTGCTTGGTTCACCCTTGTTTCTCTCTTTTCAGATTTTATTTTTATTTTTAAATTTTGGTAGCAAGGAGGTAAATCAATAATTTGTAAGCTTATTACATCTCAGAGCAAAGAAATGTACTGACTATTTAAACACAAACAGCGTGGACTTGTTAAACTAGAGGATGCATTTTTACAAGATGCATCTTTACTGGAATTAACGCATTAGCAAGCACCCACTGCACCATTATCTCCAGTCTTAAAAGGTCCTCTTGCGTTCTCCACCTGAAAGGTGGGGGGAGGGAGTAGACACCAGCCCCAAAAGCTACAAGACCACCGAAGCTCCCATTCCTGAGCAGGATTTTGCTGCCATCATGTGGCAGCATGTCCCCATTCTGCTGAAAGCACTTCCCTGCACTGTGTTAAAAGAGTGAAAGAGGGGATAAAATAAATAAATAAATAAATCCAGGAAAGGATTTTAAGTGGCAAAGCTAACACAAGCGTTCCTTCCTGTACCTAGCAAGCCAGCAGGAAAAGGCTACTGAGTTTGTAAAGAGTATTTTTTAAGAAAATCATTGGCTTTATCAGAATTCAAACATCACTGTTGTCAGTGTGCACAAACATCCTACGCTCACATTAACACATTCAAGCAATTTTACACTTAAGGCGACCAGCTCATCTGAAAGCACTGAATCCCAAAAGGAGCTACAAAATATTTGTTGCAGCCATTTAAAAAAGTGCTCAGTTGCAGAACTGTACAGCCTGCTAAGCAGCTTTAAGACTCCTTCTTTAATACTCCTTCTTTAATACTAAGTCAGCAGCCTATTGCTAAAGCAGGAGCTGGTCTTTGTAATTTTGGTCACATTGCTAAGAAATATTACAATGTTTCACTCATATAGTATTTTCTCATTCTAAAATGGCACTTTAAAATGCTAACAGTAAAAAAAATAAAAAAATAATCATAGAGTCTAGTTTCTCCTATGATGCTTACTCCTCATAGGTTTAGCAAATTTTCCGGTGGAGAACATACTAAAGTATTAATGGATTTATACAGGAGACATACAGTACTGCTAAGGCATTCAGATAGATGCTTTCACACAGTACAATGCACTCAAGCAGCTTATTCATGGATATGAATGCAAATCAACAAAGTTAACTCATTGATTGGAAGTTCTCTTTTGCCCAGGGCCAGAAACACTAGCACTCCATGGCACTTAAAAGCTATACTGGCAGGTAACTTATTTTTTTTTAGTACTTGCTAGTCACCTTTCTGCTGCAATTATTTCTTTTTAACCTATTGGCCCAGCTGATGCTGAAAAAAGCTCTATTCTCAAATTATTCTCAATAATTCTCTCTATTCTCAACTATTGTATAATACTAATTATATATGTAAATGACAAAACTGATACATTATGAATAAAGCAGACAATGATTTATTTTTTTTTTAATTTATTTTAAGGTATATAGCAAGCTAAGCTCATATACACACAACAGATTTCACATTGCCCAGATGTCATCCAGGCAGGAGGGATAAACTGCAGCTACGATGTGTTTTTTCTCCTCAGGGCTGGGCAAGTCTAATAATTCTTTCTGCTCCATCTCTCAAATATCTTCAGTTGCGTGCCACATATCCATTTCTGCAGCATTACATATTTGTTTTAAACTCTAGTTATATTACACGCATAGAGCACATCAGCCTCCTAATGCAATTTATGGCTGCTACTGACCGTTGCCAGACTCAAAGTGATTAACTGCAACAAGCGGACATCACTTCAACCTATCTAAGTATTTCAATGAATCAAACACTTTTGTATCACAAGTCGAACTGCTGTCAATAAACATTTGGATTGCTCTAAACAGACACCAGCTCTATCACTTTGAAACCAATGCAGGTAGGTGTATGATGATACCATCTTGCACAGGGCTTGGGAGTTTGTTTTCTTTTCAGCAGCTTAATACAAGAGAGAAGGAAATGGGCTCAAGAATACAAGCACTATTCTCATAAATTGGATTCTCTTAAAAAAAATATATATTTCTTGAAGGAAATATAAGTGGTCAAATGCTTCCATAGCTTTTTTGGGCACAACTCCAGTTGACTTTATAAGTGTTAATACTTGATTTGAGAGAGAGAGAATTGGCCCTTCCTTAAAAAGTAGCTCTCAGCCTTTATTCTACTTGAGAAAAAAAATCCACAAAAACATTTTTCCTTGGAGCTACACACATCTGTTTTTCAACACAACAAGCACTGCCAGGCTGGTATGGACATATCCACATCAGGATTTTGTGTGGACCACTTTCTGTATTTTTGGAACTGTAGTTCACCATAGCATGTCCATGTCTGCACACACATTAAAAAAAGCTCAGTGCTGTAAATGGAAACAAATGTAAGGATGCATAGCAAAATACTCAAACAACCACAGATACTATCGAGTATCTACCATGACCCTACACTGTCATGTTCTTCAGGGATATTTAATGATCTGTTCTCATCTCAGATCTGAACATACCAGAGATGGATTGCAATATATATGAGCAAAACCACATGGGAAAAATGCGACATTTTCCGGAAACGAATCCAGCCCTTCCTGAAACTGAATTTGTTCACTTTAACTGTCAAAATGACATGTTGAGATAAAAATCATGGTGATACATCATTACTAAAACTTACAGAGGAAAACAACCAAGTTTTACAGTGCCACCATGCTATTGTGCCTGTGAACTGCATCAGGAAGTACCATGGAAGTTTTGGATAGTTTCTTTCTAACTGGGAATATCTGCAAAGTTATTTGAAATGGCAAAGCAGGAGGAACAAATAATCTGAATGTGTAAACATTAGACCATTTCAGGGATTGTCACAGCTATTTAACAACATTATACTTGACAATACTGTATCTTGATATAGGATGTTGTGTTTGAGGTTTCTCCAAACACTAAGAACACAATTTTACACACAGTAAAAATTAGAATTACCTTTTTGGTAGGAGCAAAATTAAATAGAAACTATCAAAACAGTAAAGTGTATCACATCAGTGCCCACAAGTTTAATGTAAACTTACTTTTCCTGTCTTTTTTCAACCTAAGTTAAGGAAGAAGACAGGGTTCTGGGTTCCACCACTGAACTGTAAAATGACTGCCTCACTTATACGTCACCAAAAAGAGTACTCATTTAAATTTTTAGGCTACAGATTCAGGCAGTATATTACTTTAGCACTCGATACTTGGAAGAAAAAACGGCAGCTAAACCTAGGAAGAATGACATGTCTATCGATCAACCTCTGGCATCCAAGCCATTTAGAAAGACAGAATTCTTAGAGGGCAGTATTTCAAACACATTGAGGAAAGCTGCGTTACTGAGAGGTTACAAATACTGACACATTTTTCTCCAATACGTACGTGTACACAAACACACTAGAGGTTGTTTGACCTTCTAAACAAGAACACCAGTATGCACAGAAACCACAAGTAGAAAAGTAATCAAATATTTTTTTAAAAAAGAATAGCCTGGTATAGCAAGTACACACAGAGCGTACAAGTGCAGTATAATTTACACATTGATGTTGGTACCTTACAATGCTACTGACCTCCATACTGGGGACAGATTGTGCTGCTGATGCAAAACGCATTAATTCTATTATTATGATTACTGTAACTTTGGGGGGGGGGGGGGTGTTACATTTTTACTGATACTTATTAGCCTCTTTGCACGTTACCCCATGATAGCATGATAGCTCACATTTATCTTTTTCACTGCTAATCAAAACTGATTCAATTATTTAATTACAAGAGACAGTTGAGGTAGTTAAAAGATACTCTTTTGAAACATCTGCTTTCTGTCACACAGTGACAGACAGAAGAGATGCATCAGAGTGACACCTCCTAACTGGTAAGACATTTACCAACTCCAATGCATTTGTACTAACCCCCAAACAGCTATACACCTCTAACAGTGCTTTCACTTGGACTTCCTTTTGCTTCATGTTTTTAAGGACGTGTTATTGCTAAGGACAGCAGGTTTTAGTTTGTATCACCAATCAATGGGAAGATTTTTTTTTTTTTTTTAACTGGAGCTTATAACTGTTCTATACAGGTAGGGTTTTAAACCTTGCAACCATTTTGTCAAAAGAAACTAACCATGCAAAAAGGCTGTTCGAGCTTATACTAGGCACCAGTTTTACACAAATGCAAACTTTCTTGTCCTCCTCTACCTTTCCCAGAAGCCATCCATATAACTAAGCCACATGGCACAGAAACATTAAGGATTCACTGTAAGAGAGACAAAGGTTGGTAAGGAACATAATGTAATGGGGCAGAAGAAGAGTTTTCAGGATGAGAAAGCTATTTCAAATTTCCCACTCCAAAACAAATCCAAATGGTCTTTCTGTAACTAGGTTCTGATGTAATCCATGAACTTAGAATACAGTAAGCACTTTCTGTCTTGTCAAAGCCTGTCACAAAGCACTTAAGGTCTAGGGGTAAAGTTGTCAAGGAAATGGGAGCAAAGTTAGAAGCAATTAGCCCCGCAGGGAATCCATTCCAGTGACTGCTGGCAAGACAACAGACAAAAGTCAGGTCAAGGTAATTACATGGACAATAATTGGGGAATTGATTAGCTACCTGCCAATGTTTACGTAATTTACCAAACTCACTAACAAGAATCACTGGCAAAGTGAGGTTTAAGATGAAAAAGGCATCACCTTTTTTTTTTGTTGATGATTACAATGCAGGGACGAACTTTAAATTTTACTAACTATTTAAATATATAAGAAGCTGGACTGATGAGAGAATTTGGTGAGACACAAATACAAAGTTAATGTAAAACTATTCTAATTTTCAACAACCTCTGGCAGAATTAAGAGATAATTTTAGAAGTTATTAATGAGTGTTTATGCTATCTTTAAGAAGCTCTGAAAGTTTCCAGGACAAGGACTGCAGGTACAGGTAATGGCTTTTATTAGGCTAACTACTATAGCATCTGGTAGAATATATACTAATACTGATAAACTGGAGAATACTCCAAAGACCATCTCACAACAGAGCAGAGCCAAAAAGAGGTGATGAGAGCTGGTATTTGAATTTTGCCAATCCCTTCAGACAAGATTGCTTCCAATGTCAAGGAGCCTCTGCAGAATGAAAGCATTAATTTCTTCAAACTTGGACATCAGCTTTCTATGGCATATTTTAATCCATTTTTATTCTCTCAGGTTATCCACCTAGCCTTTACAAGCAAAGAACAGAAGAAATCATAACACAGCATCACTTCTGTGAGAGAGCGACAGTGCTAAGACTCTGCATTATGTGTGAGAAATGGATTTCAGAAGCCATGCCAAGCAGTTTAGATTAAAATGTTCACAGGCCATACAAATACCACTTTAACTTCCGTTCCTAACAATTGCTGTTGTGAAATGCCAGACTGGTTAAGACTTTATTCCTAGAGCAGACAATAGTGGGATTCAATAGACAGAAAGAGTGAGTTGCAATTTGAATTTAAGATTGTTAATCATTAGTTAGTCTGCCTCAAGGCTTTAATGATTTCTCTCAAGTAGTATTTAAATATTATTTCACAGACTTAGATACTTTATCCAGCTTTGCTTGACTTAGTCAAAAAGTATATTTACCTTTGGCCAATTCATAAGCCACTTAGGTTATTCTGGACAGACCAGTCAGGGTTCACACCCTCCCCAGTCAAAACCCACTCCCCTTTCACAATCTGCAGCACTACCCAGAAGTCCCACAGCTCCAGGAGTGACAGTACCTCTGCTCTACTGCTTCTCCCCAAAACAGCCCCAAAGCCAGGGGCCTCATGCCACCACCAGCCTGGTCCAATGTCCCTGGTTCTCCTCCTCACAGAGGTGCATCAGGGCCCAGTTACTTCTCTGGCTTAACTCAGTTTGATGTTTTTGCTTTAGGAGCAACTTAATCTTATTAGTAGAGACAGCATGATCGGTGAGAAGTGTTTTAAAAGCTTATACACTTCTATTGCAGATCTGTTAGCTGTTTTCTCCATCAGCTTATTCTAGCTTCTGCAATCTGGGCTCACTGGGATTGAAACCCTATCCCTCCTATTCAAGGAGGATGCTACCTCTTATGTCCAGGCACTAATTTTCTCCCACATCCTTTAAGCTCATAAAATTTAATTTGGATGGCTCACCATTGCATTTGTATATAAATTTTAAAGCTGTTATTTCTACACTGCCTCCAATACTCATGAAGAAGCACTGCAGAGCACTTCTCCTTAGTTAACTCTCCAATGGGTTAGGAGATACGCTAAACTATTCTCAACTACTCTTCCATAACAGCAGCCTCTCCTGTTGGTATGGACTTCTCACACAACATAAGAACGCAAAAAACACAGGGGGTATGTAAATTATACCAGCAAGTCCTCCTATCCTTCACAATAACAGCACAAGAGATAACTTTTGCTACTGGCTTGGGGAAATGTATACCATAATCTTAATCTACTTAATACCAAACATTTCCATCAAAGGAGGGCCCAACCTAAAGTGAATAATTTCTCTGGAGAGCTGTCCGCAGAGACATACAAGAGAGATTGTAACTGAAACAAGCATTGATTAAGCATTGTGCTTTTCTTATTCTATATATTTGCCTTTTTGTGCAGTAATAAAAAGATCTTTAGTTGATAACTGTGACTATTTGGCATATCTTTAACCATAGACAAGAAACCAACCTGACATAAACGTTGCGCATGCCTGATGGTAGAGGTAGGAGGGAACAAGGAAAGAAAGATGCCTCATTCCTGAACTGTTTTTAAGGACGATTAAGTAGATTTGCCCCGCTATTTTCTATAGGCGAGAAATGTTCCATAACATCTAAATACAAGCTTACTTGATGGTGAGCATCTGAGGAGAAAATGAAAACCCTTTCTTTCCCATGCTACCCTTAAATCAATGCACAGATGGTAGGAACTGCCACTTGAACAAACAGCTCTCATTAATTTCTGTGGCCTCGTCATATTACAGACTGCCCTTGCAAAAACAGCTTTGGGCATGCTTCATGCTTCCTGGTTCTCCTTCCTTGTTTTTCATGTGAACTTCTGCTTTGTACTTTCCTTCATGCTGCTCTGTTTTTAGAAAAGCTCTTGTGCTCTCCCTTTCCATTCGTATACAAAAACAGTCCTGGGAACGCACTGATCTTTGCTGCTTTGTTCTGTTTTAGTCTAAGCTGCTACTACACTCCAAGATTTCCAGCAAAGGTACTCGTCTTTATAAATTAAATGCATGAAAATGGCTGCAGAGAACATCTGGACTTGTATTTGCTAATAACATCTAGCAGACTCCTTAAAAATAACTCACATTTCTAGAGGTCTGCAAACCACAAACTAAAAAACTGCATTTAATGTGGTATGGCAAGATATAGATGTCACATAAACATCTAGCAAAGACAGCTTTAGAAGGACTTTGTATAAGAGAAGGAAGATTGTTCTCCTTTCAAAAAAGCAGATTAACTGATAGATGTCAGGGGACCTTAAACTATTTGTGAATTTAGGACAGATTCAATCCGTGTAACTATGATGGGGATGGGGAGGGGACAGCATTATTCTGTGCAAGGAGAATCAAAAAAAAAAAGTTGCAAGAGTTAAACAACCCCAAACCAAAATGTTTGATGTTCAATCAAAACGGAACTCTACCAGTTGTGGTCTTTTTCCCCTCCATTTTGCTAAGGAAATGGAACATATTGTGGATGGAACCAGTTTTGTATTAGTTCATTATTTATTTATTTTTTTTTTTTAAGTCTTCATCCACTGAAACTAAAAAACGTTCTCATATCTCTCCTAACGGCATTCTATCTAAAATGCTAACATGTTCTTAACATGCTCCTGAGCTTTTCAAAAGTATCCACCAAAAGCCAAACATTTTAAGAACAATATTTACTATTAACAACAACCCTTCTCACCCACAGCTCAACAGTTCCAAATTCTCTACAACAATATTAAAAACATATAATTTAATAAAAATACGTATCAATAGTTAAAATTCTTCTTACAAACATGCATAACAACATAATACATCAGAGAGCAGAAACCACAGAAGTGAGTATGGGATTTATGTGGTCACTCCAAAAAGACCCTTGAGTGTGGGATTTATGCGATCATTCCAAAAAGACACTTGAAAAAGAAAATTGTTCAGATACCTTTTTCAGAATGGCAAATTAGAGATTTCATGAAAGAGATTTCATGGAAGATGAAAGGCTCTGCTGCTCAAG
Source organism: Anser anser (assembly GCF_964211835.1). Taxonomy (NCBI): domain Eukaryota; kingdom Metazoa; phylum Chordata; class Aves; order Anseriformes; family Anatidae; genus Anser; species Anser anser. The sequence continues at coordinate 80,171,742 of NC_139722.1, forward strand.
TTCAGAGGAATTAGTGTCACTGGCTGATACTGACAGAACCCAACACGTAAGGGAAATGAGCAAAACAATAAATCTGATAACAGCCTCTCTCACCTTGTTTTATTTACTGTCTTGTCTTGTTTATATCACCACACTTGACTTCAGCTTTTCCCAGAAAGAAATGAAATCCACACTGACTTGTTCTGGTTTTCCTTTTCACTTTTCCTTATCAATATTCTCACAAAGCAGTCACTGTTCTAGTACAGAATAAAATTGCATGCTTTGACATCTCTAGAATAGGTTAACACATTTATTCCTCCAGCTCTCTTCTTCACACGCATCTTTCACAGCTACAATCTGCTTCATAGCTTCCAGCAATGAAAGCTCTTAACGTTTCTAAAAATAAGGACTTACTTACTGAGCATTTGAAATACAATCACAATTCGATATCTGATGTCGAAAATTTCCTTCCTTCTGACAGCCAGCCTTTAAATAACAGGATCTAATCTCCCCTTAACAAAATAAACAGAAAAAAACAACAGGTAAGTTATATGATAGTTTGTTTTCCACACAGAAATTTATCAAAAATATATCTTAGGTCAGGCACATTTCTAAACCTAAATATAGTTTTGTATAATAGGCTTATTTTGAAGTTCAGAAATGAAATTAACATTTGAACAACTAAAAAACTCAGATCAGAGCACAGATTACAGTGAAAATTTGACCTCTTCTTCCAGCACTGGGCACAAGAATGAAGGGAAGTCAAATTAAAACAGCATCCATCGAAACAGATTCATCAGAGGCTTAAGGACTATACAGTCATTAAAAGGTACGTAAAGTCAAGGTAAAGCCTATCTATCAACATAAGTTCACTATAAAACAGAACTGTTCTTTATGTTCACAAAGGTGAGGTCACGAGGTACAAAGCAGTGGAAAATTTTGCTAAAAGCATAGCCACTGCTACTCTCCCCTTGCACACCCAGCAAGGAGCAAAGAGTGACTGTTCATTTAGCCAGAGGCCATGGTGTTCTGTTGCTCTTAGACCCACCGCACATCAGGAGCAGCTGTAGGGCTGCGAGCAGGGCCATGAGGAGTCGGCAGAAAAACTAAAGAACTCTGGGATCGGGATCCCAGCTACGAGGAGTATTCATTCCACACTGGTTTTGAAGGCAGCTTTAAAGGAAACACAGCTTTTGGGACGGCTGCCATTCAGAGGTATTGGCCAGGACCTTATAGAGCTCCATGTGAGTTCAAACAAACCACCACCACACATATTACAGCTTCAACCTCCAGTAATAGCTGCAGAGCAACTGTGCTCCAGCACAGGCGTTGAGAGAAACTAGCTCACTCGTCAATTCACTTGAAAGAGATGGCAGACCACGAATCTGAACAGGAGCAACCACAGCATTACCAGAGTTCAGCCTGAGTCAGCACCTACTCATGCTCAGCTGGAGAACACAACAGCAAAGAAGAGGAACATTTTGCCCTGCCATCCTCGTACAGACCCTCCTCCCTTCACACCCCCCTCCTCCCCAAGCAGAAAGTGCCAGGAGTTCTGGAAAGCAAAGCTGAGCCTGCACTTCTTGAGGGTAATGTTTGGAAGACAAACTTCTGGCAGGTACAGCACTGTGCAAACCTCAGGTCTGTGCTAGTTGAATTTTGAACTCCCTAGTTATTGTTGATCCAATGGTAAATTTACTGATCTTACTAAGCCATTTTCTTTCATGCACACAGAAGACAAGCAATCAGTAACAGATAAGAAGAGAAATATAATTGTAGGGAGTCTAAAATTTTCAGAATTAATTGCTTCACATATTGCAATTATTCCAACTAGAGAAACTCACCATTTTCATCTATGAACACATGCATTGCATCCACGGACAGCTCATCTTGTACAGATGCCTCAGGTCCACTTATTACTTGCAAGACAGAACTGTCCTGCTGAGAAGTTACCCGGTAGATTATCTGCCTTTGCCTGTTGCCCTGGTAACTTGACACAAAAATGTTTCAAAACTACTATGAGGAACTTTTTTCTTGTTCTCAATAAAACAAAAAGAAAGAGAGGTTAATTAAAAGTTTATGTCATTTCTACTCAGTGAAACAAAACAGCTTACATCATATCTTTGAAGTACAAAATTGTAAAGTAAACTGGCCTTACAGTGCTGTAAATTTGGCAGACTCTGGTAGCACCGGACTAGTACTAGCACGATCTTGGCTTTGTACATCTGATCTTTCCTGTTTAGGAAGTTGCTCACGGAGCTTTTCTGTTCCCACCACTTCTTCTTTTCTCTCTGTCATCTGGCTATCTGGAAAACAGGGCAGTGAAGTAGAGCCACTCTCCACAGATGACTGTTAGGAGCTTTGTTCATTGGCGACTGGACAAGAACATCTAAAAGAAAAGCTAAAACACTACAGCAAACACGTGTGTTACGAAAAACATTAACATGACAAACAATATTGTTTAAACAACTTCAACAGAACATTGGATGAGGAGGTATTCTGACCTGAGAAGGACAAACAAACGGGTTGTTTCAAGAACAGGCTGTGTGATGCTAAGAACAAATAATAGAGAATTTCTGCTTTCCTCCTCCTCTTCATCCAGAGGGAAGTAATCTATCCCTACCCTACAGTAGTAAGAGGTAGCCTTTTTGGGGGCCACAGCTTGTTCCCTAGTCATGCATACTGACAGCAGAAAAGCAGCAGCACTGGCTCATTCCCCTTTTACAAAAAGGCAGGCAGCACCTTCAAAGGAAAAGGAGTTGTTGCACCGGAAAGTAGGTAGCTGCCTAATCTCTCTTCCCTACCAGCCATGCTCCTGATACAGTACAAAGGGGCTAAACGCTTTCTCAGTAGATTTCCCTACGTTTGGAAAATACCGAACCAAAGATTTTAAAATACGCACAATGGATTTGTTCAGTTCCTAGCAATTACATTACCTCTATACAGATATACCATTCATATATATCATTTATCCATATGTATACAACTTTGAAGTGATGATCTCTTTTAGTTACTGATGTTCATGTTGAACTGTGAAATATGTTGCAACTCAACTGTGTTTTGACTGTAAACTAAAAAAATGTTAGGATTTTGAAGTGCAACATATGTTGGTTTCATCATCACCATGAGTAGTCACACAATTAAATGTTTAAGCAAAAAATAGGTTTTGTTTTGCGTGCTAGAGATGCTGCAGTGTGTCTGTAGCTTCTTGCACGTAGCAAGGTGGATCGGTATGTACTTACCCAGGTCTCTTGCAATACATGCTGTTTACGTGCCATAGAAATTTAATCATCAAGAAAAAAAAAAGCAGAAAATCCCCCCCCAAGAATTCTTGTGGAATAACAGGAGTATGGTTTAGGGAAAAGTTTTTTATCTGTTGGATATGGAGACAATCTTCAGTGGGTATTCCAGACCTACTTTCTCCTATTAAAAAACAAAGGGGTGGGTGTTTGTGTTTTTTTTTTTTCCTTCCTATTTAAAGATAACTTCACCTCAAGCAGTGACTGTATCTTATTTAACTGTGGCATTACTGAAGCATCCCTTTAATCATGCAGCTACCAGAAGTAGGTGAAAGGGCCGTAGATACCTAATCAAAACCATCTTCCCAAAGGTTTGGGCTGTCCCAAGCAGTAAGAATAATTGATGGCAATCAGAAATTGTGGTTTTAATAATCTAATTGGCCCCATATTGCCTAAAATTGGCTCTAGGGCTGGAACAATTAAAATATTTTTTAATTTGATTATCTAGTGGTTTCAGAAAATGCCTCTCTTTCCCATTCCAAACCACAAGCCTTTCAGACTTTTCCCCCGCAGTGCAGTGGTAAAAAGTCAGAATAATGTAAACATAAACAGTACTGCTTCTTACAGGCTTTATACGCCGATCAGACTACACCGTGGTGATGACTACTTCCAGCACTGGAGAGATAGGCTGTGAAGGGCTTGCGACTGTTCGTCACGATTATCATTCCTTTTCTTCCAAGTGACTTACACCTTCAGCATTTAAGCAGAGATAGAGGCGTCTAGACGGGGATCGTCCTGCCAGGGTGCGTAATGAGCTCTACATCACCGAAACGCTCCCTGCGTGCAAATTTTGCTGGCAAAGCTTGGCTTTAAGCTACTAGGAGAAAACACTCTACAGGAGCAAAAGCACAATACTTCAGTATATCTGCACCTTCACCACAGCCTTCAGCCAAAGCCACCGAGTCAGCGGCACTGATCCACACCTCTGATGGGCAAGCAGCAGGGCCAGCAGAAGCCCCAAACACAGACCTGGGCTCAGCAAGCAACTTGGTCACATATCTGGAAATTATACACCACGTCTTAAGCATGCGAGGTCATACTATCAAGATTCATAGCCACGTCAGACTTGGGGAAGGGTGGAGCAGAAGAGTCCTGCACAAATGCCTAGGTTTTGGTCTGTACACTGCTTTCATATTTTGGTTGAGCGTAACACACATCCCTTAGTCATCCTGGCAAAATCCTTACCAAGATAAACATTCTCGTATGTCCCACTGGGGAGTAAGATACTCCCTGCACTAAAGAGTTGTAGCAGCATAGCAACGTTACTTAGGAATATAACATACTGAGGAATGAGCTCCTATTTTAAATGCAGCTGCACTACCAACAATTTCCTTTACCATGCAACTTCTTCACTTGTGGAACAGATTTTAGGTATCACAAATCACCTTTGTCAATATGCCCTTGGTTCACACTGGGAAAAGACTGGGAAAAGTTTCACAGTTTAAGTGGAGCAACCTTTGTACATGTAATCACAATACACTGACAGCTGGTTATCACAACTTTAAAGATGCCTTGTTTCATTAGGTTATTAGAATGAAATTTTATTTTTCTGTAAATTTTCTCCAAAATACTTTTTTACTATTTTGTCCCCTTTCCCCATCTCCTAGACCTTTTTTCCTTGTCTTTTATCTACATATCCCTATCCCAATCTCCACAACACAATCTTGCAAGTTAGAATGCCACTGTTGTCATAATTTCAAATGCCATCTGTTTTGAAATCTGGTCAAACAGAATTAAGCTAATTAAGCCTGAGTCTCTTCTGTTCTTTAATTGCTCTATTGCAGAATCTACCTCTCCTCACAACTCTATGCTCCAAAATAGGAGGTTTCACTTTGAACTATATTTGTTGCCTGTTTGGATGCAGAGATAACTAATTTCAAATCGGTCTGTGCTCCTGTAAGTACCCAGCATGAAACAATAACTGTCTGAGTTGTGAAATATCCCTTATCTGTGGAGAATGTATCATAAAAGCCAATAAAAGACATTTTAATTGCCATTCCCAACCCTTTATTCACCCTTTCTGCTTCAGCAGAAGCATCTAGCTTATTCACGATCCAAATGTGCCTACTATGCTACAAATACATTAAAATAGAAAAGCAATATTAAAGCCAGTCACCCCCTAATAGGAGCAGTGCCCAGTGAACCTGATGCAGTCCAGTAATTGCTATAAAATTTCACCACAGGCACTGAAGAAGCACATGGGATTATCCATTAATCAGGATTACCATGTTAATCCTGAAGCAGTAGGAAAAACCAATGGCACTCGCTGTATCTGTTACAGGACAGGGAAACTTAAACACTCAAGTGACTTGCTCAAAATAATCACCTAGGCCAGTAACAGAGCTGGGAATAAAACCCCATTTTTGAGGTCTCAAGTAAATAGACTGAACAGTAAACCTAACAATTATGTCAGAAGACCAACCTCTGAAACAACATTATGATTTCTTTACAGATGCCAGCCCTGCCCTTGAACACAGCAGCACCACTGGGACTTCAAACCTGAATTTCTTAAATCACAGCCTGTCAAGCCTTACCCATAAGACTGATGGGTGCATTGATGCATCTTGAGCATCAGATTTAGCAAATCAAGTTCTGCACCCCATCAGTCCCCGTCCAAAGAGGGGCATCAAACCCCACGTGGTCCTTCTCCAGAGCAAGAGCTGGGGCGGCACACGGCTGCTCTGCCAGCAAGCTCCCCTGCCTTACCTCACAGGGCAGCAACTAGCTGGGCTGGTGGCTCTGTGCACAAGATCCTTCTCCCCCATGATTATATGCTGTAGCTCTCTTTCTTACATGTGGGGGAAAAAAAATGAGGAGTCTAAAAATATCAACCTAAGTATGTTTTAGCTTTTTATAGGAGCAGGGTAATTGCTTGGGATCCAGAACTCGCTCAAGGTTGTGGTTTGTGCACTGCCCAGGATGATGAGTGCCTTTTCTAAAAAGAGCCTGCAAAACATCCAAATTCAGGCCACGCAGTCCCGGTTTAGGTTCTTCCGTGTTGGTCCCCACCGCCAGCTTTGCCCCCCAGGTGACAGTTACCTGTCCTAGACTGTGAGTCACCTGTGTCAGCAGGGACAGTACATACACGAGTCCTTGTCCTGCACAGATCAGATGTACAGCTCTCCTTTTCCTCAGCTCCAGGCATGGCAGAGGAACCCGAAGCAACCCAACAAACCTGGCTTTCCTTATGCATCTCAAAGTAAAAAGAAAATTTGCAGTTGCCCTTCCACAGGCTTTCATTACGCGGGTGGTGAAAGTCTGGTTCAGAACTGAAAGGACACTGGCCCAAAAGCCATTTTCAGCAACAGTGTCAGTAGTACTTTCTCACGATCTAGAAGAGATGGGGTGGCAACAGAACAGCTTTTAAGAGACAGCTTTTTTACATCCTGTATTTTAACACGTTAAATCTGGCATCCCTGCTACTGTTAAGTAAGGCTTTTATTTTCTTGTACTGCATTTTACTGAGCTGGTACTGGCACAGGCTTCCCAGAGAAGCTGTGGATGCCCCCATCCCTGGAGGTGTTCAAGGCCAGGTTAGATGGGACCAGGTTATACGGATCTGGGCAACCTGATCTAGCGGGAGGTGTCCCTGCCCGTGGCAGGGGAGCTGGAACTAGATGGTCTTTAAGGTCCCTTCCAGCCCAAACCACTCTGTGATTCTGCGGTTTTAAGGGCTTCTTGGGTGAAGATGATACATCTTCTGTTTTCACACAACTCACAAGTGTGCAGAGGGAGCAGACAGCGAACAAAGAACCATCTATGACATTCACTCACTTTCAAGACTGTTGCAATTAGCACATTTCCCTGCCTTTTCCAAATTATGCAAAATGTCAGCCTTCTTACACACAGCCCTGAATGCACGGCTTTCCAGGAATTTGCCAAGTTTCTCACATTTCCTAATGAACACCTTTGTGCGGTGCATTTCATGATCATTTGGACCAGGCATCTATTATTAGCTTTTGCCAATTAAGTGGTTTGCAAGGTCAAAAGAACAAAGAAACAAAAAGACAAACAACCTCTTCCCTCAAAACAACTGGTGCATAGCTTGCCTTGCTCTATATTCCTTCCCCTCCATTTTTCTGAGCAACCACTTTAATGTGGGAATAATGTTTATTCAAATTTACTCTAAAATGCTATTTTGTTAAAAAACATATTCGTAATTGCAAGGCTGTAAACAAATTAGAGGCTTTCTCATTCCTAAAATCAAGTCTTACCATGGGGAAGCTGCCAGCAATGACAGTAATTTATTTTAGCAAAGAGCACATTCTGACTAGGCTTGAAAATAAAGCCTTCTTGCCCGTAAAAGTAACTGCCTTTGAACTACCTCTCCCTAGCTTGAAACGAACAAACAAAAAAATCATCTTGAAACTCTTTTTTCCCACAGCACCAACACGAGGTCCGGGAGACACCGCGCAGTGGCAGAAGTCTCTGCTCACCCCCATCCCACTCCCACCTGAGACATGAGCAGGGCAGCTTAACCTTGTACGTACGCTTCTCAACTCCACTGGCTTTCAAACATGTGGGCTTACAGAAACAGGAAAGTAGGGGACTCAGTTTTGGTCACTTCAGGTATCAGATTGGTTTGAGCGAAGGTGTTGAATCCTCATGTTTCCTGAGGATATTGGATATTAATAGGAAGAATCGAGTTTGCCAGATCTAAAGCCTAATAACTATACACACATTAATAAAGTTTGTTATATGTGTGTGTCACCAGGGAATTTATGGATTATCTGATTTATTCTCATCAGCCATCATGCTTTCCTTTATGGAGGCAGTCACATTATCTGAGGGTGCTTGTCTGAAAGCCATTTATAAATTAGCTGCACTTTTTGTTTTAAGCTTACCTCTGAAATATTACCATGCGGCTTTTCCCTCATGCTGTGGGGAGGCAACAACTTCAGGTGAGCTAAAGACAGTGGAAAAGCAACAGTGTGGATTGCTAGGAAGAATGGAGGGAAAGATGAGAGAGAAGTAATATGAAAAAGAATAAGGAGGTGGCACAGGAGGCAAGTCAAGTGCCTAAGCTGAAAAGGGATGAATAGGGGATGGGAAATATAAAAGTGGAAGGAGAAATAAGCATAGGGGAAAAGTGTGATAAGGGTCTAATGCTTTTGATAGGACAGAAAAGAGGAAAAAGTTAGGAAACAAAGTGAAAGCCAAAGGAAACCTACAGGAAATGAGACACTGAGAAGAAGAAATATATACTTTTTCTTAAACTAAAAATGTGAATTTCACATTTGCTTTCACGAAGCTGACAACTTTGAAATCACTTGTGCGTTTTCCATGTGATAAAAGGCTTCTTGAGGGAGCAAGGCAGGGAAACTCAGGTTGCTGAGGGTCAGTCTGTGGAAGGGATGTCATTCTGAAACAGGGGAGAGGAGCTGCTTTGCTGAGCACCAGTAAATTACCCAAGTTCAAAGCAAAACAGGCATTTAGATTGCTTCCTCTTAGACTATCTTAGAAGGACCTGTTAGAGGATCTAAGGTGAACAGAACGTTCTGGAGAAAGGGAAGATACAGGTTGTTTTATTTTACTTTAGCCCAGATATTCTAACCAGGAAACTACAGATCACTTGGCAAGTACCTCAAGACTCCACACAACTCCACTGCACCTCATCTCACACACTCACAAAACAGGCTTGCTAGGTTTCTCTGCACAGCTGTTGCAGATGCTACAAATAATGTTCCTTTGAAACAGAAAGGGGTCACAGATTTAGGTGTCAGCAATGAAAACATTGGTTAAAAACAGGTATTTCTTTATCAGAACTATAAATTGGATTGCATATATGTTTTTCAACGAGTTGATTTTGTTCAAAAAAAATGAAAACCTTTTTAATTAAGTGGAAACTTGGATGCGAAGATACCATTTTTTCATTAAAATACTGGGGCGTTTCCATGACCCCACCCCTCCAGCTTTCCTCCTTAAAACTCAAATATATTAGTTTTAAGCAACCAAAAATCAAAACTCTTACCTATTGAGAACAAATACATGATTTATTTTTTTTTAATTAGAAACCAACCCACAACTGTAGAGGACGTTCAGGAATGTGCGTGCACGTGTGTTAATTAGATAGAAACTGAACTACCACCAGTGACAATTCCAGCTTTCTACAAACTCACAGATCACTCTTAACATGCACCAGGTAAGAAGGGCAAGGGCAGCTGTAATGCTGTAACTATACACAACTTAAGAACTCTTTTTGGTATGCCCGCAATCCAGGCCTGCCACATGCAAGCTATTCTAGCATGGAACACTAGATACATGCTGGACACCCACTGAGGTTAGCATTCGCTTTTTCAAAAGGAATATTTAAGAAAATGTAAGTATTCAAGAAATTGCAGCTGACACTACCACACTTTCACTAAGTCACCTTGTACCACCAAGCCCAGCCCTTCACTGACCCCATTAACAAAACCAGTTTTCCTCTGCATTCACTGTACTGCAAATCTCAGGCCATGTTGCTATAAATAATGTAACTAGTCTCAATTGCCTTATTCCAAGAGTTGTAAGTCATGCATCATACCTCCAACAAGCACATTTTCTTTTGTAGTCTCCGTTTTGACAGTGGATTGATTAGATGCCTTCATCTTTGAGGTATTAATGGATTCCAGGAGGGAGACAAACTCTAGAAAGTTAGATTCATTGGGCACCTGTCCTTCTTTAGCTTCTAGATCAGATTTAGAAGTTGGTAAGGTCTTCTCTTTCTCAGATACCTCCATGAAATTCTTACTTAAAAGCACATCTGTCCCACTGTCTACACTCAGCACCCGCATGTGCCTCTTTTCATGAGCAGTTCTACAGGACTGCGGATCTAGGTTCTGCAGCTCTTCTTTAGGATTTAAATCCACATTCTGGATGTTCTCAGAAGCATTCTTCTGATTTGGATCTGAAGAAGTGTTAGTTTCCAAAGGAGTATTTGCTGGATTGCTGTGTTCCTTCACCGCATCACCAGATTCATAGCCAGAACAATGGTTGGACGACAGATCTGCCTTTAAAATTTCTGGAGTTCTTTCACTTTCACTGACTTCTGGATAGGCATTACCTTTACTGTCATCAGACAAATCAAAAGTTATAACAGGAATTCTGAGTTGTTCATTAGTTTGTTGACTTTGCCAATCTGCTGTAACTATACCAGACTCGAGGGCTGAGCTCGTTCTGTCAGTCCCCAGACCCTTTAGATGGACAGAGCCTGCTAGGTCGCTGAGGGTGGTGGTTGGTGTGCTGCTCATTGTAATGACGATTTTAATGGGCTCACATAGTTGGTCTCCGGGAAGAGAGTTGTCAACAACTGCAACAGCAGTCTCACTGTCCGAGCAGTCAAGGTCCTCATTGGTGTTACCAGCATTGCAAGAACTTTCCACATGCTCAGGATCTTTGGTTGTAAAGGCACTGCACTGTGGGCAGTTACTGCTAAAGCTCGCCTGCAGCGAGCCATCTAGCAATTTCTCTCTTTTGTGACTTCTAGGATTACTCAAATGCTCTGAAATAATTGAATTTTCACTGTCCCACGGCTCCAAAGATACTCCAGTCCTTAAAATATCACCTTGCGATGAAGAAATATTGGAGACATTTTTAGCTACATCTCTGTCCACAAGAATGCCTCGTGATCCATGCTCTCTGTAAGACTGTCCATCCTCTCCTTTTTCGTTTATTTCATTCCCAGAAAGTGTTTCCGTAGCAGCTGGTTTTGTTGCTATTGCTGATGCGGTAGAACCTGAAGCAGAAGCTGTAGAAACAGGTAATGTATCTGCTTTGACATAGGGTGAGGTAGATGAAACTGGTGGTACAGCCTGGTCTTCTAATATCATAACCCCTAACAAAGACATAACAGAAGTTAGGTCTCACAAAAAAGAAAGGACATCTATGTATTATCAAGGTACAACCTTTAGCTAGGAAAAACTGCTCCAGAGCAGAGCAAAAGGAAGCACAGGTGGTGCAGCTGATTACAGCAGTTCTTAAGCAAGGATCCTTTTGGTTAGCTGCACGTGAAATACTATGAAAGCAAGTATAGTAATATTGATATTGCTTTATATGAGAATAAATGTCAGAATGACTAAACCAGCCACTTTTTTGTGATGATAAAGATGAATTAGTTTTATGAATAGTTGTGGGCATATTATAAATCGTACTAGTAGGACTGTGTCTGAAGATTAAAATAGGGCTCGTGGAAAAATTGCTGCTCTAGCCTATACCCGGAACCCTTTCAGGTCAGAACAGGTGTAGCAGCATGTCTATTTAATTTAAATAAACAAATTAGCTCAAGAAAGAGCTAATATAAAAAATAAACATTTTACACAGAACTATACCCACTTAGTGAGAGAAGAAAGAATAAGCCAGCATGGCTGAATTTTGTTGTAATACTTCAAGCAGTTCTTAAATGGTTCCATAGGATATGGTGATCAACCTAAATAAAACGGAGATAAACTGAAATATACTGAGACATCCCAAGCACTGGAACTGCAGGCAAAGCAAGGTGTGCTGGAGTCTACACTACTGAGCTAAAGGTCAACAACTGCAAAAGTATACAGTCAGAAGATGTATGAGGGCTTTAAGATGTAACCTGAATATTGGCTTCCTCTTTTAATACTTCCCAGAGGCACAGAGCTCCCCAAGAATGTGGAAAGAAAGCTCTTTTATCTCCCCATGTCAAAAGCGGGGAAGTTATTTGTGCACTTACGAAAAGGCTGTGGCCCTAACAGCCCAGCTGAGAGAGCTTACTCTGTTAGAATTCCCTTGAGATTTTGTTCTCTTGAGTTTTTCCATTCAGCTCCTAACATGAGGCATGACAGAACCTGTTGTGGGGACTTCTGTGCCAAGCAACAATTAAACAAAGGTTTAAAGGGGTTTATAAAGCCTTCAAGATACCTTTGAGATCTTCAATAGTTTCCCGTGTTGGCAGCTCCTAAAAATAAAAAACACACAAAATTAGTATGGCTACATGCTAAGTTCTGCTGGGAAAAAAAAACAATAAAACAATGATGCAATGTAACAGATCAATGCAACAGTTATCTAATCAAAGGTTAATTACAGCACTGATAATTACTGCTGAACATCACTGAAATTTGGATGCATACCTTCCACAAAATGCAAAGGGCAGGTGAGGGAGATGGTTATAGAACAGCCATGCTCCAAACTGCATCATTGCAAGTGTGTGCATGATGTTTGGTGAAAACGAAAATCTAAGATCTTTAAAAAAAATTTGCAGTGCCTAAGCTAGATTTTTTTTTAATTGCTAAGGAATAGAATGCATTCACCTGTTCCACTTTTCATTGTAGCGTTCTGAAAACATGTAGCTGAAAAACTTTGATCTCCAGCAATTTTTCAATGAAAAACTAGAGGAGAGAGACATTAAATTACCCTACAATCATTCAGATTATATGGAAGCTGTGGAGGTCAGTTAGTCCAAACCCTTTACCCCATACATGCACACACTCAAAGCAAGTACATTTAGAGCAAGTTGCTCAGGGCCATCTCCAGCAGAGCTTTGAACATCTCCATGAATGGAGATTTCACAACCTCTCTGGACCTGTTCCAGTATTTGACCACACTCTTGGTAAAAATAAATAAATAAATAAATAAAAACAATCTTTACATCCAATTCTAGTTTGTCCATTGTTTCTTATTCTATCTCAGCACACCGCTGAGAAGAGTGTTCAATCTTCTCTATATTCTTCCATTAGCAAGCTGAAGAGAGCAGAAAGCTCTTCTTTTAGCCTTACATGGATTTTGGCCTTTAGGATAAAACATTACATCTGCCTGTCCTCACTCATCATGCACCTTGCTCCCCAACCATGTTGGTGGCCTCTGATGCATTCTCATCGGCAGGTCAATGTCTGTTTTGCAGAGGAAAGCCCCAGACTAGACAATACTCCAGAAAAACACTTTGGGATTTTAATTCAACAGCCTAAATGGAGAACTAGATAAAAGTTACTGGGAAAAATTAACATGGATTTCTTCAGACTGACATACACCAAACCCAAGAAGAAACAGTTATCTCCCAAAAATCTCATGGTGGTATCCTGCAGGCAAGAAGAGGAGACTAGGTTTGACTAGTTGAGTAGATCCAACCTACATATTTGGAAATGGGAAACTCGGACAAGATCCCCAGAAGAAATGGGTTTGCAGACTGGACAAATACCAGAATACTGGGGACTAGGACAGAAACAAGGTGGAAAATACTTTACCTCATAAAAGAAAAACTGTCAATGTCTGTAAATCAAACAGATACTACAGAAAGGTAAAAACACTCTAGGAAAATGAGGATATAGTTTTGATTCAAACCAGGATTTGAATAGTTTGCTATAAATAGGGACACAGAGGGGAAAAAATGAAGACGGAATGAAGTATCAGATAGCTACTTATTCAGAGATCACTAACCATCCTCTGTACTGACTGAGGCAGGAGTCCTGTAGGAAAAAATAGCATGGGATTACATAATTAAAGATTTTATCACAGTGTACATGGGGAGTAGCTTAAGATTACGCATAGAGTATTCATTCTGTTTCTTAATTTTTGAATACTTCCTTTTTCAAACTTGTCAAGGATATCTCATTTTTTCTTTAATAACAACATCTACATATATCACATTCATCATTTCATACAGTAACTCATTTAGAAGCATGGACAATGGCTTGGAATACATGCATTTTTAAACTCACGTAGACATCCCCTAGATTTAAATCGTTTTTTATGCTTTGTTTAAATACCGAAGGTACATGTTGAGTGTTTATTGTATAAGCATAAGTCTAGTTAAACGAAAACAAGTTATTAATACTCCAGGAGCAGATTCCTTCTGAGGTAATGAGAGACTGCTCTGACTGCATTAGCTTCTCCCTTCTCTCAAAGCAGTCATGAAAACTAGTTGCTCTTAGCAAGATTTTCAAAGGTTTCAAATGACTTACAGAATTATCTATAGCAGATTCGGCTTTGTAAACCCAAACTTTTGGGACAAAGCCAAGGCTGGCCAACAGCAGTGGTTATACAAAGTATATCCATGGAAGTACCCTTCCAATTCAGGGCAGATGTGCTTCAAGCAGTCAGCACTTCACCATATAAAAGTCTACGTGGTAAGCTGTGTAATTCACGGAGTGAAAACTTGAGTACAGAAAAGCATACTAACCATTGGTCCAGATGAGTTCTGCGAGTGGAGATCCTGTACCCTTGAACTCTCGTGAGTTGTCGGGGTAGAGTCATTCTGGTTGATTTTACCAACTACACCATTATCCCTAGTGTTATTGCTGAAAAAGGGGAAAAGGAACCAAATGTTTATAACCACAGAAGATCACCATAAGTTTTGAGAAGTTAAGGAATAACAATGGAATAGGAAGGAACAGCACAACGTGATGAAGTGTCAGCTTATTTTTCCCCCTCCAGTTCTAAAAGTACAAGGCTGAAAAACACTGCAATCCATTTTGCCTCTTCTCCCTCTCCAAGAGGGCTTGCTATATAAATAAATAAATAATAAAAAAAAATCACTCAATGTAGAATGTTCCTGATGCCTTTGGAAGTAGTAGGACATTGCTATAAGAAGTATAATGACATCTCTTCAAACTTCCTACGTGCATATGATGTCATTTAGCCTGCCTGTTAAATGCACATCAACTTATTGGCACAAAAGGCTATTTGGGGTTTTTCATTAAGTGTACAACTCCTTGCTACTCCTTTTGTAATTCCTGCTTTTTACATCTTTTTACTGTACCCTTGAATACATACTGTTTTATCTGTCTACTTATTTACAATCCCCCATAAAACAACTGTTTGAAATGCAACACAATGTGCATTAATGCAACCATTAGATGACAAAATAAAGACGTTCCTCTCATCTTAAGCAAGAGAAATATATGCTACAGGCAACTTGTTAATCATTTCCTTGGTGGATGCTTTCAGCTATTCACTACTCTTTTCACACATTTTCTATTAGATTTTCCATGGATGTAAGGAAGTATTTTTGACCAAGACCTACTAATGAGAACCAACATATTCTCCTTCTCTGGTATAATGCAACAAAAATTTAGTTGGAAAAGAAAATCACCACTATGACAAAGTGTCAAAAAGTGTTTTTTGTTTTTCCAATTTTAGTTTTAAGACCCTACAGCTACACATAAGCTACAAAATTATTTCCCTGGGGTCTCAGTTCAGTCACCTTCCCCAGAAATTCTTTTTGTAGCTAGCTGGCTTCAAAAACTTGTTCAACCAACCTGCCTACTACCAAGGCCTGTTTTAAAACTTCTGTCATCCAACTAGTCAAAATTAAGTCATTTATCTTCTGATCAAGAGCTAGATAACATAGTGCTGTGCCTGTGACCTCCTATAAGGAACACCCTATGTAACTTAACATGCAGGTTTCAAGGGATGCTACCTCTAATTCGTAACCAAAACAATGGCAGGATAATGAAAGTTTACATTTATTTCATTAGCCAATGAAAAGGAAAACACTCAGTGAGGTTCTGTTTAAATTTGAGCCAACCTAGAACAACAGATGAGCCTCTTAAATTACTGTATCAGACATCTGTAAATAGGAAACAGCTTTGCGGGCTGGTGAGAACTAAACAGAAACAGAGCCTGAAAGGCATCCTTCAAACTAAATCAAAACCTCTGTACGGTTATTGACTCGTAAGAAGCATTTCTCAGAAGAGTCTTTGTGCAGGCAGACTTCGACACTCCCAGCAACGTCACTGCTAGGAGCGTTCCACAGACATGTATATGTAAAGACACAAAGGAACAGCAGCACAGAGGTACAAAAACAAATCCTCTAATACATAGCTTGCACAGAGCTAGCAGCAGCAGAGCTTTCAGTAGCAACTGTAAACGCACCAAAAACAAAACAAAAAGTTCATTTACACAGAGCTCTCAGTTGAAGTTTGGTAGTTGTAACAAACCTACTCAGTTTAAGCTTTGTTTGGATATTTTATGTTGCAGTCAGTACTGGATATACGTTATTCAGGATCTTTCACATCTGCTACAGAGCTTGTTTACAAAAGCTGCTCTTCTCTCTTCCCTGCAGGAAAACATTCCAGGGACTTCCGCCGCTTTCCTAGAAGTCACAAGAGGAGCAAAGCACTTTTTTCTTTCTGCTGAAGACACAGCTCTTCTCTCTCACCTTCAAACTTCTTTAGCTTAGGGGTAAACCAGATAAAGCTTTTTTGCTGCTCCCCCAGCTTTTAAAGCTTCTCTAGAAAACTCCCAAGTCTTCTCTGTGATCTTTTAGCACCTCCCAGACAGGTCTCTTCCCTTCAAGTGCCCCGTGAACCAGGTGCAGCTCTGCCTGTTTCATCACAAGCATGCTGGAGCCACTGAGAATGAAAGCACTATGCAGGTTTCTAAGAGTGACATTCCTCACAAAACCATAAGGAGTTTTCTTGCAGTCAGAGGCATTTCTGCTACGAAGAACCATAGTACAAACCTATCAGTTTTATAAAGTGTATCAGCAATGTACCATGCAAATCTTACCTACGATTTGAGGGCTGAACTGTGACTCCTTTTGGGACCTCTGCATCTTTACATTGCCTTCCATTTTTTCTTGAGATCTGCTGTTGAATTACTTCTCCTTTATCAAACATCAGGTGCAGACGGTAACTGACCACCTTAATTACTGTGAAGAACACTGTCACTGAGCTGCAGTATGCAAAAGCCGTAACTGCATTTGCTGGAAAAGCCTACAGAAAGGAATAATAAAGACATCATCGTAACAGTTTACTTTAATAAGATGCTACTAGAATCTCCAAAGTCGTTTTCAAAATCTTTAGCTCTTTTTATCTGTTGTTTGTACCCCTACTGAGTTTTGCAGACACAAGAAGTACTGCATCTCCATGCAGCAGACTTGAATTCTGCTCACCAGGAAGTTCTAAAGATTTGTTCAAATTTCAAATCATAATACAAGATTTATTCTTCTTTTGATTAGCTACGAATAGTATTATTTTCTTAACAGAATCACTAAAAGCTTACAATTAACAAACATTGTTGAAACACTCATAAAATACTCCATTCCCAGGATAATGCAACCTTTCCTGAACTAAGAACTTACAGAAATGCAGACATAATGAAACACTAATTATCCATAAACGGGAACCCCCTTTTGAAAAATTCTGTCATCTTACCCTGCTTCGAAGCTATGGTTTGGAAGTAAAATGCTGCAGTTTCATCTGCTTTTTCTAACACTTCATAGCACATCTCCTATTGTCTTTACTGCTGAAGAATTTTAAATAATTGATCAGGACTAGTCATCACAAATGAATAAAATGCATCTGTAGAGGCAGCCTCTTTGATTTTTTTTATTTTTATTTAAAGTTCATAATTGTTAATTCGCAGCTGTCTGATCTGTGCCTGCTGATCTGTGATGGGCACCCTATCTCTAAGTCATTACTATGAATTGTAGTTCAACTGCAGACATCGGTCCTGCGCAGACATGACGTACTAACAGCACTTTCCTAAGTAAATACTTCCTTACCGTAAAGGGAAAGTCATAGCAATGGATACTTGCAGCTACATTTGAAGGGCCAAAGCCTTCATCATTGTAGTCATGAAACACCATTACATACTGTTTTAATCCAACTGCACTCTCAGAGCAAGTTTCATCTCTCTTTTTTTTTTTTTTTAAAAAAAAAGAGCATTATTATCTCTGCACAATTTGTCATGGGGACTAAAACAAAGATTTCCAATGCTCAGGATATGCTAAAAATCTATTGAAATTAATTTTTAAGAATGGTCTTCACTCTGTGCCCTAAATCTATCATTTTAAGCACCACCTTTGCAGATCAAGGAGTATTTGGATTCCAAAATTTTTTCGGATTCAGAAATAAACTGCACTACCCCCACACAGGTGAGGAAGGGAAAGGAACGAGGCACGCTTACTTCATCTCTAAAACAAGTCACTGCATTTAACCTGACGTTGAAATGAGTATATTAAATCATTTCTGTGTTATCGTAAGTAAGGGGGTAGCTACTCTTCTGCCGCTTTTGGCTTAGCAAGACTTCCTACCTTCAAAATACATGAGTGAAAGTTTTCAGGCAAGTCCTTTTTAGGACTATTCTGATTCACATACAAAGAGTCCACTGGATAGAAGTAGAGAAGCTATCCAGCAGGTAGGTATTACGAACGATACCTAATAAGAAAGACATGACTTTCTACAAGTTGAGGCTTAGTCTGTTAAGAATGCTTCATGGCACTGTGTGTACACCAAAACTAAGCATACCCTTCAGTCATTTACTGAACCTGGGCCAGAAAGAGGATCAGTTTGCAAGCCAGAGCTTTCATGGTAGAAGGTTTGGTGGATAAGGTTCAAGAATTTGAATCTTATGACTAATGTATGACTAATGTATTTGCAAAACACAAGTTAAAAATTGCTTGGTTTCACAAAGAATGTCATCCATTTACCTGTAACTATTTGTTTCAAAGAGATGCGTTCACTTTCCAGGAAATCTCTTCAACTATACACTAAAAAAGTATGGACTAAAAAACTCATTCTTAAATATCACAGAATGAGTCACTAGAAAAGAAGGGCTTCATAGGTGACACTTATAAAGCTTAATAAATACGATATGAATAACTTCAAGCAGACACAACAAAAATAAACTCCCAATAACGAAGTCTATGCTTGCACAGAGCGCGCTACAAGAGAGAAACCACCAGAGGCTCCCAGCTTTCTGAAGGAAGGAGAGGAGCACTTTGGGCTAATGCTGAGTGCTCCATGTCCGCATCCCTGCCTCGTGAGCAGACCTCCCAGGCACACATTCTGTGCCTCCCCCCGCGCTCCCCTTGCAGGTCCACCCAACATACAGTGCTTCCCACAGAGCTCACAATTCAAAATTTATGCACATACATATATGTAAATAAGGCCAGCAGATCCTTAATATTCTGGATCTTGGTGCAAGCTAAGTACTACAAGCTAGCAGCTTGCCCCCAGCCCACATAGGGAATCAGGAGAAAGATGAAGATGGGAATGGAAAGCCCTGGATTTTCTGAATCAGGCCTCTTGCATAAGGGTAGAGGTGTCATGAGTGTTGTTGGTGTTCCCAGGTACAGCTAAGCGAAAGCTACCAGTCTGAGCTAAGGAGGAATTAAATTATAGACCACTGAGGAATTATATGATAGATTTGCTTCTGATGTACTATAGTTATAATTAGCCTCATTTCCTATGGAAACGAGGTTTTATAATCACACCATGTGGCTGTGTATTCATCATCTCTCTCCATCCCCTCTGCTGAATGACTTTTCAGTTCTCTGGGTACTTTCACCTAACTGCAACAGACAACAGCCCCACCGGGAGCAGGCCCCAGCAGCACACCTCCCGTGTTAGCGACAGGAACACGCACGGCTCTCTTGCCCTTTCAATGCTGCCCCAGTGACAGGAAAAGCTTCAGCTGAGCTGGCATCTTATTAGAAACTAGAAAAACATACCAAAAATACAAATTAATCAGAAAGCAATCTTATGGCATCCCACAGGTTTCTGTGGAAGCTGTAGATTTCTTTCCCCTTGCACAATTAAACATTCCACCATAACGTGCTTTTTGTTTTCCAGTAGTTCCCAAAACCAGAACACTGTGGGGCCACAGGCCCCCACAGGTTCATGTGTTCAAAATGTCACCTTACTACTGCAAATGCAGCAGGATTGACCTGCCCGTGCAGACAGGACACTTGCCGGGGGCTTCTGCCTGCCCAGGGATCACTCCCAGAGGAATGGCCAACTTCTCTGTGTGTCTGCTAACGTTATCTGGGTAGCACAAAGGTAGAGGTGACTGAGGTATTTCCGAAGTTAAAGGCATGTAACCTTTGAACAAAATACCACACCTTGTAAATTGGATGGAATATTTAGAGTTGGTTAAACCCCGATATAACCCACCTGGTGCATCTAAAGGTACACGGTGCTGCACCTGGGACTCGGTGTGCTACAGAACTGAAACAAGTCAACTGCCAAACAAATGTGCAGTCAGCCACTACAGTCACACTTGCCAAAGAAAGAGTGGGAGGTAACAGTACTGGAGCCAAAGATAAATATTTTGATGTTCCTTTAGCTGAATTAATAACTAAAAGATGTCCATTATGCAGTATAGAACATGGAAAAACAGGTAGCACGTGAAAGCCCAGGGGTGTAAACTCAGATTTCACAGTGTGCATTCTACCTCACAGTAAATAGGGTAAGAACGGTGTAGCTTAATTCTCTGTCCTAGAGGCATATGCTTCCTTACTTTTATGGAGAGACAAAGAGATAAAGTAGGGACTGGGAGCAGCCAACACACTGCAAGTTTAATCACAGTTTACCTCTGAGTAATTTGTTTACATGCCCACACCCTTACACTGCCATGTTGTATGTATCCTATCACGGCATGATTTGAAGACCTGATGCGTAAGAAGTCACAGCCCTTTAAGTTCAAGAGTTTCCTGTCCAACAAAAGGCAGAAGAAACTCTCACCATTTCAGTACAAGCATCCCCAAAGCCATCTCTCCGCTTCAGTGGTGTTGCACTGGGACTGAACATAGCCCAGTGGCTTTGTTTAAGATGTACCACTTCTTTCCTACACACAACGCCTGGGAACCCTGGGCTGTTCGGTGGAATAAGATAACTAATTCATAATCTGCTACAAGATCTGACACGGCAAGGTTAGAAGAGATCTCATTAAGATTTTGAAAGTTGATTTTAACAGCAATGGTGCTCCAAAGAGTTTTCAATGTACATTTTTAATTGTACATTTACTACTACAAAGGAAAACCGAGAAAGAAAAGGGAGAGATGGAAACAGAGATCTGCATTTTCAGGGATGGGGAAGTTCATACGGGAACAATTAGAACCAAAGTAAGCTATGCTGACAGTGCTAGAGAATGAAATCCTCCATCCACACAACAGAAACAACTTGATACTATAAGCTCCCTGATGCTACTGTCAGCATATCTCACCCGAGCCAGTGTGAAAAACCTAAAAGGAGAAGGATGAATTTTGCCAATTCATTCAAATCAAACCGTTCCAGAGAGACTTTCTGACTTTGACATGGGCATGATTAAGTCAACCCAGTACAAAGGAAGATTTTTAGTACTAGTACTCTATTTTGTTCTGACTTTGCCATTTAAAGAGATATCTGTGACTGTTTAAGCTGAATCCAAAACTACTGATGGTAAGCGTGTAACAAAAATATCACCCCAAACATTGTCAAACATAAATAAAATTCCCAAAAGAAAACCTTTAATTAAATGGCAGGTTCAGTTTTCTTAGTGGCAAGAATATGTGACTTGCACAAAGTTTACAAAGCCCAACCACTTAAAAGCAGGAAAACAAATACTTGAGGACATCATTACTTGAGCAGGCAGCATAACAAATGCATTATTCTCATCAAGGATAAAGAATTCCCATAGCGATACGTTAGCTCAAGAACACAAGTCCTGCATTTAACGGGATGATTCATCACAAAGTCAGCCAGTTTGCAGAAAAAGCAAGTCCATCAGGAGAGACGATGATGAAGCCCAGGAGAGAGAAAGCAAGAAGTTCAGTAGATAAGTTAGGTGTCCTTCTTCTCTCTTGAAATAATTTCCTATGTTCTATGTTAAGTCTAACCTACAATCTCTGGTTCCAGTGTTATTTTGTGGAACTCTGCATGCCTTCTTCCACACCATTAGTATGGAAATTACCCACAAGGCAACACATTCTTTCAGATGCACACCTACTAGCACCAACTGGAAAAGTTAACCCTTACTTTTTTCTTCCTTTTTTTTTTCTTTTTACAATCACACATACCACTTTGGCAGTAAATTCTACATCAGTTTCCTGCTGGCTTGCAGAAGACAGAGACACTATCAATCAGCAGAAAACATGCGGCTACCTTGGTGCAAGAACTCTATGAACCATACTTCCAGGGACTGAGCACAATCCATGCCACAAAATACAATACACTGACAGTTTTTTGAATCACAAGACTAACTTTTCCCTGGGATTGCAGAGGGACTCGTGAATGCTCTTTGCTTTTGAAAATGAGGCCCATAACTGACTATGTAGGGTGATGAGACCTGTTTAGAATTTTTACCCCACCAAAAAAAATCTACAAACTTTGTTAAGGATTTAGTAGTCAATGTGAGATGAATGGCAATTTTCACCAACAGAAGCAGTACACAGCTACAGTCACTGAAGAATGCGCCAATGAACAGATGCAATGATCCAGCAAACTATTTTTAGGCTTTCCTAGCACAGGAGGAGAACACACCTAGAGTAAACTTTCAAGTTTTCAAGGAAAGCCATACTAAAGTTAGGCAAACACGCCCCGGTTATAAAATTACCACCTTGCTACGTTGAGCCCAAAGGGCACCGGGCGTAGTAGCGCTGTGACAGCGAGGTGACATTCAACAAGGCGCACACCGCTCGGCCCCGGCCTCCCCCATTCATTCTCCCTCCCCAGCAGCAAAGCCCGGGCCAGGTGGGGATGCGATGGAGCTGTCCCCGCGGGGGTCACCCCAGGAACAGGCCCGGCTGCTGCCTTCCCCTCCCCGCAGCCCGACAGCGGCCGGGGGTGCCCCTCCCGGTCCCCCCACGGCAGCGGGGCTCTCACCAGGTGCATGGCCAGCGGCAGCGTCAGCAGGAAGAGCCACAGATAGAGGTGGCAGCTGTTGGCGAAGGCGCCCAGCTCCGGGTCGTGGTACCAGCCGCCGGTCAGCGCCGCCCACACGCCCTGCACCACCAGCCGCGCCGCCGGCGACACCATGGCCGCCCCCCGCCGCCCCCGCCGCCGCCACCACCGCCAGCGGCGCCCCTCAGCCGCCCCCCGCCGCCGCCGCCGCCATGCCGGGGGCCCGCGGATTCTCCCATGGTGCCCCGCGACGCCGAGCATCCCGCTGCCCCGCCCCGCGCCCGCCCCCGGGATGCTCCGGGGCGGCTCGGGGGGGGCTCGGGGACACGCCCGGGGGGGGGCCGGGGACGCGCGGCTCCTCGGTGCGGCCTCGGCACAGCGACAGGCGCCGAGCGGGGACGGGGAGGGTGCGGTCCTGGCGCTGCCTCGCACGCATCTGCAAGGAGCGCGCCGAGCGCGATTAGCCCCCTATAAATAACGGCTTTGGTGCGTGACAACTCACGCGGTGGGTGTTTTTTTTTTTTTAGAAAAAACCTGCTTCCCGTATGCATCCTGACAAACGAAAACATTTGCGTGCACACCTCCGAAAAGCAGAGATGGGTAAAGAAAGGCGGAACTGAAAAGCTTCTTCAAAACTTTCCTCTTTTTTGAGACAGCTGACTCATGTCGGGTGTTATGTGGAAGTCCCAGGTGGCGAGGGCTTCATTGGAGTTGATGCAACATTAGTGTCTTATTAGGGCGATTTGTCCTCAAATCCTGCCACTCTCCTTCATCTAATGTTCACTAACGTTGCCACCAAGCATTTTCTGGTGTATTGGTACTTGCGGGTACGAAGGGCGCTGTCATTTCCAGCCCAGGGCACGTGTCCTGGCCGTAGCGCAGCTGTACGGCACCGCAGCTGCAGTGGAGTGACGAGGATGAAAAACGTGACCGCAGACTCCTCGAGAGAACTGAGTAGCGACCTTCACCTTCAGCAGCCTGCATTCCCTTCTTCTGAACGACAACTCCACTAGGTGGTGCCATGGGAAAGGTTACAGGAGCCTCCCGTTGTCCTCTGTAAAATTATTTCCATTATTAGAACACCTAGGGCCAGCAGTTACATACCGAGATCCTGGAGTGCTCGGTGCTGCAGAAACAAGCATGACCCGAACACAGAATGACCCGAGCGTAGCAATTGCTCGTGCAAAATGGTACTTTGGGGAGCAAATTTTGGAATAATAGCTCTAAATAAATATTTAAGCTTTTCGCTGTGCTGCAACCAATACCTCGTCTGACCCAAAACATTCCACAGTTAATTAGTTCCTGCAGATTCCTTCGGATAACAGATAAAGTTCAAGGTGGAATTTGTGTGGCAGAACGCTTGTATTACAACATACTTTATGGCTTTTATAATAAGGCAAATATGCAGATAAGGAGAAGGCTTGCAATTATCTCTGAATAGCTGCAAGGCATTCTCTTATATTAAAGGAAATGGGAAAAGACTCGATAGACACGCTGGTTCTGCATTCTTTCTTTTTGGTTAGCACAGTTCGGTAAGTCACTGTCTAATTTTCGCCTTTTGTGGAGAGCTGCAGACATGGCTTAGGCTGTGGGATAAAAAGGAATTTATTAACTTCGTGTAATTTTAATTTTGCATGACTATTTTGGAACCTCAGTCGTGGGATATCCAGTTGCAAATTTTGTGTTTATGTGCACTACTCGGGGTGCGGGTTTTTGTGTGAAAACGCGAGCAGCATTCATCATGTCTGCTAATTCTACCTGGCGATGTGGTTTGGCACCTTCCCCGGGCCTCTTTTAGCCACCTCGGTTTCCACCTCTGGAAACCATCCCTTGGCGGCAGCTGCATCCAGAACCTCGGGCTCGATGGGACAAAGCGATCGGCTCCTGAGACGAAAACAAATCTTGGTGAACTTTGAAACGCCCTTCCCACAGCGTCGGTGAGAAGACAATACGTCCCCGAGCCCACACACTTCCTTCGAGCTTCCAACAAAACAGCTATTGGTGCTTAGAAAATGATTTTTTCCAGCTGGGACCTGGAAAAACCTGGACCCAGAAACAGCAAGAGTGGAGAAGGTGCTGTTTCTAGGCTTTTCCTAGAGAAGCAGCTGGCCCCCGCGGCGCCGAGGCCCTGTCAGGCCTCACAGGGCGCGCGCTGAACGCGGCTGGAGGAGGAAGCTCGCTGCGTGCGAGCCGCCCGTCCGCCCGCAGCGGAGTTAGGGAAGCGGGGTTTCCTCAGAACCACCTCGGGCTTAATTCTGCCGAAGCCCCGAGCACCGCACACCGCACACGACGGAGGAGCAGGCAAACACCTGACGGGGGCCCGGCGAGCGGGGCCGGGCTCCCCCTCCCGACCGTTGGGGCCGCTAACCGCCGCCTCAGCCGCGCGCGCGCCCCCAGCCCCCGCAGCCACCGGACCCTCCGCTCCGCACCCCCCCCCCCCCCACGTGCCTCCCGCCGGCCAATCAGCGGCGGCAGCGCGGGGAGCGCAGCGGCGCCGCTCCTCCCGCCCTCTCCGCTCGGCGCTTGCGCGCTCCCGGGCGGCGGCGGCGGCGGCCGGGCCCCGCCCCTCCCCGTGCTGGCCCCGCCCCTCCCCTCCCTCCCTCCGTCCGCGGCGGCGGCAGGTGGGGATGCGGCCGGGCGGGCGCCCCGCGGGCGGCGGGGGCTGAGCTCGCTGCCATGGCCGCGCCGGGGAGCGGCGGCGGCGAGGAGCCGGTCCCGGTCTCGGAGGCGGCGGCGGCGGCCCCGCTGTGGACGGCGCTGTACGACTACGAGGCGAGCGGCGAGGACGAGCTGAGCCTGCGGCGGGGGGACGTGGTGGAGGTGCTGTCGCAGGACGCGGCCGTGTCCGGCGACGACGGGTGGTGGGCGGGGAAGATCCGGCAGCGCCTCGGCATCTTCCCCGCCAACTACGTGAGCCGCCGGCCGGGCGGCGGCGGAGAAGGAGGGGAGGAGGCGGCGGCGGCGGGGGGCAGCCCGCCCGAGATCGACTTCGAGCACCTGCAGCTGCGGGAGGTGATCGGCGTCGGGGGCTTCGGCAAGGTGTACCGGGCCACCTGGCGGGGCCGCGAGGTGGCCGTGAAGGCGGCGCGCCGGGACCCCGACGAGGACATCACGGCCACGGCGGAGAGCGTGCGGCGGGAGGCCCAGCTCTTCGCCATGCTGAGGCACCCCAACATCATCGCCCTGCACGGGGTGTGCCTGCGGGAGCCCAACCTCTGCCTCGTCATGGAGTTCGCCCGCGGAGGGTCCCTCAACAGGGCCCTCGCCGCCGCCGCCGCTTCCTCCTCTTCTTCCTCGTCCTCCTCTTCCTCCTCGGCGGGGCCCGGGGCTGCTCGCATCCCCCCGCACGTCCTGGTCAACTGGGCGGTGCAGATCGCCCGCGGCATGCTTTACCTGCACGACCAGGCCATCGTCCCCATCCTGCACCGAGACCTCAAGTCCAGCAACGGTGAGTCCCGCTGCGGGATGGCCACGGGCCTCCGGGCATGGCGCTGCAGTCGCTTACCCACCAAGCTGGCCTGGGCGCTGTCCCCCCATCCCACTTCTCCCAGAGAGGTGTCACAGCCTGGTGGGCTCGGCCAGGTGCTGTCCCAAAAGCTGGCCCCAAACCCAGCTGGGTAGGTTGGGGAGAAGAAGGGCTCGCTGGAAAAACACGCGGAGCAAAGTCCTGGCCTCTCGGGCGGGAGCTCGCTCGGAAGGGAAGCGGGATGAAATCTTTGCACAGTCACGGCTGCAGATTCACAAGACTCCTTTGCTCGCTCGCACACGTTCGGTACTTCTGCTTTCACAAGACCTTGGCTTACTATAACTTCCGAAGGCAGGTTTCGCAAAGTTATCGCTTGTGAACATTTACACGTGTTTTTGTTTTACGTTCTGTGTTTCTAGCTTTGATAAAACTCACCTGCATAGGGAGCGTTGACGCAGAAAAGACAGTAGCTTAAAAACAGTAGAAACTTTTGTGTGGTTGCCAGGTTGGCTTTCAGCCTCTGGCATGGACAAGAGCACCTGAAAGAGTGAGGGAGTTACTCGGTTCATGCCTAGTGAATCCTTCATCCAGCTGCTGGAGCTGAGACAGCAGCATCTAAGACAGTTGTGCTTGAGCACTGGTTCGCTGGGATAGAGGTGCTTATGACTTGCAATTACAGTTGTTTCAAAGTAGTGACCAGAAAGTAGAAATCATAGTCTCTACGGAAATGGCTGAAGCAGTCTCTGCAGCCTTTCCTTTTTGTTCTGAACAGCCCAAATGTGCAGCAGTGTTACTTTTTTTTTTTTCCAGTTGGATATCCTTAAGTAGTTAAGTCGAAATGAAAAAAGCTTCATTCAAGTTTGAAGCACTTTGTTTAAAAGGCTTTTGCAGTATGCCTTGAAGGTCATCATGCATGGGTTGTTAAGACAAGGCTCAGTCATGGGACTGTTCCCAAGAGTACTTTCACTATTTGTTTGATAAAGAAAGGACCTAGCTCAGCTGTATTTGTGGTTCTGTTTGTAGTGCAAGATGATGAACTCCTGGAACGTTGCTTTAGGACCTGGCAGACGTCATGACCAACGCCTTAAATCATGTGCAGCTGACAGCAGGCAGCTTGTGTCCTCCTAGTTTGCTGCTCTGTTCAGACTGAGCTGCTTCACCTTTAGTATGTGAGCCTTTCCTTGAACAGAATGGGTTGCTATACGCTACCCTCCTAATTTGGCGGTGGCAAAGTCCATATCTGAAATGAATTCATAACCCTGTGGTTTAGCATAGCGCTTAGAGCTGAGTTGGTGACTGCTATGAACTGATTACCATTATCATCTCTGTGCGTGTAGATAACGGCAGAGCATTTTAAAAATGTGCTTTTAATTACAACCTCAGTATATGCGCTTATTCACTTCTTTCATTATTAACCACTGTTGCGCATGCAATTAACTTTAGCCACTTAGTTTTCTCACCCACGTTTCTTTATCTTGGTGAAGCTTGAAGACAGCCTTGATCATCCAACTAAAAGATAACATTGGAAGTCAGTAGCATGCTAGTGATACTGTATTCATTAAGTTCAACAATTTTAAATGAATTTAAAATGACTGCAAATCCTGACAGTGTATACTGTTACGTTCCTTGTCCATCCAGGATTTTCCTTCATTCTGTTACTGTCGCCTTCTCCAGCCTTACGCGCTGGGAGTAGAAAGCTGCAGGGGTGACATGGATGGCAGCGGCTTAGCAGTGGCTGTAGCCACAGGCAGGGCTCTGCCACAGGATCTGGCTGCTCATTGCTGCTTTCCGTGGACTGCTAGCCGTGGGGTTCAGTGCTCTCCACTAGGCAATGCCAGGTAGTATGCCAAACTGTCCGTTTCGTGGTAGCTTGCCGATTTTCACTGAGAAGGGATTTTTCTCCTTTAGACAAGAAATTGGAAGAATGACTTGCCTTAACATGGCATGCTACAGGATGCTCACCAAACTCTTTCCCTAACAAATAAGAACTGTCTTTTCTAGCCCCTTCCATCAGCGTATTTGATCCAGAAAGGATATATGCATGGACTTGTGAGTGTCAGGCAATAGACGAAGGCAAGCATGTGGTTTCTCTCCCATCCCTCCCCTGGAGTTGGGGTCTGTAGGACAGCATATGTAGTGCTGTTTCACTGACACCAAACTGACATGAGAGTTTAGAGAAGGTGCCACAAACTGAATAGTAGTAATAAGAACAGTAGGTTTTTATTATTATTATTTTTTTAGACATTAGCACCCAACTAGGTTTGTATGCACAGGTTTCTTTAGGCTCCTTTTAGGAGGTGGGAAAAGGCTTTTGTTTCTGCCAAAGCAATACACGAATACGTATGCAAATGTTTTCAATATTTGGAAGAAAAACTAAACGCTTATGAGGGCTGAACAAGGGAGTAAGGGGTAACTCTTGGCTTTTGTTGCTATCAGAGTTTCTTTAATTCTGGAGTCCTTACTTAGTGGTTATTCAGAAGTAGACAAAACAAAGGTGTAAAGAGCACTCAGCTTTTAAGTAGGTCTGATGAAATTAAATATAGTAAGCATAGACATGGCCATTAATGGCGATTTGCAAATTAGCTGTGGGTGCTTTATAAAAACTTGTGCAGGTGACAAAGTAAGAAGTTTCTCTGGAAACGAACATAGTCTATTTTGAGATTATCTTCCTAACAAGCAGTTCTTATGTTCTTAGATATACTTTATAGGTTAAGAAGATGATCTAAAATTAGGATGAAGACTGTGGACTTTACCTACCTAAAATCTGAAGAAAAAAAAATTAAGGAAAATTTGAGATTTTCCAAATCAGCATTGATAGTCAAGTAATTCTGAATAAAGAATAATTTGAATGAAATGCAGATATTTTAAGCTGTGAAAAATACAAAAAGCTTGAACGTTCTCAACTGTATCTCCTAGGTACAAGTATAGTCTCGATAAAGCATGCCAGTTGATCATGAAGAAGTTGCTTTACTGAAAATAAAAAACATTCATCTGTAAGACTGGACTAATAGTAACCTATGAGGGATTTTTTTTGGAGGGGAGTTGCACTTCTCAACGGGTTTGACTTTTAAAGGAAAACTTTTTGTCTGGGGGAACCGAATTGCCTTCTTCTAGACAAGGACACCCCATTAATCACGAGGCTTCAGTTAACTGGGGTTGTTTAGGGGCTCGCTGCCACCTCTTCTGATGCTTTTCTTGGAGTCTGAATAAAGCTACTAATATGTTCAGGTAAAATGTGCTAGGCTTCACCTTCTGAAGTCTAGTGTAGAGAAAGCAGAGGTTTGTGGTTTGAAGATTGATTTCAGATTGTGCAGTACTTCTGCCTAAAAAAAAATGTGCTTTATCTCTAGTGCGGCAGCTTTGTGTACTTGCAGAAACCATTACAAAAAGTTCAGAATATCTTGCTTATGGCGTGGTTACATCCGTGAGTACAAGGTAAAGCACAAAGTTGATTAGGTGCAGATTCAGTGTACTAGCATAATACTGATAAGTCCTCTGTATTCGTTTGTTATAGATGGATATGCAAGCAGGGTTTGGTTTGCTGTGACTTCCACTAGTTCTTCCAGTGTCCTAGGGTCCACTGTAGTCCTCCCTTCTCTGAGTGTGCTGAGTTTGTATTGCTTTTAGATATCGTCAAGAACAGCTTGATTTGCAAGGATTGTTGAATAAAGCTGTGGACGTGACAGTGCTAATGAAAGCAATACTTGAAATCTGAAGGAATCAAGCATACAACAGAATAGTGAAACTGCAACTGGACAATCCACTTTAATGTAGCATTCTTCAAACTAATCTCATGGAATAAATTTGATGAGTGAAGGTGTACTGGAATTTGAGGAAAAGCAAGGACAAATAACCTCTGGTTCTTTGTTATAAGTTATTTGCAGCGGAATTGCTCGCATCATGCTGCTAAAACTCCCTTAAAAGAAGATGGAGATGTTTTCAAGAATCTGCAACATCTACTTTCCCTCTAACTTCTTTACCCAGCAACGTTATGCTAGCTGTTGGGTGAGGGGATGAAAAGTTTTACATCAAATTTCTATTTGGTATCTTAATCAATTTTATTCTGAAATCACTGGGGTGCATAATTTGTCTCCTGGCTCTGTTTTGAAGAGGGAGGACTTGTCACAAGTAAAACTGTAAGGATTGCTTATACATTAGAGTGCTTGAATATGCAGTGTTTTCTGAGGAACAGTTACGAAGAAAAATCAAAATGAAATTATTACAGTTCGTTCTGGTAGTTTTGAGGGAGAAGAGGACTCTTTTCTGCAGATTCGAGCTTCAACCTAACTTTCTGTGTCTGGAAATAAAGTCCCAAGATGTCTTCTAATGGCAGCAAAACTTGGTTTTGTTTTGTCTGAAGCCATGAGCCAATTCCTGCTCACCTGATATATTACATTAAAAAAAAAAAGGTGTTTTTGTTTTTTTCTGTGGGCATGTGCCCTGCATCTCCCTCACCTCCCTGTGATGCCCTCACTCATGGTAGTTTTGCTCTTCTGCTCCTGGGGATGTTTGCAGTGTCCCTACTGGGCTAGCCATAGCTGTCGCAGAGTACTAGGGGCTTCCTGCTGCCTCCTGTAGCAGCCTGCGTCTGCTGTCATCAGTTTGAAAACACCTCGTGCAGCCTTGCTACCCACTCAGCTGGCAATACTGGCTGGCATCTCTAGGGTCTGGAGAGGAAAGAGCATTTCTCTGGCGGACTTGACGGACCTTCCTCTTCCATAAGATGGCCGACTTCCATGAAACCCAAAGGAACCTGATGGCTCCAAGAACATGGCTGTGCTTTCAGTATTTTATCTGACAGATAAAATAGTGGGGCCAAATGTTACTGGGGCACAGGGGAAGGACCGACGGATCTTTCTTCAGGAAGGCTGGCTTAAAGAAGACCCTTAGCCCACAGGTAATGGACCGCTGTTCCTAGGCTACGTGGTGGATCGTCCTCTGGTTAGGAAGATGCTCCGTACATAGATACTTACGTAGATGTTTCGTGAGCCACTTATTTGTTAGCAGTTTAAAATTCTTCTGCCTTAGTGTTCAGTGCTGTGTTCATATAGGAAGTCATGGTAATTAAATGCTACTGTTCTTAATTACTTAAATTACATAAAGCTTAGAAACTGTTCCAGGTATACCAGCTTCCTAGCCCATCTGCGTGAGTTTAAGTAGCCCTGCCTTGTGCTGCGCTGTGAAGATAATGCTGCTGCATTGCAACAGAAAAACTGGTCATGCATCCTGGATATGTGGAGCAGGAAGGAGCTCTGGTTTTAGCAATCTTGTCTGATTAGTATTCTTAAAAAATACCCTCATGCAAACTGTAGGATTGCCGGATTTCATCAGCTTGGAAAACAGCATCTCTTTTGAAGGTTATGAACTATAAAAGTTAGCATGTCATTGAATTCAAGTATGTTTTTCTCTTCTGTATCGTTATATCACTTGAAAGCATTCTGCTTTGTTTCATAAAACCTTGCTCCCAGTATTCGGTGTGCTCTGACTATTGTAGATAGGGATTTTATTTTCTCTATTTTTAGAGACCCTGACGGCCTGCTGGATTCTGTGGGAGCAGCAAACGCTTAGTAGCCTTGAGACACAGTGTATCAAAAGAAATGTTTTCGTTATGCCTGTTATATTTTCACTTGATACATTGACTTGCTGCATGTAAATACCTTCTATCTTTTGTGTTCAGAAAGTGATACTCGAATTCAAGAAAGAACAATTTTAAATAGCTGGTTGCTGTGGCTTTCACCATCTACAGTAGAAATAGCTAGTGCTAAAATGTCATAGAGGTTAACTTCCAACTGAAGGATGTGTTTTGGCATTTAAAAATAAAATAAAAAAACTGTTTCTTTCTCTTATTTGGTGTTAAGATTCTGCACCTTCAATGGGTAGTAGAGTTAATAAAAAATTTTATTTTGATTTCATTCTGAATCTCACATCTCTCATGTCTTTCTCCTCTCCGTCTTCTTTCTGTCTCCTGTTGTAAGACACCAAATGAGCTGTTTTACAGCTGTTTGGAAGTCTTTCTCCTCTTGCTCCCTGTTGGACTCCTCCCTGGGAGGCTTCTGCAAGAGGCGCATTTGGGCCAAGGTTTCCGGAGACCTCTTGTTGCCCAGCATGGGCAGTCGCATTCTAGTCTGCATCTTGCAGACTTTCTGACCATTTTCTCTGAAATGACTCTTTTGGGGGTGGCATTGTATTTCGAGATGCAGGACTTTGGATAACAGTATTTGTAATAAATACCGGTATATTAAAAAGGACTTGAAGCATTACATGGCTGTTTTTTTTTTTTTTTAAGGCAGGTGCCCTAGGATGTGGTCACATACCTATCTACTTGTCTCTGAAAATGGCACTGAGCAAGCAACTCATTTCTGTAGAAACCAGTAGAAAAACAGGCAGCTAAATAATAGCTCCCATATGCTGTTAAAATATTCATACAATTTTGTTCATTCCCCTAAACACTGAGAAATTTGCATGCTGACTGTAAAGTTTGTGTGATGAGGTATTGTATTAAATAAACATAACACAAAAATATAACTGAGATTTGGGCATTGATAGTGTTAGCCAGCATTAGAAAAATGTGAGAGCTAATTGAGTTTTCAGCTCCAGTTGTGGAACTCCCCACCGCTTTTTGGGACTGCAAGCACAGTGCGTGTGTTTGGACCCTCTGACTAAATATTATAAGTTCGTAGTCATGTTCTGCAAACTCAAAAGAATGGAGAAGTAACACATCATTGAACTGTACTTGGATGTTGAATGCTACTTTGTGGTTTCTTTGACCTTAGAAGATAATGGCTTTTTGTTTGCAGCCTTTTATTTTTCTTATCAGTAAGCATAAACTTTCTTCTAAACATGCTTCAGTGTTTCAAGTTCTGTGGCCTTGTAGAATAAATGTTTGCAAGGAGTATTTGCAGCATGGATTACTTTTGCCCTTGATTTTTTATTTCTGATGATCTGTTTAAATTTGAAACATTGAACCTCATTTCAGTGGTCTTCACTAGTAATGCTTATAAAAAGTACAGTGATTTGTTTTTAAGCTTTTTTTTTTTCTTGTTAGAGGTAAAATTATGGCATTGAAGTCAATACAAATGTATATAAAAATATATTGAAGACCAAAGGACTTATCTGTCTATGGTAGCAGTACCAAACTAATAACTGGTGTCATAAATTTACATGCCTGGTTTGACTATTTAAAACTAATTTCACCATTTTTACCTTGCTTCACCATGTTACCAGAGCTTTACTCTACATCAGCAGCTGCCAGTAAGTGGTTTTATAAATTTTGACCCACTTAGTGCCTCTGAAAGTCATGGGTTTATATATGAAACAAATTTACATGTAAGTGTATATATAAAAAATATTGTATATTGTCAGCACATAAGCATTCTTCCTGCCAGGTTTAACCTTTTTTGTGTGGGGTCATAGCTCCAGTTAAATCAATCCTAGACATGCCAGTGTTGGCTATATAATCATGCTTTGTTCTCTTCATAGCTACTAAAATCTGTGTTTTGGCAGGTGTGCTATTAACTTGGAGCTGATAAGCTGGCCCTCCCTCTGAAAAATGCAGGAGTAACTGCTTCATTTCTGTGGTTTGTTATGGGACAAAGTAACTCCTGGAACTGGGTGTATTTTGGTTCTATATGTTTGGGTTGTTTTCTCTCTTTCTTTTCTACTAGGATTAGATGTTGTTGTTCTTCCTGAAACTAATTGTATTTCTTTTCTCCTAATGTATCATATTAAATGGAAAAGTTATCATTTTTAACTTGTTGCTGAATCTACACTAATTGAGACAAAAGAGCAGGTTTTCCCTTCCATTTTCTCTTCCCAAGAGAAAGAGTGCTGCCAAGCTTGCAAAGTACTTATTTTAAATTACACATTTTGCCTTTGCTATTAAAGAAGATTAGAGTTCTTGGAAACGCACAGTCATGAGAGGCTGTTCCTCAGCTACTGAAGAAGCCGCAAGGATTTAACAAATACTTGATATATTTTTTTCTGTCAAGTTTTGTATTTAGAAAAATAAAGAAGTGGGCTCAAAAATTTTCTTTTTTTTTCTAATTTGTTTTGAAAGAGGTTGAGCTTAGCAAAAAAAAAAAATTGTTTTAAAACAACAAGACTCTTTCAAATGTTCTTTAAAATAAATTGCTTTAATTCTGAGATGAAACTGACAACCGAAGTCCAAGACCTTTATGGAATGTAGCTTATTAAAATCTCTCATAGAAATGGTATTAAAGGGGTTTCATTTGAAGTGATGAGTTTCTCAGGGAACTCAGTGACTACACTTGACAAAGTGTCTATAACCAGAGTTTGTTGGATTCTTGGACTAATTTTTCATAGTGTAGACATCTTCAAAGGAACAGGGAAAAATTCTTTTGTCTTGAGTTTATTCATCTGATTCTTTTCAATAGTAAATTTCATCAAAGGTGATTTTATAATGGAATCCAGCTTTGCTGCTTTTTCCATCTTTACACCTTTGAATAAAACTAGTTGTAAAAGAGTTGGATCTACTAACTGAAATAGATGAGGGGCCATAACTGAAGAGGAGTTTAAGATATGTATTTTAGTGATAGCTAGCTCTTACAGTATTGGTTTTGACATCAGCCTACACGCTTATACTTCAGTTTGGTTAGTGAGTCACCTTTAAAGGTAGAATGTGTTTTGATTTAATTTATTTTTTTTAGCGTGTATGTCTATACATTTATTTAAAACTTTTCTAACTTATCTTTGATTTCAAAGTGGTACTTTTGTGCATAAAATATCCTAGAACAAGCACAACAAATGCAACTTGATATGGATCACAAAAACTAAAGTAACAAGGAAGTACATAATTGACAAGTATATGTGTTACAATCAGGAAAAATATGTCAACTATGTAAATACTTTCATGTATTCAGAGGCTGTGTATTTTCCTGATTAGCTTGAAATATAAAAAATACAGCAAGTTATCTTCTATTTACTGGAAGAAAATAATCTAAATGCAAAAGAAATTTGAATTAAATATTCTTGCTTTTTAAAATTAACTATTGAGCAGGTGATTTGACTAATGATAGTTAGGTTAATTTGTTAGCTTGGTTCTGAAAAAAGGTAACCTCTTGCTCCTGGATGTCATTTCTGAGATTATAAACCTCAGCTGCATTGTCCTTGTGAATTTGGTATGTTGCATTGGTTTACTTTGAAGAAAATGTCCAGGTCGTGAATTTGGAGTAAGTGAGGTATTAGCACATTCTCTGAAAATTTATTTTGGAGGAAATTTTACCTGATTAATTAAATACTGGCTATGACTCCCCTTTTGCAGTTTGAGTATAATAGCTCTGGTTTGGCTTTTTTTTTTTTTTTAATAGGAAGGAATTGCTTAAGAAAAATAAATTATTCACTATTTCCTAACAAAGATGATTATCTTTAAGGAATGGATAAGCACCCACTCTACTCTGTAGAGCTTGAAACTAAAAGAATTCTTTCATCAGGAATGACTGATTTACCACCAAACTATTGCTCCTAGTTGCTCTCAGCATTTCTTTCTAATCTCCCTGCATTTTGATCACTGGTTTTATTGCATAGCTGCCTTTTAAAAATTAGTAACAAGCAAAGAAGAAAGACCTTAAATGCTCACTTGAAAACAAAGTAATTGCTGTGTTTCAAATAAATATGGAATTTCCTAGTACGTACAGTGTAAATGAGTGCTTTGAGTTTTAAAACTAAGCTTCAGCGTGGACTGATTTCTGTTGAATTGTAAAATCGTGGAGGAATTGCTGTAGTGAGGTAACGCTTAAGTGCAAAATTTAAATAGAATTAATGTTGGTATTTTACTAAACAAAGAACTTGAATGTTTAGTGTACAGTCTGTTTTTGTTTTTTTCTAGTGCAACATCCAAATCCTCAATTTTCAGAATTTAATTTTTTAACTGGTAGTTATTTGAATGTCTAATTATAAATGCTTGTTACCTCTGGTACTTCCTCTTAAGGTATAACAGAAATTTCTGTTCTGCGTTGCAGAACTATCAGAATAGCAGGTAAAGTACAGATGGCAGGCAGGAAAATAACTCGCAGCATCTGCGGTGTGTGCCAATAACTTGTTAAAACTGCTTCTTTCTCTCAAGTTTCCATTTGCCCGAAGTTGCTTTAATAATGGTTATTAAAGAAGTGAGGGGGAAGCAAAAAAAAATGGTGATGCAAGGTATGTTGCAGCTGTTGAAATCGCTCCTCTCTCTTCTTTTCTCCTCCTTTCTTCCAGACACTCAGGCGAGTCTTCGTTGTTCTAATGCTTTGCCTATTTTTTGTGCTAAATGTCCCTCTATGGGTTATGTTTTTCTTATGTGGTTGGTGTGTATTTGTAAATCCTTTCTATCAAGGACATTTTCTGTCAAGTCTTGTCTTGTTTTGGCTTTCCAGTTGGGAACACTTTGTTCGGGACTTCTTAAATATATATTGGCTTGTGTGAGGTAGACTTTTTTTTTAAGCTAGATGTTTTTAAATAAATATATTAAGAACAAATTGTTGAGCTGCTTTCAATTCAGTATGAAAATTAAGAAATGATTAACTTCTTAATTAAAGAATGTATGTAGCGAAAGAGCATATAGGATAGTGGAGCACAGTATCCTTATAATCATGGAATGGTTTGGGTTGGAAGGGACCTTGAAGACCTCCCAGTTCCAGCCCCCTGCCATGGCAGGGACACCTCCCACCAGACCGGGTTGCTCCAAGCCCCATCCAGCCTGGCCTTGAGCACCTCCAGGGATGGGGCATCCACAGCTTCTCTGAGCAGCCTGTGCCAGGGCCTCACCACCCTGTAAGGGAAGAATTTCTTCCTAGTATCTAAACTAAATCTACCCTCTTTTAGCTTAAAACCATTACCCCTTGTCCTGTTACTACATGCCCTTGTAAAAAGTCACTCCCCAGTTTTCCTGTAAGCCTGGAAGCTAGGTGCTGGAAGGCCACTATAAGGTCACCCTGGAGCCTTGTCTTCTCCAGGATGAGCAACCCCAACTCCCTCAGCCTGTCTTTGTAGCAGTGGTGCTCCAGCCCTCTGATCATCCTCATGGACCTACTCCAACAGGTCCACATCCTTCTTATGTTGGGGGGTCTCAGAGCAGAATGTAGTACTCCAGGTGGAGCCTCACAATAAGAGGTAGAGAAATGCCTCCTGCATATGTAATCTTTATGTAAAGGATGAAATTATTTTGCTGATGGTGAGTTCTAAACTTTATCCAGTGAGGTGATCACAATCTGACTGATACTGACTGCAGAGGTGAGGGGCTTAGCTCTTAACAGTTATATTAAGAACTTGCAGGAGAAAAGCAAGTTGTATAAGAAGTAGTGCTATGTAGACAAATGTATCACCTTTCATATGCATTGAAGACATCCTGATCAGTTAGTGTTTTCACTCTCATAGTTAATTTGCAGTTGAAACACTCAGTAGAGCTGGACATAGCTTGTACAAACAGTGCTGAAATTTTAATTTCAAATTACAATTGGAACCAAATAACAGCTAGAAGGAATGGAGGTGGGTCTCTTAATATTGACAAGATAGTGTGTTTCATAAGCTGAATATGCAACGTGATTAATAAAGTTTTTTTTCTTTTTTTTTTTTTTTCTGCTTGTTAATTCCCAGGTAAAGATACAAGGTTGCCCTGCTGGTTTTGATGCATGTTGATTTAGTGAATTAACAGGAACCGGATTAATTTACAAACAGATGGAGAGGGAACTGACTGGGGGTATGGGGGGACAACAGTAACAGCATTGTCTACACAATCTTCACTTGCAAGTAGAGGTATATACTATAACCTGTTTATTTTCTGTTTGGTATTCTTGAAGAATGACTTTATCGGTGGTAAATATAGTGGCATGTAGGTACTCAACCTGTAATCATATTAACTTAAATAGCTATAATATTAAATAGCTTATATTTGCAAAAACCATAATGAACTCTTCAGAGAACTGTAGATAAATTGGCAAGAAAAGGTGTCAAGTAACTACTAATTCAAAAAAGTAAGATTGCTTAACACTGTATTCTTAATAGCAACAAAACAGATGCTGAAGAGAGTGTAGTAGAAACTACAAAGAGGGTAAAAAAGATAGGAGTAATCCAAAGAAGTTGAGCATTTCAGGTTAATTTTTGTAAGTCTAAGCTTCCTATGTGTGTTCAGTCCTTTGACTTGGCTTCTCTAAGAATGCCTTGTTTAGCCCCTTAAACCAATTGTGTAATCCAAAATGGTCTGCTGAAAGTGTTGAAATGCATTATGAAATTAAAATTGATTTGATTGCAGAAAGTCTTTGGATTTCAAGAATCTTGTCAAATTAGAGATTGTATTAAATGGGGACTTTCAGATAGCTAACAAGGTTGGAGAAATATAATGACCTGTATATGTTTAGTAACAAAAAAGAAAACTAAGACTGTAGGAAATAACACTAAAAGAATAGCATTGAAGATCATAGCGCTAGGTGGAAGTTTCCTGGTTATGCTGCCAACTAAAAGGTCTGTCCAGGCTTCCCTCAGGCTTGCTTTAAATACTGTTACTTAAACTACGTGAATTTTAAAAAAATAGAAAGGGGAGAAAGTGAGCTTTTTGTGTCAAGTTATGGTTTCAACAAAATGCTTGTGATTTAAACAAATGGTTTCAATTACTCTTCAGAGTTTCAGCTTAGTACTGGGGGTGTTGTCCTAGGTCTGAGTTTGCGTGCACCCCAGGAATCTGACTTGTCTAAATATGCTCTTTCCCATTATTTCTTAACCACTTAAAGCCAATCTTGTAGCCAGGAAGTATCTGATGGCAGTAATATTTGGTGCTTTCAGAAAAAAAAAAGAACTGGGCCCCGTCTCCCCATTTGTGTAACCAGTTGGTTCCTCTCATGTTCTTTGTTCTTTTTTTTAACATGTAGCAGAGCCCTGCTCTGAACTTTCAGTTCTCTGTTCCGTGGAACACAGCATCTATGTCCTGCCTCACACTTTTTTTTATTTTTCCTCAGAAGGATTTTCAACTCAAGCTCACAAAAAAAGAGAGTAGAGCAGAGAAAGCAACTCTGGTCTAAATGTGGCCAAACCTGGACCGCCGCTTTGTGCATCTCTAACCATTGCTGCTGCAGTTGGTGTCTTACCTCCTGCACTCAGTAGATCAAAGCTAGCGTTATCGCTGGAGGTGAGCAAGTTTCGAGATAGAGCAGAGAAAAGGGGGGGAGATGCAGAAGAGGGAATTGGCGAAGGGAAATGGAGAGAAGACTGGGTGCATGTGGGTGGAATGTTACTGGGACTTCTGCCTCCTTTTCAAGCCTAAATTCTGTTCCTTTCCTGATGGATGACAGATGTATGGGAACAAGAGCGGTTCTGTGGGGGTGCTGCCAGTCCAGGTTTAATTAGAGAAATGCTGAGCTAGCTGGTGCTTTCCAATTCTGCAGGTCCAGTTATAAAGAGTACAGAACAACTTATCTGCATACTGCTACACCATAAAATATTTGCAGTATGCCATGAGTAGAAAAAGACTCCAGTTGTAACTATGATAATGCAGAAAGCAAACAGGACAGATTTAATGGCGTTGCTATTTTAGCAACCATTAGGTTTGACAGGAAGATTGTTGAATTTTGTGACTTCTTTTTGAGGAGCAAGCCAGAAGAGGTTGGTGGGAGAACAGAGGCAATATCTTGGAATCTGGTATGAATCTCTCCCCACCACTGTTGCTCCAGTTATAAAACCAAGTTTAGTCATGAGCTTGCAAGTAAGATGGGCTGGGCAGGGCACCAGGGAGAGTGTGGTATTGATAAGAGCACCGGTGCTTTAGACCTGCATCTTGTTCGTAGATATGGCTGATTTCTGCTCTCAGGCGTGGTTTAGCGTAGTGAGGAGGACAAGCTCTTCTGTCTTATCTAAATAAAAGGTGTTACAGGCTTCTAATTATTCTATTTTCTGCACCTGCCCCAGTTTAGGTTACTGTTGTTGAACATATATATGCAGTTATAGTCATCCACTATTTCACATGAGGTCTTATGCCTTGTACAATTCTAATGATACTTCCCTGTTTCTCCTGAAAAAAAGCCTTTTTTAGTGCCTCTCAGAATTGCATGAGCTACTTCTGCAACTCCGTGCAGCTGCTCTTTTGGTTCTCCTTCTGTTAGCCAGAATAGCCAGACCTCTCTTCTTCCTTCACAACTCTGCTTTATAGCAGAAGAGTTTGGTATTGATCACTTCTACCTTAGCATATTTTCCTAGCATGGTAATGTGGCCTTCCTCAGAGTGGACAGTATTTTCTGTCTTTGCTGTCCATTCTTGACT
Source organism: Anser anser (assembly GCF_964211835.1). Lineage (NCBI taxonomy): Eukaryota > Metazoa > Chordata > Aves > Anseriformes > Anatidae > Anser > Anser anser. Next base: position 80,212,274 of record NC_139722.1, read on the forward strand.
GCACTTTGTATTTTTCCTCAGATTGCTAATTGGCACATGAGGCAAACTTGCTTCCTAATAAACTCAGTGATGATTTTGTTTCATCCTGGTAACTAACTTGTCTTTTGAGATCTTCCTAAAGGAGGAAGTGGCACTATGGCACTTGTATAGAATTCTTTGATTAGTTTTTACTCTGTCTCTATGATTAAACTTGCTAAAAGGCACTCACATCTGTTCGGGTCTGCTACCTTATCCCTCTCTTAAAAACTATTTAGCAGGAAAAAATGGGATTAGCATGATGTGAGCTGTTTGTAATATAACTCTTCTGTAATTTTGTTCTGTTCTGTATGCCTCAGTGTCCTTAATTATTGTCCTGAACTAGTTTTCTTGAAAGTCTATTCCAAGATGTCATTTAAGTCAAATTAATGTCTGTAGTTGAGCGAATATAGATCTTTACTTTTATTCTGTCATAGATTGCAATCACTTTACAGAGTCATAAAAAGGATTGATAGTAGATGTACATATTTAACATTAACCCTGCTCTGAGTGGGGGTTTGACTTTGAGGTCCATTTCAACCTAAATTATTTCATAATTCTATGAGCTACTTCCTTAGTGATCTAGAATGAGTAATGCTTGGATTTCCAGTTTTTCTTTAGTAACGTTAGATAGCTCAAGAGTGTAAGTTCTTCTTATCTGTAGGGTTAAATAGAAATTTGCTAGGGATGTTATTAGAACTCTTGTGTATCCTTGCTGCACTGTCAAAAACTTCTTTAATTCTTAGGACATCCACTATATCATAGCCACCAATTTTAATACCACTCAGCCATGTAGCATTTGTATTTTTTCATTTTTCTCTCTAACTCCAAGGACTTTTTTGCATTTATCTTCAACCTATTGATTTATATTTCATGGAATTATTAAAAATAGCATGCAGTGACATCTGTTCCCCACGTGCTGTTTCTTATATTCAAGCAGTGCCTGGTGTATGGCACTCAAACCTCAGGTACTGTGATGTTAATAAATTTGTCTCCTTGATCTCTCTGCAGAAGGGCAAAGTCAGGACAGAAGGTGTGTTCAACTCAGAATTGAGTTGAAAACAGTGTAACCAGGTGGAAAAATATGCGGCCTTAAAATATTTAGTCAAATGTTTATTTCTTGCTGTAGTACATGCGATGTTTGAATAACAATCCAAGATAAAGTTTTGTTAGTTTGACTGACGCAAAGCGTTCTTATCACATCTGACTTAGTCTCCTCTTAGGTTTTGAATCATTCGGAAATAGTCGCGGTCTCTGGTTTTGCTTGTATAAGCCTGAACTTTACTCTTTGTGGAAAGCATCAAGTCTGAAAAATGTTAAGCTAGGGAGTGCTAAGCTGGCCGTCACCCAGCTCCGCATCGGAGGTGCACGGGAGCCTGGCAGGGTAACTTGAGGGGTTTGGAAGAGTGATTAAACGGGGGCTGCGTGAGCAGGGTGAGCACAGGGCTGCCCGAGTGACTTTGGACGGATAGACGGGTGGCTGGTGAGGGCCGTGAGGCTGCAGAAGGACGAGGGGCCGAAGGCTGCCATGCAGGAAGCTGCGCGGCTCGGCTGAGCCAGGTATTTGTGCTGCCAGGCCGTGCGCCGTGGGGCCGCTCGCTGGACACCGCAGGAAACGGAAGCGCGGCTTGCTGAGGAACGTGGTCCCTTCCTAGGATGAAACCTGGCCGTCAGCCAGTTATTACCTGTTGCAAGACTGACTGTTTTTGGTTTCGGTCACATTGACTGACAAGGAATGTCAGGAATTCTGCTGAGCATGTTTGAAATGGAAGACCAAACAATAGGTCTTTCATTCAAGTATAAAAGTTATAAAAACTCGTGCATGAATTTAGCTTGTTCTGGTGGTTCTGGCTTTGAGCTCGTGGTTTGTCCGTACCATTTTGGCCTTCGTTTCTTCCACTCAGCGTTAAGAAGCTTACTGAAAATGGAATGTGGGCTCTGTCTTTTTTAATCTGGATTTGACATTTTTTGAAATGCTCGTAAGAGTGCAATTAATCTGTACCAGTAAAAACAATTGCTTGCAATTGCAAATACAGGCTCATCGGTTTTTCCTCTGTAAAGCAAGGTCATTTTTCATCTGCTTTTTCTTCGTGGGTTCCCTTGAACTGCGCTTTGCAATCCATACACTTGTAAAACACGTGCATTGCTGATTCCTCTTACTTGCAATTCAACTTTTGATCTTTGGCCCAGATCATTTTAGCAGAGAATTAAAGTTGAGTTACTACCGTTGATGGTGACAGGCACTGAATATGAAATTAAAATTGTAGTGTGTTAATAACGATTCCTTTGCACCTGTTGGCTTTCTCTTTGTCAGCTCTAGCACAGTAAACCCATTCTTTTCTTTTAAGGCTCTTTTAAGAAGCTTTATTACAACTTTGCCAATACTCTTGTGTTAAGAACAGGTCAGATGGTGAGTACACAAGCTGTATGAGGGAGCACCAAAAAGAAAGATAATTTGCCAATTCACCTTGAACAGGCATGAAGATATATCTACTGTAACACAATATAGATTTGATCCAAGTCCAGGGACTTGCTGCTGGTTGTGTATTCCCAAGGCAAGCTAACCTCCCTGGTATCATTTCCCAACCTCTAGTGATTTGTGGCCTGGGGATTTCTTGAACCTAAACTCCTGTTTTTTTTAATGTAATTGCTCTTGATGGAGTTTTCTTTTGTGAATTTGTGTAGGTGCCTTTTAAATCTAAGTAAAATAATAGTATTCACACACTATGCCAAAAATTCCAAAGTACACCTACAGTGTTGTGTGAACAACTGCCGCGTGTGTTTGATTCTTATCGGCTAATTTTGTTTGATGTTGTCCACATCTCATGTTGAGAAGCTGTGAACAATTGTTACCTGTAGCTTGCTTCATTCTCTGCCTGTTATCAGAGACTCTTTTTTCAGCTGTTTCTTTCCCCTGCTCGCAAGCACTGGTCTATCAACCGTCCCTTATAACTTAGGGCACGCTGCTCAGAGCACCTCCAGTTGTATCTCTTTGTGTCTCTCGGTTTTATGACACGCTTTTTGAGATGATGAACCAGGACTGAGTGTAGTATTAGGGATGTATTTTTAATGGTGATATACTGTTCCCTATTTTGTTGAGAAGAATTCTTAACATTCATCTTTGTTTTACTACTACAGCTGTTTTTCTACTACTTCAGAATCTTGTTTCAAAGTGAATACCATTTTCATGGCCTGTCATCATCTGTGGGATGGTAGCATTCTGTGCTTTCTTAAACTTAAGTACTTTGCTTTCCATCTCTTTACACTGGGTTTCATGCACTAGCTTAATGTGTACTCACACAATTGCAGAAAGTGCTCATGACACCGTAAGTATTTCTCCCTTTCATTGCTCATAGTAGCTTAGAATTATCAGTAACCTTTTTCATTTTTATATAAAATTTCAGTAATTTCACAACATTTATATTAAACAGTTATTTGCAAACTGCAAGTTGTATGTCAAATTAATAACAAGACTAGATATGTTGGTTTGATTCCAGTTCAACTAATTTACAAACTCCATCTTTTGCAGTTTTGTTGCTAGAGAAGATGGAACATGATGACATTTGCAATAAAACTTTGAAGATTACAGACTTCGGTCTGGCTAGAGAATGGCACAGAACAACCAAAATGAGTGCAGCAGGGACTTATGCGTGGATGGCTCCTGAAGTTATCAAGTCCTCCCTGTTCTCTAAAGGAAGTGATATTTGGAGGTAAGAAGTTTGTCTGTTGAAGACTGTGTTCAGTACAAATATGTTGGTTTTGGATGAATTTTTTTTTTCATTGGTTGTTCTAAGTTACTTTCTCATTATATGGCAAGTATAGCTGTTCTAAGAAAAATATTAATATCTCAGCCTGTACTTCACTTCATTTACCTGTATTTATTTGTGACTTACAAATTTGGAGGAAGGAGAGGGAAAATAAGCAGAAAAACATCTTTTGAAAAGAAAGCAAGGTCTCATTAAGAGAAGCCTTTTAAAATACCTGTTGGTTAAGATACCCAAGTAATTTATCTGGAGTATTAATATAAAATACTCTTGATATACTACCACATGATCAGTTTCATAATGGTATGTTTGCTCTATATCAGATGTCTGAAAAGTCTCATTGTGCATAAAGAAATGGGACCAGCAGTTATTATCTTGCCATGTCTGATAAACAAAACTAACTGACAAACTAGAACTTTGCCAGATGTTAACTGAAATTAATGCTGCTTTCTAGGAATCTAGAATGTGGTTATGCGTAAAAGTAAACAGATCTGAGTTTTTATGTTCATAGGGATTTTACTTCCAGTAACTGGAGTGAGGAGAGAGTGTTTTCACAAAACTGTTTTAACCTACTGTCTAATTTGGAAAGTGAGGAACTGCCTGTGTTAAGTTTTGGAATTTCTCATTGCAGACATTATGGTAGATCATTTATAAATAATGTCTCTCAATACTGATGCTATTTTTGAGTGGCATATAGGAAACGTATCACAGAAAGGTGATTTAGACTTCAGTTTCAATTTAGTTTTGTGAATGGGGAAGAGTTGTGATTGCACAACAGGCTTTAAAAGCTGCGATGCCTCACCCTGAAAAGTCTACATATCTTTTTAAAATGGTTTCTCTGTGAAGGATCTACTTAGGGAAGGAGGGGAGGACTTTAATCTGTTTTCTTACGCCTTTTATGCATGCTCAGTGTTGTACAGCTCTTAAATAGAGTCCTATTTTGTGTAGATGCGTGATATTCTACAATATGAAGTAATACTTCTGGTATTCTCAGGATTATTCTGTATCTGCACTACTGTTTTGTGACAACCATTTGTTTTGAACTGATTTTCAGCATGTTGTTTACATCAGTCTGAGTTGATGACCAGTTGAGAAACATCATTGGCTTCATTCTTTTTTTTCCATTCTTTCTTCCTTTTTTCTCTCTTTTTTTTTTCTTTTGTGGGGTGGAGGTTGGGTGTAGGCGTTTCCCTAATCAGCTGTATTCCATGCTTAATTACAGGTCCTGTCCAGTCTTGTTGCTGTGATTTTAGGTATCTGAGGGGGTATGCTTTGGTGCAATTATTTTATATTCTGCTGCAACATTAGTTTACATTTTTGGAACCTACAGTATTTCTCTTCTTCGCCTTCTCTCCTGCACGCCTCTCTTGTAAAAATGTAAGTATTTAGTTCAATGATGGGCTTCTAACAGGAGAGGTTTTGAAGTATAAAGGCTCTGTTGTACAGTATAGTTTAGTCCTTTTTGGCTTCTAAAGATTTTCTGCTTACTGCACCTTGATCTATTCTGTTGCTTACCTTTACTCTTTCTTCAAAAGAAAACCAAATAATGAATATTGTAAATCTTGTAATGCTTTGGTTATGGGAGCATTTTTTTTATTTTAAAACACATTTGGGTTATAAAATTAAATCTGCATCTCTCTACGGCAGTAACACAACGTATTTTAGGGAAGTTCTAAAAAGTTGCACATACTGAGTCTCCAGAAAATGTCTCTATGCCTCTTATTAAAAAAAAAAAAAAAAAAGGCAGGGGAGAAGAAGTCACGAGCAGTTGAGACTGCTCACCATGATTGCACTTGCATGTAGGCTCTCAGAATCAGCCAATGCTGGGAATTATTATGTCAGTGTTTTCATGCATAGTCTTCCAGGCAGCATTTTCTCAGGTGTCATCCTAAGTACCAGAATGGGTGCTTTCCAGGCCCTGCATTTGTATCCTTTTGCTTTCCCAAACCAGAATTATAACTACTGTTTTTATTATTTTTGGTGTATAGTTCCAAATTCCCAAAGGATTCCACTCCTTCACTCCCACCCCACCATCATTTATCATGTTTTTCAGTCTTGGTATGTCAATCTTGTTTTTGTGTATGGAGCCTGAAAGTGCAAATGCGTTCACAGATTTCCAAGTGATGATGGTGTTCTTCAGCAGTGGTTTTCACAATAACTCATGCCTCCATTGTACAAGCTCTTGACAATGTGAGGAGTACTTGCTGAATAGCAGAACTAGTAGCTGCTTTTGCCTTGCATATTTGTATAATTTTGAAGGGATTTGGGTAGTAATGCTTAGGGACCTCTGCTTTAGAAGATGGGTTGTAGAGTAAAACAAACTTTGAGAACTTTACCTACATTTTGATCAGCTTTTAAAATATGTAAAAACAGTAAGGTATTGCTGTAATGAGATATAGTAAGGCTTAAATTACATTTGACAGCAGGAGAATAAATTTTAATAATGCAAATGTTTAAGGGATGTCTTATTGAAAGTGTATTAGGTTATGTGGTCTTACTGTATAATTCAAGCATATCGTGCCTGCTTTTTTTTTCCCTGAAGATGTAAAAGGAGATGCTTTTTGCTCTTAAAAGAAAAAAGTATTTCTTAGAAGCTTTGACTGTGTACATAGGATGACTATATGTGGGCAGGTGAGATTTAATGCATGAAGTAGCAACATCCGTAGTTGAAAGAGTTAATGAGTAGTTGTTGTCCTACATAATGATAGGCTAGTACCTCCCAAAAACTCCACCACAGTAGGAATAGAACATCTGCAGGGTTCCTCCCCACCCTATACGGGCTCTTGGTACTTGAGGTTTAAGACTTCGCATTCATTAAAAGAGGTACTTTAGGCTGTTACGGTGTTGGTCTGTTAAAATTTTACAAGCTCCTCTTTGGCACTGTTGAAAGTTACCTAGCATTAAAGGCCCAAATTGTAAATATAACTAAAGGTAATGTTGCGACACAGGTTTTTATGAAATATGATTTCTTTTTATTTAGTTTTATTATTGTTCTGCTTAACTTTATAATTCATGCTAAAATACATATAGAACAGTCTGAACAAGGGAACTCTTTGAATTAAGAACAGTCTGTGCTTGCTGGGAGAGGCATAAGATCATTTTTAATGCTTTGTCTAAAAACAGATGAGATGTAGTTAAGTAGAATTCCTTCATCGTATATAAAATTTGTAAGTACTGCTGAAATTCAGTATTGTCAAAAGTACCACTGTTTTAAAACAAAATAGGACTTTTTGGTTTTATCATCCTTTGAGCATACAAGGAAGTGCAAAGATTGGACTGAAAAAAATTGGGGTAAAGTTATTAGGAAGCCCAAGACTTCTCTATTTCTTTTCAATTTTTAGGAATAGACCGTATTCCTTAGCTTTTGATTAATTGTTACAAAACTAATGAATGAATTCACAGTTACAAGATTTTATGATAGGCAAAACTTCTTAGGTAAACAATGCATTGGTATTTAATTCAAATTGCTTCCTATGTAGTTACCATGCATGTAAAAAATCATAAGTTCTGTTTGTGCTTGTATTTAGATTACTGTGCTTTTTTTTTATTTATTCAAGTGACGTAAGGTCTTGTACAATGCTAAATGGCTTTCTCATTAAGAAGACAGTGAAAGAAAAACTTGACGTGTGTGTGCTTCTCCCTGTCACATCTACAATAGTTGGGGTTGTATTTCTAGTACTAAGGTTTACTTGGGTGCAAAGAAGGGGTGTTGGGTATTAAGGGGTGCATAACCCTTACCTCACCAGTGCTATGTGCATTTCTCCTCCTGTAGGAGAGTTGGATCCTATCCTGCAGAACTTACAGACGGTTTCTTCACACACCTGTAGAGAAGATATATATTGCAAGAGCAATACTTTGTATTCTAATTTTTCCCTTTGCCTACTCACTTTGCTATTCAAAAGCAGTAATAGGTTGTCCTTCGTATCCTTGTTCTACAGATAGTGGTTCCCTGGCAGGAAGAGAAGGAAAAAAAAATTGAGAAGTCCACTTTAGGCTTACATTCTACAAGGAGTAATTCCTGATTCCACAAAAATGACTGTAAAAGTCATCAGTTTCAGTGGAATGGGAGCTCTAGAACAACATCAGCTAGTGTCCTGTCCCAGAGTTTTGTAGAGGGTCGGATTGTTCAACAAGTATGGGGTATACAAACCCAAAGAAGGTAAAAGCAACACCCAGCCTTTCTTCTAGAGTGGAGAGCATAGCAGAAATTCTTATGGTTAATGTTGCTGCAATAGGAATTCCTATGATTCTTAATTTCCATACCTGACACTAAGAAAAGATCTCTTTCCATCACCTTTCATTGCAGACAATGGTACTTTTTTCTAGCATGAAGAAATCAGTTTATGTAGCCCGTTCTCTTGTAGCATCTGTTGGAAAAGTTAAACAGGCCTTTATATATAATCCCTTGTCTATACATACATATATGAATATATAGAAGTGCAAACTTCTAAACAAAGCTGTCTTCTCTTTTTTTTTTATGTACATCTAAGTAAATTGTGAAAGGTTTGGAAAGTTGTATGGTCTGAGTGTTCTGCCAAGGTTTTCTTTCTCATTCCGTTTGGTTTTGGCAGGGAGAGGGTTGCTTGTTTTCCTGTGGTTCAGACTTTCATCATAGGTGAGATTTACATGACGCAAGCATTAATATAGAAGTGACTTCAGGTTACATTTTGAGTAGGAGTCCTTCGTGTCGATATTTTTTTCAGCTATTAAATGACAATGAGTAGGATGTGAGCAAGTCTTAGTTGATCCAGTTTGGCTAATCCCTAGTAGTGGAAAGGTGTGAGATGACTGAAGTAGAGTCAACTCTTGAAGGCATTTACTTTTGACACAGGAAATCCTCATAAATTTCAGTACGTGGTTGGACAGGTACTTGTTTGTTCTTAAATAATGTGTCAGTATTCTGAAAATAACTGTTTATAAAAAATTACCTTTTGTAGTTATGGAGTGTTGCTGTGGGAACTGCTTACAGGAGAAGTTCCTTACCGTGGCATTGATGGCCTTGCTGTGGCTTACGGAGTTGCTGTCAATAAGCTTACTTTGCCCATTCCATCCACTTGTCCTGAACCATTTGCAAAACTAATGAAAGGTATCTATGTTGTTTCTTCCTATGTATTTAAATAATTATGGTTTGGGGGTATGTATCCTTGTCTGTAATAATCATAGGAGTTAAAATAAACACCTTATTTGATAATGCAGAGCATACAAAAGTATTTTGTTCTTTTTTTTTCACAGCAGTCTGGTATTACAGACAATTGAATGTGTTTCTGAGCAAGTCATACGGTATTACGGTATACCACTTTGCTTTTCAGTGGTGACAGAGTACATTTTTTCTGTTTATGGCTCTATTTTTTACTTATTTCTTTTTACACTCAAATTGCATTAGTTTTCATAAAATACATGATATACTACATGTCAATACAAGGTAAATACGACAAAATCCCAAGGGGAAGAACTGCAAATGGCATTTTTATCTCATTTTTTTTCCGAGTGTCAAAAAAATGTTTTTGAAATATTCTGGAGAGAAATAAATGTTGCTTGCTAATGGTTATTTCTTCATGTGTAATGAATTTCTTTACCTTTTGATAAGTATCGCTTGTATGCAGTACTGCTAGTTTTGCTATTTAAGATCCTAAAGATAGAGATGAAAAAAATCTGGCTATAAACAAAAACAGGCCTCTAAATGCAGGTATGTAGATATAGCTTTATGAACATGGAAATAGGAAAGCCTTGCAGATGAAGGTAATGTATTATATAACTTGAAGTACGGTAGCAAATACCTTGAAATTTAATTTAGTTCTTCAGAAAGGCCTATGTATTATTAAGTACTGATGAGATTCTAATAAATTCTAGAATGCTGGGAGCAGGACCCTCATATCCGCCCATCGTTTGCCTTGATTCTTGAACAGCTTACTGCCATTGAGGGGGCAGTTATGACGGAAATGCCTCAAGAGTCTTTCCATTCTATGCAAGATGACTGGAAACTGGAAATTCAGCAGATATTCAATGAATTGAGGACCAAGGAAAAAGTAAGTTCATATTCCTGTTGCATGGCAGTAAAGGAAGGGTATATGTTTGTGATACAGCAGATTTGAGCTTTTGAGTTGTGGTTTATCAAAATAGTACTATAAACCTGATTTAGTTGCAGAGACACACTTGAGAGGATAAACTACATGGAGGAGAGGATTTACTCTCATTAAAACTGGGTATTAATTTTGTTTCTTATTTTTGTTGGTGGATGTACTATTCTTAAATTCCATTAATTCGTTTCTGAACAGTATTTTAAGATAGAACTAACTGTATTGTAGCAAGCTTACTTAAGAAAAAAAGGTTTGATTACTGGTTTCCTCAAATTTCAGGCAAGGTTGCTTTTCTTCTTTCTTTTGTTATAAAAACAATACAGTCTTGAATGCTGAGGCTGTTGTTAGAAGTACTTAAGTTGAAGTGAAATGTTAAGTGTGACAGAAAGCATAATGTTATTATAATAACTGGGGGTTATCATGTGAATAGGTCATTCAATTCCAATGATTGAAAAGGCAACGTATCCCCATCTGCTTTCCCAAAGAAAACAGCTTGTAGATCCGTAAATGTGGCATGTACGCTTTTTAGCATGTTATCTTTTTCTGAATATTTAAGTGCATCACCTATCAAACAAACCAGAGTTTATTTACCCCTTACCTAATTTTTATAACCGCTGCAAATTTTCATGGTTTTCTTTTTTGTTCTGTAAGTTTAATATGCTAATAACTGTGGGTAAAGAGCAGATTTTTTTTCCATGAGGTCACTCTGTTAATAGCTCCATTTAATGTAAACTTCCTAGTTATGATTATACTTTTGAGCTATAGTAGCTGGCCAGTCTGTTCCTTTTCCATTTTATTTAGAAACTAGGGTGATACCAAATACAAAAATTCACACAGCTGAGCAAAATAATTTTATTAACAAATATTGTCTTAATTAGCTAGACTTGTATCCTACTTAAAAAGAAGAAAAAAGGTTTTAGATCTTTTTAGATCTCGTTTTCTTATAGGCATGCTGACTGGCCTTAATTATATTGTTCTTTAATTTTCATTGTTAATGAAGCTATATATCAGCCAGTGCACTGTTTTATGTGTGCTGTCAACCTGGCAGATGAATAGTTGCTTACCATCCTATTTACCTATTATCTATCCTGTTTTATTTTTTCCCCCTCCTGAATCTCATTAAACATTAAGGTCACCAATCCAGAATCCTTTGGCTGTCTCTCTTCAAAACTCTGGGGTGCAGCTTCTGAATCTGTTAGTCTTCATGTTTTGCTTTCAGCAGCTGCTAGTGAACATTCTCTTCAGTTGTTGGAATGAAAAGCTTTTCATCCTGTTACATGGCTGTATCATGTGGCTTCCTTTCCAAAAAGGGAAAAGCCGTTTTCTCTCTTCTTCCTGAACAAACTTAAATTATTGATCTTTCAGTATTGTAGTTCATGAAATCTTCTTGCCAGATATAAGATTAGGTCCGCTTTATACTCATGAATCAGTGAATCAAGTTTCTCCTGTTTATTATCTAGATTCCTGTTACTGATCTTCTTTACATGTTCTCATATTATGGTATGTTCATGCTAAATGAGCCCTCACAATTAGTTCTGTTTGTCCTCTCCTTTAGTTACCTCAGCATGTTTCTTAATCACCATGAGGTTTATATTTTCCTTTAGACATCTTGATAAAGATACCAGCTGGAATAGGCCAGTTGTCTTTTCCAGTCACTGTTAGAAACACTTGTAACAGACAGGGATTTGTTTTTTGCAGGGTTCTTGCAGTATAATTATCGTCCGGTATGTATCATTATTTTTCATTAAGTAGTAGTAGGTGAGGAAGAAGAGAACTGAGATACAGGGACTTCCAGAAGAATTTTTATGAAACTTTTAAACTTTGATACAATCAAAACCAAAACTTGCATCTTGCAAGTCACTGTCAGCTGTCCATGACCCTTGCATCTTCTCACCAAACGTCACAAAAGCCATTTATGGGCTAGTGCCTGCTGGTGGGCCTGATCTTACGGATCCCCTGTGGTAATATAAGTGCGTTTGGTTATCACAATTTGTTGATCACCACTAAGTTCATAGTGTCCTCAATAATAATCTTCCTTCTTTCCGATCTGCATTTTCCTCTGCCCTCTGGTTTTCCCTCTTCCATTTTGCTTCACAGACCTGGACATGTTTATCTGCATGGTCCCCTCTGTCTGCAACAGGTATACGGATTGCTACAGCTGGGCTACGTGCCTCTCTAGCTGTCAGTTTTCTTCCTTTCCAGATGAGTTATAGTACCTCTATGGAGACTAAAGGCTCCTTTTTACTTACTGTGGGGTCACCAGCCACTGCCAAAACCTGCTGTAGGGCCTAGCTGTTTTCCTCCCCTCCAGCAACTGCTCAAACAACCATTTTCTCCTTTTTACTGTGGGAGTAATTGTTATGAGAACAGGCATTCCCATTCATGTTTTTGTTTGTTTATTTTCTGTAGTCATTAGTCAATTATGAGATTTTTCTGCTGAAGGAAACCTCACTGACCAAATTAAGCTGAGGATTAGATAAGTTAGTGCAAAGCTTTCTGAGAAGAGTTGTATTTTTGGTGTAAAAGTGAATTACACTTAATTAGGGAGGGAAAAATATAAAATGAAACTTACTTCTCATCTGCCAAATTAAATGCATCTCCAAAGGCATCTGCCCTAATTAGGTAAACTTGTTAAAGAATGAAAGCATGTAACTTTGACTTAAACAAGGCTTTCAGAAGTTTGTGCTTATTTAATTTGGCACATTATCAGTTTTACTGACAGGTACTTGGGAGAAACTCACGTCTCTGAAGTATTTATAATAATAAAATGAAGAAACAAAACAACAACAGCCCTGTATGGAGTCTTATTCCCTGTGCAAGAGGAACTTCTATAGCTGGAGGAATTTCCTCAAGGGCTTGCTCTAAATGAGTGATGGTGACACCCACTCCAGGAGATCACAATCTTTTGATGAGCATTCTTGAGCAACTTAAATATAGAACTCTTTCCTAGCTTCCTTATAATGGGTGTTTTAATTGTAGAGTGGTGTAGAAACATTGCATAACTAATTGCAATAAGTCTATCTTTAATTAGTTTATTTGGAAAAGAGTAAATACTAAAACCCTCAATGAAGAAACACTTCCATTTTCCAGATTGTCTACCTTTTCAGTATCTTTTCCTTGTAACCTGGAGCTTTATGTAACCTGGCTTTGAGGACAAGATGTGAATAATCATCAATATCTCCTAATGCTTCATAGTAATAAACATATTTTCTATTTAAAATCTGAAGTACCTTTATTCTAAATTTGAAGTCATGTGGCTTCTGCTTCCAATCCTTGTTTTAGTTTGTCCAGTTTTGACTGAACAGGAGAGGGAGGAAAGTGATAATTTGCAGTAATTTCTAAACTGTGATCAAATTCCTTTTCTAAAAAACAAACAAACAAAAAAAAATAAAACTTGCTGGCATGAAGACAGGCTCCTTTGAATTCCCAAGAGACATAATTACCTTTTGCCAAGGTGTGTATGTAAAGCAGATTGGATTTAAGAGGGGGAGGGAAAAAAAAAGATAAAAAAAAAAAAAATTCTGTTGAAACAAGCTCACTTAAAATTAGCAAGGCGCATGAAATGTGTCAATCATTTAAATTAAATTTGAAAACAGTGATAAGCAATGTGTATGTTAGTTGTAAAAGAAAAAAAAAAAACCTTTCAGAGGAACAGATACTTCTCGCTGAACCAGAGTTCGATTCAGTGCTAACCTCTTTTTGACATCCATAGTCTTTTAGGCAAGAACAGAGTTTTGGTGGTTTTTTTCTTCCCCTTGAAAGTACCAAAGTGATACTGTCCAGAAACTACCTTACTCAAAGAAAAGTGGGAGATGAAAGAGGAGAATATTTGTTTTATGCTTTCGGTATTTTAATAAAAGCTCGGCATAAGATAAGGGTTTGTGCTAGCATATGACGTTGGTAGATACTGATGACCAGAAGTAGGCAGTCCGCTCTTAAAATAGAAGACTGTACAATGACAAATGAAGGAATTTTAAGTAGGGGGAAAAAGATTATTATATATCTAGAACTTTTAGCATAATCTAATTTCTAATTTTTTTTTTCAATTGAATTTTGATTTCAATCCAGGCAGAATGTACACAATCGTATGTTAAAATGAAAACAACTCTCTAGTGAGAAACATAGGGTATCAATCACATTGTAGCTTCTCCTTTACTCGTAGTCTCTTAAATTTCAAATATATTTATAACAAATTTTGTAAGTTGAAGATTAAGATAGCTGTAACGCTACCATCTTAAAGTTGTTTACCCTTGAGAATTTATTTACACTGAAAATTAACAAGCTTCCTCACTCTTGGGGCAGGAGAGGGGGGAAGAGGGAGGGCAAAAGAACAACTATTTCATGGGTTTAATAGTTGGAGAGCCCATGTGGTGTAATTCAGTGGTTAGTCGTTTGATGTTATACAGATACCTGCTGGATTTTAATTAAGAAACAGCTGTCTTCTGTCTTATGACTTCGTTTATCCTATTACACTAATTTTCATTCATTATAATACTGATTGCTTTTCCAGATAGAAAAGTTTTACCTAATACGTGGCTGAAAAACAGGAAAGGTTAGGAAAACTGAGATAAATGCATTCACTTGTGTCTTCGTCAGGTCATTCTTTTTTGTTTAGTGTGTAGAAGAAACTCTCATGCAATGAGAGAGTCTCTGATGTGACGCAGTTAGAGCACACTTTCTGCTAGGCTGTAAGTTGATAATCTTTGGTTGGTTATATTGTTTCCATTGCAAGCGCTTACCTAGCTTAAGTAAAGTGACTCAAGTTAAATGCTTGAAAGGAAATCTGTATCATGCTTGTTTGTGTCCCGATGCAGAATCTTGGCTTATGCAGAATGGAGGATGGTCAGGTCATATGTGCATGTGAAATATATATAGTGCATCATGAAAACAGATAAGAAAGTACAACCTTTCTACACTTGACATTTCATTTAATACAGCCTTCACGTTGTTAACTTAGTTTCACTTGTGTAAATCTCATTTTCAGGAGCTTCGATCACGAGAAGAGGAGTTGACAAGAGCAGCTCTTCAGCAAAAATCTCAAGAAGAACTACTTAAGCGCCGTGAGCAACAGCTAGCAGAACGCGAGATTGATGTACTGGAGCGTGAACTAAATATCATGATATTCCAGTTAAATCAAGAGAAACCCAATGTAAAGAAGAGGAAGGGCAAATTCAAAAGAAGCCGGTTAAAACTTAAAGATGGGCACAGAATTAGTTTGCCTTCAGGTTTGCAGTTTTTTTCTAGTTCACAGTATATATTAAATATGCAGGCTTCAATTCCGTGGTTAAAATTTTCAGTATTGGACACTATTTTAATTCATTTCTACACTCTTCTATCCTAATAGTGCACAGGATTTGTAAGATTTTTTTTTCTTAAAAGAACCACTTTCACATGTTGTATTTTGTGGAGTAGTCCTTACTTCAATTAGAAGAATCTTTCACCTGATTCAGATAGAAATCCTTTGAATCCAGAGGAAAAGCAAATCAGGAGGGAAAGTCAAAAGATTTGAGGCTGATCTGAAGTTCAGATTTTGCTGTCATTGTGTTGATAGAAAAGTACCTTTTTATTACATCACAGAACTTTCTAAAATGATCAAATATTACTGTTTGCCTTGAACTTGCCAATACCTAGTGGAAAAAGCAGTTCATACAGACAAAAAATATAAGGAGGTCCAAATCTGTTGCAATACCACTTTTGCAATGGTGGTAGAAGGTCAGACTGTTCTATTGTCAGGGACTGTTCGTTTCACCTTATTAATGCTGCCACACGATGGCAATAGAGAAACTCGAGCTTATGCCTGTGATTGGCAAGTCTTCACGAGTGGTATTGGTGTCAGCGAGCTGTTTCTTTCAGTGGTTTCTAGGTCTGTCAGTTTATTGCTAATGCAGTGAGTAACTAATTCCATGTTGTCACAGCACGGACTGAATCATACACCTGGAAGCTGAAAAGAGACGTGCATGAATATTTAGAGCAGTTTCAGCTCTAGTGAATACACTTATTTTACCTACTTTAAAAATGATAATAAAAACAATAACAAAAAATTCACACTACAGACTCCTAGGCAAGCACGTCAACTTCTTCAAAACCTGTTTTCAGATGTTGCTTTAGGCTGGATCACAAGCTTAAACTAAACATTTGTTGTTTTTTTTTTTTTCCTGGCTTTGCCCATTATTTAATTTGAAAAAAGTGAGAAACAGTTTTTCCAGAATAACACTTAGTTCTTTGTTGTCAAGAATCATTCAAATGAACTTGTCCTTGAGGCAGTTCTGTTGTAACAATAGCATACAAACTAATCGCATTGTTGATGGGAATTAGAGAAGAGCATATGGTCAAACTTAATTTCATAACATTTTTCCTGCTTTCCAATATTTATTTTTAATACATTGGTAGAAATATTTCAAATTCTGTATTTTGGTGTTTTGTCTGATGTGTTGATGTATGTGACTTCTTTGTTGATGCTACCTTTTATGTTGTACATAAATCACGTATTAAAAAGGAAAAAAAAAGTCAAGTTTCATTGCTGTGGAGAGTGCCCATCCTCTGTCTATGTAATTCAAACATATACCATGTTTAACAGCAGTATTAGCACAAGCAGTCACCTTTGCTTAATGATCATCTCGGAATTATCTGAATCTAAACTTTGAAATGTTCATTGAATGTTGATTGGTTTGAGATGAAATACTGCAGTATGTCTGTTTAGCTTTTCTTTCCCTCTGTGACAACCAAAAAGATTGAATGATGGCTTGCCATCTGGATATGTCTCAGTTTGGGTCCAGCTGGATGTAGCTACTTTTTTTTTTTTTTTTTGCATTACTGCAAACCTATCAGATAGAGTCTGTGAAGGTATGAAATCCTACCTGTTTGGCTCAAGATCTAAATTGTTACATTAAGGGTCAGAGTTTGTCAGCGTTTTTAGTATGAACATCTCTTGTGCAGTCAAGTCTAATTCACTATATACTTTAATGGGTTTAAGTAGTACAGCGGTATAATCTCCTGAAGATTCTTTACTTAAAACATTAACACTTTTTTAAAAATTCTCTCTAATAGATTTCCAGCACAAAATAACAGTGCAGGCATCCCCTAATCTGGATAAGAGGAGGAGTTTAAACAGTAACAGTTCCAGTCCATCAAGTAGCCCCACAATAATTCCTCGTCTTCGAGCTATACAATGTAAGTCTCCAATATTTCCGTTTGTTCACTTGGTCAATAAAGAATGTTTGTTTTATATACTCACTGAAACACTGGTGGTAGGATCAGATTTCAGACAGGTTTCTGATTTCCAGGTCACTTAACTTGTTCTAACTTTTGCAAGTTGTTGTTTGGTGAAAGGGATAATCTTGCTAAAATGCTTACTAACTTTCAATAATTCAAAATTATTATGAATGCTTTGAATCATATATTTTCTTAATAACTTCAGTAACTCATTTGTAAACTGATGTGGATAAAACAGTAAAGAATCAAAATTGATAATAGCAAAAGGGAAAACATCATGTTTAGAACCCATGTAAAACAGAAAACAAGCTTTTATTAGATTTATTAGAGTTGCAAAGTTAAATCAACTGTGGACTGTCAAAAAAAGTTCAGAGAATGTGGCAGTCTTGTAAAGTAGAAAGGCCAAAGAATCGACCACTAACTCACCTTGCTCAGGAGAAAAGAAGTAAGCTGTAAGCAAATACAAAAAAAAAAAAAAAAATAAAGAAGGAATCTTACACTAGTTTTTTTTTTCTGCAGACAAGGTAAAGAATCAAAAACAAAACTAATGGTGCTTGTGTTTGCAGGTCTACGTTATTCCCTGTATACTGATGCCAGAAGGGAATCTGTTTAAGCTAATGTAGCGGAGGTAGCAGTTACGAATTTGGAAGTAAACTTGTCATATTGTTATAGTAAAGCCAATGCTTATATTTGGGAATGCCAAATTCCCAAAGAATTTTGGGAACGTAGAGATGGGTTGCTTTTATACTTTTTAATCTGTTGTGTGAAGTAGATTGTCTGATTATCCATATTTGAAATGGAATGTCACATGAGAGGAAAAACCTTCCAAGTTTCTCTCTTTATAAAACCAGTGGAACACAATTCAGCTTATTGCTTATGGATGGTGGCTGTCTGGCATTGCCAGAGTAGTTTCCTCTGAAGGAAATTATTTGAGAATCTGGGCTGTAACAGAGATGATTGAGGAGGAGAAATTGAAAATTCTTTTTTATTTGAAACCAACCTGAAACTTTGTTTAAAAGTTGAATAGAAACTACATCTCTTTTATTGTTTGGAATATCTATGCTTTATGCAGTCTTTTTCATTAATTACTGTCTAAAGGTAAAATAGTGTCTTTTCTGACAATAGTAATTCACTCCAGTATTTGCTGAACTGTAACTCATAGAGTTTCCTGGCCAAAGACTGTTACTACCCATATATTGTGAGTAATGGAAAGAGGTGGACAAACCCCATCTTGCTTTTCTTAAAGAAAATTTAAGATTGAAGCAAAGTGCATTTTTGGTGTTTTTTTTTTTCCCAAGAAGTTAGCTGATGCAGTGTTTATAATGGTTCCTCCCACCTCTTCGAAGTGTTGTGGCTGTGGTGGTTTTCCTTGCTTTTTTGTGGATTTTTGTTTTTGTTATCTTTCTGCAGTAAGAAAAAAGGTTTTCTGTTTATGAAATATCATAATTAAATATAAACAAGAATGTCTTGTTTTATCTTTGGTTCTCCTTGCTCTGCATGGAAGTTGGAAATGAAGCAAGTTTCAGGTATTGGCACAGAACTCAGGGGTTTTCTGTTTGTTTTTAATTCATAGTCTGTGCATAGCAGTGCCAGTCTAAATCCTAGCATGTGTGCTACGTGCCACTGGAGATTTTTTTTTTTTCTTTGAGCAGGCATTGGTATTTGTAGGACTAAAACATACAGGACAACATAAAGGCTCTCCTTTAAAAGAAGCACTCTTCTACTTTTGAATGTGAATCCCTAGGCTTTACCTAAAAGCTTATCAGATCTATCAGGAGTATCTAGGTGAAACAATTTAGCTTCCACACCCATCTGCACCTGTGCAAAATAAATTTTCTTTCCCACAATGTTTTATCTTGATTTCACTTCAAAGTGTCTTTCTTTCAAGAAGACTTACTCAAATACAGGTGATTTGAACAGGCATTTCTAACAATTGGTTGCTTGATTGCTTTGCTTTGTCATCAGAGATTCTAACTTCCAAATCTAAATGCTTTTTATTTTAAAATAAAAATCTAGTCAATTTGTAAATCTTGTCATAAAACCAAATTCAGCTACTTCTGAAAGCTGTTTGAATTGGGAAGGAGAACCTGTAAGATATACATTCCATAGGCCCCAGAATTACAGTTGAAATATGGGAGTTTAAAGAAGGCAAGTAGTCTGTTTTACTACACAAGAAGTTGAACTGGTGAAAAGGTGTATGGTGAGGGAGGAGAATACTCTGCAATGGTGCAGGAATGGCAGAAGACCTGGCATGTAAATGACTGCATCATTAATTATGCTGTTATAACAAGCTAGGTTGTTTTTCTCTTATGTCTCCATCATAGCTGTGAGTGTGCTACATTGATAGCAATTTACTTCTCCAGTTGGCTGCATACCAAAATGTACTTTCTTGGGACTGGTCCTAGAAGGAGGACCCTGTAAACCTTACAGTAAAAACCCTCTATCAAAAGATGCTTAGTGCCTTTTTAGACCCAGACTTTATGACCAAAGCTAAAAATATAAGAAGGGAAACAGATCCCTGTCTGAAACCAGCTTGACTAAGATTTCTACTACATTCTCTTAATTTTTCCTCAGTGATTCCCAAAACAGATACACACACAACTAATGGCCGAAGAAACAGTGTATATGTGTACCAGCAAGATGTAGATATCACAAGTGAATATGAACTTCCCAGTGAGGTTATGAAAAAAGGCAAGATTTTATTATGTTTCAAAGGTGCTGGTTCTGTTAAATTTCACAGCTGACCTGAAGTGACAGACTAAGCATTTAATGAAGAATTGACACTAAAAATATGATCTGTTTGGATTTATTGAGAAAGAAAGCATTAATCTTTCTCACATTGGAGTATCCTGTTTCATTTGATAACAGTTGTTCCACAGCATGTATTTTCTTCATTGGAATTTAAGTGCTCAGTCTAATTCACTTGTCTGAATTACCTAAATATAAGGCTCTCAGTTAAAGGAAGCATGGAGAATATGATCATATTGTGGCTTTGTCTTTAATTTGGGTGTCTTCTCAGCTCATAAATTACTTTGCTTGCTTGCTCATCTTTTTGCTTTGCTGCAGCTTTCGTGGTGGTTTTTGTAAAAGAAGAAAGTCTCAAATTTTGTTTACTCCTCTTTGTGTTACTGTGTCAGAATGATTTTGCAGTAAAGAAAAGAGTTCTGTCAAAATATTTTATTTTTTTTAATAAAACTGCTTGCATGGTTTTTTTTGTAGAGTCTAGTTTTATTTTATTTTTTAATCCAATCTCTAGTAACTTCAGATGAAAGTAACAGAACCTGGGGAAGGAGTACAACTTATCACCAAGAAGAGTTTGAAGATGCGAAGAGAAATTTTAAAAAGAGAGGTTGTACATGGGGACCAAGTTCAGTTCAAACAAAGGATCGTGCAGATTGTAAGGACAAGTATGTCTACTACATTTTGTTTGATAATACTAAGTGTCCTTGGAAACTGAATCACTAATGTAGGTAGCGAGCAAGTTCTGTACTCTATAGTTGTAGCCAAAACTCAGTCCTACACTTTCTTTTTACTTTAGGAACTATAATAACGATGAGTAGCTCTCCCAAGTAGAGTTGAGGATAAAATGTTTACTTGTCTTAATGTTTTTGTGGCTCTTATTTATAACCCTTTATCTGTAGTTTTTGAGACTTAAACCATACTGGCATGCTGAACTACTAATGCATACAAGGCGTTCATGGCTTCTCTGTCTTTCTCGCCCTTCCTCAGACTGGCTTGAGGAACTGCAAGCATAGTAACCAGTGGGCTCTTCCAACACAATTAAGTAAGAGTGACTTTGCGTACCTGAGACACAGTGCACACGAGCAACACTGTTCACACTGACAAACATAGGGTGAAAGAGTTCTAAAACTCAGTTGAACGTGTTTAGTTTTCTCTCATTGCTGAAAACAGGAGGTTAGCTGTTTTCTAATAAGAGAGCTCCTTTTGCATCTAGCATGTATAATTACTTTAATGCATCTTGTTTTGTGGAGTCATACGCGCATTTACCTGGTTGCTAACCTGGTTGGTTCCAGACCATCTATTGAAACTGGCTTTATGATATTTTTGTTTCTTTGAAAGTCACTATGTATAATAAATTTCTGTTATTTGTGTCAGTTTGAGACGGTGAACATGTTGTCCCAGTTTTCACCAACTTTTGTTCATTAGGTAGCCAAGGCCTATTTTTCATTGTTTTCCTTTTTAAGCTATTATGCCCTGAAATATTCATGTTAGAATAAATTCCTGATCCTAAGTCATATATCAATTTATAGTCATATGACCGTGCTATTTATTACCTTTTTTTATACTTTGGGAAGCTTTACTGTTTTCAAGTTACGTACTACATGTTTGTAGTTTAAAGAGAAAGATATTGTAGCGCTTTTCTGTCAAAGTATGTATAAGGATGATATCTTCTGTAATATCAAAATAACTATCATTATTTCAGAATAAGACCCCTTTCAGATGGCAGCAACCCTTGGTCAACCCTTGTAATGAAAAATCAGAAGGGTGTTCCTTTAGCTTCACTATTTGTGGACCAAGGTAAGAGCTATTTTTGAAAAAGTGGAAGTTGCAATATGATAGTGTTAAGTCTATCTTCAGTGGTATAGAGCCCATTGTTCAAGTTCCTCAAGGATTATGCAGATTATTAAGAGTTGTCATGCTACAGATACTATTCCTATGGGGGGAAAAAAAAAAGAACAAAAAACAAACCTATCTATAACAAAAATAAGTGGTAAAATCTTTACCTTTCCATCATTAGCAGCTAACAAATAGATACAGGTTTGTGAGGTCTGCTCTATCACAGATTTTTTTCCAAGTTTTTGAGTTAATAGGCTGATTTGTGTGTTAGGTCAGTGCTGCAGTCACTGCTTTATAGCTTCTTTTGTAAAGAAATACCCAAATCATTAACTGTCTTGACATTTAAATGATCATTAATGACTTTTTTTTTAATTGTTGGGGGCTTCTGCATAGGCAGGGAAAAAATGCGGTAAGTTAAAACCTGTAAGCCATGATATATTTCCAGATATTTGTTACATGTTTTTTTTTAATGATGGTTATTCTCTAAATTTTCATGAAAAAATAGGTGGATTTTAAATCTCGGTCATTTAGGCAACGCTTTGGGATTTACAGGAAATCATAAGGAAAAATCAGGGACATAATAGCATTTAATATAAGCAAAATGTTGCTTTTTATGTCCATTCCTGTAGTGTGCTGTACCTATACAGTATTCATAATCATTTTCATGCTTGCACATACTTTCTATAACACAGATTCTCTTAACTGAGAAAATAAAGTTAACTATCTGAGAAGACTTACTGTCATGGGGGGAGAAACCCAACAAACTGTGATATAACTTGGTGTCCATAGCATCTGGTAGATGTGCACCAGCTGGAAGTGGGAATGGCGAGCTGCTTGGACACTGCTTTTCTTCTTAGAAAAAAGGCATTTTCATCTTCCTGTATAGTGGTAGGGGTATAAAACAAGGCATCACAGATAGCAATTTTAAAGTTTTATTAGCTTACTATTAAACCCCTACACACAGAAGGTTATACAAGTTTACATATTTGCATTTCAAATATTTCCATGTTTACTCTCTACCGTTCAGTAGTTTACAATGGAATAACACGTGCAAGTCAAATTCCACCTTTCTTTTTATTTGTCATTAGATGTGAAATGTCAAATTTGCTCTTTATTTTAGATCACCATGACCTAATGAATTAATTGGAAAAATTCAATGGATTTTGTAACGGGGCTCAATTGGAAGTGTTGTAAAGAAACTGTTGCAGATCTCATCTCTCAGTTTGTGTATACTAAATCACTTTACAGTAATGTATACACAGGAATATTTTTCATGTTGTTTGAAAAGCACTACCAAAGCTGTGCAAACACAATATCTGCTTTTCAACTGTGGTGTAACTTTTGGAAGATATATTTTGCCTTTTTAAAAATAAAACTCAGTCTTCCAATTCTGGAAAACACAATTTCTTCACAATTAGCTTATGTACTCAGGAAGATTGGTTGCAAATTTCTTCTACTAGGGTTTGCTTTTGAGTTGCTGAAAGTATGATATTATAGTGAAATGGTTCTTCTGCTATTTTAAAGACTATCCAGAGAATTTGAAAAGCTTAGGCTAAGGATGTGTTTCTGATTGTTACAATGTGAGTCTCTGAACTTCTGACCACATCTAAAGGGGGTATACGGCGTATCTCAAGATTAATACTTGCAAGTAATAGAAAATCCTATTGTACATATGCAGGCATGCATAACAGCTGAATTGTATTCTTAAAGTATATTGTAATGTTTTTAGGTGTATGTACTGATAAGAGACTTCTTCCTGAAGGTTTGGACAGTAAAAGACCAAAGCCAATTAAGTTGCCAAATCAGGCCTATATTAATCTACCTCTTTGGAAGGATGATCAAGGGGAGAATACACCAGAGCAAGAGAGCTTTGAAGAAGGAACCTCTGCTAGTTCTACAAATAGTACTCCTCAAATGACACCTACAAACAGTCTGAGCAGAACGATGCAGAAAAAGAAGACTGATTCGGTGCTTTATGGGTGTGCAGTCCTCCTTGCATCTGTTGCCCTGGGCTTGGATATTAGAGAGTTGAACAAATCGCAGGGTCCAGAGGAGCTCTTGCCTAAAGATGAGAAGAAGAAACGTGATGGACTATTTCAGCGTGCTTCAAAATTTCGCAGGAGTGCCAGCCCTACAAGACTGCAGTCCAAGAAAGAGGAAACAAGTATTCCATCCTTAAATCCAGCTGTAAATACTGTGAATCTTCTGTCTATGCCCTCCATTTCCACAAAATGCCTACTTCAGTCTGACAGTGAAGATGCATTTATAAGCAATGTGCTTGGTGATTGCAATCCACGGAGTTCTAATGATAACTTTTCATCTGAAACTTATGAAAGTAAGAGAGAACAGAGAATACAGCTGGCTCCTAACACAGTTTCTACACGATTAAAAAATCGGCCTTTCAATCTGTGTCTGCAACAAGAATCTGAAAATGCGCCAAATGATTCCTCAACAAAGTTACGTGTATTGGGTCACAGACGAACCTTATCAGATGGGAACAATTTTCAGACCACAGGTGGGTAATTGAGAATTTCAGATGTGGGGAATTGTTAAGTATAGAAACAGAAAACATACGGAAACTAACTGTTTAGTAATGAGTCACTAGATCTTTATTACATTGTCAAGTGTTAGCTCACCGATCATAACTGTATGTGGGTAAGTCCTCAGTGTCTGAACCCCGTGTTAAGCTACCTGCCTTGGAATAGGATCCTATTACATTGTTGGTATTGTGAAGGTTTCACGGGAAAAGATGCTTTATTTTTCTCAAGTATTGCAAAAATAGGTTTTACTAGTCTTCTTATGTCAGTGATAACCTGCTCTTTGTGAAATGTACAATGGCAGCATTATTTCACAATGGTGAAATAAATTGAAGTTACGTTGTCAGCTGCGTGCATTATGTGGTTTGGGGACTTCGTGAGACTGAGAAACATATACTTGTTTCACAGTCTGTGTAAGTGAGGAAATTCTCATCATTTTGACACTGCACATTTTTAACTTCAAGAAAAGCAAATCTGGTAAGTTTTGAGTTGCTTGCTTCACTTAGGAATTGTGTCACATATTCCACAAATCCTTAAGTTGTCAATAAAAATAGAAGCAGAGAAAAAAAAGTCTTTAAATTTGCTTACCATGTCAATGGATAAGTTCATGATTAATGACTTTTTGAAAATAACAGAAGTTCTGAATTTCAATAGTCATGTTCTGTAGTGGCCTAAGTGTAATATTCTTTATGGTACTCTATGCGTATGTAATTATTCATAATAACTTGACAAATCTGGGGGACTGTATTCCACCATTAACATTCATCCAATTAGTGGGTGTTTAATACTTCCTCTTTCTTTTGTAACAGTGAAATATAAATTGTTATGGCCTGTAGCAGAAAGTATAGATGGAAGAGTTAGTTGAGTAATGCTGATCCTTTCAAGAGATTCCCCACAAATGTATATGAGCCTTTTAATCTTTTTTGACCGGGGGGAAAAAAAACACACTAATGCTTATGGTAACCCAGTTTTACAAATGTCAACAAAATCAAGGAGGCACATGGTTTAAATTCTTTCGTTTGTGTGTTTGTTTGGCCTTTCCATTCCGCTAGCTAATGGATTTGCTTCAACCAATGATGTCTCCAAGTTGCCTATTCTGTCAGTTACTGGAACTCTACATTCTCCGTCTCTTCAACAAAGAAGCAATCACAGTGGTATTTCAATAGAAAAACAAAGAGCTATCAATATTATACCAAGGCCTCGACCTTCTTCTATAAGAAGTAAAATTGATTCATGGCAGATTATTCCACGTATTAATAAACCAAACTCTAAAGACCCTGAATGTTCAGAAGGCAAAACAGATCCAGATGTTAACTTCTTGCCAGATACTGAGGAAAGAACTAACTGCCACGTGCCTTCATTACTTGATATTGATGTGGAAGGTCAAAATAGAGACTGTACTGTACCTTTATGTAGAATGAAGAGCAAAACTTGCCGGCCATCTATATATGAACTGGAAAGAGAGTTTCTGTCTTAAGTGCCTTTTTAAAATGTTTGCTTTTTAAAGGAGAACAAATATAAAATTCTTGTCCATCTAATGCTTTGTGCTGCTGTTTTCTGATGTACTGTGACAAGTAGTACCAAAATTATTAAAATGGGCAGCTAATTAAGAAACTATAATAGGTGCCTTTTTCAAATATTCCTTGGAATCCCAACTAGTAATTCTACAAGCACAATGCTGCAAAATAGTTTTCTAGATGAAGTTGCTGAGCGTATTTTGAATGATTAAAATAACGTATCCACCTCCTTTTGCAGTGTCACATACATTTTCCTTCCTTTTTGAATCTTTTATTATTAGAAATTTAACTTTTGCACATTGAAAAACTGAACAACGTACAATAATGTTATATTCAGTCAAAAAGCGTTTCACATAAATGGGGATTATCCGCAGTTAGCCTCTAGGCCCTGTAGAATTTGGGAAGGGGGCAGGGATTAAGATGCCAGTGTAGAAGTTCACTCTATTAAATGCCTCGTTTCTTTTTAGACTGTTATACTGGAATTGGTTAAGGACCACCAGCTGCATTTGCAGTCTTTGTCCTTGGTTTTTGAGAGAACTTTCAACTGTGTGCACTAGTTTCTCCAGAAAGTTGTACTGCTTGTATAAACACTTAGGTTTCAGCCACCATATCAATTTGAGAGGGTAAACTTTAGTATTTTGATTGGATTAAAGGTATTTGACATACTTTCTAATGTGAAACAACATTCCTGGTAGGTAAGGATACACTGGAATGTAAATATTTGTACTCTTAACTTTTTGAAGATTGCAGTGTTTGCACTGAAAAAAATATTCTTGGTTTGGGATTTTTTTTTTTGCTTGTGATGGAGGGGGGTTGTGCACCCCTTTCTGCCCCCCCTCTTTTTTAAAAAAATAAATGCTGCACCTTGTATTGGGAAAAGTCGGTGGGGTTAAGGATGACTGTTTTCTGCTTTTAAGTGATATAACTGCATTTTACTGCACTCAGATTTTAGAGCAGTGAAAATGAATTAAATTAAACTGAAAAAAAGTAATATTACCTCAAGTTACTACTGATTGCCCAGTTGTTCATATTTAGGAATTAAAGGGCAGAAAGAGATGTTCTTAACTGTTTTTCAGGGACAGAAAGGTTCCAGGAAGTTCCAGGTTGTTAATTGTGGTGAGAGAGACATTTAACCTTGTTTTCAAAAAAAAAAAAAAAAAAAGTTTTTTTCAGTTTCACTAAGTGAATAAGTAAAACCAAGTGTACGGTCTACTTTGTCTCATGAATGCATTTCTAGAATTAAAGGAATATCCCTTATATTCCAGTATTTGAAATCTTAATTTTGCATATCATTTGACAAATAGTTTTCATAAATAAAGTTAGATCATGTTAGAATAAAACTACCATGTTCTCCTCAGAACGGTGTTTTGCTGAGGCCTTTGTTTTATATGTTCTTCTTTGCTCTGGGGTCTGGGATCTCAGTTGTTAAATAGAATACACAATTACGTAAAAGTTTCAAAGCAAAGGAATTAAAAAAGAAAGTTTCCATTCTAAGACTGGTATGCAGTATGCTGATTACCTTGAGAATGACGGATAAAATTGCACGTACAAAATCATGAATTCTTAATCATGCAGAGCAGAACACAGACGTGTAACTTCCCAGGTCTCAAAGTGAGAATAGAAAAGGATTTCCTTAAAGTATTATTTTTACCAAAAGTAAAGACATAACCACTAGTTGTCTGTAAAGCTAGGTGCATGCATAGCAGATTAAGTTATTACATTCTGTTCAAACATGTTTTTATTTCAGTAATCTTAGTTCATTGTCAACATGATTCAAGTTGCATGCTGTTCTTTGACTTTTCTTTAAACTCAATTTCATCAGACTACTTAGTAGATGAAATCTATTCCAATTATAATACAAAATGTTTTCATAAAGCAGTCAATTATGTAATGCACATGGATCAAATCTTAAATATAGTTTGCTAGCAGATTTATCTTCAGGGCATAATTAGAAATGTGAAACAATGTGTATTTCAACTCTTTCTTGATCAATTATTCCGATGCAACACTGAGAGAAAAGGAGTTGATTGTATTACATGTTTCTGAAGGAAGTATCTAGGTTTGGCTTTCTACAGGAAAATCTCAGGTGCTGAAGTAATTTTGACCTATAAACTTTTGTTCTCTACTTTAAAAGGTTTATATCACTGTGGAATTTTGCACCCTACATCTTGTAATCAGTAGTATCAGCATAAAAAGCCCCTTGTGGAATCTATTATTTTCACTTATCAGTGGCTTATCTCTTTTGTTATTAAACAGAAATTTCTATTTTTGTTCCGTGGATAATTTTGCATGAGAACTGCTCATATGTTATGACTGGCCTGGCGTATTATAACTAATTTAGAAATATGTATTCCACCTCTCATTCTGAGAGAGTTTAGGTAAGCCATCTCAAATGTGTTTCTTTTGTTATATAGCCTTTTTAAGCTATCATTGTTTTTCATAGTTTCATAGGCCAGTCTTCACTGAAATTAAAAAAGAGAAAAAACACTGCAATCATGGTTTAGCAGTCTCTGTTTCACTTGTCACCAGAGAAGCTTTTTGTAAAGGTATGGGTCATCTGGTGTGCATTAAGTGATCTGTCTTGGTTAAAGGTGTATTTATTTCAACATAGGTTAATAGTCTGACCAAATGATAAACTGTGTTGATTGTTTTAGCATAAAACTGAAGGTGCTCACACAACAAAGATGAACACTTGACATGCTGTTTTACAAGACCTGATGATTTTAATGTTTTTATTAAATAAAGAAATGTTTTGTAGCTATTGTATTGCAAAGTGACCTGGATTTTCTTGAAAAAGATATTTTAATGCTATCTTAACTGGTACAAAGGAGTTCTCCAGGGAGTAACCAGGAACTGAAGGCTATGGCCAGCCTGTTCTTGGAACATTTGAATGCGATTGTTACTGTAAGATTAATTATCCAGCACAGCAATATGAATGTTCCTGTAATTTCTTGCAGTTGGTGTGGGCAGAATCCTATGGTGTATGCTTGTTCTTTCTTTTGTGTGAACGTACTTCTTTTGATGCTTTTACAATGGTGGCTGGGTATCTTAGAATCTTTAAGGTTGGAAAAGACCTCCAAGATCATCTGGTCCAGCCATCATCCTACTACCAATGTCACCCACTAAACCATGTCCCTAAGCACCATGTCCAACCCTTAGAGGAGGTATGGCAGTAGATGTAAATAAATTCTGCATCTGATTCAGCATCAAGAGTACAGGTAAGGATTTTTATTTATTTATTTAAGAAAATGAAGCCTTTTTTTTTTTGTAATAGTTTCTATCACTGCCTTTTGTTAACTTCCTTTTTCCTTTTCCCCATGGGCTTATTAGCCCATCTTTGGGTAGGGAGGTGAGGAACAGGTACCATAATAATTTCTAGCGATGCAGTGAAATTCAAATCTTTAAGGTCCGTCTTACGAACACGTGCCTGTGTGATTTCAGTGAGGCTGCCTAGCTAACAACTATTCATGTGGCCAGTGAGTGTCAGTATAGAGCCCAGAGGAGAATACTTACAAGCCAAGCTGCACAGGCTATTTATTTTATAGGCAGTGTTACAACAGTAATATTAAGATCTGCATACAAGAGTGTGACAAGGGAAAAGATCCTGTCTCTCATTAGCCACCTCTTAATATAACTAGTTAGATTACTACAGTGCATGCAGCATGAGACTTTATCTAGTACATTTTTTGATGTGAGTTAAGGGTGCTTAAGGTTTTGTAGCTTTAGATATTCTAAACGAATGCCAGAGAGTCCTTGCAAGTATGTAATGGGCTTTTTTCTGATCATAAGTGAAAATGAGCAAACCAAACTTCAGTTAAACATCTCAATGCTGTTAGAAATCCAGTATCTTCTATGATCTGTTAGTTGATAGCTTGCTGTCTTAGAATCACAGAATATCCTGAGTTGGAAGGGACCCATAAGGATCGTTGAGTCCAACTCCTGACCCTACACAGGACCACTCAAAAATCAGACCGTATGTCTGAGAGCGTTGTCCAAATGCTTGAACTCCAGCAGGCTTGGCGCTGTGACCACTGCCTCGGGGAGCCTATTCGGTGCCTTAGACAAAAGCTTTTTCTTCTGATAGTATGGAGAACAGATACACAGAGCTATGTGAGTAGGATGAATTTACTCATCTGTTCCACAGAATTGCTTAGGTTGGAAGAGGCCTCTGGAGATAATACAGTCTGCCCCCACCCCCTGCTCAAGTAGGATCAGCTTGAGCAGGTTGCTCAGGACCATGTCCAGTCAAGTTTTGAATAGCTCTACAGATGGGGACTTAAGAACCTCTCCACAGAGAGAAAGAATAGGACTATTCATTCCCCTCACAGTTCTGTAAAGCATGTGAATAATTCAAAAGTTCCTAACCTCCTTTTTATGGCAGACAGGATTAGGCAATAAAACTTTATGAAGCCTTTTTACTCTTCTGCCTTCCAGATTAAAAGTGATGTTTGTTGTTTCTGTTATCAGGCAGAAAAAATGGCACCTAAATGCTATCAACAGTCAGAGGGGCACAAGATTTTCCCAGGTGTGATGGAGATGTAGTCGTGCTAGGAAGCAGATGGGTCAAACATCAAGCGTATCTGCCAGCAGTCTAGGTAAGTCAAAGACATCACATATATTGTCCAGTGACGGTAAGCTATTTTGAGTGCATTGTTCCTGAAAGTGCTGGATTATCTCTTACAGGCTGTTTCTAGGGGCAGGGTATTCACCCAGAGGTAATCCACTGGTCAGATGCACTGTTAACTCTTAGAGAAATGAATATGCGTCTCCTGCTTATGCAAGTGCAATCTGAAATGTGTAAGGCAGAGCTGATACTGGTGTTTCTGTCAGCCATGGTAGTTCTCATCAAAATGCCTACTTTTCTCACTGAAGAACACCTGAAATGATTCCTACTGCTCCCTTCTTAGTAGTGAAAATCTTCATCGCCAAGGCCCTGGTTGCTTCTCATTTGGGATGCAGCTACCCGATGGCTGGCTCCTGGGACTGGAGCAGAGACACACTATTTTACCCAGTTGTTAGATGGTTGCAAGCAAGGGAACAGTCTTGTCTTATCACAGGGAAACTGTTTATCCCTCCAATAGCTAGAAGTTTTCTGCTTCTAACTATTAATGGGATTAGGATTTTTGATTGTACCTTAGCCAATTCAGACCCAGCAGAAGTGGGGGGATTTTTTTATCATGGGTGCCCTCCTGTGGTTAAGTAAATTCTGCTGTTTTTATAGATCCAGACCACTAAGAGAGATACCTATACTGATGTTATCTATAGCTAGAAGATCTAAAGAACAGATACTGTCTATAATAATATCACATTGGATAACTGACTGTGTAAGGCATATTGAGGGCATCATAGCATGTGGCCACCACCTATGATGTCTTTAGCAAGTTGGAGGAATCTACAGAATATATTCGTTCAGGCTTGCAGAGTTGCCATGTGAAACTCTTTCCAGAGTTATGCTAAGAATTAAATAGTATATTTAGGAGAAAAATGTGCCTGAGACCATTTATTTATGTATTAGGGATTCTGAATCTCTTCCAGGATATCTGGGGTACTCTGTGTTTGTGCATTATATGTTTGTAGATACTAAAAGGAAAGATTCTCTTTTTACTTGTAAATATTTTCCTAGATGTTTTTTAGGTATTTTTCTCCCTTTACCTTAAAACCTCTTAAGACTTTCAGAGCCTTGAAGGAAGGATGGACACTGCTATTTCTATCTGGCTGCACGTGAGCCAAACAGAGGGGTCTGGCTTATGTGTCCCCCAATAGATGTTGCTGAAGGTAGTTCTCTGACAAAAAGTATGAACGATTTTCAAAAAAGAAAGTCAGCTTTTTTTTTTGAATGATTATAGTGCTTGTTTTGATTTTTTTGATACCTTAATGGGATCTGAGTATTTTTTCCTTGTTTTATATAAATATATATATATATATATATATATATATATATATATTTTTAGTACCTGAGGAAGTTGGGATAGGATGAGGCTGGGTTACAGTTGAAAGAAGCCTACGTAGGGAAGTTTTATCTCTTTCTGCTTTTGTATATATCCTGATCTAATTTTACCTGCTAACATCGAAAAATAAAAACATAAGATCCTGTAATCTGCAAAAAGCTTCACTGTAAAATAAAGTACATTTAAAAAAAAAAAAACAGTTCACGACGAAGAACGAGAAGCAATGAGATTACTGAGATACCCATAGTGCATACAAAAGTCTATTAATGTCTGTATCTTGTAATGCAAGCTGACTAGCTTTTCTCCTTTAAAGGAAACTTGGGGGTATTGTTTCACCATGGTTTCCAGTTCATTATAACATGGTTGAACCTTTAATTTCATATTGTGGACAACGTCAAAAGTTGTTCTGCAGACATCATCTGATGTTGTTCAGGGTGTTTGCACTGATGTAGTTGCCACATCAAGGGGCAGCAAAACATGTTCTCGCCCTCTGCATGTGTAGGCACTGTGTCACTTTTGACTCAAATCTGCTCTGTTTAGCAAATGCTGATGTGTTTCCTAGGTCTTTTTTTTTTTTTACCAGTTTCTCTGAAGTCTGTTTCTTTCTATTTCTGGAAGTATGCCCAGGAATTTGGTTCAGGACTTCTTAGGATGGATTGATCCCATAGATCAATCTGCTTTCATCAAACAGCTCTGTTTCTGTGGTAGGAGGCACCATCGAGTTGTTTACTTATTTTCGTTTTAACAGTGGTGCCCCTACTGTAAAAACACATCAGCTCTCCCAAGTTTACAGACAGATTTATCGTATTCCACTTCAGCCTTTTCTTTACTAGGGTAAGCCATCCTTCGGTCTTTCCTCCTGAACAACATCCTAGAAATTAGATCCCTCTCTGGTCTGTCTACTGGTTTCAGAGTTTGGGAGAGAGGCAAAGCAGTGTCTGAAAATCCCTAGCTGAGACCTTTACTGGCATCGTCTGTGACAACATCAACAGCCTTGTCATGGTCAAAATACATCTGCTACTTTTCCTATTGCCAGATGGCTTGTTATCCTGTTGTAAGAAGAAATTAGGTTAATTTGTCAAGTCTTGTCAAACACTGTAGCTGCCACTTCTCACCTTTGCAGTGCTTTCAAAGCATCCTGATTGGTTTGGGGTTGTGGGGTGGTCTTTTGTTGTTGTTTTTTTTTTTTTAATGGAGCAGGTACATTACAAACCAGCTAGCTCACTCTGTTTTCTCAAATGTTTGACAAAACAACAAACAAACAAAAGCCCCACCATCTGTTCTTTTCTACAGTCTCTTTCTTTTCTGTGGTTCTTAGAAATGACTGCTCCAATCAGATCAGCTAAGTTCGTCAAGCCCAACTAATTAGGAATTTATTTTTCCCCACTTTCCAAGCTTTCCCTAGCCTGCTTTTCACCTACTTACACTGAAGCCTTACCTTCACTTGCTGGTTTTAATTGTGGTAGGAGCTGCTTAACATCTGACCCATTTTAGAAAAGAATGATGCAAACAAGATCATGAAGACTTATGATTTCTTGGCATCAACTAATGAGGTGATGGCTTTGTCTGACTGCTGGGAATTATAGCACCACTTTCCTTGTGGTAGCAGTGGTTTGTTTGGTTTTATTCCTACTGTATTTATAAAATCACTTTTTTTTTCTTCCAGTTTCATATCATTTTTTCTCCATGTGCTCTTACCATTTTTCTAAACTTGCTTTTCTTCAGCCTTGCATTTTTTTTTAATTGGTAAAAAAAAAAAAAAAAAATCACAATTTACCCAAGTTACCGGTCTTCTGTGGTTTCATTTCTCTCTCATACTGAAGTAGTTTGAAGCCATATCCTTGATCCAAGGATTCTAACTTTTCCCGTTATGCTTTTCAGCCTGTGCTCAGGTCCTTCAGGTACTTTTGTTAGTTTGGGGGAGAGAGACTGAGTGTATCCTTTTGGAGTAAATTCAGAGATTTTCAGTATCTGCGGTTCTTCCTATATTTTGGACTACTGAGCGAGCATATGAATCTTTGATAACTAAAGTCTCCATCTGTTTTTCATTCTTGAATAATCTTTGTATTTTATGATTTGTATTTTGGTTATGGTATTTCTCATAAATTGTGTTAACTGACTAATCATGTTAGTTGGCTCCGCCTTATCCGAACTGGGGTGTTATACAACCATCTAATACCAGTTTTATTCACTCTTTTATCTCCCCTTGCCTTATTGTGTCCATTTTCATAAATAAATGTGTTCTGTCTCATTTTTAGGTCAACATCAAGGGCGCCTTACTATTTCCGTGCATGTTAAGAAATCAACGTGCTAGAAGGAGTCTAAGAGCTTGTCTAAGTAGGCTTGTCCCTAATGGTGGCTGATACCAAAGAGTTAAAAACACTATATCTAAATGTTATCAATTCAGTGACCTCTCCCATGCCACTTTCAACAATAATTAACAGTGCTGTTTCAAGAGAGATTTCAAAAATGTGCCTGTGTAATTAAGTTGGATCAATGCAGCCAACTTAGTTCGCTTTTGGGGTAGTAAGATTTCAGTACTTCAGGAGTTATGCAAATGTTTTAGAAGGTCAATTAGACTTAAGCTTTTAAAAACTTTTACTTACATTTGATTAAATGCTGTCGTCTTGCTTTGATATTTAATATTTAGTTGTGGAAATGCTAACAGCCGCTTCTAAAATAGGTTTACTCCTCTGTTTTTCAGTGCAACGAGCTCAGGGAGGTTGTAACTACAGGCAGTACAATCTGGAGATAAGGCCACAGTTCCAGGCCAGGCTTGGCATTTGGTCTTCGTCGAGCCAATTCACTTATTTGTAGCTTGTAAACTCTGGCTCTGGTCAGTAAGACAAACATAATTATTCCATCCTTTTCCGTAAAGCACTTAGTGAACTGCAGCCAAAGTCACCATGTTTCGCTGGTAAACAACAGCTACAGCAGAGTTAATACCTTAACTTTACACACACAGTAGCACTAATTCTTAGCCTGGGAACTGAATACACAGCCAGCTGTACATACTTTTCTTTCAAAGCACAGGTTCCCAGAAGTTAAACTTTAACTTTGTTAAGGAATACTTCCAATAAAAGCTGTCTGCAATGATTTAACCAGTAATTGTCACGTTAGGGAAATAATTACACAAAGTTTAGTGGTTTGTTTAAGATTTTAATGATCGGTCAAAGTTATTAAAATTTAACATTGATTTCTTTTTTCATAAAAAAAATGCTGTTTTGTTGTTGCCCCTATCCCAAATCCATTAAAATACTAGGTCTGTCTTTTTTGTCTGGATAAAAGGACTCTATTTCAACTACTGCTGCTTAATATTACTCCTGTAAAAGCTTCATCATCTAATTGCTCCCCACTTATGAGAGGGCAGGGAATAAGAAAGTCTTCCTAAAGAAGAATGATGTTACAGCCTATTGGCCTATATGTCAGGAGGAGTTCCCCACGCTGTTCTTCACAGTAGCACTTCTCTCTTGGAACCATTCTTTACCTTGGAGATGGGATTTAGTAAATTAATGTGAAACATAAGGATGAGGGAGGAGAAGAGTTACTCCATTATCCAGATTGAGGCATCTGACTGTACACAAATAAGTACATACTGTGAATTGGAAGAAGTAAGAGCTCTGAATGGGTCTCTGGAGGCTCTATTGATGGTATAGAAAGCCTTGGCTTATAACCGAGCTACAGAAATTGAATGCCTAAGGCTATACTGTAAATCTCATCTCTCTAAAGTACAGATTGTGCAGTAGTATATTGCAGAGCTAGTGGGAGGAACAGCTCATTACTACCGACGCTCACTGCCACAGTATCTGCATGCTATACAGGTATGAATATGAGATACAAGAAGTCACTAACTTTGAAAGAACATGAGGTTTAGGGTCCTCCAGCTTCACATTCCAAAGGAAAGCAGTTGATGGAAGAGCAACTACACAACAGCTCTGCGTGATGACGAGTCGGTTCTTTAAACAAGCCAAAAGTAAGGTTCTCTGCCTTTTAAAGCTACTACTTTGAAGACCTCAACAGTTGTTTTCTTCAAAGCCTAATCCGATTGTCTTTTCTTATCTTTACTTCCGAGTGTACAGCCTTTGGTGTTACTGTGGCTGTAACCTGCTTGCCATGTTTGTATACAAGCGGTGTGATATTTGCAAGCAATCAGGGATCTATGTGAGATCACAGTGGTGAATGACAGTCAGTCTGTTTTCTTTCAATGATGTGTTGCTTTTAGTTGTTTTAGATGCAGAGCTGGTTGGGACTTTTCAATAATGCTTTTTCCAAAAAAAAAAAAAAAGGGGGGGGGGGGAGGGGGGAAGAAAAAAAAAGAAAGAAAAGCAAAATTGCCGAAGCCACAAGTCTGTGGAAGTCTGTGTTTTTGATGATATCGATTCATCCTCAGTTTACCTCTAAAATCCCAAAGGTTTCCCATCACTGGAAAACTATAAGCTCCTTTATTAAACTAGAAGTGTCCTAACATGACACCTTGTATTTACTTGGGCTTCATGTATCACCTTGGATTTCTTACACTGAGGTGATTTTCTTATTAATGGGATATTTTTGAAGTAGTGTTCATCACACACTATGAACTTGTGTGTGACATTATGAAATACATAAATATCAAAAGTTCTGTTTGTTTGTTTTTTAATACAAGACAGAATAATTCCTAAGAGGAATCTTCTACTGCAAGAGAATGTACTTTGAATAAGATTCTAAAAAACTACAACTTAAGCTCTTTTTCTTAATGGTAGAAAACCAGCACCCAAATCCTGGCCAGACTCCAGCATACCTTTAAATACCACTGATCACAAAAACAAATTCCACTCTTTACTCTGAGCTATTGTCCAGAGCTGTTAGCTGGGACCTCATATAGCAAGGTATAACTGATTGCATTTCCACAACTACTGTTGTCATTCCCCTGTGCCCTTAGTCTTGTACGTTTGTCTTAGGATTTTAAGCAATACTATAAATGCCTTTTGGAAGGCGTCATGGAAGCCTAAGATTTTCTAGATTTAATAAGGTTTCATTTGTTCCCTCTTCGGTGTGCTGGATGTGATCCTTTTGACTGAAAAGTATGCTAGTTCTTATAAGACCTACTGTAATCTACACTCAGATTTAACTTGAATCATCATGTGATGAATAGATGAGAAATAGTAAATGAAAAGTGCTATCTTATAAACTCATGGACTTCAGACCAGCTACTAGGGATGGAGTTTGCCCAGTGGCACTTTGTGCATCACATTCATTTGCTGAGAGACTAAAGAGGAAATCAGGGTTTAGTCACCTATAGGGCCAAAATCAAAGTCTTAGAAGTCTTAATCATGTTCTTACTCTGGTGATCAGCTGTATTCTTTTGAGTAACACTGATAGAGAGCAAAAGGTCTTATGAGCAACTTAAGTGCCTGTAAGAACTGCGTGTTCTCTGCTCCCACAAAATTAGCATGCATCTGCTTCCCTCAGTTGAGAACTGAAATACCAAAATAAATACATGCCCTTTAACAGTTTTTTTTCACTCACGATGGCTATTTAAAATACTGATTTCCTGGTACGCAAGGCTGCAAGAAGAGGTAAAAGCTGCCTTCTCTTCCCTCTGGCCCATACTGATAGTGGCGGCAGCAGAGTGGAGCTGTTTCCTATTCAAATATAAATATTTGACACCTGCTTGTTCCTACTGATTATGAGGAAAAATGAACTTCAACCCATTCACTTAGCAAACCTAGTTAGACTCCTGATTCCTCCAGCAACAGTGGGAATGTGCATGCTGCCAAATCCATCTGCTGCTCACAGTGATGAAGTTAGAAACAGCAAAATCAGCTGAGGGAAAAGGTTGTCTTTAATTGGAAACGCAAGGATCATCTTGCAGATTAGTTTCAGTATAGAACATTCTACCTCATGCTCCTAATTAACAATTTAAGCATTTAACTGTAAGGTAAGGATCCTGACAAAGTTACCTATTAAGAATTACGTACAAGCATTTAGAGAAAACACAGAATTCCTTTACCCTGGCATTGTTAATCTGCATGATGATGTGAACGCAGCAATGCAGCAGCTTTATTAATTATCCTGCATTTACAAGTGGGATAATTAAGCAAGCTAGCGTTGCATTATAAACATAGTAGAACTAATTGTCTTAAAAACATTTTTTTGCTTTGCTATTTAAAGCTCGCAGGCATGTCTTCCTGCTCCTGCAGTATGGTGTGATAGGATTTGCTGGGGGTAATTTTTTCTAAGCTTCCTTAAGGCCTCCTTCATTGTAATCACAGCTGGCTGAAGCAG
Source organism: Anser anser (assembly GCF_964211835.1). Lineage (NCBI taxonomy): Eukaryota > Metazoa > Chordata > Aves > Anseriformes > Anatidae > Anser > Anser anser. The sequence continues at coordinate 80,250,186 of NC_139722.1, forward strand.
TGTGTTTGTGAGCAGAGAGTAGGCTGTAGGATGACTGTAGAAGAGAAATTCTGCAGCATTAGTTCAGGGTCTCTCCCCTGGGATTGTATAATGTAGAAGTATATTATTGCAAGCAAATGAGGGGAGGCAAGAAATGGAGGTTCACTGGATTTAGTTCCCATATGATGCCCTAACAATGCAGACCACAAGCTGAAGGATCATCTGCTGACGGGGTTGGCCGGAGGGGACAGAGGGGCCTTGAAGTGGGGGTGATGAGGAGTCACATGTGGCTGGGTGAAGGGTTCAGCTTCATTCCCTGGACTGTGACTTGGGGGAACTGAGTTATTTTGGCATGCTGGAGGTATAATGCCACTACCCCTGCTTTGAATAGCAGGTCTGAGGCTGTGGATGAGAGGCCCTAGTTTTTCTGCCTTTCTGTTTTAATTCTTTTTTATTTTTTCCAAAGTTCCTTTATACAAATAATCCTCTTGAGAAGAGATTCACCAGAGCATAAAATACCAGTCCCTAAACTCATGCTGTATAAATGCTTCTGGGGATGAACTAGTGTAAGAATTCTTGTTTCAAAATACCTTTAAAACTTTATCTCAGTGAATTAAAGATACTTATTTTTTCTGGAATAAAAAAGAATGAATAGAAGAAGCATAAAACAATTACAGCTCCAAAAAGTGCCTTTAAAGCACCCTTTGTGTCTGTTTAAAGGTCTCCTAGTTTCCTTAAAGCTTCAGTCCTGTGCTTGAGTTCTGGGAATACTAGCCTAATAGTTCGGGTTAGAAGCCCAACAGTCTTGGTAATGCTGTGTAGATGTGAAGTGAAGCTGGGACTTGAATCCTGAGAAGTGATATAAACAATTTACCTACATTCTCTCTAGTCCAAGCTAACTGAGCCAATTTTCATTCCAGCATCTAGCAGTTCTCCAAAAGAAAGCAAGGGGAGAAAGACTGGAAGTAGCCAGACCTGGGAAGGCAAGACCGTGAGAAATTGCCCTGCGTCCTTGCCACCAGAATGGATCCTGTAGAGGTACTTCAGTTTGTCACTTAACAAAAGATTAGGATAACAAATAAACTATGTAGCTTTATTTCTCAGATGTCATTAAATCAAAATACTTAACAAAAACCCAACCTGTGGGAAAAGCACCAATTCAAATCATGAGCTTAATTGCTTTTAGTTACTATCTTTCATCTGAAGGGGCTTAGCCCACTTGAATCTGTTTCTACAGGCAGAAGGTAGGAATACTTGCAAATAGCATAATTTCACGGCAGACAAATCAATGCTCTTTGACAGTGTTGCAGACTAATTTTCTTCCTGGAGAGCCTGCAATTTTAAAATCACTTGTGATATAGTAGATTGCTTGTAATTTTAAAAGATTGTCGTGAGGACTTGTCAGCAACGTGTCCTGGTGTGAAAAGGGAGAGAAAGCAAGGAATAGCTGGCTCTCTGGAATATAGCTTGGCATCTGGAGTAGCTTACCACCGTAAATGTTAGGTTTGCATTCAGGTTTGTGATCTCATGCCAATGCAGAAATTAAACTCAAGAGGTTGAAGGCAAAAAAAAAAAAATGTAGATATAGCATAGGTCAAAAATTATTTTTACATGCTGAATTATTCAGAAGACGGCTTGATCTTTTTGTTAAGCTTTTTGTGCCCACTAGATGTCACCAACGTATGCTATTCGTACTAAAACTTCTGTCCTTGTATAAGAGACTTGGGTTAACTGGAAGATTTGTTAAAGTTTGTGGTGGTGGAAGGGTTGGTGTTTTTTGATAAGCAAGCAGGTAGTGGATAAAACCAGGTCAGTCAGAGGGGTGTTCCATGGAACAGAAGGAATATATTGTTTTGAGTGGGGAAGTGATTCTTTTCATCAGATTAGACTCTGCCAAATGCTTTGTAAATTCTTCCATTTCTTCCCTAGTTCTTCCCCAGGGCATTCACCAATTAGCATAATCAAAACTGTGATTTCCTGCGTGCTCCTGATCATCCAGAACTGGACAAGGCAGCACACTTACAGATTTGAAGAGGGTTCACACACTTACAGATTTTTACCATTGCTTTATACAGCATTGAGTAGTGATGTTAACTAGTTGTAGCAATGACTGGTTACAAGCTTTAAAACTTGAGCAAAGAAGTAAGTGGCACAGACTGAATCACACACACAGCAAAGCTGTAGTCTTGGGCAAATTCCTCTGTGCTTTAGCTGCATCCTCCAGAGATTAAGGATGGCTTGCAGAGATGCTGTGAGATTTGGTTATCTCCAATTTTCCAATTTGTTTCCCTTTGATTTAAAGAGAACCAGCATTAGTCTTAACGGTAGTAAAGGGCTTTTAAATATGAAAAGGAACAATAAATCATAAATATTTTTATTTGATGGACTGAAAAGAAAGCAGAAAATATCAGAACTAGCCTCTTTCATGTACATTTCTTCAAGTGAAGGTGTTTTCTTACTACTTCTTAGTGAAGGAGAAAGCGGCCATCTTGCTGAAGCTCCAGCCTGAAACACAGGAGATTTGGGTTTACTTCAACTTGTTACATGACTTTGGGGGCAAGGTTCAAGAAGAAGACTTTACATACAGCTCACAAGAGAGAAGAACTTAGCAAGGGTCTGTTTGAGAAAACTGTGCACAGATCATTTTCTCTTCTAGACCTTCTTTACATCTTTTTTCATTCTACTAACAGAAAACTATCCAATGTTACTGTTGTGTTGCAAAAGTCGCTCAGCTATGCAGGCTGCTTATCACTGCTCATTGTGCACTGCAGGTACTCCGTATGTCCTGGCTCCTGCCAGAGGCGTATTTTTCTCTCTCCTGATTGTTGTTGCTTTCAACTCCTTTAGGGCTTTTGCAAGGCTTTCAGATTGCTTCATTTTGGGGGAGATATTGAAAAAGATGGACTCTTCCTCTATGTCCTCGCTTCTAGAAGGAAGAGGATGCAAATGCTTCTGTTAGATCACAGTCCTAGCCTGTCTTTTTCCTATGCTGAAGTTTCACATGGGTTGACAAAGAAAACTGAGTACTGGTCAGTATTGTAAATCCCATGGGTTTTTTTGTGAGTTTTGTGTACCACTGTGACCTTCATGTGTCCTCAGAAGCAAGCAGGTCAGGGTGTAATGCCACTTGCAGCACTTTCCTCACACCCTTAAATAGCAAGGCAGCAATTACAGCAAGCCACGGTAATTTGAATTGGTGATATAGTCTTGGTATATAATTCCACAGCCACCCAGGAGAGCAAGACTTAATGACTTACTGCAGCTATTTCATCTTTATTATCACTCCTGTAATGCGCTCTACATTGTTTCCATGACTAGCTAATTCCTGCACACACAAGTTACACACCTCTGTCATTCCATCCCATAACATTTAAAAAAAGAACCAGTTTTTTTTCAAGGCATAATTCTTCTCTATGTATGCTGTATTGTCACCACCAATTCTTACCAGAACTGGTCTCCACGGAATTATGTCTTTGTGCCTGTGAGCAGCAACCCTCTGTTTCAGTAAGGATTCTGGAGGGATGTGTCACTAATGCCCAACGTTCATCATATTCTAGCATGTATACCAGGCGTTATGTTACCTTTTGAGCTGTCTGTAGAAAACTTGGTTTATCTTTTGTTGTAAAAGCATGCAAGGTTGGAAGCTCCTTTCTTAAACCTTTTAAAGCAGACAAGTCCCTTCTCGAGAGGATGTTGCAGCTCCTTTTCTCAGTGCGAGGATATGGAGATGAGCACAGGCTGACAAGACTGATAGGAACATTCCTCCAGAGTTCACTGTGCCTGCATGCCCCTCTGCATTAGTCGTCCCTTATTTTCAGCCTTTCTCCGAGTAATACTATTTCTATGACTTTCAAGTTCTCTGTCGAATTTCGGTTCTGCTCTTTGAGCCCTATTGGATGCTCTCTGCAGCCTTTCATTCTGATTTATTCTTGTCCTTTCAGTACACTGTCCGTTACTTTGCCCTGTATTCCTTCAGGAATTTGTGATGCTTTCTTGTAGGGGAACGAAATACCAGGAACAGATTTTAAGCCACAGAGTAGTCTGTAACAGTATTTGCTCCCATATGTCATATTGGAAGTGCATATTGAACTCTCCTTATCTAGAGAATGTGCCAGAACCATCAAAATGTTTAAAAATATTGAGCTTCAATCATGTCAATAAAAATGTTCTGCTAGATGTAGGCAGTAATATTTATTGAACATTTCAAGTCCTAAATATTTTCCTCAGTGACCTACTACTTCTTCCTGCTACTGTTGGTAAAGTCACCCAGTTCGTAAACTTTTTTTTTCCAATTTGTTGATTTCATGACAAAGAATATTCCTGGTAGCATGAATTTCTGGGCAACAGAGTGCTAAAAAATGGATTTTCTCTGTTCAATCCTGTTCCATTAAAGAAACCTGGAAATTATTTTGTGTACATTTGGGGGTCCCTTTATTGTATGCATTCTCTAAATCAAATCCAGAACTAACTAATCACTTGTGGTTTTTAAAACCTGATATTGACTGTTTGTTCCAGATATAACAAACTTTTCTTTTGAGCTGTGATTTTTATTTTTTTTATTCAATTGAAAATCAAATCATATCTGTAGTAGGAACTGGGGGACTCTAATTCTGTTTTCTGTTTTTTTCTAATCTTTTTATTTTTTGTCAAATACTGTTTTCCTCTGAGTGTAATTCTTTTCTTGTGGAAGAGTTAATCTGGACATTTCAGTTCTTGCAGAGAGCTCACCATAGATCTGTGCGCTGCCACCTACCATATAGCAGCTGTGTATTTACTGTCGTCCTCACTGCCCACAGTTGTAAACACTTGCAAAATTATTAATTTTGTTCCAGTGTTTTCTAAATGTTGGAGATACACTTTTTCTTTCGCAATTCCTGGCAATTTGCTTTGTAAGGTGTCTTCTGAAGTTTTTTGCTCTGTGGTAACTCTGTTTTTTGGTCTCATTTTTCGCAGATGCTTCTTTCTTGCTTCACACTGGGTGTTTTCACTCTGCGCTGAAGGAGCCAAGAGCCTGACAACCCTTCTCATGGAAAAAGCTGTCCCTTTAGCCATCTGGTCTCACCAGGACTTTCTGATACGTGATTATGGAATCTGTCATATCTGACTTTAGTCACCAGTACAGAGTAAAACATGAAAAGGGCTTTTCTGTTACCGAACTTCCAGCAGCTTGCTTTCTTTCGGAAGAGAATGTTTCTGAAACTTGTTTCTGCAGGTGTCATTGCGCTGCTGGCGTTGGCTCTGTCAGCCAGCTGGTGGCTGAGCTTGTAGCAGGGATGCTTTCCTTCTGTGAACTCGGTTTCCCCTGCAGGGAGGACACTCACTGTGCTCTTGCAGCTGCTGCTGCTGACCAGGCAAGCCCACCACATCCCCCCCATAGCCCCTTGGTGCCTGGGGACGTTGGCACGGCTGTAAGCCCCCAGCCCACGACCTTTGGCTCACCTTGGGGCTGTGGTTACTGCTGTGGGAAGCAAGGTGAGAAATCACTGGCAGCCTCTTTACCTTCGCAATGTGCAGGTGATGGTAACTTTTCCTGAGCCCAGCCTTGCTCTGTTTGTGAGGTGGTTCACTGACGAATGTAAAATAATGCTTGCACTGTTTAGTTGACCCCGGTGGTGTACAAAGCAGCTATGAGTGTGATGTATGTGTACCAAAAGAAAATGTCTAACAGGTAAAGGAGCAGTACAACAGGCAGAATTAATGCTGTGACTGACTGGGTAAGATGAAGACAAAAAGAAATACAGCTCATCTACAAAGTTTCTTTGCAAGTTACAGTGCTTTGTGTTGTAACAGAGAAGTCTTTTTAGAAAGCTAATTAAAAAAAATCTGTAATTCTTTTTTCTTTCAAGGGCTTGGAAATATTATTATTGGAGTGCTAATATTATTGAAGGTGTGCTGGAAGAAGAAAACCATTATTTTAAGGAAGAGCTGTATTTTGGTCTTTCTCCTTGGACATCTTTTTTCTGCGAATGTTAGAGCCCTGCAGTCTGGTTGTACGGAGCACCTTGTAATAGCTTTGCATGGCACCACAGCTCAGTTTTAATTCGAGATACTTAAGATGCACCCTTCCTTAATTATTAAATGGAAAATATTTTTTGCATAACTTTCACATGATTATGTTGACATGCCACTTGTTGGGTTTTTTGTGTTTTTTTTTTTTACTTAAACTCTGAAATTTTTCTAATAAAGTTTCAGAGCTGCTACAGGCTTGCTTTTCCACAGACCTCTCTTCTTCTTACCTTTGCTATCCTGTGTGACTTTTTTGCACCTCATTTAAAATCAGCTCAGCATCGTATTGGATATATACGCAGCAAACAAATGATTTCTTGAACCTTATAAAAGAATCAATACAGAATGCAAGAAATGGTTCATCTTTATCCCAATACTAGTACATTATTCTTCCTAGGGCCTGAGTGTAAATTCACCTGTGTAAGAAGTTCAGTGAGATTTATTTCAAAGAGCTGAGCTTTAGTGCACAGAAGAGAAGATATTTCATGCAGAGCTGCTCAAAGCAGCCTGCGAGTGTGTAGCTAGACAGTCGGATCGTGGCAGGGCAGGAGGGGTGGGTGCAGAGCTTGGGCTCACCCATGCTGTGGTGGTGGGCGCTAATTGGGAAACCTGCAGCTCTTTAGCTCTATTAAACTTGCATCTAAATGCAGATCTGCCTGCACAGTGGGGCATTGAGCCTCATGGGATGCACGTGGGCTGTGGGCACCTGCCCTGGGGGGGCTCTGTTGGGAACTTCCATGGCCCCACTTTCATCTCATCCCCAGCAGAGGCAGCACACAGGCAAATTTCAGGGCAGAAGACCAGGTTTTGAGTGTGTTTTGCACCTGGCTCTCAGATTTGCAGCCCTGTTCCTGCTTGTCACTTCTGCTCAATTATTTTTATGTATTACTGCTCCTGATGAGGTTTCCCTGCTCATATAAAAGAGATTGTTTTACATATTTTCTTACAATAACTGCAGCTGAAGGTTTTAATGGGCCTTGCAGGCATTGAGAGGGGACAGATGGCTGTCAGTACATGCAAGCAGAACCTGTTTCCTTTGAAACCCAGTTTGCTAAAACAAAAATTGCCAACTACTTTCCTGTCTCACAGTTCAGGCAGAAGGTTGGAATCTGAGAAAAGTAATATAAGTGAGGATAAAGGAAAACTTCCCAAAATCAGATTTTCAGCTGTCTTTGGCTAAATCTGTTTAGTGAGTATAAAGCAGGAAGGTAGGTTAAAAGGAAGAAGTCTTTGATTAGAAAATGGAGCTCAGAAGAAATTTTTAAAAATGCTGTGCAGAGTAATGCGAGTACATTACAGCAATTTCATGTGCTGTGAAACAGCACAGCTCTGATCCAGTGTTTCTACTTCTCTGTAGCAATCTCAGCAGTCAGTCGAGCTGTTGGCTCTGTCCTTCCTTGCAGCTTGCTCTCAGTAACTGCACTGTGCTGGGACTGGGCTCTTAGTGTGCTCAGTGGGCTGCATTGCCCTGACCTGTGATAAACAGGAGGTGTTATCTCTTACCTCCTCTGTGCCCTAAAGCCCTGGTGGCATGATACTGAGCAGCAGAGAAGATGGTAATTCTGTTGTTTAGAAATGCTATCATGTCCTCTACAAATACTGTTAGGATCCTCTGTGAATAGAGCGAGATGCACAGAACTGGTAGATGTTGGAGAAATGGGGATGAATAGCAGCATACCCTTTCCTTTTATTTGCAATTAAAAGAAAAAAAAAAAGTGGAGAGTTTCTGAAAAGAATTCAGTGCTGGGGTAAGATAACTAGCTGCAGCAAAGTTCGTGGCTTGATGGAGCGCTTGCTGGGGAGTTACAGAGTTGTCTGTCTCTGTCCCTGATAAGAGAGAGAGAAAATATGGGGTGGGGGGTGGGGGAAATCCAGACAGAACATTTCTCAAGAACAGATTAAAAGAAAGCACTATTATTGGAAAATACAGAATTACACAGTTACCAGAGAGCAGCAGGCTGGGCAAGACGATTGCTAAAAGGGAGATTACTCTGTTTGCCCTGGCATTACTTGTAGACCACTGTGTTTAAAATCACCTATGGCCAGACTTGTGTCCACCAGAAACTTGCCAGTCTCTTGTCGGAGCCTAGCTATGCTTTTGGTCTTCAAAATACCCTGGGACAGAGAACTTTGAATCATAAGCTATGTGAACATAAATTCCCTTTCATTCATTTTCAACCTAAAGTCTGGTAACATCATCAGTTTTTCCTTAATTTTCTGTTGTGATTATAGCAAAGCAGTCTTTCCTTCTTCCCTCTTCATGGCTGTTGAAGAAGTTGAGGCAGCTCCATATTCCACCTCCACCTCTCATTTTCCAAAATGAAGTGCTTTATACAAGCCAAGTATACAATGCTGCAGAGGCTAGAAGGTGCAGTGTGGGTAACAACAAAAAACACACCTCTTTCTGATTTTTTCCAAGCTACGTGGCTGCAGAGACGGCAGCTGACAGATGAACGAGCCTCCTCCTGCCGCCAGTGCTTGGCTGGATGGTGGGGCTGCCCTGTGGCAGGAGCCGGGGAGGGGGTGGCCATGCTGCACAGGGCTGTCCTGTCCCCTCTGGTGTCTGGTGCAGAGGGACAGGGACCTGGAGAGATGCAAACTGGAAGCATACCAGGAGCAAGCAGCCCCAGGCTATGATGATGTGCCCTCAGTGGGAACCTTGGGAGCGCTGCTGGCAGCCAGTATGAGAAGATGTGGAGGGATCGGCTGTCTCTGCAGATGTGACTCACAAAAAATATATGAAGGAGGAATAGTCATTACCCAAAGACCAGCTGAAGTGCTGAAATCTGAGAAACGCTGTTTGCTTGTCAAATGAACAAAAGCAAATCTGGGGTGTTTTTTAATAAGTTTGTTTTTAACAAGAACCTTTGTTCAGATGAAATCAGTACTCCTACTTGCTGCCATGTGATAGTATCCATGGCCACTTTGAAAGCATATATTTTCTGTCAGATGCACACAATCTAAATAGTGGCAGAACGTTTTCACAACAGAGAATCATTAGATCTTAATGGAATTAATTTGTTTAAGGACCATGAGGGCTGGCAACTGTCATTGCGAGTGACAGACGATTGTCATCTCTTTAGGAAAAATGCAGTTTATTCCTCTTGGAGGAAGGGAGAAAACTACAGAATTGGATTTTCTTTGGGTGTAAATAAACAAAAAGCTCAAGTGAAACTCTATGGCTGGCAGGAGTATCAAAGGGGCCTGTCGTGCCTTGTGCTACCTCTCCCCATTTCTGTGGCTGTGGGCGTGACAGGAAGCATCTCACTGAAATGATCATGAAGTTTGGACTCGTTACAGTGATTCAGCAATATATTTGCGGCTGTCTTCTAAAACACTTTACCTACAGCTTGATTTAAGATACTGTGCTTTTTGCCTGACTACCAGAATCACCACGTTTTACTAAAAGACTTTACAAGCCGGATTAGGCCAACAAGCCACTGCTGTATCTGTGTGCTTTGTCAAGACGCTGCATTAAACAACCCGCTGAGAGAGACAGGTTTTTCCAAGCCCCCTCTGCCAGAGACCGGTGGCTGCCCCACGGGGGCAAGGTGGCTGTTACTGCAAGGCTCAGGCTGGCCAGCCGGAGCACACGTCGTGTTTAATGTATTGATGGCTTTATTTTTGCTAAAATAGGAATCATGCAGTCTAATGTTGTAATATACCTTCTGCCACCCAAAGCTAATCAAAATGAGGTCAGAAGGCAAGAATATTCTTCCCTGCTCAAAGTAAGGAGACTGAGAAGCACCAAATATGTCACTGACTTTCATGGCGCATAACTGAGGCCTACATAAGAAGCACCTGTGGGTGTTTTCTTCATCCAAGAAAGCAACTACAAGCCATTTCATATTATGTCAACACAATGAAGTAGAAGAGCACTAAAGGACACCCCTTTATTTTCAGGAAGGCGATTTTAAGAGGCTCAATGAGGCAGAGGTGAGAGCTGTTACCAGAAGTACCTCAGTCAGGTGAGAGGAGGCGGGACAAGTCCTTCCCTCCTCTCAGCCCCCAGACACAGCAGTCAGCTGGGCTCACAGGTTTACACCATGTCACACCACGTCTGCAGGAGCCTGGCATTTTGCAGAGAAGGAAACTGCAGTCTGGGTGCTCGGATGGGCCTGGTGCAGGATCAGCCCAGCACTGAAGGAGACCTGTCTCACCCACCTTGTGCTAAAAACAGCACATGGCTTTTAAAACTGCTGCTGTACGGCCTGCCCAGGCTGATAAAGGTGAGTTCTCAAAGGCTTGGGCTTTATCACCAGCCTGAAACGTGCTGAATGCAGTAGTAATTACCAAATACGAGCATTAGCTGTGGGTTAAGTTTGTGGTCCCTGAAAGGGGCTTTTACTCTTCTCTTGGGCTTCCCACTGAGAGCACCCCAGTGTCATGCTGCCCAACTAACCTTCAGCTGCTGTAAAAATAATTCTTTGTTGTTGTTTTACTGTTACTCAGTATAAATATGAATGCTTTGAAGCAGATTGCTGATTATCTTTTGGGGCACAATTTTTCTTTCTCATCAGTGTGAAGTAATCTAGCAACAGCAGGGTCCAGCTGAGGGGAAGGTGCTGCAAAGTAGTAATTAATTAGCCTAACTGAAACAAGCTTGGGCTTAATGGCCCATAGATCTGTTGGTGGTGGGCAGGGTTGCCACAGCTGATGGTAACTTGCTCAGCAGGCTCAGGGTACGTTGCATTCAGCTTGATAGCCAAGGTGTGTTTGCCAGCTTTGCTGCGCTTGTTTCTAGCAGCCTGCTAGTCCTTAGGTCCATGGATATCCAGAGTCTCTGGGTTTTCTGTGCTTTGCTAAAGCCAGTAGGATTTACTGAGCCCTGGGAGTTTGTCTCCCATTTATCTCAGTGGAAGGTATGGGAGCAGCTGGGTAACTCCTCCACTGTTCACCTGATGAGGTCTTTTGTGGCTTCTTTTCTGCATCTTTTTTTTAAGGCACTCAAAGCTCAAATTCTGCCCTCTGGGTATAAAAGCCCATAGGGGTGTGTGTATGTTTGTGTATACACACAAGCATGTATTTCATGTATATGTGCACCTGAAGCTATGTGTTCATATGTGTGAATGTACTATGCCCACAATTCTTTTAATCACTCAAAGTTCTGAAAGGTCTTCTGCCAATGCAATGGATGTAAAATATGGTATTTGCCTGTGAAGCATCAAACAATGGCCTGTTTTTCTGAGCTGGACATCTCATCAAATGATAAGGTAACTTATTTTTCCCTCTTCCTAAGAATAAACTATTTCCTATGATAAAAAACTTACTGCTTATTGGTTTGGTGTTTTGCCTAATTAGAAATGCTATAAACTTAAACACTAAGATGATGAACTTTCTAGAGGGAGTAGAAGGACAGGACAGGGGATGGAAGAAAAGAAGCAACAGAAGCACTAGCAATTGCTGGCTCACTTGTGAGCACAGAGGTAGATGGTGTGCTTAGCCAAAATGATAGCACTTGGATCTGCTCAGTGGGCTTTGGGCTGGTGCATTGGTCTGCACGTGTTCTATGCTGAACCACTCTGGTAGTTCAACTGCTTGCTGCAGTCACCTAATTGTAGAGTCTGTGTGTGAATGCAATAGAAGAATACATGTTAAAGCTCTTGTTTCTGTTCACCTTTCATAGTTCAGGTCCTCATGCAAGTGACAGATGTACAAGTCTTGACAAAAATGTTGTAGACTCGGCCTTTAAATCATATGTGCTTTCTGCGAGGTGGGACTGGCAGCCACTCAACCCTTTTTGCGTCATGTCAATGTGTTTGTACACTGCACAGCAGAATGAATCTCAGCAGGATTGCTTAGGTGTTACTGCAGTGCAAATATTGAATTATAATTATACTAACAAGCATAAAAATGCAATAGATGCTCTTTCACTGGAAATTGGAGCTCAACAAAGCCTCAGCATGCACATCACGCAACTGCGATAGCAGTACTGATCTTCCTGTGGAGAGAGGAGGGAAAATGAATATTCAAAAATTGTTTTAGTTAAGCTGGTGCTGCTGTGGACTCTGTTCTTTCTCTCTAGCTGTTTCTTTGAAGTGTAAATTAAAAAAAAAAAAAAAAAAACAGGCAAAGAAATGGAGAGATGACAATCAATGTGTTTCTCCGGGGCAGGAGGAGCTTTATTTATTTATTTTTAATGTGTTCTCTTTAAGGATTTTTCTGTGGGAAGACTGGTATTCTTTTGGGGGGAAGGGTGTACAGAAATGTGCATATATCTGGAAGCATTTGAACTAAGATCAGAGTAAGGCTTGCTAGCTATCAGAAAACATCTGGTCCTTCTCCTATCACCTCAGTGACTGCTCAAAGTTATTTTTCTTCTGAGAAATGCCAGCCAGATGCCCAAACACTTTACCTAGTTGAGAGCCCTAATAAGTGCACTTGCAGTCTTGAGTTTAGCCCTTCCACTATTCTCTCCTCCCATGTAGCTGACCCAAGCCAGGGGACAAATCCCTAGTAAAAATGGTGGTTTCTTCTCAGAGCCATCATTCCCTTGGGGCCCACCAGCAGCAGAGGGGAAGCACATGGCTGGGCTCACTGTGGGCAGCAGCATGTTGGAAATATTTCACTAATTCTGAACAAGATTTGTACATTCCTTCTCTGTTGTTTCTGGCTGCGTTGTGTTTGTGTGATTCACCTGTCCTGCTCCTTTATTATCCTAAGGTGAGTAACCTCGCACAGGCAGAGGTGCTCTGCTGTTAGCAGCCTCTCTCAGCTTGTGGGTTTCAAAATGACTTGTGGTTACTTCTAGGAAGGCATTTGAGAAAAAATATTGTATGGTGGGTTTTGCTTCTTTCAAATACAAATGTGAATGCAAATAATTATTGCACTTAACAGGGAAAGTAGTTGATGTCTGAAATGCAAAGGGATGTTTGCTGAACTCTTTTACTTGTCTTTAATAATCCTGGGGTGCTTAACTAAGAAGAAATTCATTAGAAAATATGTTCCTTTGTCTTTTCCTTTCTGATTCATTTACCCTTATCAGTGAATGCTGTTTAAAACAGCATGATATCTGTTCTTACCTATAACCTTGTACTAAAGAGGATGAAGTCTATTCTGTCACAATCCCAGAGATGCCAGGAGACATTCATGACATTAAAGAAAATATAATAGTTGTATTTATTTGTACTGAGCTAATCAATGTTAGGACTAATCCATCAACTTTCAGTAATGTCTTAGCCAACGAGGCCCCTGTTTGTTGCAATCTGTTTTCTCTTTCCAAAGCACAGAAAACGTCAATTTTCTTTTACAATACATAGAAAATAAGGTAAAAATGGTGGTTAAAAGGGCTAGTTTTGTCGTCATCTGAACTATTATGACTTGGAGTATTGTGATAGGCAGTAAAGATTCATTTATCTCTTGAGACTGTCTTGGAAAGAGATTCTCCGTTTATGGGAAAAATGGCCATTCTGAATGTGTGTGGGGGGGGGAGGTTGTTTTTATAAGAGTTGCAGTTGGTTCTAAGCATTAGGAAACAAGCTACCTTCCTATCTAAGGTCTGCCTGCTGTAAAGTGCCTTAAAAACAATTATTTCAGAATAGTTTCTAATTGTGATAACATTGTTAATGGAAGACATATATAGGCTGTTGTGTAGCTCTCTGTGGGGAGAAGAGATGTGCAGCTTCAGGTGTTGGCCAGCACTACAGTGGTGTTCTTCAAAGTGCTGGAGATTTGAGGGAATATAATGAAGTGTCTTAGCAACTCAGAAGAACAGGCTTCTTCAGATAAGGCAGCTAAACATTATGGAAGGAGAATACAAACCCAACTGGGTTTAAATCTTTTCCCCAAATGTGAGTTTTTCAGGGGGAAGAAAGAAAGATGGAGAATTAGGTAGCTATTTTCTGGTGTGCGTATGGATCGCGAGTCTTGTTTGTCTAATGTGATCTGAACCATATTATGTTGCTAGAACATGAAGAAGAGTCTTAAAACTAGGGCTTTGGGAGAGCCTTATGACCTTGGCCAGGTTATGTGCTTCTGTTTCTCTAAAGCATGGCTCTGTAAAAAGGAAAGTAATAAGAAAGGCAAATAGACACTCTGGTCTCTATTTCCAAAATGTCCCTTTCTTACAGCATCGTGAAGAAACAAAGTGATAGCTGGAGTATCCATCCGTCCGCTGGGCGTGCAGGTGCAGTGAGCAGGGGCAAGGTGCTGAGGTGACTTGGCTTGGCTCTGCAGGCCTTGGCCGCAGTCATCCATCTGCTCAGCCAGCAGGTTGCTTTGCCCCTGGCTACTCTGTGGTTTCCATCCGGCCGCTCCTACCAGACAGAATTTTCTGAAACGCAGCAAAAGCATTGCTGAGTTTCTTCCTTCTCCCTTTCTGATTCCACTTCTTCACCTTTTCTCCCCGAATGACAAGGCCCATTTAGACATGAGCACGGCCTGTGCATTGCAGATCAGAAATCAAAGCGAGAGCCATCTGCAATACTTGTGGGCAAAAGCTAACAGAGCAACTGATAAAATCAGAATTCTTGTTCCCTCATTAAAACCATGATTAAGGATTTCAGTCCAAATCTCTTTGGGCAATTACACAGAAATTTGCTTCATTCAGCCTATTGCCCAGGACCTCTGGGCACACACCAGCAGCCAATTTGTAATCTGTGCCAATTAGCACACTGAAGTTTATCCCGTTAGAGATGCAGCCTGCCACCAAAGGAACACGATGCCTCTCCAACTCTATTTAATGGTGATACACGACAAAGGTACTGGTTGCCTGCCTCAGCGTTCATCTGCCATCCATCACTTGTCTTAAACTCATTTGAGACATGGCCATACCTTTTATCGCTTACGCTGTGAGGCCAGCAGTGATCTAAGCTTCTTAAAGGTACATTTTGGAAACAGGGCAGATAACAGGAAATATTGTTGGGAAGTTGGTGTGAAGACAATTATCTGCACCAAAGCAAAGAGGTGCAGGACTGAAGTTTAAGCTAGGAGTGTGGGGGATTGGTTGTTTTTCCATGGGTTACGGGTCTCACAGCTACAGCCACTGTTTTGCTGCTCTCCTGCCTGTGGCTGCAAGGCTGCATGTGTTAAATCTGGGGTTAAATCTGGGACAAGTAAGTAACTCATCTAGGTTACTGAAGATTTGAGATCGGGTCTTATTTTGGATATTCTTTTGCTACTCTGGGAAACTGGGTGCCTTTGTGCTACAGACAGAATCTTTCTGTTGGTGTTTGGTGCGCTGGGGCTCCCTGGCATAAGAAGGGATTGTTCTCCATGTGTAACAACCTAGAAGAAAAAGGCTGTCCACAAAAAGTCACTTCTGCCTTGACATACACAGAGCAAGTGGAAATACTCTTTCCCAGACAGCTGAGAGTATTAAGACTCGAGTGTAAATGGGGTTATATTCTGAAGAGCTATAAATGCTGTTGTAGCGCTGCAGAGCACACTGACTATACTAAAGTAGCTGGTAAAAAGCTGAGCTTAATGCCCAGTTATGGAAGGTATAACTGAATGTTTCAAGCTATTATAAAGTTCCTGCAGGACTTCTAAACTCTCCAAAATATACAACTGTGTTTAAAAACTTAACTAATATTCTGGGATTTGTGGCTTTTTTGTTCATTTTAAGTCAGCTATAGAATGGCTGCAGCTAGTTTAGCAGGAGTTAGTCTCCTGTGAATTTCTACTGTTAGAAATGAAAAGGAACCCCAATATTCTTGCCAGGACTTTACAATGCTTTTAGATTCACTTTCAGACTTCAGGAGCTGTTTAAAAGCCTATGGGCTTTCTAGCAGCAGTTGTACAATGCTGATAAACTAAGGTTCTTGTGACTTTGAGCTTTCTGCGAGCAATGACAAGAAAGGTATAATTGTACCTGGGTTGGTAAGCGTGCAGTCCTGTCCCAAAGTGACTCTCTTGGTACTTACCCATCTGCCATGATTCTTGCCTTGCCTAGCCTAAGACAGAAGACAGAGGAGCTTCTCCCAGTCTGTGCCAGCTCAGCTGTGCAGAGAATGACGACTTGCTGGGGGTTGAATCTTGCTTCAGCCCAGTGCTCGCCCATACTTACAAGGTCAGTCTGGTGCCTTGGCCACAAAACTAGGACTCAAGAAAAAACTCCATGAGGAAGCTTGTAATGTAAACTTGTTGAATATCCCTAGATGTTTGGAATATGTTGTGATTTCTAAAATTCCATACCAAAACAATAAATTGCTAAAGGAGTCTTTTCAATAACATTGGAGAAAGTGTAACCTGTTTTTGTGAAAGTTTCCAAGATATTTTATTTTTCAGTCTGTCTGTGGAATGGAACCAGACTTTGAAGTCCCAGGGTTTCCTCAGGGAGAAGGAAGCTAATTTTTCAGTCAGCTCGACAGAGTATGATCCTCTTGGCGCCTTGGAACCAACTCCCGCTTGTCACAGATGCAGGCATAAAAGCAAAACTGGGAGAGAGAAATTCATCGTTTCATGGTCTTTTAATTCTTAAAGGAAATCTTTCCCCTCCAGCCACTTCCCAAAACTTACTAAAATTAAAGCTCTTTGTAAGTAGATCCTTAGATATTCAGTCTTCAGTTTGCTGATGTTTTCTCTCCATGCCCTGGCTGGAGCATAGGACTGGAGGAGGTGAAGGAGTGCAATGTACCGAACCAATTTTGGCTGCAGCTCTAGAGTCTGCTCCTGTTTTGCTTGCTGGAAAGTTCTTGACAATTTGTAAGTGACAGGTCGTGAATCAACAGCACAAACGTATTTGGCCAACACACAAGGGGTCTTGAAAGCAGTGCTCTTAAAAAATAATGATAATAATCTTCTTTAAAAAGATTCATTGTACTTCTAGTACCTATCATATCACGTAGTGTGCCATCATGACTTTCCTTTCCTAGCTTCTGCTAAAGAGAATCCTCTGGCTAATCCTTCAGAGATAATGAGCAGAATGATGGTAGTCATAGAAACTGCTTCTTAAATATCTGTGTTTTGCACAAACTTCAGGGTATGGCTAATTAGACAAGTGATGGAAATCTGTTTCAGCCCTGTAAAAAAAAAAAAAAAAGACCCGTACAGTTGAATCACTGCCATTTTCTTAGCTCTGAGCAAGTTTTCTGTTCAAAAGTGGTATAACTACATCTGCTCTTCAGATGGGCCTGTTGGTAGTGAAATTAGGAACTTTTATGGACAGTGCTTGTCCTCTGTTGGTAGAAGTCCTCTTGAACAAATCTGATTCAAGAAGAAGAAAGAAATTGAG
The DNA here is from genome assembly GCF_964211835.1 of Anser anser. Taxonomy (NCBI): domain Eukaryota; kingdom Metazoa; phylum Chordata; class Aves; order Anseriformes; family Anatidae; genus Anser; species Anser anser. Next base: position 80,267,344 of record NC_139722.1, read on the forward strand.
GTGACCATAGGAATAGGTGCCTAGCACGCATACCCGTTGTATCGTAGATAGGCTCTGTTAAGCGGGTCCTGAATTCAATGCATCATGTTCAAGACTGCCTTTTCCAGTGCGGGTTCAGAGCTGTTGCTCTGCCAGCCATCGGCTTGCTGGTTTTATATATAAGCCTTATAGCTTCAAGGCTTGGAGAACTGGCTGATCCTCACTGCACCCATAAGCATGTGAGTGCTAGAAGCTGTTGCTGGGGGCAGATGAACGCAGTGACTGGCACATTTTGAGTGCTTTGCCTACAAGGTCTCTGGAATTTTGGGGCTCTTGCAAAGTTTGCCTAGTTTAAATTCTCTTGCCTAACACAGTACAACTGGCAGCATTTTTATTCCAATTTCTCTATACCAGCAAAAGGGAGAAGAGATCACCACCTTCCATTGCCCAAAGAGGAGATGCAGTAAGGCTCTTCTTGAGGGTGCAGAGAAAAAGGACAAAAAGCAATTGTCGCAGGTTGTGGTAGGGAGAAGGCTTCTTGCCCGTAACCAGCAGAGCTTAGAGAAGTGGTGCATTTAAAGCCTGTCTTTCCATATGGCCTTTGTTATGGAGCTGTGCACGTTTTGAGTAGGAGCCACCCTATGTTATAAGACAGCCTTCCTCTTCTCCAACGATGTTTTTTTTTTTTTTTCCAGAAATAGTTATGGTTAAGGTGCAGTTGTGCTCATGGAAACTATATTTCAAAATAGAAATAAGTATATTCAAATGACCGTGTTTTCTGTCATGATCCGTACTCTGGTTACCTCTAATGATGCCACAGAAGTTCTACTAGCAGATAAGAAATCTTTTTGTTCCTGTGGTTCATGAGGTGGCTGATGTTACCTCAACTGTTGTTGCTGAATTTAAGTCTGAATGAGATCTAGCTCTCAGTGTAAATCGTACTGAAGTGTTGGGTATGTTGTGTTTTTTGTTTGTTTTTTTCCTGTATTAAAATATTTCATGAAATACAGCCCCATGAATCTGGGATAGTAATTCTGGTTATTTTTTTAAATTTATGAAGACACCTGGTAATAAAGCTGCATCATCTCTATCTCCTACCTGCATGGACTCATTAATAGTTTCTGTTATCAGGTTTCTGCAGATGTTTTCTCATAAACTGATTTGTTGAATTCCCACTTCACCTATAATACAAAAAGTGTGTGTTTGCCACACTTCTGGCTGGCATAATAATTCTTAACCAACCATGTGTGCTCTGCTGATCAGCCTCGGGAAATATGAGATGTTTGCTTTCTCCACCTTGGCAGAGACTTTGTACCATAAAAATAAGTAAGAAGTTCTAAAAATTAAACTAAAAAGAAATAGAAATAATCTGCTTATTGGCTGCAGCTGTGTGATCAGACAGTCCTTGCAGCATTTGCTTGGTTTTAGTGAAGGTCCCAGTCCTGGAAACGGAGCACAAGGGAGCGATGGCTTGCACAGCTGTGAGCATCTCAGCAAGGGGAGTGGTGGCAAGCCTGGCTCTCATCTCTTCTTCGTGTCCTGGGACAGGCCAGGGCTCCCCAGCTTTCAGCCTTCCTGCACCCCTCCAGCTCCGGAGATGCCACCTGAGGTCAGCAAGCTTGCTTTGCTACAGTGTTTTGAGCTTCCTGCAGTATTTAGGGATGTAAGCCTACTTCTTTTTTAATGACTTTGTTTAGGCTCTCTGAAGGGATCTGTTGGATATCGTGCCCCATCCTTCTGCAAGCACTTTTGCACTTGCTTATTTCTCTAGTTAAGAGTTTCATTTCTTTGAAGGTCTTTGAATGATTCCAGCTTGCAGGAATGCTAGATTCCTCCCAAGGGCCACCATCCCAGCAGCTGGAAGGCGCTCTGAAATGCCTTCTTGCATTTCACCCTGAAAGGTGCCCTTTACCTTTATGTTCTGTACAGAGCGTAAGCTTCAGGGCTGAGGCTTTGGGTATCCAGCTTGGATAACATCACCAAATACTACAGGCTTAAAAGTTATTCAAGATCACTTTTTTTTCATTATTTTGTCTTGTCTGAATCTGTTTAGGATAAAGTCTTTCCTTCTATGGATCTGAACACTACGAAGTGACCTTGAGATTACTGAACTCATGGCTTTACTGTTGGGTAAATACTAGAAAAATGGGAAGTACAGCCTATGAAGTTCAAAAAGCTAAAAATGGTGTCTTAAACTAAATGTTCCCTTGGAGTCAAGGTGGAGGATGAGATTTGTGTATAATTGGTTTTAAGGTTGATTTTTTTTTTTAAATCCCCCACAGGTGACTTTGGGAAAGAAAAGGTGATTTTTTTTTAAAAAAATATTTTTCCATAATTTCTTGAACTGACTTTTTTCATTTATCCCAATTTACTGGGAAGGGCTGAACTGTAGCCATAGCATCTATGAAATCTTAATACTGAATTGTTCTAATGACGTGCATAATTACTTTGACACTTAGACAATTACGAATTGGGAGGAACAGATTTAAGCCTCCTCTTTCATGGGGAATAAGCACTCATTACAGAGCAAACTCCTTGGGGATCTACTCAGTCAAACCTAGACATGTTATGTGGGGACAGCTGTACTAAGAAATAACTTGGTCATCGATCCTGTCAGCTGCTGAGAAGTTCTGTGAAGCTATAGAGAAAGCAGGGACCAAGAGGGGAAGCCTTGGTCCAGCTTCTCTGCTGCAGGTGCAGGGGCTCGCAGCTCGATATGGATGCTACCTCTTCTGCAGGGCTGTGGATTGAAACGAGCTGCTATGATTTGGCCTGGAGATATCTGCAAAATAAAAATGTTTGAGTTGTTGTGGAGAGTACTTCACAGTCCAGCTCTGCTGGTGAAAATGCTCAGGCAATCCTTCTCTAGTCACATCAGTCTGAGGTAGCTAGCAGGCCTGAGCTGAGGCTGTGGAGAGCGGTCCTTCTCTGGAGCCCCCCACAGCCATGCCTTGCTCCAAATGCTGCTCACTGCGCATGTCTCTGCCTCTCCTCTACTGCTGGAGGTTACTGTCCTCTTTGATCACCTGGGATGGCTGATAATGTGGACTTCCAACTGGCAAAATCAGCTGGGTTACACTAAACTTAGGCTGAGATGCTTAATTGCCTCGGATGTTTAACTGCCTCATTAGGCATCTGATATCCATCAAACAGCCACCCAGCTGCCACCTTCTTCTGCTGAGCACCGACAGAGCCACCTACCCTGTGGTTATCGGCAGTTTTAGCACAAGCACAGCCTCTGAAGTTCTCAGCTGGGGTTTTAAAAGCATTTCCTCTCCCCCAATTATCTTGTGATCACACTGGTGTTCTCAGAGGATGTGAAAACTGAAGATGCAAAAGATGGTCAGCCTCTCTAGAGAGGCTCAGAGGAAGGGTTGTTTCCAAACTTCCACGCTGACTCCCCATGTGCAAGTGGCCACCCCACCTGGATGCACAATCTGAGACCCATATCCACTGAGAGCCAAAATTAAGTAGTGGTCCAGCTCTGTTGGTGATGGACAAGAGAGGAATACAGGTACTGAGCTTAAGTCCTTGAATCCTCATCCTTTCATGTTTAAATCTATTGGACGCAATGATAAGGATGTGTAAAGGAACACGACACAAATTTCTTGAAGTCTTAATACTCTGGTAACTTGTCTATTAGTTGATGCACAACTAACCGGAAAGGTAGCTTTTGAACTGCATTTATTAGTTATACTGTAAAAGATAGCTAGCTGTAGTCACTGTCATTCTTGAAAAATCAACAACAACAAAAAATAAAAGTTGTATATATTTTCTAACAGCTCAGCAGTGAGGACAGACTTTTTGTGCACTTCTGATTCCCTGCTGCAAGTTTGAGAGGGTTCGAAGATCTTAGTATTCCCTTTGCAGCTTGGCTTGATTGCAAGATTTACACAGGACTGTAGGTCTTTGCTATACTTAATGAGTTTTGGAAAAGCAGACTGTGTAAGAACAGCTTGGAGAAAGGTTAGGCAGCTGACATTTCGGGAGGCAGCAAATAACACAAGTTGATAATGTCAAGGAGCTGGCACAAACAGTCTTTTGAGGGATACAGGTGGGTCCCAGATAAATGCTGCGGTAACTGGGAACTTCCATTTGAAAAATATGTTGTGGGTACAAGTTTTATTTCCTGTTTGCCTGTAAAACTCTCCAGAAATGTCAGACAGGAATGGTGATATTTTGCATATGATGTTTTTCTCTTAGTCCTTCTCAGAGCTTGCAAAGCTCTTCCTTGAGGACAGCCTGTATTCCCTTCTTCCCTTTCCTACTGCTTTCTTAAGTTATACCATAGGATTCTATGTCAGCATATAAATTTGGTCTGAAAAGTGATAGCTGAGAACTTGCATCTTTTGATGCAACTAAACACAAATATTTGGGGATAATTGACAGTAAGTAGTGAATTCCTGTCTGCCCACCCATTGCATCCGAATGTATTTCCTAGAAGCTGCTGAGGCAAGGAGCAGGGCAGAGACTTAGTCAAACAAAATAAGCAGTGGATGGAAGGAAGGTGTGCATTTGTAAAAGGTGATCTTACCACACTGGCTCAGTTATGTCCCCTCAGAAACAGGTACGAGTGTTTTCTGAATGCCTATAGCAACAAAGCAGCCACACCTTCGTGGGGCTGTAGGGACACTTGGACCTTCTGCTGGCTGTGTTTGGTCACAGAGCTCCAAAGATCTGCAGGTGCTGGCTTGTGATGGCAAATGTCCTGAGAGTTTCCATTGGGAAAGCCCACCCTTATTTTCAGATCCCAGCGGTGACAATTTTCTCAGAGCTGCAACTTTCCTAGCCTTTCTGACTAACGCTCTTCTTTTGTCCTACGGTAGAATTTTTCCATCGAGTTTGAAGGCTGTGACTCAGTAATTGGAGCCGCCGCTTTCGTAATTGACTTCCAGTGCAGCAGAGAATAAAGGATTTGTTTTTTATGACATATATCTGTAGTTGTAATCGCAGAACTTGGTGGTTACTGTATTCAAATCAGTACGGCCAAATACACCTCTATGCCAAAGAAAACTTCCTGTGCTTGCACTTGTAAAATACCTTGTCAGTTAAGCTCAGCATCTCACATGGATTGTGTGCATATGTGAATGTTAGAAATGTGGGCACGGCACCTTTTTTATTAAAGAACCTATGTGTAAATTTATTTTTACTATGCCTATAAGCAACGTTCTTTCTGATAGGCACATACCTATGTAACCAGCATGTAAATACTGTTGTGTTGCTGTGATGTCAAAAGAATTAATGAATTACACCACTTCCTGGCCCTCTGCGAGGGACCAATCTGGATCTGCAGGAAGGAAAAAACATAAATAAAAACATTTCTTGGTATGAATTTCTAAAAAACAAGTGTAAATTTCTGCTAGTGACACAGCATTGCCAGAAGGTTAGTTTTGATATAATTGCTGCAATTATTTTGTTTGTCAGGCATTACGGATAAATGTGACCTTTTAAATATCAATTAAAAATACAATACAAAAACATAAAGCTCTCTAAGCCCTGTTTTAGCCAGATTTTATTACTTACCTCCTCAAGAGACTCTCATAAAGAACAGAAATCACTTTTGTGTCTCATTTGACTCCCATGGTGTTGGCTATACCTTGGGCAGGGGAAGAAAAATGAGCAGCAGAGTCCCAGAGGTACAGGACCAGGCATCAGGTAGCATGCAGCAGCAGCTGGTGATCGGACAGTTGCACATCACAAGAAGCGAGGAAAGATGCAAGTTCTGTCCCTGACACTTGCAGATCCACGTATTTGTGTAGGATATTTGTGTTCCACAAACATTTGTTGGCTTCTTTGGGAAGCACTGCCTGATTCTTGGTGGAGTGATGTATGAAACCCTAGCAAGATAACCTCTGCATCAAGAAGGTGTAGACTAAGCAGGGAGCTCCAGATCTGAAGGAGTTCCTTGGCTTGTGTTAATGGACCTGTAAGTCATTAAAGAATATGCTGAAAGGGCCCTTTTCCAGCCTTGTGTTTTGTCCTTTCTTGATATTTCATCAGTTCATTCCCTCTAGGCATAACCTCACACCTTCAGGCAGTGCTTCATGTAAAGCCTTACAGCACTGACTCTGAGTTGTTCATGTACCTGTGGCCCAAATCTGCCACACCTGAACCAATATTGGTGCATTAACGCACTTGTTGGGGGTAAATCCTTGTTTCAACCGCTGTGTGCAAGTGTCTATACAGGAGTATGTGAAATCAAACAGCTAAAGCAAATGTGAAGTGGCTTCTTGGTAGGTGGTGTGTGGTGCACAGGCTGTGCTCCAAGCCCTGCTGGCTCCCATTGATGGTTGTTCTGTGATTTACCGCGTGTTCTGGGAGATGTCCTCAGCCCAGATACTCTGCCCTGAGTCAAGCAACTGAGGAACTGAGTTTCTTTACTTTCTTGGAGTCTCCTCTGCTTCTGTGGCCTTGTCTTTGCTGAGGGACTAAGTTATGGGGTTTTTAATTGTAGAGGTGCTTTGTTGGATGATTTAAATTACAGGTGCCGGCCTAATTTAGCCTTACTGGTGATGTGCAAAACTCCTTTTGTACTGGCATTACGAAGTTTTAGGTATATAGTCAAAGTAAATCAAGGTATGTAGTTTAGGTGTATATCTGTTAGTTTTCATTTGTTTTAGTTCAAGCACTCTTTCCCCAGAGTGAAAAGAGCATCTGCCAATGAATTGCTACTGCTTTTGGAGGGAGGAAAGAAAAAAACACCTCTTTTTCCTGCACGTACAGCTAGATACTTTGCTGCTTTTGAAAACAACCTTGTTTTTTTCTTCCTAATTACAGGCACTGATAGCAAACCATGATGGTGAATCAGCTAGTGCATCAATTGAAATGTGGAACTGTAGTAAGTAAACAGATCATCAAACAAAATGATCTAATTTGTGTGACAGGACAGTGGTTTTTTTGTTGTTGTTGTTTGCTTGTTTGTTTTTGCTATTCTGAGTGCCTGGGATATTCAGAAAGCATGTCTGAATCATCTTTATCTTCTCTGGGATTTAAGACTGGTTGTTGTCTAGGTATGATGCTCTGCAATTTGTCAAACCCCACTGCAGTAGCTTCTCTTAAAGGCCAGCTTGCTTGTGCAGTCTCTGTGCATCCAACTCCTCCCTATCTTTGTGCTGTGTCACTTTTTGCAGGAGATTCGGATGCTCTGATGGCGGAGTTGAGCAGCAGCTTGTCACAGGAGAAGTTTGCCCCAGAGAGGTGGTGAGCAGGGTGGTAGCAATGTACAATCTGGATGTCTGTGTGTGTATTATGGACTGATGTGGTTACAGCTGTTCAGTTTGTCATTACTGAACAGTTCTGAACTGGTGTGGAGAAACTGGTCCTGTTACTCTTGATATCTGGATCTTATCAAGCGGTTACTGGAGTCTGCATCCTGGCACAAACTTTGATACTCTCCTAGAAGCACAGGGCTGTGCTGGGCAAGATGGTTCTGGCTGCACCTTCAAGGTCCTTAACATGCACCTTTTCAAGGAGAACTGCTGTGTGGTGGTAGATTTGTGCTGGAAAACCAAAGCATTTATTGCAGACATTTCTGAAATGATGCTGAGATCCCCTTGAGGCCTGGGACCTGTCGGCTGCACAAAGGACATGAGTAGTGTGGGAGCTGACTGCCCTGGGACATGGTGGAGCAGGGATGGAGAGCTGACTGGGCGGCCCTGCTTGGCGTGGGGAAGGTTTGGCAGGATGAACACAAGGGTCAGAGACCATTTTGGTTCCCCTGGATCAGCAGTTTCCAGAAGAAAACTAGTCCCTTCTAGCCAACTTCAGTGAATTATACTTCTGCTCCATCAAGTAATGTTTTGAATCAGGATGAGGGAATGCTAGATGTGCTCGAGCATCTCTTTGTACTTACGATTTGATGGTGGAATATTTTTTCTTAGTATGGGGAGATGAAATAATAACTATTTCTTACAGTTTCCATTTATATGATCATGACTTTTTTTCCATATACGATTTTTGGAGTCCACTGTGACAAAATATTTGCAAGATATCTGAAAATTTTATACTTGCAAACAAAAAGATCTAAAGTAAACAAGGAGTCAAAATTTTAAAAGGTCCATTGCTGGTTTCAGCACGTGGAACTTGGGACGCTCAATATCCAACTTTTCAGAGCAGCTCCTGCTAGTTTCCCTTGGAGATGACCGACAACTCCAATCCACCCTTGCTTGCCTTGCAGAAGAGGCGTATAACACAGATGTGAAATGAAATGTTTTGGTTCAGTTAATCGCTTTGTCTATTTCAGCATCAAGCTGAAAAAAACAACCTACTAATTCCACAGTCCTGGGATTTGGTAACCTGCCAAACCCACACAATGCAATTTAAGGCACCTCTCTGCATTTTAATCACTTAGGAGAGTCCTGAGAGTAGATGTAACCTCGGCTGAGAAATGACACTGCACTTTTTCATGCTCAGAGAAGTCACGTCAGCCTCCAGAGCCAAGAGCAATGCTGAAATGCTCCTGGTAGTGGATCAGTGTCAGCAGCTGATGCAGGGCTGTATCAGGAACTCTTCAGAGAACAGTGTCACAAGATGCTTGTTAAGCAGTGATTTCTGGCTGCTGACAGATGCCTCTGAATTCTGACCTTCAGCTCACAAATATCTGCCTCTCTTGGCTTAAATCGTTTGTGTCTTTTAAAGCATTGTGTCTCCTGCTTTGGGACGGCAGTAGAATGGGACGAAAGGTCAGTGTTCATCTCTCTGTAGCATGGTTGATTGCAGCACAAAATTGGGTTCTCTGTCTATGTGGCTTCACAGGCAGAGTAAATAATGGTGGGTTTACTAATGCGAGGTGCTCGGAGAGGTCAGTGAGGGGCACAGCCAGCTCTCTTACCCTCCACTGACTGTACATCAAGAAAAACAGTATGCTTGTAGGGGGATGGACTGAGAGAGTCTGCTCTCCACCTGTAATGCCCTCACTGTATGGTTCCAGTGTATGCAGAGGGGGTTGCTCGGTCCTGCTGACCTACCTCGTCCTTGTTTTGTTCAGCAGCTCCCTCCTTCCTTCCCCTTCAGCTTTGTCTTTTTCAGAACCCCTTCTTAATTGGATCCTTTCAGAACCCTCTCAAAACCTTCTCCAAGTCACTTTGGAGAATTTTGGATGTGAGGTAGAACATGCACAGAAGAGAAATAGCTGGCATGTGCCTCTCATGACTTTTCCTAACCTTGGGAAGAGGTTTCACTCTGGGAATAGGCAGACTTGTCCAGCTCTGTCTTTGAGCAAGAGCAGAACAGTGCCCTAGGTGCCCCTTCAAGGGTAAGAAGCCGAGATAGCAGGGACTGATTTATTCCTTTATTCTTTCCTGAAGCTCAGCAATTACTGGTTCTGTGGCCTTTGAGAAATATGTGGCACCCCCGTTGAATAAATAGCTAGGATTTAACAATCCAATGACTTTGTAACTTGTTCATCAGGTTAAATAACTTTGAGTATTTTAACGTGGGTCTATAAATATCACAATTAATAGAGGAATTAAAAGAGAATGTGAATGCGTATTTAAAGTGAAGAAGCTACAGTAACTAACCATTAAGCCTGGATAGAGTGTGCCATGAATTTCCATGGACAGAAACATCTTTCCTGGTGACTTGCTGTACGTCTCTGTAGTGGTTGTCACTCCAGGTTGCTGAGGAACTTTGGTTGTCTACAATTCTGCCCTTAACATGTGCTTTTATCCTCACGCTTCATACGGAGCGTTTTCCTTCCGTATTGATGCTGACCTTTTTCTTCCCCCTCATTAGCAGAGGCAACAACTGTGCTGCATTTAGCTGCCATAAGTCTGCTTCAACGCTTGGAAACTAAAATATAGCAAACCTTTAGCACTGGTGACACTTAATAATGCGGTCATTATGTGCAGTAATACAGTGGAGAAAAGCTGTTTCAAAGGGAAGTGTGTTCTGCTTTTGTTATTAGCTGTTGCATGCTCTTAAAAGAAATAACATTCCAAGAACAGATAAAATGAGGTAATCAAAATTACTGAAATCACAGAAATCAGTGTCCAAGAGGTCTGTCAAAGGTCTGCTGCCCTGCTTTGAGATGCCATTAGCTTTACCTGCATCATCCCTGAAAGATGTCTGTTAAATTTACAGCAATAGTGATTTTTTTAAAAAATAAATTAAACTAAATGCCTTCCTTTCCATGGTGATCTTGGAGTATAATTTATTGATTGCTGTCTCTTGAAAAAATTCCTTTTTATGTTTGGAGACTTTTGTTCTGTTCCCTTCTTTCTGTTCCCCTCTTGCTTTTCCTCTGTACATTAAACAAATCCAGCTCTTTCATCCTGTCCTTTCAAATCATATTTCTAAACCTTTGATCATTTCTGTTGCTCCACTCTGAACTCTTCAGTTTCTCCCCACATTTCACCAAGTGTGCTTTCCCCAGGACTGCTCACATTACTGTGAGCCCATCCAGTGCTGAACAGAGGGATACTCAGCTCCCTTATCTTATAAATGATTTTTTGACTCGTGTACTTAAAATGAATCTACCTTTTTCTTCTAACAACGTGGATTTTGTTGATTCCTTCTCAGTTTGATCTGATATATTCCCCCCCCACCCATTCCCTGTATTATTGCAGCCTAGAGGAACCTTCCATTTGTGCACTGTTCACCAGCTTTCCTTCTTTCCTTCCCTCTGGTGTGGTATTCTGCACTCTTTGAAATCTGTTCCAGTTTTTGACTTGAGATTGAGCTTGATAAATAGAAGAAGCACTCTGAATTTCAATCCTGCCCTTAAGCAGGATTAAGCTTTGGTCTGCACTCTTCAGAAACGTATTTGCTAGTCCATCACTCAAGTCCGTAGCACACAGTCGTTTTAATAGATCTTCTCTTGGCCTTTTTCCTGTCACAGTTACAGTGACAAATGCAAAATTTTACAGGACCTTTTTGTGCCTTTATTTGCTGTGACTTGATGGAGAGAGCAAGCACCATAACTATTACCATGGACCTTTCCTATCCTCCAGAGTTCTTCGAAACTGTTCACAGAGGGTGTTAGCTGCCTTCAGAGTAACTCCTGGGTGAATGCCATCCAGCATCTCAGATAAACAGAGGAGGGAACAAAGGCCAGCTGGAGAAAGGAGATATCAAAGAGTGTGTAGGTATATGGGTATATGATGCTTTTCTGCTTTCCTCTGAAGACTGAAGCAACGAGGGTATGAAATAATTCATCCTTTTCTGCACATAAGTCCTCCCTTTTCTCAGTCTTGCAATGTTTTCAAGTTTTCTTGCAAATATGTTTTGCTCCCTAATAGTGTCAGCTCCTGTTGTGACTTATTCTTAATGATTTAAGAATGTGAATATAATGTGAATTGTTTATTAATGTGAATATTTTATCTGCTATTAGTTTTGTCCAATATTTTATATTTTGTTTAATTTTTCTTGTTTTTTATCTCTTTTAAAGAGTTCTTCATGTAGCTAGATGGGGCATGTGGTAAGATTTTCTTTCCTCTTTATTGGTAGAGTTGTGTGAGCTTTCCTGAGGATCAGTAAGCAAGAGCAGAACAACTGTCCTTGCTCTCTGGTTTCTGTGAAGCTTACTAGTTTGGCACTAACTTGCACTCAAGCAGCTTTTCCAATCCAGCTCACCACAGATCTTTCCTATTAGTCACAGTCCAATCCGGTTGCCATTCAGGGAACCTGCAGGCACTCACAGCTTCTGATTTTTGGAAAGTACTTGGTGGTGTCTGGACTCTCAAACAACTTTCTTTGATTCATCCTGCCACTTATTAGCCACGGCAGTAGCCCTTTACAGAAAACCTCTCCATAAGAAAAGACGCCACAATTTCTTTTTACTTTAGTAAATACAGCGATATTGCACTCCCTAACTTTTCTGAGTTAGTATAAACAAAACAGACAATGGTAAAAACTGGAAGAAAGAGCACTTGGGATTGAAGTTGCTCAAAGAAAAGAACTCGTTCTGAGTTACCCCAAGGAAAAAACATCAATCCATTGGACAACTGCAGGCAACTACCCTTTGGAACGTACAGATCAGACAGCAAAAGAAAATGCTAGGTTCCTTGAGAAGTAAGGTATATTCCTTCTCCCTCAGCCATCATACAGGGATACTTCAAAGCCTTCGGAAACATACATGGGATCAAGGACTTCAGACCTTCCGAGCTTCCCAAGGTAGAGCTGGACACAGGGCATGCAGGGGTCCTGCAGCACAGCTGAGAGCTGAATATGCTGCTGCTCTTTAACTTTCTTGGTTTCACCTCTAGGAGCCTAGGAGCTTTGGCAGAGCTTTTGCTCTGAATCATTCCTAAATCTAATGTTTCCATGCCAGGACCTGGACACCTTAAACCCTTGCTGGCAAGGCTGTCCCAGCTCTGAAGCACCAGAGCCTGCAGGATCCATAGCCTTTGAGGAGTATTGGCACACCAGCTGCATGCGCAGAGGTCAGAGACACTTTTTAAAGCTTTTGCTTTGCCATGAAAAATAGATCAAGCCACTTGAGCTGTCAAAATATGTTTTGGAAATGTGTCATCAGTGCTAACCCACCTCCTCCTGGAATTAGTTCTTCCACTCGCTGTGGAGCAGTTTGAGAAAACATGTTCCTAAGGTTTGCAGTGTTTGATACTGCTTTAAAAGGCTCATGGGAAACCTCTTTCCTCACACACAGTGAGGGAAACCTGAACGAATATATCAAAGTAGGACAGTAACATCTATTTCAAGGAATGTGGCTGGAACACAGCTCAAATGTATAGCATCTTAATCCTTTCAAACTTCTGTGTGTTTCTTGCTCAGCAGAAATCCTAGCACATTGTGTGTCTTCAGGCTCAAGCCATACTTTCTAAACTGTATGGGCAAGAGATGGATTTAGATATTGAAATCCAAATCATGTTGAAATCTGGGAATTTTTTTTAACTTTAAAAAGGGTTAGGATTTGTTATGCTACTGAAACCAGAGGTTCTCCTAAACATTAGCAAGTGATGTTCTTTGAACATGCCTGTGTCCACCTGAGATGTACAGCAGCAGTGAGATGCCCACTGAGAATTTTTGGAGCAGAAGGCAACCTCTGAGGTTGGAGGGGGGGCTCTTTCACTCCATGAGAGTGGAGGGGAAGCGCTGTGGTTCTGCTGGGTGCTCTGTCTGCTCCTGGGCATGGCACAGGTCCTTCTGTAGCACACGGTTTTGGGGAGAGAAAGAGCTTCTCTTTAGCATCATTTCTTGATCCAGGCCAGTCTAAGAGGGACTTGGCTCCGTCACTTCAGTGTCAATCTTCACATCCTCATCTCCAAGCTGTTAGGTTACCGTCACCAAATTGGTCAGGGTTGCTGCAGCCATCTTGTGTCTCTTGTATGTCTGGCACCCACATTGTAGCTGTACCTTTGCCCTTTACTACTTCTGAGTTATAGCGGTCAGCTTGGTCATCTCAGCAGGAAGACCCTGTCTGATACTGGCTATCAGCCATGGGCTGGCCTTTTTAAAAAAAAAAAAAAAAAAACTTCAAAATATATATCTTTATATATATCTTTCAAGTTGTTTTCATGGTAGGTTTTAGCATGAAACTTACAGTCCTTCACCGACTTAGGAATTTTTTTTCTGAACAACGCATATAGTTCTTACAGATTTTAACTCTACAGAGTGCTTTTTTTTTGTTCCCTCCCCAGTCTCCTTGTACTTTAAGCTAGCTTCTCCAAATGTATTTGTAGCTTTCTCCAAATGTATCTACAATAAATAAATAAACATCCAGTCTTGCTTTCTTGCCTCAGAAAGTAAAAGTTTAGATAAACCAATGAGAAACTGAAATCACAGCAGGATGAAAACAGATTTAGTTTAAGCTCCAAGAGCTGCTCTATCTGATGGAAGCTGAATGCTAAGTGAATCATCGTGACTCAGTAAATAGGATAATGGTCTCCCCCTCTGGGATTTCTGTTCCTGCCAGAGCAAATAGAAGCCCTGCTAAGCCACAGTCAAGTGAAACCCAGTCTGCTCTTGCTTGCTGTGCAGCAGGGCTGCACCTGCACCTGTACACCTGCTGCAGGTAAAATACTATCCAAGTCTGATCTGGAGGGGTCAAACATATACTGCACATCTACCCCACGTACGGAATTCATTGTGTTGTGTATGGAAGGAGTCTGAAATCCCTGCTCCCATAGCAGCAGGGATATTGCATATTGTGTGTGTGATGATCGGGATCACACATTCTTCTTGCACAAACAAGTTTTAGTTAATCCTGGTGAAAGCTGCAGCCTGCTTTGGTACAACTTTGAGGTGTATTAAAGCATGTAGACTCACAGGCTCAGAAGAGAGGCGACAGGAGTTGGTGATATGGAGGGAACAGCTTAAGAGACTGGGAGAGGCAGTGAGCGCTCGTGCAATGGGGAGAAACCAAAAGGCTATTTCAGACAGCCAAAAACTGCAGAAAGCTCGTAACACTCACGACACTACAGGGAAAAGAGCAGGGAGTTGCTCCCCAGGAGCAGAGGTGACAAGTCTGTGTGGTCTGATAGTGCTGCTCCAGCTCTCTTCATTTGCCTCAGCAGGATGAGGAGGCTACTGCGGAAACGGTCTGGTTTGTTTAATGTGGTGTCAAGCTCTCTCCTGCTCTGGTGGTTGTAGGAAGATGCATCTCCATTTACCCAGGGAAAGGAGGGCTATGGCAGTCCTTATGTCTGACAAGTGTCCCCTGGGGAGTTAAATACGTTGGATAAAGCTCCACTTGTCAAGGACTAACAAGAGAAGTCTACCATGAAGTGTACTCAAAACCCACCCCATTTGTTTTTCTGATGGCTGTTTGGCAAAGCCCTGCTTGCTGGTCTCTGCCCTCTGGATGTCACTGTTGTGCTCGTTTAGATTTTCTTCTTCACATGCCTGCTCTTCTGGCCCTACGTATGCTCGTACAAAAGCTCGCAAGAAGTTAGTTTCCCTTCTTCATTGGCCTCGCGGGACCTCTTGTCTGGAAAATGGGAGAAAGTATCTGTCCAGACCATATTGTGCAAGTTATTTTAAAGGGCAATTGCCCTCCGAGGATCTTCTAAAACATACTGAAGCAAAGCATAGCACCATCTGCTCGAGTCAGAGCATCCTTGGGTTGTCAGAGCGAGTGAACGCTGCCCCAAGGCTTCCTGCTCTGGATCCTTGCTCCTCCCAGGCAAAGAGGTGACACTGAGACGGAGGGATGGTTATGATGTCTCTGAGTGCTTTTAATACTTTTTTCTTCCTTTTCTGGAAGTGTGTAAGTTGCACAGGGGCAGGATTGTGTTTTCAGCACCGCATCTGTGGGTAGGATAAATCCCACCTTAGTGCAAGTCTCTAAAAACTGAGTAGGAAAAGACATCACAATCCTGCTCCTCTGAGAGAATTAAGCTCACCACAGCAGAGCCCTTCGAGTTTTGCTTTTGTGCTAAAGAAACCAAACCCAAATGACAGGCATGACAGTGCAGATGGGGAGCCCGATTAAAGATCAGACAATAGTAGAAGACGGTGCTGGTTGACACTTGTACTGGGGCAGTGGTGAAAAACATGGGGAGATTTGGTGTCTAGGAAACTGTGAGCAGTAGGGGAGCATAAGATACATTTCAAATATATATATGATTCAGAGGCAAGGCCTGTCAGGGAAGATATCTCATTTGATTTATTTCGTCTTTCTCTCTTCATAATGCGCTTAAACAAGAGCAGAACTTTCCTTGACCACATTTTCTGTGCTGAAGGAAGCGGCTGTATTTGGTTTATTTTTTTCTACTTTTGATTTGCTATTTTATACACACATTGTAATATTTCTTTAAAATTTTTTTTTTTTTACAGATCTGAGTTGGAAGATTCTTCTCTTGTGCCCCCTCCTGAATGTTACAGGACTTGTGCTCGCAGCAAGATGTATCTTAGCCCTGTGTGTGGCCTTCAAATGTACAAAGGGGCCAGCCATTTTGTGGTGGGGCAGGAAAGCAGGATAGTGGAAAGTTTGGGGAAAGTAGAAGATTCTCCCAGGATGCGTATTATTCACCACTTCTTTCTTGCTGATGCTGTTAAGTGTATGTAGTACCATGAAGTGAAAGGAACTCAGAAGCAGGTGCCGTAGAGTTCATTTTATAGGAAAGGTGGCTCTTCTCCTAGGCAGCTGCTTTGGGTAGCAGCTCACAAGAGACATCCTGCATCTTACAACTGAGAGGGGAGATGCAGAAGACCTATTCTAAGCTCCCTAGGCTCCTGCCAGGGCAGACATGCATGGTCTGATGGCTTCACAGGAGTTGGAAAGGGCAGTTTTCTTGATGCCATCAGCAGCAGGAATCAGTAACTGTTCTGTACAGGACTCCCCTCTAGCCTTGTCCTACCTGGGGGCAGCTCATGGCAACTGCACATAGGTTGCTTTGCAGGGGGAAGAACTGAGCAGGCTCATCCAAGCTCAGACACATAGGTTGATCCCATAGCTGCAAAGGTTCACTACCAGGTTGTGCACAACATGAAGTCTTTCTTTAAAGAACTTTTGAGTACCTGGTGGAAGTACTCTGTGAAAAGTGCTTCTTAGCTGACCAGCTCAGAGCTGCTGCCTGCCCATGGGGACAGTCTAAGCAGAAGCAGTGTGGAGGTGATGTTGTATCTCTGGGGAAACCCTGCTGGTCACTCCTCGTGTGCTCTTTCTACTTAGCTCTCAACATACATTACTGGAATTCAAGGCACCATACGAATATGAAGAAAAAAAAAGTAGTTGGGACAATCTGATAGATGATAATGAACCAAGGTTACATTATAACTTAGAATATAATTTTAGAATATATAAATAAAGCCATTGTGTTCTTGCATTGAACCATGTGCAGAGATTATTACCTTTGTAAACAGTCAGTGTGGGGTGTGTGTTTGTTCTGTACTGATTATATAACCCCCGTGATTATCTAAGAATTACAGTATTTTTGCTTTTTGCATGAAGTGACTTTTTCTGTGATCTCTAGTGTTGCCTGGAGACCCTTTTTGCTTCGTAGGGCTTCAGACTTGTGTGTTCTTCAGAGCTCCTATATCCAGTTTCTCCTGCTCTGCCTCATTTTTCTAAATGTATTTGAAACATTTTCCATCTTCCTAATCTTTGTTGTTATACTCAAAGGAAGAATCAGCCAATTAGTTCTTCCCACCAGCTGATGATACAGTCAACAGATGCATAAGAACATCTTTGAGCCATGTTTTCTCCTGCAGGGTCCTCTTACATTGGTGCCAACAGGACTTTTTTCCAGTTGTTGTTGGCATCCTGCTGTTCCCCCAGCTTTGCGCTCTCACGTGACTCAATGTCAGTGTGACACGTACTTACTCTTGTCTGTTTAGGGGGATGTGCAAACAGATTATTTAAAGGCTTAAAGTAAGACAGGTGACAGAACAAGAATGTGCTATAAAAGCATCATTCTGGCAGGCCATGACCCAGCCTACTCATTGCTTTATGCAATTTGAACTTAATATAAAAGTAACTCTTCAACCAGAGGGGCACTGTTTGGTGTTTGTAGGAGCCTCAAGCCAAGTGTTATGCTGTGGGCCAAGGCACCAGAGAGGTTAGCCCTTGCCAGTACAAACTTGTAGGGCCCTGTGTCGCCCCCAGGCTGGAAGCCCTTAGCAGTGTGGGCAGGCAGAGCCACAGCTGCCCAAATGGGTGTAGACAGAGGTGGGCCTGGGAGGCTTGGTGGTTGCGTGGATGGGGCTGAATGCCACCACAACATAGGTATGAACGTGAATAGGAGCAGGGAGTAGGATCTTCCAGTTCCTCTGGCTGCAGCTTCACAGAGCAGTAATAATAGATTGTACGTATAATGGTTCTACAATGATTTTGCAGAGTCCAAACGGATTCTTTTTTATTTTTTTGAGGCCTGGATCTTGATTTTTCTTGGTCTGGCATCTAACATAGGTACTTTGTAAATGAACTAGAAATGCTTTAAAGGTCAAGGAAACTCTTTTTTTCCAAGTGGCTAGCTGGTGTGCTGATACAACTATTAATTAAATTCTGTAATATTCTGGTCATTAGTTGCAAATGATCAATGATTTCCTTAGAGGCAGTTGTTCTATTAAAATACATCAGTAATAAATGACCTTCTCTGAGAATATACCTAGTAGCTCTGAGGAGTACCATTTTAATAACAGATGTGGATTGTTACAGTTCAGGCTAGAATAAGGACTTTATTATCATGGAAATACCACGACTGGTGATGGGCTGCTGCTGCCGTTAAGTCAACCTGAGTTTGAGAGTGTCCCTTGAGCTCTGTGCTCTGCTTGAGGACCACTGTGCAAATACTCCCATGACAAAGACTGATTGCCATTTTCTAACCCTATGAATGCCCTGCCTGAAGTCTGAGTGTAATCCACGCAGGAAATGCAGATCCTAGAGTGAGGTAGCCAATGTGCAAGATGGGTGAGGGGAAACAATCTGTTCTATCCCCAAAAAGGCTGTACTCCTCATTGGATGTGGTGTGACACTGGGGTTTTTGACTAACGTGAAATGGCACTGTCTGCAGCACCATTTAGCACCTTCCTTCCCTCATCTTTGGTAGTAACTTATCCTTGAGAGACTCTGCCCACCAAGAAAAAAAGGGAGTTATGTAGCTTGATGATACATATGTTTTGAAAGTGTTGACGGCTTTACCCTTCATCAGTTTTGCTCTGATAGGAGACCAGCTGTACAAAATTCTCCAGACTCTTGCTAGCTGCAATGAAGGTATGTAAATTCTGTGAGTACTGTACCCTGTGTACAGTACGTGACTAGCCAACACAGTAATCTCTGTGGAAGACAGGTCAGCACCTTATTTGTAGAGCCTTGAGTTTTTTTTTTTTTTTCTGGAAAATTTTCCAAATATTAGGTGGTTGCTTAAAATGCCCCAGCAAAGAGGGAAGTGAAAAAGTAGGGATAAATGAACTTCCAGTGCAGCTATTTTCAAAACAACTCTATCCTTTACTAGAAGCATAGGGTTATCTTCATCACCTCTCTCCTGTGACTTCAAGATGATGAAACATGAACTTGCTTCAAGTATTTCCTGCATATGAGAAATATTAAACAAAAACTATAAATATATTGATTTTGTGGTACATATATGGCGATGAGGACAGTGAAGAAGGTAATTCTACTTTGAGATATATAATGCTTTTTAAAATCCAAATTTAGCAGGAGATAAGTAGAAGATCAGATTTGCTATGGTTAATCAGCTCTTGAAACTAAAACTTAATGAATAGCACACAGAAAGCTAGTGGTCAAGGACAGTGTTTTGGAAAGCTCAGCTTCATACCTGTAGCAAAGCAGGAAGAGACACTCCATGGTTGTCCTATGACAGCTAGAAAATGACTACGTGATGAGATTACAGGCTTAAGAGTGCAGGGGAGGTCTTGTACGTAACATCCACAATATTGCAATCATTACATTTCATTGGTTTCCCTTGGCACACTAAATATTTTACACCATTTCATCCATACCGATAGAAAACACCTTGAAACCGTATTTTTCCCCAAGCAATCTGTAGTGAGACTGCCACATGCTTCAGGATGGTGACTTTTCTAGAGTTAGAACTGGCAGAAAGATACCATCTTGAGCCATTTGTGCCTTTGCCCATTCAATTCATGATCTAGTTATTTGGAAAAGTGAATCATATTCTATAAGATTCCAATCTAATTTTCTAACTAATAGTTGATCGGTCCCAGCTGGGTGAATATGGAAAAGAAATGCAGATTGCTTTGGCAGAGCACTTACCTCTGTTGTATTACAATGCCCACAAATGGTAGGAAAAGAGAGAATTGATCATTAAAACATAAAAAATTATCTTATTTGCTGGGGAAAAAGGGGAAGAGTTTTAAATAAAATAAATTCAGGGAGCAAGGGACAAAAGCTCTTAAATAAATACTGGGTTTTCTATTTGTATTATCACCACTAAAATGCAATCAGCAATAAAAAGTTGAACTAAAAAATGAATTCCAGTACAGCTGTTGCAATGCAAAATTTTGTTCATTTATCCTAACATTTATTGGAGGAGCAATTGGTTAGTTAAACCTGAATAAAGCAAATCTGCACAGATGAGAGTTTGTTTATTTATTGCCAACTCCTTCATAATTAATGGAGTTTCATTTATTTGGGCCAGTGACTCAGCCACCCAGGAGAGTGAGAGCTGTCATTCTTGCTGTGTTCTCTGTCTCTGGAAAGCACAAAGCAGAGAGGAGACAACTCACGCTGCCTAATGCTGAGGCCGGTCCAGCACTGCAGATGTGAAGGTTAAGCTGAATATCTGTGAGCAGAGAAGCCTCTGTGAGGAGGAAGGAAAATCTATTTAAAAGCTGAAATGGAAAAACCCAGTAGAAAACCCAGCAGCAATCAATCAGAATAGGTAAGCAGAAACAGACGTTGTGACTGGGTCTAAATGAGGAAAAAGGAGGGGTACTTCCCTTACCCAATTAAACCTCAGGACATACTTGTTCAGAAAATAAGTGCCGTTGCATGGGGCTTTGTAAAGTCACACCTTCTCTCATAACGAGATAATGATTCATCTGTCACGGGGAGAGGAGAAGGATGTTACATGAAATCCATTGCTTGGCAATTAATGCGAAACAGCTGATACTTTTGTAAAGGCTAATCTGGACATTCATCCTAAATGTTCCAAGCTACACATATTAATCACGGAATAATTTAGTCTGAAAGGGACATCTGGAGGTCATCTGGTCCAACTGGCTGCTCAAAGCAGGGCTTTGCCATGAGAGCAAGTTGCTCAGGGTTTTGTCCAGTCAAATTCTGATGATCTCCAAGGACGGAGATTCCCACCACCCCTAAAATAGGGCAGCCTAGTGAAGGCAAAGCTGAGGAAAAACAGACAAAAGGGAAAAGAGAAATGCATGCACTAAGATAAGGTCAAGACCAACTTATGATTGATATGCTAAAGAGCAAGAGGGGAGGGAAAGCTCTTTCTCCATCCCAAAGCAGCATGGTAGTCTTGGACCAGTAAGAGGTACATGAAGTGCATATAAATGGTTGTCAGACACGCATAGAAGATAGCTGGCAAGAAAAAAGGAACATTCTTTTCTGTGGGTTCCCTGTGGATGTAACAGATGAGCAAGAGAGGAGCACATTGAACAAGTTTTCTAGTGGTACAAGATAGTGAAACTGGAGTTCTGTCTCAGAGTGGGCTCTCTGTCACTGGAAACTTCAAGTCAAATGCCGATCTGGCAGGAATGTCTCATGCACAGCTAATCTGACCTTGCAGTAAGGTGATAAAGTGTTTTCTCTTTTCAGTTCCATTTTCCCTGATTCTTTGATGGAAGAACAAGAACATTGATTCTCTTAAAGTCTGCTTGGGAGCCACGACTACAGGATTAGGGGAGACCTGAACAAGCAGCAAGCGAGTCCAGCACTGTAGTTGTGAATGCATAAACTGAATACTTGTAAAGCAAATCCTACAGGCTTCATCTCCACGTCAATTTGGCTATTTCAAGACTGGAGAAAGCTCCATTTATATATTTAGCAATGGTTGACATACCATAAAAAAGAGTATGTTTCGAAATGAATTTCCCAAGAAGGAGGGTCTAATCAATGATGAAACATAATTTTAGAGAGGTAGAACTTTCTGACCATTACCACAGCCTGGCTTTGAAGACCCTTCTGTCTTTGATTTTATTTATAGAACTAATATTCTTTGGTGAATGATGAAAAATCCTGGTTCTGGGTAGTAATGACTGAGCAAAAGGACTGAGTAAAAGGACAGGTAAAGCAATACGGATTCATTTTTTATTCATTATTATTTATTGTTTGTTGCTTTTTATTCAAATTCTGCCTTTCCTGGCTAGTTTGTTTTGTTTTGGTTTGTTTTGTCTCTGTAAATACAGGCAATGATGCTATCTGCACTCGTAGTGAGCAAGCACCCACATCTCAAAATAAATCTCAAAATAACCCTGGCAGTAATTACTGCTTTTGGTAGTCTCAAGAGAGAGTCCAAGGACTGAATGGGCACGTAGATTGAATTACCTGCTGCAGTTTCCATACAGATACGTCTGATGCAGCTGCAATCTCTTGTTACCAGAGGATCACCCGTACAGTATTCAGCAGATACAGGATTAAGAGAGTTCAGAACTGTGCAGTGGGTTCATTTGAGATCTACCATGTCCTCATGTCCTTAGCAATTCTTTTCCTTAAACTAACATTGCGACTAAAACAAACCTACTGCAGTTGTAGTGTTATGGAAGTGTCAGCAATGACTCCAGAGAAAACGAGAAGTGCACATTGTAGTCCAAAGTCTTAATCCTGTAATTAATGAAGCAGGTTCTTGAAAACTGTGGCATTCACCACAGGTACAAAAGTTCGTGTGAGTATATTTATTGGCTGAATTAGGATTAAAGAGCACTTTGATGTATGTGAAAGTGAGTACATATAAAAACCAAATTTGTACCCTGTGCTCAAGAAAAAGATGGCATTTTTAGTGGAGATAAATCTATACCGATGCTTGCATATTGTTCAGCAATTTTCTGTCCTACATCCTCATTTATAAATGAAATGACAAACACAGGTCAGAGAATTCACATAACATCAGAGCTTAGGCTTTTATAAATTACTGTATTTCTAGGAAATAAGTGACTTTTGGAGAGCACTATTTTGAGCAGAAGTTGCAAGAAACATGAACAACAAACTAAGCATTTACTGCGTAATTAGAAAGCAACATAAGTTGTGTGTTCTGTTTCACTGGAGTTCAAATGTGTTTCAGTGATGTTTGTAAGGATTAGAGGGGTTTGATGTGTACATCAAGGAATGAAAATATTAATCTTGAAGTAAAAATTATATGGCTAGAGGCAGGATTGTCTTCATGATTTTTTATATTGGATGGATTTGCACTAAAATCCGATGTAGTGATGTACATAACAGGAAGGAGGTACTGTGAAGGCATGTTGGAACTGCATTAACTGTTTGCTGCAGAGTTGTGGGTTGGGTTTTTGTTTGTTTGTTTTTGTGTTTTATTGTTGTGGTGGTTGGTTGGTTTTGATTGAAATGCTTACAGTGAAGAGGTACTAGAGTGTACCAGGCTGGATTCTGCAGGATAACACTTCTGTCTCTGCCATACCTTTCATCCAGGAACATTATCCGTGGGAAGTGTTACAAATATACAGTACATGCTGTATTTCTTGTGTTTGAAAAATAAGAGGCGGGGAATGGCTAGCCATAAGAACATTTATTATATTTACAACTAGTGACAAGAGGGGGTGTTTTATTATGGAAGTGGAACGTACAGTGGCGAGAAAGAACACATCAAATGTGTTTTGTTGGTTTTCCTGGTCTTTGCCATTTTTCTTTGCTACTCAAGATACAATCTTTCTCAGGATTAGAGGACTTCTTATTTTGTTAGGTTTGACAAATTTCACTCATTTGTGGAATGAGGAGATTTTATTGGGGAAGTTGAGTAGATGTGTTTCTTTGGGGAGAAATCTAGAATGAAGCCATTCTTTATAATGAAATGCACATTCAAACCAAAATCCTAGGCTCACGTTGATGCCCCATCAGCAAATACGCACAAAGGGGTTTTGTGCTCCAGTTACAGTCCTGCTGAGTCTTCCGTCTTAAATGCAAAGGATGGATGGAACAAAAGTTTTGTGCTCTTTTCTTTCTGCCTGATTTTGGCTCCTAGAAATGCTTTACTGTTGTTGTTGCGCTGGGGCATGGTGGCAGCTCAGTCAGTTTGTACTCCATCTATAAGCAGAAAGACAGAAAAGGTGATTCCTTTCCCAAAGAGCAGAAACATAAATACAGAGAAAAGGCAGCAAGTGGATGCAGTCTGATGGGAGGCTACAGAAAAACAGTAAGACAATATTGGCTACAGTGACTGTCAGCAATAGTAGACCTGCATCTTAATTGCTGTTAAATTTCTTAGTTGTTGTTGCTAAACTAGAACGATAGCAAAGGAAGGATGCTAAGGTGGCAATTAATTGGCTTTGCCTATGTTTTGAATTTGTTCCCTTCAAGTGTATGGGGGCACACAAGGAGCTGTAGAATGTTTCAAGGGGGTGAAGATGTTATGGGTTGACTTCCAATGGAAATCTGCATTTTTATCGCTGCTTATCAATAAGTCTATATGTAACTGGGATAGAAATGGTGCTACCTGGTAGCTTCTTCTTGCAGTCCCCTGGCTCCTGCCATCCAGTACCTCTGCTCCTGTGCCTGGGAGTAATTTTGGATCCAACCATAGCATCCTTCATCAGCTCTAAGCATCATGTTAGTCCAGATTGTTTTACAAGTAAATCATAGTGCTAGGTATGGTTGGAGATTACTACAGTTTTATTCTGAGAGTTAAAGAAGCTTGTTTTAAACAACTGACCTCAAGGTCTTTCTTTGTAAGTTCACGTGGATCTGCAAATTCTTTTCCACTGGCATTTCTAGAGAAGGTGGAAGGTTTCTACCACAAGTCAACCAAGAGTTTTTTGAACCATTTTAGCAGCTTTACTGCTAACTTTACTGCTAAGTTTCCTAAGGGGATTTGACTGGTTTATTTATTTTTGAATGAGTCCTATTTTTCTAGCATCCCTCATACCTCCAGCAACCTTCAGAATTTCTTATCTACCTTTGCAGTTTCCTCTCTGCTGGTGACAGTAATCTTATTATAATCTATTCCAGCCTGGAGAGAATTCTAATGAATTCTCTTCAGCGTGGCTCAGCACTCTTGTTAGAAAGGCAGGGTGACTCACATGCTGAAGATTTTAAGCAGTGTTTGAAGAAGGAGAGAACTGGATAATGCGGAGAATTGTCAAGGTTATAGTGACAACTACGATGACTTTGAATCTGCGGAGAACGAGTCAAACTGCTATGGGTTGCTGACTATTTTGCTGGGCAATGTGAGATAGGATCCCTGCCTTTGCTGAATACCTTTCATCCAAGAATTTCAAAATGTTCCATGGGTACTCAGCCACAGGGAACAGAAGGAAATGCACAGAACTAAGATGAAAACTTTCGGAGAAGACTTCCATAATCAGCTGAAATCAAGGACCATTATATATTAGTGTTGAAAACTAATGTGTCGTGTTTGCAGCAAATTTGTTTGCATTTCTTGACCTTACACTGCTGACTAATTAGGCTTAATTTGTTAAACGCACTCTGAATGAGGTACTAAATGCACTGAAGAATATGTTTTAGCACTTAAAAGGAATGGAAAAAATCCTGTTAAGGTGATTTGGACTAAGTCCCAGGGTGACATGCATAATGCTGGCAGAAAGTCCACTATGCTGCATTATGTTTCCTGCATACACAGGCATGCTGATATTTTTTGTAAACCTAGTGTGTAACCAAATCAGCAAGACATTACCTAGAGAAAGATCCTACTTGCTTGCTTCACAGTACTGCTATCTTTTCATAATTGAAATCCCATCTACTAAACTACATTAATAAATTGAATCATGCTTAGCAGGATTCCTAAGGGGAGAAACATTTAGATAATATTCACCAGACACTTATTTATTTAGCTAAGTGTCTCCATTTTATTGGCTTATATCCACGTGTCTTCTAATGTTCAGAGTATTAGTAATTTCTTTTGCTTTTTAAATTTGATTAGCTCATACCATTTAAAATTTCTATAATCAAATAAAATACCTGTAGTTCAAAACTCTCAGGCTACAAAAATGCTTATTACTTTCACAAGGTTCCTTGGTGCTGAGTGAGAAGTATTTGTCCTAACCAATTAAGGAACTCAATCTCCTCTTATTTAACATAAATCTCTATTTACATATCCATAGAGACCTTCTATAAAGTCCTTTAAGCAGAGGAAACCGCACTCCTCCCTCCCTCCCTGACCCAGCAAGGACAGTGCAGTATACAAAGCAAAAAGGAGATCTTCAACAGACATACCAGCAAGCAGATTTCTACTAAGCTAATGAAAATTGATCCATGAAATGCTGGAGAAAAATCAGACTATTTATCTTCAGTAACACACCTAGCTTAACCTTCTTTTCTCATTTCCTGGTCACATTACTGCTTTGAAGGTGTTGATTTCATCCCAACACCTTTCTGGTCTTATCCTTATACTCCCAGTCACAATCCTTGTACTGTCATTTGGGTAACTTTAAAATCACTGCTGTGATTGCACTCTCAAATCATCCAGTGACGCTGGATTATCAGCATGCTCCAAGTCATTTTACATTATTTCAGAAATAACAAGGTTTCATAAACTAAGGTGTGGATACTGAAAGATAATATTGGTTGCCACGCTACTGTAAATGAGAGGCAAACTTTCATTTGTTCTAAAGGGGAAAATCAACTTGGACGGCCATGAAAACAGGCACAACCTTGGGGTTTCAGGATGCTTGTAATAGCTAATCCATACTCTGAGAACTTTTCAAATTATGAATAAATGGTAGGCATTTTTTCCTCCAGCATTCCATTTCCTGTTCTTAATTCTGTGTGGCATAAGCTTTATGTTTAAAAAGCCTCTTAATCCTATTGCCTAGTGGGAATCTGTTGATAACTTCAGGAGTGACTGAGACACATTTCTTGCTCCTAGTTGCCATCAAGTATTGTTAAATCAGAGAGTCCTTCAAGCCAGATCTTTTGTTCTCACTGTGTCTGCTTTCACCCTAGGGCAAGCAAGTTACCTAATCCATGGAATTATTAGAGACTTCTGGCATACTTCTCATTTTCTCTTCATTTACATTTGCTTCTGTCTGCCAAGGTCATTTCTAGTTTTAGTCATTATTCATCTGTAAGAAAGTCTCACTTTTTTCCTAATGTGATTTCATACATGTGAAATGAAGACTGCATCATCACCATAAAAGAGTGGAACAGATTTAGCTGGAGATATGGGTATCGGTCTTACACGACTGATTTCAGGCTGGCTTAGGTCTAGAACTACAGTTTATTTCATTGCTACATTTTTTTTCCCCCTAAAATAAAGCCCCTAAAAATGGGACTGCTTTTAGTATAGTTTAAGTACAGGTGATCCTACTTCGGAGCACTAGATTTTCATTTAGTCCTGTTTTTCATCGTAGTATGCATACTGCTGCAGAACAGTTGATCTTCCACTTCAGTCTTTTGCCAGTGACACGTAGGCAAGAGGGAATCCACTTCCAGATCCCATTCTTACTAGTGTCTAGACCAAATCCTTTACTCTCTGGATGCATAGTTTGAGCTCTCTGCACCCAGGATGCAGCTACCCTTAAACTACAAATTGTGTCAGAGCATGGGACGGCTATTCCCAGTGTCAGAAAGTACGAAGAGCTACCTACCAGTTGCAGATAATTCAGTCTAAACCAGATATTGGCATGGAAAATATTAACAGGAAGTTAGATGGTGGGAACCAGGCAATCCTTCCTGATGTCACCACTTGCATCTGTAGTAAATGGAAGAACATTATGGAATTATAATACAGAGATATAATGGTAGAATCCCATTTTCAGGATGGAGAAAGGGCTCCAAAACATCATTGGTAGCTCAGTGAGAGACCTTGCCTTACGTGCAGTTACACTGTATGTTCAATCATCCATACAAATAGCTGTATTTTTCCTCTTAAATATGGGTTGTGATGTGGTTAAGATTTACTATCCTGTACAAAGCTGGGACTTTATAGAACTTGGGAGTAATTTTCGTTTCAGTCGACTTACTGGAGGACCTTATGCTCTGTCAAGAAAGGTCCCTCCTGCTGGTGACCAGGACTTGAAATTCAGTAACTAACTTTGCTGTATTTTTTTTTTTTTAACAAAGATTTAATCTCATTATAAAGTCACTGGTTAATTTCCCTGGTCAGAATCAAACAAATCTTGCAGTTCAGATCACAGAAGCAGTCAGTCTTCCCTGTTTTACCATTTGGAAGGGAGACATTTTGATAGTTCTCACAACTTGTTCTGTTCTGTTAATGCTGTTATAAAACTTCTAAGGCAAAGTGCTCCACCATGTCATTGCATATTGTGAGAGCTGTGCTTTTGGAAATGTCTTCTGTCTTCTTTGCAACCATTCTTCAAAGCATACTGCAGATAAATTGTTCCCCTTAGCTTTTGTTAAACCTTTTCTTGTACCTCTTCAGAAACTTAGAAATGTTTTCTTGCTGTTGTTCATTTGGAGACTTCATTTGTTTCTGTCTTGTTTATTTAATAAAACCTTTCTTATTCTTTGCTATAATTTTAGTTTAGTTTAGTTAGTCCTGTTGGTAGTTGTCCTTTGTGAAATGGGAATTAAGCTCTTTATTTTTACTATTACCTTGAGACTTAAATTGTTTGATTGTATTTAAAAAATGAAATATCTATTATTTTGACAATTTAGATTTTGTTTCCGTGGCTGTCATTATTCATCATTTTTATGACATTCCTTTAGGTTGTGGGAAGGCTTCCTTTCAGCATCTGAATCTGGATTTTGAACTGTCTTTTCCCTTCAGTGATGCATTTTTTGAAGCTAATGGCACTGTACAGGAATGTCTGAGGTTTAATGTAGCTCAGCCATGTTTCCTCCCTTTCTTTCTCCATTAATGTTTTAAATGTGGTAATTTTAATTTAACTCCATGCCAAGATTCTGGTGGGGGGAGGAAGAGAATGTGTACTTTGTGCACTCACCTGTTCCTTTAAGTCTGGTAAATGTAACATATCTAAGCCTCAAATAGCAAAAGAGGCATCATCATGAATCAGAGTTTTAGTGACCGATCATCCAAGTTCTTTAATGAAGAAAGGGTAAAATTTCTACATTGTGTTTTTTTCCCTAAGTGGTAACTCCAGCCCTGTCTGCATCATGGATATTCCAATTAACATGCATAATGTGTTTTCCCACCTGTTGTATTAGATGTAATATTCCAACCATCCTAACATACCAGCTGCTTAGTGTGATTTTTTTTTGCCATATTGTTCAGATCATCTACTGTAATCTTTCTTTGAATGAGTCTCTTGTGGGAGATTGTAATTGCAGCAATTTCATAGCCTTTCAAGCCTACAGTTCATAACAAAGTTACGTGTAGAATTATGTATTATTTTACATTGACTGGTAATTGTTCTAAATTCAGTCTAATGTTCTTTGAAACAAGAAGGGGTACAAATAACACATTTTCTCTAGCTCTTTGAAATACCTGAATTATTTTTATATTTCAGCAGGTTTCATTACTTCTGTATAAAAAAGTAGGAATAAAGGAAGTTGTTGAGGTCCTGTCTGCTGGAGTCTCTACTGTATAGAACACAACAGATCTACTTCTGTCTTAATCTCATATGAAAAATGGGAGGAAATTTTATAAAGCACTACAAATGGTAGAAAAGATTGGAATATAATACATGACATCGTCTGAGAGAAAGACTGATCGTATCTTTGAATATCACTGGTAATCATCTTCCATTAAATGCTGTTTCTCAGACCATACAGTACATTTGCTGAGTGTTTTCTAAAAATTCAAGTGCACACGAATAACATTTTCTATTATTTCTTCCTCCATACTTGTGCTATATAATCATTTATCCAACAACCAATTCATTTCAAAGCCCTACCAACCTTTCTGCAATAGCTTTCAAAGAATGAAGAAGTCACAAGCACAGCCTTCTTCAAGTGCACTTTAGCTAACATGTGGTGGGCTCCTGTGAAGCTACCCTCTTAAATGTAAATGCGATGTTGCTATGGCAGCAAACAGACTATTATTTTAGGCTGTGTAAGCACCACTGCGCTTCATGCCTTGCCCACGTGTGCCAGAAGTTTCTATGTGTTTAGATAAAGTTGTAAAGAAAAGTTATTGCAGAAGTAGCATATGCTCTCAAAAAGAAAGTCTACTATAAAACACGAGCACTGAGAATTGAAGTTACAATTCAAAACGTGCCCGTGACCAGTAAAAAGTTTTTGCATATAGAAAGTCCTCTTTTTCTTCTTTACTACCCTTCCTTTCATGCCTCCTTGCTTTTCAGGGAAAAATGAAATGCTTTCTACGTAGCAATAAAAACTGGCATTAGCTGAAGTAAATGTCATTCTTTGAAAGTGTTTGGCCAGAAGCCGCTGCATTGTGCTGCCCCACCCCATCCCTGGGGCTGTGTAAGCTGGCAAGGTGGGTGTAGCTGTACAGAGGCCCTCCATCAGTGGGATATCCTGCTGCTCACAAGAGTTGAGACGTGGTGCAGTCATCCATCCTACCTCATTTCAGCACCAGCTGCGAGCAGGGACATCATCTTTTTGTCACATGCAAGGGTTTGACAGAAAGGCTGTGTTTCATGACTCCTGCTCCTCTCTCTTCATCAGGAACCTTTTGCCTTTCACACAAAAAAAGACTTCTTCCTGGGTGAGGCAGCAGCTCCAGGCCTATGGTTCCTGCTGAGCTTGCTGACACTACAGCTCAGCCCCTCTTTAGCTCGGAATCATGCTTAGAGCGATTCCTATATAAGAAAATGACCCTGTAAGAAGAAAATAGAACCTTTTTTCTTTTTTTTGAGATCCAATCTGTGTTGAAAGCACTCAACTGATTTCTTATTTTTTAGACAATTTCTTTAACTGCAAAAAAAAAAAAAAGACTTAATATTGGATGACTCATTAGAAGACTTAGAGCTATATCCAGAGCTTGTTCAGCCTTCACTCTCAAATGTCCTTCAGTGCAAGGTACATCAATCATTTTAATCCTGCCTGTACTCTTCAGGATTTATTTTTCTGATCATCTTTGCTTTTCAAAATTATTTAGATGGGAAAAAAGTTAAAAACTGAGTGAACAGCAAGAGTCACCTCCTGTAGTTTAGGCATTCTCTCTGATGCAAAAAACTTTCTCCCTGCAAGGTTATTTCTGGCAAAAGATCTGTTTGTTATGACCCTGATGTCTGACCTGTGCTAGAGGAACAAACTCCTTTCTGTATCGTGTTCCCTGCATCATTTTGGGATTTTTCTGTATACTGTGTACGCTACCATGCACCTTGGATTCCCTCAGAGAAGGGAGACCTTTTTGAAATCTTCAGAAGTTTCATTTCTGTTTGAAAATACACAAGGATTTACGTTTTAAAATGAAAATGTGAGATATTTGTAGAGCTTTGAATGAAATCTTAGGGGAACACCTTCCTTTGATGCTGAGATTCAGAGTCCATTGCCATGTGGTTCCACAAGCACATCAATTCGTAAAAACTGATTTCTGATTTCTAAAGTGTCTGAATTCCCAAGTGTGTGTGTGTGTATCCTAAAAACAGGATTTCAGATGAGTAGATGCAACAATTTCAGAGACAAGCAACTTCAAGACAAGAGAAAGAAAGTACCAGAGTAAAGGATAAGGACGCTTTAAATTAAAATAGACACAAATAATGTGCTGGTTTCCTAGTGGGAGTTGAACACACAGTGCCAGGTGCTGCTTGGAACCCAAGAGGGGACGGGAAGGAGGCAGCCTGCTCTCCTCGTTGCCGTGTCTCTGCTCTATACCTGCATCCAGACAGGAGAGAGGAGTAAGAGATGCCACGGTGGGATGGCACAGGGCTGGGGAGAGGGGCAGGTGTGTAACAGGAATTGGTATTGCTAGGTCTGTTCTTTGAGGAGCCTCCTCGGTGTCACCATAGGAACATCCCCGTGATTCGGATGCCTACGGTCACCACTACACTTTTTGTGTGCTGAGAAGCCAGGACAAAGGCTTCAGGGATAGGACACAAGACACAATTTCTTTTCTCCTGTTTTGGAGTAAGGAAGACCAAAAAAAAAAAAAAAATATCTCCAGTCAGTTTGTTCTTACTTGCCCTAGATTTCCATTCCCCAACAGGTACATGGACATAACAGGAAAAAATGCGCCATCAATATGCTGATCGAAATTTTTCCATTAAAGCATAATTTCATTAGAAACATATTGGTTCATTGAGCTGCCCGGCCTTTATTCAAAATCTCTCAGGCTCATGATGACTCATGACCGGGGAAGTTTACATTTGCACTTCAAAAGGAGGAGGGAGAAGCAGATCCAGTGTACAGAGCAAACCTCAACCCACGCCGGGGCGCTAGGACATTGCTGTGCTGACTTTGCAGCAGTTCTTCAGAAGTACAAGCAGGCAAGTGCCACACAACAAAGGATTTTATTATGGGTTAATGGGGAAAAAGGAACAGGCACACATAAAAAGAAAAGGGAAAAGCAAAAAGGACAAGTGACCAAGAGAAACTCTAATTTTTCCTTCTTCCCCATTAGTTTTCCTACCACTTGTGCTGCATGTGGTGATGACCTGTGTTTGTGTCCTGATGATGTGGAGCCACTGTGACACATGCTTCTGTGACCAGAAATGTAATACACACAGAGGAAAAAAAATAAAAAGGTCACCCAAATACAAACATGACTTTAAAATGGCAGTGTCCCACCGCTTGCTTCTAACATAGTGGAGATGTAAGGAGACTTGCTCTCTTGCTGCTTGCTCTTCACAGATGCCCTCCTTCATGCAGGAAAACCCTCAAATTCAGCTCCTAGCTGGTTCCCAGCCAGGGTAAATGCGGGTTTATATGGCAGAGAGGCTGCAAAGGTCACCAGCTGTCTTTAATTAATGAACACAGTAATTCAGTGAATCCCCATCAAAGCTACATGTGAGATCTCTTGACTTTATGTCATTTGATTGTATTTAATATTCTGTTAATTTGCCAGATGCTTTCTTCAGAGTTTTAAAAGTGCTTCTGCTGCAGTAAAAATCAAGAGCGCTCCTGGACCTGATTGCCTGTTTCCGTGCTGTCTTGTGGAAAACTCTCCCCTCGCTCACTGACACTGAATATATGTTAAAAAGCTTCCAAATGAAAATGCCTGAGAGAAAGCCCAGGCAAACTGATGCACTAAGACCTAGGAGTGAATAAGCAATAAGGAACAATATTCAGGTTTGGGGAGTTGGCAAGATGGGTGAGATCTTAGCAGAGAAGAAAAGGAAGGTCAGGGAAAGAGAGAGAAGGAGGTTCTATTGGGAAATTGTAGCTTTCTCTTTCCTGATCCTGGACCAATATCATTTAAATCCCAGCTGCCACAAGATTTCTGTGTTACTTGCTCAGTGCCCAAGCCAAGGGCTGTTTTGACCAATATCTAATTCTTAGTGTCTCCCAGATACCCTGCAGCCTTTTAATCTTATCTCCCATTAGTTTTTCATATCTATTGAGACACCAGCTTCTCCTGTACAATTGCAATGGCATTGAAGCGGGAGCTCTTTGGACTGCTGTGGAAATCCACAAAATCCATCAAAAAGTCTTACTTGAACATAAAAAGAACCAATTTATGTTCAGTGAGATCTGACACTGGACTTCAATAATACTGTAATTGAGTCTGCATCACCAACTTCTGTCCTTTATTTTCTCTCTCTATTCCTTCATTTTTTTTCTATTTTTGTTTTGTTTCTTCATTCCTGTACTTCTTCCTTCCCTCAAGTACATTTTCTTTTTGATTGATTTCTCAATCTCTTCTTTATTTCTGTTCCTCACTTTTCAACACATAAGAAGCTTTCCTTTTGCCGTTTTCTTTATGCCTTACACTGTCTTTTCATTTTTTTCCTTACCATTCCTCTAACTTTTGTCATTTTTGCTGGTCCTCCCTTCCTTCCCCCCTTGTGGAGCTCAGCTGTGCCCATCACTGACTCTAGGGCAGATCCACCAGTGGCCTTTCAGCCTCGCAGGGAGAGGGCCTGTCCCTGAGCTACCTCCAGCTCAGCCCAAGGGCAGAAAACCCTCACGTTGCCATCTCTCCCCATCGCTTCTCCTTGGGGAAAGCTGAGGCGATGCTGGGCTAGGTGCCCACCCAGGTCCCTTTGAGCTTAGTAGCGCTCAGTTTGGAGAAGCCCAACTTACCTTGT
The DNA here is from genome assembly GCF_964211835.1 of Anser anser. Lineage (NCBI taxonomy): Eukaryota > Metazoa > Chordata > Aves > Anseriformes > Anatidae > Anser > Anser anser. Next base: position 80,300,929 of record NC_139722.1, read on the forward strand.
CCTCGGACACCAGCAACATAGAGCATGGCAGCAACTGAACACAGGCAAAACTGCAACTAGGGCACATGGGCAACCAGAGCTTAGATTGATACCTCTAGTGAATTGATGTGAGTACAAAAGGATGCTGTGGGATGCTGCATCTGTTCGTGGGTACAATTGTGTCTTTGGGGAAAGGATCTGTACTGGGAGGACTGATTTAAAACTTTTCTTCTCCTGCAGTCAAGATCAAATATCTTGTAACAGGGAACATTTCTTGCCTAAGGGGTTTGACTCTGTCCTGCTAATAACAATATTCCCTGAATAGTTTTTAACATATTTTTTTCTTGTTCATTTAGAATTGTTATTTGAAATTTTCCTTTAAATGCATTTAGACATTTTCCTGGATGATCAATTATCTCAATTCATGTAACGTTCTCATGCGTAAGCATTCCCTATGATGGCAAATGAAATTCAGTAATAAACTCTCATAAATTTATTAAGGTCCCACAGCCACAGATCACCATTGTCAGTTTATATAATGCTTCCCTGGTTACTTAGGAGCTATATTATATGCTATTACATTTATAATCCCACTTAATATTAGTCCACTTAACAACCTCTCAAACATTTGGAACTGAATTTACAGTCTCCTGTCAATGCCTCTCTTACGTTTATTGCAGCATTTCCTCTCTAAATGTTTCTGTGGTCTGAGAAAGGGTTATTCTCATCAAAGTGCCATAAGCTTCGCTCAGCAGCTCACTTTTTTCTCCCTTCGATGTCAAGTCTGTCCCTTCCATGAGATCATTCCCTCCTGTTTCTCCCCATCAGGTCTCCCCAGCTAACCAGCCCACACTCAGACAGGTCAGGCGTGTTGGCAGACCAGGCTGTGAGTTACCAGAGTGAAATATTTGGGTATTTCTCACCTGCTGTTGCTGTCTAAGTGACGCTCGGGACAGGTTCGCTATTAGAAAAGTCTCTGGAGTGTACAAACCACAGTGAACTGGAACTACTGGTTTGTGCTGTCACCCTCTGGTGTAGATCTGAGTGCTTCTGAGCTTGCCTGGTGAGGCATGACACAGGTTCTCCTCTTTTGTCACGCTTTCTGCAGCCAGCTTATGGAGGAAATACCTGACTAATTTCCCCATGTCTGAACAGTTTCCTGTGGGCTGAGCAAGAAGAAAGCTTGTCATAAATCAGAAACATTTACAATTTTCCTCAATGATGGAGTACATCAGTATTCTATTGTAACTAAAGTAATGGGAGCAATCCAATGGTAGCACAGCATCATGCTTTTGGAAGGACTTTCAGAGAAAATCCTAACAAACCTCATGTTTGCTAAGATGCTGCATGCAGCCCGAGGATCTGTTTGATGAGACAAATGGACGGAGGTAATTCAGCAGATCTGCTGATTCCGTCTGTGTTCTTCTGCTCATCCTGCCCCCAGCTTTCTCCCAGTGGCACCAGGCTGGGCTGCAGGGAACAGATTTCCCCCTATCCACGAACCTTGCTGCTGGGCCAGCCCCAGGGCTGGATGGGGCTTGGCCTCTCCAGTGCTGCTGCTGCCTGAGGCCTGACTTCCCCCATAGCACAACCAGCGCTGACTTGGTTTTGAAATGAGGCTGTACTGAGGAATGCTCCGGCTTCCGTGGAAACACAGCAATACTTTGTACATCATGTACAGGTTGGAAAACAAGTCCTGCCCTGCAGGCTGGTGGGAACGCAGCAGTACTGTGTGATCAATACACACCTGAGCTTTCTGCAGCTCCGCTTAGCAAGCTGAAGCCAGAAAGCCTCAAAAATCACCACTACCAAGCCTTCTCCACAAACACTCTTAAAACCTAAACATGGCTTTCTGTTCCTTTAGCTGTGTAGAGTTTTAATTAGTGCTTTGCAGTTGGGGGAGATTTTTTTCTCCTCACTTGATGCCACAGGCTCCAAGACACTTTTCTCATATTCCTTGACAAAATAGTGGTTCAACAGGACAAAACAGAAGGGAAAGAGTCTCTTTCTCAGCAGAAGGAAAACAGCCTGATGATTAATCTCTGCTACTGGTACGGCTGCTCAGGTGCAGACACAGACGGGGCTTCTGGGCCCTGGTGTGAGGGCACGCAGCAGATGCCTGCCGCACTTTACACTGGTTATGCTCCTCTGCCCCCAGCTGTGTGCACCTGCCCTGCTGCTGGGGAGTAGGCCAATGGGAACTGAATGCATGTGCGTCTGTGTTGCTTCCATGCAAAATCTGACTGTTTGGCTAAAAATGATAGTGACGGCATGCTCGTGTAGGAGTTGAAGCTTCGCACTGAATGGCAGAGGAGGTTTGGGGGGGTTGCATGGGCAAAACTCTCTGGCAGAGAAGCCAAACACACAGCTGAGGTTGGGATCACACCAAACCTCTGTAACCTCCTCTGGAGAGAAGTCCTGCAGCCCTGCCTGCCATTCTTGCTCGCATGGACACGTTTCTGTTCCCAAGAACAGGGAGGCAAGCTGGGAAGCAAATGGCAGGGGGTGGGTGGCGTCAGAACAGCCCGACTCTCTGATCGAGTGTTTTTCTTGGGTTAATCTGGATTGCCACCCAGAAGGTTGTACAACCTGCAGCCTATCTGTTGATCCAGAATTACACTGGATCAAAAGGTAAAACTTTTCTATATAGATAAGTTGTAGCAAAAGCAGTTTTGTGACTTGCTGAGCATGCTTTCCTCACATATATTCAAATGAGGTAGATGATTATAAAATTGTATGCTCTTTGTTTTGTCTTTGTAGATGCTACAGAAAGGATTACTTTATGTTTTGCACTTTTTTCTTTCTGCCTTTTGAATTATTATGCTGAGGCTTTGAAGAGCTGAGTTGCCTGGAAATTCATATTTCCCCAGAAGAACCATTTGGCCTGTGTGCTGATGGCAAAGAGTGCAAGTTGGCACATTTACAAAAGAGAAAGCTGATTTTACAGCAGCAACTGTGCCTTTCATTCAACCTGGAACAGCAGACAGGAAACCAAGGGACTGTTCAAGAAGCAATTCCAAGCAAATTACGATCTGAAATCAGCTTTGAAAAAACTGTGGTGGAAAGCAACTATATTGTTTCTCTGAGATTTTCTGCTGCCATGTTTTTTTCCTGTTTTTCAAAGAGAATACTAGAATGAAACCAACCTTCATTCAGGAGGAAAGTATATTGATTCAGTTTAATGTCTTTAGCTTTTTCTCCTCTAATTTGTGAGCACCTAAGAGGACACTTCCTGTCATTTTGGTGATATGTCCCATGTTTGAGGCTTGTGCTGTTTCAGTTCCTCTGTGATTTCCATGTCTTAGAAGAATTTTTAATATCTTTTTTTCTTAAAATATCACACCTGAAATAGGCTTTTGCTTTGTCTAGACAGATTCTTTTGTTCCTTTAATGAAACAAATTTTGTTTTAATGTGAGATCATCATCATCCTGATTCTCTCTCAACTCTGTTCGTACTGAATGGAGGACTGTGTCCTGTGGGTATACTTCTTATGAGGGACAAAGTCACAGGCAACAGAAGGTACAGAGCAGCAGTGCTGGTTAAACAGTCCCTGTTTCCTCCCACTTGATGATATTTAATAAGAAGGCAAATGTGGTTTATGTGCTGAATGCTCTGCCTTTGTGTATGTATGTATGCCTTTTGCAGTTTGCAATATGCCAAAATTTGGAGGAGCAGAGTGCTCTACGAGAGCTTGAAAAATAAGGACTATGCAGTAACTGCAGTGCACCCGGTGTCTAGGTGGTATTATTTTCCACCGAGAGATCAATTCTGTAGTTGGTCTGTACGGTCTTTTATTATAATAAAAGTCCTGAGGAGGCTGAGTGGGGATGTGCTTCTCCAGGGAGAAGCAGGGAGAGGGACTGGCCTCACTGCGCAGATGTAGACCAGGCCCCAGGTGCCTGTCCCGAGACCATGGACTGGCCACCCTGGTACCCAGCTCAGGGTGGTTGGATGGACCCATCTGGTTGCTCCTCAGCCTCTCAGGGAGTTCAGCACCTCTCACAGGTCTTCTGTTACTGTATTTCTTGTGATACTGATGCCTGAAATCATCCCAAGGCAGCATAGTGAAAAGGATAATCAAAATACAAAAGCTACTATACTGGGTCAGCCCAAAGGCCCATCCAGCATCCTACCTCCAGCTGTGGCCAGCACAAGTCTTTAGGGAAAGAGCCCCAGAATTAGGGCAAACACAAATTGGTACCTACCCAGGTACTGATGTTTTAGGGGCTTCCTGCACCAGGGGTTGCACCCAGACAGTCATGTTCCCTCACCACTGGTGGACATTCACAATTACATGCATTGTCTGATCTCTTTTTAATTCATTTATACATTTGGTCTCCACAACCTCCACGGGCAGTTAGTCTCACGGTTTAATTAGATGTTCCGAAAAAAGGTATTTATTTTTCTTTTATTTAAACCTGGTGCCTGATAACTGGGGTGCCTTCTAATTCTCATAGTGGGTGAAAGATTGAGTAATTGTTCCCAGTTTACTTCAGTTATCATTATAAACCTCTATTATCTCCCCTCTCAGCTGTCTCTTCTTTTCAGCTTAAGAATCTAAGTCTAATTAAGTCTGTCCTCATTTCAGTAAGGCTGAAATCCAGCTCAAAATAGCTGCCATGTGAGATCCTAGCACACCTGTACAAATCATACCTACAAACCTTTGGAGGTTATTGTACTACTTTTAAAACCAATGGGCATCTTTGTAAGACCTGTTATGTATGCAAAAGGCATATATAGGCTACTCAAAGTAGAAGGATAAAATGGAAAAAATACACGAGATTTTCACATAAAGTCACTTTTGATCAGCTACCACATGAAACTGTACGTTCTGGTAAAGACTGAGTGGATTTATGTATCCAAGAAACTCACATCTGGCACAGAAGTGCCTGAGATGATGCCAAATAAAATACACTTCAATTCTAATTTCTGCAGAAGGGAGAAAATTAGGAATGAAAGATCTTTAATTGGCAGAGTTCCACAACGGGAATGCTTTGGTGGTCTGCTATTTCCTGACATGGTTAAATCCATCTGCCTAAGAATGGATTAGGTCATCAAACATCAAGAGTTAAGCTGCTTTGAAAGGCGTTTATAAGTACCTGAATATAATTTAAAGCTGTAGAGATTATATAAAATCATATTAATGAATGAGCCACAGATAGCAGATTGAATGGTTTAGACATGGTTCGTTTGAGCTAGATGGATATCAAATTCAGACCTGGCTTCAGTTAAACCACAAGGAATTCTGTTAGGTTCTTTCATTATATTCTTCTCCATGTTGGGGGACAGTTGGACCAGATGATCTTGGAGGTCTTTTCTAACCTTAATGATTCTATGGTTCTATGGTACATAGTATGTGTTTGTTGTGAGCTAATCTTTTAATGTTTACATCCATTACACCATGCAAAAAATGTTCACATCCATTACAATATGCATGATTTTAAGTTTCTGAGCTTCTCCTCAGAAGGCACTTTCCCATCTGAGAGCAGCCATCTCCCACCTCCCATGCACACAATCTGAGTTTTCATCTCCTGGGTGGCTGGAGCCACTTTCTGGGAGCCAGCTTGGGTTGCTCTGGGGACTCAGAGGGCATTGGCTCCTTGGCCTCCCAGACTCTCGGCGCACCCCAAGGCAGGCTGTTCCCTTCCAGCCTGTAGAAACTCCGGAAATGCTGGGGGATAGTTTGGAACTGGAGGAAAAGCAGATTCTGAAACATCTAATCTTCTGTGAAATAAAACTGTCTTTCTTTACTCAGCTGTAATTATGAGGCAGATTTCAACTGAGCATTTTATGATGTGCAGAGATTTAATAACCTTTATAAACCAGGGATTTAAGTACTGTGTTGATTCCCAAAGCTTCAGAAGACTTTTAGACTTAGAACATGAGTGTTGTCAGGGCTGCTTAACTGGGGCTGGGGGAAAGATCTGGAATGGCCATTTGGCATATTAAAAAGAAAGGAAATACAAGCTGAACACTCAGCTATGTAAAGAAAAAGAACAGCAAAAGATAGCCAAAATAAGCAAAAGCTGAAGCTGTGCCATTTATAAACCCTGGGGACTAATGAACCATTCAGATCTTGCAGCTTTATAGAGAAGTGGGAAGTGTGACATGAAAATGCAGACAGGCGCCTGAAGAGTGATGCTCTGCTGGCTTTGCCCTTGCTCCTCGTGGGCTTCCATGTGCACAGGGAGAATCCAGCAGCATGGGGCACAGCAGCCTCTGTGCCTCCGGCCGGCCTTTGTTCCCAGAGGGGCTTAGTCCTGGCCACCTGAAGCAGGTAGGCATCTTTCAGTTTTACCACTCTGAAGGTAACACTTGGTGGTCTTGACATTGGGTCTTCTGGTTTCAAAACAAACTAAAACAAACCAGGTCATACTTCCTTGCCTTATTTCCTTTTCATTGTCTTGAATAAATCAAGTGCAGCTTCATCCAACCGAGTGTGAATTATCTCCTAGTTAGTCAGCGGTGCTCAGGAAAAAATATGCTACAGCCAGCATCTTTTAAACTGCTTAGAAATTTCCACATGATGAAGGTTGTTTGTCCAGTGACTGCAACCTGCTTTCGCCTTATCCTTCTAAACTAATAAAACTAACTAATACAAACCACAGCTATTAATACGTTCAATGAACTTTGTATGGTCCTTTCTAGATCTTTAACAGATATCTTGCTACTTGGCCATGAAATATTAATTACCAGGCTCCTGAAACTAAGAGAAAACTCACTAGTAAAACAAAAACAATCATCCAAATGTTCATCCAGCAATGAAAATTAATTCAAACTTTGGGATAGAGTCCCACATGACCGTTTTCTTCTGTGCTTTTCTAAATGCAAATTAATGTGCTATCTTAAAGTAATTGTAATAGCCTTCCTGTTCTGGAATGAGGATATATTTCAAGGCTTATGTTTTAGGAAATCTAAATCCTGATATATCACTGGTGGGTTTGGTTTTGGTCACCTTTAGCATTCAGACAGCTGGTACAGGGGCACCAGTCCTCCGTGAGGCTAATCTCTTGAGTAAACTACAGCTGAACACAAAAGCTACCTTTTGCAGGTAGAAGAAAAGGAAAATCCAGAGGTTTCTGAAGTATGGGGCTATAAATGAATGGTACATAAACAGACAGAAATGCATTGGTCTTGAGCTTTGGATTTGCAGTGCAGCTCAGGACAAACCAGTTTTACAACCACTGGGCATGGGTGTGATCACCTAGGCTGGGTGGTAACAGAAACATACTGACGTGGCAGCAGTTTCTTAACTCCTGCCTTCCTTTCTGCTCACTTGGGTATGAAGGAGCAAGCCCCATGGAAACCCCTTCCATCTTGTGCTTGTGATGTTAGGTTATGGAGCTGGTGCCATGCTCCCTCTGTCCCTTTTTGCAGTGTTTTTCACATCTGGTGTGTTGCACAGAACAGCTACTGAGCAAAGCAATAAGGGAGGAAAGCATCAAAGCCAATATGTGGAAGTAGGAGTGGCATCTGCAAGGTGTGAAGCTTTAATATCCAGCAGGTTGTGCTTGCAGTGCTGTTACTCAGTGCTAAGTGTATGTTCCTACGTGCAGCTGTGTGAATGCTGGCTGGTTTTATTTTATGTATCTGTACAAAGACATCGATTTTCCTGCAGCAGTGTGCCCTCTGTAGGCCTGGTCCTCTGACAAGGATCACATTAGAAGCCAGTGGGGCTGTGTCAGTACACCAGCAGGCATCCTGTGCTGGCAGGATCATTTTCAGCAGCTGCTCATGATGCAGCAGGGCAGCTCTCAGAAGCACCTACCAAGGGCCAGGCCCCGCGAAAGCTGTTTCTGATATAACCTGAAGCAAGCAACAGGATTTATTTTGGTCAGTCTGCGGCTCCTGTAATTACAGAAGGTTCTGTAATTTTTGAAATGAGGTCTCCTCTTTATTAAACAAACATTTTAGCCACAACCATTTACCAAGTATACACAAAGGTGTAAAAATGGTGATGTGGAACACCGGGTGCAGGAAGGTACAGCTTTTGCGTAGGGGCCATTTTGAGTGTTAATGACCATGAACCTCAGTGCACTGAGAGGCAGGTTTTCCTTGCTGTGCTCGCTGCAGTTAGCAGAAGGAGAAAAATAACATCTATATCTATTGATTCCTTGATCTGGTAATTTACAGATTTTTTGTAGTTATCCCTGAAGAGAGAAAGAAGAAAAGAAAGTCATGTATTGCATTCTGGAGATGGAACATGGAGAGAGTAGATTCAGCAGACATTATCCTGTATCTGTTTCTTATTTCTAACAGCTACACATGTCATGCTAATTTAAAATTCAAGCTTTAATGAATTGCATTTACAGCATCTCACCTCTAACTCAATTACCCACTAATTAGACCTTCAGTTAAAATATGATCAAAATCTCAGGAACCTGTAAGAATTAAAAATAAGAACAAACCACTTTTCACTTTCTATTTACATTATTTAAAACAATTGTCACAGGATAATTCAGTCACTGGATGCAGACAGCGTATCTTAATATGAAATGCCAAAAGCCCCTGTGATTTATCCACGGATGTGACAGAGAAGGCTGGGAATCCAGCCTCACATCATTTTTGAAGGCTCTGTGTAAACTCCCCCGGTTTGGTCCATGTCACAGTCCCTATGCACCGGCGCTTCTCTACAGAGCTTGTGGCCCTGCTCCTACAGCAAGGGCTTTTCTGACCCAACAAGTGGGTCTGTCCTGTTTGGCTGCTGACGTCCTGTCACTTAAACGAATCAAGGAGTCCTTTCCAAGGAGGCTGGTCCATCAGTTTTTCAATGAACTCCCCTATGAAAATAGCTTTGCTCACATCAGCCTGCTGCTTATGCTCAGAACGTGTAAGCTGAAGAAGAGCATTTCTCTGCAGCAAGCTCTGGCTAAGAATTTACTTTCTTCCTTTGCAGATCCCCCTGGATCTACTCCATTTCCTCCTGCTCATTGTGCAATTAAGAACTGAAACGGGAATGCAATAGTTCAACCCAGTAGTGAGGCCTCTGTGGACGGGCACTTCATTTCTCTCATATCTGGTGTAATGGCAAATCCCCACATCCATTCCCACCGTGCATCGACGTATTGGACTGCTGAGAAAGTCATTACCCTTCTCAGGGAATAACTGCGTGGCAGGCAGTTGACAAAGGACTGAAAAGACAAAGAAGCCGTTACTTTTGAAACAAGAAAAAAAGAAACGGGAAAGCAATTTTTGGAAGCTACAGCAGTTTTCTCAAGGACAGCTGTAAACGGCAGCTATTGCACACAAACAGAAGCCAGAAACGATGACAAGAAAACAACAAATAAACAAGTCAACAACAATGCCAACAAAAAAGTATTCTGCTGCCAAGAAAATACTTCATTTCTCATTAGCATAATTATTGCTTAGAGTTTCAACTCCAAATGCCGCAAATAAAAAGTTATGTCACAATTAAATATTTTGCCATTTTTGGCAAGAAGACAGGCTTAGGGAGAGCAGAGCACAAATGCCATCCCTCTCACATTGTGTAAAGTTATCTCCCTCATTTGAGGAATTACCCTCTTGCACTGACAGGCTTATGAAGCTCCAAACCTGATGGAAACCAACACAATCCCCCTGAAGTAGGGGCAGTTGTGCCAAGTTACAGCAGCAGAAGCTGTCAGATTTTAAGCCACCCAATGCTGAAAATGGAACCAAGGATTTTCATTAAAGAGAATTTCATACTACCCTTTTCATTCTTGGGGGAAGGTTGGGAGAGGCAGACCTAAGATCTGGTCAAGGAAAAGTCCTTAGACTTTGGTTTTTATGAATATTGCTTCATCTGTTTCTTTCCACGAACCTTTTGGCATAAGTACACTCGATCTAGGGACCACAGTAGACTCAGAGGAGAATTCTGGTGTCAGCTTGGAAGGAAGTAAAAGAGAGAGCAGTTAGGAATCCCTCAAGCCAGAGAAAAGTGCATTTCCCAGTCTTCCCTGTCCTCCTCTTGGCACTGCTTTCCAGTATGTATAAATATTATTGCCTAACCTGCCAAATATAACCTCAGATTTAGGTAGTGAAAAATCGATATGAGGATAGTAATTTTTACCTAGCCTGATCCATTATTTTAAATAGGAGCATATGTATTGGTGTTTTGAGAATCAGACTTCGACAGTCTCAGGTCTTCTACTGAACAGTATATTTTCATCTAAACACTGCATGTTTTGCTCTTCAGGTATGGACCAAAAGATATAGTCCGCATCTTTTCCAACATAAATTTAAGGGAACTTTGCTGGTAGCTTTCATGGGAGAATAGCCCTGAAGCTGAGTGGGTCATGTAAAATGGATCCACCATTTGAGAGGCTACATCATTTAAAAAACAAGGTACGCTGGAGAAAAGCCCTCTGGTAGCAACTCATGACCTGATGGACCTTTCTGAGTCAAGTCTACCCATGTTTTATTGCAAGGGGCTGCTGGGGCATTACCTTTGAAAATCAATTCTTGTGCATGGCAAATGCTTTCATTTTCAAGAGCTATGTACGATGGTACGTAGTGAATTGCTGCAATGCTGCTGTGGCTTTTTTTGAGTCTGTTCAGAGCTGCTAGCTATAATTAGCAGAGCCCTTTATGCAACTGTCATGTCCCTGAGAGAAATCAGTGCTGCAGCATTGTTTTACTTTCCTCCCCTTACCTAGACTTCTGTAAATTGAAATGCAAATGCAGCCAAGGACTTCAGGCTTTGAACCATATTTTACAGAGCTTCAGTAATGTATTACAATGTTTCAGCTGTAGTACAAGATGGTGGGGAATAAAGATGTATGCTCATATGATTGCCTGGGGACACTTATGGATTGGAAATCTTTAACAGGTTAGATAGATGTTTGTCAGGTATGACACCGTATCATTTATCCAGTTGGTTGGACTAGCAACCCTCTGGAGTTCCCTTTTCCCCATATTTTGCAATGATTCTGTCCATGTGGGAAGATCATGTTCCCTACAAATACTTTGGACGAACAAAGCTTAACTGAACTCCTGCATGGATTCCCTTGCATCAAATAAAGAGGATGGTGCTCACAACTCTTTCAGGAAAAAAAAAAAAGCCATTACAGGAAATTCTTCCTCTACATAGTTTTCTGTTGTTGTAAATCTTACAGGACCAGAATACCTTTGAGACATGAAAAGATTTTATAGAAATTGTCTGTTTAGTGCAATAGTTATTAGACAGGGACTGACACACCTATGTGCAAGAAGGCAAACAGAGAGATTGTGAGCCTTGTTACACCATGAAATCAGGCTGAAATACAGAGCTGATGCAGCAACCTTATCTGACAGTTTAACAAATGACCACTCTGAGGGGAAAACAGGAAGACATACATAAAGCTTTAACTATACTGGCTATGGAGTGGATATTTTAGTGCACTGAAGCGACGTTTTTGTGATATTCAGGCAATACAAAGCCATCAGAAGCCCTTCTTGATATTTATTTTGTGCTGCTGGATTACAGCAAAGGAACTTGAGTGTACCAGTGTATCTGATTCCTTTAGAGTAAGCAACACTGATAAAACAATGATGTTACCCTCTACACTATGGACTGTAATATGCACTAAGTAATTATTAAGCGGGATTAAAATAAAGAATGGCTTAGTAGCATGAATTTTATGTGGAATTTTATTTTCCTGTGTTCCAACACCACCTACACATGAAGGTAACAAATTTGTGCATGAGTTCAGTGCTGATTATTTCTACTTATAGACAGTAGAAGTCTTTGGGTTGTATTTGACCTTCTGTATATTAATATTAGAGTGCATCCACTCTAAAATCTCCTGTCAGAAAATCACAGGAGACTGTACAAAAGAATGCTAGTTACCTGAGATTTTTTCATAGGTCTATCAATAGTGAAAAGTAAATGGGGCAAGTTGAGTGGCGAAGTGGTCTGAATCTTCGCATTATTACAGGGATTGTAATATAACAGGGTGTGCAATATATGAAGGATCAAACAAGAGCTGGAGTATGGTATGTCAGGTCAGGAATGGAGAGTGCAGGGAAGGGAGAGTTTATGGCAATATGCTAGGACTATATTCCTAGCAGTTGTTTGTGTGTGTGTGTTCATTTAGACACACATACATATTCTACCACTGAGAGAGCATACTGCAAGCTGTCATCATTGAATTTAGTTTTTCATCCTCCTTATTCTACACGGTCATATTAGCCATGAGAAATTAGAATGGGACGGACAGATCTCTGTGATGTGAATTATGCAAAAATTGCTGCTGATTTTGATGGCTTACACGACAGTTCTGGGCTGTGGCTTGGAAAGGGAATAATTTGGGAGCATATGTAAGGCTGGTAGAAATGATCATTTTTTCCCCTGTGTGACTCATTTTAGCTAATTGGGTTTTGCCCATACTTTTACACCGTACATGCTTCCAGGGGAACTATGAAGTATTAGGAAAAAAACTGTTTCACTTTTTAACATGTTTTTAAAACAGCAGTTCTTCAGAAGGACTTTTTCTAATGGGTGACTCTGGAGGTACTGAATCTGATGTCTTTGTTTGCATCAGAATGTCACCGCCACTCTTTCTAAGGTCAAAAGCGTAATTCAATGTGGTAATTAGATATATTCGTTGTACTTGTTCCTATTGTTTTGAATTGTATTTTCTTCTCATTAGGTGTTTAAATATGAATTGGCATGCCAAAAGGAGACTTTACTATTGTAGGTAGACAGTTTAATCCCAGAATATCACAATCTGGAAGGGACTCATAAAGATCACCATGTCCAACTCCTGTCTCCACACAGGACCACCCAAAAATCAGACCATGTGCCTGGGAGCATTGACCAAACACTCTGTGAACTCGGTGCCGTGACCACTGCCCTGGGGAGCCTGTCCCAGTGCCCGACCCCCCTCTGGGTGCAGAACCTTTCCCTAACCCCCAGCCTGACCCTCCCCTGTCCCAGCCCCATGCCGTCCCCTCGGGTCCTGTCGCTGTCCCCAGAGAGCAGAGCTCAGCGCCTGCCCCTCCGCTCCCCTCGTGAGGGAGCTGCAGGCCGCCATGAGGCCTCCCCTCAGCCTGCTCTGCTCGGGGCTGAGCAAACCGAGGGACCTCAGCTGCTGCTCATACATCTTGTCCTCCAGACCCTTCACCATCTTTGTAGCCCTCCTTTGTACACTCGCTAATATTTTTATGTCCTTCTTATAGTGTTGTGCCCAAAACTGCACACAGTGCTCAAGGTGAGGCCGCACCAGCGCAGAGCAGAGTGGGACAATCCCTTCCCTCGACTGGCTGGCAATGCCCTGCCTTGGTGCACCCCAGGATATTGCTGGCCCTTTTGGCTGCCAGGGCAGATTTCTGATCCCAAGTTCATTTGGTAATCTTTTTCACAAACAGCCATTTTTTTCTAGAAATACTATTTCCGTGTTGTTTCAGATTTCTCTTGTGTTTCTGAGCCAGCTCAGAAGCTAAAGATCATCTTATTTGTCACAGTAGCATAAATCATTTAAATTTGAATTTGATCTCCGTTTTTCTCTGAACTGTGATTTCTACCATAAGTGTTCCCATATTTTCATGGGGAACTAGTACTATTTGGTATCTTCTGTAAGGGGGGATTTCTATTATGGTACATGTTTTGAACATTTCTTTACAGCTTTTGTGCTTTAAATTGTAAGGTTTTTAGATTTGCATTCCTTGGAAAATAATCCTCCTCAGGAAAAAAATCTCTCTTTAGGCATATTGTTGGAAAAGGCAAGAAATATCCCCACTATTTTGGGATTTCATTAGAGCCTAAAATTAGTCATGAACAGGGTGTAGATTTTCCTTTGAAAAAAATTTGTCTGGAGAATATACGTCTTTGGTTCCTGTTGTCATTGTCTGTGATTTTAAGCTCTTATTTCATATGTCTGTTTTTCTAAATTGTCTATAGAAATTTTCAACTCATCTGAGTGCATTGCTATGCTTATAGTCTTCACTTTGTCATGCTGAGGAATCTTGACAAAAGGTTGTTATCTACTAAATGAGTTGGCCGCTGCTCACCACAAGGTCACTGAGCGTCATCATACATTTCGGTTATCCTGACCTACTTCATTTTCTTCCTCTCTTTCACAATTGCTGGATGTTTAAAATCTAAATGTCTCCTCCAGGAGCCCTCATTCATGGGAAGAGAGTATAAAGAGGCCTTTTAAGAGCTCTCATAAATCCCTACAGTGGTGTAGGCAGGGGAGCTCACACTGCAATGTGTGCTGCTGTGGTAGAGTCTACTGGTCAGGTGAAAAGACATGGAGGAAGGCCACTGGTTCTTCCATAGCAAGAACAATTTTACATGTTCTTCTCTTGCTGTGCTAAAGAACAAGAGCACCTATTCTACCTCTAAGCGATGGCATCAGGACTAGTGTCCTAGAATGAGACAGCTATTGCCTTTTTATCTGGAAAGGGACTTTTCCCTCACTGCCAGTCTGTGCTGGCTGTTGGGAAGAGTGTGAGGGTTGAAGTCACCTTCTTGTAAGCTGGCAGAACAATGTTAAAATGTTTGGATTGCTGCACTCTGACTGTTGCAGACAATCATTAAAGAATGGATCTGATCCCTGAAAAACTGGAAGAGGTCTTGCATTAGGGAGCAACACTCTCATTAGGACAGCAATTATAAATTTCACATCCAGTGGAGAAAGAAATTATGCTTCTTTTCATGCATCTTCTGCTGACACAAGAGGGAAAGCCAGTAAGGTCACAGGAATCACACTGAGGCCAGGCCAGAGGAGCTAATGGGACACCGTACTTATCTATCTAAAGAAGTACAAGGTAGTGGACCAGAACTGACCAAGAAATACCAGCTTGTCTTTCTGCTGTGGTCCTTGCTTTTCTGAATTAGTGCAATTCTTTGTTTTTTGGTGTGCATATATACAGTTTCATGCTAACTCCCTGGAGTTTCTGAACAAGAAAGGTGAATCACCAATGGGTGTTCACAAGAGAAGCAGATAGAAATATTTTAGTCAGTTACTTTTCATTGGCCATCAGTAGGTCTTCCTTTCTAACTAAATGCCAAAATGCTGTTTGTAAAGTAACAAGTGGAGTGTGCATGGGAGTTGTAGTAAATAAAGTAGTAGTTAATAAAGGTTATTTGCCCATTCAGTGGCCTGGGGTCTTCTGTTGTCCCCCGTTACCCCGATGGCTTCTACCAGTCTTCAAGATGGGAAGTGATTGTGCTGTATGCCTGTTTCCAGATTGACTTGGGATCTCTACCCTTACTCGGTTCCAAATGGTGAGGGAAACCCACTGCTGTGTGCTGCCCACCCCTTTGCCCTTTTTTGGGATGTCTGTGTGGATCTGGAAGAGTGGACACAGCATGCTGTTGCTGGGAATGGCAGCATACAGAAAGCTCCACCCCAGCTATGCTGGTTAGGAGGGGAGGGGCAGAGAATGAAAAAATGCCTTTTTTTTTTTTAATGTTTGTTTTTAATTAGCAGTCTATGGGAAAAACTGTATGCAAAATAATTTTTCTCTTGTTTTCTTAAACTCCCTGGTGCCACCCAATGATAATGTGTGGTGTACTAATGCTAGCTACAAGTCCACAGTATCCAGAGTAGGTTGCATTTTAATATTTCATACATGGTCTCTTGTCGAAGCTATTTTCTCTCTTTTCACACCAATACATCAGGGATTTTTTTATGTCACTACTGGAATGCTCCCTCCAGACTACCTTGTGTACAGTCACTCAGTGTTATTTTCAGAACCCAGGCAGTGAATGCAAATGATCAGGGATGCATAAATCTTCAAAGGAGAGGGAAAAAGGCAAAGCTGGTATGTAATGGAAGGATGAACCACTGGTCTCTGGATATGTTACAGTCTCCTCCTCCCACTTGCTTTCTTAAGTGACTGATTCCATTTCAGGATCTTTTTGAGGTAAACTGACTCCACAGTTCTTTAACAGTTCCTGTTAACAAAACAAAACAAAACAAAACAAGATTCTTGCCAGGAACCTTTTATGATTAAAGGATTAAGGCACAAGGGTTGAAATCAAGGGGGAATCACTTTTGATTTCCTAGCCCTTAGATGCATGAAAGCTGTGTTCTTAGCTCTAGAATCAGGCTAACCATTTCTGTGCTGATATGTGTTATGTTTGGTTCACCCAACTGCTGAAGAAAAGAGGCTTCAGTACCTTTGAAGTTTACCCTTCTGAGCTGAGTGCTGGCACAAGTATCTGAAGTGGCAGCTTTGCCCTTTGAAGATGCCTCATTTCTGTCTCAGAGTTTCCTTATTTATTTTCCTTGGAAGTTGATGAAGTTAAGGGAATACAGAGCTGTGAACTCAGAATCAGGAAGGAAGGCTCTAACGTGCAGGTAATAACAATGCTGTAATAACCTGAGTGAAGCAGTAACATCATCAGCAGCAGATTTTATCATATTTGATAGAAAACACATTTTTTTCCTCTGGCCTCTCCATGTAGTGTTGCAGTGTGAAACAAAGGGTGACTTTCACATCAGCAGCACCGAGGCACTAGTTCAGATGCCCAGGTGAATGGGCTGGCTCCTGTAAGAGACTCCCTCTATCTTCATTTGTACTGTCATTTTCTGGAGTTGACTCCCTCACCACAACTTCTGAGAGCTGAGACTTGTAACTTAGCACTGCCATGAGCTGCATAAAGTCAGATGTTGCAAATACCCTACAGAACCCCATCAAATCCATTCACAGATTCCACCATTCCCCTAGCTCCTTTGAGATACATGTTTCTGGAGCCATTTCATCATATATTTGACATTTTCCAATTACTCTTTCAGTGTTTTTAATCAGCAATTAATTTTAAAGCATCATTCTGAATTCCTGATTATTCAAACTTTCTTTTCTTTATTTAATATGCTATAGACAGATGTAAAAAAAAAAAAAAAAAAGAAAAAAAAAGTAAGCCTCTCCCAGCCATTTTGAGTCATCATTAATTTCATCCATTTCTCATTTGTAATTGCTCTGTTATCTTCTAGCTCCATTCCTATCTAATATATTAGAAAAAAAAAATAAAATAAAATCCAACCTTCTGGTTTCTCCAAGGCCCTTTGGCTAATGGTAACTCATTCTGGGTCTTTAATTGCATTTTTAATTAAGGCTGTCTCAACCCTATTGGCTCAGAGCCTTTCATCATGCACAGTATTTTTTAGCATGCAGTGCAGTGCAAGCTAGTCGACAGGGACTGCCTGTGCACAGAAGCTGCAGGGACAGAGTAGAGCACATAACACGTTCTGCTTTATGAACCTGGGCAGGGAATAAAGAGGTGTTAGTTAATTTCCTAACTGTCTCTCTCACATATGGGTTCATTTAGTCACCTCAATGATGTGTCAGTTCTCTGCCTCTCTTATCAGCTAGTTGTGTGATTTACCAAAAATGCTCGGCCTCCTTGTGGCTTAGTTTAATCACCCCTCCATCAGTCAGAGGGCTCTTTGCAGCATTTCCTCAAATAAGCACTAAACAGCGTTCCCCTGCCCCAGCACTGGCAGTACTTGCATTTGCAGGATGCCAGAATGTCTTCCTTCTCCCCTGTGCATGCCACAGACCCCATATCAGCTGCCTGCCGTGACCTAAACCTCCCCCTTGCAAACACCTGTGCACATCCTCCAGTTGCAAGCACATGTCTGCACATCCTCCAAGTGGCCCAGGATGAGGGTACGTGCCCTCACCTGGGAACAGAGGGAACCTGAGCTTGGCAGTTGTACCATCTTAAGCAGAGCAGTCATACATCATTAATGCCTAGCTTTTAAAGTCTAAAGGACACCTATTATAGGGGGGTTAGTGATTCACTATTACTTCAGTGTATATGACTCATCTTGCTGACCCCATGTTAACATCAAAGTCCAGATTTCTATTAATAGGGGTTACGTTTAAAGGGTTGTAAGTGGCACACCTGACACTGCAGTCACTAAAAATGGCATTATTTCATTTCCAAGTGCACTGAGATTTTAGCTTTCATATCCCAGCCGAATTCTGATTTGAGTATTTACTTTTTGCATCTCAGAATGGTTTCTGTCATTTTCACTGGCAACCGCAGTTTCATTTCCTACCCTAAACCCTGTTGGGCTGCTCATATAATGTATACAGTGCTGTATAGAGTGGAGCTGTTCCTGCATTTGTATATTCCAAAAATTTTCTGAGAAGAAAAGCCGGTGTACAATGTTCCAGTATACAAATACTTCCGATTCCTTCAACTGTTCTGAGAGTTACTGGTGTTTATAAAAAAGCTCTGAGTTTCTCTGATGAATTGTGAACTGTAAAAACAGTCACCGCTTTTAATCGCAAATAAACCTGATGTCTTGTAATTACTCTGGCTCCGGATTCTAGAGATTTCATAACGCATTAGGAAAACATAACCAGCTATGTGACTGCAGGGTAATTAGTTCAGGAAAAGCAAGATGGACTTCTTGTAAAACAACCTAATGTACTTCATTAATTTCACCATTCTCAGGAAAATCTATTTGGGAAGAAATTCATTACATAAGTTTCTCACCAGCAGCCAGGAGCTGGTGGCAACCACTGAGACGGGGGCTGATTCAAACACAGTGTTTAGGGCCCTGGTATCAGGTCAGCCTGTCCTGTAGTGAAACCACTGGCCAGGCTCTGGGGAATAAATCATCACAAGGACGGAGCCCACAAGTTCCCCCTGCCTCTTCCCCCATGTTGATAATCCCAATGATAACAAACAGAGCAGCTACAAACAGTAAATCTAGGAATAATTCATAAATAGCTTTCAACAAATTATTAGCATTTCAAAGTTAGTTTACAGTGAAAACCTATCTGCTCTGGTATAGCACCCTGCAAGGTTTGTTCCTGTGAATCTCTGTCTCAGATGTTTATCCAGCAAAAGCGTCAGGAATTAGACAATCCCAAATGCCACCTTTTCGGTGGCTGCTGTTGTCCTCCAAAGCCATTCATATTCACAGGCAGTCCCACGAGTAAAGGGAAATTTTGTTCCAAGCAAGAAATAACCACAGGCTAATGTTATATAAATAACTGTAACGCCTGTTCTTTCTCTTTCCCTCAAATGCATGCAGGGTCAGGTAGAAATTCCTCCCGGTAACAGAACACGAGGAGGAATTACAAAATGTAAGCAAGGCTTATCCATTCATCACAGCTAGTTTTTCTCAGATTGAGCAGACAGCAGGCATTTCATCATACCTTACATGATCAAGCTTTGTAGTAACTTACTCCCTATGTGCACTTACAAAATCAAGTTAACTCAAGCTATCGTGAAGCTCTAAAGTACAACCCTTCAGCTTTCCCTTCCAAACAAAAAGGAAGAAAAAGTAGGTGTTCTGGGGAAGCAGGAGGAAGGTATAATCATAGGCAAGCTGCCCTCTTAGCAGAAACTAAGTATAGCTGCATGCTGAACCATAAATAAGCCTCAGTGACTATAAACCTACAGATGTTCGTAGCGTTTTGGCTCATCAGACTTGGTGCTGCAGAGCAGAAATGTATGAGTACAGCTGGTTTCAGAGGGGGGACATAACATCTCCTAATGGTGCACTTGAAGGTCTCACCAGCTCAGGTACAAAGCTCTCTAAAAGTCATTACACTGCTTCTACACACAGGCTTAACACCTACATACATACTTTTTGGCAAGAATCACAAATTGTTTTTCTTGCGATATTGTCCAAGATGGCAAATCCAGATAACACGCAAAGAGCTTTAGTTCTAAAAAATAAATAAAAAAAAATGGTCTCCATAGATTCAGGAAATATTTGAGATGGCCAGGTTTAATGATTTCTCTGAACTTCATCAAGCCACTTTTGGAAGACTTTCATTCATAGTTATTTGTAGGTCACTGCTGGTGATTTGTTAATTTCATTAATTTCTATATCAATTCTTGACTTTCACAATATTCATGCTTATTGATGTGTGCATATTAAAATTTTTTAGCTATCTCCTTTCTACTTTTTCTTGGTAGTGAAATTTTTACTTTATAGCTGTTTTATTATTTTCTTACATTACTTTTACTTTTTTTTTTTGTCATTCGAATGAACATTTTAAAAGAACTGTTCAATATAACATGTTTATTCAAAAATGAAAACTCTTGTAGGCTTTTGAAGTGCCCTGTGGAGTTTAAAGGAGAATTGCATCTTCTGTAGAATGCTACAGGAAGTCTCAAGAGTATTGCAAAAGGATATTCATAGCTGCTCATAGGTTTCAATAGTAATTCTCAGCAGGACCTTTCCAATGTGTCTGTAATTCTCTTATAACTTTAATAAGGCCTCTTGGGACAATTCTAATTCATTCTATTTGTTGAGTGCTCCACGTTTAAGGCCCAAAGCCTAGGTTGCTACATGTCCAAGACCCTCCCTTTATTAATGTGCATTAGCGTGAGCATATAGGCAAAAATGGAAATTAGGTACTTTGTATTTGTGTATGCATTCTTTTCCTCTGTGGGGCTGGACTGAGGCTGAGACTTTCAAAGTCAATGGATGAAACCACTTCTTGGGTTTTGGTGGGTGTGGAGTCAGACTGGATCCAGAAGGAGAGGCTCCTTTTCAATTTTTACACCTTTGAATGATCTTTGTAAACCTGTATTGGCTGCTTCCTGTCCTTTGCGTTTTCTTTGCTCATCTGTTTTTAAATTACAGACAGACACACTATTATAGTTCAATTTGTTCTTCAGTATTGATTTTTCAGGCTGACATATGATTTGTTCCCATGGCTGTTTGCAATGACAGATCTTTGGAGCCAGGAGTTCTTGATAAAAGAAAATGTGTTGTTTCATCCAGACACATTGTCTGGAAGCCAGGAGGGCCAGGCAGGCCAGGCCACCTGAGATGTTCACCCTGGAGATGATGGCTCTGCTTACACGACAGTTTAATGAATAGAATTCAAGTCCATTGTGTATGTCTTAATTAGATTTGGAATACCTGAACTCAGCATTGTGTGGTACAAAATGTGCTAAAATGGGAGTTGCTGCCTTACCTACCTAACATCACAAATGACAGCTTTCTTTCTTTCTTTCTTCCTTTCTTTCTTTCTTCCTTTCTTTCTTAGCAAGAATTTGAAGTTCACAGGTTGATCAGTTGATATTTTCAACCATAGTCAGGGTTTATTTGGGCTGAGGTGTGATTTTTACAGTGTATTCCTGGCTAACAAGGATAATTTTTTTTTCTGAAAACCAGAGGTTTTAAAAGGGAAATATTTCCATTGTTTTCTATTCCAATTGGCTTACACACAAATCCAACAATGGGTGAACATCCAAGAACATCAGAAAACCTACCAGCAGCACATGGGGAGTGCAGCTCTGCTCCTCGCAGGGATGTGACCCGCAGCCGCCGAGCAGAGGCACCCACATCTAAAATGCAAATCACTCCTTCGAGCATTTAGTCTTGACCTCACAGCAGCCAGGACAGAAAATAAACTCTATCCACCCAAAGTCATTAGATGCCTGCTGGGGTGAGCTATCTACATCGGTCTCATTTACTCTGAGCAGTGCTGGAAGGGGAGAGGATCATGGAGGCTGCACAGGTCCATGGCTGCTACCATGTGCCTGAGCAGGGAGTGTATGACAGCAGGACATCAAGCAGAGAGACGACATGGCCAGGAGACACCAGAGCAAAAATCCTGTAAGAGATGACATTATTGTGGTGTTACAGGTAATGAAAACAAACAAAAACCAATCAAACAAAAAAAACACAACCAAACCCAACAGATGGTCAACTAGCATCTTTTCTGCAAAAGCACAGTTGTGCTTTTCTTAAATATCTTAAATATCTTTCAATTTCAACAACCTTTATCCTTTATTTATATAATAAGACTGCAGAACAAAAGAAAATACGACAGCTGCTGAAATTTCACTACTGTTTAAGTGGAGTAAATAACATTTTATACAAACAAGCATCACTTGTAAAATAAAAAAATTAGATATTTATAGTATCTGCTACCCTTAGCTACAGAAGAATTGTTTTTCTCCCAAACTTTTAGCACTTAAAAATACATAGAGAAAAGCAAATGATAACAAATTATGCTGCTGGAATGAGAGAAGAGAAAACTAGTCAACAAACACATCAACTATTAAATTGTCTTTTTTAGATAAATATAAGGACATACTCTCCTGAAAGCATGCCATGGGGTTTTAATTTTAATAAGAGGAAGGCTATACTGTGAAACTATATATTTCATAAGGACAATCATCTGGGGAAACGCTAAAATGTTCTGAGAAGAATGACATTTTAATCTAATTATAAACAGATTTTCATACTCATCAGACAATGTAATTTCCCCTGTAGTTTGGTGATGCTATATTTAAAATAGTAGTTTTCTTGGGTATTCTAGTTTCATAGTCAAAACCATTTCAGTATAAAATGATGAGGTGAAAATTCAGTTTTCTGCTTTAACATCATGCAGAAGAAATATGTCTTGGGGACTTCATTTGAGGGGAGATCTTTTTCTGCTGCAAAACATTGAATCATTTGTCAACAACTTAAGATAAAAAAGAAGTATCTTGGGAGTGAAGTCAAAAGTATATTGCACAATTGTATGTAAAATGCTATGATATATATTTTTCATAAGTATTTAATGCCTTAGGATAGTTACATCCAGCTTTTCTTTCAATCTGATCTTCCCAGAAGACAGTCAGGATTTATACGATCCTGTGGTAATAGCACATATTGTTCTCCCAGAATAATGTCTCTCTATCAGTCACACAATATGAATGGGAATGTCTAGGCAGACAGAAGCCTGTGGCTAAAAATTTCAGAGTACCTACCTTCTAGCTCCTGAATTTGTTTAGGAAACCAACCACAAGCCACCTGGCTTCCCTGAGGTGCTGTGCTCTTACAAATCTTTATGTGCAACGCTCCTTTGG
The DNA here is from genome assembly GCF_964211835.1 of Anser anser. Taxonomy (NCBI): domain Eukaryota; kingdom Metazoa; phylum Chordata; class Aves; order Anseriformes; family Anatidae; genus Anser; species Anser anser. The sequence goes on from NC_139722.1 coordinate 80,323,659, forward strand.
GTCTGTTGTCCCCTTCACCCGTGGAACTAGTCACGCAGGGCAAGTGCCATTGGCCACACATTGCCATACAGGAGGAGGCAGCATGCCAGCAGCTCGGGTGTCCCCAGTGTGTGTTGCACATTTCCACCACAGCCTGGGCACCGTGGTAACTCTTTGCATGTGCTTTGCTTTTTGACTTATCTGCTGGCAGCAAACAACTGATTCCATTGTTGTTTTCTCCTCCAAGCAGGACTAGCGTGACAGGGCCCTAAATACCATCTGGGGATTAGAGGTTGAGGATGCAGTCAAGTGCTTCATGAGATTGCAAAAGAGTACTGCCATGAACTGTACATGTCAACTTCCTAACAATTTCAGTAGGGCTTTGCTGGCCTTCTTGACTATGCTATTAAATACCTGTCCATATCCCTCGGTGGCTGGGGTTCAAAGTAATTGTCTGTTTCTATTTTTCTGAAAACTCCATTTTCCAGATATAAAACAAGGAAAACAGAACTTCCTCACTCAGAGGCTGTTGGGAAATTAAAAGCACCAAAACTTTCTCTCTTTTCAGTGCTCAAAATCATTAAGCTGCTCAGTAATCATGGCACGATAATATCAAATAATAACTTAGATCAATTTGGTGGGTAGATAGACTTGGTAATAGTCTGAGCATATAATTACGCAGTAACATACTGAGAAGAAAGTTCTTTGGAACCACGGACCTGATTGCTATGGTTTTATGTAGAAGAAATAAGCAGCATCATTTTAATCATCAATGTTATCATTTTACTTTTTAATTATTTTTATTATCAGTATTTTTATGACTGGAATGCCTCTCCCATGAGGGAAGGCTGAGAGGGCTGGCCCTGTTCAGCCTGGAGAAGAGCAGGCTTGGAGGGGCCCCGCCAATGTTTGTGAATGCTGCAGAGAGGACGGAGCCAGGCTCCTTTCAGTGGTGCCCAGTGCCAGGACAAGAGGCAGTGGGCACAAACTGGAGCACAGGGGGGTCCCTCTGAACACCAGGCAGCACTTCTGTGCTGTGGGGGTAACGGAGCCCTGGCACAGGCTGCCCAGAGAGGCTGTGGGGTCTCCTCCTGGGAGATCTCCAAAAGCCGCCTGGACATGGGGCTGGGCAGGCTGCCCTGGGTGGCCCTGCTGGGGCAGGGGTTGGGCCAGGTGGGCTCCAGAGGGCCCTGCCAGCCTCAGCCACTTCATGATCCTGTGATTTCTATTATTATTGTTAACTGACATGAGTTACTTCTGAGTGCCTTAAAAAGTTAAGGCAACTTCACAAGAATTTTTTCACTGGTTTTGCCTGGTAGAGACTTGTCTTCACTAGTATTCAGACGAGAGAAAATTCAACCACTAGCTGCAGGATGAATATTCATCTTGTCTTCTCAGCTTGTTTCCTGTGTGTGACTGGACTGAGAAGCCTCTGAGGGCCGAGGGGTCTGTTCATCACTAATTTTCAATTGTATAGTGACGTTACTGACATATCCCTGCTTTTTAGAGCCTTTGTGCTAAACTAAAATGTACTTACTCTATTTGCAGCCATGCTAGAGTCCATGGTCATATTTTAATACATGAAAATTTGCTAATTAATGAATATTATATTCTTTAACGGGTCCTGTGACTCTATGTGCTTACATAAGAATTTACACTTGTGATTTCCCTTGCTAATTTGGTAAGTACATTGTCCACTATCAACTTAAAAACTAATGCCAACTTAAAAACTGGTCTTAGGAAACAGTGAGTCCTGTGGGAATTATCCTTTACTTGTTGCTCTTGCAGGATTACATTGCAAAAGAAGAGGGCTATGTTGCTTTTTAATTACCGTTTGGTATTGACTGTTTTAAATTTGCACAATTTTACTTCTTTGGTTCTCTGAAAGGACTGAAGCTTGTAGCAGCTAACCTATGGAGCAAAGCTGTTTAAACTTTCATGTCAGAAATTACACAAGAAGCCAGATTAAAGTGCTCTGGAAATTTCATTCACTTCTTATGCAAGTATCTCAACAGGCCTCATCTTAAGTGCATGGATTTTCTCACTGCCTCATGTAGATCCAGATCCTGGTAACAGTGGGGCATGCATTTGCGGACAGATCACATAATTGTACAAGCTATACAGAGCAGAACTACACTGTCTTCTCAGCTGGTGACTGCTCACCCTACCATTAAGCTCTGTGGAAAATGAAATCTCAGTAGAAGGTCACCGAGAAACTTGAAAAAGGCAGAAACCAGTCAGGAGAGAGAAGAGCAGCAAGATTATCACATTATCAGTCTTTGCAACATTGATTTTGACTACTTTATTTTCAGAGAATTAGAAATTTAGTTAGATCTGGGGATTTTCCATCCACCAGGAAAAAAGTCAAGGACTCATCAGTGTTAATGCATACCTTACAGCATGAGACTGCAGGTATCAGCAGTTGGATTTTGTGTCAGCTCCTATATTTCTGTCTCCAATACCAATCTCATTTATTCCCTTCAAATGTCCTTGGGCATACCTCTTGTTGGTGCAAACCAGCATTGGTCCTGAGGAGGCAGAGATACCTGACAGCTGATTCCAGTTGATTACCTTCTTACTGTGATCACCTGAGTTTCTCAGTTTCTATTGTGGTAACTCAGCAAGCAAATTTGGAGTCTTGTAGAACCGGTAGTGTTGTAGAACTGTTCTACAATATGCCAGCCTTGCTGTGGATTTGTTGTACGCCATTCACCAGCTGATAGGAATCAACTGTTTATTTTGAGATTGTTTCAGGGAAGAAGGATTTTATCAGCAAAACCAGCTAGAGGCATGCCTGTCTTCTCTTTCTGGCAGCTTGTTCCTACCACACATTAGAGCATGCCTTGGTGATATTAATACAGCTGTTCCTGGGCTTGCAGAGGCTCAGATGTCTTGTTGACACCTCTGAGGGGTGATGGAGGAAAAACGAGCAGGTTGGAAGCTTGAGGGCTGGAGGTCTCTGAGGTCCTTGTTCGTGTTGTCCCCTATAATTTGGAACCACCATCGCTGATGCAGCTGCAGTGGCACTTAGCATGCTGCATGGTGAAAGCAAGGAAAGATCTTGCTTCTGGTGCAGACTTGTCAATATCTAATAGCTACAATAATCATCATCAATAAAGTGGAAAGTTTGAAAAATACATAGTGTTAGGAGGTTCGTGATGCGAGACTCAAGGATGCAGACTGTAATCCCTTTAGTATGCTATGATGGCAATACACATTAATAATTCAGAGGTTTGATATGCTTGGTGTTGATTAAAATACTTAATCCAGCTAGCTCAATGAGGGCAACATGCTGGCTAGCAGACACTGGTAAACAAGAACCCAGAGCAGTATAATTACCTCTAAGGGTCAATGCAGGTGACGCATTCAGTATGGTACCAACCAGATGCCAGGCAGGCAGCCAACATTGCCTGTCTCTGGCCTGCTTGGACAGCTCGGGGGAAGAGGATCCAAAACAGCCCCTGGAAGGGCAAAGAAAATCAAAGGGCTGGGGGTGCCCAGGTGGAGGAAGAGGTATTTCAATGGGAAAAGAAAAGAAACAATTGGAAAATGTTGGTGACAGAACCTTTAGTAGGTGGGAGGAAAAGAAGAGCTGATATAAACTGAAAGCTACAGGGCCAAAATAAAGCAAGAGAAAAACAAACCGGGAAGACTTACCACTGGGAGAAAGGTCATTTGATAGGCCACAGTACAGAAAAGCTTAATATCAGTGAAGCCTGACATTTAAAAAATCATCATGCATTGTACTTACTAAAAAACTTACTGAAACTTTCTTGTAGTTGTAGACTTTCTTGTAGTCTCCATTCTGGTTCTTCTCTGTTTTGGCTCCTCAGAACATACTGTGCCTTACATTTTATTTGTTCTAATCAAACACCGATTAATGAAGTGTATATAGCCCAAGAGATATGTCTTCAACAAACAATGCGCTCCCTTTCAATTCACTAATGGATTTTGGATGTACTGAGTTGCAACAGCAGATTGGCTTTTGCCCACCAATATTGACTTGCACTGTTGCAGGTAAATTGTATGCTACTGATAGAGCTGTTTCAAAAAGAAACCTTTCATGGGGTGTGGTAGCTGTACAGCGTATGAGAGCCTTTGGATTTTATTGTCAAAGTAGGCTTGGAAAGAATGTAACAGCAGTGAAATAAAAGACATCAGAACAATGTAAAAACAATTCCTTTATCCCTATTGACTGTTAATATTAAAAGCTGTTTCAATGCCCAGTAATACTAGGGTTTTCTTCTTCCTCCTTCCTTCTCCATGCAGTGCACAGAAAAATACTTCCCTTTGCAGAGTAAACACAGAGAAGAGTACTTGTCATTGTGGCAATATATCTGATTATTGTCAATTAAAACTTTAATATTATCATTATATATTTTTATTTTATGTTGATGAGAGATCTGATGTTGACTTGAGAAAACAGAGGTCAATCTAAAGCTTAAAGACTGTCAGAAACCACACAATGTTTTATATTAGCTGTTCTGGAATTAATTTAACATCAAATCTTTTTCATTCAAGAAACCATGCTAATGGTCAGTTCTGCAGCCTGGTGTAAGATTTTATCATTAGTTATTTGCACTGAGGTGATGCATAGGACTTCAGTCATAGTTAAGACCTTTTTGTAGTAGGCATGTACAGAAAGTATAAGGAGCTTCATCAAAGTGTCAGAGGAGAAGGAGAGACAGCACACAAAGACAGGTCACAGGCTGAGCATCAGAGATATTCCTAAACGTGTGTGCGCTGTCTGCTACCTCTTTGTTCAGTGCTGCACAGCACCCACAACACTCCTCTGAACCTGGGAGAGTTAATTAATGAAAGGACAGCTTGAAACATACACATAGCATTAAATCGATTTAATTTTCCTCTTTATAAAAATGTAGTTCTAAAATTGATTTGGTGGAATGTATAGGAGAAGAGGGCTTTAGCCAGGAGCAAGAACGGGCATGGGTATTATTCATTTAAACAAAGAAGTGGGGGAGGTAGAGAAAATCATAATGCAGCACAAAATCAGAATACATAGTTGGCAATGTTCAAAAAGGATTGCAAATACTAGACCCCAGTCTCATCTTGAGAAAGTATTTTGTAGATCTGTCTTCAAATCAAGTGTGAGAGATCAAATGAGGAAAGGTGGCATTGTAAGAATATTTTTTTCCTCTGAAAACGGGGTTTTCCAGTCTTTTATTCTTGATTCCTGGCAAGGTTGAGGACTTGTTTGAAGGACAGCAGGCTGGATTCTGTGAAAGATTTCAGGAGGAAGGAGGGAACATTTTTCTGGTAGCATATGTTGTAATTGTTTCCTATATATGTCTTTTGAGCTAGACAGAATAGGATCAGGTCTCTGATGTTTGTTTTGACATAACAGAAAAAAAATATATCTTTTCTTTCTTTCCTTCTCTCTCTCTCTCCTCTCTTTTTTAATTGCTTCATTCATTTCTGAAAATACAGAGGAAAACAATAAGGTATTTAGCAAAGTTTACTCTGTGTAAACTTAAACTTTAAACCATTTGTTTAACAAACTGTACACCAGAGAGGTTTTATAATTCTTGCACACATGCCCTCGTGAACGTTTGGTAAATGTTACAAGAATGTACGGTTCATTCTGACAGGAACGGATTAAGTGATGATAGTATTAGATTAAAAATCAGTCAGCCCAATAGCGTAAAATCCCCTCGTATTAAAGCTATCTTACTACACAAAACTTCTTCTTTTCTCCCGTGATGTTCTTTCTATCCAAGTGTATCTTTTCAGAGGAAAGTGTAATATTTGGCCTCTGCCAAGTAGTAATTTTCTCAAATTTTAAAATACCTCACATGATTCAAGATTTACAAAGGTATCTTGTGTTGAGTGACAAAATTGTCCTTTTGTACTTCTGAAAGGTTTGCTAGGTTGATTGAGAGTCAGTGGGTGAAAATAGGACTCAAAATCAGTTTTGATTGATGAGTCAGATGACACAGTTGAGAAAAAGTAGGGCGCTGCAGCTTGTGTTCCCTCCAAGTGGATAAAAATAAAGGACTAAATTTTCAAAAGATTCAGGTCACTGAAGTAGGCTTTGGTATTCATTATAGCAGGTGCATGTGGCAATAGTACCCATGGGCTGTTCCAGGCGTTGGTTCAGCGAGACAATGAATTGCAATTCTTAAAATTTAACCCTGCTGAGGCAGAGTTGCCTGGAAAATCTATCTGTCTGAATAGCATGGCTAGGTGGAAGTATCACAGATTAGACAGTATTGCTTCTGTTTGCTCATTGTAACTCCTAAGATCATAGCATTGTATTTCCTCATAGTAACCCCTGCTTACTTTATTGTGATAATATGGGACTTGGGCGGTGAGGAATGAACACCAAGGTGTGGTGTTCTGTGATGCACTCCTACTGCAGAGCTGTCAGGACTGACCACAGGAAGAGATGGATTTGCTCTGCAGGAAGGGTGCCTGCTTCACCACTGCCTCCCACCGTGTGCTGGCCGTAAAGGCAAAAGGGTTGCCTGCGTTCTCCATCCAACTAGGACAGTTATAGGAAAATGTTGGGTGTGTGCTAGCCTACAGACAGCCATTAAGCTCCTTCAAGTTGTAGGATCCATCCAACACAGTGAATATCCAGGGTCATACATGAGCATTGCATTGATGTGCCTCATTTTCAGGCATAGCTGAGGACCCAGGTTAGAGAGTGTTTTATGTACTAGAGACTGCCAACCAGTTGTAAAATGGATCTCACTTTAGGATTTAAATTCTCCAGGAGTTAAGTCAAGAGTCTGGCCCCAAGAGGCCAAGTGGTCATACATCCTAGCTCTCAGCTATGGGAGAGCAAGTCTTTCTCAGAGCTGCATCCCTCCACCTTCCAGGGCCCCTTACTTCTTGGGCTGTGTGGAGGAAGCATCTGAACGTCATCCTGAGAACCTGCATCATGGCCAGTGTGTGGTGCTCACACAGGCAGCCACATCCACCACCAGACTCCCTGCTGCAGCAAAGTAACTTGGCCTGGAGGTGACGTGTAGTTACCGCAAGGCCTCACGTAGGCCGGGATGGTCATGGACATACAGAAGTTCACTGTTACAAATGACAGCAGTTTCAAGAGCTGCCCAATTCAGAGTTGAAGAGCAGTCAGCATCTGAACTAGGCTTCGGCACGCTGTCTCCAGCACATGAAGAAGTCCAAACGCACACGCTGTTCAGTCTGAGCTAATTACCGAGGTCAGGGAGGCCTTGGAGAGCTGTGCTGTGCTGAGCACACACCCGGAGGCCCAGGGAAACAAGCGGAGTCAAAGGCAGCTGAAGCTGAAAGCTTTGGCAATTTAATGTGACCTTTCCATGAATGGGAGCGAGGGCGCGTTGCTTGTCGGGGCAACGTCACCACGCTGTGTGCAGGCTCACTGCTGCGTGTCCCGCCGCAGCACTCGTCCAGCTCAGCCGGCTGCATAAACTTGTCTGTATGAGGACACACACTCTGAGGCAATGCAGAATGAATTAAAACAGGCAAAGGACCTAGCAGTACTCCCCAATGACAGTATTAAACTGGGAGACTGGGACTGCGCCTCAGCTAACCACAAATGGAAAACAAGGAATAAGGTGTGACTGCTGAAGAAAAGGAATTACAGACAGGCCAATCAGTGCATAATCTTTTCTGGGGCTGTGTGTTTTGAAAATGACCTAGAGAAAGCTGGCAGGATTTCTGTCAGCATCATTTCCTGGGTGCCCAAGGACCAGGGCAACACCTTCGAGACAAAACCAAGTTCAGTCCACCTGGTGATAAGATCTTAGCCTCCAACAGCTGTTTGAGTCCACCTCAGATACTGCATTCTTCTATTTTCTTCCATGACCATCTTTAACGCCAGGCTGCCAAGACGGGGGAGGAAGTACTAAAAATTCTACAGTGTAGAAGGAAGAGAAATAAAGCGTTTTACGGCCCCTTGTTTTCAGTACAAAGTATTAAGTACTTTGACTGGTTTTCCTCTTCTCAGCATCCTGAACAAGAGGTTAAAAAGACTGATTCTGCTGGCTGACTGCCACAGGACTTAGGAGGACAAGGTCACTTTATTTAAAACACTGAATTTTATTTAATGTAGTACTCTAATAAGGTCATGTTGACATCCTGAATTCTCTGGGTCATTACATTCCTTCAGCATTAATCCAATCCTACAAATCACGGATAATTACCTTTCTTCCAAGATGTGACACAACTTAGAACATAAATAACAATGAAAAGTTTGGGGAAGCACACTCTGAATGTACGTATTTATGTACGTGTACAAGGCCCTCATCACCACTGGGCCCACACTTCTTAGAGTGACCAAGCTCCTTTTTGGATAATGTCATAGGATAAACCTGACTGCAAATCTATACATTAGATTATTTTTTCCATGACATAAAATGGTTATCTCATTAAAACTATTAACTATCAGCTGTATCACTCGGACACTGAGATCACAGGTTAAATATGAATCCTTATTACAACTCTAAAGGAAATTACATTTACTCTGAACAAGGCGTGACTCACTTGAGAAAGAATTTGTGCCTGACCATGCATATAAACTTTCTTGATTCTAAATACAGCTGCTCCATGACGTAAGCCTTCCCCTAAGCATAGCCCCCCAAAACACGTACATTCATTCTTTTGCTGTAACAGATCAGTAGTTTTCACCTTTGTGGACAGTGTTGCACCATTAAGTTAACAGCATAAAATGATTTTTGAGGAAGCCACTAAATCTCCAGCCTCCCTCTCAAGTAGGATGCAACCAGGCAGGATATTGGAAATGGTACGGACACAGACTTTGCCGACTCTTTGTTCTTCCATGGCAATATTTCTCCTGTCACTAGTTTGCTTGGTGATAAATTTTAAAGACCTGAATGTGTCTGTACTCTCCTACCACATCTCCATCCTCCTGCTGCATTAAGATGGAATGAATCCTATCTTCAAAGATTACTCTTTTCTATAAAGTCAGGCTGAGTTGTTTCTTGTTTCAATTTTTATAATATTTATATTGTTTGACCCAAATCTAGATGATTTCTTTTAGCCAGAGTAGAAAGAACATCTTACCCATCTGATACACAACACATGGCAACCCATCTGACTGCTTCTCGACTACATTTGTGTTGGTGTCTGCGAGGACATAATTCTTACAAATCCTCATCCTGCTGCCCACGAGGGCGTGACATTCAATCAGAGCCACTAGATCACCTTGTTAACTTGCAAAAACCCACAAATTGAGTTTTCAGAAACAATTGTTCAGATATATTTTCTTCTACAAGAACAGGAAATATATTATGTTCCAACCTTCATTTAACAGACACAGCAGATTATGAAGGATTTTACTTCTCAGAACAATTAAGTGTGGCAGAATCCTTAATGCAAGAGAATTCAGATAATCTTGCATTTATGCCTTCCTTCCTTCATGTACGTGTAATTTAGGACCTATCAGAGATATTTTAGACTTGATATTAACTTTGAAAAACAACAACAAAAAACACAACTGAAGGACAAATCAATTCCCTATTGCTGTTCAATATTCAGCTGTCAGTGTGACAGCTTTGATATTATTTCATGTTCTCTGCAAGTAACCATTTACTGGCTCCCACACTGTCCTGGTCCATCCCACTCTCCCCCCACTCTATTCAACGTACTTTGAGTTCATGCTATAGGCATGCCAGAGCAGAACGTATTTGATTGATGATTATTGTCTAGTAGATGATTTTAGTTACTTGAAGTTCTTCAGTGCAATTACTTAAACTTTTTTTTTTTTTTTTGAGAGGAAGGTTATTTTCTCATAAGACATGTCAAAAAGGAGGAGTTTGTGATTTTGCTTTGAGACTAGCTCTTTAAAAAAAAAACACAACACCTTTCATTCAACTTGAAAGTCTCTGTGTGTTTGAATAACTTTTGATTACTTCTTTTAGGTAATGAAAATAGCCTTGATAGTGATAACAGTGACAAATGTGGTTGCTCCCCTTTCCCCAGACTCTCCCCCTTCGTGGTCTAAAGCTCAGCAAGCAGAGCTGCAGAGCTCCAGCTTCAAATCTCCTTTTTGCCAATTGCCATTCAGCACAGACCGTCACAGGGCACTGGAAGTTTATCAAGAGCTATTCTTGCTTTTAAGCAGAGCTTGCATTTGTCTCATGTCATCTTACATTTACCGGAACAAAGACTAGCCTACAGTGGCCCCCTTCTCTGGTCACTCACTGTCTGCCACCAGGCAGCCATCTCCTTCCAGCCTACCACCACCTCCTTGTCTTTTGGTGTTTGGAGCACTTCAGATTTTCATTGGAAATGTGTCAGGATAAAATATTTCTTTAGTTAACATAGAAGGTCTGAGAAATACAGGCTGTGATTAACACAGAACCTCTCTATTTCAGTTTCACATCTCCTAACAGAAAGCATCAGTGATTCATGCTGTTCTGAGAGTGCCTTACATTTCATATGTATGAGAGAGGATTTCCTCAGCAAAGGTTAGCAGCCTGTGGAATAGACTGGAGAAGTTCCGAGCCCAGTGATGTGGCAGGGGAGTCATTACATCTCCCTGAGTAGCAGAGTTAGAGCAGGCTACTAAATTTCTGTATAGTTTTCTAGCACCTAAGGGCACAAACACAGCTTTTATCTCAGTTGTATGGGTGAATTAGAGCACCTGTCTTCCCTTCTACCCTCTCCCTTGGGTCCCCTCATGGGACAGGCAGCCTGTACCTGCATTTGCTGTGCCTCAGAACTGAGTTTGTTGTGACAGTGAGCACCAGTATCTACCACTAGAAGTTTTTCCCACTCTGCTAGCAGCTGGATTTCTCCAGCAGTAAGGAGCCCAGGCATCACTAAGCTTAGCTAGTGTATGAGTGATGTGATGATATGGTTTGCTTTATTAACTGAACTAATGGTTCATGAAGAGGGATGATCGCAGTAGAGTGAAACTTCTGCTGGAAAACAACAACCACCAAAAAAATAAACAAATAAAAACTGACCTGTAATAGCTTGCTCAAAAGTTTAATTCATTTCTTGCTGAGGCATGTGGCAGCTTTCTGTTATACAGCGCATAATACTGAAGTCAGTACACTGAACCCTTGACTAGCTTGATCCTAGTGAAATGTTGTGAAAATGGACTTAATTTACTCTGGAAAGAAAATGAAATTATATACTTGCATTCGCGTAGAGTATTATTATGCTAGATTACTGGCAGTATTATCAAGTAAATATGATCACTTAAACTCAGAAAACTAAACATTATGACACTTTTCTTTCTGCAAATCTATCCCAAAGAAATCCAAAATTTAATCATCAGATATGTTAATGGCTTGAATTTAAAACACAAACTTAAACAGTGGCTAAAACTCTGATTGTCCAGACTTTCACTTTGGAAGCAAGAATGTGAATGCTTCGGTGACACAGCTGAGCTGCTCTGCTTTTGTGCCTCCTCTCCCCGGCCCATGCCTTTGAAAATCTTTTTTTGGGGAAAAATGACTCAGTTACAAGGGCAGTGCAGGTTCTGCTTGGCAGAGAGTCCTGCATTTCTCCCTAGCCCAGCAAGCCTGCAAGTGTGAGAGGTTTCTAAAAATGGAGAATGACTGATTCATAAAAACGGAAAACTGAAGGAGGCCAATGGAAAAAAATTCTTCAACTACGCAGCCACAGTTTCCTGTCACCACTGAAGAGAGGTGTGTTCTTAGGCAAACATTTTCTAACCTTTAAACAAATATTTGGCTTGAAGGTTGGGAAAACACTGTTTTATAGCAAAGATATGCCCATTCTCCATCACAACTGCAACTGTACCTACCATATGTCGCCATAAATTTGATCATATTATGAAGCCTATTGTATCTGGTGAACTGAGTGCACTTGGTCCAAATGTAGCCCAGTATGTCAGAGGTATTGTTCTAAACGGCTTTTCTATTATGGATTGAGATACTCAGTGATTTGGACATTGAGGGGACAAGTGATTAAGTAATTGGGTAGAGTTGGCCAAGCATACCAAATTGGTCAGTGGGTTACTTGACCTCTTGTTCCGTAGTGGTGCTTAAATGCATGCTGTCTTAGTGCAATGCAATAAAGCATTTGTTTGGAATACTCCCTCCAAAAGCTTGTCTGCATTACATTATTTCAGACAGTATCCATTTTTAATTGTCATTTATATTGATTTAGATAGCCTTTCCCCTGTATACCACCATTTTACAGGAAAAAAAAAAAAGTATTTTAAAGATATACTGATGACAGTGAAAGGTACTGAAGTGACAATGCAAGGACATGACTTCTCTGCCTTTATCTGTGCTTCTGTCAAATAATTTCTGGATGTGCAGCACAGCTTTTCATCAGTTGTTCACTTCAGACCCCTCAGCCTAATTTAATTGCACCACATCTGTTTGGTGTTACAATTTATGTCTATGAAGGAGGCAGTTTGGAACTGTTTCAACAGTTGGAACCTTTTAACAGTTCAGGAGTTCAGCCATGGGGGAAAAGTGCATCTTTCTACCAAAACACCCAAGTGTCCGTAATGCCCCCCCCCCAGTTGTACGACTGAATTCAGAAGGTGCAAGTGCAGGCACATCACAGGTACATTTGTAGGCTGGAGCATGCCTGGGCTCCTGGCAGATGATCTAGAGTCTCCTTGTTTGGCCTGCCACGTACGTACCTCCCACGGCACCCAAAGGCACTACCTGGCCAGGCATTCGGGCTCTTTGGTTTCAGAATTACATCCTGGCTACGCAGCAAGAGAGAGGGGAAGGAGCCCCTGGAACAACTCGGCTGTAGGTGGCAGTGGGGAATGGGCCAGAAACTGGATGAACTGCTCTGCCAGGCCAGATTCTGCCCGTAGCCTAGTTCAGCTGTCATATGAAAGGAAATGCTAGTGAATCATTTTCAGTTTCTGGCATGACAAAATTGTTTTGTGACTTTCATTTTTGTATTCTCCTCCCATTTTAGTCCTTACAGCTTAGAGATGTACCTCACAGCTAAAGATATGTTGCTGCATTTGATTTACTCTGTCCAAACTCACCAGATTAACCTCATTAAGTTCCAAATTTACAAACTGCTGCTTTATTTCTATGGCATCAGCTGAGATGTGGGGCAAAAGCAGTAGGCTCCTGCTGGGTGCGGTGCTGAGATCCCATCTTGTTTTTGAGATCCCAGAAGCTGTGCTCAGTCCTCTTAGGGGACACCTGGAGAAGCCACACTTTTCTCCGCTTCATTTCATGTGGCAGGGAACCTTCTTTGTGGGTTAACTGTGTGGTTGCTGGCCAGACCTCGAGATGGGCACAGGAGGAATATTTCAAGTTAGGCTTGAGACGATTGCTGTTTTGGACCATTACAGAGGTCTGACTGGATGGCGTATTTACATGTAGTGTATCACTGTGGGCACTGCTCTGAGAACCAGCCGGGTGTTTCTTATGATTAATAGTAAGTATTTTCATGAGTGCAGCACTGAATATGAGTAAATGGGCTTGGATGGTGCTTCAGGAGGCCACCAGCTTCAAACCTCAGCCCCAAACAGGCCCCGTCGTGAAGCCGCGGCTCTGAGGAAGCTCCCGCTGACAGGATCACAGCGCCCACCGCACAGGCGGGCAGAAACCCAGCCTCCTGCCTCCACCCGGCGCCACCACCCCCTGCCGCCTGCGGGGCGCCCCCCGAGGCGCCCAGACGCGGTGCGAGGGCAAAGCCTTGCGCGGTGCCCGGGCTCCCCACACGCGTGAGGGGGGCGGAGGGGCGGGAACCTCCGGGCACCTCCGCGCACAAAGGGGCCGGAGCGGGCACCCGAGCGGGCGCTGTCGGTCGGTTCCACCGCCGTTACGGGCGGCGGCCGGCGGCCGTTGGTGGCGGTTGGCGGCCGTTGGCGGCGGCGGGCCGGCCCCCGGCCGCGCTACCTGCGCCGCGCCGCCACGTGAGCGCCACATCAGCGCCGCTCCCGAAGCCGGCAGCGGCAGCCGCAGCCACGGCAGGCGGCGGCGGCGGCCCCGGCCCCGGCCGCGGCCGCGCTCCCCGTCCCGGGAAGATGCTGCAGTCGCTGGCGGGCAGCTCCTGCGTGCGGCTGGTGGAGCAGCACCGCTCCGCCTGGTGCTTCGCCCTGCTGGTGCTGGGCTACCTGCTCTACCTGGTGTTCGGCGCCGTGGTCTTCTCCTCGGTGGAGCTGCCCTACGAGGACCTGCTGCGGCAGGAGCTGGGCAAGCTGAAGCAGCGCTTCCTGGAGGAGCACGCCTGCCTCTCGGAGCAGCAGCTGGAGCAGTTCCTGCTGCGGGTGCTGGAGGCCAGCAACTACGGCGTCTCGGTGCTCAGCAACGCCTCGGGCAACTGGAACTGGGACTTCACCTCCTCCCTCTTCTTCGCCAGCACCGTGCTCTCCACCACGGGTAAGGCCGGCGAGGCCCGGGGTGGGCCCCCGGGGGTGCGGGACGGCCCCGCGGGGCTCCCCCGGCCGCTTCGGGCCCCGCACGGCCGGGGCCTGGCGGCGGGGGCCGGGCCCCGGGTGCGGAGCGGGGCTGAGGCGAGGCCCCGGCCCCGGCCCGAGGCGGCCGGTGAGCGGCTGGGAAGTTTCCCTGGCGGCGGGGAAACCGCTCGCTCATCGGCTCCTTCGGCCTCTCGCCCGGCGAAATCCTGGCAGCCCCGCGGGGCCGCTGCCGAGGTGGCGAGTACTGAACCGCCCCGCTCGTGGCGGAGTTCAGTTCTCTTTGTGTTCGTGCCTCCGGCTCTGAGGAGGGTTCACCTAGTTTTGGGGCATCCCGCGGTTGAGGGGAGAAGAAAGGCTTTGCACAGCCGGTGTCACGTTGCAGAGGTCCTGAGTAACCTTGTCTGCAAATACTGAGCTCTCATCCCACCTGCCCTTGGCTTCAGGAGGGCGTTGGGGTGTCTCGTGGTGGTGACAGAGGGGAGGCATCCCAGAAATGAACTGGGCAGAGTGGAAACAGGAGGCATCTGAGCCACTGGATGACTTCCCAGGACCGTCACAGTTTGCTTGTGTAAGCTATCTTTTATGTAAGGTGCATAACCCAGGACGGCAGTGGTGCGACCTCCCACAAACACGTACATTGATGTCCTTGCTACATGTTAAATTATTAAAAGTGAAACTGTATTTTAAGTCCGCCCTACTTAGCACTAGGAGCAGAAGTATTGACTTCGGTTAATTTTTAAAGAGGCAGGCACTGTGCTGATTGCGAAGCCCCCCTCCCCCCCGTCTCATCCCCCTGCCCTCTCCTAAAGTTATGGTGCCTTTGAAAACACAGCAAGGTGCCCACCTTCTGTGAACTTTGAAATGTTTTTAGAAATCTCTTTTTAGGGTCTCTGTCTCCTTTGAATTTCTTTGTCTGAATTTTGGCGGGGGGGGGGGGGGTGGAGGGCGAACACCTTGCTGTTAAGCTGTTTTAATAGAAATAAACTTCCAGATTTGGTTTGATGTTTGTGCATGGAAGTTCATGAGTGACTGAATTACTTACTGAAATAAGTAGGCTTCTTGAATAAGAGAAGCTTTAAAAATTCACCCTAAAACTAGCCCAAACAAAGGGCCTTGCCCTCCAACTGATTTGAGTCTTGACGGTGCATTGGTACTACTATAAATGATGCTATTTTTTTTTCTCTGCCCATAAGTGATCATTCTTACTGTTAATGGAAATATAATGAGCTGATATCGATAATGACATTTAATATTTTGCAGTATACTTACTTGATCATGTTTTGGCACTTCCTGAATGATTAGGACAAGCATTGACTTTTTTTTTTTTAAACAAAAGTAATTGAATCTATAGATCAGGTTGTCAGCTCATTATAAAAAGTTGGATTTTTTTTTATTTATTTTTATATTTTATTTTTTTAAAATAGGGTTATGGATTCTACTCCATCCCTTTGGTCCTACTAATTAGAAATGGAGTTTATATGAAGAGAAAGTGATATGCTTGTGACATATGCAATTAAATGTTTTCAGTAAATGCATTTTTAAACTTTAATCAATATACAGTAGCAATAGTAGTGAGACAAGCATGGAAATGTGATAGTACTTCAGTGCTTAACTCTTATTTTTCAACAGTAAGGACAAACATGGAAAAGGGAACTGGTGCTGGTGGTACCAACTGATGGTTGCTTCTGGGCTAGGAGAAGCAATGCGAAATTGCAGGGAGCACTTGGGTGTCCCATATGTTCAGCTGACTGAGTTTGACATTCATCATGTAAATAAATGCACACCTACCTCCTGTTCAGAGGACAAAGCTTATCTCACAGCCTTCTAGTTTTCTATATAAAGCATATGGGAAAAGCGTTTAATTTTAGCATCCCCAGCTCCGCTTCTTTTTTTCTTCCCATCCTTATTATATTCTTTGGCTTCTTACTAGCTAGAGAAAATCCTTGAAGGAAATGATAAAGCTACTTAAGAAGTCTGAATTATTCTTCAATGGAGGGCATTTGCAGAATAAATGCAATAAGGCAAATTGTTACTTGGAAGAAATTCACATTGCACACGCAGACTGTCACAGGACAGTCACAAGCTGCCTGAAGGGTGGGTGAACAGAGGGCAGTGAAATGGGCTGGGGGTGAGGCTTCAGCAGATGATAGCAGTGACTGGCAGCAGGTTTAACGACTTCTAACATATTTATTCCTCCCTATACAGATTAAGCAGTCATGCAGAATGACATATGAGCAGTCTGCAAGAGGAAGCAATTTGTTCATTAAGCACTGACAACATAAACACTAAGAATGTACAATTGTGTGCATTTAAATAGCATCTGTCCTGCAAACTCGTTACAATTATGTCCTTACACACATGTATGGTCAGTGCTAGATGTCATGAATAATCTTGCTGAAGCAGTTGTTTCTAGTTGGCTTTGTTGTTGGGCCATTATTAGAGACAAAACACATTTGTATAATAAAAATGAAGTAATGTTTTGCGCTTGCTCTCCCAGGTAGTGTGCTTTCACTGTTCTTAGTATGCTGTTAAGCTCTAAGATTTTACTGCAGATCAGTGCAATATGGGAATGCTGCACTGTGGGGAATACTGTAGGCAGAATGGAGTAAAAAAGGAAGATGATATCACTTGTGTTGGAAGGTATGAAGAGTAATGTGGCTTTTATTTTTGAAGGAAAACAGATAGGAAAGGAAGGGAGATGCCGATTTAGGAACTTAAGGCCTGCATTTTGACACACCTTTTTGGAAAGGGTCTTTTTAGTGTAGGGATTGTACCGCAGCATTTCATGAGAAAGGAGGATAAGTTTTATTCTGGCTGTCTGGCTTTAAGTATTTTTCCTCCATCACAAACGTGGCTATGGGTTTTACTTAACATCCGTTTACCAGAGGGGATGGTGAGAAAGAGCTTCATCAGATCCTTTTCTTTTGTGGCAGAGTTGGCAAGATACACTTTGCCCTGACCTCAGGAAAGGTGAGGAGAAGTTGTCTTCCATAACAGCAACACACGTTTTTCATTTTTTGTTTAAGATCAGACTACACTCTTGTCTAAACCACAAGAATTTAGATCGGTAAGAAAAGGGAGGAGAGAGCTGTTAGTACTCAGATGTTTCTGAAGCCCCTAACGTGGTTTTCTGCAAGGTGGTTAGTGGGTATCAACATCTGCAGAATTTAGCCTGTACCAGTTGAAATGTTGTCAATGGGGACTGGATTATGTTATGCCACACCATGAGGAGTGATGCCCAAGGTCTGTGAGGTGCTGGCTTCAGTTTTCTGCTTGCTGCATTCTGGAAAGAGTAAAGAACATCTGTGTAATAGCTGTAGGTAAATGCTGACAGTGGCTAGTACCTTGAAAGTGCTCAGCTGAGGAAGTAGTAAAGAAACAGTATGTTTTTCAGGGAAAGCTTTTGTGTTCAAGTTACATAGTTTATATGAGTTTTACTGGCAAGCAGTATGAGGAATTAATGAATGTATCATTTGCTTCCTAAGGGCTTTCTCTGTTAGGTCTGATTCTCATAAGCATCGTTACTGATAACTTGCAAGGGAAACTAAGCTATGCCTTTTGTATGAAAAAGAACAGACTGGGAGGTGGTGCTGGAGTCAGTGGCTGTGCTGCAAAAGAAGGTAGGCTTGATATGAAGTGATTAGGGAGGGAAAACCTTGTCAGTCTGCATCATTTTCTCCATGTTCTTCTGTCAAGAAGCAGTCTTTCTTATATTTCTGCCTCCTGGGGGAACAGACCCCGTATCCAATGCAGACTCAGCGTGCATTACAGATCTTGACAAATCCGTGGAAGATTAGGGAATGACGTGAAAGTATCATGATGTCTTTGTAATATGCCATTCTAAGATTCATACATGCTTACAATAGAGCCCTCAGGTTGAAAAGGCCACATGGGAATTTCATAACCTATGGAAGAAGGTGAATTTAACTTCATTAGAAAGAGGGTACTTTACAGAGGCTTTAGGCAAAGCAGACTTTTATTTGTTCTATACTTAAATTTAATGTAAAACTTACTTTGTTTAAATTGTAGGCATCAGAATACGTGGTCTGTGTCCCTGAGGATGACTGTATTACCTCATTAACACACACTGAATAAGTGCATTGCATAAGTAATATGAAATACATGTCTAGAAACCTGGCATGGGATTTCCTGTAGCTTCTTGTATGAAAATATACAAATTTGGTGATAGTTTAAACTTGGTTACCTCTGACTCCAGCAGAAAACTGAAACTTCATTGTACTGCTGCTCTGCCTGTAGCGCTCATGGATCACTTAAATATCTCTGATAAATTGTAGCTACTGACCAGGTCTAGGATGCCAAACTTTGGGAAGGAACTTTGTTTCTCTTTTAAGAGTTGTTTGTTACTCAGAAAGCAACAGGAAAATGTAACTTGCTGGAGACTTTCTAGGAGACAAAAGTAACTGTGCTGTGCCCTGCAATTGAAGGGTGTTTGTGCAGGAGTGCTGGTAAGGAAAGCAAAGGAAACGAAGAGGCAAGTTGAGAAAGATGCCAGAGCAGGATTACATCCAACATACCAACTGTTTGGATGTTGACTTAGGATGTGAGAAACCTCATTCTTTTCCCTCTTTTGCTTGGAGGGATCTGAACCCATACCCCAGGAGAATGGTCTGATATTACAGAGTGCTCTGGCATCAGACTGTCATAGCTGCTCCCTGAGGCTGTTCCCTTCCAGATAGATCAGGAGACAGTCATCCCTGATAGATCTATCAGGATGATAGATCAGGAACCAGGCATCCCACTTCTTCCTTTGTTAATATAAACACAGAGGGAAAGTCCTGCTGTCTGCCTGTGTGTCTGCTTTCCTCTTGAGGAAAATCCCCATTTTTAAAGACCATAGAGCAGTTCCAGACTTGCTGCTGCCCTGTTCCGGTTTGGGCCTCGGGTTAAGGTGCTGTCTCCTGGGACATTGGAAATTTGAGTTCTGCTGAATGCTGTTCTCAGAAGAAGGATTTGAACTAAGGTTTTCTAGCCTTCTTGAAGGGAAAAAAAAAAAAAGGAAGAAAAGATTACCATTACATGTCTTAGGAAGCTGTAGGAGAAGACAAGATGAATATATAGAGAGAGTAAGACTGGAAAGGTAGATTGGATGCTTCTGGTTTCTTCCTTCTTACAATGTAAAAACATGAACATTCAAGAAAAACAAAACAACCTCAAATTTAAAATTACCCAAGAAGGAACTTAGGTTTAAAAAACCAGCCCCACCAACAAACCCTTCAACCTTTCTGAGTTTGGGTGGGGAAAAAAATCAAATTGATATGAATTTTATCAAATTGCTGGTATTAGTCAAAGTTAGTAAACATTTTGGAAAGGATATTAGGATGCAAGCTGTTCTTTAGCTAGCAGAGATGACAGCTGCAACCAGTGGACAAAGTTCTTGTTTTCTCTAGTGAAGCAGACAGTAGCAGAGAGGAAATCCGTGTGTGTCCCATCTCATGTTCCGGGCTGGCTGGCGGTTCCTGGTTTCTCATGTGAGCACAGCCATCAGCTGTGCCAAACTTCTGCTCGTGTGTGCTGAAATAAAGGGCAGCAACACTAGCTCTAATCCAATGTTTATGCTTTACAGGCCAATGAGTAGTGAAGACTCTCCTGGCAGAAACCAGAGAAGCCGTGGAGTAGCGTTACTGTGTTATTGCTCAGAGCAGTGCTGGCTGGTAGTGGACAAAGCGCCTCTCATACCTGCTCTGTCCTTGCTTCTGCATCGTGCTGTGCCACCTGCCTTGCTAAGTTCCTGGGGATGAGGAGCTAGCCCAGCAGCTTTCCACACTGGAAGGACTAATACTACCACCTTTCTTGTCCTTCCATGTCAGGTCTGAGGTCGCTTTTCCCCTGCTGAAGGAGAAAATAATAAAAGAAATTAATAAAACAGTCCATTGAACAGAGTATAACTGACGTCAGGACTGAGTTGACGGTATTCTGCCCTGGGCTTATGAATCGACTCTTTTCATAAATGTTACCTTTGCTATTTCTCTATTTTTTTTCCTAATTCTGCTGTGTTAAAACTACATGTCATAGACAGATTACATGGCCTCTAGTTACTCTGTTATTATTTCTAATTATTACTCTGCTTGGCTTGATTTTGTTCTGTGATATATATGTCCTTATTGAGAGGAAGAGTAATATCTCCAAAAATTTGCCTTTTATTAAAAAGTTTGAATCCTTTTGCAAAGTTGGAATTTTACTACTGTTTTGCTGACATCTCTAGATTGATTCCTAAGCTAAAAGTTATGTATGCATTCAGAACAGGACTTCTAAAATGCATGCATTTAATAATCAAATTCTGCAGTTCCGAGCCATTGTTTAATAGGATTTTCACTTCTATGTGTATACAACTTAAAATACCTCTTTTTTGAAATACCTAGTTTTTCTTGTTTTCATTTATCTGTTGGCTGTTTTTTGTTCTTTGTTTCATTTTGACCCATAGCACCATTGTTTTAATCTATGCTTTATTTTGACAGAAGAACGTGATGATCCAGGGAGAAATTTCTAGTTTAGCCACTGCTCCAAGTTAATTATAAACTAGGCCACAAGCTGCTAAGCCATATGAAGACCATAATGTTCCTTGGCATGTGCAGAAGTGGAATTTTAGCAATCTGAGGAAAAATTGGGATACCTAGGTGAGTTTCAATGAATTCATAATTAGAGAGAAGCAATAAAATGCTTTTTGAGAGTTAGTTACTTAAATTCCTCCTGTGTCTCTGGATCTGACCTCAGCTGCTTGTAGGTTGATATTTGTACAAAATTTAACTGTAGCCCTAGAGTGGTTACTAATGATGACCCAGAAGACCCTATGAGAAGTGTCACTACATTTTTCTCTAAAGAACCTAGCTAAAATCTTTTATAAGATTGTCCTGACCAGAAATGCAAAGAAGTGATCTGTTTAAGAAACAGGACAGAAAGAAATGAATAAAAGAAAGGGTTTCAAGTGGCTGTGCTTCAGAAAAATGTCAGAGCGGCTTTCACAAGAACATGGATTTTCTCTCCCCTGGAAAGAAAAAGATGTATATTTATCTCTGAAAACAGCGGATGAAAACTTGGAGGAAAACCTCATATGAATCAAAGCAGTGTACCAGCTGTCACCAGACCACAGGCATGAAACCACTGAGTGTTACCGCAGTCCGTGTTCTCAGACGATTTTTGTGCCAGTAGTCCAAGCAGCTTCAGAAGGCATCACAGCGTCTTTGAGGCGTTGGGGCCATGCAGACGCGGAAGCAGGAAGATGGCCAGGGAATACTGCCTAAGCAGCAGCTGAGGGACAAGGCTTGCTTGGGAGACAGGTTTTGCCAGCAGAACAAGCCAACCCAGCAATCTCGGTACCACTCTGCTTGGGTGTGAGAAAGTGGAGCTGTGCCCTCTGACCAAGCTGCATACTACTTACCAGTAGAAACTTAAATAGCAGCTTTCCATGTTTCTCCTGAAAATCGTGAGTCTAGGCTGATGTTAAGCTGACATGGAGTAGAGACTTTCTGCATTCTTTTTTCTGTGTTCTACTACGAAACAAAAACTTCTGGAGTAGCCAGAACTTCTATGCAGGATGTTTTCAAGCAAAATTTAATAAACATAAATTTAATCCTAATAATATGTGAATCTAACTTCTAAATTTTGACCTTTACAAATGAAAATTCACTTCAGGCAGCACTTAGATTGTGGGACTTCATTTCTTTGTTGTACTGGCTGTATGACATTGGTGGTTCTATTATGCTGAAATGAGTATAAGAGGAATACTTTTCCCAAATCAATATGAAAATATTTTATTTAGTCACTAAATATTATCTATCCAGTGTTTACAGTAAAGGAACTGCAGCTAGCTGATACTGATATGTTTGTATGCCATTAAAATAACAAGTAGGGTACACATTTGATTCACCATAAATACTTGCTGCAGTGTTGGTAAAAGCTATATGCCAGGCTTTTTGTACAGAAACATGCAGTGAGACCAAAAGGATGAGCCCAATGTTTGTCTTTCATGCTGTTGGGGAAAGAAACAGAGTTTGATCTACAAAAAACGACACAACTACTAAGCCTGTGAGAATCCTGTCACAAGTGCACGTCTGCTTTTGAGTCTTCCTTTCAGCTGTGACGTGCTTAAGGGTGACACATGAGTATCCCGAAGCTAAGCAGAATACAGGATTGCGGGGCAAAGGTCTCCTGCGTCAAGGAAAAGGAGGCAGCTGGCTCGACAATGATTGTAAAATTTACTGCTGTTCCCCAGATTATTCTCCCTTTGGGTTATATGCAAAGGTTAGATACACACTATTACTAGTTATTTTAAAATGCAAGAAGAATTCTTGGCAAGAAGATGCAAAAGTGATAGACAACCTCAAATGATGGCAGCACTGGCTTGCATGAGGCTCATGCTTGCTTTTATCTTAAAGCCTGCACTGACTTCTCTCTGGTGTGGTAGTTGGGCTCTTACTTTATTTGTTGTTTAAAGCCTACAAGGAACACACTGACCACATATTTTGTTAGGTTGAGCTTTTAAAATACGATTGGCAGGCTCAGACACTGCAACACGCAATAGTAGTGCCAAAGTCCAGAGGCAAGCTAGAGTGGGTGCCCTTCTTTGTTTTTCATATAGTTTGAAAAGGGTTTTGCTCCTGCAGAGTCACCAAACGCAAAGGCAAGACAGATTCTGGTTTTGTCTCTCCACTAGTAGGCTGGGATCATAGGATTCATGGCTTTAAAGAAAGCTGTAGTGGAAAACAGCAAGTGTGCTCTGAAAGTAGCAATGTGTTCAGAGACTGGTTTGAAAAAAAAATAGTAGTAGCTTGGAAGTTTAGTTTTGGGGAACTTCATTTTACAATTCTTTACATCTAACTTCATAAAAGGGAGAAAGAAGTTCTAAAAATATCTTCTTGTGTTAAAGATTAACAGGAGAAGGCCATGACATCTCTACTCTGTGTATTATTTAAGTAGCTATTTACCCAACTGCGTATTGTATGAGACAGACATAGGCCTACAGGAAATGAGAAAACCCTAAAGCAAACCGGAGAACTTCCATTTCTTCTACAGCTTTGAAAGCTTTAGGGTATATGACTTACTAATGGGTAATTAAATTTTCATTCACAGCATGTCTTGTTACTTACTTTCATGGTTACATTTTAACTTGGAATACTGACGCAGTAGTATAGCTAAAACAACTAAGACTCAGAGATGTGTCATTGTGTTACCATTTGAAAGTCCTAGCTATAGAAAACTGTAAGAGTGATGCACAGAAATGAATGCAAAATGCTGTTAATCATCTGAATGGTTAGTATTGGGCAGTGAAGCTCTTCTATGTTAGAGACTGTTTAATTCACCTGTGTGTGTAAGCACGTCTGTTGAGAAATCAAGGTTCTCAACCTGTCTGCTGGTCCTCTACTGCAGCTCCAGTTGGGCAGACAAACAACTCTGAACATTGCCTGACGTTGCATTCTGTGAATCAGCAACGCACATTGATAAGAAAAGAGAAAATCTAGGGATAGGGCAAGCTCCTGCCTGACTTCGTTACTGGAGTTATTGTACATTTACGTTCTGCCTATATATAGTGCAAAAATAAATCTTTATCTCTCAGATCTTTCCGTGCAGCCATTTGTACTAAATGAAGCCTATTGAATGTTCAGGTCATGCTTTCTGGGGTAATCGCTATCTGACAATTTTGTATGCTGCTTAGAGGAAAATGTCACTTATACTAGAAGTTGTTGGTAATAACAAATCTCAACCTAAACTGAAAGATAGGAATTCTTTCAACTCCATAACCAGCTATTTGAGTTCCAGATAATTAGATGTCACGAGGGAGATGGTGATAATCTCCCAAATTTCTGAACCGCCTTCTAAAAGTAGATGCTGAAGCATGTGTGTAACAAGAACTGCTTTACTGGATAAAGCACTTTTCTGTTCTTTTGGGGATAGAGTGGTATTTCTGTATGTATTTTGCAAAAGAATGAACTAAGGCAAAGAGAAAAAAGCAGCTGTGAAAGTTCATGTAAGCCATTAGTATGGCTGAGAATAGGAGCCTGTGAATTTTGTCTTGCAGCTCTCTGCTCCTCCTGCTAGGTGCTAGGCCATGTTTTCCTACAGTAAGCTGACTTTTTCCATCCCGCAGATGTGCTTTAGCATGCTTTCATTTTCTTGCATTGGATGGTTGGTTTGGTGGTTGTTTGGTTTGGTTTGGTTTTTGGTATTTTTTTGGTATTGTTTTAGTAATAGTTTCTCTGCTCAGTAATAATAGTGAAAATTGCAGCTTCTTGAATAAGGACTTAGAGAAGCCATATCAAAATCTGTAATATGCATTTCTGTGTCTTCAGTGGAGACTCCAGAAGCATTGCCACTCCCATCTAGGAAATTGTTGAGTTGTGTACTCTGTGCAGAAGACAAGATGGTTATCAGTTAATACAGCCCACATAACTTATCAAATGCATGAATAGCCTTTGTGGGAAGAAGGTAGAGTTTGTTCTGCTTTAGCATGCTGGTTACCTCTCCTTATATCTAGGAAAACGTTTGCCCAGGGTGAGGTAAAACAAAATGTGCCGGGCCTACCTAACAATCCTGCCACTGGAAAGAAGATATCCTGGACTTTTGATTCCCGCCCTGTGGCCCAGCCTTCTTCTCTGTGGTAGCTGTGATGCTTCCTGGACCACAGCAGTAAGCCAGCTCAGCTTATTGGCCTAGAAGAAATGTAGGCGCTTTCTGCAGGATTAGTTTGCTCTGAGTTACTGCAGTCAGATAAGCTACAACCAATGCAAGAGGGGTAGAGCCACAAAGGGAAAAGGATCTTCTTTCTCAGCTGCAACTCTTAGATCAGATATTTCAGATAACAATTTGGTGAAAGCATGGGAAGAATCAAAAATGCATGGCCAAATCGACAACAGGTGTAAAAGGAGCTGGCAAGCTAAGAACGTGTTCCTGTAATGATGATGTATCTGACAATTGCTCATTGCCCCTCGCGAAGGAGCAATATTTCAAGCAAGATTAAAGTGACCTCTAGCAAAGCTGAAAGAAGCTCCTGTTGATAGAGATGCTGCCTCTGAAATATTTCTACACCCTGCTAGGACTCTATCCACTACCCCAGGTACACACATCTTAGGGGGAGCTTTATTTTTACCCTGCTATGTAACTAGCATTATTTGATAAATTGTCATTTTTGAAACTAATACAGAACTAATACCTTTGTGTTTAGTTACCGTAACTAGTTTATAAATCTTGATCCTTGAAAATTACAAGAAACTGGGTTTTCATAGGGCCAGACTCTTGCAAAGAAATACCTCTCTTGAAAAGATGTGCTAACTATCAATTTACACATTGCTGACCCTGGCTCTTCCCTGCCTGTCTTTATTTTGGAATCACCAGCCAGTTTATCACCTTCTTCCCCCGCCAGTACATTGGCATCTGAGAGATGCCATTTACAGCATCCCACATCCCTTAGAGAATCACAGGTTGCATCAGTCGAGCCTTTTTCTTGATGGCCTCGGTTTGCAAATGCAAGCACTGAAAGGAAAGTGCTGACCATGAAGCCCCCCCACCCCCCACACGACTCAGTCTTTCAGGCTGGTCAGATGCTCAGCAGGTTGATGCATAAGCTACCTTAAGGTACTGGGACCTGAGGAAATGGGACCCAGAATCATTGGTCGGTGTTGATGGTGTTGGTCTGATGCAGTGGTCCAGAATTGTGATGGAGCAGTTAGTGCATTTTTGTTGAATTGTCCTATGGATTTAACGTTGCCTGCTTTCACTGTGTGCAGGGCTATCTTATTCTGTCCCTGAGAGGCTAGGATGATATATTTTCACTAGGTCAATCATACTGTAGTTGTAAGAATTTCTGAAGATATCATATACCCTACCAGGAGGCATTTTGCTAGCAAACTGAAAAAATATTCACCATCTTAAAACAAATTGCCATTAATCTAAGCAGACAACAATAGTGTTTGAAACCCCACAGCATTTAAACTGCTCTGTCTTTATCTTTACGTTGTTGGCTAAATGTCTTATGTCTGTAGTTTGCCTTTCTAAACACTACATTGTGATTTATTTCTAAAGAATTTCTAGTTAAACAAAGCTGTCTACAGTTCCTCTTATGAACAGAAATAGTATGTGCAATTACAGTGCTGTTCTTTTCTTCTGTTTTCCTTGTATTTGTTGGTAGGACATACAGTTGTGATTATGCTGGCTATCCTGATTCCAGTGTGATTAATTTAGTTTATGGTTCCTGCAGTTGGTGTTTGCTATATGGGCTGTCCCAAACGTGAGTGATTCAATACTCAATATCTGTAAAATTTGTTTGCAGTTCCATATCTCAACAGTTAAAGTATTTCCCCATTGGGCCTTGCAAATTAATGTTCTGTTTTGAACATGAATGTGTGAGTCTGTTCAGCTAGGCTATATTCGGATGGCAGAGTACCATCAGACATTGTGTTACGGACTGTGATTTAGAATAAACTATCTCATCTGAAAGATATTTCACTTTGGCTATTGATTAAACTTTGTCTTTTAATTTCAGAAGTGATAAGTATTATTTTTAAGTTAGGAATGAATATTCCAGGTGGAACATACCTTCCATAAAACTGGAGATTGATTGCACTCTAGCTCTGTGTAGCTTGGTTAGTTGGTTCACTGATTTCTGCTGTTTGTGTTGATTTGCTTCTATTTTGCTCTACATACTGTTGAATCGTTCATATTTCTCACGAATAGCAATTAAAACAAAAGGTAGAGATAGGATTTATTTGTATGCAAATGCATTATCGTGTCTGATTGATGTAAGTATGAAATACCAAAATATCTTACAAAGATATGAAAGGACTGTGTGTCTTCCTCTGTCAACAAGGGAGCTGATGCTAGTAATTTCCCCAAGTTCCACATGTCAAATCTACAACAAGATTTGAAGTCCTATTCCCCTGCTGTATTTAGCAGATAATACTTTCTTCTATGTGAAGTTGCATTTTAATGCAAAGATGCTGCTTACAGATTTGATTTTAACTTTCCTGCATGAAACTGCTTAACTTTTAATGTTGTGTGATAATTCTTTACTGCCCACGATACCAGTTTCATTCACTGTTTTCATGTCCTGTTCTTCCTGATGGTGCAATAAAGCAATTTTTGCTTCAGAAGTGAAGGTAGGAAGCATACTAATTTGCAGCTGGTTGTTTCTTTTTATTCCCAGATGGTTGGAAGAACAACTGTGGCTCGTTTCAGTGCAAGAAATGATAACATAGCAAGACCAGATAGGTGTTCTTCACTAATTAGATGTGATGAAAGCACTGCAGTAAGTGCCACTGCAACACATTTAAAGCTTGTGACACCTCCCAGGATGGATTTGGAATGGTACCAGGTGCCCGTTACCAATTTTAGAAACCTCTTCCCACTACACAGTACCAGACTTGTTCTCTTCAAGCTGAGTACCATACTGCACAGGTGCTGGGCTCATCAGTGGCAGCTGGCACATCCCTGTAATATGTGCATAAACAAGGTCTTTCAAGTGGTGGAGGCTGAAGTAATTGATAGAACTTTAAAACCTGTTACAGAACGGTTAGCGGAGGTAGGGAAAGAGAAAATTACAGCATGAAATGAAATCGTGGTTCCAGACCTTTCCCAAGAAACAAAAAGCTCTATCTTCTGCCAGTCTCTTTAGAACATGTTTACCTTCTCAGGTTCATTGAAATTAAATGCTAAATGCATTTCTAAGCTGCTAAAATGAATTTTTCTGTAGGGGACATTGCTGCAGACTGCCATATCTAAAGTCAAAATCTAGAAGTATTACTGTTGTGTAAAACATATCAACCTTTATGCTGTAGTCAAGGTGAAAGTCTCAACATGCTTTTTACCAAAAGAACACATGAAATGAAAAGATCATGTGCAAGCTAATGACTAAATCTAGTCAATAATGTCACTTTCTTTCCTGGTCTCTGCCAAAACATTTTCTGTGTTTAAGATTTTTCTTTCCAATATTGGATATTTAAGGATGTGAATCCTAGGAAGAACCGCAGAAGGGTTTGTACCTCTTTTCAATACCTTGAAATTGGTGTTGAAATTTTTAAGAAGGTTTTTAATGAATCCGTTTCTTTGCATATTAATCTTGGTGATCTGTGGCTTTAAAAATCCATTATTGTGGGAATGTTGCTGCACACGTGTTGCTAAACAGAATACAAAAACCCTTTACAAAAGGTAAGCACAAAACCTTGCCTTGTTTTCTAACGTTTCAGAGAACTACCAGTAGACCTTCCCTAGTAAAGCCCGTTCACATTTCTTTTTTTTATCAAATTTTAGTTTCCCAGGCAGAGTTTGTTCTATCAGGAAATATTCATAATAAAGTAATCTGGTGGGGGGCCCCACTTTGATACAGATTTTTGACCATCTGTTGCCTAGCGGGCAGGTAATCCAATAAAAGAATAATTGGAATTTTCCTTGCTGAAGTCTCAGAGGAGCCCTCAGGAAGTCTAACCTTGCTTTTGACCTGTTGGGTTTGGCTTTTATTCAGCAGACTTTCGTCATTTTCATCTTTTTTTCCCCCCATTGAAAAATGAATCTTAGGTTTCATGGAAAATAGCTGTTGATACAAGAGACATGTTTCATTACTTATGCTAACTGCTTGCTAGAGATTGATCTAAAAATATGATGCTCTGGTTTTGGATAGGTATTTCTAGAAATATGCTGTTATTGAGAGGTCGGGGGAGGAAGGGGGTGCAAAATCCCAGCCCAAGATGAATCCTGGTTTGATTGTAGTTTAACCCTTATAGGATCATAAATCTAGGATAACTCTGAGGGGACCCAAATTCTAGTATACAGACTTCAGGTTTAGAAAAAAGTTTGCTTGTTAATTTGTTTTAAAGCTAAAACCAAGCAAACCTAGAAATGCACACACATCTTTTGACTACTATCTGTGACAGAACTGAAGCCTAAATGCTTTCTCACAGAGGCTTAGCAGACTTCTGTCTACTGAATGTGCTCACATATTTGTCTTTGCTCCTGCACTGAGCACTGTCTGAAGCCATGCACACACAGAGCATGAAGTCTTTAATGACACTGCTCCAAAAAGCATGATTGAAGCTACCAGAACTCTGAGAGAACACAGGTCCAGCCCACACAAACCTCATGGCAGGTTTAAGGTTTAGCTTGTCATAACAAAAAGGTCCACAACAAACAGTTTTGTAGGTACTGTGTAGCTTACAGTGGGGCAGTAGGGTTTAAAAAATCTGGTTTACTGTTCACACAGGGTAAGTGGGAAAGGTCTGCCAGCTGAATGCCTGGGGAGCCCAAGCTTGTCCTACAGACCACGTGTCCTTTCTACAGGCATGTTTAATAGCCCTGGAAATGGAGTATGTGCCTCACCTGGAGTCCTGCCACCTTTGTCTCACACACAGTAGGTCCCTTTCTGGTGGTGAGCAACGTGTGCTTTCACGTGGGCTGTGCAAGAAAGGTCTAACAGTTCCCTTGGGCTGCTAATGTATGCTGCACTCACATGTAATGTATCCAGGCAGGATTAGGGAGATCCAGTGTCTGGCTGTGGCATGAAAGAATGCTATTGTTTTTCACTTAGTTATTACCTTTTGAGCTGTATTTCTCTCTGACTCTGGTTGAGAAGAGATGTTATTGCGAGGACCCCTCACTAATAATCATCTGACGTGTGGGAGGGACCGAGTTCTCTACTTTATCTTTTGGCTGAATTTGGTTCCCGTGCAGTGGATCTGCTGTTTGTGTGGCTCTAGTACAGTGCAGCCTTTTACCAAGAAGCATCAGTACCGACCAATTCCTTAGAACCACTGGTGTGTGAATGGGTTCAGCATTACCATCACTGCTGTGCAGTTGTAAGGTTTTTTCACTACTTTAAATAGAAACTATAGGTAATAACTGACTAAAACAGCAGTCACTGTAAATTATCAAATGTTACTCCTTGCTAGCCTTCCAGTTTGCCCATCCAGCTGTAATCTTTGCATCAGGTTACATGGTGTGATGAGTGAGACATGGAGTGAACCTTGTGGTGGAAAGTAGTGTAGAATATTGTGTTAGAATTAAGAAAGTATAAGCACTCCTCCGGGTTGATTCTCAGTTTTGTCTAGTTTCCCTTCAGTTTATGGAAAGTCCTTGTATGTTCTTGAGTGAGCTGTGGTTCAGGTAGCCTCACAGTGTTAATATTGTCATCACTCATCTTGCATCGCTGTGTTTGAGTCATGATGGCAATTCAGAAACTTTACTTTAGAAAAGTGAAGGTCTTCATACAAAAACCTGGAGCCCATCAGAAGAGGAAAAGTTTTCTGTATAGGGAGCTATACTCTTAAGATGCTCTGGCAGGGCCCTGCAGAACATGAATGCAGGAGGAGATGCTAGAGAAGTGCTGTTAAATTCAGTTTCAAACTCCGAAAGAAGCTGAGGTCTGCCCGATTTCTTGGTCCCAAGTCGGTGCATCTGCAGTAGTGTCTTGGTTCAGGTCAGGCATGCAGTGCCACAGCAACTCCCCAGATCATTCCCACTTGTGGTTCACGCTGTGGTCCAGTCTTGTAGCATGCAAAGTGGGCTCCTGTTTGATTGAACAAAGCTGAAGGAAGCAGCCTTGGAGAGCAGCAAAGTGCACCTCACCTGTTAATGTACATCCAGTCTTTGTGAACAAAGTAGAGCAAATCTGAAGTTAAACCCTCACTTACAATGATGACCTTAGCTCCATGCAACTAACTGTTCCACTCTAGCACAATAACTGTGGACGTATAATGTAAACAAAGTGGCTATACAATTCTTACTCCCCTCCTCCATTTCTTTCTTCCATTGCTATACTTTACATTCCAGTAGTGAAAATAATTGGTTCTGGGCAGAAATTGGCAGATACTTGATCCCTTAAGTAATATGATCAAATACAGCTTTTTTCATAAAATTGAGATGAAATTTTTAGAGTAAGACCTCAGCTCCTGTTTCAGCAAAACTATTCTCCTATTTTAAAGGACTTGTTTTGTTGACAAATCAAACACAGAAACATTTGCTTCATCATGGCACTTTGTTTCTCTTACTGCCTCTGTAGAGAGTAAAGAGTGTCAAAATTATCACATTTTTAATAGAAAATTACCATCCATGAACAAAAATTTTTGATCTCTCTCGCTGCATTGGCTTCAGCTCTTCTCTCAGGCATTGAAATGATAACAGGGTACTTGTACTGCTTTGTTTGTCACTTGAATTTAATTGAAAAATGTTTTTAACACGTGTTCTTATGTCAGTGTTTGTGGATTATGAGAGTAGCAAACTCACAGATGGTGCATCATGATGCTGTTTTCATCAGTCTTCAAGAATGTACTTTTTTTTCTAGTTTGAAAATAATTTCAAAATTTTCATCTCAATGAAAAAAGATTAATAAAAAAGATTAATAATAATTCATATGAAAATGTCAGAATTTGGAGACAAAAATTAAAGGTTGTTTGTGCTTTATTGTCAGTTGTTCTTAATGTTCAAAGTGGCAACAGTTCCTCTTGTACATAATTGATACAGGAGGGGGAAAAAAAGGAATTGTAAAGACATGCCCAGGACACAACTTTCACTTTTCCTGTCTTCTTCCTATATATAGAGATGTACAGCAAACTTAATATCATACAGGGTACAGAAATTTCTCCTAGAACAGAATTAGCCTGCTTTGGCAGCTAGGAAGGAACCAAGACAACAACCCTCTTAACACGTTTCCTCACTCAAAAGAAGAAGAATATTCTTTATACATGCCTTGGACAAGAAATGGATTACTGATTAACATGAATAATGCAAGGATTTCAGTGACAGAATTTTGGAATTACAAAATCATCTTTGGAATTTGGGAGTTTCCAGGGCTGCAAGGCTGCAGAAGCTGAGTGTATCACTCTAGAAACTTGTAAGTGGACTTAGAATAGCACGTGCACGCACAAAAAGACACGAGTTATCATTATAAGCAGATGGTACTGCATTTTTTCTATAGCTAAAAATAAATAACTAGATGCACAACGTATGTATCAATTTGATGTCCGTTGGTAAACTCAAGTGAAAAGCCCTAATGCACTCTCAATTTTCCTTGCATAATTAATGGCCACAGGCGAGCCAGCAGGGTGCCCTCGGAGCAAAGAAAGCTGATGGTGCCTTGGGCTGCATTAGGGGGAGCGTTGCCAGCGGGGCGAGGGAAGTGATCCTTCCCCTCTGCTCAGCACTGGGGAGTGCTGGCTCCAGGTCTGGGCTCCCCAGTGCAAGAGGGACGTGGGGCTGCAAAGATGATGGAGGGATGGGAGAACCTCTCCCATGAGAGAAGGCTGAGAGGGCTGGGACTGCTCAGCCTGGAGAAGAGCAGGCTCGGAGGGGTCGCCCCAATATGTGTGAACACCTGAAGGGAGGCTGCAGAGAGGACGGAGCCAGGCTCCTTTCAGTGGCACCCAGTGCTAGGACAAGAGGCAGTGGGCACAAACTGGAGCACAGGGGGGTCCCTCTGAACACCAGGCAGCACTTCTGTGCTGTGGGGGTAACAGAGCCCTGGCACAGGCTGCCTGGAGAGGCTGTGGGGTCTCCTCCTGGGAGATCTCCAAAAGCCATCTGGACGTGGGGCTGGGCAGGCTGCCCTGGGTGGCCCTGCTGGGGCAGGGGTTGGGCCAGGTGGGCTCCAGAGGGCCCTGCCAGCCTCAACCCTTCTGTGATCCAGTGAGAACATATGAAAAAATGTGAGGCTGAATTTGTGACTGGGAATGTAAAAGTATTTCTTCGAAAGGGAATTGTAGCATGTGCACGCTGTTGGTTTTCTCTCCTGTGCAGCCACTTTTAATGGCAATCTCCATGATTTGTTTTTTCCTTTCAATTTGCTTTTTAAACATCTTCTCTTTGGTGATTTCTATTTTATAAAGGGGAGAAAAAAAAAACAAACAACCAAAGAGGCAGTTTAATAGTGATGATGCAGGTAGTGTATTGATTCTGTTGTCTCTCGGTGCCCAGCAGAATTTTACTCTTTCTTTCTCCTTCCACCCTTCAGTTCATATTTACTGGCTGGCTTGTATTTTGTACTGAAGTTGTAAGCTTCTGGGGCAAAAAAATCTTTTTTTGTTTTGGTAGTACAGTAAGTATAAAATGATTGATAAGAATATATACTGGTAAATATTTATTTATTTTATGTAAAGTGATTTCCCACCAGAATTGCTATCCTATCCATAGATCCAGGTCAATAGGAGCTCATGCAGACTAGACTCTACATGTGGGATTCCCAGAGAAGGCATGGGGACCGGCGTGGGGCTTATTGCAGGGAAAGGGATAACTTTTCAAGGGGCTAAGAATGTAATCGGGGGGAAAAAAAACAAAACAAAAAAAAACCACCTGGAACACATTACTCCTTTTGCTCTTGGCATAAGAAACTTTTTTTTTGTCATGCTTTCTGATACCTTAAGTGGATACCTAAAGTCTGAATGTGTAGCCATAACCTCTGTCACACTGGGTATTTAGGGTGATGCATGTCACATCACTCAGGATTGGAATTAAACCTGAGTGGTTTGCTAGGTTTGGTGTATATTGGTTTAAACATTTCCAAATATAAAAAATTATAAAGCGAGCTGCTCCCCTAAATAGTGTGGGGAGTATCTCTTGCTCTCCTTCAAACATTTTCCACAGCTTTACTCATCAGCCTCCCCTTTTCCCAGCATCTGTGGATAGAGTTTCTAGCTCCGTTTCTTTCTTTGGATGGGTAAAAATATTGTTTCCTGTGTAGGAACAGATGTGATAGACTACATGATTTGCAAGCTATAAATGTTTTGGTGTACAGCTGTTCTGGTAGAAGTTGGTTTCGAAGCTACCTTTGAAAATTGATGCCTGTATATACGTGCTATTGGGTTGATATCTTGGGTTCAGATGTTCCTGACAGCCATCCAAATTACTCATACAATCAATTTAGTTACAAAACTGATGGTGTTCAAAGCCATTCTACCTTTCTTGGTGCAGCAGCTGACATTAGCGAGGTTATTATATGAAGCAGTTCTTTCTGAGCTAACTCCAAACTCAGCTGGCAGGACACTGGTTGTGAGGAATTAGCAGTCTTGGGCACTGATGACTGATGGCAGCAAAAAGTAGTCTCAGAAGGAACTGAAATTGTGTACACACGGTAGGTACATGCAGGTCAGTATGTTGGATTCTCTTTTTGTTTTGGAAGAAGTCCCTTGACACACCCCTGTAATATCACGCTGAAATTGTAACTAGAAATTGGCAAAACAGGATTTGCTATTTTGAGAAGAGATAAGGTGAGAAATCATTGTGAAGAAGAAGTAATCCTCAACATTAATTTAATTGTTTAAATACTCTTTTACCACTTTTATTCTAGCAAGGTTTGAGGGCTGCATCATTGGAGGGAGCTGGAATAGCACTGAATCTAATCACTTTGGCTGGAGGTTTAAATCGCCTCTCCTGATGCTGTGTGAGGATGGACATAATGACTGCTTTCCTTCGTGGCAAAACTGGTTTAAGAGGTTTCTGCCACACCCTTCATCACCTCCCTAATTACGCTGATGCAGCTGTTTGAGGACAGTGTTGTACGCTTTAATTAGTGAAATTAACTAGGTTTCAAACAAATTTCCTTCTCACTTTCCCTCATTTTTTCCATGCAGATGGTTTAATTAACACAGTTTACTGCGCATCTTCCTCCTCCTTCTTCCAGTGCACACAAAACCAGTTCCATTAATGGCTCAACTGAGGAGGCAGCAAAATGTGACATCCAGATGGATTTTCTCTGCTTAAAAATGCCCATCATAGGGGTTTTTTTCTCCCCTTCTCTTTTCAGCCATGTAGGGTAGCTTGTCTCAGCCTGGCTGGAAATCAGAGTTCTCAGGTTTGTTTAGTGAAACGGTGTTGGCAACCTCTTTAATTTTCACTCCTGCTTTTTCACATAAAACTGTTTTAAATGTCTTGTTTTAATGGCTTTGCTGTATCTCAAACCTGACTAAAAGTTCCGAAAAGTCCTTTGTAGCAGCACAGCACTACTGATTTGCACATTTTTAGCTATGGACCAACTTTCATGTCTTTTATAAGTCTTTTGAATTCTTCTTCCCACCTGTGATACAGGGAAGAGAGGCTTACACGCAATGGTGTGCTAAAATGTTAGAGATGGCAGATAGGCAGGTAGTTAACTAAAGTTAGTCACTCGTGTCCTTCCCAATGCACACCTGATAGAAATAGAGAAGTCAAAATACCTTCCCTGAAAGACAACTTGGTTCTCAGCAGATTCTTTGCCATGTAGAGATATACTGCATAATGTAGCGTGTCTTTGGAATTGCTTTCATTCTGTGTAGTAGATGACTTTTGCCTGCTAATTTATGGCCCAGTCAACTGCTTGACTTTACATAAAATTCCTAATCAGCTACTTTAATCGTGCTGTTGATATGAATTCTGTAGGGCAAGTTTCTGATCACTGGTTACTGCTATGTTCCTCCTTGCAGCAGAAAAAGTACTTGAAACTTCTATGTGATCTCTCTGCCACATGGGTCTCTCATTAGCTGACATTTCCCTTTTATCTTGGAGGATTATAGCCCAGTTACGAAGAAGGATGTATTTCACTGTTTAACACATGGAAAATGTCAAAGGTTTATAAAAACAACTGTGTAGAAATTACGTAAATGTAATCACTGGCCTCCATCATCGTCATATTCCAGTGAGTCACGTTATGCTTGGGATGAATGAAAAAGGCTTTTACATGACTTTAATATGTAGCACATAATTCCCTTCATCTGTTGGGGCGTTTGGAGATTGTGAGCAGACTTGAAAGGGCTGACTTCTCTTCAGGGATACTGACTCAGACCAGCAAAGGGATGAGTGTGTGTGTAGTGTTGTGCCACCAAGTTTGGGTTGGGTGTTATGACTCTGCCACCTGGACGTGCCGAGGACGGCCCGCTCCCCGCCCTGAGGAGCTCGGTGCTGCCATGTGGGGCTGGTGGCGTTGCAATGGGTCACCTTGGGTAGGGGGACCTGAAGGAGCAGTGGCTTGGCAAAACACACGGTGGGAAGAAGGAGAACACCACCTGGCAGAAGCAGACAGACAACACAAACCCATTAGCTGGCGTTGACTGATTAGGTCATGAAGGGAGAGGCGTGAGCTTTAGCGGTGTGGGCTGGGATCTCTGGGCTGGCCTCGTTCTCATGAGAGCGATAATGGGCAGCCAGTGCCCATGGGTCTAACAGGGGCAAGGGAAAGGGACAGTCCTGCAGCCTGCACACACACCTGAGCTTCATCACCATAGCCTGGGAGAGGCTGGCCAGGGGAAGCTTTCTGAGGGCTGCTATTCCTTAACAAAAGGAAGTCCGATTACTTAATGAGCTCCAGGAGGGACTGAACTATGAAGAGACAAAGCAATCCTGATGATACAGAACTACTTAGCTTGGTCAAAGGCAGTAACTGAGGAAGATGAAAGTTAAAACACACAGTGCCAACAAGTACCAGGCTAACACAGGGTGGAAGAGTATTATGGAATGGTTGTACAAGATGCTGGGTTTGACATAGTCTGCTAGGAGTTGGATGGTCTTGTGAGCTATGTAGGGGCTCTGCAAAACAAACAAAATGTCGTGGCATATCAAGATGGAGGGAGAAAATATTTCTTACCTGGAATAGGATGATCTGAGTATCTCTTTGCAAAGTGATGTGACAGAAACAATTAGATATAGAGAAGACAGAAGAGGAAAATAACTAAAAGAGGAGCTCGCACAAGAGGGATATAAACCAATGAAAAGTGTAGAAAAGTCATGACCAAGCCTTTTTAGAAAGATACAAGAACAAAAGACTAACTTGAAAGACAGCAAATGTCAAAGTAAATAGTTTATTGAACGCATAATTGACCTGTATAATTCCCTGCACCAAGATCAATATAAAGAGATTTAAGAATTTTAAATAACTTTTAAAACTAAGCACCTTTGTGGATTATGGGGACATTCAAAATTACATCAGAAGAGATACAAATATTTTGTATATTTATGTAAACTTCTAACAGTTGAAGTCTTCTGAGTCATAAGAGAGTAAATGACTTTTAGGGAAAAAAATAATCCTCTTGTGTTAGCAGAACTGAAGCCCAGCTATGCATGTCCTGTAAGGTTTTGCTCTTTGTATGAACAATCAAATACCAGTCTGTGTCAAGATGCTGAGCTAGATGAACTGTTGATCTTATTAAATGTGGTAAATCCTGCTGGTCTTGTATGAGCTAGTTTGTGAGCTTCTTGAAGGAATGGTACCTCTAATCTATGAATAGACAACAGAAAGGATTATGCATGAATATGTTTTTATCTCTGGTGTCATTTTTCTTCCGCACTTGGGCAGTTTGTCTGAAGGTTTGGTTTTTCAAAGGTCAGTGCTCTTAAACAGGTGATTGTGGTGTGATGTTCAGATTATACACATGAAGATATAGCACACTGTAAATCTCGTCTGTCTTTATAATCAGTAATTATGAAATGCTGTGGAGATGCTACGTGGACAATTTAATTCTAGTCACCCATAGCAAGTCTATTCAACTCCTCTCTGATAGATTAAAGAGATGTATTCATTTTAATAAGCAGAATATAAATAGTTCCCTTTTTGTGAGCATCCTGTTCTCATAACAAAAATAATGTCTCAGGATTGCAATTGTAATGCTTCTGAGCATGGTAGTTCTGCTGAAAAAGGCACACTGCCATACGTTGTATTATCTATTGTTAACGTAGAACCAGCGTACGCTAGGCACTTTATGGAGGGATCACAGAAAGCCATTTCCCTGAAGAGGCTGCAGTGCAAGGAAGCAACAAACAGATGCAGGAGCAGAGATGGGAGGCAATCAAGTGCAAATGGCTGAAGGCAGACATGGAGTGTTGTCTCCTTCCTCGGATCTGTAATTTCTTGTGTTTTAATATATGGCTGTAGGCTCTTTGTTTTTTAATGACTTTTGTACAGCGATGGCTAAAGCATACAGGGATTGCTAGGAATAAGTCAGTAAGCAGTTTCATACTGGAAAAAAATATGGGCCATGTTCCTCCCTACCTGCTACAGCCTCATAAATTGTGACTGTTTTCACTCAAGCTTTTCAGTGTAATTATTCCCAACCACTGACTCTGGATCCTGAGGAGCAAGCACATGTTGATCACTCTTCTGTTGCTGCTGGAAGATGTCATATTCTTACTGTGGCTGGCTGAGGGGAGTGTATAGTCTTTCCTTGGTCTGAAGCTATCAGCATTCAGCATTGCTATGCTTCCTGTAACAGTTAACAGCTGAGGGATACACAGTCCCCTTTCTAACCTTTATGTGATATGGCAGAGAAGACCTTGGAAGGTAGCATCTGCTTCACGCATCTCAGCTAATTCTGTGAACTGAGAAAATTTTGGTAAGGCTTAGTCAAGAGGCTGGTCTGAGCACCCAACTTAACCGAATCTTGTTGCAAACTTTCCTGTAGCAACATCTTTGATTTTACACTTTCCTTTGAATCTGGGTGCATACTGTGTAGCACCTGGAGAGATGATTTGTCTGTCCTTCAGGAGTTATGAGAGAAGTGATAGAGAGGTAACAGCACCAGAACCACTCCTCAGTGAGAAATGAGCTGATCAGTGCTTGGGTCAGCACAGAGGCTGGGGTTAAATTACCGTCAACCTGCCCTGTGCCTAAAGAACTGACAAATGCATCAGGGATTTTTTAATTTTTATTTTTTTCTATGCATGATACAAATTTTGGGGTTCAAATTAGTAAAAACTTGGATTAATTGTACAGTTCAAGCGTACATTAATTATAAGAACCTGGAGCTTATAAGGGATTTTGTAGATCTGCAAGCTCAATTTCTGCTTGTCATGTATAGCTTCATGGTATAACGCCATCCATAAAGTTACCAAGCTTCATCATAATTTGGTTATGATGAATAACCAAGGCTCCATCCTAAACATAGCTGTGTTCTTTCCCCGGTATTGTATGTGCGTGGCTGTTGCAAAACTCTTCTCTGAAGGTTAGAAACCTTTTTTCTAATTCCTAGATTAAATTTAGTTATGGCTACATCAAAACTATTTGTTTGTGTGGCAATATTATTCTTCATCTGAAACATTTCTTTTCCCTTGGTAGCACTTGTCTGCTGATGCATTAATAGGGAGATAGTATATCACTTTTCAGCCTCCATTCAGCTGTGTCAAGGAAGCCAACCACTTTTATCTTTCACTCGTGGAAAAGTTTCTATTCCTCTGGTTGTTTCAGTGACCTTTCCCTGTTCTTCTTTCAATGTGAATTCATTCTTAAGCGTGGATGTAGAGAATGAGGTAGATTAGACCAGATGAGGTCGGCCCTATGTCTTAATCAAGTAACACATCTCTAGTGCTGCTTTAGTGAAGACCCCTTGATGTGATAAAGCATTGCAGTTGCTGTTTTCATGTTTGTATCACGTGAGTCAGTTTCAGATATGCTATGATCAACTCAAACACACCTTTCCCTTCCTTGAAACTTGGAGATGGCTTCTTGTCACAAAATATTTTCAGAAAAACAAAGCTGTAAGAACCACAGGGCAGCTGGGCCATAAAATATCACTTGAAAATGAGTGGGATAAAATGTTAAGTGATGTACACAGCAAACACCATCATAGTTACACATACGAAGTGATGGGATCTGCACAGATGAATACCTGGATACCTCTGAGGGGCAAGGCCCTACTGTTCTGATAGACAGGGCCAAGAAGATGTCATCTCAGTGCTCACTCGTAGTCAGAAGCACCAGTCAGATGTCCGGTATTACTAGGGCGGAGTAGATCAGAAAGTGGGAAGTGTTGGAAGTGTTCTTTGCCACTTTCTAAATCTGGTTAAGCTGCATCTGACATGCTCTGTGTGGTTCCGTTCTCTCATCTCAAAACACATAAAGCAATCAGAAGGTGAACAAGACAAAAGCCATTATGATTTTCAGGGGTTCAGAAGACTGAACGTAGATGAATTTTTGATAGTCATTAAAATTCAAATACAATTGAAGACTCGTATCAAGTTAGCTAGTGTGGAGAAACTACATGTCATAAATTTCTTCTGGTATGATTTTGTGTGTTGGCATGATACAATATTTTGCCCTTCTTTCATTGTCTGGAAGCATCTCTGTGTCTTAAAAAAAAAATATTCTTTTTCTTACTCTGCTGGAAAACTTAAAAGAGCAATACTTCTACTATTAAATTCACTAATCTAGAGGAGAAATATCTGGTGTTCATATAAGAGGGGTATTGCTCTCTACAGCTACCTGAAAGGAAGGTGTGGGGAGCTGGTGTTCGACCTCTTCTTGCAGATAACTAGTGATAGGACTAGAGGGAATGGCCTCAAGTTGCGCCAGGGGAGGTTCAGGTTGGCCATGAGGAGACATTTCTTCTCAGAAAGAGCAGTCAGGCATTGGAACGGGTTGCCCAGGGAGGTGGTGGAGTCACCGTCCTTGGGGGTGTTCAAGAACAGGTTGGACGTGGTGCTTAGGGACATGGTTTAGTGGGTGACATTGGTGGTAGGGGGTGGTTGGACCAGATGATCTTGAAGGTCTCTTCCAACCGTAACGATTTTATGATTCCATGAACAGTTGGTTTCACAGGGGAGAAGGCAGGAGGCCCCCAAGAGCCCTCAGGGAATGTCTGCCTGCTCCAGTGCTGTGCTGGGCAGACTGGGTGAGTTCAGAAATCAACAGCGGCATAGCCCAGTTGCATTGAGTTCTGCCAGGCTTCCTCAAGGCACCTAGTTGCAGGAGCTCTGTAAAATGCCTCATGTACAGCACTAACGTAACCTGAATGAGCTAGCAGACTTGAGGCTGCAGAATTACTAGGGCCTGTCTGCACTTGCTTGGAATATCAGGGTAAAGAGCTGCAACTTACAAACAAGATTTCAAGAGATTTCCCCTTCCTTGCTGCAATAAAAACAAATTTTTCTTGGTTGCCAAACAGAAGAAAGCATTCCTGGTTTATGCTGGCTTTACTGCTCTTTTCTGCACCCATGATTCACACTTAAAGCCAGGCTGTCTGGCAGAGTGTGCTTTGGCAGCATAGCTGCTTGAGCTGTATACAAGTGTAATTGCACACGTTTGTGGAATTGAGGTTGCTGGCCGTGATCAGCTTGTAAAACAGTGGATGCATTCCTGCAGTTGAAACAGATCACTGTTGATATTTCTGGTACGCAAATGACTAGGCAAAAATCCAACTGCAATGGTTGGATCCTGGAGTTTGGCTGTGAAAATATTTGTTCTGCTTTTAGGTGTTTGATGGGTTATCATCTAAACGCCTCCTGGGAATATGGAAGTGCGCAGTGTGGAATGCTGATTTAAATGTTTTTAAGTGCAATTTAAATGCTTTTCACAGAAGGTCTCAGAGTGTTTTACTACAAAGTAGATATAGGAACACTTTCCTGAAGTATAGATTGTCCCAGTAGATAAGGTGGGTAAAAGAAAAGGTTGCATCACTTTGTAAAACTTAAAAAGGTCAGGAGGAAAACCCAGATTAAAACTCAGATTTCCTGCCACAGGCTCCCTGCTCCCGAGTAGTCATTGCATTCTTCACCAAAATAAGCATGAATACAATTATGTTCACAATTCTGAAATACAAAAATATTTTTGGATTTTTAATTCTTTATTGCCAGTACTTAGGCTCTATTTGCTTGCTTAAAGCAGACCTTCTTTGAATAGCATTTATCAAGAACAGCAGAATTCAGATTTAGCACTAGCAAAGCAGTTCTTTATCTTGTGCAATATAGTCAATATCAAATAGGTACACGAGGGTCCCAGATTTATCTCAGTCTATGTCTTCCCTCTGCTTTGTTTCAGGTTATGGACACACAGTGCCTTTGTCTGATGGAGGAAAGGCCTTCTGCATCATCTACTCAGTCATCGGGATCCCATTTACGCTGCTTTTCCTGACAGCAGTGGTGCAGCGCATCATTGTTTATGTCACCAGGCGGCCTGTAATATACTTCCACATTCGCTGGGGCTTCTCCAAGCAGATCGTTGCAATCATCCATGCTGTAGTCCTTGGGTTCATCACTGTCTCGTGCTTTTTCTTTATCCCAGCAGCAATATTTTCTGTTCTGGAAGATGACTGGAATTTTTTGGAATCTTTTTACTTTTGTTTCATTTCCCTGAGCACCATTGGCCTAGGAGACTATGTGCCGGGAGAAGGCTACAATCAAAAATTCCGAGAGCTGTATAAAATTGGAATTACATGTAAGTGTCAAACTAACCAATTAAATGAGAGGGTTTTATTTAAAATAATTTAAAAATAGGCTTCCCCTATCCATTCCAGGGGTGGTGATTGCTTTGAGCCATCAGCTAGCAAACTGGGGTAACTGCTAGCATTGTAGGTAACTGCGTAAAGAGGAATGTTTTAAATAAGGTCAGTTTCTTAGTTAAGAAAGGAAAAGCTGAAAACAGAATTCCATTGTGCTAAACCATAGCTACTTCTCTCCTACTAATAATAGCAAAAACTGCTCACATTACTGTTACAGAGATGGTCAGGAGCATATCAGGCTAAGGTTTCACAGCACATCACAGAGTCAGGAGTTGGTTCATGTAACCTAAGGTCAACTCGTAAGGTGAGATGACAGACAGAGGTGAATCAAGGAGCAGTGAGAAATGGGCAGAAGAGCTAAGTTTCTTACTCTGGTTGTAACAGAAGGTAGCTGAAGCTGGCATTGGGACATACCAGCTGTCAAACAGAGACAAATAGACTGAGGTGATAACAAAGCAAGACCGTGAAAGTTAAATTTAAGTAGTTTAACTATGTTTGACACAGAAGAGAGGCACAGAGATCAGTGGTTTGATCAAAGAGTACAGCTGAGAAAATTATCTGTGTGTTAACATTCTGAATGAATATATTTTCTGATACGACATCAGTATACACAGTCCTGGATCAGCAGAAGCACTCATTAAAAGATCTAAACAGACAAAACAAACCTTTCATGTCAGGTATGTCTCTGTCTGTGCTCCTGTATGTGACCCAGCAATAATATAGGCAAAGTGTCCATTAACTTGTTTTTATGTTTTACCTAAAGAAAAATTGTGCCTTGAATTTGCATTCCTTGAAGCAAGGCCTTGAACTAGCCAAAAGAGCACTTTATTTTGTTCTCCTCAGTCTCCTCCAGGCTCATGGTCATTGCAGGCTTCTTCCTCTCCCCATCCTGTTTATCTTACCAGCAGATTTTAATGATTACCCTGCTGATTCGCAGAGTTGATTTGGGGATGCTAAATGATGAAGTGAAGAGTGGAAGTCATGCATAAT
The DNA here is from genome assembly GCF_964211835.1 of Anser anser. NCBI lineage: Eukaryota > Metazoa > Chordata > Aves > Anseriformes > Anatidae > Anser > Anser anser. The sequence goes on from NC_139722.1 coordinate 80,367,141, forward strand.
AAAGGCCTTGTCAAAATTCTGAAAGCTCAAAACCATAAAAGAATATGTTGGATCAAATCCTTTCCCTCTCCCCACTCCCCCACCTGAAAAGCCAAAGTTTCCTTTTCTGGACAGAGATAAATTTTCAATTTCAAGCTATAGAATGTTTACGAAATAGATTGAAGGAAATTCTAAAAGGAAAAAGTAGGCAGTGATGTATTTTAAAACTGTAGAAGTTAAATAATCTACACTCATAACTTTTGAATTATTCTTTCTTCTTTCATGTGAACAATTCATGAAACCAAACAGGATGTATAAAATATTTTCTCTTTCTGCACCTAAATTTTCTTCAATAACAGTTCTGGAGTTCAGATCTGAAAATGCTGAATGATTGCTACAGGCTTTTCAAGGAAAACACAGGTCTCCCTAAATCAAGCGTTGATTAGCTGGACTGTGTTTCAGAGCTAATTAAAATTTCTCGGTGCAAATTTATAGATGCTTTTTAATTGACTTAGCTTTGCTATTTTCTCCCTGCTTTAATGCATAGCCCCATTTAATTTCATGAGGTAAAGCTTAAAAACAATTCATAAATTTTAGCTGTAGTGTTGATTTAGATCAGTACCTGGCATCGCAGTATTGATTTAACAGTGCTCCTGGAAGAGAGAGAGGGAGGAGTGTTATTTTCAGTGAATAATCTGCAACTGCATGTAAAATATTTCTGCTTTTTGGTAACAAAGCACTGTCCATGTGTAAATTCTAATAACTAATCTGTGTTCATCTTTCAGCACATTTAATGTTTAGCCTTTGGATGAACCTGATTTATTAATTATTATACATTTAGCTTCTGCTTGATTTAGTCATTGAAATGATAAAATAATTAAGTAGTCACGTTCCTTGTTAGATTGTAATGATCAGTAACAAGGATCTAATGAAAAACTGGGATTAAGAAATGCTTATTTTAACATCTTCCCCGAAATTCTGGATACATATGTTTCGAGTGCAAAACAAAAGATCTGCTAACCATACAAAACCTCATTTCCAAAAGTCTCACTCCATGGGAGCTAGCTAATACCTTTAAAAAATTAGAGTCATTATACCACCAAAGTCATGAGTGATATCATTTAAATAACACTATTAAGTTTGGATAGTTTCTATGTGTTAGTAAAACGCTGTAAATAATCTTCAAGGTTTCATCAGATACAGCAACTTTGTCAGGCTTTTAACATATCGGCAGCAATTTTACAGTAAATTTTATTTTTGTTTTTATTGGTTTTGCACGCGTTTCTAGTTGCTTTGTTTTTTAGAAGACTGGCATAATCTTTGGAGATGGCAGGCATGGGAAAAGGTAAAAAGGTACAGAGTTAAAACTGTTCCAGTCCCACTTAATCTGATGATAATTAAAACTTTTTTTTTTTGGTACCCAGGTTACCTGTTGCTTGGCCTTATCGCAATGTTGGTAGTTCTTGAGACTTTCTGTGAACTCCATGAGCTCAAAAAGTTTAGGAAGCTGTTTTATGTGAAGAAGGACAAGGAAGAGGACCAAGTGCACATAATGGAACATGACCAGCTCTCCTTCTCTTCCATCTCAGACCAAGCAGCCTCCATGAAGGACGATCAGAAGGCAAATGAGCCTTTTGTGACTTCCCAGTCTCCAACTTCCAATGACAGCTCTCTAAATAATTAATACAGGGGCATCCATAACATTGTTTTGGTGCACTTATGCTACTTACCATAAGAAATAGAATGCCTCGCATTTTTTTTCCTGAAAATATTGAAGCTGGAAGACTGTGCTATTTTAACAAGGATTCATCACTTCTGACATAGAAAAGACTTCTGGGAAAAATGTGGGAGCCACCCTGGGAATAGGGAAAGAAACGTAGGATGTGGCTGGGAACATTAGACCATTTTGCTTAAGAGATGAGGAGTTAGGAGTATCACTTTCAGAGGTGCCAGAGAGAAAAGCTTGCACAAGCAACTTCGTATATCTTTAGGAGAGTAGGTCTTCACTGACTTCCAACTCATTTAGTTGTACGCCCTATCTTGCAAGTGGGTGAAATAGCAAATTTTGGGATGTGCACTTTTGATTCTCACAGAAAGGTAGTCATAGATTTAATCCAAATGCACCAAATATCTTAATCTGGAAACAATTTCCAGAGCAATACATGTAGACCTGCTGGAGGCGAATATCTAGATCATCCCCCTATTGCCCAGTAACTTGCATGTGCAAACAATCACTCTAGGAATGAAAAAGCAAGGCTCCGTTCCCTCCTCTGCCCAGGCCATTTACATTCAAATTTCCTACTTCTGTAAAATATCCCCTAATAACAAGAAAAATGTCCTGAAGAGAGTGTGCCTTGAGTCTTCCATGCTGTTTTGCTTTGAAAAAATACTTTCATAAATTCTGAGAGGTAGCAAAAGCAATTAAAAAATGCTGGATGAGATAGAGTTTTAGGGATGGGAAACCAGCTGCATTTCAGTCCTTTCTCCTCTGAAATGGCTAGGAATGTTTTTTGTTTTTTTTTTTAGCTAAGTGGAACAAAACGAAAAAAATGAAATTCAGCATGTGCCATATTTGGCATAGTCATGCGCTTAAGGCATCCGTGTAGCAGAGAGCTAAAATCTTTTCTGCAAGGAAGGACTCAGCTCTGCTTCTTCCGCAGTCCAAGCTAGGGGTACTGACCTGTTAGGCATTTGGAAGAACAGAAGTAGTGTCAACTTTTAACGCAGCCCCTTTTTCTTCTTTTGGTTTTCTAACTAGTACTCAGAGCACTTTGAAGGAGAATGGAAAGTTTCAGGGCAAAACAAAAAATTTTTCAGTTTTTCATATGGCAAGAAAAAAGGAAAAATGTCACATTTGGTTCGGATGGAACCGAATTTTTTTCCCCTTGGGAAAAGTCACTAAAAAGTCAAGATCCCACTCAACTTGTGAAGCTGGAACCTCTTTGGCTATTACAGGAGAGGCATTTTAGTCCAGCTACCAGTCACTGTGCTGAATGCAGGGACCTCAGAGTGAATTTCAGGGAGCAGGAGATGAGACTAAGTGGACACAGTAGTCTCTCTTCTGGCCTTAAGTATCTATGAAATGGAATCTTGGTAATGCTTTGCAATGAACAAAAGATCTGGAGCACAAATAGCCATATTAGAACAGCCTCCCACATAGGAATAGTGTAGAGGAGAGCCTTTTCCCTGCAGTGCAAGCATGCCAGATTGCCTGTAATTTGGCTTTTAGTGTTTAGAGCTGAACAATATTTTACTGCAACAGAAAAAAAAATTGCAGCATGTCTAGAATTAGCTCACAAGGGAAAATACTTGAAAGTAAATAACCCGAAATATTCTGTGTTTGAGCTTAATTATAGCTAGCATCAAACAGATTTTGTATCTTTACTGAAAAAACTTACTTTATGGTTAAATCGCTAAAAGTCTTCGATTTATATTTTTAGAAAACCAGAGCTAAAAGATTTTGGTTGTTTTGGGTTTTGTAGATTAGGTGAGAGCATATTGTGATTGCATGTTCCCAGGAAAGTGGCTATTTTTATACTGCCTAAGTTAACACAGTTCTATTTATAATGAATGTAAACCAATATATATGTACATATATACATAAATATATTTATATACTGTACATATATCATAAATCACCAGAGTTTAACCAACTTAGGCACAGTGTTTTAGATTTGCTTTCCTAGGTTTCTCTTTATACAATGAATAATTGAAAACAGTGGCATTAAAATAGCACCGACATAAAATTAAGCATACTGTCTTACAAGAAACATGTATACTGATTTTTTTCAGTGAAATTCTATTGTTTTCAGTACCTTAAAATTCAAGATTTCTTTTAATGTCAGTATAACATTAAGCTCTAGAGGGTGTGCACAGATGCTAAGTGATATACAAAGATAATTTTGCAGTGTGTACACAATTGCGAAATGTAGACACATGAAGTGAAAGCACAGAATTCACAGTGGAAGCGATGAACTAAGCTGTGTACTGTGATATAGGTGAGTATTTGTTATTTTAAACTTAAAGAGTATGGCTTTTGGCTGCCTGCACTATGAAGTGGGGAGTATTTTTTTGAGTAGTGTGTGTGCGCGTGCACATACTGTGCAAAAAGCCTGTCTGCATTTGTCAAGATTGTGCATCCTTTAGTTAGTCTTCCTCACCATAAGGAGGGATGGTTAATGCCAGAGTGTGTTATCTAACCTTGATATTGATTGTAGCTTAGCATTGTATTGATTATTCCTATAGAAAAAAAAAAAAGCATTCCAAAGTGTGTTTGTTTTTGTTTCAGATGCTGATTATAGCAAATAAAAAATAGTGGCATAACATTTATCTTGTCTTTATAACCTAGCTACTCCAATATTTGAGGGAATCAATAAAAAACTCATTGTTGGTTATCAGTAGCACTGATCAAAATAATGAGTTTCAGTTCCTACTGGTTTTACATCTTCTTGCGAAGCCAACACAGAATATCAGAGCACTTAAAGCAGGCATCCAGATGAGAAGATGACAGACTTGCACAAGTACCTTGGTAAGAAATGCGTATCTTTCCTGGGAGCAAACTATGAAGCAGGTGCATGTAAACCCAATTGGAGAGCGTGGGTCATCAGTGCTGAAATAAAAGTTGCAAGAGGGAGTCAGAAAAGTGAGTAAATAACTCCTACAGAAAAGAAAATTGTCTGGGTCCTGTCATCATGTAACCACCTTCCTGTTTCCAATTGATCCAGTCACATATCCCATTATTAGCTTTATTCCCATGCTACAACTGACACTTTCCATCTTCTCTGTCTTTCAGTGATTAAATATAAATTTGTTTTATTACTATTTCAAGGGAAAGAACTGGCAGGCCATTTAGTTTCATGAAGGAAAGAAAATGGAAGAACCAGCTGAGTTTTGATGTCAGAGCAGAGTGACGGCCATGTTCGTCCCTCTGAGAACATGTCCTGTTCCCTAAGAATTTCTTCCTAAGGATTACCAATGGCATCTACTGCAGGTGAACACAAGACTTGCTGAAAGTTGAAATAAGTAGTGAAATGAGTAATTTTTAATACAGGTAACTTCAGAGATTTGGGTGGTATGTGGCTTTAATGCTAGTACTACAGAAGTTAACTAGTTGGGGGGCTATGTCAGAGTAGTTACAGAAGAGCAGCAGTCCTGCATTACACTAAATGCTTGTCTAGGCCAGTATTTTTTTGGCCAAGAGCTGATATGTGTGGGCTCACGTAAGGAGAGGGCAAGCATGTAGTAACAGTTCCCCAGGATATTCTCCTGGTTCCCAGCAATGTGCAGCTCTGTGCCTATGACAGTATCTGGGAGGTACGGAGAGTCAACGCAGGCATGCTGTGTAAGACTTGCTACACTGATGTGTGTGTTTTGTTTCAGCAAGAGATTGTCCCGCACAGGATCAAATGAAGGTTTCCCATTTCTTTCCCACAAAGCAGCTGGTCTTTCAAAAAAGGCAGGGGAATGCCTTTTACCTGCTGTTACTTGGACATTGCTGTCCTCTGGGTAGATAGGAACAGAACCTTGCAACTCCACATTACCATTTGTTTTGTAGTCAGAAGTGAACTGAGATGAACCATAACTTGCTAAAAAAATCACTGCCCCGATGCTATGCCTTTATTATTCATTCTTCCAGATCTGCTTTCTGTGGAGGCTAAACTAAATTACTATTCCTGGAAGCAGTGTCATTCCAGACGTGCAAAAAGAACAGGGCTTCTCTTCTCTTCAGAGTTATTTCACTAGTAATGGTCATCATTGTAGTGTGTATCAAGAAGATCTTAGCCAAAAAGTATGCATCTTCATGTTGCTTGCTTCAAACAGCAATTTTTGAAATCACTGTGACCAGCTCTATAAATTCACGTGCTCACTAATGCATATTGAGTACTCAATGTGCAGCATTGTTAATGTCAATGTTGTAAACCTCATCACCCCCCGAGATACCATTCTATCTGCTTTTTACTGTGCATTTCTTATCCCAATTACTTTCAGAGGCCCTCATGTTGCCACTGATGATGTGTGCTGGGATGCAGAGTTATTTCACCGGTCATGATGTGGATTTGTCAGAGCCATTGCCCTAGCTGACAAAGAGACTGCCACGCGTGTGGAGTCTGTGCCAAATGACGGATTTAGGGAATGAGGAGGGAAAGTGTGGCTGGGGGCAGGTGCGCGGGCTGACAGCAGAGCACAGCGCCTGTCACGAGGGAAAGCAGAAATCAGAGCAGTTGTGAATGTCAGGGCAAAATCATCCCGGCAGTCTGTTAAGTGACCACATAGTTTTCACCAAGCTTCGTTACCTGTTGCTGAGAGTAAGAGGAAAATACATCTGGAGGAAGGAAGGAAGAAGGATATGCCCAAAATTCATCTGAAGCTAAACTCAATGGAATTTTACCTTTTTGCAATTTGTTTATAATCCACAAGTGTTACTTCAGTTGCACTGCATGTACCACAAATCAGGAGAGCAGTTTCCACAGTACGTATCTTCCCTGTGCTCCCTGAATCATTTTGCACTTGTTCTAATAACAGATCTTCCCGTATTAAGTCCACTAAGTGGTCAGCCCTATAAGCAGGAGCGTAGGTCAGTATCACTGCTGAGACTTCCCCACCCCTGAGCACGTGAGCATCCAGCTTGGCTGCAGCCACCGCTGGTCCTGCCAGCTTGTTCCTAAAGCTGGTCCCAGCATCTGCCACGCAGACCGTGCAATTCACCCGGCTGCTCTCTCTGTACGCCAGCCAAAGTTCATGCTGCTTGTAACATAATGACTATAAAAACTAATAGCTCATCTAGAAGGATTAAATCCTTTCCTTTTTCTCTCAAAGTTCCTCATTATTGTGCTTCTGGCTGTTTAGACTAATTTTATCCTAGCCTGCAATGCCATGTTATCCTACAACTGTGAAGTGGCTGGCTCAGCCACGCGTTGGCAAAGATTAATTAAGGTGCTGCCATAAACAGAGGGCAGCAAACTGCAATATTGGTTTAAATGGGAATTAGCAAATCCTGGTTCTGCTGTCCAGGGCTAGTCTCCTGACTACAGGCAAAGACCTGTTAAATTTGTTTTGCGATTGGCAGGTGTGATTTGAGGTAGTCTTTCTGAACAGAAGTGAAAAATACCAATACCCAGTAGTAAAGCACAGTATCACCTGTGGGCTTAAGTCCCCAAATGTTGAGGTAGCTGCTTATGCAAATGGCAGTAATCTGCAAGAGGTAATCAAGCATTGTTTGAAATTAATTTTGCAAAAATTCAAATCCACATGCCATTTAATGCAAATTCCTTTTGTACATTCAGAGAAAACAAAAATGAAAGCAAGAAGATGACTATGGCAGCATTAGCTGCCATACCCCCCCCACCAGTGCTTTCCATCACCTTGGGGACCCCCGTGTCTCCCTGCTACTTGCATCAAGGCACATGGCACAGCCAGCAGGACCCTCCCAGGATGGGTCGTCAGAAGAAGCCCCCAGACCCAATTTCCCCACCTCCCTGTGCCCTGGGGCTGCCTCAGCACCACCAAGGGGCAGAAGCAACGTGGGCAGCAGGGGCCTTGGCCCCTTCAGATCAGCAGTGGCTCTGAGGTGGCCGTGACAGACAGGAGCCCCTGATGCTCAGCTAACCTCCAGAAACCTGTAAGTAGTTGCCAAGATGCTGGTTGTTTTGATGGTGCAAGTATTGCTGGCTCATCTGTTCACAAGGGGAGCAAATAAGGCGTTGGTTTCTTTGCATGTTATAAATTGAAACAAAAGCTCATCTCAAAACATCAATACTTTTTCCAATGGTTTTAGTCCTGAATGCCCTTAAATGTGAATTTGGTGACTAAACAGAATAATGTATTGATCTGCATGCAAACAGGAGGCTGGGACTGAATGCTTGAACAAAAATACGTCCTCTGGCAAATAGTCACCCAGGACTTTCTTCCCGCGCTGCAAAATCCAAGCCTGCAGGAAACTCCCAGAAATGATCACAGCAGCAGAGAAGTAGGAATAAATGGAAAGCACAGAAATCTCTGTTCGTCAAGACCCCAGGAAGATAATTTGTCTGCATCCTAGCATGAGGGATAGCTAACACTATCAGCTGCAACCATTTGCTTCTGTTATTTTCCTACCTTTTTATCACAGTTACACTTTACGATCATCTGTGATCCAGGGGCTACCACCCTTCTTGAATGCAACTCAAACTAATTTTTAAATGATTTTTAGAGGCATTGCATCAGCAACATGACAGTGTCCTAACACCATCATGTTGGCAGCTCCGTGAGGCATTCCCTGAGGCCGTGTGGGCAATTTGGTATTTTAATAACCCTTCATATCTCATGCAGATTCTGTCCTCTTCATATTTGTGCTGCTGCTTCCCAGACGTGGAAATTATTGACACAGGTAGGTTACCCCAGAATAAAGGCATATATGAGAACTGGGACTTTTCCTAGATCCCAAGAGCCCAAATTCAGCATCTTAGTGCCAAAGTGGTCTTCCTCGTCTCTGGAGGTGGCAGGGCTGTGAGGAAGTAAGAACAGGCGTTGAGCTGGGATGTGAATTTCTGAACCTCTCTTGCTTTGGTTCAGTTCCTCTTCTAGCCCCCACACTGCATCCATAGCACACAATCCCCTGGGAGCAAATCAATTTTAACATAAATTCAGACTATTTCACATTCAAACTTTAATGCTGTGCACAAGCTGGAGCATTAACACTTCTATAAGGTACTGCTTGATCTGAACCCCGGCTAAATGGATTACATGGAAATCCTTGTGAGAGGCTGGGAGGTGCTCGATGAATATTTAGCATGTAGAGGGACAAATTCAAAACAAACAGAGGCAGGCTTCATATTGGCTGTACGTGTGTATTAAAGCTGCAGCAGTCGTATATGCTTTTAACAGGCTTAAGTTTTTACTTGGTTATCAGTCCTCTGAGAGATGCTGCTGTCAAACGGTTTAGTCTAAAGACACCCACTGTTTAATGGCTGGGCAACACTGACTCTGAAGGAGGTTTGGGGTAAACAGTGCTCCTGCTGAGCAGAAAAGACTTTCTACGTATTTACACAGCAGATTAGTGGCTGACAATTATTCTTGGGTAAAAAATAGGCACTTTAAATAACAGCTCCTTTGGTTCTGTTTACATGGGTTGTTACCGCTTGGAGTGTTTTTATGCATCGTTTCCATTTGTTGTCACTTACCAGTATTTAGTTTTCCTCTTCTAGTAAAACAAGAAAGCCTGGCTGAGCATTCAGCTTGGGAGTGGTATGGGCTGAAAGCTTCCCTTTGCAAATACTGGTCTATGAATTGGTTTCTGTAGGTGAAGTTCCTCATAAATCAGGGGTTTCTCCTAGCCAGGGGTATTGGCATGTGTAAACATATCCAGGGCTGGTCTCAGTTCAAGTCAGAGGAAACAGTCCATCAGTTGCAAGGAGCTCTTAATTGGCAATGCCTTTCTTCCCCATATTCTTTAGTGTCATGCTCTGTCAGCTGCCAAATGTGAGAGTTTCCCCCCAGGAGGAGCAAGCTCAATGCCCCATCATCTCAGCTGGCCTGGGTCAGCCTGGACCAGGAGACACCAACAGCTCGGGTGCCTGAAAGTGTCCTCGGTGCCACTGAGGCATCACACACCTGGACCAGCAGTCCGCTGCTGCCTGCGACTGCTCTGGTGGCCTATACAAGAGTGAAAACCAAAACCAAAGTGAACGCCATCAAGCAAAAAAAAGGAAAATCTTTCCTGGACCCTGGGGAAAGCTGTGAAACTCTCCTAGCGTGGGATTCAGTGGCTAAATGTAGGGTTAGAGATGCATGTGGCTACATCTCACTTCAACAGGAACACTGAACAGCACCAAAAGAACGGAAACTCCAAAGCCCCATGTCTTACACCATCATTTCCAAAACGGACAACCATTCCTGTGTTCACACAATCTCCTCTGTAACTTAACCGGATGTCGTCTTGTGACAGTTGGACACCTGCTCCCAGCTTCCTTGTTCAAAGACTGCTCCGGCGCTCTGATCCTTACAGTTAAATTTCTTCTTCTTCTTTCCAACCCAAATTCTTTCAGGGTCAGTATACAACTCATTGATCTTGTACCAGCTTTTATCTGAGAGGAAATAGTTCCTCTCCCTTCCTCTATTTATTGTTCAAACGCAATCCAGCCCTCTCTCGGTCTTCTTTTAACGCAGCTACAAAAGACAGGCTATTTAATCTTCGAAATAGAGAGAGTCATCTCTTGTCTCTGTATGATCCTTGTCGCCCTTTTCCCCACTTGTCTGTTTAAAATAATCCTTTGGAAAGGCAGGTGATGAGAAGCTCATGGTGACATCTGGGTGAGGCCGTGGCTGTGCCTCAGACAGCACCAGGCCCTTCCCTGCCACCCAGCACAATCATTGAAAGATACCCCTGCAAAAGTGCAGATGCAGGCAGAGGGAAAAGACACAGCTCCATTTAGGAGTGGAAAAGCCTGGAATGGCCAAGAGCACAGAGCAAAACCTGCACGTTGGGCTTGGACTGCTGCGTCCTGGCCACGAAGGGTCAGCGCTCAGCCCTGCACACCCAACGCTACGGGCGAGCACCAGCTGGGGAGGTGACACCGAGCGCTGGTCAACCTGCACTTGGCAGCACATGCAGTGCCCTGGAGATGCCTTCAGATGCCACCCCTCTGCCTCTGGACCACATCTCACCCTGCCTCGTCCACACAAAGGGACAGTGTCCCGGACCATAGCTGCAGACAAGCTCCTCAGCTTCTCGCTCACCAAGGAGGATCACAGATGGTCTGGAAATCAAACCTCCTTCCACGCCGGCCCATCTCCCTGCAATGCTTGTTAATAAAATCGTTTATGCCAGTTTTCTCAGAAAGGTCAAACATATGCTGGCAAACAGCTAACACTGATTAATTTTCGCCCAGTAATTCAGTGATGCTATTTGCTGCCTTTTCAGGTCTGCCAGCTCTCCACAGCCTTCACTTCCCACAAAAGACGGCTGCATCTCTGTGCTCGTGCTCCTTTAATCATTTTCTCTTTGGGGTGGGGGTTTGTTGGTTGTTTGTTTAATCATCTCCTGCGCTGTTGTGCCAAGCTCTAGCCCCGTGCCTGCTGTTATTCTTGGCACCCGAATCGATGTTAACTGGTATATAATCAGCCCGCGCTTTACCGACCGGCATTTGTTCCACTGTCAGCTTTCATTTCAGTTTCTGCTCTGACACCAGTAGCTGTCCTGCTCTCTGGTGTGCAGCTCGGCTTGCTTTGCTGTGTGCTGTACACCGCGGCGTGGTCTGCTTCTCGTTACCCCCACGCTTGCACCCGTGCAGCTTGTTGCCCAGTGGCTTGTCCTCGCTTCCCGCTCATCTGTCTGCTTTGACCACTCCTATCAGACATCCACTTTACCCTTCTACCCACAGGTTCATGTGATTATAATTCTTAGCTTTAAGCCTAATATGATTAAGTATTAAACAAATGGCTCCTGACAGGCACACTCTTACTTTATAAGGTGCTGGTTTGGCTGCTTTAGCACAGAGCTATTTTACTACGTTCTGCTTTTGATAATCAAAATCCTAAAAACCTATTTCACTCAATTCCCACTTTCCAAATTTGTATGTTATTGATCACTAGAAGCATGCATTGTGCTGAACAAATAGAAATGTAGCTACTGAGGTGTTGATCTACATAATGTCTGTGCTAGTCTTTCCCATGGTGGGGTTAGATTGTGTCTAGACTACACAGATTGTGGGACTAGATCAACTTTGATTTTTGTGGATAGGAGACCACAATTAAAATAAACTTTAGGAAAAGCTGGTTTCTAAGTGTCACGATTCCTTCTTTCCTTCTCTCCCACTGAAAACTCTCCCAGTCACATTTTTAGGCCAGCTACATATTTCTTTAAGAAATATCCACACGTGGAAGGCTCCTTTGAAAACGGCCCTCAAGTCCCACAAAAAGATGCACAAGGGGCAGAAGCTTTCCCCTTTCCAAGGCTGCAATTGCTACACATGAGTGGCTGCTGATGCTGGCAGCCATAAGGCAGTGATCACGTTGTCCCCTGGTCACTTACGAGGAAAGTAGATTAAAGCCCTGGAGTCTTAAGGATATTCAGATGCCAAGGGACCAGGAGAAATTGTACGGATCTCTCCCAAACATTTATTAAACATCTAAAACTGTATCTTCAGTCTTTTCGTGCTACTCAGCACAAGTTCTTAAAATTTTATCCCAAATTCCTCTCACTTTTGTGTTTGTCCCCATTCCTCAGACCATGTCCAACCCCTGTGATGGTGGTGTGCTCTGATAGGCATACTCACTCCTTGCAGAGCAGGATGCAAATGAGCAAATACAGCATTTATTTGGGATAAAATACAGCATGGAGACTGCAAACTCCATGCACCAATTGATTGTGCCCGGATAGAAAACCAGTGTTAACAAAAATGCAGGTGTCAAACGGGGACATCAGGCAGGGAGGGGCATGGTGGTGTCATGACAGTAAACCTATGGCTAATGTGTCAGAACAAGCAGAGTAATGCAGATGGGTCATACATTGCATGTTCCAGACTCAAGGAGTCCTTTTGCTCCAATGCCATGCAGTGTGCATGGTCCAGGTAAACTGTAGGATGAGGAGCTTCATCATCCATCTTACAAGAAAAGTCTACAGGAAGGAGCTGGGCAGCCAGAAGTAGCACTTGGGGCGGAGAAGAAGAACGATAAAGTTCAATATAGACTGTTTTTTTTTTTAAAGTTTCCCAAATTTAAGAGGCATTGTGTTAAAACACTAAAAATCAAAGAAGAGTAATCACAGTTCTTTCCTTTTAGTGCTGTGAATAAGGATGAGATAGAAGAGTTACCAAAGAATAAAATATTCTAAAAGAGATAAGATGCAGCAGTTCATTTAAAGATAATTAAAGAAGACAGCCTGGATCCCAAGATAAGGAAAATGAGGATGCAAATGGCACCATGAGCTCAGGAAGAATCTGGCAGCTCTTTTGTGCGGCCTGATGTGTTTTCAAAAGTAGACAATATTGTCTGTTGGGCAAATACCGATGGAGGATAAATGTAGCCCTATTTTTTGCAACAGATAAAGTAGATATCATCTTAAAGCAGGATTTGTTATTCCTCAATGGTCCAAGCCCTGCCCCCACCCAAATCACACTCAATGCTATCTCTAAGATGTTGTCATTTTCTTTAAGCTCAACATGTTTGCTAACTTCACTGGATTAAATGTGAGTGAACAGGCACAGAACAATCTGCCGGGCTCCTTAACGCAGGAAAATGCATTTCCTCTGGGGTTCAGGCAGCTCTCCCTCTAACTGGGGCCAGGTGGTGGGGATGGGTGAGGCAATTAGTGGCCAGGCCAGAAGAGGTCTGTGGTTTGCAGGTTGGAGCTCCCCCTCAGGAGGGTTCAGGCTTGCTTGAAAGGGATGCCACAAAAACCTATGCAAAGTGTACTGGCAAAACGTCTGGCACAGCCAGCCCTGGCAGCCTTTGCTATGGAGCGAGGGCTTGCAGAAGAGAGTGATGGTGGCTGTTATTGGTGCTGGTGGGTGCAGGAGGTGGCAGCAGCCTCGCAGGCAGCCTATCTAGGCCAGTGCATCTGTGTGCGTGCGATGGCTCTGGCCTTGCTCCCAAAGGAAGGTAAGACCTAAGCTTGAGTCCCTTGTTCGCTGTGCCTTTCCCCAGCCCAGGACAGGGGCTGAGGAACATCCCGTCTCCCCTATTTGGGGTGCCTGCTTCCCGAGGTGGGGGTGGCTCTGAGGGCTGAGGGAGATGTTGGGAGTGAGACACTGAGGCTAGAGAGAAACCAATGGGCTGTTTTGGGGGCGTGTGTGAGCCAGGATGTCAGTTTTCTTTTTGGACTCTCACAAATGCTGCTTGGAGACCTAGAGAAAAAGGCCAAATTATGCTGGGACTAAAGGCTGAGTTTCCTTTCTGAGGGGAAATAGCAAGGCAAGGATAAAACCCTTGTTAGGAGAATAGGCTGAATATATTCCTTCAATCTATCTGAGTTTAAACCTCATCCATATGTTTATTAGCCTTATCTTATCTGAGCCATATGTCTTCCTGCAGCTGCATTTCCCTTAGCACACAGCAATAGAAAAGACTTAAAATGCCTAAAAACCATGCTCCTGCTTCACATGCTTCATAAAATCCCAGCAGTCACCCATATCACTGTCATAAATCTCACTGCCCTAAGTCTCTTTACCTTACACGTGGTTGCCCACTCCTTTTCCCAGTCGTCCCTGGCCACCTCCTGCTGCACCAGTCCCACCTCAGGACCCCTGGGCTCCCATTTCCTCTCTCCCTGCTTGGCTCACCAAGCAGCTTCTAAACCCGCTGGCACACAGAGCTGTCTGTGTGGTCAGTCTCTGACACCTTTAGAAACTTTGGAGGGAAGGAATCACCCCATTGCAATGCCAAGTGAATGCCAAACAGCTGCCTGCTGCAGGGAATCAGAGGTCAGGGATGAATGCTGATCAACTTCCAAAAACTGAAGTAACCTTTTCTAAAACGGGGGCTGTCAGAGACTGTGAGTCTGGTAGGTGCTATTACGTGAATTTGGAAGAGATTATTGCATGGGAATGTCCTCAAGCCCATAGGGAAGTGAGGCATTAAATGTATCTGTAATAAAATGACCTCCAGCTGATTTCCCTGTAAGGCTGGTGCAGGTCAAGTGAAATGTCACATAGCAAATAGATTTCCTACATGCAGCAGTTTGAATGCATTTCCTACTTGCTGCCAGCCAGCAGAAGTGGGACACTGGAAACCATGGGGGGGATGTGGGACATGAGCACCAGGTAAGCGTGAGCTGTGGGCAGGCCCCTTCTCGTGTCTCATGAAGAAATTGTTTATTTCCCAGCCCTGTCACAGCACCCTGGCTGAGGGTGCCATCTAAAAAGCACCAAGCCCAGCCTCTGGTGCTGCTCTGGAGCCCAGCGCAGGCTGCGACGGAAAACTCTGCCCGGAACAGGGGTTGAGCCTTTTTGGAGGTGCCCTGGGTGGGAGTAGGGGTTTGGGGACCTGTGGCCACTGTTTCAGGCCCCCAGCGGCCTGCAGCGGGTGCCTGGAGAAGCCATGGCTCCCCTCTCTGCCCACCAGGCCCGGAGGCCCTGGGGGCGCCTCGCACCAGGCAAACCCAGCCAAGGAGCCGCAGCGCTCTTTGCAAGTGCACATCAAGGGGCTGGTTTTCTTCTTTTTTTTTCCACTGTCAAGTGCAATTTAACTGAGGAAATTGCCCAAGACACGTGGAATTGCAGCTTCTGTGTGTATGATTTGTCAAAGTATCCTTCCCATGGCTGGACTGGGAGGTGATAGCACTGAGGGCCTGCAGCCGGTCAGAGCTTTTGCCTTGGAGTTGACCCTCACTGGCTGCCAGCTAATAATGCAGCCATGCTCTTTATGCCACCCAGCTGATGCTCTCTCTCTCTCTCTCTCTCTCTCTCTCTCTCTCTCTCTAACTTTTTGCATGGGCAAATTAAGTTACCCCCTCCTGGGCTAAAGGCCGGTTGTTGCCTGCACCCCTAGGGTCTGTCTTCATGGCCAAGGCCGGATTTGTGGTCAGCTGCCCAGGGAAACTGGGGACAGGATGAGGTGGAGCGCAACACCAGGTTCACGGAGGGACTGCAGAAGGAGCACAGGCACAGCACAGGCTGACATGCGCCCCGCTTCGCTGAGGAAGACTGCCCTCTGGGAGGTGCCCAGTTTTGGCAACCTTCCCCATGTAGTAGGGCAGTGAAGAAAAACAAGTGGGACAGAGCACTGCCAGAATGCCACAGTGTTGCTGGAGCACTGGCGTTGCCCTCAGCTATGCTCAGGAAAAGGCTGCTGCAAAGTACGGCGTGATGGAAGAGTGTAAAGAGGATTAGGCCAATGGTCTGCAATAACACAAACTACTTCTAAACACTTCTTGCAAAAAGTATTTTTTCTTTTTCTCATTTTAATGAAGTTGTGTGTACGTTAGGAAGATTGGGTAGGATCACTGATGTTAAAGTGGTGCTGAGCGCATCTTCCATTCCCTTCCAGCCCAGCACTCAAGGACTCCCTCAGGACTCTTCTGTGTAGGGAAGCAAGCTGGATGTATATGGTATGGTTAGAAAAACAGGTTTGCTGTCCCACTCCAGGCTGTCTTGATCAGGTACGTGCATATTTGATGGGCAATCCACAGAGCCCCAGTTGCATGAGTTGCTTTATGTACTAATTCCTTTTCATGTCTTTTTCTTTACCAAATAAATAACCTGCTTCCTTTAATCTTTACCCATTGGCCTCAGATTTTCTGATTTGACCTTAGATGCAGTTGGTAAAACAGAATCTCCCTATCTTTTGAAATTTCACCTAAAGGGAGTTCCCAATACTTTTCTTTCACTGTTTGAAATACCTGATAGCCTTTCCAGTTTCTGCTTTATTATTGCACTCCTAGGTGTGTTTGTCTGGCTGCTATCTCCTTCTAGTGTCAAATATTTGGCTAGTTTCCACACTGTTTTCCTGTGAATTCAGCCTTGGTTTGGGGCTGGCCATCTGTATACATACCTTAGCAGCTGATGCTTCCTCCTACAGTCTGTAGAGCATAAACCCCTTCTGGCTATGTTCAGGCTTGTTGCTTTCAAAAACACTGAAATGTTGGAAACAGCTGTTTGTTTCTTTTGATTTGTGTTCTACCAAAAAATAAAGCTGAGTGAAGGGAAAACAGGCAAAGAAATACTAATCAGAATGTTCTGAATTTCATGTGCATAAGGCCAGTGTCTCTCAAACTGTTCGGCTGGCATGAACGGTGCACTTCAAGTGGCTCCAAGGTTTCACACATTTGTAAATTTTTTTTGACTATACAATACTTGCCTTCAAACCTAGATCAGACTTTGTAATAAACATCTGGTTTTCATCAGAAGAAGAAAATTTCATTTTCATGCGCTATCAACTCTAAGTTTTCAACATATCAGTGTTTGCGTTATTTGATTTTGTGTCCTGTGTGGCCTTACTTGGTCTCCACGGCCTATGTTTGCTGCGAGACCAATTGTGGCGAGCACCATCTGTGAGACTGCCTGGGCGCCTGCCGACTGTTCACAGCAGAATCAATTGTTTTGATTTTCAGTCCTGGCTACGAGAAAAACCACTCTCTCTTGACTTTCTGCCCAAATCTGTGGCAACTCAAAATGCTGATTTACTTCCTAATGTGTTTAGGCTCAAGTACTGCACGAAATGCTGGCAGAGCCAGGGTGAGGTCCTGCGGGAGCATCCAGCAGGGCAGAGCCTCTAGATGATGCAGAAGCTGAGCATGTGGCTGTGGGAGCAGGAGGGAAGAAGGATTGGGCAGGATAGGGCACCAAGGGGAAAAGGAGTGGAGGCAGTGCCCATGGGGGCCACAAAGGATAAGTCAGACACATAGAGAAGGGGCATTGGTTTGACCATTTGTAACCGATACAAAGAAAGACAGTCATTCTGTAGAATTTACGCTGCTGGTGGCAAATTCTGGAATAAAATCCATAAATAATGTTGCTTTCCCTAGTGGGAAGATGCAGTTTTGAGGGAGAGATCTTGCAAAACACATGTTCTGAGTCTCTGAGAGGGAGCTCTGGCAGTGAAACTCTGGCATCAGGCAAACAGCTGCCTGAGAGCTGTTCCTCCCCATACTGTGCTCCTACCTGTATCACTGCTTCGAGGCTGCGTCTGCTCTCAGGAGCTGTCAGAGTGGCCTTATGTTAGAATTAGCATGCACATCCACTTAGTGAATGTGGCATATTTGCTCTTGCGAGCCATCAACAGAACTATAAATAAACAGGTTTGTCTACATGCATGTGTCACAGCTAGTGAGCATACATGCATATGTCCATGTTCACCTGGGTCCTTCCCCAGGGTGGCACATTGCAAGGCCTCCCCTGGGCCTCGTTCACCGATGGTATTAGTCATGCTGCTTTGTCCATGCAAAAGCTGACACCCCTCATTTTGCTGTGCAGACAAATCCTTTAATTTATACCCCTGGATTCCTGTTGTAAGACTTTCAAAAGGACTCAACAGTCAAACATACAACCTAAATAGCTAGGAATTGGGCCTCAAACCTGAAGACCTTGCCTAGATGATGTACTGCTGGGCTATGAGGGAGATGGAGCTCACTTGTACAACGTAAATACTGCAAATCATAGTGCAAATAATGTAAATAAGGTGAAATCCTTTGTGACTCTCCCAGCCCTACTAGTTAGCCTTGAATGCCTGAGTTAGTTCAAGTGTCACCATGTGCCCAGAATATCTATTGTTGTAGAATTATAGAATTATCAAAGATTACAAGTACGTATAATGTAAGTGCTATCGAAGGAGATTACCTGCCTGCCTGAAGCTAGTCATGCAGTAAATGGATGGTCTGATATTTCAATTCCTTTCTCTTGATCCTCCATCCGTAAAAAGGGAGAGAAAGTGAAAAGTCCACCAACACCATATTGCAGGGACAGAAAACATACGCCTGTTTATTATGTATTCAGACCTTATAGTGCATGTGCACACAAAAATGCAGAAGAAGCAACAGTTCCTTCATCGTGAAAGAAGAGAAATGCTGTGTGGTTAGACAAGGCAATGAAGGTGAGGTAAAACATTGGAGAGCTGTACTAAGCAAGCTCCTGCTTCATTCAGTGTACGAATGGGTCCTGTAGAGAAAAGCAAAACAAAAAGCAAAAAGGATCCTGTAATTCAATACATTGTTTGAACAAATGACCTCAGTTGTGTGTCTCCTAGCATCCGAATTATTCAATCAACATTACAAGACCATTAACGTCATAGGGTGTGTTTTATTATGCTCATAATCCAAGAAAAGGGAAGGAGAAAACAGATTTGTCACGAGCGTGTTTGGCAGAAATTCTGCGCAAAGGTACATGGCTGACATGCCAGGAGATGGCCCGTCTGAAATTTATGGCATTTACCCTAGGATTGTGAGACCAAACTGCATCTGCACTGCAAATGCTGTGAAATAGGCTATTTATTTGGCATGATGGTTAAAAGGAAGGCTGTTTATAATAGTGATACAGCTGAAACAACAGCCTAACAGGATTTTGGAAACTGCTTTCAGTGTGGGAAAGCATAGCATTTGAATGACAGGACACGGTCGACAGAAGGGGTGTTAGAGAAGGGGCAAAGAAGAGCTGGATGTGGGTCTGGTCTGTTTATACTGCCTCCTATTTACCACTTGCCTCCTCTGTATGGTCAGCTTCACAAAAAGTAGACTGTCATATAATGGGTCCTCATCTTCTGCCTGCCACCTGGGCTGGAGTAACCATGAATTGGGGTTCATCCTTCTGGACTGATGACTGATTGACAACAACCACCACCAAACAGCACTTGGAGCTGAAACGAAGAGGTGAGGTTTCTGGGCTCCTCACAGGACTGTTTGGTATCAAACGTAACACCACCACGAGGGCAAGTTTATAATTATGTTTTTCCACATACATTGTTATCATATATTAGGACAGTTTTGAAATTAACCACATCTTTTAAAGAAATAATCACAGGGTTTTGTTTTGTATTTTAAATGCATTTTTAAAAAGTAACCACTTCTGAAACAATATTGTGTTTTTAATCCCATTTATGTTTTTGTCATTTGTTCAAAACCAGCCACTTTGTTTAACCCAAATTCAAAAATGAAGTTCTCCTGGTGCTTTTCTGAATAATGCAGGGGCGATATGGCAGATAGCAGTTGCAGCCTCCATTCCTACCATATTCTGACTCAAAAAAATTTGTGTGATGTTTTTACTTATTTATAAACAAAATAGTTATGCTGTCCTCACCACACTGGAGGGAAGGTGTGTGCCCACCTTCACTTAGTCCAAGTGCTGCACCCATTTTCTTACATAGACGCGTTTTTGTCTTCATGTGATTGACAGGCTGAGGCTTTCAGATGCTCTTACCTGTTGCTTTTCACCGGTCAAGTCTGATCCCTTTAAGTTTTAACTTCAAGAGGATGATTCTTGTCATAGTGATGGCTGTATGCTTGCTGATTGCCCTAAAAATCACTGGACAGTTATCTCCAGGCTGGTCCTGTCCTGGTTTCACCATCACAGGCTCCCTGCCCTTCAGGTCATGTATCCCAGTGCCTTATTTTAATACTCACAGGTCAGTTTCATCTACCTGAGAGACACAGAGTTCCCCTACCAGAACAAAATGGAGGTGAAAACATTCAGCTGATGTAAAAAGCCGGAAATAAATAGGAAGAAACTGTGCTTGTGTATATAGTGTATAAAAGTGACGCACGGAAATAGAATTTATAAATCCCATTAGCTTTCGAAAGGAAGATCTTCCAGGACTGCAGAGTTTCCATTGCAAACTTCATTATGTATGTCACATAAATAAGGTTTCAAGTGCCTCAAGTGAGAAAGTAGCCCGAGCTTCAGACCACTTGTGGTTTTCAGAAGTCTGAATGAGCTGTTGAGTCTCTAATGAAGATTTTGAATAACAAATTCCGATAAACAAGTTGTTCTGTATAATAATATGTGGAAATTCTTGCCTAAGTCTCCTTCCCACTGATACGGAAAAAAGAAATCCAGAAAAATTGCATGCAAATAATTGTCATCAAGTCTTAGCATGCTGCGCTTTCTGTCATCTGCAGTTGGACCTAAATCTGAATCTGTTGAGGAGTTGGGATTTCTTTTTTCTAATATACACTCACCAAGCTAAAAAGGGAAGGAAGGTGCCTCCAGTGCATCACTGACCGGCAGAAGGCAGACGTGGCAGGCACTTGGCACAGGGTGTGCTGTTGCCTGCTGTAATTACTGACACATTGGAAGGGGAGACATAGGGCATCTCGGGCTCAGTGGTGTGAGCTGCTGCCAGGGAGCCTGCCACCGTGCCCAGACCATGGGAGGGACCTCAGCAAGAGCTCTTCTTGTGCAGAAAGGAACCTGCAGTACTATGGGCAACTTCAAGTCTGAAGACATCTGCCGTAGGGCAAAATATCTGTCAAGTCTCCAAATATCACAATTTTCCAAACAAGGAAATCCTGCCACTGGCTCAGGATTTGTCTGTGTCTGCAAGATAGAATTATCTGCGAAAATGTTTCTAGTTTAATTATTAGTTCCTGAAGCTACCTATGAGCACGGCATGATCGCAGCACACCTCCGTGGAGGAACAGAATGTGGTTCTGGCATAAATTAGAGAAGCTCAGTGCTAGTGCTCAAAAGGCAAACGTGCTTAAGGGAAACCAAGTGGGGGAGAAACATGACAAAAACAGCTCTGTTGATAAAGATTTTTAAATAATTCTTTTTCTACCTGAAAAGAGAGGATTTATTTCACGTTAATATGCATACAAGTACATATCTAGCATATATAAACACATCTATCAACACACACACATATATATGTATATAAAATATGTCATTGCTTATAAAGATAATTGCATTATGGAAATATGGACAGAGGGAGTATTTAGGCCAGATATTAAACTGACAGGTACAGATAAGGTCCTGTCTCTTCTTCTGTAAACAGTATTTAATTTTAAAAATAGTCTATTGTCAATATTAAGGACAAAAAGAGGGACTGAGGTCTGGTTAATTAAGAGGTTTGTGTTTTGTGAGTGAAAGGCAATCAGCCTGTATGTTGCTCTGATGCCCTCTGGGGCACTATTCAAGCACCTCTTTGTGACAATAAGGAATCTTCCTGGCATTGTGTCAAAGGGCCTATAAGCAGGGGAATATCACACGAGCAGAAACAGCGTGTTGTTTCTGTAGAGGACAATGATACCACCTCTGCGGGACTCTAATGACCTGCTCTAGGGCTAATACTTTCTCTCTGTGTGCTTTATGCAAATGGATGCAAGAAATATTTCAAAACTAGAGGGAAAGGATATCAAATTTAATCTACTTGCTTACTGCATTTGAAGGTTAGGAGGTTGCTTGATCATGGTTCACATGCATATGGAAAAGAGAGGGGGTTGAGTGTTTGGAGGGAAAGACATCAGAAAGAAATCTTCAGCACTTTACTGATAACCTATCACATCTCTGCATTCCCTGGTCAGTCTGAATTCAGAGAACCTCTGTACTTAGCCTGAAGTGTAATCATACAGATGAAAAGCAATTTTGAAACCCTCTTTCTTATCTCATGATTGTTCAAGGAAATATTAACTTGTTAAATTAGAGACATTATGAATTAGGTAAACAGAGGCATCCACTGTAAAAATGATTTAATCCTCCAGTTCAGAGCAGGGTCTCCTAAAGACTGTGATTTAATTTACAGGCTTGTTCAAACGTCACAAGTCAGATTCAGTTCTGGACAAAGCTGAGCTGTAATCCCCCTGCCTGGGGTGTTTCCCTGTCCTCTTGAAAGCAGAGCCTGGGGGAGAGCTCTGTTTCAGGGATTTATAAGACATATCTGAGGCAGGGGAAAATGCTGGTATAGAAAAGTGGCGAGTGAATTCGTAAGCTCCATGAACTGTAAAGATTTTTCACAGAAACCTCTTGGGTCACTAAGAGCTCTTGTTTAAAGTCTGCTTTGGAGTTCTGTAGGAAACGGAACAACATAAAGATGAAAATCTGCATTTTTTGTTGTCTTCTTCTGTGATGAACTACTGAGCCTTGGTCCCTGTAGAATTAATGTTTGCAGTGTGGAACAAAAGGGAACAAACATAAAAATGAGAGTAAAGTGAGAAAAGTATAATAAAAAGAAACATTCACTTTAAACACTCTGGTAGTATTTTCTGCCTAATTCTCTAAATAAGCTCTTGCAGGAACAAGGAAGGAAGAAGCAGAGCTCAGTGCTACATTCTGCTGTGCTGCGGGAGCAAGCAGACTGGTAAATGCAGGATAATTTCCCATGATAGGCTGGAAGATGAAGGATTATTTCCCGTGATGGTAGGGAAAAACAAGCAGATCGGTTTGTGAGCAAACTGGATGACAAACAGTAGATGCAGCTGTACCTGGCTGGCCTGTTTGTGAAGCAGGAGCTGCAACTACACAGGGAAAGCAAGGAGAGGGGGAAATTGTAGGAAATACTCCTCTGTCAGATACTGGAACTGTGGCAGAGCAAGACAAAAAAAGAGGTCTTTAATTCAAGAGGGAACAGTTATTAAAGTTCGGTCTGTGCAGCCAGGTCTGCAGAGCGAGGGCTGAAAAGTCCCCTACAGAGATGTGCTGGTAAGTTCTATAACATCTGGATTGAAGAATTAATGCAAACACGTTCCCTATCTGCTGTCTCTTTTGCCTGAAAACAGGAGTACATATATATTTTTAGTCTCCCTGACACCACCAGCTTCCCTATACAGTGTTCAAACTTCATGCTCTTTTCTGTGATCTTGGTGCAAAAATGTAAGTAACTTTACACAGCTCTGGAAAGTTGTTCCAAAAATGTACCAGTACAGATCGTCCACATGACACTTACTTCATCCTACTCATATGCAAGAGAATAAATCCAAGCAACTCAAAAGATTGCTATAGGTTCTTTTCATTGAATGTAGATTGTTCATATCTGATGGGTCTGGCAGAAAGTTCTGTTTTCTTTCACGTACAAACTATGGTCTTGTTACATATACATTTTTAGGATCATTTTGAGGTGTTTTAGTCTCAGGTTTATCCTTTTAGCAGGTTTACAGCAGTCAGCATGACTACTTGTGGCAGGGATCATTTCTCTCTGTACATAAATGTTTTCTGAAAGAATAGAGCAGATTATCAGCCTTGTCTCACGTGAAGGTGCCAGCTATTCATTACACATTTTCAGGCTGATACATATGATCCAATGCTAATTAAGCCCCTGCTATTTCTGCTTCTGTGAAAAGTGACTCCCTGATGTTTCTTGCTGTCTTTCATTTGCAATTATGGGAACTCAATAGGAATCAGCTTTTTCTCTTTCTTTTATGTCACACAATTTATATTCTTAACTTGCACAATGATTATCTGCAGAATTGACATGATTGCTCTGAAAATTGCACCTAGCTCATGAAAGCTGCAATTGCTTTAAAAATGGTGACTATTCTTACTTCTTGTGATCTCAGGGCAGGCCTGAAAACACTAAACTTTGTCTAAATTTGCTGGGCAGCTCTGTAAAAGTACTTCTTTTACTAGAAGCGATGGTTTTCATTTGCAAATTTTAATGTGTCTGTGACATCTCATGATATCAGCTTGGATCGCTCAGTAATACTAATAGGAGTTGCTTTGAGAGGGTAATGGCTTCATAAAAGTATCTGTGTGCAATGATTTCTATGAGCTTTTGAGGATGTCTTCTACATTGTATTAACATCTACAAAGCACAAATAAATACAGTTCAGATAAAGCAATTCTGTTCAAATTGGCTCAAACCTCCTTTTCCTTTCATCCAAAGGCAGTCGTGGTGGCCTACCTTGTTTCACCTCCTCAGCCTCCTTTGTGCTGCTCTCCCCTCTAGCTTAACTAAAAACTTAGAGGGAGTAAAATGTTATCTCAGATATACCTGGATATATTAGTCTTGAACTATTTTGCAGAAGAGTTCAGGCCATGTGTAAAGTAACTCCAGATGTCTCTGTGATGTCTTGCAGAAAAACCTTAACAACTGAATGAAGTCCACCTGCTGGTAAGCCCTGTGAAATCTTGTCCCACTAGATGTTACGCCCGAACTGGGGGCCAGCAAGTAGCTAAAAGCCTAGCGGCTGGACTCTTAGTGAACACGTCCACTGGCACATCTGATCAAAGCTTCCCGGCAAACCCCGTGCTGCTGTATTTTCCCCCATCGATGCATGGCAAAGCGACATGCCTGTACCTCAGCATTGCCTCAGGCTTAGCGCATCTCTGTTAAGTGTGATGCTGCGGGTGTTGCCGGAGCTGCCAATACAGTGCTCTTGTAGAACAGCCGAGGTATTTCTCTCTTGATGAGCTGAAGCAATATTTTGATGTAGCATTGGAACACGCAGTGTTATGCCGGTTACTGTCTGTGTGTCTTCTGGGATTTTTTTAAATTTTGTTTTGCCAGCACTTCCATAAAGGTCAAAATTGCTTTTCTCATACTCCCTGCAGAGCTTGCCCTGGCACTGTTGCAGCTGCCATCTATGCAAAGGCTCTCTGTGTGGTGACTGCGATCTTTTGCTTGCTGCCCCAGATGAACTACAGATTGTCAGCAACGGGCACTTTGTGTTTGGCAGATCAAATTGCAGGAGTGTGGGTAATGTAGTGGGTGCATCCAGAAAGAGCTGTCCCCTTGAGTCAAAACTAGTGGTGCACTGTACAGTCTTGTGCATAAATTTGCAGCAGTAGGGTCCCTACGTTGTGTTGAAGGTCCCATATGATAAGAGGTATCTCCTCCCTCCCAGCCCACAATGTAGGTAACAGGGAAGATCACCCCAGAAAAAGGTGGGGTGCTCCAGATAGGTAGGCAGTGACAGGACACCCAGAGAAATGAAATTCTTGTTGCAGTGAGAACTTCTGCACAGGTGGGCACTATGGGACCTAGTGACAGCACTTGGTCAGGGAAACCTGCCTTAATCTCTGCTTACTTTTCAGTACCTTGACGAGGGGAAATGGCTGAGTTCAGGATGGGAGGGCTCCTCTGATTCCTGGCTGCAAACAGCTTCTTGTCCCCCAGCCCGTCTTACCTTTGGCTGGCAGATTTAGTGCTTGGAGCACACGAGGCTCTGGCTCAGCAATGGGTGCTGGACCAGTGTTTTCAGTCCCAACCGCTGTGTGAAAAACGCTGAAGAGACTGCACTGGGCGCAGTCTTGAGTGGTTGGGAGGTTCAAGGAAAACACACACACACACACACACACACAAATTCTGTGGTTTATCTGCATGAGAGAGGAAAATATTTTGGAATAGAAGTCACACAAGAGTACTCTTGTATATATTTTAGGGGGTCTGAGTTTTGCTGTTGCTCTTCATCTGGTTATGTTGCAGCTCTTTTCTCTCAGGATTATCAGACACTCACTGGACGAACAGCCATGGCACTGAATAAGCTTGAAGAGGTAACAACTTTTATTGCACGTGAATTACTAGGAGCATGAGTGGTTTGCAACACGATTCCTGGAAGTGGTTGCTTGGTGAATTTGTACTTTCCAAAACAAAAGTTTACTGAAAGTTGGCCAAATGTAAAGATTTCTATTAGTATCATACATATTTAACACTCTGCAAGAAATGACCAGTAATGTCATCTTGGACTCTTCAATATTTTTGTTGCTTGCATTTAGCATTTAATTTTTTGTTTATATAAATTCTGAATTAAAGAATGACAGTGTTCACATTAAGTACTTGGGTCCAAAGAAACAAATATAAGTAAGGAACTGTGAGCTCCAATCTGTCTGTTTAACCAGGTTCTTAGTCAGCTTTCACATCTCCCTCCGTTGTTTTGTCCTTAAAATAAGGACGTTACCTCCCGCTGGTTAAAAATACTCACTGGTCTTGGAAATAGGAAGGATTGCATTCTGGAAAGCTAGACAAAGCGCAATCTCAAAAAGGCTTATGAGAAAGCAGCACTAAAAAAAGCTATATATGCAGTCATAATCTTTTCCCTCTGATTCAGGTGAATGCTAACCAAAAAGCTTTGAGTGTAATTGGTCATTATCTAGACAGCTGTTTGACTCACAGTTTATGTAAACCCACCTTTCTTCCCCTCTGTGCTGTTAATGTGTCTTGAAGCCCACTGCAGCCACTGAGCTTGGAGCAGAGTTTGTAGGCATCAGATGATCTTACAAGAAAAAATAGTGCCTGGCTTGAGTTTGCCAGGTGAGCGCTACAGATCTTGTAGCTTGAAAACCTGGGAGCAATTTGTTATTGCACAGCCCCCGTATCTTCCCCCAAAGTATCATTTATATAAAGACTTCATTAAGGCATCTGTAGGTGACATGTCCATATTACAGTGTCACAGCCTGTCACAATGCAAATTTTTCCTGTATTTCTGTGTTTGACGTGCAACAGTAATGCTATCTGGATGTGTTTTCCTAATAGCACAGAGGCTGCTGGTGCTGGAAAACAGCTGAAGCAAATGAAGTAAGGGCTACCCCTAAGGGTAGCTTTCATTCTGCTGCAGGTCCCAGGCTAGATTAAAAAGACACTGTGCTGTTTGGGAAAAAAAAAATAGCTGGCAGCTATAGCAGCTCCTCCATACTGCACACATCAGTGCCATCAAAGTTGAAATTCATGGTTTTGTGGTATTGGAGAGCACTAACCTATAGGTTCTGTGGTCTTTGGGTTTGTAATATTAGCCTGACAAAGCATGGTTAAGGGGAATCCTGAGTACAGAGGGACCTCAGCATTATTGCACACAACCCTAAAACGGTGTCCAGATCCAAGGAGCATGGGATTGGCACAACGAGCCTGCCTGATTGTGAGTGCTCAGCGCCATGGGTGCCTTGCTGGCAGCACCTGCAGCTCAGCACCGGGGCCAGCCAGCCCCTGGACTGTATCAAACACAGCCTGTCAGTGCACACAGTTACATGAGGTGTCTCGTGCCATGTCACAGAGCTGTCCGTGGCAGAGGCAGTGACAGGGAAATTGTATCCCGGGCAGCATTAATCTGCCCTGATCATGAGCTCATCCTGACTCATCCTCTGTGTGCTTTCCAGATCCCACGGCAAGCACAGGAGGTGTTTCTAGTCCTTTTGCTCACACAGCCTCAGTTGACTCCTTGAGCAGCTCCATCTGATCGGAACGAGGAAGGTCCCATGCGGAGCCCTAGCTGTGAACACATGCCACAGCCCACAATAAACCATGTGTGTAAGCAAATTGCAGTAAGGCTGCATGGGCAATATTAATTCTCCTACTTCTTGATTTCTTAGCTCTTTCCCTTTGCAACCCTCTATTCTTCTACACTCTCTGGTATATAATCATTTTAGGTGCAATTTCTCACCTTCTTATACTGAACAGTCACTGCCACGTAAGTAGTCTGAAAAATGAGGTAAATTGTGCTTAATCAAAAAATGAAATCTGCACTGTTTGGGATATGCAAGTCAACTGCTTCATCTATTCTGTTTCTTATTTGGAGGATTTACTGTGACTCCAAACTCCTGCCACTGCAATAAAATGCATTTGGGTATAATATCCTGTACTATAGGCAGATGGTTACAATTATACTTTTAAATATCTTTCTGTCATTATACATTACACTCAAAATTAAGTATTATTTTTATATGATGAAAATCAATGAAAACGTGCTGCAAGTATGGGCTTATACAGGCACAATAACTGAATGAGTCACACAAGGCTCCTTTTGATAATATGACATCCTTTTTTTTCTGACTTCAGTCTGTCACAGCTCTTTAACTTCATCCTCCCTCAGATAATGCTATTTGAATAAAGGGTTGTTTTCATAAAAAGTCTTGTGACAAGGAAGAGTTATATTAAAATGACACAGCTAACTGAAAGGCAGCATAGTCCTTTACTTTGCATGTGATGTTGGCAGTGAGAACCCCCTGAGCTGTTCATATACTTTGGAACTGGATTGCTTCATGGCTTAAAAAAACTCAGCATTTTACTTTCTTATGCCTTAAAATAGACAGGACAGCTTAGCTTGCTGCTCCCTCAGAGACAGGTGAGAATTCAGCCAGATAGAACCAGACTCAAACCCAGATCCCAACAGATTTCAGAATAAGGTGGGTTGGGATGTTCCCTCTTCAGAAAGCAGCTGGGATACTTTTCCAAAGCATTTGCTTGATCCAACAGTCAGACAGAATGGTCTTGAGGCAAAAAAAAAAAAAAAAAAAAAAAAAAGTAAAAACTTTTCACAAAGCAAGTTGCAAAGGGACTTGCAGAAGAAAAAAAGCACTGAAAAGCAGGAGTCTCTTTTTCTGAAGGAGCCAGCATTTGGTCTAAACAGAAGTAAGACCACTGCATAAAAAAACATTTTTACTGCTCACAGTGTTTCTGATTCATCTCATGGGAATGTGTACAGATATTTTAACAGGTATAATGAGCACCCAGTTACAAGCAATACATCTGGAGAGCACAGGTTCTGTTTTAGGCAATAAGGAGAATTTGACAGATAAGATAGAGAACGTGTATTGAACAGGGAATGCTTAAATGCTCTTAGGAACACAAATAAAAGCAAATAACAGCCTTAATAAAAACAGACTGTTTTCTTAAGAAGAAATTTGATCTCTACGTATTTCCCAGATACTTCAGCTTTCCATCCATACCAATAAGAATGCCTTATTATGCACAGTCACTGTGAAGTTGTCCCTCAACTTCTCCAATTTGCTTTTATTCTCCAAAGTAAAATATAGCTATAGTGACATTTCCCACATATGTAAAACTAGCACACAAGTTCTACAGTGCCTCTCTTCTAGGAAATTTCATGTGTTCCAGTTCAGTAAAAACGCTGAGGATAAATGTAATTCTTTAGCCTATTTTATAGATTCTGACATAAAAGATGCTGAAGCTGGAAAATCTGAAGTCTTCCAATATAGTGTTCAAACTCAATGAATAAACAGGTGGACACAGTAGACTTCAGTATTCATAGCAGTTTTCAACTGGTCTCCAGTCTTCATACCAGTTTATAATTGTTATGGATCTGGGCTCAAATATCAGAAGTATGTATATAGAAAGGAAGAAAACAGTATAATAGATTGAAATCTTGCACATTCCCAGCTTAGAAACAATTTGATATAATTTGAACAATAAAATAATCTGGCATATTTGGAAGTAGTAATAAAAATTGTGGTAGAAATTCTGTTTTCTGTGAAGTGACTTAACAGTGGTTGGCAGTCTCTGAAGGTTATCTTCAGAGAAAATATTTAACTCTATGGTGAAAATACTTCAAACCAGGACAAATACAGTGCACACAGATAGCTCCACGTTCTCTCGTGCAAGGTTATTTCCATCTTTGTATGGCTACAAAATCACCCCTGCAGAGATATTGGCTCCATGTGCATGAGCCATGACATTGACATCTGTCATATCCACATGTGCACATAACTACTTTTTTTTTTTTTAATTTCCACAGGTTACTGGTTTCTTAATGCTCATTGTGACAGTTTTCACTTGCCCAAATCGATGCTGTTGTCAGATCCTAAGTGAACATACGAAAATGCAGAGAATCATAGAGTATATTGCCCTTGCAGAGGCTCCTTGCACATTGTTCAGGGTCTGTTTGTGTTCAGGCATTGCTGCTTGCTATCTGTATTTAGAAACCACACCTTTCTGGCTGCTTTGTGTTTCTCTGCAAGTATAACATTCTTGATTAGTAATAACGAAAAGGATGGGAGAGGCATTAATATTCAGTTTGGTCTTTTAGTAATGTTTATTTCTAGATTTTATGCAACAGTTTTGACCACATTTCTTTTCAAATTGAAAAATAAAAATAAAAAATAGACCTTTGCTCTATCTGCAGGAGCAGAAGATGGCACAACAGCCCCAGAGCTACCTGGAGAGTGGGCACAAGGTCCCACAGCAGCACACAGCACATCCACCGGAGCTCTGCTGCCCACCTGGCAGCATGCTGGGTCACAGGTAATAAGGAGAACTCTCTTATCCCAGGTGAATTCAGTACATCCTCTGTAATGTCTTTACGTGCCTCTCCTTGCCTCCTGTCAGCTGACAAGCTCTCCCCTGTGGCCAGTGCAGTCTGTTTGCACAAAATGCACATGTGTAGCATGAAGCCTTGGCCTGGTCTTGCAGCTTTGAGGTGCATGGAAACATTGCTACAGAAAGCAGCAATTAGTATTCTCAGGGCCAGTCCAAAGGGTAGGATGTATACCAGACCTTGTCCACAGCACAGCCCTGCAAGGTGTCCAGCATGTCCCATAGGTCAAACTCATACATTTATGTAGGTAAACTGCACTGAGCCTTGATGTTTATAGTCAAAGTAGTGGAGGAAGTCTTAGCATGCAGCTTGCCTAGAAGTAAGGTGGTTTAATGCCCTTTTCCCTGAAGATATCTTAAGACAGGTAGAAAAGGCATGGAGCTCATTATCAGAAAAATAAATATATATATATTTTAAGTGTAATAAATAGAAATAATTACCCCTCTGCTCCACAGAAAATATAAATAGATAGATAGATAGACAGACAGACAGATAAATCAGCACAATGCAGAGACTGATTCTGAAATACGTTGATCCTTTCTGAAAGTGTGGAGGACCCCTTGAAAGCAGCCAGCATGAAGGAACTATATGGTGTGATTTTCTGTTGTCAGGGCAATGCAAAAGAATGTCAAAGTGTTCCTGGAAATTCAGGCAGTTTGTATATCACGTTGACATAAAAATACATGTTCCTAAATGCCTGTATGAATGCATCTGCAAACAAGAAAAGTGATTGTCAAAACCTGCATCCTATGAAAAAGATACTATATGCTATTATGGAAGGCATAGATTGGTTTAGTTACGAACTAATGTGGCTGCTTTTTAGAAAAAGCACTATTTATTTTTTTTCTTGTCATGAAACGTTACCAAACGAAAAAGACTGATCCCTCCCCCCGTTCTTATAGGCATATTTCAGAGCTATTCCTCTCATGATTGGCTATTTTGAGACAGTTGATTGGTTTGAGGTGCTGTTGGCATTACAGAACTGTAAAAATGTCCTGGTTTAGTAGTATTAAATGTCATTCAAAATGTTCTTTAATCTTGGTTTCCTTTATGAGGAAACAACACTCTATTTTCCATGGAACAGAAAGATGCTTTAAATTCCAAATATTCTGAGACTCAATAGAATTAATCCAGGAGATAAACCAACAAATTCCTCTGAAGACTTTATTGTTACTATAGAAACCTGCCTAAATCCAGAACTTCATTGTGACGTAAAAAGGAAGAATTTGCCTCATTAATCATTTTTGCTCTCCTATCATTACTTGCTGGATTGGGGCCCTGGAAACCATAGCGGAGAGAATCATAGAAGTGTAAAAATGTCTCCTGCCCTCTCCAGGGGAAAAAAAAAAAAAAGAAAAAAAAAAAGAGAGAGGCAAGTTGTTCTTCAGAGCTGGGGGAAAGGGGTCTTCCCTCCAGCCACCAAGTCATCAGTCACAGAAAGTGAATGCCAAAAAAGATCCTGCTTGCCTTCTATCAAAAGACAGCTACAATTTTGTTGTTATTAGTTCAAGATTAGAAACGTCAGCCTGAACTTCTTGTGAACTAGCAATGTCACAGTCCTGTTTTCTTGCATCCTCAGTCCAAAGGGGGCAATTTGGGTATTTGATGCTTCTTTATGCAGTTTTTCATTACCTGGTGGATTGCACTGCTGCAGGAGATCACTGGGGCAAGTACTGCAGAGTGAATTTAAAAAGTGTACGGACAACTTTATTACTGAGTTATGTCTAATGTGAGCACATGCAAATAACTGCTGTGCTTCAGAGTACTGCTGCTTCCCTCTGCTGCTCCACCACTGTTCTCTCTTGTTTTTGCAGCACTGCACATATGCTTCGATCTTGCCTGCTGGCATTCCCCCAAGACCATCAAAGGCAGTCCAGTACAAAGGCAAAACACCTCCAAGAGACAGAGCTGGTCCATTATCACTCTTAAGTAACATTACAGTGATTTGGGTACAAAACAATAGGGTATGAGTCATGTTTCTGACCAAATAGAGCACGAAAAGACAGACCAAGGATGCTCTGAGGGTGGCATGGAGATCTGCAGAGGTTTTGCTTCTGTCTCTCCATGGCAGCTTCCAGAAGCAAGGTCATGCCAAGACAAACATCAGCAGCATTGGCACCCATGGCATTCCTTGCTGGGAGCAAAGGCTTGCTCACTGAGGTGACAACCATGCTCTCTGGCATGGGCGTTCACTTGGCCAGGGGCTGCTGGATTTGGAAGTCAGAGAGGAGCTGGGAGTGCCCAAAAATGTGCCCTTTGAACTCCCTGTTAAACTCGTTACATGCTTCCTGCAAAGTAACACAGAAAATCTTGCATGAAGGCAGAAAAGGACCTTTATGTACAGCTCTTTGGGGCTGAGTTAGAAAGGAGAGGGCACTTGCAATGGCCACTTCCAGTCTGGGGACATCACAGCTTTTCCAAGCACCTAGGCCTATCATCCAGCCACATCCTCTCTCCTCACACTGATGCCTTCATTTCAAAGATACTGACACACAGGCATGTGGCCTTGAAGATGGCTGCATTGTGCTCCACTCCAGCCACAAGAATGATCAAGGGGCTGGAGCACCTCTCCTATGAAGACAGGCTGAGGGAGCTGGGGCTGTTCAGCCTGGAGAAGAGAAGGCTCCAGGGAGTCCTTATAGCGGCCTTCCAGTACCTAAAGGGGGCCTGCAGGAAAGCTGGGGAGGGATCTTTGTCAGGGGTTGTAGTGATAGGATGGGGAGTTATGTCCTTAAACTAAAAGAGGGTAGGTTTAGATTAGATATTAGGAAGAAATCCTTCCCTTAGAGGGTGGTGAGGGCCTGGCACAGGCTACCCAGAGAAGCTGTGGGTGCTCCATCCCTGGAGGTGCTCAAGGCCAGGCAGGATGGGGCCTGGGCAACCTGGTCTGGTGAGAGGTGTCCCTGCCCATGGCAGGGGGTTGGAACCAGGTGATCCTTAAGGTCCTTTCCCACCCAAACCATTCTGTGATTCTATGAGGTCCTCAGGCTGTCTGTGCAGGAGGCCAGGGCTCACCACAGATCTGCTCAGTCGAGACAAATCTCTGCCCCCAGTCCCTCGTGTGTCACCTACACAATGTCACCTACAAAATGCCCTGGTATCAGCACAACGTGCTGTTCCAGAGGGAAGCAAACTGAGCTGCTGACTCCTCTCGGCACATCCTGAAGAAAGTAAAAGTATGTAAAATTATGCAAAAGCTAATGCGATTTCAATCATAGTTAAGCTTCCTTGGGAAAATCTTTATAGGGTTTAATAAAGATTAAACCAGTAGATTGCTTGAGAAACTATTGCAATAACTACAGAAGTTAATAAGGAATACTTTCTCTATTGGGTTACTTCAAGAACACCAACTTAAAAATACAGTTGGAAGGAAGATTTAAGTTTGGCATGGATATTCAGTAGACATTCTAAGGAGATCTGAGAAGGGGGGGAAAAAAAGGCAAACTGTTTTATCAGACTCTCTAGGAATCTTCCATAAATTGATTAACATCCAACACTGGAACTACATGACTTTGCTTATACTTTTTCTGAAAAGAAGATTATTTTCAGCCATCTTCTACCTCTTAGACCTAAAAGCTGTTTAGAAACCTATGGTCCTTTCTAGAAAGGATATCCAAAATTAGACTTCTGCCAAAATCATAATTAATAGAGTAACCAGGAGTCACATACTAGCCTTATTTTCCTGTGTTTAACAAAATTTCACTGTATAAATAGTCTAATATTTATAATTTTAGAATAATATTTTTTATTGAAGGCAGAGAGGTATAATGATTTTTATATGAATTATAATAATAAAAAAGTGCTACCAAGTTAAAACATCTGAAATAATGAAGATGAAAACCAAAAAAAGGAATCCATTAATTTTCTTGGTGGGTGGTTTCTTGAAAATTACATTTCACACAAAGTTAAAACATGAGCCTTCTCATTTGCATTTTCTTATACTTCTGGATTACAATATTAATGAATACTGATTTCTTTTCTTCCATGCAGATAGCTATGCACTGTAGTCAATATTCCTCTCACGCTCTTTGTTAGTATAACAAATAAACTACCTCTTAAATTATTTCATTGTGGAGAATTTCCTCCAGCTCTTGAATCACTTTCTTTGCACTTGTATGATTTTGCAACATCCTTGAAAAAAATGAGAGTAATGGAGCTGAATACTGTTTTGTCATATCAGCCCCACCAGCCCATTGAGAAATTCTCCTGCCTTCTGCTTGCTTTACCCTGACAGTCAGACCAGCCAACTTTGCAATGCAATTACAATAATAGCTTGTTTGGCATGTGGTGATCCATGCAGAGACACAAGCCCCTTTTCTTTCTCCTTTAGCAGAGTAGAAAAGGTTCATAGGAGCCCATTTGCTTCTTCCATTTGCCCAAATTGCCAATTGGGAACAACTGCTTTAAAGGGGAGATCTCAAGGGATATGTGAGATGTGGGTGGAGATGCTGCAGGTTATTCTGAAGTGGGAGGATGAAGAGAAGCTTCTTGGAGAACGCTGAGGAAAAGTGATCAGGTGTGGAAGGTAGGAAAGCGGTCTAAGGGAAGGATTAACCCTGGGCTGCTTAATGTGAGGTTTGCACGTAGGAAGTTAATGTAACAGAACCCATTGCAAGGCTTTGTGGAAGGGGAAAGTGTATTTTAAACTACAGTCAGTCTAATTCACCCATGTTCTCTCATATATATGCATTGATTATGCTTTCATGTCCTGTGCTTGGGAGGTCAGTTGTGCAGTAAAAGGTTTTGTTTTTGTTTTGTTTTGTTTTGTTTTTAGCTCTCAGTAGCATAAGGATGCTGATGTGCACATCTGGTATCCTGAGCTTGGATCCCAAGGCTGGGAGTTACAAAATCTACTCCCCATTGACAACAAGGAGGTCCAGAGCTTCAGCTAGGTGGCATGGAGATAGCAGTGTGTGCTGACCACAGCTCTGGAGAGCGCTGTTTTCTGGCAGTAGTTTGTCTGCTTAAACTTGCCATTAGGCTCCTAGTGAGGAAACGCTTGTTCCACACGGGCATTTTGGGATGGAGTTATGGGGCTCACAGGAGCTGTATGGCTCTCCTGAGCTGCCAAAAGCACCGGTGCTAAGGGCTACAATTTCTGCAGGTCCATCCACTGACCTGAAATTCCCGTGCACTCTTCCTCTGTTACTTGCCAGCGTGTTGTGGTGGTAACCTGCCTCTTTTTTTAGGTTTGGGATGATGGATGTCTGTGCCCTGGGCAACCAAGGTGAGAATGAGCTCCAAGCAGCCCTCTTTGGGGGGTTTTGCAAGCGGCTGTGGGGAAAGTGAGACACTTGTACGTAATGTAGAATCATAATCATTAAGGTTGGAAAAGACCTCCAAGATCATCTGGTCCGACAATCACTGTACTACCAATGTCACCCACTAAACCATGTCCCTAAGCACCAAGTCCAAGGTGGAGGCTCCTGGAGGAGATATAGGGTGACCACAGCAGGGAGGTTTTTTCAGCTTTGAGTTCCTCTTCAGAAGCAGTGTCATCAGCAGAGTTGTGCTTCAGCAAGCTGCCAGTTGCTAACCCAGTGACTGACTACTTGTCATTCCATTTGGAGAAGCCAAAGATAAAATATGGCAGAAAAGGAGCCACAGTCCACATGGGACACACACGCACGCATGCACACACACACACAGGGAGGTGTGGAACAGAACTTCTGGCAGGTATAATTAATTACTTGTGTGGGTCCTTCAGTCCGTGTGTACCTTCACATACGGTCTCTCCCTTTGACCTGTCTAATAGTCCAGAACAGCCTCTGACCACTCTCTCATTCTGAGGCTCAGTAGCTGGAATATTATGTTTTAGCGTGTGGGAGACTGCAGTTTCCTTGCCCTAGCTTGTCTATTTAAAATGTAAAAAATAAATTTTTCTTCTTGCTTGTTGTTTTATTTGGTTTTTTTGAATGTTAGGAACAATGGTAAAAGGCTAGGTGTGAAAAGAAATGACTCGCGGCAATTATCAGTTGAAACTAATGCTTTGTTAAGAATCCTGGTTTCCTACAGTCTTATTATTGCAAGGAATCTGTGCTAGTGGTAATAGCAACTTAAAGATATTAAATTTAAAATAATCAGAAGAAACAATTTCTTAAACTGCCTTTTTGGGCAATGTTATATTACTTGTCATAGATTTCCTTTTTGACATAAGGAGAATAAAAAAAAAATACTGAGTCTCACCTTCATCCAGGAGATACTTTTGTCAGGAAGACAGTTGTACGTTGGCAGTGTTAGCCTGAAATTGTGTACAAATTGTTTGCATGGATCCTGGAGAGATCTAAACTCATCTGTTAGGTTATGGCTTACTTCGCACAGTGTTTTTGTTTGCTTTTTCTTTTGTTTTCATAACACTCTGATAGTGGTCTATGTTACAAAGAACTCCACTGATCTAGGAACAATGAACTGATTCTCTCATGATAGAGAAGCAAATATGTATCAAGATGACTGATTTCCTCACTTCCCTACTTCCTCCACATAACACTTTCTAAGTACTCTACACGTTGATTTAAGCAGAGTATCCTGACATTGGCTAGCTTGGAGAACACCAGCCACTCTTGATAAGTTTTTCAGTACTCTGTCATTTCACGTCTGTCGTACTGTGGGCAAGGAATGCCTCTGCCATTGAAAATTCTGTCTATAAACTCACTTAAATTGTCTAAGAGAAGATGATCAGCCAAAAAATTCAAGGGACTTTGAAAGGGAAGAACTAAACTTTACCCAACCATGCTGTAAGACACAGAAGTTCAGGCTCCTTTTCTAATGGTTATACCTCCCTTGCCTAACAGGAAACAATGGAGTGAAACTTTGAAATAGTGCAGATAAAAGAATTGGTCTGATAAGGTTTGAGGGAGACAACTCCGTATAATGGTGCAGAAAGGCAATATTTTTTTTTTGCCTGAGTGTATGCCTTGGGGGAAACATCATGCTTGAGACGGGTGCTGTTGGGGGAGGAATATCGGTAGGATGCATGATTCTTTATATGCTGAAGCTGAGTACATATTTTAGTCTTTACTTTCATTCTGTACATAAAATATCTGAATTCCTTCACCTCTGTTAATGTGTTCTGCTAGTGGGGCATTTTTATGAGTCTGCCACAGACCACAGGGAATGTTTTTTAGAAATTTAGACTAGAGGTTCAGAAGTTTTATATTCTCTCTTCCCCAACTGATAAGACAGTTACATAAGTATCTTAGGACTTATTTTTTCACGGAGTTTAAGAATAGAAGCTAGAATTTCATGGCCTTGTGTTATAATCTGTATACCCAAAACACCTGTGGGTAAGGGTTCTGGATGTGCAGAATACCTCAGTCAGTCTTTGCTGCTCCGGGATGAATTGAAGAAAAATTCATTCTTGGAAATGCACCCAACTCATCTGCTGATCTGCTGGAGAAGAAGCTTTTAGCTGCCCCCCTCTCCCCCCCCTTCAGTGCACACACTGAAGTGTGTGCAAAACAATATTTTTGAGGGGTGTACAATTCTGCTAGAAGCTGTTTTTGGTATGGGTAAATTGGCATGCACTCCCTCTCCTACCAAAAGAGACAATAAGGAGTTACAGGATGGGGTACATGATAAAGACTTGCTTTGAGATTTGCCTTTGAGATTATTGTCAAATGCTTCAGCAGTGATTCTAAGCTTGACTTAATTCCCTAAATGTGTTAACAACTAACAAACCACCAAGCTTGTTTTCCAATACAACTCATTTAATGCACAGTAGAAGATACAGTAAGGATTGAATTATATGGGTATGCTATTATGCTTGCAAAAATGTATTGCAATAAGCTTTTCAATTTATAGGCAGGAAATGAAGCTCTCCAATTATGGTATAACAAAAAAATCAGAGCATTGGAATTGGAATTTGGTAATTTCTTTCTAGGTCTACTGTCTGTGAACATGAACTTGGCTCATTCTCATTTTCCCCAGAGAACTAAAGAGTTCTGGTGAGAATCCAGTGGTTGTTTAGAGGCTTCTGAAGAGTTCATTGTAGTCTGAAGTGTGCGGGGGCATCTGGCTCCAATGCTGGCAAACAGTAGGGCAATGCCTCGTGGTACCTCAGCTCCCTTGCTCTAACATAAGATCCTTCAAGACGTAAGCATATATTTTAATCGCAGTAAAGCACTGTTCAACACAAACCATTTTGAGACAGTTTGGAATCTGGCCTCCTCTGAGATGGGGTCATGCTGTAAGATGTCCTCTTCCTTCTGACAGCTATAAACACAACAATCCTTTGTGTCCTAGGCCAGCCATCATGTCAAGACTTCATATTGTAAGCCATAGAGGCTGAAGGTGTTGAACACTTTATGGTGCTTAACTACAAAAACGTGATTTACAGAATACAGTATTGCTATCGAGAGGACGTGGTAGTACCAATTTAATCTAACCACTTCAAACAGAATCTTTTATAGAAGGAAAAGGGCAAGAAGGAAACCAAATTCATAGTTAATGAGTAAGCCATTAATTTTTTTTTCCAAAATAAAAATTAATGAGAATTGAACCTACAATATAATGTGCTTTTTGTAACAGTGGCAGTCTCTAAAGTATAGCTTCCTTTAAAGAATAACAGTTACCTTTATATTTTCATGAAACATACTCTAGATTTATTGCATCTGTGTGAACACATACTATCAAAGAGTCTGATCTTCAGATTAAGAGGAGCAGAGTCTGAATATTCTCCCTAGGATTTCTACTTCAGATGAAGTAATCCATGATTATCTTTGTGATCTTCTAACTCTGAATAGAGATTTGAAACTAGAGGAAACAAATAGAAAAATGTCTTTAATGGCTAAGGTTGAAAGAGGCTGGAGCCATGTGTGGGCATGTGTGGGGCTGGAAAGGGACTGCTGAAAGGATGGGCTGGCAGGGGGACTCCTCCCTGACAGTGTCTGCATCTGGGCTATGACTGGGGTTCTTACACTAAAGCTCAATTAGAGAATACACTGAGAGATACTGATAATGAATCTAGGTCAGGACTAGCTCATGGAAAGACCAGGAACGCAGTTAATTGCTAGCAAAACACAACTCCCAAGTCTTCATTTTAAAGCAGCCCTTATGAAGAGATGCTCTTACTGACCTCTCCCCTCAGTCATCACTTGCAGGATCAGAAGCTGGCACACTTTACTAAGCTACCTTGTAGCTGAAGCTCTCCAGGCACACTTCTAGCTCTCTGGAAGATGTTTTACATGACCACTGCAAATTAACTGTTTTCTACTAGAGAACTGCGGTACTTACTCATTAAGAGGATCAATGTTGATTTTCACTTTCAATTACATAATTTTATATGAAATTTCATTGTACTTGTATAATTGTTTCCAGTAATATAAGAGTAGAGGGGTAATTGTGGTTCAAACACTCAATCTTGATTAAGCTGGTAAGGGAAGTCACTTACCACATACATAATGCATAACTGAGGTATGAAAGCTTTTGAGTCAGTGTACTCTGACAGGTACACTGTGTTACAATGCTCTTAGCATTAGGGTCTACCTGGTTTAATAAGAGGAAGTATTAATGATTTTTTTTTTAATTGGCTTAGCAAAAAATATAAATATCCTATATTTTTCTCTTTATGTGCATTGAACCTATAACTAGTGACTACTGGAATACAAATACTCTGTGTTAACAAAAAGTAGGATATGTCTTTTTGTAACACAGATTACTAAATACACAAGCATAGATGTTCAATATAGAAAATAGAAATTGCATACTCTGTGTTAGTAACAAGGAACCTTCCAGATGTCTCAAACTATTGCAAATGAGAATAGACTGCAGGTCTCCTATTCAGATGGAGGAAAGCTCTTGCGTGCTCAAGTCCTGCTTGTTTCCTCTTTGTATAAGAGGACTTGGTATTCAAAGAGGGAAAGTGGGACTGACAATGACGTATTTCTAACACTGGCATGTTATTGTTGGAGCTTTTCCTCCTATCCAGAGTGAGGAGGAGTAATACAAGGCTGTTAATAAGGCTTGCTTTGTGTGATCTGTGTGCTCCACATTGACTGCAGATGCTCCCACTGCTCCCCCCAGGTTACTGCTCCCACTGCTGAGGAACCATTTGAACCATAACCCATTCTATTTCAAACTGTCTGTGTGGGCAAACCATGCCTGAATTTTAGTTTGGTTGGAAACTGTGCTGTGTCTTGCAAGCTGCAGTACAAAATCAGTGAGATCTCTGCACTAGTGAACACTGATCAGGAGCTTTCTAATAGGATCAATAAAGGGAATCTTTCTAAACAGTCTGCTTTTGTTTTCCTTTGCATACTGGTTTCTTAGATTGCCCTCTTTCCTGTGTTTCAGAAAAAGCAGGAGGCAGAATTGCCAGACCTCCTTGATGTTGCTTTCATTTATTTTTTCTATAAAGTGTATCTTTAGAAGTAAGGAAAGATTTCTGAAAGCCCTGTGAAATCTGTTGAATGAGCCAGAGCTGAAGTATCTTCTCAATTATCTTGGAGGATATGCTTGAGTTCAAATCCCATCAATTCTACCTTCCTGTCACCACGTATGCTTGCAAGGGGCTGGAGCACTCTTAAGAAGCTTGGGACTCCAGGAGCATCTGAAGATGATGATAGAGTAGCGAGCTCTTCCCTGTGTGCCTTTTTGCATGATAAACTGTAGTAGGTGATTGCTCTTGTGAACGTAGTAGATCATCTTCCAAAATAGTCCTAAGCACGCAGCAGTAGATGTACACACAAAAAAGAACAGCTGATATTATAATTTCTGAACTTTCTATCTTGGAAATGTATTAGATATCTGTAAATACAATATTCATTTCCAAAAGATTAATGCAAACACGACTTATAACTGAAAATTTCCATAAACTACTTAAGTTCTAAACAAGCTCAAATATGAACTCTTATGTAATTACAGTACCTGCCTAAATTATCCTCCATATTTGTACATCTTCTATTTAAACTGTTGGTCTAATCATGATATTGATGAAAGAATGTAGTTCTATTCTATTCTAACTCTTAAACAGTTAGGAATTAGTAAAACAAAGTTTCTGTGTTTGCTTTTTTTTTTCATTTTTGAGATAGAGTGCTTTGACAATCAAAACTTGGATCCAATCTTTCTAGCTTTGTAGTGATATTTGAGCTTCCAGTTCAGGCCAGAAAAGTTGTGTGTTCATGTCAGGAAAAAATAATTCTCTATAGGTTGCATTTTGTACATTAGAACAATTTTTCTACTTAATGTCTCTGACATTTATTGGTATTTATAAATGCCAACTATAAAAATGTACTCAGGTGATAATCAGCACTGTATGAATGCTCAAGCAAATCATTTCAGAGGTGTTAATTGCACCATTCATCTCAATAGGATTTCAGTGCTAGCCCAACAGCAATAGCCTTTTTTAATTTCCTCACAGCTGATCAAAGAGTTCAAGAAAAGGGACATTCTGTTGAATTTCAAGACCCTGATAAAACCTCATTTAGCTTAGGCAAGTGTATGATACTTTGGAAAGTATTGCAAAGTCAGATCTGCTTTCCCTGCTGTTTGAATGCATTTTCTCCCCATCAATGAAACAAGTATGCAAGCGTGAATGTCAGCCTTGACATTGTATCAAGCGAAACAATCCTTAGTGCTCGGGTAGCTCAATACCTTTCAATACTGAAATTCTTTGTGTTGATGGTTGAGTAGGCAAGCACACATATTTATCTCAAAGGTAAAGTCTGAGAAAATTGTAAGTAGCTTTGAAATAAGATGTCTGACCTCTTCAGCTTGACTTCTAACAGGACATGCAAGATCAGAGGAATTGCCTGAATTTATATTTTTTGAGTAGAAACCATGCATGTGTAGCTCTGAGTACAGAGCACACAAGTACTGACAGAGATGACTCAAAGTGCACTATGCAAATGAGTTGGGAGCTGGGAGGAACATCTCTGCTCACAACTTCTGTATTCTGAGACAAAGCAGTTCACAGGTAATATGTTTTTCCTACTATGTGCTCTGCTGGAAACTCATTCTTAAGACTTGATTCTGGTTTCAGTTGGCCACTCGACCGGGAGAAACAGAACTAAGAACTGAGAGATCAAACCTGGGTCTTCAGAAATCGCTGAAGGCTTGGAAGGCTTTGTGCAAGCGCTTCTCCGAAGACTGGCTTGTCCTCTGAGTGGGGGTACACCAACTTCAGAGAGAAATCAGTCGAGGAACAAGACTTTCACAACATGTTTATTTCCTCACTACTAAGCACTGTACTACTTTTATTTCTTAGACCAATTCTAAAATGTCCTAAATCTGAGTTTGTGCATTTGTGGTATCACAAGCATACTGAAGCATGCAAAGGTAAGAGCTGTTTCAGGTTTGTTTTCATGCAAAATTCTTTGGGACCTTTTTGTTACAAGTTCATGGACTTTGACTTTTAATACATTTAAAGACATCGGAAGTTTATTTTTAATATATTTTCCAATTGGGTGATCTTTAAATATTGTTTCCTAGTGTTGGAAACTCCAGATCAGTTGTTGATTCAAGTGCTTAAAGCTGGATTGCAAGTGCTGGGAATAAGAGTACTACAGTGTTTTCATGTCTGCCCATTGTTGGCCCCAAGATAAATGAGTGCAAGCTCCCTGGCCCCAGAAAATGGATTACAGCTCACATTGACTTTAGCCCTATAATATGATCAAGGATCAGTTCTGATGCTCTTATTGAATTTCTGTGATGGACAAAGATGATGATTAAAGTCTTCTATGCAAGAAAGTCATTGCACTGCAATATTCCAGAAACTGCCTTTATTGAACCAGTGCATATTGCTTTGGTCAGAAAGGTGTTCTGCTCACTTGTGGTTTTTTCATTGCTTTGGGTTTAGAGTGCTACCACAAAAC
Organism: Anser anser; assembly: GCF_964211835.1. Lineage (NCBI taxonomy): Eukaryota > Metazoa > Chordata > Aves > Anseriformes > Anatidae > Anser > Anser anser. The sequence continues at coordinate 80,410,305 of NC_139722.1, forward strand.
CACCTCTTCCACAGGCACTCAAGAAATACAAGATCTGTATGAGTTCACACTGCCGTGTCCACAAGGAAGCTGTGGTAGACTTTTGCCTACCAGTGCTGGAGGTAGTAGATGAACACCACAGTCAGCATGATGAACAGCACATGACAGTTCCAGCCCCCTGGGAATTCCAGGATTTTGTCTCTCTTGTCCTCTGCCTTTGTTTCTTTCCTAGGGTTCTTCTCTCATTCTTGTTCTGATTCTTTATTGTTGTTTTTTTTTTTTTTTTTTTTTTATGTTTAGAATTTACCTTTCTCTTTCCTTTTTGAGCTGTTTTGCACTTAAATGGTAATACTTGTAACAAATTCTCTACAGTGAGTGCTCAAAAACTCTGGAGTACAGAGTTCAGTACGAAGTTCATCTATGAAGCTTTGTGTGTGTGGACCCAGGCCAATAAACTCTACTTCAACATTTGCACGAATAAGAGTATTCTAAATTTCTGGGTTTGTCTTTCTCCTTCATTTGGCTATGTGATAGATTAAGAGCAGTACAGATGTTACCCTCTATGTGTTGAGTCATTTGGTTAATCTGGCAAATTGTCTGTCCCTTTAGTTGTATTGTCTTCCTTCTGCACTACTTTTCTTGCAATGACACTGCGTTTCACTCTCATATTAACCAAATCAAAGGACAGCAAGTAACATTTTCTCCTCTCAAATGTTCCAGTTGTGTGGAAGGATGCAACCTAAACAAACCTTCTCTCGTGAAAACAACTGATGTCCATGTGATTGAAGCTACCAACAGCTGTTATACTTGTGGATGCTGGCAGTTAGGCTACTACACTGTGCTGGCTGTTGGGCCACAAGATTTCACTGGTTCAGGAGATTATTCTGATCAAAGACTGGGAGCTGGGATGCACAACTACACTGTTTTCTTATTCTGTTGCAATGTTTTTGCTCTGAGACTCATACTTCCTACAAGTTTTCATAATGCTAGAGGTATAAATTGCAGACAAAACTAGTGACTTCAGTGCTTGCATTGGTGTAAGTATGGGCTGCGGGCTTTCACAGTTGGAGTTACTTGATTGAAGTCTTTGTATTTGGTCTAATAGCCTCTGTTGTGCCTCTAACTTACTCTAAAACGAAGGCTCAGTTTCTTTTAGCTCTAAGCAGTTTGTGTGTAAACAGTACAAAAAGGCTAGGAGGAAGGAAAAAGAGGACAAGTAGTAGGATCACCAGGGGAAAAAGCTAAAAGTAGTAGTAATTTAATGTGGCAAAGCGTGGCAACAGAAGAATGTTCTGTACAGAGTTTCATGCTAATTTCACCTGTTCAAAGCCTTGCTTTTGCACCACCTGGAGGCTGCAAGCTTCTTTGAATTGAACCTCTACAAAGCAAGTGATTTTTCACCTACGTCTGTTGAGACAGCCCAGCGATTTGGCACTATTTAGCACCAAAACTCATTCTGCTGGGATTCTTCTTTGCTGCCTGAGCCCCATGTCACAAGAAATGATGATTTACAGAAACACAGCATAATGTTGCCAACAGGACTATGCTAAGCATGTTCTAAATGATGGTCCTCTATTTCTCCTCGTTCTTCCTTGCAGCAATTCTTGTACTACTGTTTAAATATCTAACTATTCTCTGAAGTCTTTGACATAAGGTAAAAACTGTGTTTGGAGCTTCACTGTCCTTCACTGGATGTCACACTGCTTATGTGCCAGAGTTAAGAATTGGGTTTTCCATTTTGTTCACCACAAAGTTTTGATGATATTAATTAAAACTCTATTTTTCCACATTGCCACCATCTAAAAGGCAGAGCTGAAACTACCTGCAGCGAAGAGAAATGCTGTTTTCAGAGAAGTGATTTTTGGACAGAAAGTATCATAGAAGTACCAATGATGTATAGTTTGCTGCCAATTTCCAACACCTTCTGACATGAAGTATCCAGTGTCACACACCTCTGGGAATTCCTGCTTTTGTTTTTCTTCAAACGGGGTAGGAATTTAGGAATTGTGTTAGCCCACCTTAAGCATATACTGAAGAACTTCCTTCTGCAGCTTTAACTAGGTCCTTAATTACCCACATATATATATATGGCCTGTCAGTCTAGAACTAAGCAACCAAACTGAAAGGAAATTATTACTCTGAATATAGTGAACAAGCTGCCCTGGGATACATTTATGACTTTAGTGAGCCCCTCGAGAAGTGTTATATTGCTGCTAGTACTGTTAATTCATTAATAAATGTGGATGATGCTTATAATCGCCTAGAAATGATTTAAACACAGTTTAAACTGCTGATTTCTGGAGTAAAAGGAAACTTTTCTTAAATTTTCAGCCAACACCTTTCACCGATACTATGCTTATATCAGTGTTTATCCATAAATGACTTTGAAATTAGCTTATTCCATTTGTGTTAGATGATCCACAGAGGTAGGGGATGGGAGAAAGATGGCATCCATTACAGAAGCTTCTTTTTAGCTTGACAATCCAGGCAAGAACTGCAAGGTAACTAAAAGCTGAATAACGAATTACCAATGCTTGCAAACCTTCATCTGGTCTCATGAGATGAGCAGACCTGAAAGTTTCATATTGTTCTGTTAAGCATGGAAATTCCCTGGTCTCTTTTCTAAAAGGAACAAGTCTTTCTTGAAGGCCTTGGCTCACTACTGGAGAGAGCAGCCTCCACATGAAAGCTGTGTCACCTGCCCGCAACTCTGCAGAACTTGATCTCATTTCAAATGCCGGTAGCTCAGCATCCCTAGTAAACGTTGTTATGGTGACAGTGGAAATCTAACACTGAGCACTACATCTATCTGCTTACCTACCAGTAACGATCCTGCTGTGTACAACTTCAAAAGGAAGGGAACCTATGAGTTGTTTTTTAAAACCTTCTCAATGATCAAAGAGGAGAGAGATTAGAAAACTGTGCTTCTATTGAAAATTTAATGCTGGAGCTTGATCTCAGGTAGAGGAAGGGAGGGAAGGTACGTCTCTTTATACACCTCAACAGCTAGATTCTTCGCTTATTTAGGGCTTGGTCTTGTTGCTGCAGAAGATGACAAAATGCCCTGGCCCTGTGTGAACAGCCTTCAGTGGGGTTCATGGCTGGTACAGCAGCTTGAAGGAGGAGCTGATCAATGCCATGGGCTGGAGCGTCCACATGTGTGCACACACATACATCTTGGCACCAGCAGAGGGTAAGAATACATGTATACTGGCACTAGACAGTTTCATATCTCAGAACTGCGCAGTTCCATCTCAGGGAAATTTTCCTGTCCTTTCCTTCAGGTCTTACTGCCCTTTGCTTAACATTGGCAGCAGTTCTGTCTGTTTAGATAAATACCCTAAAAAACAAATGTAAATAAATAAAATTGACTGGTGCTTAGGTGTAGAAATGAAGCAGGAGGGGTAACCTTTTTTGGAACTCAGAAACATTGTTGGCATATTTAATTTAGGTGAACAACTTAATTGCACAGGAGGTCTTTTTTTTTTCCCCTAGTAAAAAAAAAAATTAAAAATGGTCATGGCCTTGACCTATCTTCATTCAGTCAGATCTTCCTTCATTCTGGACCTTTACATCAGATACACTTTCTGTAAATCAGTTGAGTTGGTCTCTCATTGATTTCTCTGCTGCACATGCACTTGTCTTGTTGGCTTTGTCACGCAATGTCACAACACAGGTGGCACGAGGTGGTAACCGCTGGGTACACTTGCCATGACCTCAAGGTGAAGAGCATGTGCTCTCCAGTCACCCTGCCTATTCCAGAACAAGGTAACAGAGGGCAGGATGAACTTTTGAAGGAAATGGCATGCTGGTAACTTACTGCCGGCAGATGACAACGCTTCTTGTCTGATACTCAGCAACTCAGATTCCATGGTTTTCAGATCAAATTCTTAAGGATGTTTACAGTTTTTGCTTGTTTTTCTTACAGGGCTTCTTTTCCCAGCTCTGAGTAGTGTCAGGAGGTTCTGTGTTTTTCTTGGTACTTTCTAGTTGCACTGGGGACTGATACAATAATGGCTCCCCTTCATCTGGGTACTGTTTGTTTGCAATTTGACTGCTTCTGCAGATCGTTTAGATGACTCTCTCTTGTATGTGGCCAAACTGAAGCCAGGAAGCAGACAAGAAGCACTCCCCCTCACACTCCCCCCCAGCACTACAGTCACGGGGAAATTTCTTTCCTGCTTCATTTGTATCTTTACAAAATGTCACCATAGGATCTCTTCAAGAGTTACAGTGCTATAAATGCGTTTCTGAAAGGCAGGACAGATGATGTTCTCTGGAGTTCTGAGCTGGGTCACATGAGACAGAGCTGATGGGCACCAATGGGAAGGGATAAGAATCAGGAGTAACTTAATTTTATCAGATGAAATGATAGCTCAAGTCTGGAGGGGCATGGTGTGGAGGGGAAAAGTTGGTTCCTAACCAGAGAATAAGCATTCAGAAAAAAGTTATTACCCAATCTCCAGGATTTCTTTCTTTTCGGTCTTGTTTGACAACTGAAATGTAATAAAATGGAAAAACTAAGGAGGCTGCTAACAATGAGGCAGCTAGTGACTAATACAACAGAAAACATTACATGGAATAATACGAGCAACTGCAGCAACACCTCTAGAAATCTAATATTAAGTCTGTATTTTTTGGCATGATTTTGGCCTGGCACGTGAATCAACTACTGCCAGTAAGCAGTGGAGATTGAAGCCTCCACTGTGGAGAACAGGGCTGGACAGATCGGGATTCACCCCCTGACAGATGAGTGTCTAACTTCTTAAATGCTAGTGGTGGGGGCTCAGCAAAATTCCTAAACAAGGCAGTTTTACCTTCAACTCTCCCTACCAAAACAAAGTTTTGCTCAGTATCTAAATGGCAAGGTCTTTTTGCTGAGATGTAAGCCCCTCATTTCTTCTCCTATCCCAAGCAAACAAAGATTAACAAGTGTGAATCTTTCTTTTCTCCCAGTCTTAAAATCACAGCATAGGGAGACTGTACAAAGATGGCATCTTCTTGCCACATCTACTTGTTTACAATCTGATCTGCGAACTTAAGAGATATAACCCTGTGCAGTCCTATTGCCCCAGTGCAAATAGAATAGGCAAAGAATTGAAAACCATTCCCTTTTTTCCTCTTTTCTTAAAGTGTTAAATATCACCTAAATAGTGAACCTTTATTCATGCTGCTGATGCACAAGCCTGAAAAATAGCTTTCATCCCTAGGCTACCTCACATGGTGTGAGCGGAGAGGGTGTGTGGGTGGGTATTTTTATTTTTACAAATCTTTACGTATGATCTGGTGGTGATAGATGCAAGTTCACTTAATGTCATGAAGATTTTCTAATTGGAGTATAGAAGCACTTTGGAAGAACTGGGAGGCAGACAGGAGTTTTGCATATTTTCTGCTGCTGATGTTCCCATTTTCTGTTTTACAAGGTCTAGTCACTACTTGTACAACGGTCTGATAAAGTCACCATGTAGGTTTATTAAATGGCAAAATTTCTAAATAAACAGAAATATAGCTCATCAATTTAATTTAAAGATCCTCTTTGAGTCAATGGGAACTTTTCATCGATTATACGGTAGGGTTTTTTTGTTTTTGTTTTTTTTAATCTGTCCTACTAACACAAAATAGCTTGATACTGAAATAATGTATGCACATGCTACAAAAATTACTGGTCACAGAAGATGACTGCTTGATCTGTAGTGGCAGATATACCAGAGCCTAGAATTGATCTGCTAGTCCATGGATTATTACAATATCATAAAAATTGCTGCAAACTTGCATGTTTACTGTGTATCTTTGTGATTAGATCTTAGTATTTCTCTTGAGGTTGATTAATTTTACTGTTAAGATTGGATTAAAAAATAAGTGGCTGTTACAGTAGCTTTATTTGTATGCAATATCATATCTGATAAAGCAGGGAACTTCTATAACTACAGGAGGACAGGGAAAAGTGATCTCTTGCTCTGATCTAGGACAAAGAAGTGCTTTATGGTTGAATGTGGCACAAAGAGAACTTGAGGCGTAGGGAATGATATGCCCATCTCAGTCACGAGATGCCTGGCATGAGTGGGCTTTTGTCTCATAAATGGTATCAGAGTAATTGACAATAGAGCATGTGGGAGGAGAAGGCACAAAAAAGGCCCTATTACTTGTGACAACAAAAGGAATAAATAAAATTTTAGTCTATAATTGGTGCCAAAAGTCAGGCTAAAATTTGTTATGATGAGGATTTATTTTGTTTTAGTAGAGAAACACTGTATTAAGTTTACAAGACATTAATTTTAGTTGTGGCTGAGAGCTAAAACATGATTGGTATAAACCCATGTGAGTACTGGAGGATGACAAAATGCTATTTGCAGCCCAGTGTTCAGGCAGTAATACTGACTGTGCTTTATAGGGGCTACTTTAATTCCCTTTCACTATTTACAAAGAATACACGGAAGATAATACAAAAATCCCATGTGAGATACAGGGAGCTCAAATCACCTCTTCAATGCATAGTAAAGCATAAAATATTGCCTTTTCCAATGTTTTAATGTGTGAAATCACAACTGATTCATCTTTATGTTTTATAGCAGGAGGAAAAAATAAAACCCACATTATTCAAATTTTTCTTTCTTCAGATTATTTGATACAATTAATATAGATATTTCTAGCAGACAAAAATCCTGTTAGGGAAGCTTGCAACCTCCTTGCTTTTTCTATTTCCTGTAGATTTATCTTTATATCCAAGTATTTGATTAAAAACAAACAAAAATAAAATAACAATAATAAAAAAGCACAGCATCCCGAGCCATGGTTTTCTTCTCCAGTCTTTCTGATAGGTCCTTGATCTCCGACAGTGCTGTTGTTTCCTCAAGTGCCATGGATTCCTATAGCATAGGGAATCTTTTTTTGCAATTTTGTCTGTGGATTACTTTTCCAAGGACAATATTTGTATTTCAAATTAGTCAAGGCACGTGTCTCTTTTCTATTGAAGATATCCAAATACAATGTGATCTCCTCTGTAATGTCACTACTGTTTTTAATTTTTGTTTATTATGTTGCTGATGGGGCTTAATTTGTCTTTGGGGGAATTCCTCAGGATTTCCTTTTTGTGCTTGAATAGGAATTTTGCATGGGTCAACAAAGGAAAGCTTATACATAAGGAAAACCTTTAGCTCAAAACCAACCAATGTAGCCTAGAAAAAGGAATGTAAAAATCTTATTTAGAAGAAACATTACCAGGAAAGAAACACAAAAATCCACAGATTTTTGAGAAGCTCTATGTGCTCTTGTGTTAAGCAAAATTAGAAGTTGATACCTGCAATAAAAACTTTTCTTGCAGTCATGTTTCTTTTGGAAATACGATGAAGTGACTGATTACTAAAATCATGCCACTCTTCAAAATGTGGCTAATGTGTATTCAGAAGTTGTACATTGGAGACAACTCCATCAAGCCAGCAGAGTTTCACCAGCATGAAATAAATCAGATCAATTCAAGTTGGGGGATAACATTGCTTTCAATTTTACTGACTTGAAACTTGGTTAGGGACTTCTTTTGAGAAATGGTCTACATGCAAAAGACTATTTCCATGTAGAAAACCAGTTGTAAAGCATATTTTCATTATCTGGGATGTCTGCCACAGAGTAAATAAATAACAGAATGAGTAAATCTAAACAGTGTTTCCAAAACAGGTTGAAATCAAGTTTGAGATGGGTTTTATAGGCCCTTCTGTATGACAATTACAAGGCAATTTACTAGATAACAACTTTCGGTAGTTATGTTTACCATAGATGCATGATTTTAAACAGCAGTGATGACATTCATCTTGATCTTTGTGATATTTTTGGTAGGCATGATTATGCACAACTGGTGCGTTTCATTTGGTTTCTCCATGTCTTTCTGATTTGTGCATGTTTATATGAAATGTGAGGCACTGGTGAAAGTGATGTGGTGGGTCTCCATCAGTTACTGTACGTGACAATTTGCCTTTAGACCAGATGAGTTGACTTTAGACTAGGTAATACTACTATACCTTGAGCTACTAAAAAACGCTAGAGGAATGCAAACACATGTTGCTTTCTCCAGCTTAAGCTTTTGTATCTAGCTTACCAATCAGAATGCACAGCAAAATCAAGCTTGATGCATTGAATAATGCAAGGAAAAGACGTGTTATTTAACATTGTTCTGTGCAGTAAGCAGCTCTAGGAGAAGGGGAAATTCTTCTGGACAGTTCAGGCTTACAGCTTTTGCAAGGTCATCTTCTCCTGACTCAACCTTTAAGAGTGATTTAAAAGCTTTTTGACTTTCCTCAGCAAATACCTTTTGGCAGGATTAAACTGCACTGCTGCCAATCTAGCTCAATACCAAGCATATTAATTAGGTGTCTTGGCCTTTTTATTAATTCTACAAGCAGGGTAGTCCATTCAGCAGTGACTGAGAAAGTTTAATCAAATAATCTCATTGTTCCAAATTTATCACCACAATAAAAGAATCTACTAAGCAAAGGATGAAAGAATCCATTTTCTATTGCTAAATAGTTTTATATGAAGAAGCAGTATTGCTTGAGACTCAAAGCAGTGCTAACATCTGCCCCTACGTGGGTATGCAGTAAATAGAGATGACCCTGTATACAAATGAATGGTAAGAAGGACCTGCATAGTACCTCTGTGAATTGTCTGCCTGTAGTTCTTGCTGTTCTTCCCCTCACTACAAACTTGTAATGTTAACAGATTATTTTTTTTACAAAGTCTTTTAATTGCAAAAAGCAGCTGGAAAAAAAAAAAAGTGCAGTGGGACACTGTCCTTAGCTATGATATGGTGAAATATATCCACTGTAGGTGATAAAAGGGTAAGAGAAAACACCTTTTTGTATATTGCAGGGAGATGTGGTTGAACTGGGGTCTGGGTTGGTGTAGCAGAATGTGTAGTATCTTCCAAAATTATTTCCTGAAAAACTGGAAAAAAATGCGTGGTTAACTTACGAACTAGATTCAAAATGTGTATATGGAAGTGGCTACACCTCACAGTACAGAACAATGTGGCAAACATGTAATGCTCCTTGACCTTCTGTGCTAGATCAAAAGTTCAGCTGTGGGATTTTTAATGTTTCAGACACATGAGCAGCTTCAAACAGCTGCCATTAATTTTATACAATAGAAATTGCCTGTCAAATCAGTCTCCAGGTGTTCTATTCCCTTCAGAAATTACCTTGCCAAGAAAGCTGCGCGGTCCAAGGCTAGCAACACATTTTCTGCATCAAAAAATGACAACTTTAAAAACCACCTTCAAAACTAGAAAAACAAAAGCTTATCTGAAGGGTGAGAATTATCAGATTTTTCTTGGGGCTAGCACATTTTCCAAATAAGCAACTTTAAACGCAGTATGAATGTTGTGTTCTGATTCACTAAAGCCTTCCCTGAGCACAAATCTATCAAAAGTTTTCTTTCTTGTTCTGTCTGGAGCCTTTCATTCTCTCCCCTAAATCTTCATGGCTGCTTTTCTATTATTTCTTTTGGTGGTCTTCCTCGGCTTGTCAGGGTAGATAGCTGTTGCCGTGATTTCCCCCTTCTCCTTATTCCCATATTGTTTGACTTTCCTTTCAGAAAAACTCATACTACAGTCAGTGAAGTGAAAAGGACAAAATAGGAATGATAGACAAATGCAGAAAACTTGCAAGACCAGTAACTAGTCTTTCCTTAATCCTTGTTTTGTAGTCCTTTATTTCTGGTATAAATTTCTTGAAATGGCACAACATGATGGCAGATACCAAGTATATGTAGAGCACAGATTGACTTTGGGATTTATGCCTCTGGCATTTCTCAAAATACGGGACACTGAAGAGATCTGCTGTTCTGTATTTTCTGTCTTTGACACCTCCTACAGTCCTTTTGGGGTCTGTTGCTGGAAGAAGGAAAATGAGGAAGGAGACTTTAAAAACAAAGACTATCTTTCTGCTTTTCGATTCTCAGTTTTCCACTTGAATTGAGAAGAGACACAAGGGCAATGCTCATACACTGCAAAGAAATGATGAGATGCCCTAAAAAAAAGTTTTTTCTTTCCCTGCACTTCTCAACTAACAATGGATAGCAAAACAATCAATAGACCTATTTTCAATTCCAAATGTAAGAGGCTTCTATTTTCCACTGGCAAAGAAGAAGCTGAACAGTTTATATTCAGCAGCATTGAAGTAGCAGATTAAAATCAGCTTTATATAAAGCAACATACCTCCCTGGAACTGAGACACTGACTCTGTGCATCCCTTCCTGACTGCAACAGGCAGCTACATCATAATTTTCAGAGCTTTCTAGTTGCTTTTGGCAAGGAGTCATGCCTGAAATCCTGATGCTTGTTTGGTTTTGCCTGTGCGTTGCAGGTGTCTGAGAACAATGTGGGAGCTTACATGAAAAATGTGCTGCAACTTGTCTTAAATTTATCTGTGTTTGCTCCAGCACACTCTCCCTCTACTTGAGAAAGCAAGTGTGAGTCTGTTGAAGGTAGTTGAGCTGATTTTGCTTATTATTCAGTTTTGCATTTGGCCAGCATCTGTCTACTCTATCAGTCTTTCTTGGTTCTCTGGGTTTATTTATACCATTTAAAGGCAGTAGTAGATATTTTAAAATGTGAATGCAAGCAAGGTTACCCATGATAGACTAGAAAGTCTTTAGCTACATATTTTTTGTTGCTGACTCAAAAATTTGCAGGTGAAATAGATTATGTTCGAAGTTGCACTCTTATCCAGTCAGAATAGCATACTAATATTAAATCGGTCCCACTGATTTAGCTGGAGCCACTTTGGCTATAGCGTAGCATTATATTCATGTGGATGTCAAATCTGACTCCAGCTAGAGAAAATTAATAGTTTTGCCATATAAGTATTTCCCTGTGTTATATGGGGCTTCTATCATGTACATTGTATTTCTGTCTAAAACCCAAAAATCCCTGGGGCAGGACCATCTGATTAATGGCTCAGGTACGCATCTTCAGTAATAAGGATACAAATACTGAGGAGCAGGAACATACATCAACTGCAGAGAGACTCAGTCAGAAGAATACTTGCTTAAGGAGGAAGCTGGGTCCTCTTCTAAAGACCTTGAGTTCCTAGAAGAGAAGATAGTAGTTTCTGCAGTTTTGACTGTTGTCTTGCCCACTGAAATCTCTCTTCTATGTTATCCTACTCCTGTCGCTGTATCCTCTAAATGTGAAACTCATCTTGGGAGGTGGGTAGAAATCATTAGCCCTTCACATGAAATGAATAATATTTTGGTAAGTGTAAATTTCCATCTTGGATAAACTTATGCCAAACTGGTACAGATAGGAGATGAAAATAAATACCTTTTAAATGGTATTTTCCTCTGACATGGCATCATAATGTCTATATAGTGCTGATATATCTTAATGGTTGTATTTAAGAGCTGACTATCAGTCAAGCATATCATTTCTTGTCTAGGGAAAGAAAATGTGCATCTAACAGGCCAGAATAAAGTCACTACACTCTCTAACAAATACTGTTCCCTCCTACAGAGCTCTGCTGTTATTTCAAGTACAATATTTCCCAACTCTTCTGTGCTTGAAAGATTGTAGGTATTTTATTAAAGTTAATGCACTAGTAAAAGGTTCAGAAAAGCCATTCACAGTGGTTCCAGTTTGGCGGTGCATACAGTACTGGGTGGCTCCTACCTAACCTGAGACAAATCCTGCTCCGTTTTGCCCACTATTCCTTAATAGTGTGTAGGTATATTCCTTAGACAGGTATACAAAACATTTAGCAAATGTTTTCTCCGTAACTTGTTCCTTACTCTTGGGGAGCATTGCTAGTTTATACACTACTTTTTCTCTCCTCATACAAAAAATCTCAAGTCAGCTCCATGAATCCACAAATTCAAAATCATGTGGGACTGAATATTTATCTTTTAGCATCCAATGCCATATTGTCAGTTTCAATTTCAAGTACAATGTTTAAGCATAATTAAAATAGTGAACATGAGAATTTTTACTTGCATGTCCACAGCAGCTCTACGTTTAAGAAGAAACATTTATAGCAAGGTTTGACAAGATCCTAAGAGATAACTGTGTTGATGTTGCCTCTTACTGTAATTTTCAAATGTTTCACTAAACAATTCAATTTTCAAAACTTTACCATTTTCCATGCATTTTCTACTCTCTCACAAGATGCATACTCACTTCAAGTTTGTCAGCACTGCCACCCAAGCTGTCCAAAGTCACTTACTTGCATGACAGGAGAAAGTATTAACGGTCATCCATCATTCCTTTTACACCTTGAAATGACAGTAGCTGGGAAAGAAAAAAAAACAGCAGAAAAACAATCTTTTTTGGGGCATGTGTAAGGAATGAGATGGTTCTGGAATATAAAGTGGAGAAGTGTGCAGTAGAGCCTCTGAATTCCATGGCACCTTTCTGGGAATACAGAAAATGGACAGTGACATACTTTACTGGAAGTCCAGCAGTGCTAACCAAGCCTTTGCTACTCTGCACCAGCCTACCTGCCCAGCACATGATGAGGGGTGGGTAAATGCTCAGCAGATATCACTGCTTGGCTGGCCTTGGTTGACTGAGCCTCTGTTTGCTCCAGCTCTGAAAGAACTTTACGCTGTTTTCCCATGCCAATGTGAATTAGCCCTATACTGAGCACAGCTAGCCCAGACTTGCATTTCTGGACGTTATTTTTAGTACAGTTTGAGAGTCTTGTATGAATAATAATGGAGAGATTTGACACCAGATACATGCAGTAGCACAGGTAATTCTCAGATGACATCCTATTCTTGTCTTTCACTTAAAGCTGGGAAGAGTATAGACTCTGCATATGGAGTGATACTGGACTTAGGCCTGACTGAAATGTCTAATGCTATTCTTGCTTGTTATCACTACTGCTGCTCTGAACATCTGAGGAGATTTAAGTCATCAGTACCTGTGGGTTTTGTGAATGTTGTTTCCATCCCCTCAGCTTAGCCCAAGTCACCTTCCTGCATTGGTGTGCACGCCTGGCAGGGCGCTCTATCATGCTGCCAAACGCCTGTGTGGTTGCTCAGTGCTTGTGCTGTTGGAGCACTGCTGATCCCTTGACTGGGTTTCAGAAGTACTTGCCCAGCTACAAATGTTTTCACTTTCACAGACAAAATAATTGTTGCGTAAGTAATAACACAAATTCAGTGTGTGATTTGATACGGGTGTTTGATATTAGTTTGTCTCCTGCCAGCTGTGGCTGCTTTACTTTCTGTTTTTGAAAGTGACACAGCAATTGTTGAACGTTACCTTTAGTCATCAGGAGGGCCTGCATTAACCGGCACTGGTTTGTGTCCATGTTCGTGGTTTGCTATCTCTGGTAAAGCGAACGCGTGCACTGAACGATCTCTTCTGCTGGGACTTCTCAGTTTCCTCTCCTATAAGACACACATACCCACAAAGTTATTTAAATAACTCCAACTGTATCTATAGACGACCAAACATCTATTATTTTTATTTTTTTAAAAACGGACTGAACATACGTGTCCGTACCGGGTGCACACCCCAACCTTCACCCAGCCTCACCTGCGTGTTTACCACGCACTTCCCTTGTCCGGCCCGCTGCCTGAGGCGTGCGGAAACCCCCACAGAAGGATTCTGAGGGGATTCTGCAGAAGCCCCCGCAGAAGGGTTCCTGAGGGCGGCGTGGGGCGGGCCGGGGCTGCGGGCGGTGCCCCGCGTGGGGCCGGGCCGGGGCTGCGGGCGGCCGGCAGGGGTCGCGCGGCGCGGCCGTTGGCCGGGCGGCTGTGGGTGGCGGGGCCGCGGGGCTCCCCCTGCCGGCGGCCGCTGGCGGCGCGCTGGGGCGGGGGGCGCGGAGCGCGGAGCTCGCCCTGCCCGGCCCCCGCCCGCCGGCGCTCGGCAGGCGGCGGCAGCAGCAGCGGCGGCCCGCCCCTCGCCTCTCCCTGCGGGGCGAGCGCCAGCCCGGGGACCCTCCGCGGCCGCCGCCTCGCCGCCCGCTCCTTCTCGTCTCCCCTCCTTCCTTCCTCCCTTCCTTCCCTCCCTCCCGCCTCGCACCCGGCCGGTGGGCGCCGCCGGCTCGCCCCGCCGAGAAGTCTGGGCGCCCCCCAGCCCTCGCTGCTGCTGCTCCCCATGGGGATCCGCGAGTTCCCCAACGGCTCGGCGCGGGGCAAAGCCGCCACGCTGTGAGTACCGGGCGGGGACGGGGACGGGGACGGGGACGGGGACGGGGTCGGGGACGGGGACACCCACCGCACCCGGGCGGAGGGGAAAGTTGTCGGGCGGGAGGTGGCGGGGGGCGGCCGCCCCCTGACGCCCCTCTCCCGGCCCCCAGCGGCATGCGGCGCTCCCCCGACGTGAGCCCCCGGCGGCTGTCCGACATCAGCCCGCAGCTGCGGCAGCTCAAGTACCTGGTGGTGGACGAGGCCATCAAGGAGGACCTCAAGTGGTCCCGCTCCGTGGAGGACCTCACCAGCGCCTCCGTGGGGCTCACCTCCATCGAGGAGAGGATCCTGCGCATCACCGGCTACTACGGCTACCAGCCCTGGGCCGCCAGCTACAAACGTGAGTCCCCGGGGGTGGTGGTGGTGTTGGGGGGGCTGGCTTGCCGCTAGCCACGGGGTAAATTTGGGATCCTGCAACCGGGAGAGCCCGTTTAGGTGCCTTAGTACTGCCGACGCGCTCGGTGATGTGTTGATCGCCGGATTTGTGACAGCTCTGAAAAAGCCCCGCTGCATTCACGCACGCCCTGCTCTCATAAGGGACGCCTTCTCGGTACGTCTTTCTGTTGTGTTAGAGGTCTGTCAGATCTTCGCAGTGCTTAATCTCGTTTTTATGCCTTTCCTGGGTCAAATGGAGCTGTCTCTTCCATATTCCTGCACTTGAGAAAGAAACTTCCTGCGATACCGCCACGAAGAGAAGCCTAGCCGTGTCCCTCCGTAGACGTGATTTATGAAGGAAATGAGACCTTGAGGGGTTGTAATATATCAGCTAGTATTCTTGCACTAACACTCCCAGTTTCTTGCCCATCTTTCATCTCCACGGTGGTAATTGCATGACTTAACAAGTTCTAAAAATAAGTTACCCATTAACTCAAGTCATAAAAATATTTTGGTTGTTCAAATGCTGTTCATATCATCACAGGTTTTTTTTTGTTGCTGTTGTTAAAATGATCATGCTGTAACAAAAGTCAGTTTTGCTGGGAACACTGGCTCTGACAAAGTGACTGTTTTCGTGGTGCGCTTTCCTAAGTATTAAGTGTAAACATTCTGAAATGTTTACTCACGGATTATCCCTTTGCTCATGTGCTTAATAATGAAAGAGGAAGATGCAAGAAAGCGTGGTATGTGGTACTTGTTCAGTTTTTGTGAGCCACTTCTGATTGCCTGATGATAGGGCTTTACTGATAAATATTCAAAGACTTCTTCTGAGAGAGCTTTTTTATTATTATTTATTTATTTTTATTTTGACAGAAATGTCTGATATTTGCTACTTTACTCACGAGGGAGTACGGGATTTCTCTAAGAGCAAATCCATTGCCTGGATTGGGATCATTCCTGAGAGTAAAGCTTATTCAGGTCAGTTTTCAGCATCAGATTGTGTGCTGATGCCAGGCTGAGTTGGGTATTAGTGCTTGCATCTGACACAGTGACTAATAGTCCAGCTGAAGTCGCGCTGAGCTGCTGTGGCAGATCCTTCTGAAATAATAATGGTCATGCTAACTCCTCAATTATAACTTGTTTGTTGAAATTCATAACTGTGTCTGAAAAAGTTAATTGCAAGCCTCAGCTTGCTAGCCTAGTTATATCTTCTCTGGTAGCTCATTCTGAATAACAAAATTACATACTTGAGTTGTAATGGTGGAATATAAATACAAAAGTTGTCTGAGTTTCTTACTTTTGTGCCTAAAAATAATAGGTCGTATGAAATCGTTGCCAATTGAAAATCTGGGTTGCTAGAAGTGTGGGAAAAAAAAAAAAAAGCACCACAAAAGAAAAGACCCATCTCTCTGGCTGGTACTGTGTGGCATGGCTGAAGAAGAGCTGTGTTGATGAACATCAGCTGAATAGCTGACCAAATGGATGTAAATGGGGTAAATCGTCTGAAGTGGGAAGCTAACTTTGTAAAGGCTACTTTGAAACAGGACTCTTTAAATAGTCCTTCAACTTGAGCTTGTGCAGTTAGTTTGGGGATATGGATTTTCCTTGTGACTTTTCATTTATGGGGTTTAATTGGCCCAAGAACTGTGAACAAACAATTTTTATTAAGTTCAGATTGCTCCCTTGTGGTTTTTGTCATTTTATTATGTGTGCTTGTAGACATTTGTGCTGTTGGCACTATGTAAATAATGAGTATAATTAATGGAGTGCATTAATAATGGATCTGCTTTCTGGAAAGTAAGTCAGTAACATGGTTTGATCTCATCACATTTTTTCTATATATCTTTGTGACATTATTTTATTATAACTAAACCACCTGAAGGGCCAGATCTCCTTTTTTTTCCACACAACAGTGTTCCTCATATGCATTATTTAGACTGTTTATAGGTATTTAAAATTGAGACATTCAAGAAGCCTTTGCTGGTTGTTAACAAAATCCTGTGAATTACTGACCAAATCCTATATTTAATATACTTATAAATAAGATGGAAAGAGGGGAGGAAGAAGGAAAGATCTGCCAAAATCACAAAATGTTATGGACTGGACAGAAAAAGAAAGGACTCTGCATTGCTCTAGGGAGACCTGCTCGAGGCAGGTGAATAGCCCAGATGTTAACAAATGACATTCCCTGTCACAAATAGAAGTCTTGTGTTCCCTGAAAATGCTAAAATTACCAGTCCAGCCTGCAAAGTTTCACATCACTGCATCAGCTTGTGAGAGGGAATAGGATGGGACTGTACACAGCTCAGTGAAGACCTCTGCTGTTTGACTGCACCTTCAAACCAGATTTTAGGAACTGGAATAATGCAATGTGTTTTTGTGTTATTATGATGCTTTCAGAGGATTTAGTGGTATAGCCTAGTGAAATATTGTGCAATATTGGTTATTTCCTCTCGAAAATGATCAAAGAAGTCTTTAAGATGAGTAAGGAAAAGAATACAGACAGTCTATTAAGAGTCTTAAGAGTTTTGTCTGCTTATCTTAAAGAGGTAAGAACAAAAGTTTGAAAGGTATTAGTGTATGCTGCCCTGGCAGAAAGAGAGTTTTTTTTCTTACTGTGGTGTTAGAAAAAAAACAGATGGACAGTCAATGAAGATGAAAAGCTGTCAATTAAAAACTGATAGGAAAAATAATTTTTGAAGAAACATTTGTTTTTGAGACCAAGAGTTCAAAGGATTGTAGATCTTGTCGCTGCTCTAAATTAGAATTACAGTAACTTGGGAAAAATATTGGAGAGACTATTAAACTTCATTATTCAGAGTACAAATTAGTGTGGGAGGCAGACCATCTCTTCCTGAGGCGTTCTTGCACTTTCCTCCATTGCCTCTGCCCACCAAAGGCAATATCCAGAAAGAGGATAGGAGTGTGCCCTGATCCAATCTGGCAGTACTTATTTTTCTGAAATTCTTGCTACTGAGTTTCAGGCTATTTGTGGAAATAACTGCTCTTGAGTCTAAATCAAACATTCATATTTGTCCCATGGGGGGACAGTTTTGCAGCATCTGATTTGATTTCTGGAATGCAAAGGTGGGGGGAAGAAACAAGCAAGATTCAGTAGAATCATACTCTAATACAGCTGTGTCAGTGGTAGAGCTCAGTATTTGTGAAATCTTTGATATCAACAGGCAGTATGTTAATTGACTTTTAAAAAATTTTAATTAACACGTAGGGATCAAAGAATTTAGTTTAAAAAAAAATGTACATCCCAGTGACGGCCTTTTTGTTGTTTGGAGATCAAACTGTTGTTAGAGCTGTATTATCAGTGCTCTTCTGTTTCATGAAGGTTAAGTAAATTACCATGGTTTCTGCCTCTAAAAGCCTGTGACTTAAGTTCAAGAGGAAAGACAAGTTTGGAAGTGAGCAGACATATTTCTATTTAGCACCAGTGTAACTGGGATTTAGGTTTCAAACGTTTTTAGAAGTATAGACCCAAGAACTTTTCTGTACTTGTGAAAGACAGCTGTGACTAAACTGCTGAACTGTCATGCTGATCCGTAAGGAAGACTGTTCATTTTAATTACTGTAGCAATTGGCAGAGTGCTTATTTCCACCTGAAGAGTGCACAGCAAGTACCTTTGTCAGATGTTCATTGCTTTCTACATGGGCTTGGTCTATTCTGTAGTGATTCAATATCACAGTCTGTCACCATGTGATTAATATTCTAAATACATGCATCTGGGCTTCAGCGAGCTATCCCTCTTTTGCAGTCTTTCTTTTCCTACTGATCATCTGTACACCTCTGTTCCTTGTATAAGATCAGGGTCTGTCTTCTAAAAGAAGGACTTTCAAGTATCCTTAGAATGTGTTCTTAAGTACAGGTTCATTATGGACAAATCAGGATTATATGTTACCCTCTCTCCTTTTAGGTGCCCATAAGACCACCTAGCATCACACTCTTAATTCAGTTACCTTCTTTGTGTGGCTACAGGTATTACTATACTTGAAGAAATAATGTTAGGAGAATATTATGTGTATTTAACTCAGTGCTGTTTAGTAGGAATGGACCGCAGTTCCATGGCTTGTGAACGTTTCTATGACTCTGATCTTGCACGTAATTCCAGGTTGTTCTGGTGACTTCTTTTAAGTGGTGTGTTGTCGTTCAGGTGGAAGGGAAAGATTTGCATCCAGCAGCTCTGAAGACCTCCGTCTCTTCTTCTGCCTGCTAGCTTCAACAGTAGTTCCCTATTTTTAACATTTCTCCATCGTTATTTCAACAACAACACAACAAGCCATATGGTTTTTATGCCCAGAATATTGATGTACACTAGTCATACAGCGACGTACTATTCATACAGCATATAACTCAGTAGGTCTTGACCTGGGCATGGAATTTAAGTGCTATCACCAATGTAAATAACTTAATAGAAAACACTGGCTTACAAATCTTCTAAATGTTTCTCAGAAAGCATGAGTGTCTGAGAACAAAAGTGTCACAGTTACCGAACTTTGATACTACTTTGAACTTTGAGGGTGGTGAGGCCCAGGTTGCCCAGAGACGTTGTGGGTGCCCCATCCCTGGAGGTGTTCAAGACCAGGTTGGATGAGGCCCTGGGCAACCTGATCTAGTGGGTGGCATCCCTGCTCATGGCAGGGGGGCTGGAACTGGATGATCTTTGAGGTTCCTTCCAACCCAAGCCATTCTATAATTCTATGATCCTTTTAATGTAGTAGTTTAATGTTGGTTTTAGCTAATTAAAAGTATAATCGTTTTACCCATATAAATAGTGGAATAGAAGTTATATTAATATGTGAGAATTGTGCAAATACTGTTTTTAGTCTTGACATCTGAGTGAGAACTTAACTTGTTTTTGAGGTGACATACAGGAATCTCCAGAAGTTCCAAGACAGAAGTAGAGGAGCATTGTTTTCTCTGGGAAAACCAATTTTCAGGCCAGCTGTAAGTGATTCATTTAAAACTGTTACTCACTTTCCAATACATAAATATTGAAGGTCATGCTCTTATAACTAATGCAGTACTTTAATGATATCCTTCATGTTGCTGTTCGTGAGCTCAAGTGATTATGTGAGAATCTTGCTTTTCAGGTGAAAACACGGACTAACCTCTACATGTTTGGTTCTGGAAGAAAAGCTTGGATAGTTGCCCCAGGGTCACTGTATAGGTCAAAACCCCCCAGAAGCTCAGAAGAAAAGTAAAAATATGTGCTTTACCTCATTGTTTTAAGTCAGATTTATGGTGTTTGGTGGCTTAATTCCTTTTTTTTTTTTCCTAATGCTCTTTGACAGTACTAACATAGCTAATTGTTATGCTAGCAGGAAAAGCTAAGCAAAGCCTGGTCACTCCTGCAGGTGAAAAAAAGCGATGGTAATCAATGGCATTGTAGCTTTAAAAGTGTTGTGGTGTTGTTAATTCAACTGTCACTGTAGTTGTCTGCTGGAAGCTAAACCTACGTGTGGTTATACACAAACCAAGGATATTAGTGGTTCATATCCAAATGACATCTCACCCAAAAACTCCTGAAGCCATTTCGTCATATGTGTGGTACTCTTTGTAACTGAGAATAACTGTCCCCAGACACAGCCTCTCAAAATACTTCAGAGACCTAGTCATAAGTCTGCAGTGGATGTCCCAGAATATTACAGGAGACATTTTTCTTTATTGGGAAGAGATCTCTTTGACCCCAGTGGGCTTTAACTCTTTGGGTGGCCTTGCAGTTGAGAATGAAAGAGGAATAGCACAATCTGGTCATGTGAGACAGAGCAAAGGAGTACAGGGGATGAATGCTGAGCAGCTGCAAAGATACCACGTGAATAGTTAGGGGGAGATCAGACAGCCTTTCAGAAGGTTCTTTTTCAAGATAATTCCAAAGGAGGTAAGACATGAGAGCTCCCTGGCCTTTTTTTTTTTCAGGTAGTAAGTAAAATATTTTGGGGCCAATACTGAGCAGAAAACTGCTTCCTGTTATAATTTGGGTTTCATTAATCACAGATTCCTAGTTTTAAGTTGCTTGCTGGCAAGCCAAGCAAATTGTAATTTAAACTGATTTACTAAACATTTTGAATTGCTTAGTAAATATTTGGTAAATTGTAAATATTAGTGAACATGTTTACTAAACAATTTTAATTGTGTAGTGTTAAGTTACTACCACTTTTAGGTAGACAGCTGTGTAAACATTTTTTGGTTTGTACCTTTGTATTGAGTTTTCACAGTGAAGAAACGAAGAATTGCAACCTACAAAATGGATACTTTTTTGTTTGTTCATTATTTGAACAAATTAATTGGTTGCTTTCAACTTTGTTTTCCCATGCAGCTCTAATTACATGTCATATGCAGTATGCCACTTATGCAAAACAGTTCGTAGAACAGCAATTAGGGGGCTGTTGGCTTCCAGCATTCATTATATACCCCTTAACTAAATGTTATCACTGAATGTTGTTTCTCCAGTGGAACATACCACTGAAGTTTCTACTATGCAAACCTACTGGAAATGCTAGTTGTATGTGTTTGTAAAGTTGGGGCCCATGTTAGCAGGTTTGAAGAAGTGTTAACCGGCATTTCAAACTCCTTTTACTAGTGAACTGTGTGTGTATATATACGTATGTATATATATTTTTTAGTAGAAATGTGTTTGTGTTCAGTAATCAATGTGTTGAATCCATAATAATGGATTGTTACTAAAACCACAAACTACTCTGTATTGATATAGAATAATAAGGGAGAAAACTAATTTGCTTGAACTGTGTTTGGCAACTATTAAGAATTAGGAGGAAATGTTTATTTTTGAAACAATTTTGCATCAGGTTTATGAAGTTGTATCTGTCTTTATTGAGGGGTTCTTCCTTCATCACGGGAAATTTCTGTAATAGATTTTGGAGAGTACTGTGTGATATGTATTTGCAACTTTAATTGATAATTTGTTTAATAAAAGCAATTAATCGCATAAGATAACTTCATTGCAGTCTGGCTGCAAAGTCTGTGCTGACCTACTGTAATAACGGATATTGTTGTGTAATTACTGAAGCAAAAAGCCACAAAAGGACAAAGACTCTTGGTCCGAGGTGTTTGTCCCTCTTGAAATTGCTTAGTGCATTGCCAGCAAAGGTCATTAGCCTCACTAGTCATTTCACCTGGCTCATGTCAGGGCTGTCTTGAGGGGGTTGTTGTGCCCTAATCTGTCTTTAATGTAGTGAGGTGTTTGTGTTTGATGTTCCTGGTGTAAATCAGAAGCTACTGATAACTGCTGACATTTAGTTGATGTCAAGTAGGCCTTGAGATGAAAAGAGTGATGGAAAAGTTACATAAAGGCAACTTTACCCCTTTGGCAATGGGCTCTCTCCTGGAGCATCTGAGGGTGTAGTTCTGACCTTCTCTTTGTTTTGGAAGCAGAAGCCATAGACTTTCCACTATGGCCAGTGAATAATGACTACTCTGAGAACAGAAATATGAGCCCTTTCCTTTGGAGAAAGGAACCATGACCTGACAATTTCTACGTAGGGAATGGCTAGCCTTCATGTGATATATCTTGTTATAGAACCTGGTTCCCTGAGCATTTTTGATTCTCTGATTATCTTCAGAGGGCACGTGCTATTTTGTTCCTCAAAAAAAGATGCTATGATTGCACCTGAGACCATGGAGAACTATGTTTCATGAATGGCTCAATGAAACATGCCATGGATTGGAGGGATGCAGGGATGGCATTCCCTGGTTTCATTTTCTTTAAGCTTTGGCATGCTGAATTTGGTTAGCTCCCCTTACCAAAAAAAAATGTTCATTTAAGTGGTTTCAGATACTTTGATATTTTGATGTGGCTTTGCCAGATCCATGCAGCTGTGTGAATGGACTGTGGGTTTGTGCATAGGTGGAAAGTGAACCTGTCCCTTCAGAGATCTTATGCTTGTATGATGATGATACTGTCTTCATAGTCATATCCTGGAACTCTGGGGTTGGCTCTCCTTTTTAAAACAGTAACTTGTATGCAGACAATATGGCTTAACATGGTTTTCAGTAGAATAAGCTACTCACACATTTTTGCCCTAGCTGAAGTAGTGCCAGAATTCAGATCAGTCATCCAGTCTTTGCGCTGTGAAACAGGAAATAAGTCTTCATGGCTTTAACTCCATTGGCTCTCCTGCTCACTTCATGCAAATCTTTTGAAAGCTTTGAGATTTGTTGAAGTGCACAGCCATTCATACTAGTATTTGTTAGAGCAAACTAACATGGTTACAGCCTTTATGGTAATCGTGTTTAATTTTCCAGTGTATCTAGACATTTTATGCTAGATAAACTTTAGACTGCTTATGGTTTCAGGTGGCATGTTCCATGTAACAGTAAATAACTTGAATTTCAGCTATTTCTTGCCTAAGTGATGTGTTCTGTAGGCCTGAATTTGGGAACTCAGGTTGCATGCAACCTAGAGATTATGCCCTGATGAGCTGAATTATGATGTGTTTAGAAGTTTAAAACTTGATAGTCATGACAGGTGGGTCTCGACTTGAAAATGAATATAAGCCCACATTTAATTAGTATTGTAGATACCATGGGAGTCCTGCATCCAGCAACACAAGCATGAGTTGGTGTACACAGATTAACATGGAGGAGTAGATTTACCATTGCATACAACATCAGGGATTTTAGGAGGCTATCTGACTCCTAGGCAGTTTATCCAGCTTGCCAGATTATCCTGGGAGAATGTATGAGGAGGGCACCAATATATCGCAAATCCCTGTTCCCACAGTTTGCCTGTAAGGTTTATGATAATCCTCTTAGAGTCGCAGCATAGAATTTGACCTCTGGTTCCTGCTCATAAAATTATTTCCTGGTCTTTGGAAGCCCTTAATAAAAGTTGTCCCAGAAGGTTAAAAATGGAGTGAAAATCCATAAACTTCAATCAGAGAAGGAAATATGAAATTTAGGACTCATGCTTTTTGCAAAAACAATCGCTTTAAAGTACTTTGCTATTTGCATTTTTTATTAAAAACGAACAAACGACTTTTTTATTTGCTTTTCTTGCATCAGACAGAAAGAAAATATAGTATCTTTTCCTATTTCAAACTTTACACCTTAGTTATGTGTAGTTCAATATGTGTAGGAAATTCTCTACTTTTTACAAATAGTGAAGTCAGGAGGTAGAGTGCTCTAAATGTGTTTGGACATCATACAGTGAGAAGTAGTCTTGTGTTTAATAATATTTCTCCAAATAGAAACAAAAATGGTATGTTAATCATAGAAGCGTGAACAAGTATGTTCTCAGTAGGGAAATGAAATAGGTCTTGAATCTTGTACAGAGACTTTGTACCTTCTGTTTCTGGTATGTACATAGTACAGATTGAATCTCACTGGAAGTGCTTCTGGCAAGCAATATTAGGCATTCTGTATTTATTCCTGGAAAGTTCAGAAGATGAAAAGATTTTTGCAAGGCATCTTTGTAGGAATCTTCGCTATTAATATTACTTTAAAATGACACTTATATACCAGATTATATTTTCTTTCTGCATGTCAAATTCTTTCCCATCCTACACTTCTTTAGAAGCACAATATCTCTTGTCTATGTAGTAAAAATACATTTGAAGTGGGAATGATATCAGAATCTCCAGAGTGTAAACCTAGACTTTCTTATGACTCCCTAGGTACTTTTCTCTTCCTAATGAAATTACTGCACAAAGGAAACTGGGAAATGTGCCTCCAGTAGAGCAGTTCTGGCTCAAAGTAATATATTATTCAGCTCTACACTCATACTAATATTGCAGATATGAGAGAATTAGAAAAACTATATGGGATGAATCTCTGACTCCAACCAAATCCATGGCATTTCTGTCATTACCTTCAGTCAAGCCAGGTTTCACCCACCAGGCTTAAGTCTTTGAGTTTACCTTTTAAGCAGGCTTCCTGCTTTATATGCTGAGCTTCTGTTCCTAAGGCAACTGCATCCAATTACACCTACCCATACATGGTCTTTATTATACGTTCCTGAGCACTACTGAGGAGCTCTGTTTAAATTATAGAATAATGATTTCTTTTAATAGACGTGCAATTTTAATTTTCTTTCATCTTGAACTTGGTATTTAATTAGTACTTAATAGCCTGTCCCAACATAGGTAGAAAGTATCTACAGCAATTAAGAAGGGACCACTCTTTCTTCTCATTGTCTAAAAAGCTGACTGCTTGGAGCCCAGGTGTTGAAAGGAGGAAGAACGCATATACAGTCATTTGTAGCGTTCGGTTAGGAGTTGAGGATTGAGACCTCTAACGGAGCATGTCCTCAAACAGGGCTGTTACCAACAGCAAGTAGCCAGTTCTCTAAGTGCCACTCCTTTGTTTATGCTAGACACGACATCGTTCTCAGTATCTTTCCACTTCAGATGAGGACCTATGCTAGTGTGGGGGACAGTGGATGGGTTCGGGGAAGGACCCTCATGAAACAATAACAGGAAAGCCTTTTAGGTGGTCATCTGTGATGTGGAAGCTAATTAGGCTTTGATAGCTCTGTATCAAACAGTCAAGGTGAAAGAGCATATAGAAACAGACCTTTTGCAAATGTAGACAGAGAACAATGAGTAGTGGGACAAAATTAGTGTTCCCAGTGAAATTTGAAATGGCACTGAAGTAACTATGTTGTATGTTCAACTTAATTTTTTGGTTATTGTTAAACTATCCCACTGCCAAAACATACAAGTAAAGTAACAGGATGCAGCTTGAGGAAACTACTCTGTAAAATTTATCTAATGAGGCTGGTTGATTGGATCAACCTCTTATGGCTTTGTTTTGTTTTCAAAGACCGAAATCATTAAGTCTTCATGTTGATAAAAGTCTGACAGAAGCCAAGACAAATTCTACCTGACTAAAACCAGCAAGTAATGGCCTGCTGGGTACTGCAGCCCTGAGTGGGACCGAGGGTTCTGGTCTCGGTGCGGTTCTAATAGGTCTGTGAAAGCTGTGCAGTTTGGCAGGCTTGGACACTCATAAACCTCCAGAGTCCCAGGGGTAAACTAGCTGAAGTATTTTTACAAACACAACATGCTGACCCAAGGCCAGCATCTCTTCTATTCTAATGCCTTTTGCACTTTTCAAATGGGAGTGCAAAGTGGCTGGATCCGGTCCCAGCTTCCAGCTGAGAGCATTCCTATTACAGCTATCTGTTGTTGTAAACATGTATAGTAAATTCACTTCCAGCTAACAGCATTCTCATTGTAGCTAACCTGTCAATCTAATAAATTCCTTTGCTTTCTTCACTTTGTTTCCATGCAGGAGGCAATTAGACAGTAGGTGTTTGTGATTTCCCCATTACTTCTGTAGAAAAAAAAATAAAATAAAATAAACAATCCTTACTTATGGTAGGTGAGAACAGCGTGAGAGCAACAAAACTACCTTTCTATCTGTCTTACCTCCTCTTGTTTTGAACTGGTCTTATCTCAGATATTGAGACGAATTTGATCTTGAAACGTTTACTTCTTTTGAAGGGAGGATTGTAGAAACTTAGCCAAAGTTCCATGCCCAGCAGTAGGAACTGCACATGAAGAATGAGAGATCTAGATCAAGAGAGTTATTACTAGTTCATACCTTGGATATTAACTGCTGTACCTGAATCACTGTGAGTTGAAGAATAATTGAAAGGTAGAAAAACATCAACACGTTCCAGAAAGGCTTCTTTCACTTCAGATGTGTTTTTCTCAGCTAGTACAAGGTTAAACTAGTTGCACCGTAATCTGTTTTCTGCAATAGCAGCTAATTTTACTAAAAGCAAATGGGTTACATATGGCTGAGCTCGGTGTTGAAGCTGGAGTCTTCCTCCGACAGTAACCAAACTTGAAAATCCTGATCTTTCCCACTCTTTTCTCACTGTTGATTTATTTCTGATAGGTTGAATTACTCTGTTATCTCATAAGAATATTTTCATTATATACCTTTCTAGAGTTAAAATTGGAGCAATTCTCAACCATTACCTACTTCAAATAATATTTCTTAGCTTTGCATTTATAAGCTGTTGGGACTAACTACTGAGTAAAGTTTAAACCTTACTGTAGTTGCTCTTTCTATCTCTCATTGTCTTTATTGTATTAATGTTACACCATTAAAATATTAAGGACCTTATCCAGTAAACAAAATAATAACTAAAAATACTCGTGGATGTAAGTACAGGGTCATGCATCTGGTTTATATTCAAAGGGTAGGTCTTCAATGTGTTTTTTTTCTTCAGTTAAATAACCTAGTGAGCTATATTTCCTTTGAGCTACTGAGTTCTGAAGAAATGTCTCTGCAACCATTTGATGCACAAGTTTCAAGCCTACAAAAAAAAAAAAAAAACCACAAACTACTTATATATGTGACTAACTTAAGTGGCAGAGCAGATGAGACTAAAATTATTAATTTTTGCATGTTAACTTTTAGCGTGTTAATTATTTGTACCCCAAATAACTGGTTTCTACTGAATGTTAATGAATCACTTTGTTGAAAATATTAATTTATTATTCTCAATAACACAAAATATCCTTTTTGTTTGTCTATGGTAATTACAGTGATCTAGAAGATTTCATCATCGCTATTATGTATACGTTGAAAGTCAATTTGTGTGTGAATAAACCACATAATTTTTCTGTGCAAACAGGAATGATTCCATTCTGGTTCAAAATGCTTCAGCTCTCAATTAGTTTTGGGCATCCCAACATAATTATTGATCTGGTTTTCAGGGGTTGTTTTTGGTTGTGTTGTTTTTTTTTTTTTGGGGGGGGGGGTATTCTGTTTTGTGTTTTTTTTTTCATCAGTCTGATATTGTCAGTTTTCTAGAATGTAAGTAATGCAAAGTAATTCACATGTGCTGAGAAATTGTTTGATACAACAGCCTGTCTGTAAGGTAAAATGCTTTTGACAGGGGTTCTTTGCAATTTATTTAATGCAAATTAACTGCATAAGTTAGTCTTTTGACGGATGATTGATTTATTTGAGAAAAATGTGTTTCTTCTTGTAATATTTCTGAGTGAGCAATTAGATATTATAGGACCATGTTGAGAAATTAGGCCTTTGATAGCCTGTTTGCAAGAAGTTCTGTTTCCTTAAGCATAAAACGCTCTTCAAACTAAATACATCACTCATTTTATTTAAATTGATTCTCTGTTGATTTCAGTGGAATAAAGTAGTACTTAAGCAGCACGAGCTTGTAGAACCCAGCTTAAAATAAGCAGTCTGAAAAAGATGGATAATTATCAGTTGTAATGTTAGGGACAACATTAAGTTTTTAAATATCTAGCAGAAAAAAAGTATTCAGGTATTCTGTATCTCAAATGCACCATGTGACAAGAAGCTGTAGTTACCAAATTTTTGTGATCAAATTTAACTTGGGCTCAGGTACCTCCCCCCTAATTTAAACTGTTCTTATCAAAGCAACAGGAATCCATGGTACTCTCTCCCTTCCTTTGCTTAGTGACTTTGACTGCACATGCGAAAACATGCATATCCAAGTGAAAATTGTAGTCCTCATATTACAGAGCTCTGGACTTTTTCGTTGTTTTAAGTATAAATGTGTTGATTCAGAGATGAAAAAAAACCTGCATGTGCATGCAGTGTTAGCCTGTGCTGTTGGAATTTACAGAATTACCTTGATGAAAATTGTCCCTGAATAGAAGCAGTTAAGTTAAGTTTTCTCATAACAAGTACCCTGAAAGAACATTACGTAATGATCCACACTGACATGTTTGGATGGTTTCTTTGCACTGACTGATTATTCTTACAGCTCATTTCCCCCCCCCTCCCTTTCTAATCATTTAATTCATTTGCTTGTATAAAGCCCATTAGTTTTGCACTGGATTTATTGTCTGTATCATAGCTATAGATGTGTTCTTCTGAGGCATTTTACAGAAATCTTAATTTAGCCCTTTCTGCAGTCACAGCAATGAGTATTGCAAGTTGACAGACAGTTATTTCAAACTGCATACAGCACTCCTTGAGAAGGAAGGAAGGAAGCTTGATGGAAAAGTCTGTGTACTCTGTTTTTTGCCTTACTTTCTCTGTCCAGGTAAGCCTGTATAGGGGAAAAAAGAAGGAGGGCATCAGAAAATTTGTGCTATTTTCCTATGACTAAACCTTCTAGCTGCTGTGCTAAAAAGTGTGTAGGCACCCACAATATATTTAAAATGGCAGAAAGATGGCTTGCTTGGGTACTGAGGACTAATTTTTAATGCAAGAATTGGAATGTACATTGAAAAATGATTTTAAAATATTGCAGACGTTTTGTGATGGACACAATGCATAATGTTTGGCAGGAGATGGATAAACTCAGTATAATTTGCAGTAATGTAGTGATAACACTGAGCTGCAATGTGCCATCAAGTTTGAAACACTGGAACGTAATTCCAGTTTTCTTCTGGATGGGAAAAATGTCTTGCCCTGGTTACATATGTGCCTCTCCAAAGCAACTTGGTAGGCTTTGCATACACTCATAATGAGGGAGCTTGAGGATTATAAATGATTACTTATTCCATGAGCTCCAGGATCCACAGATAGCTAAACTAAACTAAAAGATACCATTTCAACTGGTATTTTTGCCAAACCCCAGATCAGACAGACTTATTCTGGGCTGGTACTCCTGCAAATCTAGGCTTTCTAAGTCTAAGACATATATCATTGCCACTTAGCGCAATGTATCTGCAGTAAGTATTAGAAAATTTTGAAAAAGTATGCTACTTACTGAATTACGTGTGGATAGAAACATGGCTTTTCCATGATTTTGGAATTACCTTGATTGATACGAATTGTGGTCCATCTAATTATTATTAAACAAGCAATGTTACGAGGGAAAGCAAGGAAAGGGTACTCTAAGGTGTTGCAAGATAACTTCTCCAGAAAGTTTTGTTGCTGGTAGCGGTGGTTTCTTGTTTGTTTTTGTTGTGTTTTTTTTTTTTTCTTTTTCCTTTTCCTGATTGCTAAGCTATATCTTGAAAAAGAAAAAAGTGACTACACCTAGGCATCTTGTGTAGTTTTGTTGAAGGACAGGAAGATGAAGAAGGTAATGTTTGTTCTTCAAAAGTATCAACAGAAAATAGACTTATGTTAGTCTCGATCTCTGTCTCATAATGTGTATGTTTTGTTTTTCGTTGTTGTTTTTTTTTAACTAGGAGGTCTGTACACAAGTAAGTAGGCTGACTGCATGAAGATGTATTGGGGTATTTATCTTCATTAAGTTAAAACTGAACTGGTCACATACTTAATCTGTTGGGAATTATGACTAGATTTTTGGATGTAAAATAAAAATGAAAATTCACTGACTCCATTTCACAATATCATCCTTTTACAATCTTGACTTGAATGGACATCAGATTCTCAGTTATCTTTAAGTGTGCTTGAACTCCATTGTCTTACAGGATTGATCCTAACCAGCAACAGTGTTGTAGGGTTTTGAAAAAGTGAAGTGTGGCAACTGCTTAAAAGTGAAGTTTCCATGTCTGATGATAAGATCAAAAGGGAATTGTCTCACTTTAGTCTTACTGATGTTTTCAATGTAGGAACTGTATAAACAGTTTAGAAAGATTTAACAAAGTTAATAGACTTATGACATGCTTCAAGATTGTGACAACTGAAGAAGGAAATAAATAAGAACTAATTTCTGACAAACTATTGTAAATGAGACTGACATGACACCCTATATAAGTGTTGCTACTCAGTGGAATTAAAGTATCAAAATGAAATGCAAACAGCAAGCCTGGCTCCTCAAGCAAGGACACTTGTATTTCTAACGCCTGTGGCATGTGGGTAGTTCAAAATTCCTCACTGGAGTATTTCATTCCCATAAAATTGAAATGCTTTATTTAAAAGTCAAGATCAAAAAAGGCAATATTATTCTATGTAGGGAAACACTTATTTTCCCAAAATTAGAGTACCCACAAGGCCCATTTGACGATGGAGTGTTTCAAATGACCCAGTCTGTGCTGATCACCTGCTTCCGTGAGGGATCTCTAGCACAACATTAACCACCCTACAGGGAGCCAAGTGATGGCCGGTAGCTTCTCCTGACTTGCATGTTCCCAGCCGTGTTTTACTACTCCAAGATTTAACACTGTGTGTTGGCCAGGGATTTTCTTCGTCTTGAGAAAAAATTGCTTTGGGATAGTATAAGGAAATTTAAAGTATGATATTGACCCAGACTCTTTTTGCTGCATGAGGAAGAAAAACTAGAAGATATGTGTATGTAATACTCCAGTGTGCGTGAGTACTTGAGACTGTAATTGTTCTAGTGTGAACACGCAAGTGCTTATTGTTTGTTTTTCATGTCCTTATTGATATAAAATAATCCATCAAAAGTAAGTAATAACCATTGAATGCGTCATAGTAAAATGAAAACAAAATGGAAAAAAGTTGTAACATTACCGATTCTAATATATTGGGATTTGGTACCCATTGAAGACAGAAGTAAGTTAACCACAAACTACAAGGAATATGTCAGGAATACATTGTCAGGTAAAGACTTCTTAAAGGAGGTTAAGTGAGGGACTCTAAGTAAAAGCCTTTACCTCATAAATTCGTAAAGGAAGAAGTGAAGAGTTGCCTCTCTGAAAGGAAAAAGAGGGCCTAATTGTTTAGCATCCCCTGAGTTATCCAGCATTTCTCCTATTAAGGGCTTTATTAATGCAACCTTGAACTGCATTGCTTTTAAATGTATCTATGCACTGCTGATTTTTTTGAAAATTTTCTGGTTTTAAAAAATTTACAATTGCCAAACATGTTTGCAGCATAATATTATAGCTAAATACTTCTTTCCCCCTCCCCCTTACAAGGACGTCTTCAAAATTCCTATTCAGTGCTGTTTAGCAAAATACCATCACCTGTTAACAGGAATGGGTTTTTGAAAATTGCTGCCAGTTTCACAGAATCACAGAATGACCAAGGTTGGAAGGGACCTCTGAAGATCATCTAATCCAACCCCCCTGCCAAGCAGGATCACCTAGAGCGTGTTGTGGATGGCATCCAGGTGGGTTTTGAATATCACCAGAGAAGGAGACTCCACAACCTCTCTGGGCAATCTGTGCCAGTGCTCTGTCACCCTCACAGTAAAGAAATGCCCCCTCATATTGAGCTGGAACTTCCTGTGCTTCAGTTTGTGCGCATTGCCTCTCGTCCTGTCACTGGACACAACTGAAAAGAGACCAGCTCCATCCTCTTACCACCTTGGCCAAGAATAGGTTGTATTATCTTATTTTTGACATTGTTTCATCTCCACCCCTGTTCTATCTAATGTCTTGTTATGCCCTCCTGTTATATTGTTTAGCTTGTATGCTGTCAGGGGAAAGTGCCGTAAATAACATTGATTTTACATATGTAATACCAACGATCCCAGTTCAGCTAGATTCTGAACATTACCGCACCATAAATACTGATAACCTGTACCCACAGATTGTGTGCCTGAGGATCAGCATGGTTCTGGTCTGACACGGGGAGGCTGCGTGCCTGCAGACCAGTCCAGTGACACCTCTTACAATGTGGTTTGGCAGGGGGGACTATCTGTTGTGTCATATTTAATGGGCACATTGTGGATTCTCCTGGTTTTGCTGGAAAAAAGACATCTGTAGTAGTTGCATAAATGTTTCTTGTTTCTTTATGGAGAAAGGTACTCAAGAGAACTTTCCTGTTTATAACATTTATAAATAAGAGATGAGTGTTTGGATTTGCTGTCGAAGGTTGTTATGTAGTGACTAACAGTACAATACCGTTCTCTTTTTGTCTGTGTCCTGTGGGGTGGGTTGGGAGAGATCTGATAATCACATTGTCTTGGGAGCGATCTCAAACTGGTGCGAAGCCTGAGTCTGTCACCTGCACCCTACTCTGCAACCTCCGTCTTTTACAGAGTTTTTGATTTTGTTTCTATAATTCCAGGGTGGCTAATGCGTTCATGTATTAACTAACAAGAAGTATTTGACAATGTGTTCTTTCCCAGAGTAGAAGTGCAAAGTGCAAGAAAATAAATCAATAGCTTCAAGCATTGTGCAATCAGGCTCTGAGATGTGAAGTGGCTTGCGACGGGATAGACGAGAATCTCATTTTTTAAGAGCAAGCTAAAGCCATTTCTGTATTCACCATGAATGTAAGTTCAAGAGGAAGGGGACTCGTGACTTTTCCTTGGCTCCTCACTGTTCTTGGCAGTGTTTTTTCCATAACACCTGGTCAGCTGGCCGGTGAACAGGTGTGTGTAGGGAACAGAGGCAGCTCAACAAGGGAAGTAAACAGCTTGAGTTATGGCCTCTTCCATCTCTGGCTATCCTGTGCCATTTTTTCCCATGATTTAATTCCTCCATGCATTGCAAGGGGAGGGAGCTCACTGGACCAGGAACTGACTTATAGGAGGATTTCTTTCTTTGATGTTCATGCCTCTGCAAGATGATGGTATTTGCAAGGAAGATAGATGTCTCTTGTTCTGCATCGGGGTTAACTATCTACTGCATGATATGGTTAAAACAGATATTTCTCGTTGCATGGTTCAGGACTTTGGTCTTTTTAGGGACATGCCTGCTAAGGCCACTTAGCTCTGCAGTGACAAAATGGTGCTTCAGCTTAGAAGTGTTCTGATACAGTATCTGAGGGTGGGAGATTCCACTAGTCTAGATGAAATAACAGGCTTGTTTGGTTAGCAACACTGCATTGCATTTTCCTCCTTTTACAGGGATGAGATTTTCAAAAGCCTAAAGTGGTCCTGACTTTTACCGTTGTTTTTTTTTCTTTGCTCTGATTTTTTTTTTCAAGTGGACAGATTTTTTTTAATGTTACACGTCTTGCTTGTGTCCTTGAAAGTTTATTGAATCACATAATTTTCTTAGACTAAATTGAACCGTTCCTTGACGCTGGCTTCAGTACAGTGGGTTCTTGCCTAAATCTTAGGGATTGTCAGTGATGGGCATGGTGAATTGCAATAAATTTGCTTTTCTTTATTTAAATAAATAAATACATGACTTTCATTATTTAAAGTATTATGAAAAAAGTAAACATCCTCATAAGTAAATACATTATAATCTATTCAGATAATTGCAAGTGATTTTCTAAAGCAGATTAGTTTAATAGCTTTGTTTGCTGCTGAAGTTTTAAGAAGTGTCAATCAGGAAAGAAATGGAAGTCCTTAGCTGCCTACCTGGGAGTGCATTTTTTTCAATACCTGAGCCTACTTTTGCTATTTGTAGTCTTTTCTGATGGAATAGAAAGAATTCCTTGTGATTAAATAAATAAATGAATAAGTTTGGAAGCAGAATATTGGGGGGAGGGGGTTGTTGTTGGTTTTTGTTGGTTTTTTTTTAAGTTTCTTTCCAGTCTATGGATGAAGATGCAATTTGTCTTCTGTTTTGATTGTTTGTATTCTGAAGTTATACTAGCTTTAGATTCTTGAATGATACAGTGGCTGGACACAGACTATTACCAGTTTGGTTTATTACAAGGAATTAATTTTTGTGTAGTGTGAACTGTTTTTAAAATTCAAGGTATGTTATGATAAATCAATTTTTTGCCCCAAAGAATCCACTTCACTAAGGGTATTTTAATTAAAGTTTACAACAATATTTTTTTGCTGTTTTTGCAAAGTCTGTATTAATTTGCTGTTTTCATCCAAAAACACCATGATAAAACCATAATATGTAAGGTTTGTCATTGTAAATGTCAAACAGCAAGTCTATTACTAATTAAAAATCTGAATAATTCACATCATTATTTAAATGACCACATATATATTTATATTTTATAACTTGTTAAAGATACGGCATAATGTCTTGTAAAGGCCATCATAGTTCTTTTTTAAAGAAGTATTTTTTTAAAAAATCATACTTATAATCAGAAACATACTGCAGCTTTCATCTGAGGAGACACTAATCAGAATATGATAATATAAGGTGAGAAAAATGGAGCAGTTTTAGAAGCATACAAGGTAGATAAGTTATCTGATCTTTCTTATAAGGAAAGAATTATTCATTACATGCTCAATGAAAGGGTCAAGGTAGCCATTTTCAAACAACCATGAAAAGATTGGATTTTTTAGTTTGTTTCTTTTCCTCTCCCTTGTCATATGGACCTCACTGACCCTGGCTATATGGAAGCCAGACAGAAAGAGGGCATACTGAAAAAGGAACCAGATGTTGCTGGTGTTAGTCTGGATGCCACCTCTGTTTTGGGTCCATAGACGTGTTTGCTGAAACGTTAAGTGAGGAGAGTGGGCACGCTGTGCTTGCTCACCCTGTTTCCCATACTTTTCATTAGCCATCTGCTGTTGGGCCCTGATCATACCGATCACACCTCTGTTCCCCCTGCCAGTGCAGCTGGCTCAGGGGATGTGCTGGCCCACCCAGTGGCACATGGGCCGCCTCTGGCGCTGAGACACCAGTTCGTGTCTGGGTGGGAGAGGAGAAAGAAATGGCGTGAGCAGAGCACAACCAGGTGGAGGTGTTTCCAAAGAGCAGCTCAGAGGGAGCCTCCTGGAGTTCATGCAGGCCACTGAAGAGGAGCGTAAACGATGTCTAGGAAGATTTGCAGGCCAGAGGTAGAAGTTGGGACTACACTAGGGCTGGATGTGACAATGGCTCAGGAGGCTTTGCTCAGCTGAGGGGGTCTTGAGGTAGAAGAGTGTTGCCAGATTCAGGGCAGCCCTCCTCTCCTGGAGCCAGCTGTGGGCAATGCTGCACGTGGGCTGCCTGTCAACCTCCGGCCTCACCTGCTGGTGGCAGTTCGTAAGCCCTCATCATTTAAACCATAGTTGGCTGCTGCCTGTTTTTAAACTGGGGTTCTTCAATCACCTAAATCCATTTCCTTTCTCTTGATTACTTATCCTTACATGTGGTCATGCCTTTTGTTTTCCATGGGTGACTGGACTGGAAAGTTAACAGTAAAGTCCAAGAAGAAACAGATTGTCCTTGTTTACCTTCCAAGCTTCATAACCTCCCCATCTCAAAAAGAAATTGGTTCAGGGTTTCTTTTTATTTTCTGTTTTGTTTGTTTGTTTGATTGTTTTTGTCTTGTTTTCTCTCTGAGAATAGTCAGGAAGACCAGGCTGATTGTTTTGGTTGAAGGACCCTCAGAAGTACTGCAAAGATTTGTTCACAGCAAGAGATTATCCCATCTGTTGTTGCGAGTTTATATTAAACAGGTTTAAGCAGAAATGAAAAGTTAAGCAAAGAATTTTAAATAACCTGCCTTAACATCCTCTTTCTCTTTAATGAGAAGCTGCAGAAGTCAGAAGCAGCTGCACTTTATTCTATCGTGATTTCATGCTCTTATTATTTTTCAGTTATCCAGCAAAACATGAGGAATTTAGAGCTATATTTAATGTAAGAAGTGAAGAGAAACACCCTTCATAGTCTGTTATTTAACACCTCCTTCTAAGCATCCTTCCTTCTTTGTAAAGAAGGTTTAAAAGACACCAGCATTTCCTTTTTTTGATTGCTTTCTGCTGTGTTAGTCACCTCTCTAGCAGTCTCTTTTTGTCAGTACCTGAAAATGCTTCCCTTCCAGGCTTAATTGTGCAGGTGATTTTTTTTTTTCTTAGTAAGAGGACTTCGATGGGTAAGTACAGATAGATTTCAATGCTGATTTACAGGTCAAATACCTTATTTCATCCTCATTTTGTCTGGATTTTGAGACCCTACCCATTTTGTTTGTTGGCTAAAGAAACAAACTCAGGTACGACCATTATTTGTGCACCTCATGGCAATGCTTTGTGAACAGTGAGAAAAGTTTGGTTTCTGCTAAAAGGAAGTGTTACAGTTTGGATAAAATTATCAAAATTCCTGGTGATTGTTTAAATACATTTAACCATATGGCTCATATTCAGTTTTTCTATACTGCTCTAATATAAACTGTGACATTGTTTGATTCAGTAAGAAAAGAAAAAATGTGATAAAACATTGTATCTAATTAAATGCTATACTTGCTTGTTAAACTCTTTACTTTTTGTTCCCTTGCTTACTAAAATGAATTGACTGTTACTACGCATTTATCTGACATTGGTTTTGTTCCTTATTTTAATATTTCTGCTCTGATACTGTATTTTAGATTTTTCCTACCACCTTCTGTTTGTGTGCCTCTGCATGTTTCCTTCTAACAAAAAGCACGGATAATTTCATTTTTCATTAGGTACATCGGGGACGTGGGATGTAAGGTCTTTTCTAAGTTAACAGGGAAGGACAGGAGCATCTCTAATTCTAATGGACCTTTTAGATGATCTATTGAATTACTGAAGCAAGAATAAAATAAAGTTTCATTTATACTTTACTTGGATATTCCTATCGCTTTCCTTCTTTTTCTCTTAGACTAACCCTGGTTCTTCCTTCACTGTTTCCTTTAATTTCTTAAAACTTAGGGCATACTAGATCTTTTTTTTGTCTTTTGTTCTGCAGCCAAAGCTGTGATATATAGCGAGAAGCTTTGTGTGCGTGTGTGTGTGTGTCAGCAGTTACTTAGGTGGCTAAATTTGTCCATTTTCAGAAAAGCTCTTACGTATTTGTCCTCTTGATCCAAATGGATCTTAAACATACATTATGGCCACTGTTCTGTTGCAGCCTTCCAGCTTTTGTCTTACAAGTTTTTCTTCAGAAAGTACAGCTGACATGAGGATGTTGTTAGTCTTTGGTCTTAATACATCTGTGCTATTAATGCAACCAGAAGGTCTGACCTGCATGTCAAATGCTGGAGTCTAAATTACTTCTTTGCCGCTTAGGAGTGTTGGTACCATTATGCTTTCCCAGCAGTGCTATTCTTTACAAGTACTTTCAGGCTTTAATATCATCGCTTAATTTAATATTTATCAGATGCCAACCCAAAATATTGTGTAGAGCTTCTGTAATTAAGTTTTGGAACTGATGAAATCATCTACTTGCAAATGCATAAAGGAATTATTTATTTTGCATAATTTAACATATTTTTGCTATAAACATGTCAAGGGGATGTGGAGGATGCATTTCTGTGGTGCAGTCAGATTACATTGTTATCAAACTGGGCTTTGCTGGAATTTATTTTTTTTGTGTATTTTAAATCTTACTACACAATCATCCGTACCTGTCAAGGTGACCACCTAATTGTGTAATGGAAAACAATTAATGCTGTAATGGCCAAAATTTTAAAAGCGCACTGTCTAGAAAAGTGCTATAGTTATTCTCTGGGTGACTTGTAATGAAAAGATATGAAATTCTGACTTAATGGTATATTTTCATCAAACTGAACTTAGCACAGCATCTCTGAATGAATGGGGAGAAGAATTGTTGGAGTAATTTCACCTCAGTCCCTGGAAAGGTGATGGAACAGCTCATCCTGGAGGCCGTCTCTAAGCCTGTGGAAGACAAGAAGGTGATCAGGAGTAGTCAGCATGGATTCACCAAAGGGAAATCATGCTTAACCAACCTGATTGTCTTCTATGATGGGACAACTGGCTGGATAGATAAAGGGAAAGCAGTGGATGTTGTTTACCTGGGCTTCAGCAAGGCTGCTGAAGGTCCTATTGGAAAACAAGCTCATCATGAGCCAGCACTGTGCCCTAGTGGCCAAGGGGGCAAATGTTATCCTGGGCTGCATTAGGAAGACCATTGCTAGCAGCTTGAGGGAGGTGATCCTCTCCCTCTACTCAGCCCTGGTGAGGCCTCACCTGGAGTGGTGTGTCCAGTTCTGGGCAACAAGAGAGACATGGAGCTCCTGGAGCGAGTCCAGCGAAGGGTTTCTAAAATGATTAACGTACTGGAGCATCTCATACATGAGGAAAAGCTGAGGTAGCTGAGCCTGTTCAGCCTGGAGAAGGGAAGTCCTTGGGGATCTGATCAAGGTATATAAGTATCTGAAGGGAGGATGTCAAGAGGATGGGGCACCACTCTTCTCAGTGGTGCCCAGCGAGAGGATGAGAAGCAATGGGCACAAACAGAAACACGGAAAGTTACATCTGAACATGAGATCATCTAGCTCCAACCCACCTGCCATGGGCAGGGACATCTTCCAGTGGATCAGTTTGCTGTCATCAGTGTGCTGATCACTTTGCCCCATCCAACCTGGCCCTGAACACTTCCAGGGCTGAGGCGTCCCTGGTTATGCTAGGTTACACTCAAATCTGTGAGAGTTTTACTTAACACAGCTTCAGAAAAGTGTTTTTCAACACAAGTATTTGGTGGAAAGAGGAAGTGGCTGAGGCACAGTGGTAATGAAGGTGGTCTGAGAGCAGGAAAAAATACTGTCGATATGAAAAAAATCTGGCTGTTCACACATCATCAGCCCATCCTGGAGCAAAGGCAATTGATGCCATGACAGAATTGAACTGAATATATACTTGTTTTTGTTCTGGACGCTGTTTCTTTGGTCTATTATTAAACCTGAGTGAGCCCAAGAAAAAAGAACATATTTGCTTTAGGTGGCTGGAGAGGACCAGCGTATCAGTGAAGGATAGCGGAACTCAGTGTTTATTTAAACATTGTTTAGTTTGACTAAAAAATAAAAGAAAGGACAGAGATACAACACCGATGCTCTCTTAGTTTAGCATTCATATCTCTGGAAGTAGTAAAGAGACAGTGATTCTACTGTTTTCCACATAGATTATCAGAATTGGTGTTGCCTGAGAGAACGCATTCAAGAGCATGTTGGATGTACTTTTCAGTACATGAGGAGAACTTCATGTGTATTACTAATTGCATATTTAAAAAATAGATCCTCTGCTGATTGCAGACATATAAATAAGTTGTGCCTTTCTAAAGGGTCTTAAAAGTTATTAAAAGACTGTGTAAGGAGTAGAAGATAAAAGATTTATATCCAGGTGGCATTGGCTGACACAAAGCAAATGGATCCAAGGTCATTGAAAGCCTGAGCAACTCAGGGAAAGAGTGAGTCCCTCGACATTTGCTACAAATAGCCAAGCTTGCTTTGTTTTCCAGGCCATTTAATTTAATGAATAATGACTTTTTACCCATAATCAAGATTGATGGCATACCTCTTTGTCCTGAGGTTGAGACAAGAAGGTGTTATTCTTACTGCAACCTTGCAGAGGTTATCCATTACTTTAGTTCACTTCCTAACAGTCAAGTTATTTTTGCAGTAAATGAGGCCTGTCAGTATTGCAGTATGACATGCCAGATCCTCTGCTGAGTGAAGACGCCGTTTCCATACTATGGAAGACACGTAAAGGAAAGCGTGGTAGAGCTAGAGATGGCATAGCTGGCTCATGTGTTTTTGTTTCCAGTGATCCCTCTTTCTAGGAGCAATTCAGTATTCAGTTTTTAGCTGAAATGTATTTCTAGTCACTGGCTTTAGTTTTTAATGCAATTTCAAAGCTGAACTTGTGGTTCTGTTTTAAAATGTCACCTTTATTTTAAATGAGAATGTGTACTGGATGGTTGTCATTATAATGAAATACAGTGGTAGCAAGTTCTTAGATCAACTGAGATCACTTATAAAAAGCTCACCCTTTTAATACTGTCATATGCCGTTTCTTAGTTTAATATTTGTTGTTGAAGTTAGATTATATATTACATATTTGGATATCATTTTAAGGAATATTTTATTTTAATCTTACTCCATTTATTCCTCTTTATTTTAAGATCAGCAGCATAAACCTTCCTTTGGTAAGGTTTTGGTGTGCTAATGTGTCATGTAGGTTAATAAGGTCACAACCTGAGATCTTAAATAACTTTTTTTCCCCTCATATAGGGGGTTTGAAACAATTATTTTTTCTTGCTTTTTCTGTGGATTGTCTGAATATGACTTAATGATGCACAAAAGTGGGCTTTGTTCAATGAAAGCACTTGTATGAAGAAAACCTGACGTATAATAAATGACGTCAAAGGAAAATTGTCAAGAAGCTTTGGTTTCCACCATCGTCTTGGCAGACTTAAAAATAAAAGGGATGTTTCTTAAAGCTTCTTGCCTTGAACATACTTTGTTCCAATAAATGTTACTGGTAGAGTTCTCATGGTTTGCAGAATAGCCAACACCGAGAACTTTGAATGTGTAGAAAAGGGTTTTCAAAAGCACTAAAAAACAAACCTGGGTCGGGTAAATATCCAATACCCTTGAGGGAAGTGGTGATAGCTTAAAGGTTTTTAAACAGAAAACAAAAACGGTACTTCCATATCTTTCATTCATCATTTCAAACCAATGACTATTGAAACTTTTTGGAGCCACTGTGTGAGGTTTAGGGCAGATCTTAGCCATATTTTGTGCAGAAGTTTTGGATGATGTCACCTGTAGCTGCCTACCCCTATGGCAGATTTGGCAGAACAGTTAGTATGTACCCCCTCAGCATAGTCACATTTGCAATTCAGTTTCTTTTCTCAAACCTGGTGTCACTGGCAGTTTCAGCTCAGATGCTAAAAACCAAAGATCTGCATGGCAGTGAGTGAGCCACAAGTCTGCGTTTTCTGCTGCTGTGCAGTGAGGCAGGCAGCACAATGGAAAAAAGAGTTGGAAACAGTGAAATCTTAAAACACGGCAGCA
Organism: Anser anser; assembly: GCF_964211835.1. Lineage (NCBI taxonomy): Eukaryota > Metazoa > Chordata > Aves > Anseriformes > Anatidae > Anser > Anser anser. The sequence goes on from NC_139722.1 coordinate 80,451,271, forward strand.
CAGTTGCCACTGAACATCTGCTACTGCTTTAAGGACAAGTTATGGAGGAGCTAGATTATTTGCTGTACTGCAGGTGAGATCATTAACAGTGCATAACACTGCAATTGATCATATAGCAGTTGCTGTGTACTGGTAGAAGTATATGTCTACGTGGCTACTAGTTGGGCTTGGCTGTTGTTGTTTTTTTTCCAAGAGATGTTCAGAGATCCTAAACAAGATCAAAATCCTGCATACTGTGCACTGCAAATAAAATTTAGTCCTGACTGTTATGTCAGTCATGTGCCTTTTATGTTTTTCATCTCTTGTATGAGTTTGTTTTCCAGATAGAAATAGAATAATTTAAACATGCAAAAAATTGTGTGTATATTTCAGCAATCCCATTTTGTGAAGTGCCATTGTGACACAGACGTGGGTCCCATGAAGATGAAAAATGAGCAGTGCCACTCCCCTTTCAAATTATGCTCAACCTTTGTTTTTTTCTTATGGTTGCCTCATCTACTGTAATTTCAACCTACTACCAATGCCAGAAGCTTATACTACAGCATGAGGCTTAATTATACCCATCTGAAGAAAAGTGCCGATGAATCAGCTCTTCACCAGGCTGAATATTAAAACGGCTCAAAATAAAATATTTGCTGCATTTACAGATGTAAAAGATTTGTTGGTTGCTCAGCAACCACAGAGGCAAATGCAAACAGAATGCTGCTTTTCAGTAACGGGGGGGAGTGCCACAGCTCCATTGTCACAGCAGTCCTTGAGAAGGGAAGACCGTGTCTACTAATCTAGGTTTCTGCCCAGATGAACACATCCACCTCCTGCTGGACTTGTTGACCTTTGCAGAAGGCAGGCATCATTTGCTGAAAGATCAGTCGGCCGTAGAAGCCCTTGCACAAATTGCTAGTTGTGTACTCATCCTTTCTAAGGAGAATGCGTGGAAGAGGAGGAATCTTTGTCGAAAGTCCATCAGACCTTAAGTGCTGTTGGTGCCTCTAAGCTTTTAACTGAGCTCCACCTATGCTCGCTGTTGTCACAGGGTCACCTGTCAGGGTGATGAACAGTTCATCACAAATGTCAAACCTGGCTGGAATCAATCTGGCTGTGACTGAAGCTCACTTCCTTATATCCCTTTCCCTGTGGATCAAAGAGCATTATTCTCTTCCCCCTTTCAGCAGTTTTTCATGCTTTGTCAGAGTGATAGTATAGAATTATTTAGGTTGGAAATGACCTTCAAGATCATAAAGTCTGTGTTCACCTCTGTATTCTCTCTTTTTTTTTTCTTTTTTTTTTTTCATCCCTGTAGCTTCTCTTTGTAGCTGACAGTTGCTAGGCTTCTGATCATTCCTAGTGTTTTCTTCTGGGCTCTGTCCTAGTATTCTGCCTTGTTCTTGACAGCTACTCCAGCTATGGCCTTCCCTGCGCTGTGTGCATCTATGTTCCCAACTGATGCAGCACACAGAAGGTAGGACCTGCTGCAGTCTGCTTGGGTTGCAGGACTGTGTACCTGTGTAGAGCACTAGCTGCAGGTGGGTCACTCTGCCTGCCTGGGTGCACCCTTCTGGCTGTAGCCCCACCATGGCGGAAAGCACCCTGAGCACACTGGTGCTAGTATAGATGCACCCAGTGTGTCTCCTGGTCTCTGTTTCAGTATTGTCCTTCTCTTTATACTTCCCAGACAACTCCATGGCCTTGATGACTTCTATTCACCTTATTAAGCACAGCAGCACCCTTTTCTGCAGAAATACTACCTCTTCCGTATCAGTGATAGTGAGTTTTCCCACCAGCACTCCAGACCTTGCACTTAGGCTTGTTGAACAGCATCCAACCTTCTCAGCAAGGGCTTGGTGAGACAGCACAAATGAAGCTGGTGTTTGGGCAGGTGTCTCTGCCTTCCCTAGCATAGAAATTGTATCTCAGGTATCAAGTGAACCAGGGACGAGAAGTGTGTAATCACTCAGGGAAATTATGCCACTGCATGGCAGAAAGTGAACTGTAACAGGTGCCTAGTGATTCGAGAGGAGAGATGCTACATTCGTCTGCTCTGGCTTTCATTCCATTTGATTGCTGCAATGGTGAAAAATAATTGGGATATAAAAATTCTCATCTTAAGGAAAGGAAAAGGAAAATGATATTTGCAGTATGTAAGGAAACATGGTATTGAAAATGTTATTTGCCTGCTTGATGCTCAGTGCATCCTGCTGCAGTTGCATTGGCGGGCTGTTGGTCTGTAATCTTTGTAGAAAGGCTTTGGTCAACTAATGTAATTGGTATTTGATGCTGCCATCAACCCTTGTTTCTTCACTTTTAAATATCTATTTTATCATTTTCATGGTAGAGTGAGGCAGAAAGCATATCATTGTTTTCTTCCTTGAGAGAAGGAAGTGGTAAGTGGTTCTTTTCGTGGTAAGGAAAAGAAACATACAGAGGCACTATGGCTTTCATAATTTTCTGGCTTACACACAGAGCCAACTCCTCAAGTGTACTTGTCTGTGGCCCCAAGACACAGTCATGCTTATAAGTCTGTACTTCATTATTGGCCTTTATATTTTTTTTTTCTGGTGAATTCCTCTCACACGCTTTCACAGCCTGGATGAAACTGATTCAAAAAGAGTATCTGCAGGCTGATTGCTTTCTGTGTTTTATCAACTGAAATGTGTGATGGCTGCATCTGTATATTAACTTACCTAATTGTGAAAGCCTCAGATTATGTAGACCTTTCTAAATGTTCAGATTGCGTAGGAAGTTTTTTTGTACTAACTTTTCATTTAAAATGCTTTTCTAAGCTTCAAAATAAAGTTCCAGGGCTTCATTAGTATCCTTATCACAGAAAAAATACTGACAAAGCTGAGAAATAAATAGTCTGGGCAGTGTCCTGCACTTCTGCATGCCAGGGAAGCTGATGATTCACAGCTCTCCAGCACGATCTGCAGGTGGGAGCTTTGGGGCTTGTGCTTCCATGTCACTTAAGTGCTTTTGGAAATCTTAAATTGACATGTCTGAGTGTGATTTCAGAAGCCTCTTGTAAGCTCTTAATCAACTCTGCGCTGTATTTAAGAAGTTTGCCATAACTTTGCCATAAAGTTTAAAATCGAGATTACTTTCCTTTCTTTGGGCTGTGCTGTTTTGTTGTGCTGGAACTAAATTTTGTGAAAATAAGCCACAATCTTAGCTCCTGATGCTGCAGTATTTATAGATGTGCTTAATTTTAAGTACAAAAGTAGTTTGTAGGAGACTTTAGGACTATATGAGTGACATTTCGGTAGTGTCTGTTTTGTCCACAGGCTTGTCTTTTTTTTTTTTTTGGTAAATTGAAGTAATATTATCCAGCAACATCAACATGAAAAAAACACAGCCTTTGCAATGCACTTTGTTATAAAAGTTTATCTAGGATTGGAGCAGTAAAATTATTCAGGTAATTTAAAGCTTTGAAAAAATGAGATACATTATTTCTTAAAAGTGAAGCAAATTCAAAACAATTCCTGGAGGTGACTTGGGACAACAATCCCTGCTCTTTGATTTTTTTTTTTGGCAATTTCCCTCCTCCACCGCCTTGGCTTGGTTTGTTAGCTGGTTCCCTGCTAGCCATCTTTTTCCTTGGCCACCCGTATCCTTATCTTTGCTGTGTTGTTCTGCTCCTGGCTGACGTGGTACTGCAGCTCCTTTGATCTGCCTAAACTAACTGCACTGCAAAAGCAGCACCTGTCTACTGCAGCTTTGATTTGAAGGCATGGATCCTGTCCGAGACCCTGTTGTCCTTCAGCATCGAGGGCTGACAAATAATTTAAGGAAATGTTGCTCAGCAGCTGCAACGTGTTATCTCTTATGACTGGTCAGCAGGATTTTCCCTTTAGACTTCAATCTGCAGGCTCATAAACTTTTTTATAAAGTGTCTGACATCTGCTCTCAGGAAGGTGATTCAGGGATAAGCAAAAGCTGTGTTGTTTGATGAGATTATTCGTAGGCGTCTTTTAGTAGGTCATCTCGTGTTGAATAGCAGATGTAATTAATTGTGCTTTTCCCCACAGTGGAAGTATTCCAGCAGCAAAGATGATCAGTTCACATTCACACTGGTGCAGACATTCCTGGGGTGCTGCTGCTAATTTTCGGTCAGAGCAGTTTCCCTGGTAATCTTAATAACGTTGCTGGAAAGCTCACAGGGAATTCAAGGTGAATAAGCAGACCTGCAAAGAGCAGGAGCCGCACGGTCTCCCGGTGCAGCCTGCTTGCTTGGCTCAGAGAGAAGGCAGATGACACGGGTGAGGGTAATGCATCACCTGTCAGAGACCAGATGTAGCCTAGGAGGTGCCTGGCTCCCTGCCAGGCCAGGATGGCTCCGGGCACTCGTGAGGAGGAGGAAGGTCCTGGCAAAGCAACGCAGCTGGGGAGGGAAGCTGCAAGGGCAAGAGGAGCAGCGCGAGGTGCTCATCTCCTGCATCTTGGCATGGTGGTTGGGAGATGAACCACCATCAGGGACCGGGAGATGAAGTGAAAACGTTTTTCCTGGTTTGCTGAAGACAAATATTTTTTTCAGGTTAGCTCCCTCTTGCAGTGCCTTTGCTTTCAGATTTAGTATTAATGATGTGATTAATATTGAAGCTGTCTACACTGGGGGATGCGCATAGTCTCGGTGGCTAAAACATTTTCATTCAATGCAGTTGGTCAGGCAGTGCTATTGGCGAGGTAACTGCAGCGGGACTGCCATCCGGTTCGTCTCTAACCCATGTGGCTTGTGCTTCCTGAAGACCTGACCTTTGCCATGAGAAATACTGAGCAAATACCTGCCATTTGTCCAGAGTGTCAGGGCTGCTTTGCCAAGGTAGCCACTGCAGTATTAGCAGTTCTTCGCTTGTTATGGAAAAGCTGTACTGATCTAGATATTTGAATACAAAGGTAATTGTGGACTAGTCCCTCGTGCCTAAAAGCAGTAATCATATAAAATGCAGAATCCAGGTTGAATTAGACTTAAATGCCAGCAAATCCAGCAAGCCGGAAGAAAAAAAAAATGGTAGGGATTTTATGGTCAAAAAGCCAATTAAAGCTTTACAGAGCTTATAGAAGAGATTTAAGCTTAAAGCCTCCATGAAAGCTTGCAGAACATATGCCAGAGCAGAAAATTAGCAACAGTTTGCAATAGCTAATTCTTTTATCCACAGTGAACTCTGGCATCTTAAATTGTCGCTGTTTGTAATCTGAATCAGCTACTGCAAGTACACTTGCTAGAAAGGAAAAGCTGAGGTGGGGTAGATAGTAGGGACATACATGAAACTCTAATTGACCAAACAACAAAAATAAATAATCCTTATTTTCAGTTGATGGCATAAAGTCAAGTTTAAGGATGATACTGAATAATTTTGCTTAAAAGAAAAAAAAAAAAAGTCTTGCATTAATTTTAATTTGCCTGCTATGCTCACAAAGGGGTATCAGTCTAGGTTTTGATGAAATGTGCTGCTTTAGAAACAGTTTATGATGCCATTTCAGGGTGAGGGATGGATTTGTGAACTGAGAATTCATAATCTCTGCACTTTGGAGATTTATTTTTTTCCCTCTATATCTGTGAGAAAACATTGGGAACCACAAGATATTTCATAGCTTTTAGAGGAGCAATGCATTGATATGTAGGCTGTACCTCGGTAGGATGCATCATTGAGCTGCTTCTGAACATGTAGAATTGGAGAAGGGGTACAGACAGATGCTTCAGTAGGATCAGCTTGTCACTGGATGATCATAATTCCTAATCAGTAGGTGATAGGACCAGTTGCTAATGCAAACAACTTAAGGTGTTTTTAAGAGGTATTGGAGGCAATACCTACTGTCTATTCAGTTTGTTCAGAAGTTTCTACTTCTATTCAGTTTGTACAGCCAGTCTAATAAAATGTTTTATTCCTCATTAGACATAGTACAAACGTGATAATATTAGTAACAGTAAACATCCGGCTCATATAAGCATTTTATAACCCAATCTATTGACAAAAGTGTCTCAGGAGCATTGTATCTCTGTGATGCATTTTAAACTTTTCTAAACAAAAGATATCGTTATGTATTTGGAACAGCGCAAGGACAGCTTTTCATAGGCATTCTGACAAACAACAGATCTGTATTTAATAGTCAAATTATCTCCTGGTCTGTCTTGTGACTGCTGCTGGATTCGTTAGGGTGGATCAATGATACAGCCTGTGTTCAGCCTCTGAGTAACTGGTGTCAGTTTGGGGAATGCTTATCTGAAATGTAACGCATACATTCTTAACACTTCTTCTTATCAGCAATTATGACAGAAACTCAGATTATCAGCCCAGAATGACTACATCAGTACTGTATTACTCCATTTTCTCAGATTATGCCATTCACCTTTATCTTTTAAATGTTAAAAGTTCTTTCATATTCTCAGTAACTAAATGTTTAAATTTAGATGGGCTGTTAAACTTTTGCTTCTGTCTACCAGCTGAACTTCTCTTTTAAACAATCCGGCAAGGAAAAATAGCTTGATTTATTTTATATTGACTTACTCTAATCATTTCATTTATTGCTTTTAGGAGTAAGAGGAAGGACTAGCAATCAGAAAACTAGCAGATTTGTGAGTGAGACAGCATAGTCAAGAATGATCTGGAGACAATTGTGCATGGCCCAGGCTAAGGAAAGTCAGACACGAGGGCAATCCTTGGAAAAAAAACAGTAGAAGAGTCTGGTTCTGGTTAAAAAAAAAAAAAAAAAAAAAAATATTCTTCCTTTTGGATCTGTAATGCTCCAGGGCTTATGAATCTCAGCATTCCTCAAAGTTAGCAAATAACTATGAAAACCTCTGTGTGCCTCATGTCCTGTCTGTGCTAGTCACATAGCTGGTGTCAGTTCTTCCGCTAGTTCAAGTAACAGGAATCTCACTAGTGCATCGAGAAAGATTTCACCTGGCTTAATGAGTGAGGTTTCAGCAGGATACCGTGTGGTTCATTTTTTCTCACTGTGCTTTCACTTTAGAATTAGAAAGCTAGAAAGAAATGCTCATTTAAATGGGGATCACTAGGACAGAAAAGTAGACTAATTTGCAAAAAGCAGAATTCAAGTTACCCGTACAACCTGGACATGACCCATTGTGTATAGATGATCAGTCAGGGTCCCCTGAATCCCAGCCTCTGCAGTCTCGGTTAGCCATTCAGCAGACAGGTGAAAAAAAGTGCACCTTACATCTTCCCCACATGCTTTTACTCATCACTGGCCATCAGATGCTTTGGATCTTGTAGTTACCCACCAATAAACCTACTGAAAAGCACCAAGAAACACAAATATAATGTGCTAGAATGACACAGCACAAGGGGTGGAGGACACTGATGATGTTTCAGGTCTTGTGGTTGCTGAAAATGTCAGTTAAATTTCCCTTAGTCTGAAGCACAGAGGAGAGAGAAAGCAGTCTGATTTTGGGGGCCATGGATGTGTCATGGAAGAAAGCACGTTGGTGAGGCACATATAGGATTTAGATGTCACTCGGCTACTTGCAGGATGGAGAACAGAGTAGCTCTTTAGCACCTGCATGCCAATATTCAGAAGATGAGGTCTCAGGGTGTTTATATAGCAATGGATGCAGATGCATACCTCTGTCCCAAGGTGCTGTTAGGATGGCAAGGTCTTGGAGGAGCTGATACTGCAGGCTTGCAGCAGCGCTTTTCAGCTTTATATACTTTTCTTGTTTATGTAGAACAGACGCAGAATCATGGTGGCAAAATGGCATTTTGAGTATATATCTATGCAGGTGTATTAAACAGAGAATTTGTTTAAGTGTTCAAGAAGTATTTGGATAGTGCCCTCATTAATATGCTTTAACTCTTGATTAGACTTCAAGTGGTCAGGCAGTTAGATTAGAAGATCTTTGAAGGTCCCTTCCAACTAAATTGTTCTATTCTGTTCTGTTCTATTCTATTCTATTTTAATATTAATAGGCATATGTTGGGCTAGATATTAATCAAATCCTGACCACCAGAATCTGTGGAAGGCTAAGCTGATGCTGCTAGAGAAGTGTGGGCTTGACTGCAGGGACATGAAAACAGTGAAAAAGGAAAAAGCCAAATCTGAGCATTCCTTACATGGCATGCCTTGCAGCTCACTTGCATCCCTCTACAGGATGCTGTGTTATTTTTTTTTATCTGTGGTTATATGCTTTCTTTATAAATGCTTGTGCTTATACAGAAGGATATGCTGTATTATTTACATAGCTTTGTGTATAAAGACAGTTTGCAGATTGAAGTAATCTTATATGTTCATAATAGTATTGGTTTCTTGCATATGAATCAAATGCTAGTCATCCTGATTTTAATTCTCTGTAGGCAGGCAATTTTAGAACTTTCGCTGTTGCTTTGTTACCTTTTGTACATACCGGAAGCTTTCTAAATCTGATTAGGTTTGATACTAGTCATAGGAAATGATTTTGTGTTTAGAGATAATTTTAAGTGCAGCTTGTTTGTTTAAGACCACAGTTCAAATTCAAAAACCCTTCTGATGCTCCATATGACCCTGCCAGGTTTAGAAAAGTAATAAGCTATTGTGTAGAATTCAAGAAAAGTGGAGAACAGTCATATTTGCAGATGTGAAAGTGTAGTTCTTTTGAAAACTTTTCAGACAGGTTTCTTTCTGTCTTATGATTGTCAAGGTAGTAATTATTCTAGAAGTGTACAACTGAGTAATATTCTGAACAGTTTTTCATTCCCACTGTCTCAGACTGTCTCTGAAAAAGTAAGTGAATTCATAATGGCTTTTTTCTTTTATTTGCATTTTTTAATTTTTTTATTCATGTATACTTATATATGAAAACAAAGACAATGTAGAAATTAAGGACATTTTAAGATGCAAAATTTCAACATCTTGCTGAATAAGAGGAGAGTAAATACTGTGTCTGTGGAGCTTATAGGTGATAGAACTATGAATTATTAGTAGAGAAGACAAGTGGATAGGAGTTTAAAAACAAAATCCTCTTTGAAAAATGCAACGTGATACAAGGAACTTGAAAGTGAATTGTGTGGAAGCTCTAGTTTATCAGAGATAAACAGTAGGTTCTCACGCGCACATCTGCAAATACATTGTATTAATTAGAACATGCCTGAAGCTTTTTATGACCTGTTTAGATGAGGGAAGTAGAATATTTTTCTAGATTACAGCCAGTTGCTAGTTTAATGACAAAATTTTTTACACCACCCCCCCCTTTTTTTTGTTTTGTTTTAATATGTGTGAGTGATAATATGAGTGCAGACACACTGGTTTGCTTAAAATAGCAGAGTTTCTGCTCCAGACTCTCTCTTTCTTGCCTGGGATTTGGTCATGAGTAAATCACAACTGAAAAGAACTTGATACTCTCATATTAGCATTCCCTAAACCCCTCTGTGTGTTGCAAAGGCAAAGTAGGTTGCAATACATCCATTCTCTGTTTGCAGCCTTCCGCTGGAAAGCTCCAAGAACAAAACCAGACTTGAGATGCACCGTTTGACTGGCACAGACAGCACAGAAAGGAGCCGGTGGTTATGGTTCCCATGTGAAAGCTCTGTTTATGCAGCACCCGCCCACACTGGGTCAAACTCTTCTCTAGTACTTGCTTTCATAAACATCCCTACTTACACGATTCTCCAACAAAATATTTTTAACATGCATTGTGCATCTCATCTCACCCTCCAGTGAAACTTCCATTTAGTGTAAACATCAGGCAAGTACGACAGCCTTCTTCCTGTGAAGAGGGTGATGAATTCTGACTTCAGGGGGAAACACAGCTCGGCTACGGTCAATGGCAAAGCTCCAACTGACTTGAGCGGAACTGGGATTTGGCCCTTGGTGTTAAAACTATCTCATCTCTAACAAGCTAAGGACAGAATAAAGTCTGGAAATCCACGTGTTTATACTTTTGCTTTTTTTCGTCGGCTAACTTTGTCAGCTCCTTCAATCCATCTGTTTTTTTCAGCTCAGGAACTTGGATTACTGCCATATTCATGCTTGGGAAAAAAAACAAGGCTTTTGGTGTGGTTGTACATTGAAAAAATAGTATGTGAGTGCTTTGTAATTCAACAGGTAGGTACATTAGGTGTTCATTTTAGAGGTTAGAGCATGTTCTTTATTTTTGTTAGTACTTCCTGCCATGCAGAGTCAATACACAACAGAATAAGTATGCTTTTTGTCCTTCTTTGACATCAGTGTGTCCTTTTTCCTCTTCTTCTATAAAACTTCCCCCTAAACTCCAGTTGACTGCTCACAAACTCATTTAAACCACAGGAGATGATGACAAAGAGACTGTACAATTTCAGTCAGTGGGGCTCAGACTTTGTTAACAGAACTTGAAATGGAGACATAAACATGGGATGCTCTCTGTGACCGTGCTCTTCCTTTCTAGGCTGCAAGAGAGTGTCTCTCTGAGCTAGCTACAATGAGAAGAGGTCACACACACACCTTGGAGCTTTTCTTTTTCACACTGTGCAGCTCTGTGTAGGCATCTGTGGCTCAGAACACACCATTCTGTGCATCTAAGCTAGATTTCAAAGGAGAAGCAGAGATTTCAGTTTTCTGGTAGGAGTTCAAAAACTAGGGCACTAAACATGCCTCATAAAATTAGTCCTGATCCATTCAGTCCAGGTTGAGCTTTGGAATCTAGCAGCTGGAAGTTGCTTTTCATTAGCAAAACCCATAGCCTTCGTTCTGTCTGCCCAGAACAGCAGCTTTAAACTAAATGAAGAACTTCCCATTTAACCTTGCTTGGCTTCAGTGTTGTAGCTCTTGACTTGCAGTCAAGACAGGTAGGTGGATGATGGTTTTGTTTTTTTTTTTTCTCAAATTGTTATCCATAACTTGGAAGTACTACTTTAAGTACTACTTAAAAAACAAACAGCAACAACAAAAACTTTTATAAAAAGCTTTGTCTAGTCTGGGTGTTGAGCATTTGTCTCTGATTTGTATGAGGTATCTCTGACCTGATTTTTACAAACCGGAGCATATAAGGAAAGCATCATTTAAATTGTTGTGGACATCATTGTGACCTCTCCTAGAAAGGCTGGAGAAAGCAAACATTGGTAAGGGGAGGGAGAATATGGCAGCAAAAGATTGTTTTTGTTATTGAAATGTTGTAGATAGATAATTATTTCTTCTAAACTCACTTTGAAAAAAAGGTGGTTTTTAAAGGAGCTTGAGTGGAAGTGACCTTAAAGACACCCTGACAATATTTTTTGAAACAGTGCCCTTACCTGAAATGCTTTGTTCTTTTACTGCTTTAGTTCTAAATCTTTCTGTCTCTTCAAATCAGAACACTACACTACTGGCCGCATGAAATCTGGATATCAAAATACTGACAAATACACATGCTGCTGTATTGTGAATTTTCCATTTGTGTTTACTGTCCTTGTTACAGGATGAACTTGTGAGTGATAAAAGGAATTGAATGAAAGCATAATCAGGATATTTTAGTGAAAGTACACTTGAATGGAAACTTCTGGTTAGAAGTGAACACTTAGGGAAAATGAGAGGATAAGAACATGGGTGCATGGCAGTGCAACAGAAGAGCTGTTCCCAGCTAGAAACACAGTAGATGTCTTGTTTACTTAAATTTTAGTTGGGTAGCAGAGGAGGCTGGGAATGGAGATTTTTTTTTTCCTCAAGTATTCTTGCTACCCCACTGTTATTGTTCTTTGCTCTCAGTCTCTGTGATTCCAACAGAACCTGTATCCTTGACGAAAATGTGGCAAAAGCTGAGCCCAGAAAGCATACTGAAAAAGCAGCATTCTGGAGAGCTTTGAGAATAAGAAAAATTAAATTGTTCACTTCAGTTGAGAAATTAAGAGGAAATAAATGACAAATGATTTTAATGCAGGTCATGACCTTAATCTAGCCACACTTCGATTTTGGGTGATAGTTCGAAATCCCTGAGAGAAGAGCCGAGAAGAGGGTCTGGTCTTTGAAGTGTGAGTTTGTCTTAGCACCAGAAGTGCTTTGTGAATTGTTAACCTACAGATGGTAAACTTAGATACTGAGAGCTGAATATAAGATCTCAGGTAAGTTCACAGTTAAATCTGCTGTCTTTGGCAGATAGAAAATTGGCTTTGTACTTACTGGGTGCTCTACTAATGAATACCAGCGTAGAACAGGTTTACTAGCTTCTCTGTATGGAGATGCATGGATGAAGAGCGAGATGCGGATTGCTTAGGAGGTGTTGTAGACTTGTCAGCAGTGGGAGTTGCACAAGCAGTTGTGCAGCAAGTGGTATGCTCCAGGGTAACTTGACCACAGGACAAATATGCCTGAGAGTTTGTACCTGTGCCCAGGAGCCTACCAGCAGCACAAGGCCTGGAGGCCTCAAAGGTGAACTGAATAGCATTAAGGCAGCCTGTGCATAGGAGCGAGGTGTTGCTGTCATTGCAGTTCAGCTCAGTAACAGCAGCAACCCACTGAGGGGCCAAACTGCTCCAGCTAAGGAGCATCACCCTGTAGTGGTCAAGTACACGTGATCACCTGGTGATGAAAGGCAGAGAGCTGGCAGGGAGGCAAAGTCTGAGCCTTTCAGGTGCGTGAATGGCAATGAGAGCCTTAGTAAGCCCTGAAATTTCTGATAAAGGGGGTAAAATGTCTCAGAGAATAATTCAACGTAGACCTTTGATAGGATTCTTTTGATGTGATTTATTAATCAGGGCAAACAATGTTTTATCTCTTGAGTTGTTGTTTGTATGATCTTTAATCTTGATACTTCTCTATGCACTCATCTCTCCTCCATCTCCATTAAGTGCCGTAGGCATTTCTCAGTGAGTAATGTGTCTGTAAAGCTGAGGTCCAAATAATATGTTTCTGTCAGGAATAATATGTTACTAAGATTCTTAACTGGTATTTGCCACTGAGCTCAACGAGATGTCTGTTCTCCCTGCTTGCCTCAAATCTTAAAAGTAAATCTTTGTAAAGGGTAGGGATTAATAAAAACAAACTCTATGTCAAAATTAAATGAAAGAAGACATCTCTCACTTCAGGCATTTTTGGGTGCGTTTATGGCTGGTGGTTGAATACATTCCAAAAAAAACCATTTTGAGATATCCCAATAAAATTGTGGGGGGAGAAAAAAGTTTTTTTTATATTAAATTTATGATTACAATTAGACTGACTCATGGTAGCTACTATAATGTGATTCAGTGGTGTCTCAGAGAGGTCTAATGTACTGAAGGGTGACTTAAAACAAGTTTAAAATGGCCAGAAATCTCTGAATTTGTTTTAATGTGTTTATAGTGAATTCTTCTGCAAGGGAAAACATCCTTCTCTATGCAGATAAATTCAACTTCTCTGTTTTGCTTAACAGAAAAAAAAAGTGTTTATAGCTCCTTTATGTGTATTTTCATTTTTAGTATGGTAGTTAATTTTAACGTTTCCCGGAAATCTAAAGGTGTTGGGATGAAAAATACTATTCATTTGTGCTATTAATTTGCTCAACTATTCAGCCAGTAGCACATCCTGCTGTTTGCTGCAGGAGCCAGTCTTTGACAGTCTGACCCAGTGCCTTTACAGTAGTGGGAGAGAGACAGCCAGAAGTAAGTTTTGTATGGATCTGTTGATAGCCAGAAAGGAGTTCCTCTAGCTGGAAGTCTGCAATGGAAGCTATAGGCAACCTCTCCAGATATGAGATGGAGACAATTTTGACTTCTGCTTACTACAGAGTGGAGAGACTCCTAACGTTGGAAGTACGCAGGCGAGCATAACTGTGTCAGGGACAGGAGGGAAGAATGGATCTACTCACCGCTTTTGAACAAGGCAATTAGACATATGACATTTGGTTAGACCTTCTCTAGTTTACACTTGGAGTAATGTTCAGGAACAAAAGGGAAATATATCCCACTAGTCTCTCCAGATAGAAAGCAAAAACCATCTGCTGACCAAGATTCAGTCCTTTTCAAAACAAGTAAATTGTTCTGAAATCATTAATTTTGTTCAGTTTCCTGATAAGCCTAAGTAAATGATTTTCCTGCAAGACCTGACAGTGATAGGTATGTGTAAATGTGAGCATAGGCTCACATTAACTAATAAACTTGTCACATTAACTAATAACTCACATCAACTAATAAATTTGTCAAGAACAAGCATTTTTCAGTGGAGATCTGACTTGCTTCTTACAGTGTTTTTCTGATACCTATATAAACTTTTTAATCCTCTTCAGGCTTTGTAATTATCTTGTATATTATGTCTTTTGAGTGCTTTATTTTGAAAACTGACCTGCCAGGATGCTTTGGCAATATTCAACTGTTTGCTGTAATTTTGAAATTGTGTGTAGGGACAGACAGAGGGAAGATTGTAGTTTGTGCAAATCTGTCTTTTTTTTTTTTTTTTCCTGTCCCAGTGTATGAACATTGTAGGAAATGCTAGGTCTATCTAACAAAGTGTGTTGTTTCTTGAAGTGGCCGTTATCAGATATTCCAAGAGAGAGTTAAGAACCAGTTATCAACAAAATAGGAATTTCCTGGCAGGGAATGACTTTCCTGCTCTTGAAAGTTGTTTGGTTGTGGTCCCAGGGTTTTGCAATGAAAATGAAAGAAGAGCACAGCAGTTCCTCATGTCACGTAAATGGGAGGAGGCAAAGCAGCCTCATTGTGTGGGAACGGAGAGAAAAGGCTGTAGACAGCACCTGCTGGGTAAAACATTGTGATAGCAGAACCCCTGTGAGTATAAGTCGGGTCTACAGACTGGTGGGTGCTGTGGCTTTTCCCTGCTCGGAGACCCTGTGTACTTGAGGTGGTTCACAGGTGAGGCTGACCGGCCGTGCTAGCACAGGTAATGACAGGACAAAGACAACTTTAGTACATACTAATGGGGACCCTGTTGTTGCCCATGCAAGGTACCCCAAGTGTAGTAACGTGTTTTACAGTCACAGTTTTGTGTGCTTTATAGACCTATCCACATGTAAAACACAAATACTCTTCTGTAACAACAGACAGTGCCCTACCTACCTGATAACAGACAGTATTTTCTTGATCTGTAATTGTTTTTAATTTATTTATTAATTTTATTTCCATTGTTTGAAATGACTGCTTAGACACTTCCAAGTGGCATTCTCTACACTGTCACATTTCTCTTGCTTGCCATTGATTAGTTTCCATATTTCCAGTAGAGCCAAAACTTCAGCTGGTTTTGTAGCTCTTCCATTCCAAAAACCTGCACATAATGACTGATGCAGTCAGCAATGTCCACATAGCTCTGAGGGTATGATTTAACTTATGCTTCTTTCTCTGACTGGAAAGATCTTCAGAAATGGTAGTCTGCATATTGTAGCTATAACTTAAAGGGCTTCTGTTTGCTTCAGATTTTATTTTTCTGTTTCCTGGCAACAGAGTGGTCAATATTTCTTGTCTTTATATCTCTTTAGTAGGTACCTAGTTCTTGGGAATACATTTCCAACCAGGCAGTGATCATCAGATAGGTCAAATTTAGGGCAAAGAAATGCTCGTGCTTTTTCTTTTTTTTTAGAACATTTTATTCTTAAGTTATTTTTTTTTCTTTCACAACTTCTCATTTGGAGTACTTCTTATGTGCTAAAGCTTCTACATCTTTAGCTGAAGGCAAATGCCTTACTGATCGCTTGAAAGTAAATAATGGCTGCTCTCTATAGTCTAGCTGCACAGGATTAGTTATATCTCATCAAGAAATAGTCTCTCAAATGCTGCTGGATATTAAATGCATACAGAGGGGTAAACCAAAGTAAAACAAAACTTAGCTGCAGGCACAAGCGTAAAAACATTCCGTATTTCATTGTATAGGATATGTCCGAGTGCACAATACATGAAAAAATGCTCAGTTCTGTTGCCTTTTACTTTCTCTGAGGGAATAAAAGGGTGTGCTTGCAATGTGTAACATAAACCTCCTTGAATATGCATACTAGGTCATTTCAGAGGTCCATGTACTTCAATGTCCTCACTCCATCAATGACTGTAAACAGGTTCCTGCGAAGAGTAAGATCAGGACAAGCCTGTATTGACACCTCCTTCTAGTAAATACTCTGCCAGCATCCAACATCTGCGTCTCAGCGACTTCCTGATGAGATGATGCTTATTGTAACTAATAAATTTTAATGGAAACTTTTCTATGAGTTTGCCCAGTTTCCCCTTGAATTCGCAAAAGCTTTGTACATCCCACAGTATCCTTTGGCAAGGATTTCCACTAATCTACTATGTACTGTGTGACAAACTACTTCCATTTTTTGTTGTGAATGTGGTTCTTACTGGCTTTGATTCATGCTAATTCTTGCACAGGAAGAGACAGTGGACACCAATCCCTGTCCAGTCTTTTCATGACATTTATGGTTTTGGTAGACCTTTTGCATGTTCCTCAAACAAATTGCTATTCCTGGCTGAAGAGGTCTAGCTTAGATGGTCATTCCTTGTATGGAAACTATTCCATAGCTTCAGTATCCCTTTTGCCTTTCTCTGAACCTTTTCCAGCTTTTCTTTCCCATTACTTTCTCTGATGGAGGGACCAAAACCACACGAAGTATTCAAGGTGTAGCAACCACAGATTTGCTTAGTGGCGTAGTGATGTCTTCATCTATTCTCTTGCTAATAATTCCAAACATCTGATGGCCTTTTCTGCCTGTAGCTGAGCATTGAGCTGTTTTCATGAGCAATCTTGACATCGGGATCCCACCTCTGGCTTACCAACACAGAGACTTTCATTCTGTGTGAAGCTGGGATTGTTTCTTGCCATATGCATCATTTACGTGAGCTGTTGGAATTGGAGTCCTCTGTAAATATCTTGTAGATCTGTCTAGACTAGTGAAATAAATTGAGATGAGTTTGAAGTTGGTTAGTACATTTTATTTATTTATTTATTTTTTACTCATCACATTAGGATATTGAGAAATAACCGCTTTTAACTAAGTTGTCAGGATCGACTGGAGATTTTCCAAAATATTTGCCCCAGATGTCAAGGAGAAAGGTACTACCCTGTATTGGTGTGAAGATGATGATGATCAAGCTTAAGTCATCACTAGCAGAGAAAATGTTAGCTAACACTGACCAGTTCTTAGCCACGTACCCCTATCTCAACAGATTTATCGTCTGAGTATCTTTTGTAAGTCTCCATTGGTTGCTGTAGAGTACCATGGATCAAGTATTTCATAGCAATACTTGCAGATTCAGTTCAGAAAAAGAACTACCTCTTGGGTTGTTTTTTCTTTCCTTTTTTTTTTTTTTTTTTGTTATACACCCATTGACCTTAATTCTTATTTGTTCAAAATCTATGTTGCACCACTCAGCCAGTGTAATGAAGGCTTAAAATAAGCATAAATGTAATTTAAAGCCATTTGGTACCATTACTGTTTAAAATGCTTTTGGTATAAGTGATAATCAGAGTTCTCATTCTGAACATAAAAATAATTATTTTACCCATGTCTGTAAAACAAAAAGCACAAAGTGTAATTGTATTCTTAAGCATAATCTGAGGCCACTTCTAAATGAAGTTTGCATTACCATGAAAGAAAAGAAGTACTGCTATTCATTTGTCTAGTGTATAGTCTTTTGTTAGATGTCTCACTAGAAATTACATGAAATAAGCATTAAAATCTTCTTTCCCTTTGAATATATTTTTTCACAGACTGTTTTACTTTCCCACTCTTTATTTTGATATCATCTACACATACAAGTGTCCATTATTGTGAAGTACCTGCCCACATCTGCAAGTAATTTTCAAGCACTTGAACTATCTCAGATCTTTTATTAGTTGCATTCAGATTTGCCATACTGATTTTATTTTCATTATATTTTGCATGATACTCATTCAAACAAAAAGTAGATAATGGAGTTATTTGATGTATACAGCTGGGTTGTCTTTTAGAATAAAACTTGCCTTAAAACAGAAAGAGGATGAAGAGAATGTATTAATTTTTCCTTGCTGCTGAAAAGAAACAAAATGAGACTATAGAGCGTTTACTCCCCTTGCCCAAGCACCTAGGCATGTAAGCATGCTCTTGCAACATGCAACTTGCAACTTGCTTCCTTAGGACTAATCATCAAAGTAAAGATACTCGCTTCTGCATCCAGGACTGCTTATATTTTTTGATAGGAGATAGTCCAACTTTGGTTGGCATTTTTTATGTATTTGAAAAGACGAATGAACAAGTGAATGTGAATGGTCTCTGGAATCCAAGCATATGTCACATGAATGTGTTGGCTTCTCTGGCCTGTGCTTCTTTTTCTGTGTCAAGGGTACACGTCTCTGTTTTCCTCAAAATGTTTGAGGAAAAAATTCTTGCAAGTAGGAATGGAAAATCCTCACCCAGTCCCAGAACTAACTGTAAGCCAAGGACCAGATGCTCTTCTGGGTTGTGATCTGGGAAGCCATCGCCCTCTGGCTGTTCTAAGTGCAGTAACTACAACCTTAGGGAGCCAACCCCAGCTCCCTCTGTGGCCTCTCCTCCCTTTCAGTTGCTTAACTACCTAATTTCAGGAGGCAGTGCTAATCTGCGTGACCCCTTCTGTCACTCTTCCCCTTATCTATGGTCTTGCACTGGATTCCACTCTGAAAGCCCACCATTATTATTTGGAGCATCCTTTTGTGAATCAAACCCTAACTCCAGTTTATACTCTGAAAGCAGATAAATGCAAGGTAATGACATTTTAAGGCCTCCTTGTAAAGTCAAACATGGACATAGGTGTTGTGGTTGAGCAAGAGTATTTGTGCCAGCCTATGGTATCTCACGAATCATCTGAATAGCTAATTATGACAATCTGTATTCTTTGACTGATTGCAGATTAATTTTTTTGTAGTTCTTAAGAGTGAGATGTGAACTCTGCTGGTACAGAATGTCTCTTATCCTTCTAGACAATAAAAGAGCTAAAAAAGCTTCAGAAGATGCATAAATTCAGGTTTCCAGGAATCAAAAAGGTAAAGCTTTCATTATATGTGAAGGAAGCTTAGGAAGCATCCATTTCTCACCCACTTGTCTGTCTCTTCTGTCGTTCTGCTTTTCACAAGCGAGTGCTCTTACTCTAGGAAGGGAGTGGATGTGTTTAGCATTTGAAACAGTATGTAACATGGACCTCCAAATTATAAGCGCTGTGCCAGCTGCCCAGGCCGTAAAGTGGACAAATACTTGTGTGCCCCAAGGTGATTCCAGCTGAGGTGAGCATACAGTGTGATCTTTGACGATAACAAAATAATGGCTGAATTACAGTATTGCGTACTGATGCGGTTCTCATCTGACTTCGGCATTCTTGTATCTGGTAGGCAGAATGAAACAGAGGCTTTGGAGGATATCTTCCCGGGAGCAGAGGACAGCATGGAGCACTATTAAGATTTCTTAGCTGTATTACAGAGATACTGGTAATCACATCCCTGGCTCAGATTTTAGGTTTCCACCCCTATTATTTTTTTTTTCCTCAGTGGTCCTTTGTCATATCAGAAAGTCCCCAAAAGGTCCTTAAGCCACTTAGTCCCCGATTTCTGAGTTGTATGCTTTCCTGTCTTTGGAAGCATGGAACCAAAGGTTACCCTTAAATGGCTATTTTGTATGAGATGTGCTCAGCATAGTTCTTAAGCGTGTTTTAGTACAGGTGAAAATGATGAAAAATTAATAATATAACTAAATAGCTTGACACATCTTAGGCAGCATCATTTTTAAAAATTTCTTGACAACTTGTATTTAGACAGGTGGTTGGAAGGTTTAGCCCAAACAGGAGAAATCATATTATGTGCAATTACTGACCCTATTAGTGCCTACCCCAGCCATAGAATTCCCTCCCAAGGAAATGAAGGCCCTGGTAGATGCTACTTCAATTCCCAAACAAAATTTTTTTACTGTCATTTCAAAAAATTTACAGTTACATCAGACTAAAAAGTGGAAGAACCTCTTCCACATCTAACTGTATCTAACTATTAACTGTACTCCTTACCAGTTTCCCTTTCTACCTGATAAAGTACTTAGTAAGACTGGGTTCATTGCTTCCTTGGTTTACATCTACAGAACAGGCTGTCTTATACCTCCCTGGGCAGTCATCCTCGGTGAAAGACAGTGCAACATGATTCACTTCTGACAGTGCCATAAAGCTGAAACAATTGTTCTACACACACAGAGGCTATTTGATTTACTTTGTGTTTTTATTATATTCACAGCTCAGGAATCTCTAAAATTTGCTTCCAAATGCTACATAGGTCAATTTGTTTCAGATATTTTATGAAAGAGCAGCTGAGATGGTGTTGCCTGCAGTCAGATACCTGCATAATCCTTTTAATTTTGAATGCCATAAGCACTGTAAAAACAGAACACAAGATTTCATCCCAAATCCTATAATTATAGCTACATTCAAAATGATATTATCATGTATTACTGCAAATTTCAAAAGCCTTTTACAAGTCTTCAGCTGGATTTTAATCACTAAAAATAATTTAATTATATATATATACATTTCATTAGAGTTGCCTTGATATTTACAATTCATAGCAAAGCAGTATTTATCTCTTCTTAACCACGTAAATTAAATCTCAGTGCACATCCTACTTCACTGGCCTCATTTCCTTTCTTAGGGAATTATAAGCCAGAAGCCCCTACCTCTGTTCTGTTTATGAAGCTGTTCATCAGCATGCTTCTAAGAGCTGATAGTTTCAGGACTGTTTTAGTAGAGACACTTTCTCACTGGGTTAACATCCATGTTTTTTCCCCGCAGTGCTGCAAAGAAGCATAGGAAATGTCAGATGGGTTTCCTCTCGAGTGTGATCTTACTTTAAATTGCAGCAGTTAAGGCAACAGCTGTGCAAAGGTTGATTTAGGCCCTGTATCCTCTCAGTATCGACCTTTGTGCTATTCCTGGAACTTTTAGTAAATTTGAAGAACAGAATGGAGATTAAAAAAAACTGCAAACCCCAGGCTAGAACTTGCTGGAGTCCACTTCTCAGTGACATCCTTGTCTTCCCCATGTTATCATAGTTCCCTGTTAAGGATCAGGAAAGTGTCTTCGTGTTTCATCAGCTGTTTCAGCTGCCAGTGAAATGGATCATCCATCAACCTTCTTTATTCTCAGTCTAGCAGTTCAGAGTGAAATGTGACTGGAAATCATTAAAAAAAAAATCCTAATTCACATTTTTCTCCTCATTTCATTTGTGTGGTTCTGGGTAATCTCCTTGCCCATTCTACCAGCTTTCTCTCTGTCAACAGTATATCTCTCTGAAGATACACTGACACTGATAATAACCTGTTTCTTACCACAACAAGAAGTTGGAAGTTTGTAATTGTCTGCTGTGATCTTGGTTTTATTTTTTATCCTTTTCTTATTGGAAACACATTAGGGGAAGATTTTTGGCCTTTGTTCTGTATTTTGACAGTTTAAATATTGATCTAAGCAAGCTGAAGGGGGTATAGCTGGCATTTGGTGAACTGACACTTCACAGCATGACTTTCAACAACAAAATCTGCATACTCATTTTCTTCCCTTGGAAGGAATCAGTAGCTTTTATGTGTGCAGCAGAAGTGGCCAAGTGCCCTCAGCACAAGAGTAAATTTCCCATTCAGGAGCAGATTCTTGAGGTCAGGAGAGGTGTGCTTCAGCTATTTCTCACTAAATTTCAGCTTTGAGATTACAAAGGGAGATCTTCATTAAGGGATCTGGTGGGACTGTGAGATTATCCTGTCTCCATTTTACACGTCAGGGGGAAGGTTGTTACCAAAATCAGCTTGGTCTGAGAATTTCATATTCAGCCAGACACCCAAAGTTATTCCATCCATGTGTGAAATGACATCCATGAAGTAACACTCTTATTCTCTACCCGCTCTGCACGATGATGTAGCTTTTAACAGTCTTCTTAAAGAAAACGAATCCCTCTTCTTAACATAAGTGGATCTGTAACTGCTGTTTGCTTGATTTACATCAGATTTCAAATCCCTTTAGTTTATCTACTGTATATTTTATCACTAATCTGAAACTTAAATTAATGATGGTTCGTGTCTTTGACTGTATGCATAAGCTTAGTTAATATATTGGTTTACCTGTAAGTAGCATCTCTTGTTCTAGCAGGCCATCAGCATTAGGGGATTCCATGTGAGCTGTGCCTGAGTACCTCGAAAGGGTTAATAGCTGAAGGTCATAGTGCAAAAATAAGGTTCAAAGGGGAGCTGTGCAGAAATTAGGACCCTCTCTCCTGCAGTCATTTCCTTGATGCATCTGTGTCAATGTGTAGTAGCTGAGGGTCTGTTTCTTTAACTTCTATGTCAAATAGCCTCCAAAACCCTTATTTCATAGTATATTTGAAGTAGTATATAGCCATCTCTTGATTTATAAAGTTATTCAACAGACATTCATGTCAAGGTTACATTAAAATGAATTTATTAGGGAAATAAGTCTTTTGAAATGTGAGTTCAGGAGATACAACCTGCAAGTGAGTTGGCTTAATATCAAACTGAATAATTTTTCTGAGCCATATGAATAATAGTTAGCTGTCAGCATCCAAACATAAACACATGCAGTTAGCAACTTTGAGCCTGTTGGAACTGTGCATAAATTGTCTCAGAATAGACAGTCGTGCAACTGAGCTTTTAATTTTTATTAGAAAATAAAACAGTTGCAGGAAATGGTCCTCATTTTAATCATTTGAATTGTTCTTGGGCCGTCAGGAAAGTTTTTCTGCAAGAAAATGTAGACTACATCAGAATATTCAGTTCCTCAAAGCTGTAAGAGAATGCTGAGTTACTTCACTGTATTATAAAATTGTTTTTCAATAATGCTTTATGTGCACACACATTTCCTATTAGCACAAAATATTTGGAAACTAGTTTGAAAATACTGAAATGTTTTGCTGGAAATTACTGAATTGTTAATAATAACTCATCATATGTTAATTTATAATTTTATTTGTGGGTTAATCTCCTTACTCCTTACTAAATGAATTAATTTATTTCAAGTGATAGTGAATTGAAAAAGTAAGTTGTTTTTTTTTTAAGAGAATTCTGTGTTACTTTATTGGTGGACTTGGTGGTGTAAGGTTGATAGTTGGATTTGATGATCATGAGGGTCTTTTCCAACCTAAATGATTCTATGATTCTATTCTGTGACTCTGCTTTGAAAGTTTTTCAATTAAAATTGAACTGTTCTAGATTAAATTAAAAAAAAAAAAGGAACAAAACTCATTTGCTTAATTTTTATTTAATCTGGCCCTATTTTGAAGAAATGCTCTCAGCTTAAAAAACTATGTTTCTGGCTCAAATTTCTCACTATATGTAGTGATTCCTTAAACTTGTTTAAAACAAAATGAGACCTAAAAGTATGCATTCAAATTAGCAGTCCCAGTTTGTCATGGTTTATTGTCTGCTGGTGTTATGAGTTTGACTAGCAAAGAAGGTCACTTGTAATCAAAGGAAGTGAAGGGAAAAATAAACTTCTCTCTTATTCAGTACGTGCTCACTTTGCATATATGACTCATAACTAGGTTACCCCATGCATTCAATAATGTACCCTTCTGATTTATGGGAGACTTTTACAAAACGGAGAAGAGGGAGAAAATAAACAATATAACTATAGATACTGGCTGGAAGAATTACATTTAGGTCTCATTTTGTAGCTGAAATTATGTTGTGTTTTTTTTTTCCTAAAAACACCAGTAAGATATAAAAATTTCCCCTTCTTTTAATATATACTTAAACATTTTTCTCTGTTCTTCCACAACAGTATTCCATCTTGTATATTGTACCAGTTTTTAATTCATAACTTTGCCAGAGTATGTATTTTGTGATGAACGTATGAGTAATGTATTTTGTAATGAACATATGTTTTGCAGTGTTAGAGGGACTGGGAGTATGATCAACCTAGATATTTTCTTGTGCGTCCCAACCTTTATTCAGTTGTTAGTTATGAAAACAAGGAAGACATCTTTCTAATACATGGAACTACATCTTGCTTAACCTTGCTGTTTGGTTAGTTTTTCAGACAGAGTTTAGGTGAAGTTGGGCTGGCTGCATCCTAACCTGAAAGTACTGGGATGATACCTCTGGACTGTGGCTAATAAGAAGCAAAAGTAGTAGAAATTGCACCTTCTGAATGAAAGCCTGAAGTCTTTTTTTTTTTCTCCCCTCAGGCTAATTATTTAGTAGGTTTCTTAATATCTTTGAGCTCAGAACTACTGTTCCAGTAGTTGCCACGTGGGGACAGTGGCATCTGGCCTTTGCAGTGGCCCATTAGTTGTTTGCGGTGTATGAAGCTGTGACTGTTGCTCCAGCACTACACTTGTGTACTTTGGGTGGTGTTTGTGTGTCTATGTGTGGTTTTGAAGCTAGGACAGGTACCAGGAGAGCTGGATTCATGTTGATCTGCCCTGCTGTGGGTGCAACGTTACTGGCACCTATGGTTTGGCTTACCTAGGCAGTGCTGTTACAGACTCTTGTGTGGAGCTTCCAGAAATGTTCCTTGTTGAGGACTCAACTTCCAAAACCCTGTTTCTGCCTGGGGCTAACTCTTTTGGTTTTTAACTTCCTGTCCACTGCATCAAACTGGGTCACTTTTCAGAGAGCAGAAATAAAATTTAAAAGCGCGGTCTCTTTTCCAACAGTTGCAGTGCTAAAAACAGCTGGAACTGGGAAGAGGAATATTTGCCTGCCTTAAAATATCTTTTAAAAAACGTCTGGTTAGAAGTGTCAGAACGAGTCCTTGTCAAAATGCATTAGTGAGCATGGAACATACGAAGCCGTCAACAGTGCATCAGGACACGAGAATGGCCGTGCCATTTCAGACCACAGGCCTGTCCAGCCCCAGGCCTCATCTCGAACAGTGCCGGCGGCAGGCTGTTAGGGGCTGGCATGCAGCTGTAGCTCCCGTGGTTGGTGGCTCAGGGACTTGCTGAGACACAGTGTGTATATATCCTGGTGTTCATCTGCCTTCGGTGTCACAAAGTCCTGGCTGGGCATCTGCCCTACAAGAAAGCTTGCATGTGTATTAGGACACGGCTGGTCACTGACCCCAGTCAGTCACAGAGAGGCACAGTCCACATGTCCAGACACTGCTGTATTTGTTGACGCTTAAGATTCAAGCCAATAGTGTACTTTTCCAAGATTTTCAGGTTAAGAGAAAAAAAAAGGCATAACTGCCATACCCTTATTTTCAGGATTTGAATCCTGGACCTTGAATAGTTTATTAGATTCTGGACACTTGAACTTCAAGTGTCTCCAGATGGCTTGCCCTCTGTAGTTCACAAAGGAAGACTGCAGTGGGACAGAGCACCGCGGGACACTCACCTCCATAATTTGCTGCAAATTTAATGATAGAGGCCCTGTGAAAGCTGAGTCATGCTAGGGTGAGAGCCAGCTGGCTGGCTGGAAATGGCAGATGCTCATTGTCTAATTCCCATTAACTACTGCATCTTCACTGTGAAGAAGACCCACCTGGATAGAGAGGTCCTGTAGCTAGCTTTCTCCTTGCCTAGCAAGAAGGATGTGAGAGGGAGAGGATTTGCTTCAGTCTTAGCAGTGTAAACAATGACAACAATATATTATTGATAATGTGAGATACTTGAGAGATACTGATATTGTTTTCCCCTTTTCCACTGAATGTCTCAGATCCTTTTCATCCTCCCTGAATTGGTGGGAAAACATATTTTGAGACTAGTATGGAATGTGGACAAAATGATCCTAGCCTGGTTTTCTTCTCTTCCTACCTTCCCTCTCAAACATAAAGGATACTACCATCTCTCTACACTGTGTGTATGCAGAGAAAGAAACTGCACCTTATGTGCTTACGCATCCATGCAAAAAGTGTCTGAGGGAACAGAGAATATGGAGTGAATGTTACATTCACTTTTCAAGGTGGGTGTAAACTATTTCCAGTGGTATAAGCACAAAGCCATCAAGAATCAGATCTTGGAAATCTGAAGAGTGGAGTGGAAACAGTTGTAAAGTATCCACTTAGATAAAGGTGACTACATGTTGAAAGAGACTCCCTACTGGGAGTAACATGAGAGCCAACAATATCTTTAAAAATAGAAAGTATTTTTGAGATGTGACCGTGATACATTCACTTAACTGTGTGTGACGTGGTTTTATCTTAAGGGATTCCTTGAATCCTAACCATGATACTGTGCATTCATTTCTTGTTAATCAGGGTCTGGCAAAGCATTGGTTGTCACCATTTCAGAGACCATTCTTCCCACTTGCGTTTGATTAAAAGGCCTTAAATGCTGTAACTTATTGCTCAACCATATCATACTCATGATGCCATACCTATATATTACATTATCTATTGACTTTTTTCCCCCTAATACTTTTGGTGTTTTTCTCTGCAGTATCTGAGGCATAGCAGCCTAATACATTGACAGAAAACCTTTAAGATAGTGTTTCCTACAGGGTTCTTTTGGCAGCAGTTTTAAAAGAGAAAAACGGCTTCAGTTTCATGATAAAGGGCATTCAGGAAGAAGAACGGAAAGAAGAAATAGGAGGGAACGGAACAGGAAAGCAGTCATTGCTCACATGAGGAAACAAAAAAAATCAATTGATGGGAGAGCTAGCACAAGCAGTAATTATTCTCAGAGCTACAGGATTTTTCATACAAGCTTGAATCAGGGAAGAATAAGATGTGAAACAGAAATGGTAAGTGAATTTTAAAGAACAGGGTCCAAAGTCATACATTAAAAAATGCTAGTTTGGGGAGTTCATATGTGCTGTTGTTTAGTTAGTTTGCTTAAAACTAACTGTTGTTAGTTAGTTTGATTGCTTAAAAAAGGCATAATGACAGCATGTGTCCTTTCTGGCATTACTCTGATTTGTGGGTTTGTTTTTTCTATTTTTTATAGCTATATCATATTTATGTATGTATTTTCATCTGTGTACAATGGTCCAAAATAATGAGGATAAATATTCCATAATGCACAATACTTTGTCATCACACATATATAATCCAGGATTGTTGGCAAGAAACAAACTCTTTGGCAGTATGAAATACCCTGCTCTGGGCAGCTCCACAGCTAAATTGCAGGTTGCATACGAGCAGGGAGCCAGACAACAGAACCATGGCTATAAACAGAAGGACATGGTCTGTGACAGGGATTTGTATGATACGCACTGGGCTTTAGCATCATGCAGTTTGCTAATACTGTTTGTTAGATAAAAAGATTCTGGGCAATTCTGCGAGATAACGCCAACAGCATTTTTCAGCTAACCATGAGGGCTATACACCTTCCATTTCTGTAAGCTGGGCTCTGTTTGTGAAAAGTACTCAAATCAATTTAGGTCCAGGGAGGCACAACTGGGATTTGAAAACATTTAAGCAAAGAAAGCACCAACTCTCTTTGAAGCCAAGTCCTTCTGTAAATTGCCCTGCATTTATCTTTGCTTTTTTCATGTATCAGCTCCTTCTGTATATCTCATCATCTGCTGTGTTCAAAAGACCCTGCATCTCTAAGTCACAGTCCTTTACACGGTCTTGTCCCCCTCTGAGAACTTGAGTGTACCGTGGCAGTAGTGCAAACAGTGCATCTCATCACTTGCAGTCCCTTCTTGGAAACTTGTATTGTTATAAAGACAGTGTGCAGAACTATCAGTCTTCATCGGAAAACTCCAATGTAGGTTACTAAAAAAACAGATGATATTTCGTTATTTGGACCTCTGAGTGCTCAAGCAGTGAAAAAACTATTACGTAAAATTTGGCGGTACACTAGTATGATCTGCATTTGATGAACATCCTGATGCATGTAGTTAATGCATACTTAGCTAAAGAAATTTTGCGGTTCTTTTGCTCAGTTGCACTCATACCTTATGCATAATCCATTGTGCGTAGCAAAATCTCCAGAGTAGAGGGACTAAAAAGTAGAGAAAGGACTTGGCCAACTAAATTTGAAAATCTTCCTCACATTCTTCATTTTTGTGAAACCACCGAGTATTCATGGATGTGAGATAGCTGAATAACTTAGCAGAATCAGGTTATCAATCTGCTGAAGAGGAAATATTCAAGAAGAAATGCTGAGAATTTCTTTATGAGGGAAGTAAGAATACTTGTTCAGGTATATGTTGCCAACGCCTATTAGGCAGACCAAATACCTGCTAAACTGAGGTGTCTTGTTAACTTGTGTTCACTTCTGGAGTACAGAACAGAAATCATATGTTAGATTTCACATCAGGCAATGGATTGATGGGGTAGTGAAGGCTGGCAAAATGCCATTTCAGTAGACCAACAGAATAGAAGTGAAATAGCTGCAGGTTTTCAGTACAGGAGGTATAAACTTCAAGGATGCACTATACACACATTCCTACTTTTTAATATGGTAACTTAAATTGGAAAGAGGAAACTAATTGTTCATGGTCTTGATTTTAGCAGGATTCCACTGAGAAAATGTGCTGCTGTAGACTGAAAATTAGACCAGTTTTACTTGCTAGAATCTGTCTTTTCAAATTATGTAGAGAAGCTTCTGGGACTTGAGAAGTCTCACTAAGGCAAAAACCACTGAGTTACGTTCAGTGCTTCAAGCCACTGAATGGACTGGTTTTGCCTTCAGATTTTATTTAATAGTTTGCACTTTTCACATATTGCACTCAACTCCCAGGTGGAGTAGGTGCTGGAGAAAATGGCCAGGTTTGTGTAAATTCTGTATGTCCAACTAAACTGTTGATCTTGCTGAAAGATACAGATTAGTTTCTCATCATCAGAAAGGAGAATGTATGCTGAATCTAGTGATAAAAAGGTTAACTGGGAAAATAAATTTGTGTCTTTAATTCATATTCACTTTGGTCATAATAGCTGCAGGCTATTATAATAGCAACCAGAGTTGAGAACAGCTTCTCTGGGGATGAAGTCATGGATATTTTTCTGGAAACCATGTCTCAGATTATGTCATTCAGCAAAGAAAAACCTGCATCAGGGCTCAGAAACCTCATTCATGATGACTCCTATGATGTTGAGGTTTGCTTAAGAGGAGAAGGCTTAGAAAGTTTTACACCTCTCAGCTCAGCAGACTTCAGAGATCTCGGTGATGTCAAGAGCTTCTCTATACAGAGGAGTTTTCCACCTTCAGTACATCTCTTCTTACTCCTGAAGGGCTCTGTTGATATGTTTGAGATCTCATTTTGCAGTGAAACCCAGCTGCTTTGTGTGTTGGATTGGGCTTCTTGTAAAAAAAAAAAAAAAAAAAAAAAAAAAAAAAAGAATTGCCTTAGGTCGCCTTAAAATATGACTCTACAAGATGCCAGTTTTCCTTAGGGAAAAGAAAAAAAAAAAAAAAAAGCTGATATCTAGATTGGCTGTGTTTAGCTAATGCCTCTCCCCAGAACTCCTGTAAAACTGTTTACTGCCAAACAGCCCAGTTTCAGCCCCAGGCTTGTGGGAGATTTGCTTAGCACTTGAACAGAGATATGAGCTATTTATTAGGTCAGCATAGTTTTTTATTGTGAAATGATAAAAGACATACTGTTAATAAATGCAAGTGAAAATACAAATACATTTAATGTAATATCCATAGCCAAAACACTGGCAGGATTCTCTTGACAATGGGGCATTTATGTTAGATTATATATTAAAGAAGGACAGTGGTAGTAGCGAAACAGACTTCCAAGTGCTTCTCAGTATTGAGTGGCTGTTTCTGCCTCCAGTCAGCTGCTGATGCCAGCCATCCACCCACCACTTACATCTTTCAGACAAGCACATTGTTCTTTTTCACATGCTTGAGGTGCAAACTGCCTCATTATTTTCATTCTCATCATCCTTGATGTTCTTTTTTTTTTGTTGTTCTTTTTTTTTTGTCATGGCTGCAAAACAGTCATCAGTGGCTAGTTTGTGGCATGCTGTAGCTACTTGCCATCTTGCTGACCACTAGTAAGTCCCACTGTGTGAACTCCCAGCTTTGTCCATAGCCTTCTGTTACCTCTTGTCTTAGATCTAGATTTTAATCTGGGCTGAACCCAGTAAAGCTTTTCTTATTCCCAGCAACTTGAGTTGACAATTGATTAGATGAATTACTGATACGTGGAGATTCAGGTAGGCTTTCAGTTTCTGCAAATTCCTCTTTGTGCTGACTTCAGGAGAGATTTCCAACAACATTTTTTGTGGTTGTTCTCATGGTGAGCAGAGGGTCCATTCACTTTCTTAGTATGAGTCACGATTTTTCTGTGTTTCGTTAAAAACTTCTAAGAAAAATTCACTGTGCTTGTGTTGCAGTAGCAATATGTTTGAATAAGCCTTGCAGCCACTATCAGCTATGAGACAAATAGCTTGTGTCCAATGTGTGGATCAACGATGTTTGACAAAAATAAATGCGGAACATGAAATGTCCAGAAATTATTCTGCCCTTGAGCATTTCAGTTAGTTTGGCTTCTCTTAAGAATATCTTAATTCTCCATCCTTTGAGAAAAGCTATAAACTATTCCATTGAGGACAATATTTATGGGTTTTGAACATTTCCTGGTCTTCAAGTTTTTCTCTTTAGACTGGTGTAGAACTGGGTTGTGTAGCAGTGACAGCGCACAAGCAGAATTGTCGGCTCCCACAAGAAAAACAGCAATAACATCAGAAAATGTGTAAATCGTTGCAAGTGACACCTGCATCCTCTGCTGGTGATACATATTGCAAGTAGCCTGTCATCAAGAAGGGCAATTCTCCACGGTTTAGAGGTCAGGTGGTGTCAAATCTGTGGTTTACTGAATAACCACTATAGGTTCCCTAAGCTGCCATATGAGGTTTTTTTAGCAATATTTACATTCATGATATGAACAGGTTAAAAAAATGCATTTCTTTCTCTACAGAAATACATTTCACACTCCTGTACATCCAGCATATATAAAGGCCTCTGCTGGAACCATTCCACAACTAGTCAGAAACAGCGTCAGGAAAACCTCTCCGTAACAGAGCTAAGCTTATAGGTGTTTTAATCTTTGCTGCTTTGCATTGGGTGGCAGGAAGCTTTTTGTAGTAGTGTACATCCTGAATTCCACAAGTTTGTCCAAGATGTCAGGGGACACTTTCAAGCATTTTTTGAGAGTTGTCCCAACAACACACATTGAAAAAACACTGTATAAACTGGGGACTTTGAGCAAATTGATGATTTTTGACCATTAAGGTCTTTCATATCAAACTTTGCATTTCTAGAGAATAACTGTCATCGAGGAAATACTGTGTACTGTGCTATATAAACATTCGTCCATGGAAAGATTTTTATACAAGGCTCTGCTTATCTCTGAGCCTCCCTTGGGAACCAAACTCACAGAAATCTATCACGGTTCTAGATGGCTTCAAATTGCCTCAGATGTCATCACTGTTGGAGGCTTCTTCTGTCAAGTCTGAATTACTGGCTCTATCAATTGCAAGTGAAAAGGGATTTTTCATCTTCTCAACCAATTTTGCTAACAAGTGTGGCTTGACAGCTCCATTCAGGATGCTGATAGCTTTTATTCTGGGCTTCAGAATACAGTCCCCCAGGGAACACTCAGTGAACTACAGCAATTACAACTTCTAGCTTCGCTTTCTTTGCCTCTTAGTTTCAATCAGAGAGATTACTTGAAATAAGTCTTAGCCCATCATCAGGTGATATATTTGTTTCCAGGTTCCCAGATCACTGCTTTTGGCTCACTGGCGCACACACTGGGTTTCCTGGTGTCCATGAGCCAGATTACATCTATTCAGTGTTACACAAATCGTGTGTAGGTGCCCAAGTCCTTGTAGGTTCTGGAAGCCCTACAGCTATGCTTACAGGATAATTTGCCCTGTCTGTCAGGCAGGCTGTTTGGCTTAGATGCCATATTAAAGTGCCAATACCATGCCCAGGTCCCAGTTTATCCAATTAAGAATTAGTTCTTATGTCTCCTCTAAACTGCATTATGCTGAGTAGAAATCTCCCTACACTTACATATGCTTTGTGGGCTGGAATGCATATTTAGTATTTCTTATTAAGATTACAGGATTTTTCTTTTATTCTTGTTACTTTAATGTGGGCATACATCTTCATGTGAGTACTTCTGAGTTGAAAATTTTCTGTCGTGATGAAATATCACGAGTTGCTAAGTAATGTGTTTAGTTTGTGTTTTTCCTTTCCCTTGAGAGTATTAGATGCTTTTGACTTCTGTTTTCCTTCCTGACGGCAAATGAATTCAGTAACAGCACTTGCACAAGAGGGAAGTTATTCAGATGTGTTAATAGCTGCTGCTTTCTCAGGCCAGCAGGTTACGTGGTATCTTTAATTATTACTGCCTATGCCTGGCCAGAGATTTTAATTGCAGGTACAGACTAGTAGGGTTTATATTATGGGCTATTTGCCCACTGCAGGGTCCTGCATTCTCCTTTTAAGCACATGGTCCTAGCCACAATGCATGGGGGGTAATATATTTGATGGACCTGAAACAAAATAATGTTCTCTCACAAGGGTGCCACTTTTATCTTTATCTGGATATGACTATTCTGTACTTCCTGAGGACTCCTGAGGAACATGTCACTATCCAAATTAATAGTAGAGACTTGTCTATGAAGTGTAGCTGTTTCACAGGTAAAAAGCATTACTTTCTCTCCTAGTGGTTCTACTAATGACATTTGCTCTGGGATTTTCATACTATATTAAATCTCTCAAACCTGTCTTTTGATACCAGCTAATGACAAATTTTTTTTCCACTGTGACCCAATTCTGAATTGCCTTTTCTGCTACCTTCATGGAAATCTGTGACATTGGGAACTTTCCTAGAAGTCTGTTTTCAATTTTATTCACTTTTTCTTTTCCATTTGATACTGAGGTAACTAGGCCTGGTCTTAAATTAAGGCATATTAGATACAGTCTGAAAATGAAGGAGTTTTAATGTATCGTTGTCTTGGTAACATGTGCTTGATCAGCAAGACATCAGAGGAATACAAGTTTTGGATGTGGATGCCGCACCATGAAGCATAGAGGGGAAGTCAGTACGGGGTGACCACATGGAGAGCTGCACAGTAGCTCTGTATGAGCCTGCTCCAGTCAGGAGCTCTGCAGTCACTTCAGCAAAGTGCCACGCTCAGCCTATGTGATCCCATCAAGGGGTGGAAATAATAATCAGCCTACTAACACAATACTCCTTGGTCTCTGCGTTGTCTGTGCAGAGGTCCCTGTTGCTTTCTTAGACATGCCATTGTGTTTGGGTATACCCAGAGCAGTGCTCACCACTCTGCTCAGACATCCTCACCGAGAGCTTTCAAGGCAGTCCTTTGCAACCCCCACAGCAAAGCAGAGTATAATGAGCAGTCTGTTATCATGCATGGTGTCCCATATTAAGTTCACCAGAAACCATCCTTTGACTTTCCAGGCAGTGTTCACAGAAAAGTAGAGCATGCAGTCTACTAGTAAATTACTTGGAAGATGAACGGGTGGCAGGTGAGAAGATTCACAGATTCACAGATTTCTCTAGGTTGGAAGAGACCTCAAGATCATCGAGTCCAACCTCCGACCTAACACTAAGTACTCCACTAAACCATATCCCTAAGCTCTACATCTAAACGTCTTTTAAAGACCTCCAGGGATGGTGACTCCACCACCTCCCTGGGCAGCCCGTTCCAATGCTTAATAACCCTTTCGGTAAAGAAGTACTTCCTAACATCCAACCTAAAACTCCCCTGTCGCAACTTTAGCCCATTCCCCCTCGTCCTGTCACTAGGCACGTGGGAGAATAGACCAACCCCCACCTCTCTACAGCCTCCTTTCAGGTAACTGTAGAGAGCGATGAGGTCGCCCCTGAGCCTCCTCTTCTCCAGGCTGAACAAGCCCAGCTCCCTCAGCCGCTCCTCGTAAGACTTGTTCTCCAGACCCCTCACAAGCTTGGTCGCCCTTCTCTGGACTCGCTCGAGCACGTCCATGTCCTTCCTGTAGCGAGGGGCCCAGAACTGAACACAGTACTCGAGGTGCGGCCTCACCAGAGCCGAGTACAGGGGCACAATCACTTCCCTCGACCTGCTGGCCACACTGCTTCTTATACAGGCCAGGATGCCGTTGGCCTTCTTGGCCACCTGAGCACACTGCTGGCTCATATTCAGCCGACTATCCACCAATACTCCCAGGTCCTTCTCGGCCAGGCAGCTTTCCAGCCACTCATCTCCCAGCCTGTAGCTCTGCTTGGGGTTGTTGCAGCCCAGGTGCAGGACCCGGCACTTGGCCTTGTTGAACTTCATGCAGTTGACCTCAGCCCATCGCTCCAGCCTATCCAGATCCTCCTGCAGAGCCTTCCTGCCCTCGAGCAGATCGACACACGCACTTAGCTTGGTGTCATCTGCAAACTTACTGAGGGTGCACTGGACGCCCTCATCCAGATCATCAATAAAGATATTAAAGAGGACCGGCCCCAGTACCGAGCCCTGGGGGACTCCACTAGTGACCGGCCTCCAACCAGATTTGACTCCATTCACCACAACTCTCTGGGCCCGGCCATCCAGCCAGTTTCTAACCCAGCGAAGCGTACGCCAGTCCAAGCCCCGAGCAGCCAGTTTCTTGAGGAGAATGTTGTGGGGAACGGTGTCAAAAGCCTTACTGAGGTCAAGGTAGACCACGTCCACAGCCTTTCCCTCATCCACCAAGCGCGTCACTTGGTCATAGAAGGAGATCAGGTTCGTCAAGCAGGACCTGCCTTTCATAAACCCATGCTGACTGGGCCTGATCGCCTGCTTGCCCTGCAAGTGCCGCGTGATGACCCTCAAGATAATCTGCTCCATGAGCTTTCCTGGCACTGAGGTCAAACTGACAGGCCTATAGTTCCCCGGGTCTGCCCTCCGGCCCTTCTTATAGATGGGCGTCACATTGGCTAGCCGCCAGTCAACCGGGACCTCCCCCGATAGCCAGGACTGCCGATAAATGATGGAAAGCGGCTTGGCCAGCTCCTCCGCCAGTTCTCTCAGTACCCTTGGGTGGATCCCATCCGGCCCCATCGACTTGCGCACATCCAAGCTCCGTAGCAGGTCGCCAACCATTTCCTCATGGATAGCGAAGGCCACATCCTGCTCCCCATCCCCTTCCACCAGCTCAGGGCAACAGAAAAGAAAGAATACAGAGTTAAAAAATATTTTGAAGACTAAGCTGAAATTCATATGATTCATGTCATATCTCTTTAATCTTTAATTTCCGTTTTACTATATAATCTCACAGTACTGTTCTCGAAAAGAGTGGTGTTGCTGCTATGTGATGGTGGTAGGGAACACAAGAATTCAGAACAAAGTATATTATGTCCTATCAGAAGGCACATGTAAACAAAGTATATTATGTCCTATCAGAAGGCACATGTAACATAATCTAGACAGCCTTGGTGGTGTTTTCTTTTTCATTAAATCCCCTTTATGTAATTCTAGCGATGTGAGGAAATTTTATATATATATATATATATATATATATATTTTACCCAGAGAGATATAAAGTGATGAAGGGAACTAGCTTGAATGTAATTAAGACTTCCAGTAGAGAAGTGGTTCAAACTCTTCGAAGCAGAAGGCTTCACAGATAGATGCAGAGCACCAGTACCAGCTGATTAGATTATCCCATCCTAAAGATAAGTTGAGCTCAAGCTGTTTGCTCCAAGGAGGTGGCAGCAGCAGCAGTGAGGGGAAAAAAAAAAAAAAGCTTCTATTTTCAAGTCTTCCACTCATGTGTTTCCTGTAAGGAATTTGGAAGTTGGTGAGGCAGCTGCAGGGGTGTGGAGAAGACCA
This sequence comes from Anser anser, assembly GCF_964211835.1. Taxonomy (NCBI): domain Eukaryota; kingdom Metazoa; phylum Chordata; class Aves; order Anseriformes; family Anatidae; genus Anser; species Anser anser. Next base: position 80,486,835 of record NC_139722.1, read on the forward strand.
CTGCTGCAGACCAACATGCCAAACTGCTCCGGCAAAGCTGTGAGAGGCAGTAGCAGGAAGAACAGAGAAGTAGCTGCAGCAGGGAGGGGATGCCTGTGGGAAGCCAACAGGAAGAGGCTCAAGACTCGGCAGTCCCAGGAAAAGTAGTTTGATACAGCCCATTGAGATTTATGCTGAGATGACTTTACAGCACCATGGCAGTTTCAAAAACTCGTTAAAAGTGATGGAAATGTTGTTCATTGCTATAGTTTGTCACCCTACCAGAGCACTTGGAAATGAAATCATTGTGACTTGAGATCAAGTACACTTCTTCATACCCAAAACTGGCAGCCAAATGGGTCATGTGTAATCTGACGCTTTATAGGTTAATGTTTCTGTTCCCAGACACAAAAAGAGCCTTCTCCTTTCTTCTGAGGATAGCAGTACTGAATAACTGGCAAACATTACCGTGCAATCCAGGAGCAAAATACTATGCCCTTCTAATCCCCAAATCCTTTCTTTCATTCTGACAAAACTGTCTGTTGGTGTGGCTTTATGATAGCATGCGTGCTAAATCCTGGACACTCCTTCCTTTGGGATTGCTGAATGGTTTTTGTTAATAATCACCTTTCTAGTCAATTTAAGTGAAGAAGTGAGCTGGTATGTATATTGTGAGACTTGTGCACGTGGTGATGTAGGATTTGCAATTATTTTCCAGGTAAATTCTGGCTGTTAGACTGAATCAGTTGACTAGGGTGAGAGTGGAAAAATTGTTGGGGGAGCGAGAAGGAGTGGGATTTGTTAGCAGTGTCTTGAAGCCTGAAACTTAGTGAGAAACCTTGCTATCCTCCCATTACCATTTCTTGGTACTTACTAATTGGGATGCTGGGAATGCCGGTAAGGAGATGTGTGTGCTGCTTGGAGGATGCACACATCCTCCACTTTTCCTCCATTAAAAAGAACACTTTTTAGTTCTTGGCTGACTGGTCTGAGGAACTTAAAGCTTGGCTCATGGTGAAAGAGGAGGTGTAGATTTTTGTTTTCTTTACTCCCTCTCTCTGTTGGAGAGTAGAAGTCTTTATAATCAGCCATTTCTCCAGGCCTGCATTTTTGGGAATATATACCCAGCAGTCCATTTCACTTTATTCCCCACTAGTAAATGTAGTGTATGCATTTGCTACTTCCTTGGATATTCAGTATTTTAATTGCCAAGTTTTCCAAAACTGCCAGTCAGAAATACAGTCTGATGGGGAGCTCAAAAATTACCAATGGATAAAATAATAAAATAACTTTTTATCAGTCTTTATTTTACCTATTAATTTTGTCTTCTTATGGCTGAGATTCCAAAATACAATTGCATCCAATTTTCAAACTTTCCCCCTAACTAACTGGGCTTAGGAATGTTTTTTAAGGTCTTTCAGGTTCGCAATGGGACACATCTGCAGATGTGGTGGAAACAAAATAGCAGGTGTCTTGAGAATCTCCATGAAATGAGGAGAATTGACAATGCTATGGATTTCCCTCAAAGTCTGAGCTTGATGAAACTGGTTTGATTCTTAGCACAAAAATTTCATTGTGTTTATTGCTGTGCTGGGATTTTTTTCAGCCAAAAGCACATGTATCTTCTTTGGTACTATATTGCAATACCCAGAGATCCATTGATAATTCCCTCTTCTGTGTAAACCAGCTAGTTGGTTGTTGTTTTCTTTTAATTTTGTTTTATGAAATCTGGTATTTCCAAAGGTACACCTCACACTCCCCTCCCGGTTGTAAACAACACACCTGCCCCAGAAGATGTTCTTCTTGCTGTAATATACCCTGCTAATTCTACTTTCTAACCAGACAAGACAGTTTAGCATCTTTTCATCACTGAGACAGTATGGTTTTGAGGCTATGACAACAGATAGGTCAAGCCTTTGAGATTATAGCAACCCAGGCCAATTCAAAGAAGCATTTATATACAGCTGTTCTACCCAAGCTCAGTGCCAGAAGATTGTTCAGTCTGTCAACTGTGTAACCATGTTAGAGCTGAGCTGAGCCTTCAGCAGATGCACGTTGATCTGCATCCAGCCTTGAGCACAAACCCTGAGGTTGTCTTGCCAGCACTGTCACTGCTGCTGTCTGCCCTGAGACTGCTGCTGCATCTCTGGTGTCTCAGTGTCCCCACCTACAAAAGGGATACAGGGTCAACATTCATCCTTCTTTGCAAAGGGGTAGAAATGTTCAGTCTCCTTTTAGAGGGAGGGAAACATACGTATGTATAAATACATGCACATCTATACATATATTGTACATATATACACACATATTTACACACTAAGCATTTAGTACTTCAGCATTTATTTTGTATTAGGATTGAAAGTCATAACTATAGATCTTTTTTTTTTTTTTTTTTTTTGTGTGTGTGTTTGCATTTCTGAAGCAACTATAAATCCTGCCTGATTTTGATCTCATATTTCTCAGGACACAAATCAACATCATCCATTCATCTTCTGCTTTCATGCACTATATGAAGAGGAATGTCCTGAGTTCCCAAACAGCTTCCATAAATTATTTAGAACTGAACATGTCAAGTTAGAAAAAATAAAAGCAAATAAACAGAGCATCTCTGCTAGTGATGTAGCTCTAAGAGTAAAAGCAGAGGGTTTGTGCTCCCTCTTCTGGCCATGGCTGGGCAGTGACCAGTCAAAACATCCCTAAGCCCAGGATAGCGATATCTTTGGCATGACTGAATGTTGAGAGGGTCAACATGTCAAGAGACTTTCCATGCTTTACGAAGAAATCTTTTTTTTAATTATTTTTTTTCAGCCACTGGCCAAGGTTATAGGGAGGGAAAAGAAGGCAGCTTTTGTGCAAGAGTGCAATTCTGTTTGAACTGATCTGCAAAAGGAACAGTCAATGTGTGGATATTTAATTCAGCATATTAAGGAAGGCAAATATTAATGGAATTTTAGTAGTTGCACAGGAGTCTACAGAACACAAGCTCAAAGTATCTGAAGGCACTGAATCTTTTACCTTACCACAGGTCTTCTTCCGATCAGCCCTTCATAGGTGATTTTAACTCAGTTTCTAGAAACCTATATTAATAAATTTCTCCTGCTCTGTAAAATACACTGAAATGCTGATACATATAATATATATACACAGAATTCCTTTCTCTTATTATTTGAAGTAATACATGCCTGTCCCTGAAAGGAAGGGATCCAATAAGGTGCACGTTTTCACTGTATAATTACAGTACAACTTTCACAGTATAATACAATTATATCTTTATTAAATTTCTTTTCCTATGTGGAGCTTTCATAGATCCTAAATTATAAAATATTTTGGCTTTCTAATTGAGACTATTGTCCTAATGCCGTCCATTCAATGACTTTTTTATTGAAAGCTATAGAATGTTTATCATCTGTTAAAATCAGGAAAATGGCTTTGTTGCCTTAGGGTTCCTTTCATTGCAAACATAGAAATAAGAATTTTTCCAAAGGACATGAGCTTTCAATCTTCTAAACTTCTTATTTATATATTTTTGCCAATGATGTAAAACTGGAAACTAAATTTCCAACTGTTTTGCTTTTGTCACAAGTGTTCTTATATTTGAAGTTTTCTTAAAGCCTTAAACCCTGAAATCAGAGGTTGTGAGAATTTAGAGTTTCACTTTAAGGAATAGCATTTAGTTCCATTTCTTAATAGGAAAAAAATTGAAAACCATAACCTTTAAAGGTTTCCTTCCAAAATTGCTTTTTGAACTGTGTTTTTTGAATCTCTTGGTTCTTTAAAATAGCTATGGTATTTGATGAAGGAAGGCCTCACACATTCACACTTCAACTACTTGAAGTCCTCTTAACTCTTAAGAAACTTAAGTTCACTCACTAGCGTGAAGGGGAGCAAGGACTGCCAAGTGCTGTGTGCTATCTCAGCTGCGTCGGCTGGGAATGCTCCTGCCCCTCGTGCAGAGGTGGTGAAGGCCCTGGAGAGCTGCGCAGTGGCATTATGGTGAGGGTGGTTGAACACTAGCACAGGTTTCCCAGAGGGATTGTGGAGCCTTCCTCAATGGACATATTCAAAACCCAACTGGACATGGTCCTGGGCAGACAATTCTAGCTGACCCTGCTTAAGCAGGAGTTGGAGTAGACATCCAGAAGTCCCATCCCACCTCAGCCCATCAGTCTTTAGTGAAAGTGGCCTTTCACAACCTGGAATTAGTGACCTAACTCAAGTCCTCCTGACTGGAGATGGCATCCAACAGACTGTCACTGGAGCGAGGAGATTACGTAGGCCTCGAACTGCTGAGGCACAACAGGTCGGTTCTTCGCAGCGTCCAGCAAGGCTGTTCATGCACCTGGAGACAAACAAGGCATGGCCGGTGTTGGTACTGCTCGTGATCCTGCATAATGCTGCCATCTGCTGGGATAGTAGCTCCATGACTCCTCCTGCCTCAAGCTGCCTGCAGCCTCCTGCTCTCTCCGTCTTTTGTCATCCTCACCAAATCGCAGCATATCACAGTTAGGAAGATCAGTCACGTCAGTGAGGATGCTAACAGGCCACAGCAGGCGTTCCTGTGTGCATACTGTTGTGGCAGGGAAGGTGTTTATGAGTTGAGTAAAACAAGAGTTTTAGAAACTACTGTCTCGTGTTGTCTGCGTTGTTTCCCAGGACAACGTTCATATGACTTGGCACCCTGGAAACTGCTTGGTTACCTGAACCCTTTAACACTCTGTAATCCTAGGTTAGTATCAGGTGTTGCTGTATGCTTGATGGTCATACTACAAGGAGTGAAACGGAGCCCCATGTCCTGCTAAGTTCCTGGGAACAGCACCAACTTCCCAGGGCTGCATAGTGCCTTGTAGATGGCATCTCCTACCCATAGGATGCAGTTCAGATGCACCCCTGGCCTCTGGGCTGTCTGTGGAAACCAAAGGTGCTCAGGAGGTCCTTGAGCTGTGGTTATTAAAATTATTTTAAAATGCATCTAAATGTAAATAATGTAAATTTGTAAATAAGTAGGTGTGCTGCTTTCTGGGTTCAAGAAGGGTATCTAGTTCCTTGTGATACTGATAAAATGACCACAATATGTTCGCCTTCCATTGGAATTCTTTCACTTGTGCTGCAAGTTTCAGAATAATTTTCAGGGTTTTTAGATAATTATTTCTTATGCTTTCTGCTCCGGTATGCCCTGGTATTCTGCAAATTTTCTGTTGTAGAATAAAAGTGACTGATTTCAGTATTGCACTGCCTAGAAGAGACTCCTTCTTTTCTCATCAAAGTTTCTGCAGTTAGAAGTGTGTTGTTTATAAATTCCCATGCTCCTCTGTGTTGAGAGAGATTAAATCTAGATATATACTTGTATATAGATCTTTGTGGCCTCTTGTGACCATTTTAGCATAATTCACTTGGCTGTGTTTTGCAACATCATTTTCTTGAAATTTTCAAAATCCAGCAGGTTCATCTATACCCTATTCCCTGTTTTATCCTGCATCACTCTGATCACCAGAGGTACTGCTGCAGTCTGAGATGTTTCCCAGCTCTAGAAGAGCCTGGCCTCTGAACTGTGTTCCCTGGGAGTCCAGAAGTTCCATGTGAGAAAGTTAATGCTAAAGCATGTGAGGAGCAGCTTGAGTGACATCCCAGGAGATGGCTCAGTTGTTAAACGACTGCAGTGGATCGGTTTCCAGAGAGTTTCCAGTTGAGAGATTGTTAGGATTAGAAATTTATCCCAACACAAGATGGCACTGCATGAATGAATTTTTACCATTTAATTCATTTTCTGAGTTAATGCTCTTTGCAGTGCTCTTAATAGGCCACAGAGTGTTTTTGCATTCACGTCTATGTTTTAAGGAATTTGTATGGTGGGCACATTTACTGTAAAATGAACAGAAGCAACCATAAGCCATGTGGCTTAGCTGATGACAGGCTCTAGAATGTTTGGTCTGAAAAATCTGAACAAATACAATGCAAATATTAACTCCTTCCCCACCATGAGAGCTCTCTTTCCTTGATGTTTAGAAAAATTTGAAAATGTAGAGACTGTGGAGCATCCAGGGTTTGACTACCTTTTGCTGACTTGCTAAGATGGGCTTGTTTTCCTGTTCTTTTCCATCTATCTTCTGTTTTGGTTTGCCCTACACATAAAATGTAAGACCATTGGGTCAGGGGCATTATTTTCATTTTCTTTCTTGTACTGCCTCACTAGGCTATCCAGTATGTGATAGGACTTCTAGCATTTATTAAAATGGACGTTACTTGCAAATAAAAAAAATGCTTTTCAGCATTGCCAGTCTCAACAAATTTATCTCAAGGATGAAGTATATGCAAGTCGGCGATAGCCAGTTAAAAATTTATAAGTGGAAGACAAACTTATTTTGTTGCCAACTCAGGTCTGGTGATTTCAGATCTCTTTTGGTTGCAAATGTAGTGGAACAAGATGTTCTGCAGCTGATTTTCTGAAGAGCTTCATTCTTTCATTGCTGTGTCATGTGATACTTAGGAAAACACTTGGATCTGGTCACTTTTTTCCTTGTTGGATGGCATAAAATGTACCATGAGCATGTAGGTTTTGTTTTATTTTCTGATTATTTTTTCTCAAGGTTTTCACTAATACTGCTCTGATTGTTAGCACTTGAAATCCTGTCAGCCACAAGCACCCAGAAGTCATGAATTGCCCTTCACATTCAAAGTGTTACCTTACTGATGCAAGGTGGTTATTTCTTCTAACAGTCCAGAGCCTAGATGTTGTGACTGTGGGTTTTGAGCCTGGTTTATAAGCATACACAGTTTTTGCTTAGATGGTAGTTTTGAGCATTTTTTCAGTATTATAGTCTAGAAACATTTTTGTAGCAAAATCTGAAATGCATACGTGATCAATTGATCTAAGAGCTGAAATTTGATCAGAAGAAAATGCATGATAAAATAATGACCACTTGCTACACTGCCTGCCAATCAAGGTATCATTGTGCTGATATCAGCACAGTGGCTAAGAGCAACATCCCTTGCCATGTGTTGCCAATACCTGCCAGGGAAAAAACGCATTCCTGTTAGTAAGATCAGAGTTCAGCTACTGCTCCGAACCTAAGCCCAGGCCTTTCCTGTACTTTCAGTCAGTGGTTGCAAAACAAGTCAATGAGTCTGTGTCAGATAATCTTATCAGTCAAGTTTTATATGGTTCAAATACAAGCTTGCAAGTAATGATGTATGGTACTCCACAAGAAAGTATGAGTGCTGACAAAAGTCCATTGATCCAAAAGGGGTGTGTTAATCTGGTCTTCACTGCTGGCTTTTAAAACATCTCGTTTGAACAGTGTTTTACAGTCTGAAAAGAGACGCATCATATAATGAGCTGCTGATTCCTCCAGCACCATCCAAGTGCACTGCTTACCCAGGCCTCCCTCAGAGACCTCTGTATAGGCAACCTCAGAGACCTTCAAAGCCATTTCTCAGCTAGAGCTCATAAGTGTCTACATGGCTCTCTTAGGGCCATGTGCAAAGCCACCAGCATGCTGAGAATGTCCTGCAGCTGGAAAGCAGCAGTGTCCTTGGGCCCCGGGAAGCCGTATCCTCACACTAGACATTTCCCCGACTCAGGTTGACAGAGAAAACCAACCTTATTCATATGTGTTCATATTGTACTGGAAGAGAGGAGTTATCTACGTATGCTTTTATTTCTCCTGGTATATGGAAGAAAGCTGTCTTTCCTTTTGAAGCTATTTCTTGTTGTAAACTAACTAACTATTCAGCCAGCCAGAGAAAAGGACCCTGATTTTCCAGAGTTTTGAGCACTTAGTTCAGAAGCAGGGTAAAAGCTTGCTTCCAGCAAGCACTTCATTATTTGTGTCAAGTAGAGAAACTGAGAGATGTTTACCCTTGGACTCAGATGGGCTTGGGAGATCTGATAGCTGCTTTGGAGCAGGGCCTTAAGTGTGATAGTCCATATCTCAGACAAATTTTCTGATCCTTTAAGAAATTCACATCTATATCCTTTCCTACATCTTTTGGTGGGTCATGCATCTTAGCATCTTCCGAGTTGGAAGGGACACATAAGGATCATCGAGTCCAAATCCTGGCACCACACAGGTCTACCCAAAATTTTAGACCATGTGGCAATACCATCTTGTATGGGGACCTACAAGATTCAGGCTCATTGGCAAGGCTTGAAGACAAGTCCTGCTTTGAATCTCTGAGCAGCTACTGTTCTCAGCTGACACCAGTGCTGATGACACTGCCTCAGGACACTTGAAGCAAACTGATGGCAGCTCAAGATTCAGTGACAGTGAAGAATCTGTTTTAAAAGTGGTGGTGGTGCCAGACTGACATGTAAGCACATTTGCTGCTGTCTTTATTTTCATGATCTGGGCCTCAGTGCTTGGGAAATCATTTGTCCAGCAGATGTCAGCTCAGTGACACATGCTGGAAAGGCTTGGAAGAACACTATAAGGAGGATACACGTTTGGGAGTGATTCATATGAATAGTCGCGGGCTTTTTTCCTAAACTACTTTGAAATGTGACAGCAGTAGAGCTAAACACAGAAACTGTATTCCTTAGTTTGTTGGATTTTACTATTTCCAAATATGTAAAAATGAAGCCTGGAGAAATTTATGCATATTTATTAAAATGTTTACCTAGGAAAGCCCCAGTGACATAAATCATCTTATAATATAAAGAGTTGAGAGCATTTTGAACAGCATTGTATTGAGAATGGAATAAAAATATGTACTTATGAAATTGTTTTTCTTATCAGGTAGATCAGGGTTGCATTCCAATCGTTTGCTCTTTACACTGTTGGCAAGTGCTTAATTTTCCTATTGGTCATAACAACCATCAAGTTAAACTAACATGTCCTATATGCTAGTTGCAGTGATAATGAGTTTTAGAGATACTGGGTTCACTTCACGCTGTCATACCTTCTAAAGCAGCTAAGCATTTCATGACATCCATTTCAATCTGCAGCATTTTTGCTTTACAAGGAGACACCTGGTTATTAAGTAATAAAACTTGAAAGATTATATTGGTTAGTTTAATTTACAGTGCTTTTAAAAATTATAGGTAAAATGCTAGCAATCAGAACATTGCAAAAATGAGAGTGCCTGGAAAAAAACAGCACATAATGTTAGTACAGAAGTGTGAATTCAATTTTTTCCTGGTTTTGGCTATCGAGTATCCTAGGGCAACAAGGCAAGATATTACTGTAGTTTGATGAATCACTGTTAATCAGCTTAGCCGCAATAAGTGTCCATGTGCACAACTGCACAGTAAAGCAGTTTCACTGGAGTCTAAGCTAATGCATTTTGTCTCCCAGTTGGTGTGGGTAGTGACTGCACGCAAGGCCAGGAAAGGTGACCTGGCTGGCGGGGAGGCACAGCACCTCCCCTGGGCACGACAACATAACTGGTAGTCTCAGGTAACCCCCACTGTTAAGATACCCACGCCTTGTTGTACTTGTGATTACACTGGAGTGATTTTTATCCAGAAGCATTCATTGTTATTAGTAACAGAAAATCATGGTAAGGAAAATCAGGAGTATATGAAGATTGCTCATAATGATTGAGAGGATCTCAGCTTCTTGAATACAGGTACAGAACAATAGCATCGATAGCATGAATGCATGTCACAGGAGGACTTTTTGAAAGAAACATTTACAGTTGTCAATTGAAAGCTTTGTGAATGCTCTTATTAAATAGCTGAGGGAAAAGGATTTTGTTTGTTCATTATATAGATCATACTTTGGATCAGTTTTAATTTTTATAGGTTAAGTAAAGTCCACTGATGCCTCTGTTTATTTACAGTAGATGCTGTCAGGTCTTATCTGAACTGCTCAATGGTATAAATGTTTCTTTGTGTCAGTCTACTTGTGTGAAAGGAAAATGATCAAATATCAGCCCAAATCTCATTTCTGAATGACAGACTTCCTCTGCTTTGCTCATGCCAAATTAAAAAGACATTTTAAAGCAGGAAGGTTTGAACTCATTTGGAAGAAGTAGATGCCCAGCCTGGAAATAATAATTTGAATTCAACTGTGCTGGTTATCTGCTCATGGCACGCTATTTCAGAAGATGAAAACTGCAGTTTAATTTAGAAAATGCTCAGTGTTTCAAGAAATAAGCCAGTCAATTTTTGATGAGAGGAGACAAAGCCTCTCTCATAGTCGGTAACCTCCACGTTTGTCTTGTGAACCTGGTGAGGCTGCCTTCTGAAGGGTGATGCAGTGCTGCCATACAGCGCCTGGGCTTCAGGGCAAGGTGCCGGCCCAAATATCAACCACTAGAGACTCCTCCTGACCAAAGGACTTGGAATTGGACCCACTGCCTGTCTTTTCCCAAGTCGTCCACTGAAGCTGGACAGACACCTCTATGGTGTGTTTAACCAGAACAGTTGACTCCTTTCAGGATCTAGATGTCAATAACTACATTGAACTACAGCATCTCCTTGAAACCCTGTGTTTCAAGGCTGCTGCTTCCCTCTCTTGTTTCTTTTGGACTTCTCTGTATTCTCGCACAGAGATACACTCACTGCACACGTGAGCCTCTTGCCCCGTTCCTCAGGGTATCCGTGCTGTGGGGCATAGCGTGCTTCTTGTAACACTTTATATTACTTGGGGCACACTGCAGCTGAGAAAGAATGAAGGAAAAGCAGGGGGGGAAAAAAGTGTAAAAATTCAAAATAAATTACTAAAATTAGGCCTTTCTTAAAACATGTGAATCTTTGTCCAGGAAGACTGAGTAGTTCATATCCAAGTAACAGGGTCACTGTTCTCTTCAGATTTTTCTCTTAGAAAGTACTTCTTGCCAAGAGAATAGATGTAAAGACACCTATCTTTAAATTATTAAGTAACCAATCTAAGAAGCCTTATTTCTCATATAATGAACAGAAAATTGTTACAAGTTGATAGATGCAAAGAGACTATTGCAACTTTTCAATACTTAAAGGGGGCTTATAAAAAAGATGGAGAACAACTTTTTGTTCAATCTGATAATGACAGAACAAGGGGGAATGACAAGAAGGGAGATTTAGATTAGATATTGGGAAGAAATTCTTCCCTCAGAGGGTGGTGAGGCACTGAAACAGGCTGCCCAGGGAAGCTGTGGATGCCCCATACCTGGAAGTGCTCAAGGTCAGGTTGGATGAGGTTGGAACTAGATGATCTGTAAAGTCCCTTCCAACCCGAGCCTTTCTATGATTCTATGATGATGACTACTAAAAAAAGAGAGGAAGATAATCCCTGGCTCACAAAGCTATTAGGCTGCAAATTGCTGGAAGGCAGGAGGATATACAAAAGATATTGTTGTATACTCACCCTCTCCTTACTCCTTCCTAGAGTATGTGCCCAAAAAACGCACGCACATGAACACACACGTACTCACAATATACGTTAAACCATTTCTTTCATTTTCTCGATTCTGTTATTCATGTGGTGGTATGTTTCTCTCTTTGCTCTCCCTCTCCCTGAATATACTAACATCCATTCTCCCTGCAACCTGTTATTGTGGCTTCTCCTTGATACCACTTTCCGTGGCTGGGACCAGGCCCTCTGGTGTGAGCACGTGATGTTCACATGCAGTTCACAGTAGCCCCTACCTCTGGGAATTCAAAATAAAACAAATGTGATTCCTACTTTAAATAGCTAAATTATCTCAAAATTTGCTCAAGAGACTGTATTTCAGTTACTATAAGGAAAAATAATTATTTCTCGGTAATAACATTCTAGTTGTGGTTTCTAATTAGCACAGTGCCTGTGGTGAGTGGTATGCTGTGATGCTCTTCCAACGTGACACAGAAGGTCCTAATGCTTTGTGCTTCTCAATAAAGAAAAGACTGTGGGTTGTTTTTCATATTGAAAGAATTGTTTTCGCTGAAATGACACAAAGGATCACAACTTGCTAATATATTCCCATCATTTATTGAACTTCTTATTAATAAAGTCTCTGGGTTTTTATAACCTTACAGTAAAGAAAAGGGACTGAGCAATCAAGATATTTCTGAAAAGTCTGATAGGAGATTATCTTCCAGGAAGGTAATTCAGGACTATTTTGTGAGCAACTTGATATGAGTAGCCACTGACAGTCCTTAAAAACTGATTGTTATCACTCAGAGCTCTTCTGATTATTTTCAATGACACTGTCGACTTCTGTCAATGTTTGTGTAACTTTTGCCCTTTGCAAAGCAAAAAAAAAAAAAAAAAAAAAAAGAATTTGCAGAGGAGGGAGAAGAGGGGGCTAAAGGCTCAATAATTTCCCAGCCCATCAACACTATCTGCACACTGTGCATGCACTGGGACCCAGGAAACAGAGTACCTTTGTGACCACACAGACCTTTTTTTTCCCAATTGTCCTGCCCTGAAGTTTCAAAGCACATTGTCCATCTTTGTCCAGTTGACAGATGTCTGACAGTGGCTAACCCAGTTAGTGCAGCTCACGGATGTGATCAGACAACCTGCAAAGAGAGAATGTGCAAAGTTGACTCTCTTGGCATTCTTGAGCTGGCTCTCCATACACCTGCAAGTTAATCTCAACTTTGGCAAATGAAAGAGGTGGTTCTGCGAAACTGAGCTCACAATTTTTTAGGCAAGTTGCTACCAGAGCCTTTGAAAGTTTTGCAACAATAAGAGCTACATGTGTTTTTTAACAGCACCAATCTCAAAAAGTGAGACCAGCTCTAGAACAGTACAGTTTGCAGCCATCATACCATTCTTCTGTTGAGTTGAAACCAAACGTTTCAAATCTTGTAGGCTACAGCTGGAATCTTAAAACCACTTCAGTCATCTCAATTCCATACAGTTTTTCTTGAAAATTTAGGAAAAGAGCAGCAGAATTCCAGCCAAGAACTTGTTATAGCCAGCACTGCTGAAAATGAGGCCGTTTATTTAGGAGTATGTATGGAATAGTGACTCTAACTTACCTTATTTTGTGTGAGGTTCAGTATCCAGGTCTCGTGTTGCCCGTCAGTGCAGCTCCATAGTGCTTTAGCACAGTGAAGTACAGCGTCACAATGTAAAATGAGGTCAGTTCTTGAATGAACTTAGCAAATTCCTATTGGTCTTTAAGAGGAGAACAGAGTGGAGTGAATGAGCCAGAGCTGTGTTTTTATCTCTGGGAGAGCAGAGCAAGATATATTATCTGGAGGAATCTCATTACATAAGCTGAAACTATCTTGCAAAATGGGAGTGTTCAGACTCACTTCTGTAGCAATAACCATTAGCCCTCTTTTGCTGAGATGTCTGCTAAATCTGTACATCTTGAATCCACAATCAATTTGAGAAGGCTTTGAATCTTAGAAAGTAATTGAAGCTGCTGTGTTTGGGTACTCTGTAGGCATTTACAGCAAATTTATGACACCTGTAAAGATGAAAAGTATAAAAATTGCTCGCATCTGAGGAGCTATAATAACGTTACAGCTGATCTGGTTTTGAAGCAGTCAGACAGTCTTCAAGCTGAGAAAAGTTAGGAGAATCATCTCTTATTTCTTTCATGTATTCACTCACCTCTCAGGAAAGCGAGGGTCAATTTCTTCCAAAAGAAAAGAACTGTGCTCCCAGTCAGTGCATTGCATGCCTTAGGACATAGTGGATCTCTTCCGTTTCCTTAGAAAAAGGCCTTATAAACATCGTTTTGTGCCTTACTAATCATTTTCTGGTAGAAAGTAGCCTTTGACTTTACTTTGCTGCTCTGACAATGTCAGCAGTTATCACGGCCTCTTCAACTTCATTCTCAACAGCTGGAGGAACATACAAGGTACAGGTGGTGATGGAGTTATGAAGCCAACTTCAGTAGCAAGTGTCCCATTGCATATATCTTATGAGCAAAAACAGAAACATGGTTTTAAACAAACTCAGTTTACAAAGGTAAAATACTTCTTTTCACCTTAATAGTAAAGGGACAACTAAAATATGTATGCCACATAGGCGTCTATCATGTCCAGCTAGTAAAACCAACAAACTGCAACATCCCATCACAGAAAGATCAGCCACAGACAGGTATGCTGGATGAACAAGGATGAACCATGCAAATTTTATTAGGCAAAATGCTATTCAAAGCATCTATTGTTGTTTAGTACCTGTAGTAAATAGCTCTTCATGAAGATCTGATATCCATTTGCTCATGCTGGGAATGCCTTATTTTTCTAATTGCCCCCAAAGTAAGTCCTTGTGGGTGGATAGAGATAGGAACGTTTTCATTTTCTTGATATTGATCACCCCAATATGGTGGCTTACATGCAAGAAACTTTAATTATTTAGTTAGATTTTGTAAATGTGGAGTATTTGGGCATCTGTATGTTACAGGATTCTTTTGTAACCATCCAATTCTTCATTTTTTGCCCCCAAGACACTGACATCTTACTGTCATTTTTAAATATATATGTTTTTTTCACCTTTCACACAGACGTAAGCCCACACGTTGCTGTATTTGTATAGTAGTGATGTGGGCTCCTAAATGAAATAGGAGCATGTACGTGGATCTGAGTATTGCATCTTGGTTGGCAGGACAGTGTAGTTCTTGAAATGTACTTCTCTTAAAAATCTGTTCAGATTTTCCTTAGTACACAGTTTGCAATACTATGATGTCTTTACTGTTGCTGATGTTAGCAACTGAAGGTTTGTTTTGAGGAATTGACCTATGTTAGGTTACTGAGAGGATAAAATAGTAAAGAAAAGAGGCCAGAAACTCCTCAGCTTTAGTAGCTAGAGTGCCACATATGCTGTTGGTTGATCATTTTAAAGTGCAAGAGCCTGTTGGCACTTGTTACAGTACATTTGTTTTAATCTTCAGAATATCAAGTTGAGAGGAGTTGTGCCAGAGTAAAGGAATGTGAATTAGAAACTCTTAAGAAGCCTCTTAAAGAGTTTTACAAGATATATTGGAATTTTTCTCCTCTAGAATTCTCTTCTCGAGTTTCTTGGATTTGTTTTCTCATTTCACAATCTTTCTTAGAAGTTATTTTGTTAATTAGGTGAAATGTTGACATTTTTAGTTTTACTGTAGTTCAGCATAAGTGGTCAGCATAAGATCTAAGATAAATGGGAATACATGGGAAGTGTAAGCTCTTGTGACTTATGTGGCATATCGCAACAATGCTATAAGAAACCTTTGCAGAAGGTGGACTAGCTGGGGTACAGCAGGTGTCTAGACAGCAATCTAGTAATCTGTTATCATCTTACTAGCAGCCAATCAGTTGAAAATATTTGATACAATCATTCCTTGTTGCGAAATCAAAACATTTTATGAAACGTGCAGAATATCTTGAGTGAAAGGATTGTTTTCCTAATAGGAAAGTGTTTCCTTTGATTTTGCCATTTTAACTTTTATTATATTTTTTAATTGCAGTCATGATATTTTATTTTTTCATGATGGGACTGTTATATCCAAAGTTGGTATCATTTAATTACTTTCCAGTGTTGGCTCAGAATTCTTGTTTTGCAGTTTTTTCGTTTTTTCTCTGAACTGCAGTGTCTGCTCCTTCATTCGTTCAGAGACTCATATTTCTTGACCTCTTTTTGGTGCCTGCAGTTCCAAGATGACGTTGCCTCATTACTTTGACTGTGACAATTTAAATATAGGTCTGAATTCCAGTCTCAGAAACTTTTCATATCAAGCTGTTTTTCTGGTTGACAGCAACGCACAGATATTTTTTTTTTGCCTTACTTAAATCTTTAATACAAAATAAAACATATGTAAAGGCTAAAAATATTTTGGGATCTTAATGGACATATTTAGAGGCAGAAAGACCACTGAGATTTCTTTTTAAGGCCATCCTGCTTTCATAAAATGCTAATTACATGGGATAAGATCCGGTGTACCTACCTAGCTTGCATCTAAGTATCGAAACTCTGCATCTGACTGTCAAGCTCACATCTGAATTTTAGATGTCCAGTGAAGAAAGTCTTCTGTAACAAGCACCGGTATCCCCTGCCAAATGAATGGAAACCTCTAAAGTGCTACAGAGAGGGATGCTGTCTGCCTGAGTTCAAGCATCTAAATAGGTCTTTAGTTGAATAGAAAAGGTGGATTTTACTTTAGTAAATCACTAGGTATTTTCTCACAGGGTGAGAAAATGAAATGAACAAATAAAAATCTGCTTATGCAACAGTGACACCACCAGCATGTGTAGAAGGGAAGGTAGGATGTGATCTGTGTGTAATTCCATCCTGAAGCATTTCCATGGGCATTTCATCCTGCGCCATTATTGGCGTAGACAATTCAAAAATGGTTATTTGTGGAAACTTGCTTTAGCTGGAAACTAGATAAACCTAGACAATTTATTCTTAGAAAACACATTTGCCTCACTGTAAAGGGCAGCTACCTTTTTTATTACTATCATTTATAGCAAGTTAATTATGATTTTTATGCCAGTTCAGCTTTTCAGTACGCAAAGGGGGCCTACAGTAAGGATGGGGAGGGACTCTTTATCAGGGAGTGTAGCAATAGGACAAGGGGCATCAGTTGTAAATTAAAAGATGGTAGGTTTAGATTAGACATTAGGAAAAAATTCCTTACATGAGGGTGGTGAGGCACTGGCACAAGCTGCCCAGAGAAGCTGTGGATGCCCCATCCCTGGAGGTGCTCAAGGCCAGGCTGGATGGGGCCCTGGGCAGCCTGGTCTGGTGGGAGGTGTCCCTGCCTGTGGCAGGGGGGTTGGAACCAGGTGGTCCTTAAGGTCCCTTCCAACCCAAACCATTCTGTGCTTCTATGATACTATGACTTTGTACTGCTTTTACTGTTACTGTTTTGGAGACAAGCAGAGAAGTTTGTCCATTTCCCCATTTCATATTGTTTTCGGATAAAAAGCAATTAACTTTTAATCCACTTACAAGGTAAAATCCAGAATGTTATATGTTTACTTCTGTAATTGTTCATTTCTTTTGTTTGTAGTTTTCGGTGTTGTTTTTTTTTTTCTTTGTTTTTAATGAGTTAAGTATGATTATGCAGCAAGAATTTTAACTCCATGGAAATGTAAAACAGATCGATAGCAAGTCAACTTCAATGATACATATGAAGCCTAAAAGTAAAATTATTGATTTGAAATGTTTATTGGGAAAAAAGTTAAGATACAGGGATGTATGTAAATTATGGATGTTTCACATAGCTAAATATTGCCAGTAAGCTTAACGTTTCCTCTTTTATATCTTTCATAACACATTGTAGGATTTAAATAACCCAAATCTTTTCTAAACAGAAAATTCATGGGTATACTGTTCTTTGAGATGAATGTCAATTCAAGTGCAAAAAGCAGCAACACTTGAAGAGGATTATGAATTCAATGTTTAAACTATTACCATTGTCTAATAGGGTTGGTTCTGGAAAACATTTAGTGGCTATATGAATTGTATTGAAGCAGTGGGCTATTTGTCTACAAAATACTTAAAAAAGGAATGTTGATGACAAATATGATTAGAATAGCCAATGTGGTAAGAGTCCCTGCTGATTAAGTATGTGTGTATTTATGTAAGATTAATCAAATTGTGATATTTTCCCTTTTAATGGACTTAGAAACAATTCTATTAATCTAATAAGCTTATTTCTATCTCTATGTACCATTGAATATCTTGTCTTTCAATAATTAGTGTTTTAAAAGAATTTTTGGTTCCTAGATTAGTCAAGAAACATTTGGAAATGTAGTTCTTCATAATTTTTGATTGATTTTTCTAAAAATATCATGAAAAGCTTTCGTGTGCTTGATCCATCCAACACATTGAGCTGACTTCTGAAAGCTGGATTTTAAATCAGGCATTTAAAGTTAGCGAGAGGCACATGGAGATGCAGAGAGACATCTGTTGTTATTGAAAGAGTTTTGTGGGCCTAAGTCTCATTAATTTCCATTAATTTCAGTGGAAAATGGACATGCTAGCTTCTGAAGTACCTACTAAATATATAGTAGTGCTTTCAGGCTTCTGAGTTTTAAATACCTGGTCTTTGAGGTACTTTGTGTTTAGTTAGCTAACTTTGGCAATTTCTTATTTGAATGTAGCCATTCTGATTACTATTTTATTTAGATGTATTTTTAACAGGATTGGCATTAGGGTTGCAGTTGACTTGATCATACAGCATTTCCCACAGGGATGGTGAAATACTAAGACACCAATACTAAGATACTCTGCACGTCCTTCCCAGCCCGTAACGATACAGTGCAGACTGCTGTTCAGCAAGGAGGCTGTGCCCTGAACAGCAAGCTTTCAGGTGTGAGGAGACTGCAGGAGCACATGGAGGTAATGCAAAGTGAGCGGTCCTTGGGAGGTGATCTGCGCCTGTCTGCGAGGGTGATCAGGGCTCATGGCTTAGAACCCCTGAGTGAGGGGTAAAGGCAACAGCCTAGTGGTGGAGAAAATAGGAGAAAAAAAGGACGAAATACATTTTTCTTCTAAAAACTAGTTATATTCTATACAGAGCAAATACTAGTATGCCCTACCCCAGTGCCTACCATGCAGAGGTGTTTTAAATAGCCATGTCTCTCATTTTCACTGCATCTGCAGAGCATCCCTGCTTATGTTGTGACATATTCATATGCTGAGAAGTGAAACACATTTTTATGTTGTCTAATGTGTAACTGAATTCTGTTCAGTGACTAATTTCTGTTGTATTATCCTCAAGTCTATGTCTGAATACCAGTTTGGAAGTCGTCTAATGGTGATTTGGTAGACCTTTCATCTATAGCCTGCTTGCTTTCATTCCTCTGCTGGGGTTGGTCATTTACCGTTACTTATTCAGTGGCAAGAGTCCCTTTTGGCCTAATTCGGTCTAATTCAGTAGATCAGAACCCAAGAAAAAGAAGAGAAACAGAAAAGGAGAAGAAAAAAGAATGAAATATTCTTTTCACACAGTTTCATGAAATCAGAAAAAAGGACAGTAAGAGGTAATTTTAAATAATGGAGTACAAGGTTCAAAACAGTCTCCTCACTACAGCTAAGAAATGTTATAGCAGTTCAGTTCTTGGGTGTATCTGTAAAATTAGAGTGAAAGAAAAATAGAGTAAAGAGAAAGAGAATTGTTCCTTCAGCTGACTGCATTAAAGGAGGGATGCCATCAAAAAAAAAAAAAGGAAAAAGAGAGTTCAGGTGTCACCTTTTGAAATGAAAATGAAGTAGAGGGAATAGGATTCTGTCAATTGAATAAAATGATATTCAGTTGAAAATAAAATCATGTTCAAGTGACATCTTCTATGTCTTGTGGTTAATACTGACTGAAAGTCACTGGATATATCCTTAAAGACCTGTGAGAATACAGTGCGCCTCAGTTCTTAATCATTGATCGGATTTTGGCTGAGACCTGATACAACATCTGACTTACTTGCAAAAGACAAGGACTGTATGTCACCACTAGCAGATCACAGTTGTAATGCTGAGTTTGACCTATCTGGTCATGGATTGCTGTCAGGAACTTCAGAAAGAAACTCAACCAGTAGGTTCAGGTTGTGCAACTTCTCAGCACATTTGCTTAAGGGAAGGCTCTCTGTTGTGCCTTAAGCATGGGCTTAGGAGCCAGGAGGTCTGGGTCTATTCGTGGCCATGTGCTGTAACCTAGAACAAGACAGGTTAACCTCTCTGGTCTTCTGTATACCTGGTGTTAGATCTATACTTAGATAAAAGCAGTGCAAAATGTTTTTACTGTGATCATTACATTTCTGTTCTGAGAGCATCCTCCCTCACTTTCAAGGTGATGGGAACGTTAGGAGGACAAGCAGGAAAAAGTTTGGATTTTTTTCTATGTGGAGTCCGCATTCGTAACCTCTCCAAGTTCAAATGTGCTCAACTTTAGTGTTATAGACATCATTCCTCCAGGGTGAGTGTCACACTGCATGCAGATGGATCAAAACCCCTTTCCCACTACCTCACCCCAATCCCTAGGCTCTGTGAGGAAATAACACTGCTCTCCCTTTATGGGGCATCCTTTTGGTTCTCCATCCAGACCCCAGTCAGTCAAGACACATCACCTAAAGGCTCCTGCTTGAACTCGATGTGTCCCTGGGACATCTCTGTGCAGGACGGGGATGTGAAAAGACGGCTTGTACCGTGTTCCTGATCTCAGAAGCCATAGGTTTCACAAGTAACTGTGCGTACGGGGCTGTGTGTTTTTATACCGGCCATTCCTCATGGACTGGCTGCTCCAGGGCAGATGTTGCATGTACCCACATGCACATGTAGGTCCCCATGCAGAAGATCAGGCATGCCTAGACTCCTAAGCGACCTTGCTGAAGAGACCCAGTTCTCAGCGACCCTCATGGCCTTGGCCAGCTTCAGTGGGGGCTCTGCTCTCCTCCCCCTGCAAAGGAGCAAGGGGAAATAAGCCAGGTCTGCCAGCCTGGTCTAAAACAAGTGCTTCTGTTAGTTTTCACTTGATTTAATGAAAGTACAGTCTTGATGTGGCAGCACAGGGCTGTGCACAGGTGATGGCTGAGCACTGCATGCACAGTGCATGGTGCCGTGAACCCCACATATGCTCTCCAGCAGCAAACCCACATGTAAATAAATGCCCCTTCTGAAAGAGAAGCGATGAGGTGAAGCAGTAATAAGATTATTCTCTCTCATGCGTGGACACTAGAGGGCAATACAGTCCCCTAAATCTCAGTAGTAGCACTTGCAGCTGGAAGGTTGTCATATGGACTGACATTTTTAGGTGCTTACATGAATTTTTAAGGGTCCATCTACTGCTAATCGTACAGAATTCTGGTGTTAACTACAACTCTTGGTTCTGTGTTACACAATGCATGAATAAATAACAGTATTGTGTCTGGATAAGGCAAAAAGGCTGGCTCATGAAAGTGTTTGTTCTCTTTGTATTGCCACTTATTTTGACCCTTTTCCTGAGCTGTGGAGGAGAATTCGCACAGAGGTGACAGCATGTTTTTTTGTGGCCACAAAGCAGGTGGAAGTTAGTATTTCAGTTTGTCTCTAGCCATGCATTTTATAGTAATAGCTATGTAGAAAGCCAAAAAACAAGTAAGGAAAACTAGATCTTTGAAACTGCCTGAAAGTGATGGTGTTCTTTGCTCTGTGGTGGCTTTTGTGCAGGAGGTGATGGGTGGTTTTGATTTTCTGCTACCCTGGGACAGTGGGAAAATAATACTTGGAACATGAAAATTAAGGGCTGTTTTCTTTATTGTCTGAGACAGGGAGCTGTGAAATTCTGTCAATATCACATGGGGTAGAGCAATGCTTTTTTTTTTTTTTTTAAGTTGTTCTGCTACAATTTTTTGTTTCCTGCAGCATCTCTGACAGATAGGACAGCAGCAGGAGGTAGAAAAATAAAAGGAATTAACCTGGATTTTTACTGCAGGGTTTTCACCACAGAACAGTAGTGGGAGGCAGAAATAATAGGAGCACATTGCCATCAGGTAGAAAATTAATAATGTAGAAAACTGCATAAGATCTCAGTGTTTGATGTCACATGCTGTGTAATGGGTCTAGCTCTGCCTGATGCTCATAATTTTCAAAGAACAGCTGAGAAGAGGTCCCGGTGCCTCAGACTACTGCAAATTCTGGTTTTCCAGCCAAAGGAAACTATGAAATTGCTGTATAAGCTGCACATTTCGAGTGCATTTAGTTTGAGGTTGCATAAAACACTTGAAAAATAGAGATGCAGAAAACATTTCACCTTAGAAAGCTTTTGTCTTGACAACAGCCTCAATACATGTACCCCCAGCCTCACTATCATGTCAGACTGACCTAGCTGGAGTCCCCAGGTATTACTGTAACCCAAAGCCTGCCCCACCAGTCACGCCTGCTGCTGCCTCTGCTTAGTTTTTGGAGATTTACACCTTTGGCAGTTTACAGTTCTGTGAACAGTGGGTTGAATGAGCTTCTTTAAATTTGGATTTAAAAACAGATCTCAATCTCTCTTTCTTCTGCGAGTGTGGACAAACTCAGACTTTGTCACTAGTAAAGAGCGTTTTGCAGATGTGTTTGCATTGGTGGAGTGCAGCCCTTCTAAATTGAGTATTTAAAACCCAGGAGTTTTTTTGGCCTGTACAGCTTATACCAGGGGAAAAAAAAAGTAAGATAGGTCAGCAAAAGTATTTCCTGCCAGTATAACAGGTGTCTTGGGCTTTTTTCTGGTCAAGTTGTACGCTTTACAGATAAGATATCCTTTCACAGACCTAACTGGTGCAGTTATTCTAGTGAAAACCTGGAACTGTGGATCAGGTCCCACTGATGCCAGGGGAGCACCAAGTGCAGCTTCTCTGTTCCCCTGAGACCTGAGCTAAGCATCACAAGGCCAGGGAAGGAACGAGTGCCATTTTTTTCTGATACCACAACCTCTACTGAAAGAAACACAGGGTATGTCCATGCATAAAATGAAGGTGTGATTTTAGCTTCTTTTTGTCACCTTATGCTCCATTTTTTCCATACACTGCCTTGCATTTCACTGTAACCAGGCAGGGTTACTCTCATTTACATTCTGTTTTCTATCCCAGTGAGCCAAATAGCACTAAACTCCTTCGTACCTGCTTTGCCAGCGAAGTCTGTTATATATTTACCTACCCTTCCAATTATAGTTCCAGCGTGTTGTTTCATCATTAGGTGGTTAATAAGATTTGAAGCTGAAGCCTTTTCTCAGGTGGCATTGTAAATGTTATTTCAATTATGCACTAATGCATTAGTGGCGCTTCTGGTGGGGTGAGATGACTTGCCAAAGAAGAAATGTTATTTACAATAAAGATGCCTAATGGACGCTGGCATATGCAACATCGTAATGCTGGCCAGTGAAAGCAGGGGTAAGCAGCAAAGGTTTCTTCCTACCTTTGGCTCGCCCACTGCTTCCAAAAGGTGCAAACTTTTGCCTGGGGCTTTACACTAAGGAAGGCTGTGGCTTCTCTACTGCGTGGAGAGTCTTTGGCAAGTTGTAGAAATCATTAAAAACAAATGATCACTAATTGTCTATGGGCAAAATTTAGCCGAGCCATTGGATTTACCATTCTGCACCTCACAATCTTCGGATGTGCTGGGCTGACCAGGGCAGGGAAGAGCAGACAGCCTTTCTCTCAGAAATACTAAACCAGCATCCTTTTTATTGCACAGAAGCTAAGGAGTGGGGCCTTCGGCTGGTGTGTGTGCTTTCAGCCCATTTTTCAGTTGCTTGAACACACGCGGAGAGAAACCACAGCAGCAGAAATTAGTTATTGATGAAACTTGTCTTGGAGAGCATTTCCTGAAAACAGTCCCAAGGTATGTTCCTTGAACTGACTGCATAACTTCAGTCCCTCCTCTGCAGCACTTTTGCGAGTTCATATTCTGCAGTGTGGTTTTGCTACCATGCATGAGGTATTACTGATTTTAATTCCTACCACAAAAGAGGTGCCAAGGCATTTCCGAAGTTACCCAGATACTCTCATGAACTCAGACAGGGAAACTGAGTTTTCCTGACAAATGCAAGGTAAGCAGTACAATCACCAATATGTTCACAATTTAACTATCATATGGTAAATTTTGTCCAGGTGTGCCTGATGTTCTGAGAGCTTCAAGTGTGTGAGGCTTGTTCCAGTCACTATCTCAAATTAATTCTCCTCTAAAAAATTAGACTGGGAATAGGATGTAGCTACAGTAGTACTGAGGGGATGTTTCATTCAAGGGATCATTGTTAAAGACCAACAACTGGAACTCGTATATCCTGAAGTAAAACAGTATAGCAGTAGGCCATATGGAAACAGTTGAGTTTTACGAACAACTGATAGGATACAAATGTCTTTTTTTGTCTCTTCCTCTAGTAAATGCTTACAGAAAGAATCCAGCTTCAAATCATACACTTGCTTTGTTAGCAATAAACAGCCATTTGTTAACAATGATCTGTTTTGATAACTCTGTTCTTTGACATTTCAGGGTTTCCTTCTTTTAAATTGTTTCTCCGTGCTACCCAAACTGCAGTTAACTCTTCTCGTGTCACTTACAGGACAGCTAGGAGCTTCATATGTACTCCTCAGTGTCCCAAATATTTAATGTTCTCATGTTTAACATCTGCTGTCCCCAGAGTGCTTTCCAGAGCATTCAGCAGTACCTCTTCAGGGCTCAGGTGTAAGCAGTGCAGCCCCTGTAGCCTGTGAAGGACTGGAGGATGAGAGGGTCAAGCTGCAAAATTAGTCTTGAAATTAACGCACAGTGATGTGATAGAAGAACGGGACAGGAGTGAAGGAGTCATATTTGTCGTAGGCTGAGGCACAAAGGGGTCGTGCAGCAGACACATAGGTGCTATCTTAAAAAATTGACAGTTAAAAAATTGTGTCAACCAGCACAATCCATGAACTGTCATGCAACAGTTCAGAGGTAAGTTAAGCAGGAGCTCTATTTCCACAGCATACAGATCAGGAAAAAAAAAAAAAAAAGGAGAGAAAGCCAGAAAGGGCAAGGAAAAAAAGGGCACTGGGAACCACAGTGCGTAACTCTGCCAGTGTGACACAGGTGTTACAGCCAGCCACGGAGGTGCTTCCTTGTGTCACTGTTGTCTCAGTTTAAAGACCAGACATTACACTTGCTAGGCTGACCATAAGTGAAGGCAGCAGCTTAGGACAGGAGGTTTTTCCAGAATTTACAGCCTCCAGTATGAAGTACTTGCCTAGCAGTATTGCAGAGAAAACACAGATGCATTGGAGAACGTAGCGACACCTTCCCATTATTCACATGGTGACCAAAGCTGGCAGGGTCACCCAAGCAGTCTGGGTTTTCGTGATGATGATTACACGTGGTAAATTTTAACAGTGCTTCACACAGTTATGAACACTCACATGTTTCACAGTTTCATGAAATAGTTAAGGAATAGGGGAATTTATATTTATTTCTGGTTGAAGGGTGAAATCTTGAACAGAACAACATTTACTTCCTCTGTTTAAATTGCAATTGCTTTGTTTGAAACTGAAGCTCAGAGCAGAGGGCTTTAAAGCTTACCTTTGCCTGGTTATTTTAAGCATTTTGTGGGCTGCAGCAGAGTAGGAGGGTATCACTGGCAAATAAGCTTTGTATTTTTGACGGGGAGTCTTGTGACATTTCAGCAAGCTGGATCCTTATGCAGCAGAAAGACTGATATGTGTAGTGGTATTTCTTATGTGTGAGCTTCTTCATTTGGAAAATAAACTTTTTCCTTTGGTAGTAGGGCAACTTTTGCATCATCCTTGCAGGATCAGACAGAGAGACCTGCTGGCTCACATCCCGCACTAATGTTAAGCAGCATGTCCAGGAAACATAGCATTGATTCTGACTGAGGATTTGTTGGTAATCTTTAAAAATCAAGGTCAGTGTAGGTTAATTGTTTGAGGACATTTTAAAATAAGAGTAGAATTGACGCAGTTGGACAAAGCTTTAAGTTAGGGTAACGTATTTTTTTAGGGTTTCCATGAACTTGAACACGTCAGGACAAATGATTCACTTTCTCAGTGAAAGTTTCCCCTTTCCCCTCCTCTACAAAATACAGAGAGCCTAAAGGGCAACCAACTTCTGTTAATCTATCCATGCATCTTCCTTTCGAGGTCTGCAGTGGTTTCAGCCCAAAGTACGTGTGAGAGAGAAACTCCCTACTAATTTCATACTCAGTAAGTTTACATGAAAAATATGTTGTTGGTTTTATTCTGAACAGCAAACTCACTGGGGATCTTATGCAGGAAAGAGTTTGACACAATTACCTATAATACAATTACCCATAATAAAGATTTTTTTAAGTGGAACTTACCTGGAAGGTATTTTTGATTATGTACAAGTCAGAGGAAAATCTCAAATGGCTACCCTTAAAGCTCTGCCAGCTCCACAGAGGTAAGAGAAATAAAATTTCTAGTTGGCATTTTCACCTGAAATGAATAAGGAATAGAGCAGGAGCGTATATTTTAACAATCACTTTGCAATGACTCAGTAATACTAGATGGGGAAAATTAAAGGACTTGTATTCTGGACTCTGTATTGTGGCCTGGAGATGAGAAACAAAATCAAGGACACTTACCAAGCATGGAGGGCTGAAGATCATTTGCACCCAAGTGCCACTGATGTTAAAAGTCATGTGCACTCATTCCTAACAGGAGAACTCATTTTATGACCGTTTACATTTTATGTGCTGACTATAAAACTAAGCAAATGATGACAGAAAAGCTTATCACGGTGTATTCAAAATATCCCAGATATAACACAGTGCACTGCTTGACAGTTTTTATTCTACAGACTTCGTAGCCCAGTTGAAATATCTTCTTGAAAACTTTCTGATTTTCTTAAACCTTGAAAAGTATGAGTCAAAATATATTTTTAGCTGGTCAATAGACAGTTTAGGGGATTTATTCCTATCCCATATATTTGTTTCACATTACTTATTTTTTCCTACTTTATAAAAGCTGTCAAACTTATGAATGGTGCTGCTAAAATTACTTTCAATTCATATTGCTTCTAAAAATACCATATTTAAAAAAATATGAAGCTGGATGACTAGTTCTTGGTTTGAGGAGTGGAATAAGAGGCTGCACGTTCGGTATTACACTTTTCAGACCGCTTCCTCACCTAGTTTTCTTAGTGAAAATGTTATCGGTTCTGTAGCTCACTCAAGCCTGGATTGTTGCCATCTGTTTGGGCATGGCATAGTAAAAGAAAGCTTCCCAGGACCATACTGCAGGTGTCCACCTACTATAGCTCTCATCAAAATTCCTTATTCCCAAGATCTTCAGAAGAATCTCTTGATGATGTCATAAAGACAGCTAAGAGAAGAGGTGGGAGTAGAAGGGATATGTATTATTTCCTGTCTGGAGTGCTCACTGGATGCAACCCTTTCATTGGATGTTGATTGCGTGAAATCCTTTGTCTTCATGACAAATGTATTTCATCTTCGCTGCACACACAGATCTCACAGGTTTTTTCCCCTGAAGTGAATTAGCTTTGCATCGTACTGCAAAAGATTTTCTTGGGAGGCAACAGAGAGGTAATTTCCTCTAATCTTTTGATCTGTTTTTAATACAATGGAAGTGTTTTTGCCTTTTGCTGCCACGTACCTTACTTGCAAACTAATTGATGAATCCTGTAACAGCCTGGAAAACCCTGCTTCTGTCTGTCCTTGCAAGGAAAGATTACTCATTCATCCTCCAGCTGTACAAGTCTGTCCCCTTTTGTAGTTTTCTGGAATACACATAAGTTTCTATACAAAGATTATCTGTTAACCTGAGGGTCACCCAAGGTGATAAATGATGCCTTCCTTCTATACCTTTCCCTGTGAGGCATTGGACAGCATAATGGCAGGGCTGATTTCTCCCCAGCACCTAATGCCTGATGAGGAGCATCAGTGCCTGCAGATGCCCATGCATATTGCAGGCTGCAGGCACAGGGCTGCTTCTGGAACGTCTCCTGGTTTGGATTCTTGGCCAGCATGGAAGTAAGAGAACCAAAGGGCTTTCGGTTGTCACAAATCTGTTTCAAATACTAGCCTAAAATACAAAGAAGAAGTTTACTCTTGTAAGGATAATGCTCTGGATGATGGAGAAAAAAAAATAGCAGTGTCTTTGCATGGCAGCCAGGCCTCTGAGTGTGGACTTGGCAGTGATAGCCATAGTGTTCTTTTGGCGGCAGTCCCCTGCCCATGGAGTGGCTCTGTAAGACTACCTAGAGCAATAGGCAACTTAGTTTGCCACTCTGATTTGCCTTGGGAACTCTCCTCCAGTTGAACCTACCCTGTTGCTGTGCTTAGGGTGGATTCTCTGCATCTTCCTGCCTGTTATCTCAGTCCTGCCACCCAGCAGCAGGTAAATTTTGTGCCTATGAGAAAATGCCTGTGGTCGGGCAGCATTTTTCATTCTTCTCTGACACCAAGCTCTGAAATTAAAATATGCAAATATAGCTAGTGGGACCTTTCTTCCTCCCCAGACTTCTCTGTTTTATAATCCTACTGTGCTTCTTAATTAGTACATTCCTTCAAGTTTGAATGGTTATTAGATTTTTGTGAAAATAACTTTGCTGGTTACTAATGGTAACTACATTTCTAGGACTGTAACATATTTGTACGGCATATATCTGAAGTATTCACTATGCATGTCCTAATAAACTCACAGCTTTCTATTTCTTTGGGGGTTATTTGCAGACAGCCCACACAGAGTACAGTGTTAAAGGTGATATACTACTTCTAGCAGTAGCCCTTCCATGCACCATGCCCCTACTTCTGGTGAGGGACACAAACCCATCACGGCATTGTAGCCTTTCTGTGCTTATGTGGCTCCACACTCAACAGCCACGCTTCACAGCACCATACACCAAATATGTCTAGTAGTACTGCAAGCTGAATTTCTTGTCTGAGCTCTGAAAAGCGTAACTGAAGGCCAAATCAGAGCAATCACAAAGTGATTGCAACAGCCAGACAAAATGGCTGAGTGAGAGAGAAGACGAGAAAAGCCCTATCATGCTTTGTGTGAAAGTCTAACGCAGTTGCACTTAAAGTCCAATTCAAGTGCTTTGACAAAGCTTCTAAAAGTCAGAGCAGCAGTTTCTATCACTATTCCTTGCTTTTCTACTAGGGATCAAGCTAAAGAGGAGTATTGAGATAGCCCATGTAGTATGTGCAAAATCCATCAGTTCCAATAGGAGTTTCTCATGTTTGTTTAGCATCATCTAGCAGTTATGTATAAATGCAGGGACATAATGAAGAAGCAAACAAAACTAAATGTTTTATCACTAGAATTACTTGAATAATTATTTTTTCTCTTGTCTTTCAGTTGTGAATTTTCTATAAATAATGTGTGCCTTAGTGAAGATCTTTAGCGATATATTTTATGATGTCATATATACAAGTTATAAATATGATGTTCTGAACACCTACGCATTTTTCCTATTGTTCTCATATCAATATTTTATCTGAAGATCAGGTGTCAGACAGCTGTTCACAGATGAGACAAACCTATGCTCTTTATTCCCTTGCTCTGGTTCTTTCATCTGCTGCTGAAAACCTCCTGCATTTCCCAGCCCTCCTGACATTTCAGTTCACCGCTGAAAAAACAGTGGCTTTATCAAATGCTTCCTTTTTAAGGACATTTTGTCTTCTGCTACAGTTCCACGAACTTGGGTGGCAATACGCCAACTGAGCATTTGGTGACTTACTCAAAGTTGCCTAAGCAAGAGTGAATTTTCCACAGATACAGGCAACAACCTTTCCATTGGCTGCTGTGGATTTTGCACCACCCCCTTAAGACCAGACTGTAAATACCTCACTTTTCTATGGGTCAATACACTTAGTTCACACTGTAGGTTTTTGCAGATACTCAAGAAAGTCAGATCTCCTTGTGCAAGTAACAAATTTATACTGGGCATATAACTCCTGCAATCCAGCTGTAGGCTCATGCCATAGACAATCACTGATCAAGCAGTAGTACACAGAAGCTCAATGTAAATACAGTGCAATATTGAGATACCATCATAAAGAGATTGTTAACAAGCCTATTTAATACTAATACAGCTGATAATGCTTTATCTTTGCTTTCTTACTGACTTCTACAGCATGCAGACAAGCCAGCCAGGCACCATGCTTTCTGATTCCTTTCCTCTTGCTTTCTGCTGTTAATTGGACATGTAAGTGATCAGATTTTAATCAGATCACAATTTTTAATCAGATTTTGATGTGATAAATTGCACAAACATTGTCAGTATTTGGATGTCCAACCTAACTGTTCTGAGTGCTGATCAGCTCACCTGAAACAATAACAGTACGGTAAGCAGAGCTTCCAAAGGGCAGGAAAGAGCCTTTCTGCTCCACTGAAATTCTTTGAGCACGTCAACAGAAACAGCAGAGAGAGAAGTACTTGCTCACAAATTCTGCCTAAACTCACCACCAAATGCCGCAGGAGTCCTGAGGTCCTCACCCGGGGTGGCTGGGCAAGGGCTTGTGCTCACGGAGCTCCCAGGTGCACAAATCTCCTCTGGCTCCCTGAGCGCCCACAGGAGGCTGGCGTTGGTGCCAGGTACCTGTGCCTAGCCCGGGGATACTGGCGTTCTGTCACAAACCGATTCTCTGCAGACAGCATAAGCTGCCCATACAGATATTTTGTAATTTACTTCCACGCTGTTTTCCACACACACCAGTTCATCCGCATCAGTATGCGCTTTCCTCATCTGCTGTCATTTGGAAGTCTGAGCCGTATCTTAGTTTGCAGGCATACAGAGTTCAGCTGCAATACTGCTTTATTTGAACCTCTTGCTTCTGAGAAAGTAACACATTTGTCTCATGGGATTTAAAGGCATAAAATAAATGAAAACAGGTATTGTCTAGCAAAGCAATAGGCTACATTCTTGATCATAAACCTGAAATATCGTTACAAAGAATGTTAAAAAAGGAATACATGAGATTAAACCAAATATATGTGTGAAACATTCTCTTATGTAAGCTGTCATCTAAACCTTTTCTGAGACGTCTCTTGCTATAGCCAAGGGCTAATCAACAGATCAAGGATGCTGCGCTGTAGTCTATAATACATTGTGGGCTCTCCACACAGTCTTTGTGTTTGAGTTTCTCTCTCTAATACTTAAAGAGTTGTCAGGATGACAATGTGTACAAATGATATGTCAAAGCAATTCTAGGACCTCTGCTTTCTTAATAATCCATTTAGGGAAATGTGTTGTATTTGCAGCCTGACTTGGCTGCAAATGTGCTTGGGATATGGTAATGGATGTAACGAACGTGCTTGTTACATCGTTCAAGCCTGTCTAGGATGGGCAGTGCAAAGCCTCTCTTCACAGGAGATGTGAATTTTTAAAACAACTGTGTTGCAATTACTGATCACATTGCAGTCTCTTTCTGTCCCAGACATAATGATTTGTAATGTGAACGTTCCCTTGTTTTTGTAGGAAAGTGCAATTTACATATTACAAAAGGCACTAACTGTACGGTGTTTTGGTCTCACGAATATACTTAGAAGAAAGAACCATTGCTGGCTATCAAGAATATGGGATTAAAAACATGTTAAAGTGTTTTAGCATTTATAGTCCCTTATTTTCTTTCTCTGACTTTTGTCAGAATTACTGGTAGGACTAATCATATCAAATTTAAAGAAGCATCTCTTCTCACAGTATCTTTCCAGGTTCTATGCTGAAATAGTATAATTCCCTCTAACAGTAAATCCATAGTTTATTACACTAGGTTTAGCTGTTGTGGCCAGTTTGGGCCATTCTTTCACGGAACAGCTTCAGCAGGAATAGGAGAAATGTAAGATGGGGAAAAGACCACATAGAAGTTGCAGAAAGAAGAGAAGGATGGGAATAGAGTTATTTCATTTAGAGAGGTGTTAAATAGGGGAGAGTAAGGTGAGTGCTGGCAAAATAAAAAATGTTTTAGGGACCGCATTTCAGACTTCCCCTGGTTGTGAATTCTCATTCAACAAGAACACAGGGAATTGTAATAGTTTGCTTACCTAGTAAAAGAAAGAGGCAGCAGCTGTCAAACTAAAAGTAGTATTTTTAATATGGTGCCATAAAAGTATACTGAGACCCTGAGTTCAGTGGGACTCAGGAGAGGATAGGAGTTTTTTGGGTGGAGTTACACCGTATTCCCAACAATGTCAGCTGAAAGAAGGAGAAACCCATTCTGTAGGGTTAAATCAAATAGATGTTGTGGAGGGAGGGAGGCTAGCCTGCATCAGTAAAGCGCTGATGGATGTTCTCAGCCTTAACTATCTACATAAACCCATTCAGCAAAACACTTTGTAAGCAGATACAGAGCTCTGAAGATGTGCTTAAGTCAGTTGAATCTGAAGCTCCATTATTCGGCATTTTGCTTACGTACCTGTGAAGTTTTCCGTAGAATGAGGCCTGGAATTCAAATATGTTGAAGGGTAATGTCAGCAGCAACCATCTAATCCATGGAAACCATATTACAATGTAGCAGAAAAACACGTAAAATATATACATCAAAAGACATAACATTTGAAAGCAATAGTTGCATTGACATTGCCCTGATGTCAGCTGATAAAACATCAAATTTACTAATATACGTGGTTGAAGTCAGGAACTGGGGCACGTTACTGACATGGGAGACTTACAACATGCTAACTGATGTGATTATAATATAAATGATTTTGTGCTATGCTCACTTTGTTTCTTTCTTGTGAATTTGAGGCTTAGTTCAATTCATTCTTGGGATCCATGGCAAATCCCAGTGTCCTTCACATTGAAATAGATGCTGAGGAGAGAAAGTATGAAAAGAAACTGAAAAACACAACAAAATAGGCCCTTGGCTGAGATAAATATTAAACTATTCTGGCACAGTCTTATGTGTTATCCATAGTTGTTATGCCTTTCACATCTAGATGTATTTTGACTCCTCCTGCTTTTTCAGCTTTTCTCTTATTTAGGCTCTCGATTCTCATAATCTTCTTCAGTGCTGAGAAGCAAGATTTTTTCCCACAAGCCTGGAGGATCGTCTCTGTTCCCTTTCATCCATCTGTACTATCTGCAGCAGACATAGCAGTGATTTCAATTATGGAATTTCTGTAGTCATTAACATTTTATAAATGAGCTTGTTTCTTCTTTGTCATGGTCCAATTCCAGCAGCAGATAGTCTCACATTCCCCTCTATTACTGGCAAATTGG
Organism: Anser anser; assembly: GCF_964211835.1. NCBI lineage: Eukaryota > Metazoa > Chordata > Aves > Anseriformes > Anatidae > Anser > Anser anser. The sequence continues at coordinate 80,519,306 of NC_139722.1, forward strand.
TAAGTATTTGGCATTCTGCACCCAGTAGAGTTGCAAAGAACCCCTCTTTCCCCATTTGGTACATTCATGAGAACCACATTTCTGTTGGTTTCCCTCTTAAATGTGGTTTCTTTATGTTTGTGTGCAGTATGCAAGCAGGCAGGAGAATGTCGGAATGTTAGTGTCTCAGTAACAAGAGAAGCAGTAATGATTTCTATTTGCTCTTACCTTTCACCCCAACGTTTTCCAAATACTAAAAAACAAAACTCAGCACTGGTCAGGCAGTCACTGGCAGTCATTTTGGTAGTAATTTCAGCATAGCAAACACATTGTACTTCTTTTGGGTGGGAAATTATATTTATATATATATATATAATTTATATATAAATTATATATAATTCAGCAAAAACACAGAAAAAACACAGGAGATTTAAATATTTTCTTGTACCTTATGCCAAATAGAGTAAGAAGAATGAAAGATTGATATGAAAGGCAAAACACAGTTATCCTGGCTGTTGACAGTATATAATGACTTCCATACTAACATTTACAACAAGATCTTTGGTGACTTTGGGTGACTTCCCCTGAAGCAGTGAAAACAATTTTGAAACTGCAAACCATCTGGAAATGAGACCGGACAGTCAGAGCTTGTTGTGCAGCTCTGCACAATGAAATGCAATCACTTTGCTGGTAATGTAGTAGGGCATGTTATCTCTTCACTTAATAACTCTTCAGGACATTCTGCCCAAAAAGAAAATGCAATTAATAATAAGAGGGGTAAAAATCACTCTGAAATACAATATATATGTTTTTTTCACTTTGCATGCAATGATCCAGGAAGAGAGTGATAAGTGGAAATGGAATATCCACAACACAGGTGAAGTCCTTTTCAATGAATGCAAGCTGGTTTTGGTGGCATTCAATGATTAGAACATGTGATAAATAGATGACACTATTGTTTAAGGGTGAATCTTGAAATAGATTCTTCCTGGTTGGCAATAAGGTACGACAAAGTTGTGTTTGATAAGATATGGAGGGGATAAGAATGTGAGATGAAAAATATGTAGCTTGGCTCAATATTAACATATTTACAATGATCAAATAGCAAGTCATTGTCTAGGTGTTGTCTTCACTGACAAATACTATCTGTTGGAGCAGGTGTATGATCCTCTACAAGATAAAGAAGGCTTCTTTTTAAGTAAAGGGACTTAAACCAATAATCCTCCCACTTCATAGGATTTAGACAGCAATAAGACATTAACTGGCAGTTAGAATGGGTGAAGTTTAATGTAGGTGGTATAGATTGAATTAAGTGCAAACAGCTTATTTTGTTTTTATATATTATACACTGCCAGAGGGGAGAGAGAGGGTCAGAATTCCTAAAAATACATAGCATTAATTTAGATGAAGCAGTGAGTATTATTATTATTGTTTTATGTACGCTGAAACACAGAAATTAAGGGTGTCATATTCATGTAAATGTTAGAGCTGTAGTTTGGGGTATTTCTCTGCAGTATCTTCGCACCTATTGGAAAGAGACTGGCCTATGGCATCCACACATGGATCCTGTCCAGATAGCAAAAGCATTGTTATCTTTTAAATTAATTTTCAAGTAGTTCTTTACACTCCTCAAGTTATGAAATGGATACAAGCTGTCTGTGAATATCTTTTTGGGTGCTGTTTTGGATGGAGCTCTGATGTATTTATCTCAGCTAAGCCAACTTGCACTCCCCTCCCAGAGTTCGAGTTACTATTTCATTTGTCCCTTTCCAAAGTCTTAATTGCACTAATGAGTTCTGTATGCTTCTGTGTGTCTCCTGCCTTTGGATTGCTGTCTTCTGCTGATGCCCTGTTTGGTTTGGCACACACAGAAGTATCATTCAAAAATTGTCTCCCACAAGTATGTCTTCAATGACCTTATTGTACAAACTGATTGTGTGAGTAGTTCTTAAATGCTGGGATGACAACAACTATTCTGAGCTCCTGGTCAGCAAAACCAAACGTACTTCCTTCTGTTTGACTGGCACAAGCTTTTCTCAAGCTTAGTCAGGCAGTGGTCTTAGCTCCTTGCAGATTTAAAGCTGTGTTTTGAGTCTTCCGTTTGTCTCACACAAGCCTTCCAGACATGATTTTGCTTCCTTCCTCACAGCCTTCCTTGTTCGTGCAGACAATCTAGACAAGAGTATAAGATAAGCTTTCCAATGGGCAGAAGACACCAAGAAAAAACTTGTCAATTCTCATATGCAATCTTGCGCCTTGGGGAGTATATATGTTTTTTCAATTAGGTTTTCTAAAGTTCCTTTAAATACAGTAGCTGTGCCCTATACAGTGATTAAAGGCTTCAGTGAATAGGGCCTCAGAGGCCTTACAACTTTCTAGTCTCCTAGAAATGCATTTGCTTACTGATTTTCCCTTCTTTTCTTTATGCATGTCTTGTTGCTGTTTTAATCTTCTCATGAAAGTTGATCCCGGAGAAATGTCATTATTGGGGAAAAGACTGAGCAAACAGTGGGTCTTCTATTTACTTCTGATGGAGCGACGGTTTATTCCTAAAAATGCCTGAAAGCGCCAGAGAGCCTGACTCTGTCTAGAGCTTTGTTTTTAGGTCTCCGTATCAATCGTTAGTTTGTTTAACATCTTGCATCGGGTATGCTAATATCCATGGCAGGTTTAAATTGATGCTGTACATTGAAGAGCCATTCATTTTCAATGAGTTACTACATGAAACATCTATAAGTTATTTGCAAGGTGTTTTATACGTTGTTAATCTGAAAAAAAATTGCTTGGCATCTGTGCTATTTATTTTCATGAGGTGGCATGGGATCTAGATTTATGTTTCAAAGCTTTGAGGAACTGTATGTTGCATTGCTGAAGGCTTTAGGCTTCTATGGAAGAAATGCAGTTGATAAATATATGCTGCTGCCTGAATTATTAGACATGTCTGAATTACAAGGCCCCAGCCACATTTGCCTCCTGCCTGTAACTACTATAAAAGGTACTTGTGATTTTAATTACTTAAAGTAAAATTCAAGTGGTTTGTTAATATCAACAGAACCCTAGGACAGAATTATAGTAATGTTTTATATACAGTTCGAGGAACACCAGTGGAAATAATATGCAGGGCATAAATCTGCTTTCCTGCTGCTTCACAGTTCAGTGGAAATTTAACCTGAGGTTCAGACCTGAATCTGCTGGGAGTGGGAGAGGAAAGAAGCTCATTTCATTGCTTCAGATCTCAGGGGAATGATTCTGCCATCACTGCAGAGGCTGGAACCTGCCCAATGAAGGTTCATGCCATCTAGGAGGAGATGGATAGGCAAATCTTTTGCTCTCGGGTCCCTTGTCCTCCCATCACTCAGGCATCTATCCAGTTCCTAGCAAGGATCAGAGCATGTCTCATGCTGCTGTAAATGAGACCAGAAGCTGATGTTCCCCCAGGGTTACACCAGCCAGGGGAGCCTCAGATCTCCTCGCCAGTCTCCTCCCCACTACTCCTGCTATCCACGTGCCACCCAGCAAATACACCTGTGGCCATATCGGACAGGTTTACTTTGTGTGATGGGGGGGTGCAAATCATCTGGATTCTCCAAAGAATTGCTCCTGGTGGCCGTGGTGAAAGGATCAAGCTGCAGCCAAAGAACAAGTTGGAAGGCTCTTTGCATAAGGATACGTGCTAATGCCAAGCAATGCATTATAGGACAAGAAGCCTCCCTGTAATAGAAAGCTGTGCTTTTGGTAGGTTATAATTTCCTCCAGCTGGAAGGAACAGGATCCACTGAATTCCCATGCCCTGTCCCAAGCACACATGGTCTTTCTTCACAACAGGCAGATACTTCAGTTTTTCTGAATTAGCTCAATATTCTTCTAATTTCTGATTCCAAGTGTGCTTTCTATTTTTCTTCTGATGCTTGTTTGAACTGTTTCCCACCTGCATTAGTCTTATTCTGTCTTTGGTAGTCCTCTCTTCCCTTATCTATCTTGGACATTTCTACCTAAGGCTTTGCCCTCTTTTAGCTATCCTATGCACTCATAGCTTATAGCAACCCTCCCTCCTTCTCATCTATCACCTAATATTTTTAATTTGTCTGCTTTAAAATTTAGTTTCCTTTTTAGCTGTTTCATTATTACTGTCCTATCAAAAATGACAGTTCCAGTGTTGGGCACATTGAAGCCAAGTTCCCATTAGTTCAAAAGAAAGTCAACTGAGTCATGGGAATGTAAAACCACATGCGTAATCTTATTACAGATATCCTTGGTACTGTTAATTAATGATCCAGATTCATTCCCCCAAAGTATTAACTAAATCCAGTCTTGAAGTTGAGGGATTAGTGATAAGCAGCAGCAGCAGGTCTTTATAAAGAGCTATCCTGTTATTGTGTAAAATACAGGGCTTACAGCATAGAATGACACATCTTCAATGCTTACAGCTATTGTCACATAAGCACTAAACTTGAAATTTGTACTCCAGCATTTTTAAAAAGTCATGCGTGTTTTAACAAAATCTGTACAGATTTAGCGATTACTGGCTAGTGAGAAACAGCAAGAAACCATTTGACTTGCTTTCTTCTCCTACTCCAAGGGTAAAACAGACAAGATCCAACAGTGGACATTCATGTCCCAAGGAAGACTGTAGAAATCTCTAGGTATTTATGAATACCTAGAATTGTTAAGAGAGGTACTTCTTGGTCTACAAAATGCTGTTTTAACTCTCATTTTGAAAACTCAGTTTTAGTGTACAGCTTAAAGATTTAATTATTCTTGCACTAGTGATGAACAGCAATAACAATAGATTTACCCTATACACTGCTAATAGATTTGTCCTCTTTATTAAGAAGGGGTGATAAATTATGAATAGGAAGGTTGTTAGGTACGCTCCAAGAGTTTAATAACAGTAATGCTTGGCTCTTCTCTGGGCTTTTCATCATAGTATCTCAAAACCACATTAAGGAAGTAACAAAGTTATGTCCCAGGGTACTCATGAGTAACTTGTGGCAGAAACTTAACTCATGCCCTTTGTTATGGTAAATGCAGAGCCTGAAAGGGAGCAGGAGGATCTTGATGCCATTGCTCTCAATACATAGCACAGCAAGTGCTTTTATATTCTGTAATATCCAGAGAGAACCATTTGTACCCCAGCATTCTCTACCATTTCCCAGAATTTCAGGGCAGATATTCTTCAAGGAAACAAGCTCATATCGCTTTCTCATACTGTAGTATAATAGCTGGTGCCCAACTATATTAACATCTCCCTTAATAGCAATTGAAAGAAGCAAGAGAAGCCCCCCTAGAAAGAGGGAAGTAACCAGTGGGCTCAAGAGGAACCAATTAGCCTCTCCAGGAATGGGAGACTGGAGTGATTAGGATTGCAGGGTAGGGAGGATATCATTACAAAACACTTGGTGCTAAAAGGTTCATCCTGTGTAATGCCTTTTAAATAAAATCTACACTTGAAGCAGGAACTCAGTGTGCCAAACTGAATGTCTCTCTGAGGGCAATCAGCCCAGCTACTCACTCAAAACATTTCAGTTAAAGGTCCCAGGAAAATCAACTTGTTGCGTCTGTGGAGTCAACTTGCTGCTCTGCAGGACCTTGCTTGGAGCCCTGCAAGGACAGGCTTGGAAGATTTGAGATGAGGCTGTGCCTATGGCTTTATTTTTCAGTCTCATCTTGAATTCTTCTGGATTAGCACTGGTAGCGTGCACAGGCAGAATTTTAAAATCAGAGAGCAAAGGGTAGTGGGGTCTAAGATACCTCCAAAAATCCCATTACTTGCTATTAAGGGTTTTGACTGAAATGAATGATAAAAAAAAAAGAATGTTTTTTTTTTCCTGATTGGCAGTGTAGCTTTATAAATGGATGTGGCATTCAGTTCACATTGCAAGCTTTTTAGTGTTAGCACTGTGAAAAAAATGACAAAGAAAAGGCATGAGGAGGAAGGGAAAGACAACTCAAAGAAAAAAAAAGAACAAAAGAAATGCTGACATAAAAAGTAAGAAGACAAAGTGCAGAGTATACAGAGGAGAATGGCAAGAAAGTTATTATTTAAAGTTTTAAAAATCAGTTTTCCTGATAAAAGGGCAACAAAGGAATCTGTCTGAACCTGTCGTCTCATGCATCTTTGGATCTTGGCAGCAATTTTCTGCCTGGCAAATAACTGGCAAGTTACTTCTGTAGGCTGAGACTCTCTCCAGTCCATAGACCACTGGGAGTGCTTACATCCTACCTAATCATGTTTCAGGGAGCTGTCAGGAAAACAAATTTGACGGAGAGGCTATGAATTTCACTCCAGAGCACTGTCCATACAACTCAAAATACAGAATAGATTTGCTCAGAAGTGCCTTTACTTTTATTTTCTGAATGATCTTTGGATGACCTTTTTCATCTAATTTTTTGTTCTTTTCCTGCTTAATACTACTTGGGAAGGCAGTGCAAAATTCTTATAAGTATTCAGGTGAGAAGGAGAAACAGATGTGATTCTGCCTTCAGTTCCCATGATCTCTGCTTGTGTTTGAGACAGGGAGTTTACTTGCTTACTTAGTCTGTTCTTAAAGAACTTTTTATTCAAGGATATAAGATTGCCTCACAGATCGAACTTCTTTCTTTTCTTTTTTTTTGAGCTAGAGTCTGAACCACAGATTTTTTAGTTCTGTTTTCATATATTCTAACTTCAGATTTTTGAACCTATTTGTTTTACGATGCTAGAAGTGTGAGCGATGGCCAAACATTGTCTCCTGGCCTTTGCATCTTTACAGGAGGAGCCATCCCCTCCTGAGCTGGGATGTGACAGCAGTAGAGGTTCAGCACAGCTGTTTCTGATGGTGGAAAACATGCACAACTACATTTAAATGCACTTCACATCCAGTATCTTACAAAGACAGCTAGCAAGGAGTGAGGTGGTAGTGAAGAATGTAGAGGTGATGCCCAGTTATTTGTAATAGTGTACGTATCCTAGATAATGAGAAGGTTCAGAAATAGTTATTGAATTGTTGATATTGATGGTATAATGATCTATTTTTTATGATTTGAGGTTATAGAGGTCTCTTAGTTAGGCAGCATCAAATATGGCTAGGCAAAAAAATTACCTGAAAACCCCTGGAGACTCATTAGAAAAAAATGCCAGGCTGTGAAGGAGTGAGGACTCCGCTTTCTTGTCTTCAGCCAAAACTACACAGGGAACTGATAGCTTTGGGGATCAACATTTGAAATGGCTCAAAAGTGACAAGAGACAGAGGGGGGTTGGTGGAGTTGTCAGGAGCAGCTAGTGAAGAGCAGCTTCTACCAGGCAAAACTGTTTGAGCCTGCTGGAGTTACCAGAGAATTACATGCTTTAAGACAGAGGCATTTGAAGTGTTTTGCTGTTTTACTCCATTCTAGTTTCTGCTGTGTTCCCACCACTAATATCAAGAAATGCTATATAGGTAAGTAGTCTGATCACTGGATTAATTACAGGCCACAGCTCCTAAAGGCAAACCTTGATGGTACTGCGTGGATTGCTGAAAAATCACAGTTGCCACATGAGGGGTTGTTCCCGAGCCACCTGATCCAAAAGTGTGCATTTTGGCTAAACTGCAGCTGTACAGAGGCGAAAGCGCAGAGCCCGTCAGCTGAAGGAGCTGGATGGGAATCATGTAATCATGAAAACAGATACGGGAATTTGCCTTGTATTCCTGGGCCTTTCACCTTTAAACACCTGCTGTTCGTCACAGGAGGCCCAATGGCCTTCAGAAAATGAACAGCCCCTGTCTTTTTTCCTGGGTGTATATTTTTCAGAAAGAGTTGCCTTTGGCTAATAGCAATGCTCATTTCACCCATGTTGCTGAGGAAAATAAGGCTGAAACCGAGTGGCTCTGGGATCCCCTCAGCTCCCAGCAGTTTGAAGCAGCTTGGCAAACATCCTTTTGTCTGATCCCCTTGTAAATGTAAGACTACGTTCGCGTAACTGCAGTCTCCTACCTGCCCATGGGCACTGCATTAACTTTTCTTTAAAATTCAAAGTAAAATAAAAATTCTCAAAGTATTTCCCTTTCACAACAAGGTTAAGACATAAATGTTCCCTGACAAAATCCTGAAGCAGAAGTCTAAACACCATAACTAAGTTATATACTCCAGTATTGAAACTCTGAGACTTAAACTAGCTTTTTTATTACATCTTGTGGAACCCACCAGGATTATTTGAAATGCAGCTGTTTTTTTATGCACAAAACCAGGACAGTCTCTCAGAAAGTATTGGAAACAGTTAATATTTTATGAGATTTGGAAATAAAATTAATCAGCGCTGTCTCCTCCCGTAGTGCTTACAGCAGTTATAAACAGAAGGATTTAAAAAAAAAAAAAAAAAAAGAGGAAGATAGGAAGATACTCTCACTAGGACTTCACATCCATGTCTAGGAACTATTGGATATATGGTCAAAATTATAATCTGCAGCCTTTAAGAACACCTCAGATTTGGCTTTGAAGAAAAAGCATTCGGGTATATCAGTCTTTGTTCAGTGTGGTCTGGTGCCAGTCAGACCTTCCTTCCTCCACTGTCTCATTCTGTGAATTGACGATATCATACCTGAAGTAACTGACCTGTTTTGGAATAGGGAAGCTTGGAAAGACATCATCCTTGCAGCCAGGCACATATTACAGAGAAAGACGTCTATGTGATTTTGACAGAAATTGGAATTTGCTTTGAGTGGATGATGGCTGTGAATATAGAAGACGTGCAAACAGCATACTGGTGGCTGGTCACCAGGCAGCGTGTCGTAAATGCTTATTTCAAAATGATAGCAGGACAGCAAATGTCACTTCCAAAATAGCTATTATTTGAGTTGGAAAGGCGTGTTTAACATGTTTTTTTAGTCACGAAACAAAAATGGTTTAGAAAGTTGTTAGACGGTAGCCAGACAAAACTAACACTGCATTCAAATAGCACAAGCTCCTCACAAACAGACTAATAATTGTTTGTGGAGAATATTCAACAAATAACTTCAAATAAACAAGAGGAAAGGAGGATCTGTTCCTGGACAGCTTGTGGGCAGAGTAGGTGTCTAGCTAATATTCGTGCATGTATTTGGTTCCTAGCAGATTAATTCCTTTTGGCATGAGATGTAGCCTGTTACGAAATTGGCTACACATGTACAAGTCCATACTCCATTTCCTTTAGGGTTGCTAGGCTCAACAGTGATTGCCCTCAGTGGTAAGGCAAGCACGTAAATTAATAAATGTCCTGTTAATGAGTACACTAAATAGGAAAATATCTGAACTGGAAAAATACCAACTGTACATGTTTTTCATGTTGGTTAATCAAATTAGCTAATAGGATAAAAGTCAAGGGTTATAATAGACATAACTATGAGAATTTAGTTTTGTCTCAAGTATACCTTTCTACATCGATAAGTCTTTCACAGAAGTGGTGATGTTATATGAGCTTAAAAGCAGCATGATGGCTGGGTGCTAATGCCTCCATTTACATGTCTGTGCGTTAAAGAAAACAACCAAACGTAATTTTTTAATCTGAACTTTCAGGTAACTGATGGTATGTATTAAAAGCAGCTCCATCAGACTTTACCATACAGAAGCCTGGCTGAGCAAATTCTAACTATCTCATCCTGGATTTTTAATCTGACTCTGCCTTTTCACATGACACATCCTTGCTCTTGATTGGAATTGGAAGTCTGTTCTCTCCAGTTTTCAAGCTTTGAGTTTCCTCTCCCAATTTATTAGCTATCTGGAAGCCAGACATCCACCAGCTTCTCCCCTGTTGCCTCTTGAATGCTGGAGGGGTGTTTTAAGGAAAAATAGCTGTAAATTTGACTTGAAATGTTACCCTGAGTGCATCGGTTTTGCTTTACTTAATACTGTAAGGCGTTTACTATGAATTCAATTAAATGTAATCCAGCAGCAAATGTGTTAAGGCTTAGGGATGTGGGGAGGTTGCACTGCCATACAAGTTACAGAAAGTAACAAGCATGCTGCCAAACCCAGCTCTTGCTTTTAGAGCCCTTGGAATACAGTCCTCAGACGTACTATTCTTCATTAAATAAACACAACTTTTTGTTATTGTGGTATGTGGCTGATTTTTATGCACAGAGCAAGACAGGGGCTTAGCATGGATCTTTGGTTGTAAGTATTTGTGCCTGCAAGGGCAGCAAGAGAAATCAGAGACTGGAGTTAAAATGCAGTGGGATCGAGGGTCAAGTACAGCCATATCAAACTGCATTAGCCCTAATTAGCTGCGCTTGACACGCTTTGTCCAAATGATGTCCAAAAGCCAGCAAGCAGTCCAATGTCCTATTCCCGATCTGAAACCAGTTAGTTGGATACTTGTTGTCCTCAGTCCCTTTGAAAGCTTTTCTGGGGAGATTAAACTGAGCATCAAGGAGAAGAGAGCCCTGAGCACTGTGGTTGTGCAAGGTGTCATCAGAGGGAGGAGGAGGACGGGAGTGTGGAAGGCTGAGGTGCCTCCTGGCTCTCGCAGCACCAGCTGGCAGAGGTGCACCAGCCTCTCAAAGCAGCACGTTTGGCCGCCACCATCACCCAAGCTAGCAGAGCTCCAGCCAGCCACAGGAGATGGTTGTTGCCAGGAAAGTCTTTGACATCTGGAGTTCTAGCCATAAATAAAACATCGCAAGCTTGAAACCTGTTAACGGCCCTGCAAATCCTGGAATAGTAAATATATGCGTGGTTGAGTTAGAATAATATGCTATCAAAAAAAAATAATAATAACTCACCTCCTTTTCATCATGATTCTTTATGTGAACAGTGCTGTCCTCCAAGTAAAATAATGTGCTTACCGTGTCTTGCCTATAAAAAATGAGAGCATAAACCTTGCAGAAAGGGAAGAGTGTAAGTGCCCAGCAACAAAGAAGGCTTTAAAATAAATAGCCTTTAATTCCTATAAATGTCCTGGTGATGACAAGTTACAGACAGTAGAGAAGTCTGATTTTCCTCTGCCTTGCACAACCATTTGCCTGAAATTTGGATGTAAAATGCTGATTCAGTGGTTTCTTGCCTATAGCAGGAGTTCAGATCATTGTGGAAGCTAGGCTCAGGGTGGAAGGAGGCACAGCTCATCTGGGTTCTGTTCCTTGCTGGTGTCACTCGATTAGCTGAATCTGGGGAAGTTCCTTAAACTCTGTGGCTGCATTTTACTCACCTGTGAATCTGAAGTTTCTTCTCAGAAGCAGTGCAAAATGAATATTTTATACTGCACTTTGAAATCCTCATATACAAGGCACTAGCATTGAGAAATATTTTATGGACAGAACCAGCCACAGTGAGATCTGCCTCTCTTCATGTAGCTTCTTTCAAAGATCAGAAACTGTTTGGACTCCTAGATGAAACAGTCCAGTGAAACAAGATGAACCCACAGTTCCCAACATGCCTATGATCTGTAACATCACAGGAAAATCAATGGGTCTGATAATCCTACTAGGATAGCCTGGAAATAACCATGAAAGCCTTTTTTTTTTTTTTCATTTGACTGAGCTGGGCTTTTGTGGTCTTCATGCTGAGCATGCCAATAAACTTTCCTAAAGAATCCTGTGAAAGGAACCTACTGATTTTTTGATACAGCTCATCCTAAAGACTGATAGGAAACACAAAGCAGCCCCTTGGCTCCACCAGCCTGCAGGTCACCAGATGAGACCTTTGCAAGCTAAGTCTGGATCTGACCCCCAGGAGAGCTAGCCTCTTAAATACAAATAGCTGTCCAGCCTGCAGAAGGAAGGTGGCATTTTCCCACCGTTTGCTAACCAGTCTGTCAGGGCTGCTTTTCAATAATGACTAATTATATCATTAACAAATACTCTGGAGTGTTTGGGGAGTACTGCTGGCCGCCTAGGCTTGTTTGCAAAGTGCACTCCTGTTAATTTGACTAAACCTTAAGAACTGTGGAGTATTTGCATCTTGGTCTGCTAATACATCTCACGGTTGAAACCGGTGAATGTGCTGAGGGTTTTCGTAGCCACAGTAGAATTCTCTAGGAGTCAGGTGGTGCTCAGCGTCTTGCAAAATCTCATTCCTGGCTTATAGCTGTATAATTTTATTTATTTTTTAATGTTTCATTCCTGGCTTAAAGCTTTTTTTTATTATTATTATTATTTATTTTGTGTTTCATACTCGTTCATTAGAATGTGTCCTCTGCTGGATCCACTGTATTAATTGATCTGTTAGTTAATGTAAAAAAAGCTTATCAACAGAAGGGGAAACCTACCGCAACTTGTTGGTATGGCATGACTGGGGGTCTTAAAATTGTTTCTGAAAAAGAAACAAAACACGAGCATAGCAAGTCGCCACATCTGAGCAACATCCAGTTGTGAAATCCCCCATTTTATTTAATTTGTAAGTGCTGAGGTGTTTTGTGTAATGCCTCCGGAGGAAGTTAGCAAGCCGTGCTGAGAAAGCCGTAGGGTGCGTTTCTGCGAGCGCTGGAGTATCACTGATCAACCGGTGGTGCGTGCTCCCGGGGCTGAGCCCGGCGCCGGGCTCCCTGACGCCGCAGCAGCGGCAGGGCCGTGCCCGGGCCGGCAGCGATGAGCGGCCGCCCGGCTGCGGGCCGGCACGGAGCGGCGGCGGGGGCCGCACCGGGGGCAGGTAGCGAGGAGCGGCTCGGAGGGCTCGCCCTGCGCCGGGAGGCGGCGGGGGCAGGCTGAGCGGTCCGCAGGGAGCCGGGAGCCCGGTCCGCAGCCCCCCGGCGGCTCCCGGCGGCGGGACCGCTGCCCGCGCCGCACTGCGCCCGGGGCCGGGGCCGCCCGGGGGCTCCGCCGCGCTCCCGCCCCGACCCGGGGGCGGCCCCGGGGGGCTCGGGGGGGGCCGCGCCGGTGACGTGGGGCTTGCGGCAGCCCCGAGCGGCAGCGGGCGAGCCCCAGCCCCAGCCCCCGCCGCCGCCGCCCGGTGCTGCGGCAGAGGGCGGCGGGCCGGGAGCCGGCGGGCGGCCGCGGGGCCGTGCCGGGAGCGCCGCCCAGGAGGGCTCCGGCGGCGCCAGGATGTAGGCGCGGGGCGGCGGGGAGCTGCCGCCGGCGACGGGCTCGCCATGAAGAAGCACTCGGCCAGGGTGGCCCCGCTCAGCGCCTGCAACAGCCCCGTGCTCACCCTCACCAAAGTGGAAGGTAACGCGGGGGCCGGAGGGGGGGTGCCCGGGGTGCTCCCCGCTCTCGGCTCCCCCCCGTCCCGTCGGGGCCCGGGGAGCCGGCACCGGCCCCACAGCCGGTGGGCGAGCTGCTGCCCGCTGGCACCCCGGCGGGACGGGGGGGGGCGTCGGGGGGAGGCCAGCCCCGCGGGAGGGACGGGGGGACCCCCCGAGAACCTGCCCTCGCCTCGCCTGCCCGGCCCGGCAGGCGCTGCTGTGGGGCTGTGTGGGGGCTCCGCCGCCGCGACGGGCAACGGGAGCCCCTCCGGGACCGCGGGGAGCTCCGGAGACTTTCAGACGGGGAAAGGGGCTGGGTGCGATCAGGGGTCCCCCCAGAGAGCCCTGAGGCTCCGGGAGTAGCGAGTGGGAGGCCTGGCTGGAGGAGCTGCGGTCCTGGGGAGAAAGAAGTAGGCTGTGTCCTGGAGCAGGGCTAGGCAGAGCAGGTGAGATGGACGGGGGAGAGCGGAGATCGGAGGAACTCAGAGGGTGCAGGTGAGGAAGAGGAGTTCATCTGAGGGGTGCATAGGGAGCTGAGCTCCTCGAGGAAGGGCAAAGAGGAAGGCACTGGCTTGGGGTACCCACTGGGGGATGTGGTGGTTGGGTGAGAGAATGGGGTTGGTGAGAGAAAAAGGTTGGCTCAGGGGAACGGAGGGAGGCAGGTGGCGACAAGCGAGAGGCAAAGGAGGGGAAGAACGAAGCCAAAAGGGGAATGAAAGGACAGGAAGAGGTAAAATGTGAATGTGAGACTCCATGGAAAGTTCATGAAGAAGGAGAAAAATAATAATACTGAAAAACTGAGGGGAAAAAAGATAGGAAAAGAAAAATGGTAGCAATACATCTGTGCGGAAGAAAGGGAAAATGCAGAAATGCCCAAGGAGGGGGAGAGGAACTAAAATCATCAAGTAGAGCTAAATGGGGAGTACCTGAAGGCTGTGATTTCGGTTCATGGAGAATACAGCTGTTGCATTCTCCCAGCATAAAAACCTCCTGCTGTAGAGGTAGGAGAATGGATCTCAGTTTGCTGAGTGAAAGAAGAAGGCAGATTTTAATGATGCTGTAATTATAATAAATACAAGCCCTTGGAGTTAGCTCCGTGCCCAACAAAGTGTTTCTCTCAAGGTTTGTATCGGAGGCTCCTCTGGGCAGTAAGCATGGCTTCCTTTCTTTTGGTGCACTGCACAAGCTTTGTGAATCATAAATAATAAAAACCCACTAGGTTCCAGCTTTGAAATGTGGGTCATATTCTGTTTCCACCAGTTCAAATACAGTTTATTACCTACCTTATATAGAAACAGAAGCAGAGCAGTCCTCCCCTGTGCTGCAAAATTGAATCCTTCCAAGCACATCCATGTCTGCTGTGTGTACCAGCTCCGTGATACCGTACCACCGCCCACCAGGGACTTTGTTGACCTAGTTGGACTTTTCCTTCCTTAGTTCAGATTCTTCTTTCTGTTATCATCAACGGCAATGTCTAAATTGCCCTGATGGTGTATGATAGAGACCAGAGGTTGTACAGAAGCAGGTAAGAGTTTCCTTCGCTGTATGTTTCCTTTTAATGAAACAGACTCGCTTTGTTTGAGAGCTTCTCTTTCCAAATCAATTGACAACATTTCCTTTCAGACTAATATTGACTAATTTTGCCAGCTGGTGTTTAGAGCCGTATGAAAAAGCTAGGATGTAGTTATAGACTGAAATGAGACAGTGGGCGTACAGTGGACTGCTTTCTTCCCTCGGTCTGGCTGCTGTACCTCTGGCAAAGATTTGTCTTCCCAAAGTTCTCTTGTAGCCAGCATCCCTTGCAAAGGCACAACCAGCGCTGCAAGCTCAAGACAGCAAAAACTTTGCTCTGCTTCGTAGGTAAGCTTATTTTCTTCCCTATCAACCACCACCAAAGCCTTTCAAGGATCTTGGGCGGAACCCCTGGGAGTATGCTTCTCTATAGGATAGTTAGCCAAGAGGAGCCTTTCATTGATCTGCATTGTCGTGAAGCCTTCCAGCATTCCCTTTATATTTTCTTGTCGATGCAGTAGCTTCTTTACTTTAAAAGGAAGATAAGGACTTTGTGCGCCTTCAGAAGCGTGACTGCCATTTCAAATTATTTCAGAGATTGAATCATCAGTATGCACTGAGCCTGCTGTACCAGCACTTTTAAAGACAACTCTATCTACACGCATCACTCAGGCAGGCAGTAACCATACCATGTGTTTTGTGTGCCTGGTGCCATTGCGCACACTTCATATTTTGAGAAATGTAGGCTCGGTGCCTGTTTTGTGCCTGTCTATCTTTCTGTCATTGTTTTTATCGCCAGTTTCTATCCATACTGCATTTCTCTTGGACCAGGTGATTAGCTGGTTTCACCTTCTTTGTATGTGAAAGTTCAGAGTACTTGGAGGACTGCCTTCCCTTCCATGGGAAGGTAAATATCCATCCCTGCTCTGCATCTTGGGATCTTCCAGAGGCAGGTGACATCAGTTTTCACAAGAAGCTCCAGGACAATCACCTTGCCAGAGAAAACCCATCCTTCACTTAATTAGTCCCTACTTAGAGCTCCTTATTCTCAGGCTTCTGGCACCAACAAAGTGGTATCACAGCCTCCCCATATGGCACCTTTCCTCTGCACTATCAGGAAAAGTGGCTGGTGGTATTCAAGGTTGCTTGTAACACAAATAATACCCCTTTGTTTTCAATTATTACACATATATGTCCCAGTGTAGTTGCTGTGGAACCGGATTCCTCCACCTGCTCTTTTGGAGTAACTTTGTTTGCATCACGGGAGTTACAGGGAATTTTTACAAGTACAAATGGGAAGTGAATTTGGCCTTTAATGTATTTCATGCCTGCGGGGAATTCATCACAAATGTATCAACGCTGTAATTACTTCAGTAATAAATCTTTTTGGCTTCTTTAGCAAGCATAGGCTGAAGATCCCAACCGCAGCAAAAACTTCCATGAGTGGCAGTATGCCTCCCTCAGCTATGTGATTCTTTTTATCCTCATTTTGCAGATGGGGCAGACGAGAAACTGCAGAATGAAGCAGCTTGTCTAAAAACAAGCAGCACATCTTTTCACAGAACAGGGGAGAAAAGACCTACAACAGATAGAAACAGACCCCCTAAGCCCCGAATTTGTGTTCTGGCCACAGGAGGGCACCCCCAAGATTGGACATGCTCAGGGTGCGAGAGGGCTTCTACTGAAGTCGCTGATTTCTTGCATGTTCCTAATTAAACTTCCTTTTGGGGGGAAAAGCTCAAATGCTGCATAAATACATCTCTGCATGAATACTGTGCCGCTGTTAGCAGTGTTCTGCTGCTGTCATCTGAAAGTTTTGGTAATCAGACGGTGCTTGTTCATGCTTTGGCTGAGCACTAGGACAGCCCCCGTGAAAATTGCACCCAGGAGTAGGCATCTGTAGAGCAAGAATTGTGCCCACTGGTCTTTTTTATGTGAGAAATGTACATTGTAAAACTATACAGTGCTCATGTAATTCTAGAAAACAAAAGAAACGGGAGAGCAGGAAAGGCTGGTGAGCCAGTGGTTCAGCCAAGGCTGCTGGTTTGCCCATGCTTCCCCACTGAAATGGCCTTTGTGAGGAATGCACACCTGCTTCTGCGTGGAGTAATTAATTTGCAAAATGTTTGCTTTTGTTCAGCCTGTCTTCTTGCACAGAAGACAAAAAATAGCTGATTCTTTGATGTGGACATTCACAATCACGGCAGAAACCATCAAACCCATGCTTTGCTTGTTCCAGGGCTGTGGTGGCAGCTTTCACTCACTCCTTGCCAGAGCTGGGACAAAATGAATGCTGTAGGGGTGAAGTTAATGGTAACAAGAGGCAGGGGCTTTGCATACAGGTATGAGAATGAATGGGGGTGTAATCTGCAGTTTGTCTGTTTCTCCACTGTACCTGCTGCCATGTGCTGTTATCCCAGGGTAAAGTCAATGTAGCTTACTCCTCTGCTGGAAAAGGGGTGCTCTATTTCACGTTTACTGAGTGGTAAATCCACATAGGCAATAATTACACTCTGGCTTTAACCCGTGGCAACTTCTGCCCAATTTTCCTATTTCTCTCAGTATTTTCGGCTAATTCACCAGCCTATTTGAGCAGATATCCAAGATCGTGCTCCAAAGGAGTGAGGAGTTTCTTGTTTCATAACACCTGGCACCCTTCCCAAATGGCGCAGTGCTTTCCTAGTCTTTAAACAGTCTCAAAATGAGCCGCTCTTAGCTGTGCTAGGCTTACTCACTGGGGATTCCTGCCAGCTCATCTTTGATCGTGTCCCACTCATTGTTTTCTATACCATCTCGCCTGTGCATACTCATAATCTATAGGTTTAGAGGTGACTCATTGCTTCTGCACTGTATATCCCCTCCCCAAATGATACAAAAATAAAAGGAATGTATGAGACCATTTTGATGTTAGTGAACTAATGCTAGAGCAGGAGCTTTAATGCATCACGGAGCAGAAAGATAAGTTATTAAAGATTTATCCAAGCTTCCTTACTTTAGTGGCTGAAACGAGCCAATATGTACACAATACAGACAAACAATATTTTCATTTATAGTGACAGAACCTAAGAATAACATCAACCATTGGATAATCTTCTGAGACTTTCTGTAGATCACAGACCATTACATTTCACCCACATACCCCTAAATGAAGCAAGGTGCATTTTCTTGTCATCTTGAATCAATTTAAGCATTTGCTTTCAAACAATAAGCAGATTACTAATCCGTCTATTTAATCATAGATTTCTCTCATGAGAAGGTGGAACAAAGGCTAGTAAAAAGAAATATTAAGTTGCCAGAATGCATCATGCGTTGTCTCCTAATTTCATTTGATAATATTTGTAGAAGAAAATTTCACCTCTCTTTTCATAATGGCCTACAATTGTAGATGGAAGAGTATATAGCGTAGAAGCAGTTCAGTATAAGAGCTAGGGAAAAGACCAGAAGTTCCACGTGAAAGTCTACAATCGCTTAATGTGTATTCCCTAGCCATTGCCTAGTTATAGGGCACATGAGTAGTATTATTTACATTGTACCTGTTTAGCCCCTTATACTCAGCACAGCACATTCACCTGCATACTAGGTGGTTCCCTCATCGTGGCTGGAGTACCATCACCAACCTTTAATCCAAAGCCCAGTTACTCTTTGTTAATTATAAACTGTGAGTGCCACTGCAGATCTGGACTGCATCCTGCAGAAGCAGGAATTTGGCTGATAAGAGAGTAGATTAACTTTGTAATCATCACCGAGTTTTGCTGGCAGTCACTGCAGCATCAGATCAAAGGCAACAGGAAACAAGGTGTTCTTTGCATTGCAGAGATGGCTTGCTTTCAGGCAGAGATGCCCACCAAATGTGTTGGCACCGTGTACTGGAGAAGCCAGGCACCACCTCCAACGTTAACTGCCTGATTCCAGGAACTTAAATCCACTCTTAATTTGTCATAATGCAGAGAAACCTTGCCTTGAAATTTTGAGAGTCCCACACAAGGCATAAATATCTCCATGGGATCTAGTACCCTTTGATTATACAAAAATTATACACTGAATTTTCTTGATGTAACAGGAATGGGTTTTGCTCAGCCTCACTATTTCTGGCCATAGAACAAACTCCTCAAAGGAAAGACCTGTGAGTCCCATAAGCCTTGTAATTTGGTCATGGAGAATACAGAAGTTGGGAAATATGCTCTGGATATAGCTTTTCCACAATCACCTCACATTCCCTAGTGCATCTTTCAGCAAAGATAGCATTGTATTTATGGCTGAAAAAAAGTATGTCTTCTATAGCTAATTGAAACAATAAGAGGTTCCAAAACCCTTCCTTATTGAAAAGAGGAGAAGGTAATTATTAGAGAGAAAGTGGAAACTGGAATCCTTCCATGTAATATTTTTTTTGCTCAGTTGTAATAATTTTCTTGATGCCAACAAGGGTCTAGCCAAGCCTAGATTTGTTACCAAAGGAGAACCAGCTTTGGGTGAGCTTGCCAGTGAGATGTGAGGAGGCATCCTCTTGTTTCCTCTGGTACATCCTTGAGCAGCAAATCGCATGTGGACTTTTCTGGATATATGTATGCTGCTCCAACCATTGTGAGCAGACTCAAATCCATTTCAAGTCCGCTCTGTTGTCTGGTTGTTAGTTGGCAGAGAACAGATGCTCTGAGTGTCGTGTTCTGAATTTAGGACCTAAAAAAGCATCATGTTTTAGGTTCAATAGCAGGTTAGCAGGTTTTTCCTAAGAGAACAGTCAACTGAACTTAGAATTCAGTGTGCAAAAGACCAATGGGCTCTGACAAAATCCGTTACCTGAAACTGTGTATACCTGAATACCAAGCAGCTCAGAATTTCAGAAAGCTCTGTAAGGGAAAAACAGCATTGTCTCATTTCTGAAAAAATGCAGCCAGCATAGCTGGTTTACCACTCAATATAATACCTGTTTATATGTCCTGATACGGATGTGGTATTCATATTAGTATAAGTAGCTGAGTATAAGCCTTTGGCAATTAAACCATTGTCCAGGAAAGATGTGGCACTCAAACTGCTGGCTAATATAGTAGTTTCCTGTAGAGAATACAGTCTTGTTTTTTTTTTTCACCAGAACAGACAACCATTATTTAAACCTTTGTTCCAGATGAAATTTGCAAAGCCTCCAACTCACATTTGCCCAGAATCCAGTTTTGGCCATGGCTTATTTTTATTCTAATGCAAGTTGTACTTCCATAGAGATGCTGGTCTCCTCAAAATAAATGGCAAAACTCACAACTGCAATTTTTATTCAAGAAGGAAATTCAGAATAATGAAAAAAAAAATCTAATTTTCCATACTATCAAGAATACATATCTCATAATCAGGATTATTCTGTATGTCCATTTACAGTTGTTACTTTCCAGTACCACAGTGTACTGTAATAAGCTCACAGTGTTACCAGTTTTCACTCTGGACTCCAGTCACGCATTCTGCTTAATAATAAAAAGGACAGTATTTAGGGGAACGCCTCACCCCACAACATTCAAAGTGGAATATCATGTTTTAATGAGGCTCATTTCAATGCAGCAATTTTAATAGAATTTCTAAGCAGTTGCCTCTGAAGATAAATTAAATGGATTACAGTCCAAGTTGCTGCAGTACAGAGTTGATAATTTATCAGCTCTCTCTGTGTCACTAACAGGAATTAGAATATAGATTTTGCAGAAAGTCTTGCTGGAGTATTTGAGAAGAATAAAATAATATATATATGCTAGGGAGGAGAATTTAGCATATCTTCCACAAATATGTGCAGATCTGTTATTTAATTCCAACTCTTAGTAAGCTTAGATATAATATCTAGCACAGGATAAACCAGGAATTAATATATGATAACCATCAGTGATAGAAATCACTATAGTTTTGAGTAGTACTTAAGGATTTTGGAGTACCTGTTAGAGTAAACTTATGCCTGCTTGGCAAGATAAGCTATACGGATGATTCAGTAGTATCAGTGATATGGGACACAGATTTCCATAGATAAAAGCACAGGAGACTCATCTTGACCGCCTACAAGCCAACAGACCTATTTCCTACCCTGTTGAAATTAAGGTGAGATGATCAGATAAATTTGAATGTCCTGCATAGATTATCTTAACACTTTATTTTTTATGATTAATTCATTTATATAATAAATTCCAATAGCAAAAAAAAAAAGGTCTGAACTCAGTCGGCATTTGTCTTGCTTTGAATCTGTACTCATGCAGAGTTCCCATTTACAGTTACCTTCATCCTTCATAGAATTTATGCTGTAGCCTCAAACAAATTCAGACTTTCTGATCTAACAGGTTAATACCCTGGTTTTGTTGTTTAAAATAACCTCTACTGTGACTTTCTAAAATTTTATCCTGTTTTCATTTATTCTTAATGTAGTCATGCTATTCCGTGATCAAATTAAGTAACATAATTTTTATCTGTTATTGTAAGGCAGAGCATTTAGAGAGCACTTTTACAGTTTCCTAAATATTGTCTAAAAATCCACATGTGCAATGCCATTTTGACCAATTATTCTCATTTAAGAACTGATTTTATGAAGATTTATGGGGCTTTGTCATTTTTCCATCATGATACGTTAATTGGTATTCATTGAAAAATGTAAAAATGGTCTGTTAGACCTTCAGGACCTCCCACAATAGGGAAGATTGGGTATTGTGCATAGACAAACCCAAACACTAAGCATTACAGTCCCATCCACCAGCCACCCGTGGACACTGCCAGCTTCCCCTTAGGAAGCTAAGAGCAATTTCCTCAACAAGCACATGAACAGCCGCCTATGGGGCCTGGCCAAAGGTCTTTCTGGTCCTGCCTCCAGCTTGGTGGAATTGATTGGGAAGGTGTTTTTCTAGCCTGAGATGAATCTCTTCCACTGTGGGCATGCTGTCAGTTGAAATTTCCCTCGATGCAGAAAACAACTTTTTGCTCTGTTTTCTGCTTTGTTCCTAATAATTGCTGGCAGATAATAATTTTCCTATTTTTTTTTTTTTTTTGGCTGCTCCTGAACAGTAGGTTGTCTTTTCTGTGGGACAGCCTGGGAAGAGCTCAGGATCCCTCACGGTAGATGGGTCAGAGCCCATCTCTGTGTATGCAGCATGTGGTTCGCATACTCCCACCTGCACATCTGTACGCTTCTCCAGTCTGCTGTTTTATGACCACACCGCTTTGCCTGTCATCCTGCAGCCCTGGATGATAACTTCATTTCATTAGGAAACTGGCAGCTCACCACTTGCCCTCGTGATATTTATAATTACGTTGAAGAGTGCAGGTCCCACAGCAGGCCTCTGCAGAGCTCCAGTCACTCCTCTCCATTGCTTCCTTTACTCCTTCCTGGTTTCCTGTCTTGCACTGGGCCTTTTAGTCATTCCAGCACCTTCCCTGGCTGCCTATTTTCCGTACAACCCTTTGGAGTGGGATTTTGTCAGAAGCCTCTTTTAAACCTGGAACGAGAAACTACATTTCCTTCATCAGTGCGGCCATCCACCCCTGTCAAAGGACACCAGTGAGGCTGCAGGATGAGCGGCCTCGCCTGTCCTGTGGGTAATGCTGAGAGCAGGCCTGAGCACGGCTTTATGCCACACTAGGATGCCCGTCCCTCTCTATTGCTTGCTCGCTGTAGCACTTGCTGCTCTGTTTCACAGCTGAGTTGGCAGCTAAGTGTCTGAACCCTGCCTTTCAAAAAGCGGAGGGGGAGCAAGAGCTCATCTTCCATGGCTCGGCACATAGGGCACCTCCTTGTGGTGGCAGCTCCCCAGCTGGAAGGAGCCCAGGGCCAGGGGAGCCACACAGCAGCAAGGCTGGTCTGCTCAGAGTGAAATACGCGCTCATTTGCTGGGAAAGCTTTAACTGAGGAGGTCATTTGCCCAGGGGAGAAAAAAAGTGATGTTTTAGGCTTGTTCCAATGATTATTTCAAATACAGACTAGAAGTATTTCTTGGAGATGACTGTTTAAAAGAGAGATGTAAACTGTGCTTTGAATCCTGACAGAGTCTAGGTGTAAGAGAGGCACCGACCTGCTTAGGAATCCACCTAGGTGAGCCCAGGGACAGGTTCTTTGGTATGTGTGGGGCTCTAAGGGGTATGGGAGGAGGATACAGCTGGTGCAAGCAGCTTGGCAAAGCTAAAGCTCATTTGGAGAAGGAGGCAATGTCCCATTGTGCAGAAATTAGGCTGTACGGTCTCTCATTGCATTTCCATGCAGCAGAAACATAGGCCTTTGGGAAGGTTGTTACATGGAGATTACTGGCTTCCTAAATGAAATATTAGAATTCCTTAAAACCAGCTATCAGGATGGTCTGCGAGAGGAGAGGTCATCATTAACAATGGCATGGGAAATCTGCACCAGTGACTGGACGCTGTGACAGGTGACCCCCTCAGACCTCATTCTTTAACCTGACCAACTGTGAAGAAAACGCCTGGGCAACATATCTGAATAAATGCCAGTATTTCAGATTTAGACAGCTACAGAGGCAATTAGAGACATAAATCATTTTGTGGATTTGGCACTTACTCTTCTCTTCACAGGATTATGCCTCAGCAGTTTTTAACAGCTTAGCTCAAAAATCCTGGACACCTAAATAATGCATAGCTAGTGTGGTAGATGGAAATGGGATAAAAACACTTGGAGGAGTTTGGGACTCTGCTACTGAGGCAAATAGTATTCTGTGTCCTGAACACCACCAGCAGCGGTCATTGTGTGTGTTCTTAGGTATGTTTGGAAATGGTAATTGTTTTGGAAATAACTGTCACCCACTAATCTCTCCATGTAGTAATTACTGGGTGAAGAGGAAGCCACAGAGTAGCCGAAGTTGTGTGAATATACTTTGCGTAGTGCCCAGCTCTGATCCCCCTGCATGTACGGTTTCTAGAGCTCCTAACCACTCTGAGGATCAGGCGCTGTCTTACAGGAGACATCTCCCATATCTGTTAGAAGAAAATAATATTTTTGCAAGCTTTACAAACTTTCTGTGCAACACCCAAACAGCCACAAAACATTTAAGAGGCTAGCAAAATACAGATGCCTTGAGGATGGCTCATTTGTAATTGTTAGAGAGACCTGTGAGGATTCTGTCAACGATTTTTCAGAAGTGTTCCTTAAAGAGCTGTTTAAGAATATGCTTACATTGGGCTCACATGCAAGCACGTTCATAGTCTGGGGAAGCTGAGGGAGTTGTACATTATCATTAGGCACATGTATCAGTCCCTAATAGACAGGACCTTAGTCTGCGAGGGTCACTTTCTCTCTCTGAAGGGCTGGCAAGGGCACCCTGCGCTTTTGTAGTACTTCTTTCTGTCATTTGCTGACTAGCTGGGAACAGCGAGAGCAGCTTGCTGCTGACAGCTATACATGTTTGTGTCGTGGGCCCATCTCAGAGCCTGCCAGCGCTGCCTGCTGTGGCTTTACTCTTGGTTCCTGACAGCAGTGGTGGAGAGGAGGGACACATCTCACCCTGCTTCGGGCTCCTACACCAGAGACACCCACTTCTGGGCTTATCTCCCCAGACTGTTTAGGGCTGGTGGAGAGAAACAAGCACTTGGAGAGGGTGATTCATCTGGCTTGTTTTAATCGTCTACTTTAGGATGAGATAAATCGTGCTATGGAAATGTCTTTTTTTTTCTGTCTACTAACTATGCAGAAAGTGTAAATGACTGTCTCAGATATACAAGTCTGCATAGCAGATGTCTCAAACTGATAAGAGGAATGCCACCCTTGGTTTCTATCAGTATCACACTCTGAAGATACACTGTGAGGTTCAGCCCTATGGAGAGTCTTAAACTGGTGAGCTGTGCACAGGAGTCTTAAGCCATAAGTGAGGCTTAAGGCCCTTGAAGTGGTCTGGACAGGCTGCTTAAGGGCGATACCAGTGCGGGGGTGGGTTTTCTGTAACCCAGTGCATCTCTAGTCAGTGAGAAAGGGCACTTCAGTGAAAGCATATACCTTATGTGGGATTAGTTGTGCCTTCTGGTGCCTGTTTCTCTCCCTGGATTCAATCAGGAACTGGGGATGACTAGCTCGGGTGTGGGTGTCCCTACCACAGGTTTCTTAAGTTAGCTGAGAGGGGTCTTACCCTTAACGGGGCAAGCACAGAATATCTGTTCTGGGGTTGAGGGTCCCAGAGGGCACTGGCATTGGAGGTGATTTCCTTCAGGTGTTTGTAAATGCCACGGGAGACAGACTGGGCTGAAAGGGAGGGAGGAATGGTCTCAGCTGGGATTTATGAAACAGGAAAATGAACGATCAAACAGGAGAAAAGAAAGCCAAATTTAGTAAAAGCAAGATAGGCATTTTTCATCTATCTCAGCATCTTGATTTACTCTTTTGGGGCATATAGTAGCATACAGAGCAGTCTGCTGCAAGGGGCAAAGGAAAAAAAAAAACAAAAAAAAAACAGGAAGTCTGGCGGAAGATGTCCAGAAATAAAATTCTTTAAAGTCCTGCCTCATCTGCTCTGAAAAGCCATTTTGCCATCTTTAAATTGCTGTGGAGTCTGATGCCAGCTGGCCCTTGTGCAGCTTTAGAAAGGGGATGAGAAGCTTCTCATCCATGTGTGGGTTTGCCATCACCCAGCCTACACCTGTGCAAGGAAAACTGTCCCTATGGGGACACAGGGAGTGGACAAGCAGAGCTACAGCTCTGGGGGTTGTGCATTCCAGCCGGCAGGCAGGTCCCCAACACAGAAAATGAACGGAGGGGATGATGTGTGTGTATATTATCTATAGCCTCCACCTTTTCCAAAGACAGTCTGGCTTTTTGAGACAGAAGCACAGAAAATTTGGGAGCACAGAAAATAGTGAGCACAAGATGCAGTTTCACAGCCAGATAGTTAAAAGATGTCCCTGCTTGTAACTCTTGATCAGCCAACAGTGATTTTTACCTCTAAATTTGAGGTCCATCATCATGAAACGTGTCATGCCTGGGATAAGTTTTTACTCCGTCCAGCATGTAAATGCATCCATAGAATGTGCATCACTAGAAATTTAAGCCTTGAGCAGCAATATCACTGTAGTAGAAGTGGTACACTCAGTATTGTCATTTCCTGAAAGTGAATGTCTTGGGGCACTGAACACAAAGTTAAATGTACATGGGTGAGTCATTTTGCCTATGGGGTAGAGAGAACATCAGTAAAGTGTAGCTTTATTTCAAAGGGACTAATTGCCAAAGAACAGACCTAAAAGATAGCGATGTTGCCTACAAGCTGCCCAAATGAACTGCTAGCTTATGAGTACGTGCATGGTGTAAGAGGGAGCAGGACAGGCATCTTCAGCCTGGAAGAACCTCACCGCGTTTTCTGCAGTGGGGTGTCCATCAAACACGGCATTACTTCATACTGAGTGCCTGGTGGGTCAGGGCGTGTGGTTGTGATTTTCCACCTTTTCAGTGGGTGCCAGAAGTACTGGACCCCAGAGGTCAGATACGTTATCCTGCCGTCTCAGTGACCAGTTCTTATTTTAGAAAAAATAACACAAATTCAGTGTTGTCACTCAGAGCACCTACCTGTCTTGGGATATCGTATATCCCAGTGGCTTCAGGCATATTCCCTGCTGTTAAATATCTTCAGCAGGAGGGGGTTAAATGCTGGTTTCCTGCATCCAGGAGGAAGAACTGCAGAGAAGAAGGGAGCAGAGAGCACTCCTCTGGCTGTCTTCTAGAAGGAGGAACATTTTTGTCTGCCTCCCCAGTGGTTTCAGAGATGGGCTGTGAGTGGAGGAAGGCTGTTCCTTGCACTAGCAGTGGCACAGTCCCCTAAGCCCGTTGCATAGCTAGCTGAGGCGGCTCTCACTTGGCACTGTGGCTTCCTTTTTGCTGTGCCCAGTTCTCCTCCTTGGCCCATGGGAAGCATGCCAAGGGGAGTTCACGAAGGTGTAGAAAGTGTTTGGTCTTACACTGGCAGCATCCATTAGAAAGGCGCGAGGGGAAATTAAAAATTATAGCCATCGTTGCGGGGCTTGTGTGGTGGACAGTAAAGAAGGTGCTGTCAGCTGCACATTATTTGCTGAAGTTAAAGGAAACCAAGGTATCATCGTACAGCAAACTGAACTCTGACCAGTCTGTGCCAGGCAATAGGGGAAGGAACGTTACTTACAAGTAGTGGTGTAAAGAAAACGTATTAAAATGTTTAGAATGAGCTAGAGCCTCACCCTCAGCCTTATTTCAATTCTGCCTTCTTCTGATGTTTAGCAGGTAGCTTTTGAGCTTCCCGTTGTATGTTTAACACAATGCTACATTAACTTCGGATAATTCATTGGCCTGCTGATGCATCTCCCATTATGTGGGAAGCTGCCCACACAGTCTTCTATTGAAAACTGAAATAAGTGAAGAGTTCAGCAACGTCCCCATCTCTTTAAAGCCACTCAAAAACACCAGCAAAAATCTAGATGTTTATTCCTTTGCTGCTGAACGCTCTTCGTAGATCTCAAGATGTCAGACGGTTACAAAATACAGCTTTGCTAGGCAAACTAATGGTACTCTTAGCTCAGATCAAGCATTTCTTTTATGTGGACTAATTAAATACTTCTCTCCATTGGAATAAACCTTTCATTTAATGATGTATTAGCTTACGTAAATACAAAATTAGGTTAACCTGAAATAAGATGTTTTAAGAGATTGTCCATTCCAACCACTGATTCCCACCAATATAAGGAAGGACTTCCATACGTGGATCTCTTAGTCTGCAATGAGCATGGATAAATGTTTGGTAACATAGTCCTTCATTATCCTGGCTGTACTTACATTTCTCTTTCCACCTTTCAATGCCTTTGGATGCTTTTGAAGTTGTAGGCTCCTGGCTTTCAGCATAAATCACTATTACTTCATCCTTAAAGTGAATGGGCCGACTAAACAAATCAGCCTTTAAGAGAAATCACTGCTGACTGTTGTATGCAGGTGACTTGATGGCTTCAGTGGATGTTGAATGGAGTTAATTTACAGCAGGTGAAAGCCCTAAGGGCAGTGGCCTGCTGCTGAGGTCTGCCAGCACCTTTTGATCTCAGTAGGAGATGAGCCACCTAGTGCTGCATTGCTCATTCATTTACAGCCTGGACACAGTTATCTGCTGATAGTGGTAAGATAGCAGGACTCTAACAATTCATGTTTAAGGATATAAGTAAAAACCAGAAATAACAGCAGGTGCTGTCTCTCAGAATCGTCGCCTGGTTTGTACACTGCCCGTAACTGGGCCAGTGGGTGCTGAGGTGTGCAGCTGAGGAGCTGCCTCCACTTTGGGGTGCTGGATGCCGGGTCCAGCCCTAAGGCATGTGTGAAACCCAGCTTTCCAGCAGCATCCTAGGCTTGGTTAAACCAGGGAAAAGTCAACGTGCTGTATCACATCTGGTGCAGGACTCAAGCTGAAAAAAGTTACGGCTGCGTAGTCTGAGACACTTCGGGGCAGCCTGTGGGTTGGTCTAGCTGTTGGCACCTGCCGCAGGAGAGCTAGGGACCGCTGAAATGCTGGGGGATCCAAGTTCAGTATTAGTCATGCTACGTGTGTTGCAGTGAGGATGCTCACTGCAAGGTTAACTACGTGGTCCCCTCCCTCCTCTTAAAGAAATGTCATACTGCGTAAGCTGCCCAATTCCACGTTTTCCAAGACGATAACAATTCCAACTATTGCTGCAATCCCCTTTGCTGCTCTACCAAATTCAGTGCTGTATTTTTCAGTCATCTACATGTCCTTACAGCATCAGTTTTAAGTGGCGTGTTAAATCTTTCTACATACATCAGAACATGTAATTTTAATTTCCATTTACTCAGTGGCTTTTAAATCTAGAGGTGATAATTATTATTTACATTCTAACCATGCCTTAGTTGAACCAGAGGCCTTGCAATGATCTAAAAATGAATGACGCTTTGTGGCAAGATCTGTATTTATTTGTTTATTTTGGCTGGTAAAGCCCCACCTGACTTCAGAAGGCCCCAGGATGGGAAAACTAAAATTCTGCCCGGATTTCCTCAGTAAGCCTTGTGTTTTCTTCTCCCCAGGGGATGAGCGCTCCCGGGAGTCTCCAGCCCCAGCAGAAGCACAGATGCAAGCCGGGGCAGAAGGTGGTGGAAGGGTGAGCCGCTGTTGCTGGAAATGCTCCGTGACACAACTCAAGAAAATTTTCTGGGGTGTGGCCGTGGTCTTGGGTGTCTGCTCCTCCTGGTCGGGTTCAACCCAGCTAGCCAAACTAACCTTTAAGAAATTTGATGCACCCTTCACTCTAACATGGTTTGCAACAAACTGGAACTTTTTATTCTTTCCTTTGTATTATCTTGGACATGTTTTTAAGTCAGCTGAAAAGCAGTCTCCAAAGCAGAGATACAGGTATGGGAGCTTTTGTTTTTTTCTCCTGTGGCTCTTGCATGTTGCTCTGCCTCTAAGCCAACATTTTACTCATTAAATCAAACCTGCAGTTGCTTTCCTCTTCAGGTTTGTTAAAAGGTGCTCTGAATTCATTCTGTCATATGATAGCTGTTGTTATTACTCTTAATACAGTTTGACTCCAAAAGTAAGAAGTCCGGGTTTATTAGAAATACACGCAAGTCGGTTAATGAAAGTCCACTGTTTCTGTAATTACTTCTCAAGAGTTTTCTGTTCAGACTCCTGTGGCCATCATTTTCTTTATTAGGGTCTTCTTCCTCTGCCTTACAGCTGACCTTTATGGCAATCTCTGAGTAAGCAGAGAAAGCTCTTCTTTCCAAAGTCGAGACTTGTGCAGTGCCTCGAATAGCCAAGTACAAGGTATTACAGTATTTTCCTGGCATTATGCCCCTGACATCTAAGGCCAGACTCTGATCCCAGTTAAACTCGAGCTGTTTTGTTTATTTCCGGGAGGAAGCACAGTCATAACCAAGGACAGTATTTTGTCTTCAGCACACCTTTTCTTCACAGCAAGCCAAACCCACTGAGCCTGAAGCACTTGTGGGAAGCCGTGAGTGCCCATCCTCCATGAGAGGCTAGGATGCTCTAGCTGCTTGAAGGACTGCCTCTTGGTGAGCGCTCCTTCATCTCATCTCCTTTTGGCTTCAGGGAGGCGCCTGGGACAGATGGGATGAATCAGCCATCAGGACGTCCTGTGTCAGAGCCTCCCTGATACATGGAAGGATGTGAACAACATTTTCCCCTTCTGTTACACAGTGGGACTCACAGCCTTTTAATGAAGTAGCTCAGAAAATAAACAGTAAGAAATGCACATTTCTCAGCTTCCAGCTGTGCAGCTAGTGGGGAGGAAACTCACTATGGGAAACATAAGAAATCAGGTTACTCAGTTATACTGATTACACTGTACCTCCTAGTACCAGGGTTAAGATTATTAATTTTTAAATTGTGCTTATTAGCCATTATTGTATTTTCTTCCTCTCCTAAATCATTGAGGCAGCTACAGATAAAGGAATTTCACTGCAGGTCCTAAAGCAGTACCAGAAGTTTTAAAGACATTTTCATAAGATGCTGTGTTTCCTACACTTCAGTTTGTTGTTTACTCCATAACAGACATGGGGGCTTCAGGGTTGAGAAAAGTATGGAGGTTAGAGAAAGA
Source organism: Anser anser (assembly GCF_964211835.1). Lineage (NCBI taxonomy): Eukaryota > Metazoa > Chordata > Aves > Anseriformes > Anatidae > Anser > Anser anser. Next base: position 80,549,433 of record NC_139722.1, read on the forward strand.
GTTTAATCTAAAAACAGGAAGAAATGCTAGCCCCAAACAACTATATTCTAGTTTCTTTGTTGTGTCAGTATTTTTCTTTCCAATTGCCATCAGACAATGTTTTAAATACTGATGAAATCCAGGGTGAATGCCTGTGGTTCACCAGATTCCTGGGCTTAAAACCAGAGCCTTACACTCTTTGTTGCCACAGTTAATTGATATGGGCGATAGTTTTCTGTCTTCCATTTAATTAAATGATGACTGAGTTGAAGAGCAGGTGCAAGCCCTGCAGGCTATTTGGGATGCAGGGGGACATCATTACGAATAAGCCTAGAGCAGGCTTAGTGAAGAATGTGTGTTTGTGAGTCTGACTAGCGCGTTGACTAGGGTTAATTTGCAGAGTTTTTATTGGTGTCAGGGTCAACAGATATTTGGAGATTTGGCTTTGTTTCCTGTCCTTGCTGCAGATTTGTTTTGTGGCTTTGAGCAAGTCACTGCAGACCTCAGATTCCTTTGTACTCTCTGGATGAGACAGTGCTTCAGAGGGAGGATTGTCCCTTAGAATCGTAGAATCATGTGCTTATGTGGTGTCTGCCCCAGCATGTCCATTATCCAAACTGAGACCTTTTGGTGCTGCTGCACTAGCTACCAATGAAAAAAAAAAAAAAGCATTACTGATCATCTGCCTATTTCAGTACAGCTGAGATTTCACATGCTTGTAAGTCAGGTTCTGGGCTCCAGAATCCTCTCCTAATTATTCCCCCTATTTTGCATATTTTTATATGTGTGTGTGTGCGTATATATATATGTATATGTACACACCTATGCAGAAACTTGGCAGGTCTATATGAGGCATTACCATCTTCAGGAAAGCTTGTACTCTAGGCACAGTCAGACATGTTATGGAGGCAGTGGATGGGCTTCTAGATAATTAAAATAGACATTTCTGATGTGGAACTAACAAAAAAAAACCACCTTGCTTAATCAGTTGCTGCTGCATTTATCCTTCACCTTCATATATTTAATTTATTATCTGAGCTCTCTGGCAGGAATCTGCAGTGAGATAAATGAAAAGTAGGTACTGGGAGAAGGTAGGAATGTGACATCTAAGTCACCTTAGTAGTAAGGTAGTAAACAAGGGGATTCTCAGATCTTGCCTAGGCAGGTTGCTAAAATCTATAGACACCTGTGTTGACAGCAAAGCTTCCCGAGGACACCTGTGCTGCCACCACCTCTTCGTCAGGGCTGGGCAGCTCAGCCTCCCTTCAGCACAGCACAGACAGTGCCTTCACACCGCCCCTGCCTGGGTGGGTGGCTCTGCGAGGTCTGAGCTGGCAGGCGTGCTTCAGTATAGCTCGCCGTACGGCTAAAGAACGTGTAATGAACAGTGATCATTAGAAAAAATACACAAAAGAGGGATTATAAAATGTAGAAGCAGTGAATAGATGAGCCATCCCTCTTATACTGATTGTGTGGTCTATTATGGTTTTGAATTCCTACTGTATTATACCTGTAGGTGTATGTACTATGCCATATAGACACGAATTTGTATGTTCTGTAATATCACAGGAGAACATACTTATTGTGGACACAAACAAGTTTAAAGCTGTACCAGTTTCTTCCCATTTTCTAGCATATACCACAGTAGTAAATCTGGCACCAAAACTTTATAGTAGCACATTAAGAACAGGTTTGTTCTGTCTCTTTGTAAGATTTTGAGTATTAGGCTGCAATGTAAAGCATTAAGGATTCTGACCGACCTGTATTGCGTGGTAAGTAACCTCCTGTGTAAGCCCTGCTACACTTGCCAGTTACATCTGCAGCACCCGGAGGGAATCACTAGTGCTTTTGCTGAGGCAGTGCTGAAACTGTCCAAATCGTATCCAGCCTCTCAGAGCCTGATGAAGGATAAAATCCCTTCCCTACTTCTGAGAATGAATTAAGGCAAACCAAGATGCCTGCATTCGCATACAAACTGATGTGTGCTCCCTGTACAGCACCATCACGTTGAAGAGTTGTGCCCAAATGTAGATCGATCAGGGAGAACTTGTCCCACGCTTGCTCCCAGGGGGCCGTGCACCCTTTGCACAGGTCTGTGTCCGTGGGGACGTGACCCAGAAAATTCCAGCAGGCCACAGAAGAGCACTCCAGGCTCATTGCTGCACTCTTGTTTCTTGTGCAAAGACTTGCTAGCTTAAAATAAAATTACAGTAACTGAATTATCATTAATTTCAACCATTGTCCAGTCCAGAAATAACACATGTAATGATTTATGTGCCTAATGGATCATTTAAGAGTACTTCATTTTGGCTTCATACTTTTTGCTTCCAAACTGCTTTATAAAATGACACATTTAATCTGATGAGCTGCCCTCCATCATATCTACATTATTAATTTATGAGGTAACATAAATTAAAAGCACTAGAGCTTAAAGCTCCCTGGCTACATGGAAGATGAAATTAAAATCCCTGTAAGACCTTGTTTGGCTTTGCGTATCTCCAGGCAGGAGGAAACGTACCTTTTGTAAAGATTTACTCTGTGTGTGCCAGCTGGGGGAATAACAGAGCTCTGCTCCCATTTTAGCAAGAGAATACCTCAGAATGCTTGTTTATTTTGATGATACAGCTTTATCTGAAGATTTTTGATAAGGAAAGGGCAGGACTTTCCACAATGGTGTATGTGATTGTTTGTTTGTTTATTTATTATTTAGGTCTCAATTATTATTTCATAAAGCATTAGGGCTAAAGAAAGCACCAGAAGCTAAAACTAAATCTGTTCAACAGTCTTGAATACAGGGGATGTGTTGGGTGAGTGAAAGATTCATTGCACATACCTGCAGTGATCCACAACCACATTTGAACATGTTTTGATGTGTTCCTTTTCACTGAATCCAAATTTTGTCCCTATACTGCCCCCAAACTAGCTGCCACTGATCTGTAGGTATTTGAACATTTTTCGTGGAAAAGAAGGAAAAAAAAAAGTTGAGGGTAACACTGAGGTATAGTTACTTATTTGGAGCTGAACCAAAATACTGGAAGTGACAGTGGAAAAGGACAGATGTAGTAGGTCACATGTATGCTGATTTACCAACTTACTAACTGAGCTACTTTTGATTTATGTATATATGCACTCAGGACTGAGACTTAGCTCTTTGGTGGTCAGACAATGTGGGCCAGTTTCTCAGTGTGTTTTATGTGTATTTCTGTTAGCACGGAGGAGACAAGGTACTAGCCAACCACCCCAGTAATTCCCAGTCTGTTAGTTCAGTTCTGACTCATACCGAAGTGTCACTCAGCGAGCCATCAGCACCACCCAGCTCTTCTGCTGCAGGCAGAGAACCTGGCCACATAGCTGCTGGTACCACCTGGGCACGATGCAGCTCTGCAAGGGAAGAAGGTTAGAGCCTGCTTTGGCATGACTGGATATATTTTTTTACTATTGATTTCCAGCATTTTGTATTCACGAGTCTCTGTTATCCATCTGCATTAAAATGTTGCAGTGTGGTTGACTTCTGGCATCATACTGATTTATATTACTGCTTAGGTGGGAGCATCACCACCAGAGCAGACTGCATTAACAGAGTCATAAATAAGCTACAAAAGCATCAAGACATGGTGAAGGCAAGTGTTTTTAGCAAATGTCACCCAATGAAGCATGTTTTCTTTCAAAAAACTGCAGTTTATAAACTCTATTTCTCTAATTCAGTACATTAGCCTTAAAATAATGCCTATTTACTTTGTGTTCCTCAAAATAAAATCACTTTACAATTCAAGTTCCCTTTAGTTGTTGGGGAAAGAAAACAACCAAAGAACAAAAAAGGACTGTTAAAAGATATGGCATCTGATTCTTACCCAAGTTAGACACGAATCAGGAGTAACTCCAAATTAAATCAATTTTATCTCTACAGCAGTCTGTCAGGGCTTACCTTTGTTCTTGGGATCAAAACAATTAATTCAAAGAAATTATGAATATTTTCCAAGAGGTTTATCATACTCCTGGTCATCTGCGTCACTACTGCAGGTGTTTGAATTATTGTTGGTGGTGTTACTGGTGGGCATCTGTATCACTTCTTAGGCTGTTTTCACTGCCTCTCTGCAGTGAAAAATCTGCACTTTTTTCCAGGGCTTCTGGCTAAAACGAGGACAGATTGTACTGTCAACAAGTAGCAGTAGCAGTGACTCCTCCTGCTGGAACAACGTGATGACTGTGGTAGGGGCAGTGCTGGTGGGCACCTGCTGTGCATACAGAGTCAAACTCGGGCACGGAGAATTGATTTGGGCTTAGCTCAGCTGCAGTCCAAGCCACAGAGCTCAGGGTGATGCTGTTGTTATCTTCCATTTCTCAAAGTTGAGGAATTACCTCTCTCTGATGAAAATTGTGGTAGTGCTGCCTCTTTCCTTTTGAAAACACTGCGTACCCTAGTGGGCAACAGGGTAGGTAGGGGTGCATCACACCATCGGAGCTCCGTAGGTGGCTCCTAGCTGCTGTCTTGTCATAATACAGCTGTGCTGCATTATTGCCAGATTATCATGCAAGTTACCATTTTAGCAGTTTCTTGCGGGAGATTTGTTTTCTTAGATGATTAATGGGTAATGTCATGATTTCTGTCTCTTAGTGGCTTCTAAAACAAAATTTTCTCAGCCAAATGTCAAAAATGTGCTCTACGAGCTGCCTGTTCTTGAGAAAATACATAGTCCTGCAGCTCCAGAGTATTTCTAGAGGATCTTCCTGTTCACGTAAGTCTTACCTATACACAAGACAGTACCAGGGATTAGATTGGCAAGGAAATTTGTCACCTCTGGCTCCTCAGCACCAAACTGCGTATTCCAGCATTGCCAGCGTGGATCTGAACGCCAGGTTTCCCCCCAAATGCACAGGGAGAGCACACACCTGTAGAGGAGACACGAACATGCGGCGGTGGAGAGGACACATGAGGTAAACAGGAGAGGCTGAGGAGAAAGTCTGCCTGCCAGACTTGAGTTGCTAGTGGGAGCCCTGCACCATCCCAGTGTTAGATACCTGTGTAGACTTGTGGCACTGCTCTTGATGGAAAGTTTAAAAAGCTTCTCCTGGACCTGGGCTTAAGGTGGTAGTTTTTCTGTTCCTTGAATGTGTGGTATGAGAGCTTGGTTCCTACACCGAGCTGATGGTGTGAGGGGCTGGCAGAATGCCCCAAAGTCAGTGCCCAAGTCCTGACTTCCCTGGAGACAGTTCTCGCAATGCAAAGCCTGCATGTGAGTCTTAAGCACATAGAGAGGCATTTACGTGCTTACCTCGCTTTCTAAACCTACCCTCAACTTTTGCAGCTACTTTGAGGGCTTGTGTCTTAGCCCCGGTAAGAAAATTGTCATGGATCCTTTTTTAGAAAACCAATCCTTTGTATTTCTGACCATGATGTTCTGAAACATTCGTTAACATTCATGCCTGGTGAAAATCTTTCCCTTAATCTGAAAATCCTTCATCTGTTGAGGATCACCTGCTCTGGGCTTTGGGACCTATGTGGAATGTTAAGGGAGAATAAAAATTGGGTACTGCCTGATCAGGAGAAATATATGGTCTTTTCTCTTGAGCCTGGTTTGCAAAACCTTTCCACGGATGATTTAATTAAGTGCCATCCTGTAATTTTGTCTCGTTGTTTCATTACTTTTGTCTTTTCTCCTGTGTCTTGAGCAGATACTCTGAAATAATTATATTATATGCCTCCTATGAGGTAATGGTGCTTGAGGCAAGGGCTGCAGACAGAAGTAATTGTTCTTGTTACCTGATGATGGGGCATGTGCTATGAAATAACGTGTTTATGGAATGGGTTTTGCTTGAAAAATATGTCATGTCCTGCAGCGCTGAGTGACCCCTGGTCAGGATTGAGCTGCAGATGAAGAGCACTTCGTTAACTGGCTTTTTCCCCAGTTAGTAAAGGAAGCTGCCAAACTTCGGGGCTGCTAAGGCTTTTCTCAGGAGACCTCTAGAGCAAATCTACCTATACTGATCCTAGCTATACTGACCCTTCTGCATGGACTGAGACTGTGGAGCCAAAGAAAGCAGAGCTGAATGGACCTCAGAGGTCACCTCCTCCCTGCCCTGCCTCCAGTGCATGACCAGCATGCACCAACTGAAAAGGATCTGCTTTTTGTGGCTGGCAGAGACAAAAAGGGACTAGGAAGAGTGTGTGATCATATTTACTGCGTGCAGAAAGAAGCAGAAAGCTGGGGTAAGCATGGATCCTCCATTTTTCCAATCGTTATAACATGAAAGAAGACAGCGTTCATGGCTGGTCTTTTTGCAGGAAGTGTTTAACCCCAGCCATCCTATCAAGCATCCTGACACCCAGTGCACAAACACACTAAACAAGGACTGTCCTGCACAGGCTCTTCCGTGTTGTTTATAACAGAAACAAAAACAACACAACTCAGGAGGGAGTGGTAAGGAAGCTCAGGGTATTTTTTTCAGCCCAGATCCGTGTCAAAATGTCTTGAAGGCTGCTACCTTTAAAGCTGCTTTAAAAAGGGAAAGTGCCTGTATGGTAACAGACTTTGTAGCTATAATTAACAGCTCTCAATAAAGACGGATGATACAGTGAGAAGTGTTCGAGGCTGGCAGCGCCACAGAAGTGGAAAAAACCTTTTTGTCCAGCTGCCTAGTGGTTATGGCCCATGTCCAGATTTCCCAGGATGATTCGTGTTTGTTTTAAAAGACAGCCTCATATAAATGCACAAGTACCTGGCTGGAGATCCCGTTAAGTCAAGGGCTAAGGGATCTGGCCACCCTCGTTTGTTAGTCGAAGCTCCAGCTTTAGCTTTACCAAGAGGGAGAAACAGCCAAAGATGAAGGTTAGCATTAGCATAGGTATATATGAACAGCGTGTCAGAAACTGAAAAACCCTATCAAGCAGTTACACGAGATAGTCTGCGAACATCCATAGATTATTTTTTTTTTTGAGGGAAAAAATGTTAAGATATGAGCTGACGGGTAGACAGGTTCATCTGTGTGCTTGCACACATCCATGTACAACCAATTTTGTGTATTCCAGTGCTAAAACACCTTTCCAAATGGTAGCTTCCTGCCAGAAAATCTATCCCAAAATGGAAAAATGAACAAAATCTGGTTTTGTTTCCTCATTTTACTGCTTTGCATGGCAATCAGTGAAGGGCCAGCTCTCTTCAGTGCTGCTGTGAAAACGAAGCAACCTTTGTGTTAGTTTGTTTGTCAGTCCTTGGGGCCAGGGCTAAAACTCAGTGAGCTTAAAGGCAAGAGCCTTATCTACTTTACAGCCTCACGATCATTGCCGTGTCATGTGGGTCTCTTGTACTCAGCAAGCCTGTACCAAGCCAGGTCCCCGGCAGCCTTTTTATCCATCCCCTCTTCCCATGCGGAGTTGGTTTCAGTTGGCATATTAATTTCTAAACCACATTCCTTCTCTTTGGAGCTGAGTGGTTATTTATTTGTTTGCTTAAGCTGGTCATTTCACCAGTATGTTGAGACTCCTGTAGTGTTTCCTTCATATCTACAAAAACCTTCCAATACATCAGTAAAATGGTCAGACTCACACATTGGATAGCATGAGTCCAGGCCAAGTCACTACAGTAGAACCATTCCTAAATGTCATCTGGCATTTGTCCTTACGTTGCATCTAAAAAAACCTTACTTTTTTCCTGTGTGTGTTTTTTTTTCCCTAGTACTCTTTTTTTTCCCACTTAATTCTCTTCACTATCTGTTGTAGAAGCCAACCAAATGAAAACTGCATTCTGCTTTTTCTGCACTGAAACTGAAAGCGAAGCCTTCTTCACTAGTCTGGTTCTTTATGCTTTCAGCTGGAGTGCATATAGATTTCCAAGAACAGAAAGAAAAATCTTCAGCTATGAAAAGCTCTCCTATTAAATAGCACACTCAAAAATAGCCAGAAACTTTCTGTACTACCTAATAGTACCTTGAATAAAAATGAAGCTACAGCTCTGTAATGCTGCCTGATATTTCCACCATCTAACAAATGGTGCTGCTCTTAGACCGTCTCACCAGGGTATCCCGAGTGTTAGCTCACAGAATCGTGGAATAAGTCTGGTTGGTGGGGACCTGGGGAAGTCTCTCATCGTGGGAATGGTGAGAGACTGTATCATGGGAATGAGACACCTCCCCAGGTCCCCACCAACCAGAGTTGGTCTCATATGGTCTCTGGTCTCATATGATGAGCGCAGAGCTTCATCATATCTACTTCGTTTTGTTAAAGGTTAGTGAACTGCATACACTGAACGAGACAAATATTGTTGTTTATTTTTTTGTCTACTTTATTACATCATTTAATGTCCTGTCTCTAGAAATCCCAAAATTACACATACCAGAAGGCATTGGCATGAACGGTACCTGTTCTGCTGTTGTTTGCCCCCTTCTGCTAGAGCCACCTTAAATGTTTGTCTATCCTCTGACAAGAACATGTTGTTTCAAACACTGATGATTTATTTTTTATTAAAATTTTAAATTTAAATGGTATTAACCCACTATACAGTGTTTTTGCTCAACTTATTTTAAATAATCAACCTAGTATTATCAGTATTTCATGAAGTTTTCTATATTAAATGTGATGGGTCCAGTCAGCATCTGACCCTAGGTGACATCCTCTTCTACGAGCAAAGCTAGATGAGTAAATGATGTATGATTTCAATGGACAGCGTGCTTAGCATGGAAATGCTGGTGTGCTGAGTCCTGTGCCTGGATGCAGATTCTTAGCATGGGATATTCCAGGGCCCAGTGGGGCTCAGCATCCACGGAGCCATCCAAGTTAACAGGGGTCCAGACAAGTCTCTTGGGAGTGTCTGTGAAGGATTTAATCATACCAGCAACAGCTGCTTCATGTGTTAACAGATTTGTTTCTGAATAAGAATGAATGTACAATTAAAATTTACCAAACTGCTAAAGATACTTTCTTGGGATCTTTTCAAAAGGGAGCACCAAATTGGCTTTATTTTTAGGTAAACAAGAGTCATAATGAGGACGTTCCTCTTGAAAGTCATACCAGTTATATGTGTAGTTAACGTATATAACATATGTTATATGTATACTTAACTTTTGGCTGTCAGGCTGTAAAACACTGTCTGCTGCTTTATATTTCTAGAACTTCGTTTTAACGATTCAAAAAAATTAACAGCTGGCTTCCCGGGTATGTTTGCTGTAAGAAACCAGAGACGAGTTGTTTCAAAGAACTGGAGGCAAGTGTGTTTCTTCCACAGCAATTGTGCTAAAAACAAACTGTTCTCTGTGTGGCTTTAGACATTTTCCACTATTACGCTGCTGATATCTGGAGTCTCATTACCAAACAAAAACCTGTGTCTAGCACAGCAGAGTAATTAACAACAGATTTTAGGCACACGTAGAAACATCTCACCAGGGAAATTTGAGAAGGAGATGACAAACAATGTCTTGGAATCAGTGTAATGCCATGATCTGAATGTGTAATGGCAAATTGTCCTTCCTCAAGTAGCTCAGCCACTCGGTCGGTCTGCCTTTATCGGGAATCCTGCCTCTGCCACGGCTTTGGGCCAGCAGCCACGGCCACGCGGCTCCTCCGCATGACGCGCGCTGATGGCACCTACGAGATGTTGTGCAGCTGGCAGGAAAAAGATGCAATAGTTCATTAGTTTTGCCATTCTGTATAATTCAGGCGTTTTCAATAGGAATGGCACTGGAAGCTTTGTAGTACTGAAGGTGCATAATAATCGCATCAAAATTGCCCATCTGCAGCTAAAGTGAGATAATTGCCTAGGCGTATCCGCATTTGCAGAAGAGATTTTGAATAATAAATGTTTATAAAGCCCTTCTGTCATCATGTTATCCAGTTCTCACCCCGTAAGCCAAACTCTCAATTCATTTACACTCTTTTCAAACCAAAAATAGCTCCCGTCGGTGCAGCTCTGCAGTTGGTGAGGATCAGGCTCTGGACGAGTTTGTCACCTGGAATTCTCTCCCAGCTCCCCAGCAACACGCATCAGCCAAATCAGAAGAGAGTCGTCAGCAAACCCCGCTGATTCCTTGCTAGTGTTATTTTCTGTGTCTTTAATAATTAATTTACATAAATGACCGGTGTTTAGGGGTGCTGCTACTGATTCTCAGTGGTGCTGGCTGGCACTCCTTCCTGAGGGGCCAGGCCTGTCCAGAGTGAGATCCACAAAATGGCCGAGGTGCGTGCCCCATCCTGAAAACAGGCATAAATATCTACCTGTGGTTACCAGCAGATACTTCTCTCTGCTCAGGGAGCCTCTTTTCTGTCCCAGAGGTAAAGGCCTGATGGATCCATCCTCACAAAATGCAGGCACACTGAGACCAGCAGCAGCAGCAGGTTAGATGCCTTGTTAATTAGGTTTATTGTGGCTGAGCTACCCTGCTCTTGCAGATGAGCTCCTTAGCATGGACTCAGCTCACCCAGGGCTTTGAATGCGGTCCCTCCAGGTGTGACAGAGTGTGGACAGCTGAAAGCCATGTGGTGGTGTTACTGCGTGCTCGCCTGCCCAGCCCTCTGCATGGGATGCTGTTTGTAACCGCTCCCACGTTCTAGTGCGCTCCCATCTCCTGGCAATTATACACAGATGGCACTGACCAGGAGAGGTTTTTTTGGTGTGACTTTGTCATCTTATGCCTCTCCAGGAGTGGGTTAATTGTATTTTCCATTAGACTTGATACAAGTCATGCTGAAGTCCCAATCAGCCCCAGTATGCCTGACTGATGCCTAATATCTGCCATGCAGTCTTTACCTTTCCCATGATCTTGTTCAGCAGCTAACGCTGCTTGTTCTAGCCCCATAGTACTGCCAGCCCTAAACGAGCAAACACAGTTTGCAAAGGGGTGAAAAATGTTTCGGACTGGATGACAGAATCACCTGCTTTCTGCCACTGTGTGCCTCTCGTCTTTCTTTGTGCACTAGTGAAGGAGCTGCCTCTTCAGCAAAGAGCCACCTGTCTCCCCCGTGGTCAGCGTGTCCGTAGCTCTGCAGCTCGTAAACCCTTGCTCACCATAACGAGGTTTCAGCACACAGTGCCTCTTCGGTGCTGGCATCCTGCTGAGCACCTCGGCATGGGCACAGCGAGGCTGCACCCAGAGCAAAGTCCGGTGCCGCCGTGTGGAGGGTGCCCCCGCTGCTGGCATCCAGGCGGACGGGCTCACCTCAGAGCCCAAAACCGCATTGCTGCGCTCATCGTTCTTCTTGTGAAACAGTCTGAAAAGAGATCCAGATGCTGTGCCAAAATTAGTAATGATGTGAACTACTGCTCAGTGCATTTTTTCTCTCTTAAGGGTTTGAGATTATTAAATAACCTCTCTCAGCTTCATCGCAGAGCATTACGCTTTGAATAAGGGCTGAGCCCAGCCACTGAAGATCTTTATTCTAGCTGTGTAGGTGAGGTTTTATTGGAAGAGCTAGATTTAACAGAGTGTACCCCAGGCACAGTCACAGTAACTGAGCCAGATTATGCCTTGTGTGAATCAGTGGGGTCGGATGGGGAAATCACAGGGCACCGTGACATGGAATTACCCTGTTACTGAGGCTCAGTGCGCAGGGTGCGACTTCTGTCTGAAGAGCCCAGAAAACCTTTGGAGAGGGTCTTGGTTGGTGCGAGCTCTGCAGGACAGCTCAAGTGCCTTTCGCCGCAGTTCTGCACAGCCTCCTGCACGGGCTTGCTTCTGAGCAAGCTGACACCTGCCTTCCACTCCGGGAAAGCTGCTTCTTCTCAAGCATCTGTCTACGAGTGCTGCCGGTGCAGCTCCGAAAATCCTTTCCCCTCCGAAGAGCGGAGCCGGAGCACAAGCAGGGGGTACCCGCGAGGTGCCTGTGAGCACAGCGTGCCTGGCTGGTGCTCCCCACTGATGTGCCTGGCCGGGCTGAGGGATGGATGCTCACCTCCCTTTACACCACCCTCCATCCCACTCACGTTTCAGGATAAATCTAGTGCCCTCAGTGATGGCCTGGAGCTGTGCCAGCCCTCCGCCAGCACGGCCGAGCACCCGCTCTGGCCCCTGCAGTGCCTCGGGACAAAGTCATGCTCGTTTCAAACGTGAAGGAGTAAAGCCGTGTTTTTCCACTGGGGATGAATTACAGTAGGGTTGGAAGAGTATATCTTGTTTGGAAAATAACACACCTTCACTCTCTGTACAACCCAATTATTTTTTTCTTCAAATTCTTAGCTTTTGGGAAATAATTCTTCCTCCACAGCCATCTGCAGGCAGTGTCCCCACTTCCAAGATGACAAACTCCCTCTGAACAACATTTTCTGGCCCTCTTCTGGGCTACTGTCCTGTCGTGGCTGATGCCATGCACTGGAGACACTAAGTTTAGGTGCCTTAACCTTTTTAAAATCTCTATTTAAAACTAAATTCGCTCACCCATAATCCATTTGAAATCAGTGGGTGCTGACAGTCTTCATCCCACTGAACAAGTCAGTGTGCTTAGGTACCTGAATATTAATTTATGTTTTTAATTTGATATGATTTCAGTGTGAAGGCTGAGAAATTCAGTAATTCCTTGCAGCTTGCTCACTGGTGCCGTCTATAGATTATTTATCAAATTCTTTTTATATTATCTTGATAAGAAATTTAATGGATCTCATCAACGCCAAATCACTTGTCTCTGTTGGTTTACTTTGAAGGATGATTTATGTATACATTAGATTTGATTGCAAGCAGTTCCCTTACACATGTAAACCTCAATTTTCAAAGATCTCTTAGGATGCTCTAAGTTTTAATAACAGCTTCACATAAAACAGAATTACGCAGTTCTGGTAGTAAACATGAGGAAATTCGGATACAGGGAATTAGTAAAATAATAGTCTGCTTGTTGTTGCACAAATTACTCTCTATAATTAGAGAAAACTGTTTTTTAAGATGTGCACTGCCCATGTACCCATAATTTGGTATATGCACCCTTGTTTTTACACTGATCCCAAAGGGGAAAAATTAAATATTCTTTTAGTGATGGAGCACAGTATTGAAATAAATTTCACATCAAAACCAAAGAGCAAGAATTATTAGGTAGATTTTTTTCCCCTGCTATGTATCTTCAAGATATTATTCCGTGCTTTCTGTTGGGTAGCTAACATGGCTTGCTCCTTTCTCCCAGTCCTGAAGCTGCCTGCTGAGCATCTCTCACATGCTGGGAATATTTTGGTTTATGGCTCAGCCCACCTACCAACTATTTCAGCTACCGAGATGCCATGAGCTAATTAACGCATATATCATCTTACACATACCTCAGATGCCATGTGATGAGATGAGCAGTGAAGAGACTTACCCTTACACTTCTTTGTCTTATTCTTTCCCACAGGCTGGGCAGTGGCTTACCTCAAGCCTGGACACATTTTCCTTGCTGAATCGTTCATTCATGTATTTTTGTTCTCTGTTTATTTATTTCTAGTTCCATTCCTCTGCTAGTGTGCATGCTAGGTTGGATCTCCATTATCTAAACCTGTCTCTCCTTTGCCTACTTCACGCAGCTGTGTAGGTGTCATTATCACTTATTATTTGTACGAAATGAGCACCCTGGAAATCCTGATCTGCACTGGCACCTTGAGCTAGATGCTTTTCCAACAGGGAGCTGAACACGGTGCCTGTGCCACAGAGCTTGCAGTCGAGGCTGAGGCGCGTACATGCACGCAGATCTGCTGAAGCCTGGTGGTTTTCGTGTAACTGATGATGGGTTGCTGAGGTCCATGCCTAAGCAACACAGCATACGATGTGATAGCTCAACGTAGCAGATGAACAGGGGGGAACGTAATTACAAATGTCCTTGTAGATGAGGATGAACCCATGATTTTCAGACGGCCTGATTCCTCTTCTGCTCAAGATCAGCTTTCTGCCAGCGTGGTGCTGCATCCTCACCCCTTTATGTTGCAACCTGAAGTAAGAGGTCCAGATCCTACCAAAGTCACTGAAAGAGGAAGCCATATGCAAGAAGCAGGCAAATGACAAGTCTCACTGGGAATCTCCCCATGAAGGCTTGCAGCGTGGCCTCCAGCATGGCTGGGCTGGTTAAACCAAAAGATGTTCATGAAATCCAAGGTCGAAAGAAATCTAAGAGCGTCTTAGAAAGCTGCAGGCCTGCTTCTCTAGATAACATCAACAAGTCATCTGTTTAAATTAATCTATGTCTGAACTTCAGCTGAGATGAGTTCTTACAGAATATGTAGGCTGTGATACATCCCCAGCAGTAATTCTGTTAAATTTTCCAACACCCCCTGCTATGCATGTGTAAGGATTCACAGGCACACCGAAACAGGCCACCTGACTGTACTCGTCTCCTCTGCTTTCAGCCACTCTCAGAGCAGTGCCATGCCCCCTCCTTCCATGCTTTCTGCTACAAAACCAACCATTTTCATTTTAACCCAGGCAATCCATTGCACACGGCTGCAATTGCACTGACCATAACTGCGACCAAAGAGTATCCGATGCAGATTATGTAGCACATTCAGATATCGGCCTCTGGAGCCTCAGCCTTGGGAGTGAGCCAGAAAAGCCATTTTATAATTACAGTCTAAGTCCAGGGGCTTTATAAATCCGTCATATATTAAAAAAAAAAAAAAAAAGAGCAGGCATGCCCACAATGCAGGCATTAGTAATGCTAGCCGATGTCCACTTGCCTGGTAGGTGGCAAATTGCAAGGCTGCAGCAGGAGCTCGCTAGGGCAGGTGTTGTGCCCTACCGGTGTGTTTGCACCGTGGTAGGAGGGAGCTGATTTGTGACTGTTGTCTGTGCAGCTGCTCTGGAAGCAGAGTGCTATCGTGGAAGTAAGGATCACAAGGTCACTCTCCAGAATGAAGGAAGGAATAAGCATGTCACGGGAGTAGAAAGTGGAAGACAAATGAACCCGGTAATGTCGTATCTGGCAAATGCTTGGCTGTCCGCACCGCAGCTCGGCTTTCAGGACCGGCAAGCCAAAGGGAGTCTCATTGCTCTGCCCTTACAACCTCGCTCCAAAAATCACATTCCCACACTCCCTGTAACTCCTTCCACACATTAAATCCAGGAGGATGACATAAACTGCAGCTGTATGTCACAGAGCTATTTCGTTTTAGCCAGAAGTGAATGCTGTAAAAGTGGATGTGCTGCACACTTAGCTGATGGAGATAAAAGAGTTTGATTTCTATAGCTGAACACTGTCAAAGAACAGAAGTTACTTCTGTGACCCTAAATCAGGTTATAGTTGCTGCAGGTCTTTCCTGATATCCTAATGTTTTACTTTAGAAATTCTCTATCATAAAACGATGTTCGTCTGTGCTACAGTCAATCACATGGTATCTGAGCATCTAAATGCAAGCATCTGAGCATCTAAATGCAACAGGCTCCGTTCCAGGTAGTTTATTAAAGCCATTACCAGAGGCACATCAAAATGTAATAAACACAGAAGCAGATAATGGTCAGAACAGTTCTAGCATGAAACACGTGATCTGTTCCGATTAAGGTAAAACCAGTATAAAATCTGTCATTTTCATTTGACAGTTTCAAATGTCACATTCGCATTCCTGAGACAAATACAGATATTATGTTCCTGAGTCACCTCAGGTTTACTATCAGCAGTCAGTGTGTGCCATTTAAGCATCACAAGGCTGTTCTCTCCAGTCTTCCAGGTGCTCTCACCAGACGATATAATTCCACTGTGGATGATCCTGACTCTCCCTGTCTCTGCTGTGCTGTTTCCCAGATGTAGTCCTGGTAATTCTAGCTGGCCCTGCAGCAAGATGGATGGTTCCTTATCACAGAAACTTACAGGGCCACATGCCAGACGAAGCACATGCTGGCAAGGTTGGCATGGTCCAAGCTGAGCTGAGCTTATCAGGAGCTTATAGCATCCTTTCAAAGGCAACAGAGCTGTACTTTAGCTCTACACTCACACCTAAGCAGTTCAGAGCTCTGTAATTAATGAAATGTTCATTAATTCTCACCACTCCTGATCTGCAGGGAGTTAAGCTTGTCTTACAGGCTGATGAACTGAGTGAGGGTGCCTGTCTGATGCATCCGAGGTGGATGAAGTGGAAGAGAGGGAAGAGAAAGACAAGAAAGTGGCGGGGTCACCACGGGAAGGATGATGCTGGAGGCAAGACAGGGCTTGGCAGACCCAGGCTGGTAATTCCTGCATTGTACAGGTCCATCCCTTCGCAGGCACTGCCAAGTGAAACCCGCACTGACACAGGCTGGGCAGAGGGGAAGGCTTACAATGTGTTATTACTTCAGTGATTTTCATGCTTAAAGCACAAGTACAGCATTTGGACCAGCAGATGGGTTTCCCAATTCATTAACTCCGGAGTTCTGTGTCTTGGTCAGAAAAGTTCCTGTGTTATCGCTGTTGCAGATAAGGACTCCTTGCTGCTTTCAAGTCGTTCACAAAGTAAATCAGTGATGACTGTGTTGAAATCTTAATTTGTAGATTTGCAGCTAAGATTAGGGTGGCACATTAGATACTAGCAAGGCACCAGCTATTTCCACATCGGGGCAATGTTTTCGGAGTGCTTCTCTGGCCAGAACTTTTCTTTTACTGAGGATCACACAAAGCAGAGCTAAAACAATCTGTTTAGTAGGCAATAAAAA
This sequence comes from Anser anser, assembly GCF_964211835.1. Lineage (NCBI taxonomy): Eukaryota > Metazoa > Chordata > Aves > Anseriformes > Anatidae > Anser > Anser anser. The sequence continues at coordinate 80,565,966 of NC_139722.1, forward strand.
TATAAAAGAAAAAGAACAAGTACATAAAAAATGTCACTAAGAAGGCGAGCAGTGTGCGCTGTAACAACCTGATCCAAAACACACTGACATTCCCCCCACACATGCATTGCAATGACAAGACCCGACTGCTTTGTATTTTGTACTTCTGTGGTACCACGCTCTGGCCAGAGACTTCTCATCTGCCATGTTTTGATGGTGGCTCCACCATCTCTTGTCTTGTAGGAGTAAAACCTTAAAAATATGAAATATTTCATATAAATAACATTTCTAAAGTATACAGATCAGCACTCTGAAGCAGAGTATCTGTGGCAGGCTTCAGATTTAAAGCAAATTTCCTGGCCTCCAAAGAACCACTGTGTATCCCATCCAAACACATAAATAATAATGGCTAGTTTCTCATTCAGAGATGCGCGTGTAGCTTCCAGCAGTTCCTGCAGTCGCAAATGTCAGTTTGCTCCACCAAATGAACTCTCCAAGTCTGTTTTGTTTTGTTTTGTCTTGTTTTTAAATTCAGCAAATCTGAAACCTTACATTCTGCTTCCCTGGGATTTCTGCGTATCTCTCACCAGTGTTCGCATTTCTGATCTTTCCAGCAACTTCAAATAGATCTCAGTTTCTTACAGCCTTTCAGTAGTGCAGTCACCTCAGTGCCGTAATCTCTTTGTTTACTTGTGGAACTAATCAATTCTATCTGATCTCTCTCTCCCTTTTTATTTCTGCTCTGTTCTTTTTAATATCATGCTTGCTTTACTTCATTCCGAATGAAGCAATCAAGAGCTAATAACCCCATTAGTTTATTTACGCTCTTATTTTGTCTCTAATGAGAAAGTTGGCTGTAAAATCCAGAGTAGGAATAAAAGTCACCACCAAATGTGCCAGAAGTGGGGGCACAACAGCGACCCACATATGCACCACCTAACTCTTCCATTAGAAAGCAGGGGGTCAAAGGAAGCTACACCATTCTGCAATAAAAAGAATACAAGATTTAATAACCTTGGCAGCTGATACCATTTTTAAAGCCCCAAGCCGTCCAGTACAACAATATGCATAAAGTGGTCTCTGTGGCTATTTGGGGTATTTGTTTGCTATTCCTCCTGCTTCTGGACTCCAAGTCCACATCAACATCAGCAAACAAGGCTCTGCTGGAGCTTGTCTTTGCTGCCACAGCTGGAGGCATTTGCCTATTTAATGAATTTCTTCATGCCTCTTCTCTGTCACTTGACACATCCAAGGGAAGACGTAAGGCATGTGGCTGCTACTGTCAGGTTTCTGGAGCCATCTTTTTACTCTCTGCGCATATCCAGCCTGTAGGCAGCACTTTCTCCCTGTGCCAGTGCCACAGCTCTCAGGGAAAGAAGGGGCTGTACCTCCTTTGGAAACTGAAGCTGCTTGGCTTCAGCAGAGGAGAGGCAGGGACCATCATCTTCAAGAGTTCTAAAATAGGAAGGACTTTCCACCTGGCTTGTCTGGAAAGTTACAAGGAGCTGATAGAGGAAATCTGAGCTGCAATAGCAGAGACAAAGCACATTTCTAGAGCCGCTGTGGAATAGCTCAGCATCATCTCTGGAGGGTGGACCCACCATGACGGGCCCACCGTGGAACTCCAGTTGTCCTATTCACTTCATTGGAGGGTATGAAGGAGGAAAGCTCATTGCCTGCAAAATGGTGGAGATTCAGCTTCTGAACAGTGTAAGAGGGAGTGGCTCATCAATCAATGAGGATAAAAAGAGCTTGAAAGAAGAACTAGGGGGATGTAGACCCCTCAAAGTGCAAGGAGACTGAAAGACAAATATGGCTTGCATCCATCTTCTGGACCTGCCTCTGATGCTCGGAAAAGAAATGAAGTTATTTCTCTGTACCTTATGTTTTAAGAAAAGTCTTCAGATAAAGTTTTACTTTTACGTAGGATCCTCATGTAATACTGCCCATAATTTTACAGGCTCCTTTGTAATTCTGAAAACTGGGGAGGAGGAAACTCCTTCAGACAATGCAGCTGAACTGGCATGTGTGATCTTTCTAGCAGAGTAAGGTTTATGGTTTCTTTTAAAATTTCCTCCTACTGATCTTATTTATAATGATAACTATAAACTATATTGTATGGAGGGAAAACTCCCCTACCTCAAGACATAGTTCTTTCTTGCCTGTGAAGCTTGGGTCAGCAGAGGCTTTTATGCAGTCACACTGAAGATTTGTGAAGGGATAATATAATGTGTCATTAATAGACTGCGCAGGCAATTGCTTTCTTTTTTTTCCAGGAAACATTCTGAAATTTCAAAAGAAATCTTGTTCCTAATGAGGTGAAATACAGAGCATCCACAGATGCAAAATGAAAATAAAACCTCCTTTCAACTAAAATATATTCTTTCCAATTCTTTTTAAAATTTTTGTTGATTTTGATCACTTCCATTATTTTCCACTATAGATTTAGTGAACATCCATTTTGAATTTGTAAAAGAGATTTCACTTAAAATGTTCAAATAGAACAATTTCAAAACCTCTCTCAGTACTTTCTCTAAAAGTGTTTTGAACCTGTACCCCTCTTCAGAAGCTTCCATTTCAGTGAATTAGCATTGTGGCTCACCAAATTGTTTCACTGAGAATTAAATGAACGTAATAATTTACAACTTCTTGACCACATGCTGTAGGACATGTCTTCAAAGATCCAAACCACACAGGTTCCCACAGCTCTTCACTGAAGCTGTATCTACCTAACTTTTCATGAGCACAGGCTCTGGGAATTTCAGCTGCCATGGCTCCTTTTCTGTGCTTTCCAATCCTTCTTTAACAGTACAGTGGTGTCAGTATTTCCAATTTTGCCTGTCTACTGTTCCAACAAGGAAGTGCTCATATGAGGAGTCAGAAATGACATATTTCTCCTGGACAACAGGTAATTGACTTCCAAGCCATTCTCAGTTAACTGTGTGTCACTTGAGAGACCTAAATGTACCAGTCAGTAATGCAGAGAGAAGCCGTTCGGTTACCATTACGTATCACTCCATTATTATCATTTACACTGAGGTCTTTCTTACACTAAATTAATGCAGCCAGCAACAGGAACATATTGTAGAACATGTTTTTTTGAAGAACTAGCCTATTGGGAGAAATGTCAAAACAAGTAAAGCTGTTTGGAAATATGAATCTCAGAAGTGCTGTATGTTGTATTTTATAACACCACCCCTTTGGCTCTAAAATCATTAGCTGTACTCCTTCACTCCATGTGACGTAAGGCTGCGGAGTTTCTCAGTTCCTCACACTCTCATTTGCCAAAATCACCGCTCTCTGAAGCGTGCTGTTAAATCGTGCTCTGGGATGAGGGTAGATGCCACCACAGCACCTTGAGACCTCCTCACTCCACCTCTGTGGGAAGCTGAGGACTTGCTCCCCTCCCTGCCCTGCTGCTGTGCACAAGGTGCTCTTGAAGACAGAGAGCACCGGACAGAGGCTGCTCTGATTTTGTGTCAAATGGACATCAGCAGTGCAATTAAAAAGGCAAACAAACTTCAGACAGAAAAAAATCACCTGTTGTTGATACAGGGCACTCTAAAAATGGCCACAAATAAAAGTATTTAGAAAAGATTATTTCCTTTCTGTATCCCGGTTTACTTAATGCATCTAGCAGCAATTTGTGTGTCGTCAATGTCAGCTTCTCTGTTGTGTCAGTGAGCTCTCTGCTTTCTTTTTGTATAACTTTACTTCTTTTCATTGACTAAATGCCAAATTGATGGTGTCTCTTCTGGTAGCTCCTGAATCACGTGCTTTCCTGTTCCCAGCTGTCCCAGCATCCTGTCATAGTGCTGCACAATTAGTGTTTAGGCTGTGAGGTTGAGTTGTTTCCCTCATCTGTATTACAGCTTGATACTGCTATTTAGTGAGGATTTACTGAGCCAATAGATTATGCCCATGGCCCAGGGCTTGTATCACCAGTGAGGCGGGCTGTGGGCTGGCAGTGCTTTGCCAGATTGAACTGCACATATCTCTGTGCAGAGTCTTTGGGATCACCCACAGGCATAAAGGTCTGAAGTAAATATGTGTGTATGTATGTATGTATTTTACAAATATATGTTCCAATGTAGATGTATGGTTATATATATGGTAACACCAGTGTTTCTGTAGCCACTGTTATCACCAAGGCATTTCTCTCTTCCTTGTATTGTCCCATGTCTTGCTCCTTCCCTCTCCCAAGACACAACAGCATGGTTTTCCCTCCGTCAGCACTGTGCTTCCAAACCAGCAGATCTGAGACCCCAGCATTTCTGGAAACCAAGGTGCCAGCTGTTATAAAAGCATTTTATTCTTGCCAGCTTTTTTTGTCTGCCTGCACCAAAAAAAAAAAAAAAAAAAAAAAAGATTCCCAGGAGGGACAGCTGGCCAGCTTCTCCCAGAAGTTTCATTTTGACTCTTCCAAAAAGTAGGGTGCAGGTCACAGCTGCAGCGTACAAGCCGGATGTAAATCAGAGCAGGCCAAGCTCAAGATATCCGCAAGTGATCGCTGCACAGTTTCAGACGCCGCAGGCCTTTCACACCCTGAACTTCCACTGACGTCAATGGAAATTTTGGATGATGACGGAGAGCAGTGACGATGTTGACTCCGGCAGTGAAAGCCTTGAGAGCCTAATGTTTAGGTTTTCTCTGCCTGGGTTTGTATATGCTGTCCCTCACCACACGCCGAATGCCGCACAAGTGCTTGACTCACCTCAGCACGGCCTGGGACGCTGCTGAGGCGGGGACGTGGGCCAGCCAGGGGCTTGGCCAGTCTCTTTCAGGAAAACTGTGGCAGAGCTTTGCAGCCGACCTCCAATGCAGCCTCTTGGCTGCTGCTTTTCAGTAGTGAAGTGCTTGAGCATTGCTCACCGTGCCTCTGCAGCCTGCTGAGCCCGGGGAATTGCCTAATCTGTGAAGGCAGCATTAAACGTAATGTGGCTAGGTTTGGCTTTGTTTGTTTTCTTCTGTTTTTCCAAAGCAAACACCAGCTTCACTGAGTTCAGCTTTTAATGGGCAGTATCAGCACACACCCCAAAAGCTGAGGTGCGCTTCTGAAATGGCGGCTGGTGTGGTGCTGCTCCGTGGCCTGCTGAGGGGAGCGCTGCCCCAGCAGGGAGAGTCCCAGTTAATTAGTGCACATTTGCTCTGCACAGTCATTAGGTAGGGGGAATGTGCCAGAATGGCCCTGCTGGAGCCTGGGCAGGTTCCTCTCAGCTATCTTGCCGGGCTGGAAGTCTATGAAAGCAGCAGCAAGACCACAGCCCTGTCAGCATGTCTCTAGTGGTGCCCTCCCTGTCCTCATCTCCCCTTGGTGAGCCTGGGAGGAGGAGGCCATGCAGTACAGGCTGAAGATGACTGGCAGCGTTGTCTTCAAAATGGATGGCCAGCCACAGCCCCAATTAGATCTCCTGTCAATCCTTGTGTAATAAAGGGTAGTCATAGCTTTAGAATGACTCAGCCTGCCTTTGAGTCACAGTCTTAACATCTACTCTACAGGTGTCCAGTGAACATACTGTTCCTAGGATAGCTTTTTCAACAGAAAACGAGGGTGGATTCAAGAGGTAAATTGTAAGGCAGATTGAAGGACAGAGTGAAGAAAGGGCATCTTGTGGGGGCCACTTGGGTTTCTGTGGCTAGCTGTGGGGTTGCTCTGGCATTTCTGTGGCTGTCTCAAATACCCAAGCCAACCAGACCATCAGGGCATTGAGGAAAAGTGCTCAGAATGATGGAGTCTTCTTGGCTTGATGAATAAAGAAGAAAGAATTCGGAGAATTTAGACCCTGTGTAATCTTAATACACCTCAACGTACGGGACACATACTAAAACCTAGGACCAGGCTTTTCTGCTCACCATACCTTGAAAGTTCAACAGTTTTCCTTGTGAAAGGTTATATTATCATAGCACCTTTGATAGGTTACAGTCACACAGATGTCTAGAGAATGACAAATCATCTCCCTGGTGTTCCCACAGACAAATGTGGGATGATAGCCAAGCAGTGGACAGGATAGAAGGTTGATTTCGAATAAAAGATTATTATTCCTTATAATTCCTGTCATTAGAATTAAATGTTAGGGAAGGAAAGTAACAGTCCTTATAAACATGGAATCTGTGATTTACTTGCATTTTTTGTCTCAGGAAAAAGCAATCTAAGATAACTCCTAGAGGTTTGCACAGTGGTACTTCTGAGTAGGTTATCTTTATCAATTTGGCCACTAATTCCGGTCTCGTTAGAGCTGCTACCAATTCATCTAGTCCTAAACATCAAGTTTAGAAACTTGTCGCTTACCATCTCTCCACCACGCCCTTATTAAATAATCAGCATGGCATTTCCTTGGGCAGGAGAGCAGTTTTAAGGGCCAAGTTATGGATCCCCACGGTCATCCTCAGGCTTTTTTGAATTCTTGAGTAATACCGCCCAGAAACAGCCTACCGCCCATTTTGTCAGTTTGCTTCATAACCCCTCCTGTGGTCACTCCAGTTTTGGGTAGATCCACTACTGAGTCCCCTCACAGAGAGAAGGTGAAGCACGGAGACCTCCCTGTTTCTTCTGCTGTGACGACTGCTGCAGAGAAGCCACTTGTCCGCCTTGCCGTGACCTGCTCTTGATCAAGTCCTCTTCTTGTGCTCTGTCACCAGTCACTGCCACCGGCTTCTTCCTGCTGTGGAGGAAGGACCGTGATTAGCTCTGGTTCACCTTGCTGACTGCTTCTCGCCTGTGGTTTTACATGCCTCTGTAAGAGTTGGTGGTCCTTTACGTGTATTCCCCTTGGGCACGACCTGCCCCCGAGGTAGCCTCCTGCCTTCACACCCCACGGTTTGTACAGGCCTGTTCCTCTCACTCGTCCTCCAGCCCCAAGCACACAGCAGGAGCTGCCGGCTACTCTCACCGCAGGCTCATCAGGGTCCCCAGGCACCTGCAAAGCTTTCAGTCTCCTCTCTGCCCCCTCTTGTGTCAGCCACTGCTGCTGCCTAGGGGAAATGTCTGGTCTAAATGCCTCCCAGCCTCCGGTCTGGTGGGCTCTGGCTTGGATTTAAGGCAGATGCTGTGTGCTAATCCGGATGAAGTCGAGGGCGGCAGCTCCTTGTGGGCTCTGTAACCAGCTGCTCCATGAAGCAGCCTCTGAGCGTAACCAAAAGGCTCATCTCCAAGTACATCCGAGTGTGATGTCTGTCTGGGTGCTTGGAGCTTACACATAACAACAGTATTACATTTGATTTGTATAACACCAATTATCCTTAAAAGTATAAAGCAACTCAGGCTCTGGGTGCCGCTAGGGTATAAAGGCAGAAAATGCTGGGTAATGCAGCATGTGGGAACTTCAGCTGTCTGACAGCTGTGTGCACGCTGTCACATCACAATCTTCTTGCTAGCAATGCTTGCATTGTTTTCCGAAATGGCATGTCCCCCCTGGCCTGGTGGAAGACCCATGGCTGCCAGCGTGCCCCACACAGCAGGCTGCAGGCAGAGCGCCAGAGGCTCCAACAGCACACGCTGGCATGGGCTCTGGTGCCTGTGGGTATGAAATTGTGCAGGAAAGCTCTTGCAAAACAAAATCTCACTGTGATATCCCGTACTGCTCCTGTGAAGTACTAGCAGAGCAGTGGTGATGCTCTTGACTTCACCAACAACAACCTTCAGCAACCCAGCAACCTCGGCCCTTCCCATCATGTCACTCCAGAGGCGGCTGCTGGCTCTGCTCCCCAAACAGCAAACAATCAAAATCCTGCAGTATGTTCAGAGGCAAAAATTAAATGAAATATTCATACCAATATAATCCACTTCCTGCGGCCTGTGGAGCCAGTCGTGTATTTGAAGGCTGCAGTGTGTGCTAGGACTGGACTACTGCTCTTCCCCTGGAACGGACGGAGGCAAAATGAACAGGATCAGTGCCCCGGGCACAGCAATAAGCCTGACTCTGGAGACACAGGCAGCAGCACAGCAGGAAAGGGTGGGGACTGAGATGGGCTCTGAGGTGCCCCTTTTCTCCAAGCTTCCCGCAGGCTCCTCAGGCTGGAAGATCATCTCTAGACTCCTCTCTCCTCTGACAAAAACCGAGCACCAGGAAGGGAGGGAAGACAGGGCTGGAGCCAGCAGGGAGCAGAGGCGGGTAATGGGGACGGAGGACTGTGCCAGACTGACCCCCCAAGGAAGGGCACCTGGCATCATCAACAGGGAGAAAGTACTGGGAAGGCTGGAGACTGAGACCCTGGGGAAAGACAGTCCCAAATGCTTTTAGGAAGGGACTAGGGGCCTGGTGCTGTAGACAGAAAATCTGGGAGGACGAGGGGCATGGGGCAGGTTCTTCCCTGTGCCTTTGCAGCCGGAGGCTCCAGCCCTTTTGTTGTTGTTTTGCTAAGGCAGTTTACACTTTGTGACTTCTCCCTGGGGTTTGGTCTTGTTCTTTTAAACTGCATGTTGTCGTTGTTGTTAGTTTAAACAGTCTCTCATTAAGGCCTCAGAGTGTGTGCTAAAACTTGTCTTGGAAATGTGTATTCAGGTGGTTTGTAAGATTTGTATTATTTGCTTCTTTTGGAGCCATTCTGGTGTATTATGTAAATCCATAACTAAGCATTTCCTGGGACCATTTATTGTGCAAATGCATAGTTTGGCACATGTACAGTGCTGAGCAAAACCAATTGCCTCTGCCTCCCTAAGTTCAGAGAAGAAAGATCAGCCTGGAGATTTTTTGTTTAATTCAAAAGAAGACAATTTTCTCATTCGTTTCCTACGAGAATGAGTTTCTGCAAACGCACTGGAAACTCCTGGAACAGTTCAAAGTTTAAAGGCAGAACATCAGCCCCAAATCACGTGTGGAAACAAGTACTGCTCAACATCAGAGGTACACTTAAAAGTGGTAGCTGTATGCTGGATTGACTTTTAGGGTCATTTCTTGCATTTAATAAAATGCTTGCAGAAACATAAGCATGGGCTGATGGGCATTAACAAACCGTTAGATTATTTTAGGCAATGTCCATTTCTGAGAAACTGTTCAGTATCTTGAGTAGTTATTTTTCAGTTTGTGTAAGCATGTAGGTTTAGTGACAAGCCCCAGATCTATCTGGTGCTTGAAGCTTTGATTCAGGCCTTCTTCTCTGTACTGACAGCACAGATTCACCCCCAGAACAGAGGAAAGCAGGCATGCGGTATCTGATGTCAGGGGCTTCTCCATCCATTCTCAGTCTCAAGAAACCTCCTGTGGGGGCCCCAGGCACATGGAGAGACAGCAGGGAAGAGACATCATCCCAGGGATACAGCAAGGAGGGTGAGCAGAAGGACTTGGAATGGACCTGGGCTCATTGCCAGGCTGTGAGCAGAGTGCTGGCATGGCACGGCCATGGGTGACACACTGCTTGAGTTTCCTGCAGCGTAAGATTTGTAGACATGCTCTCAAATTGACCTGACCCTGTAGCCAGGAGCAATCAATTAAATAAACTTTTCCCCATGTAATCTGCTGCAGAAATGGTGCTTTTATGACAGCCTGCCCTTGCTGGATTGCCCTTTCTAAGGACACGGTACTCCAAGCTTGAGATTTGCTAAGGCTGATATTTAAAAGGCACTGCAGGCACCTTGGGCACCTCTCTGGAAATTGCTGAGGCTGGCGGGTTTATTTGCAGTGTTTTATGATCTGGGACACACCACAGGAGCCTCCGTGCAACTGTTCTGCTGGCACATGAACCTGCGGTGATGTAGGAACAACGCACACGGGGGCTGTCTTGATCAGTAAGAGAAGTTGGCTACAAAATAAGCATGTGGGAAACAGATCTCAGAAGATGCAGCCTACAGGCATTCCTCATTCTGTCTCCTTCAAGCACCTGCGGAGTTCGCCGCTCTGTGCCTCAGCTTGTCCATCTGTAAAATGGGGATTGGGAAGCTACCCTCCACTTGCATGGCTCTGAAGTCTGCCCACCTGGGAGGGTGATTTTGCCGTGACTGCAGTTCACATGAGCATTGGCTCAAGGGAGAGCAAAGCGGAACTGGAGGCATGATTTCTGGGAAACACACTGTGTGCACTCCTGGAGAGGATTTTTGAGGAATGTTTTTGCTTAATTTGTGTTTTGTATCTGCACAGTAGTCTTCTGCCTATCTCATGAGCATAATGCAGGAGAAATGATGTGGCTCTAACAGGATAAAATATGAAAAAAGTCCCAGGATTTTTTTTTCACTGTAAGAAATTTGATTTTTAGTTTCCTTCCTTTCTTTTAACAGCTGTGGCACCTTGTCTGTCTCGTTGGCTTTTGCTTGGCTTTCAAGTCACACAGAAGACATTCATGCATGGCATTTTAGTGCATGTCTCTGTTCGTACATTGAATGGAAAATGCACGACTGTCAACAGCGCTACTGCAGACTATTTATCCGTGCAGTCCTCATCAGTGCAGGGATGAGCAAAGCATGTTTTGCCTGCCAATCTCTAATCAAGAGGCAAGATTAGCTGGCACGGTGGCTGCTTAGCTCTGCTCTGTGGAGCCTATGCTCACTCTGGTGAAAATCAGGAGCAGTTTAGCTAAATTCAGTTTGCAGGTACAGACCCTACAAGGTCAAACAAAGCAAAAAAATGCAGCCTACAAAGAACAAAAATCAATGACTAGGAGCAACAGCAGAACAAAACATGCTTTGGAGAAGGTTCCAGTATGAATATTGTGAAAATGAGAAAATTTTAACAGTTAACAGTCTGGAAAGGAAAAATAACTGGGTTGTGCAAAATATTTCCTTATGTTGTGCATTCCTCACAGATATTTTCTACTTTGCTGCACCTTTCCCAAAAATATAATGGCAACCTCAGTGGGGTATTAACTTCTCTGGCATAGTTTTGCTTTCCAGTATCAAGAGGCTGAACCCCCAGACTAGTAGAACATGCCGTGTATACTTTTTTTGGGTTTTGTCTACCTTTCCTCTTCAAGAAATGGCTTTATTTTGCAAAGGGATGTAAAAAGCATTCCTTCCAGTTTGGGCAGAATTTATACATTCAGTTGCACAAGGTTCAAGGCAGGAAGAAACATCCCAGCTACCTAGCAATGGTTAAAGATAAAAAAGGCAGTCAAAGATGAATGTTGTTAAGCATGTAATTATGAGCTCAGTGGGAAAAAAAAAGAGCTTTAGTGTTGTGTTTTATTTGCCAGCTTTATTTGACTGCAACACCTGCTTTCAGTAAGATTAACTCTTACTTACTTAGCATGCAATTTTGGCACCAACTATTTGTCATTAACTTCACTGGGGATGCTCATTTCCAGTGCCTGAGATATTTTGATAGTCTTGCTGTGCTGCAGACATGCACAATGGGGCAGAGCTAATTTGCTATTTGCTGGGTTAATGAAGATACACACTAAAAAGATTATGAAGAAGAATTAGCACATGAAGGATTATGAAACCAACAATTTAGAGTAATATATATGTAGGCAATAAGATCTCTTAATCTGATGTTTCCATTCCAGTTTTACGTAGCCTTTCACCATTGCCTTACTGATGCTTTGCGTTGCTTATTTTTTAAACCAATTGCTGTGATTACAATGGAGCACCTCTCTCACTACTTGGACATGCGCAGGGCCAAAGCACACCTCAGCCCTGTGTCAGCCCTTTTCCTATGGCCTCTCCAGCCATTATCCATGCTGAAAGTAGGACTGCCTATTGCAGAACTGCTGGTAATGCGGGCAGGAGTAGGTCTGGTCAGTCTTTGGTGGCAATTTCTCTTTTAACACAGAAGGTGGCATTTCTCTTACCAGACCCTGAACTCCCCTTTAGAGCTGAAGGCAAGAAACAGCTTCTCCCTGGGCTCCACTCCTCTTGAGGTGGGCATCAAGAGCAGCTCAGGGATGTGCATCTCCAGTGACTCAGAGCACAGCAGTAGGCGTTTGTCATGCTGCCGCGGTGAGCAAATGCTGCCTGCCCATGTGGATGCTGCGTGCTGCTTAAAACCATCGCACCTGCAGGCATGGCTCCGCTGTGCTGCCCGAGCCAGCAGGCAGGGCTGAAAGTCGCTGTCCTGTGAAATTGCAAGGAGACAACCCAGGCTCCCCATCCGTCCTGCACCTTTGGGACGCTTTGGGATCCGCAGCTGCTGAGTTTGGTTCCGCAGGATGCTGAGGGCTTACAGACTGCCCTCGCGTTAGGGTGGCTTTTGTCTTCCTTAAAAAATTACGTTTTCATTAGCAGATGAGATTGTTAAAATATTCATAGGCAGGCTCTTCTGGCACGTTCAGGCGTGCCTGGAGAGCCACAGGACACGGGCTCTGTTTTTGCCAGGGAGTAGCCATAAAACATCAGGCCCCGCAGTGGGTACAGCGTGCCCTTGTGGGCAAAGCCGAGACAACCAGACAGCAGGAGGAACGGTGTCCAAAACGTTCTGTCAAAATATTTAGAGCTGAAGGTTGTTTTTTTCTGCAGTGATTTTGTTCCCCAGCTGTTTTGGGATTACTGTGTGGGTTATATCCCTGCCCTGTCTTGCTTCCCACAACTGCTTATCAGGCATTACTCCCTGATAGCTCTCTTCATCAAATGCCGCTTCACGAGCGGCGTGATGGCACCAAGGAAAAATCATTTCTCTGATAAGCGATAGGAGACCTGGGGAGACAATTAATTGTGAGGGGGTTCCTGTACAGTGTAGAGTCATCCTTACACAAAAAGAGGCCATGTTTCTCTTAATGCTCCTCGGCCTTCACTGACAATAAGTCCAAGAAAGCCATCTCGCCCACCTGCCGCCCCATGGGGAAGTTCAGCAGCATACATGTTGGGCAGGACAGTGCTCCGTGGGAAACCTCTGCCTAAAGAGGCCTCCTCTGGAAGCTGGAGCCTGCAAGAGGCAATTCAGAGTTAGTGCGGCCAGAGAAAACAGCTAAAAGGCGGCTCTGTTGTGCAGGCCGTAGGAAGAGACTCCCAGAGCAGGAGGTGCAGCTCAGGGCCCAACCCAGGCCCAGGCAAGGCAGGCCTCGGGGGTGCTTCGGGGTGGGGGGACCCCAGGCTGTGCTGCTGCATGGATCCAGCATCAGGCCCGGCCCACAGTCCCAGCACATGTTCCTAGTCCTGTTTGAACCACGTCTTCCAAAAATGGGAGAGTTTTAGCAAAAAACACCTGCTGTACGAAATAGGAAATGGATTCATGGTGATGGAGCATCTCCAGGAGCACCAATGGCACACCATTTTATGAATGTTTCTGTGGTTTCTTGTCTCTGGCCACATTTGCTAATCAGTGAATTGGAGGTTTTGGATGCTCCGAGTTGCGTGGCACTAAGCCTCACCGGGCTGCTGTCTGTAGGAGCAGACCAAAAAAAGACAGTCCTTGTGCATGACAGCATGGGCACAGCAGTGAAAACAGGTGGGTGGGTGGGTGGATGGACGGACAGACGGACGGACGGACGGACGGATGGATGGATAGATGAATGGATTGCAGAGATGTTGCTAGAAAGGGGCAGAGGCTGGGCTGCCTCCTGCCATGAGGGGATGTGGCAGTGGTGCAGATGCTGCAGTGACCCCCAGGAGATCCTCAATTTGAAGGCCTCATTCTATCTCCCAGCTGCCAGCTCTGGCTGAGTCTCACATTCGGGCTCTGATCATTCCCCTGAAGGCTGCTGAAGGCACTTAATTCCTGGATTTGCAATATTATTCCCAGAGTTGTCCACCTTGAAGCCCTATCATGAAGTGCTGTACGACATATGAAACAGTGATAGGACTATAAAACTGGACATAGTTCTGTAAGATTGGAGAGAATTAGCAATGAGGGAAATCTGAAAAGGCTCAGAGCACACCCTGATTTCTATAGGTAACCACCTGATGCAGCCCATTTGGTGAGGAAGTGGATAGAAAACACACTTTCAACAGGCTCCAAATAGAGACTCGCATGGCCAGTTTCAGGGAGAAAAAAAAAAAAAAAAAAAAGAGCTTAAAATTCAAGGCAGCAGTGCAAACCTATTTGGCATTCATTGTCAGAGGAAAATTTAATTTTGCTCAAATTTTGCCAGAGCACCTCATTAAAGCACTTCCAGGCCTCAGGGGTTTTGAAATCAAGCAGAAGAAGCCCGTGCAGCCGCACAACCCCGTCCTGGCCCCGTGCACTCCAGCACCTCGCCACCTCACAGACCCCCACAGCTCTGCCCAGCGTGGCCAGCTTGCTGTGCAGAGCCAGATCCCATCCCTGGGGAGCAAATCCCAAATCCCCCAAATCTCCAGCTGTAGCATTGGGCATTGGAGGGGGCTGCAGCAGGAGAGGGGAGCTGGGGCTTTGCTGCCAGCCTTGGGGAGCAGCACCGGGCCCCTCAGCGTCCTGGTCCCCACCGGTGTGAAAGGAGAGCAACCCCACGCTGCTTCAGGATGGCCCACTTTGAAGATGCTCATGGTGAGGGTGAAATTCAACCTCTTGGCTTCACCTCTGCCTTGCCTTGCTGTCCCTTCCCTTTGCAGCCCATCCCTGTTGGTGCCCTGTGCAGGTGGTGGCTGATGCAGCAGGTGCTGAAACTTGTTTTTTGCCTTGTCTTTGAGGTCTATGCCCTTCTTCCCCCAAAGGAAAAGATGAGGGGCAAGAAAAACCCCTGTGTTTGCTACAGATTGTGACTGGCTTGTGTACTAATGCTGCCTTTCTCTCCTTGTTTTAGGGAGTGCTGCCGATTTTTTGGAGACAATGGCTTGACTTTGAAGGTGTTTTTTACCAAGGCAGCACCCTTTGGTGTTCTTTGGACACTCACAAACTACCTTTACTTACATGCAATAAAGAAAATAAACACTACGGATGTCTCCGTGTTGTTCTGCTGCAACAAAGCGTTTGTGTTCTTGCTTTCATGGATCGTTCTGAGGGACAGGTTCATGGGAGTGAGGGTAAGTGACTCCTTATTTCTGTCTCTTTCTGACCTCTCTCCCTCGGCCCTTCCTTCCCCCTTTCCTGGAGCAGTGCCCCATGCAGTGTCAGCACAGAAACACTTGGAGAGGGGGATGAGCCCTTGCCTGCAGCCTAGCTCCCTGCGCATTTCCCACCAGCAGAGAGGAAGCCTGCTCTGGAGCATGACATGCAGGCTAGCTGCAATCTCCGTGCTGCTGTGAGCATACACCAGCCTTTGCCTGTCTCTTTTGAGTTAAAAGGTTTCCGAGAGTATTGGAAACCCCACGGCCCCCGCTGACCCGGCTGCCGTTTTGGCAGCCCCCGGCACGCGGTGTCCTCTGGCAGCAGAGCCGGGCAGATGGGCACCTGGCATCCACCACGGTGACCCAGCGGTAGCTGCAACCGAAAGGCACTGCTGAGTCCCTCCAGCCTCCCTGCATCAGCAGGCGCTGGATTAGTATTTACAGTAATGATGGCAGTAATACCTATTTTTCGCCCAGTGCTTGAAGAGCTCCCTGCTCATCAGCCTTGGCAAAGTTTTCAGTGCTCAGGAAAAGCTGCGATATCTCACTGCTGAGAGTTAACTTTTGGGAAGTACTGCTGTCTGGCAGGAGCACTTGGACAGCCCAGTGGTGTTTGCAGCCAAGAGGCAGCTCAGGGGAGCATTGCAAAACGCCCCTGCCAACAGCCCAGCCTTGCCAGCTGGTGTCTGTGCCTGCCCATCCAACTTCCCAGGTAGCAGTACGCAGAAAACAAATTAACTGTTGGGCTTTTGTTTGGTTGCTTTTGTTTTGTTTTGCTTTTAATGCATAAGCAAGGGTATCCTGAAATGCTCCTGGAGGCAGGGAAGTGTCACTTTTATCCCAGCTGGCCTTGCTGGCCATTTTGATCAAAGTGAAAAAATACGCATTTTGCCGGTGTTCATCCATCTTGTGGCAGTGTCAGTGAGCACCCTGTAGTGCTGGCTGGACCCAGGAGAGGAGGTGTGTAGATGGATGACCACTGCTCTCCTGCACTGGCAGCTTGCTCCTTGCTCTGTATGTGCTCTCTCCCACAGCTGGATGTGAGTTTTGGGGCAAGAGGCTGACTTGTGCATACAGATACCCACAGGGACATGTGGACTCAGGAGCAGAGACATTTCTTATGCACTCTCTGGAGTTGCAGCCACATCCAGCTGTCCTTAGTTTCTTGTCCACACTGCCTCAGGAAAGGACACCCTGATGGAAATGCAGCAGCAATGCTCCCCCACACATCCCAGCCCCTTGCCATGGCTGCTTGTGAGAGGTGGCCAAGGGGCCACCGAGACACCCACGTGCCCAAGGAGGGACACGGCCATCCCCTGTCCCACTGACGGGTCAGCAAGGGGCCTGGGTGCAGGCAGAAGGGACTTGCAGGAGGACTGGGCTGTTGGCCCTGAAACAGACATTTCTCCACCCCAAAACCTATGGTGGCCCTGAAACAGACATTTCTCCACCCCAAAACCTATGGTGTTGCCGTGATTTGTGGCAAAATGTGAGTGAGGAGGTCCTTGTCCCCAGGGACTGGCAAGAAAACACAGCGTGGGACATCACAGCGGCCCTACCACCCACCTCCATGTGCCACAGCAGGAGCACCTCCATCTCCTGCAGTGAAGCTGCAATTCTCCCCTTTGCACAGAGTGACCATCCCAGCAGGGCACGAGTTGCCCTGCTCCTTTCACAGAGGACAAATGTATAGTGAAGCTGTGAGTGCCTGAGGCGCTGCTTCTGCAAGCCCTGCGGTGCTGAGACATCCCCGCGGGCTGGTCGCTGCGGTGCAGCTGCTGCTAACCCAGTGCTTGAGGGACAGGCTGAAAGGCTTGCTGAGAAAGCCGATGTGACACTCCTGACATGTCGACAGGCCGAGAGGTCAGGGCAAGACTCATCTGACACTCGTGGTGTGCTTGGTAGAAGAGGTAAGACCTTCTGCCAGAGCAAAGCTGTTTGCAGAGTGGCTTCGTTTGCTTTGATCTTTGCCCTCGGTGTTTCCCTTCACGCTACAAGAAATAAAGCAGCTCAGCATTCAAGGGAACCACTGCTTGCAAGCACCTCCTGCACAAATCCTGTAGAGACAAGCACATCTGTCAGTGGGACTTGGAAAAAAAGTTATCATCAAATCCCAAACTGTGGTCTTCCTTTCCAGCCAGAGGCCCTCCCTGCCTCCAGGGAGCTACTCTGAAGGCTGCCAGCTCCTGATGCTCAAAGCAAACCCTGATGCTTTTTATTCTGCCATTCGCTGCAGCAGAGGTGCTGCCACCAGGGGAGGCTCAACCAATGCGCCTGGTGGTCCAGGCTGTGGGCTGCTGCCCGCACATGGCTGCGGTCTCCACCATGCTCCCCGGTGACGGCTGGACAACCCACATGCAGCTTGGATGGCAGATGGCCACGCCTGGAGCAGGGGCTACAAGAAATGCTGCATCTACCCTTCTCTGTCTCCTGGCCAGGCGATGCTGAAGGCTGGAGCTGCCATCCTTCAGGCAAGACCTAGCCGCGTGTCTCGCAACCCTGCGAAGAGCCACACAGTCAGTGCAGAGTGCATCTGCCCCAGCAGCCTGTCTCCAACAGCTGCCAGCAGAAAAATCTGTTTGAACGGGAGAAACCTACAGTGACAGTCCTTCGTCAGCCTCTCTAGCAGTTTGAGGCTCAAGGACTTCCTGAAATAGAAGAGATGTTCATATAGTTAATGGTCCTTGATGGGCTTTTTTCCTCCATGAGTTTATCCTTGTAAACTTCTCACACCCACAGCAAGGATACCCTTGGCTGATTTACCCATCTGGTGAAGACAAATCTCCTTTTGTTTGTTCTGCACCTGCCCCACACTAGTTTTGTTTGATGCCCTTTTCTCCCGTGCTTCTGTACCCACACTGTGTCTGCATGTCCTTTTATTTTTATTTGACAAGCAGCAGCATGCTGACGTGAGAGGACTGCTGAGCGCTGCTGAGCTCCTTCAGCCCTGCCCATCCAGAACAGCCCCGTGCTGCTGTAGTGCCAGGCACCGTGTTTTGTTTTGTTTTTTTTTTCTCTCCTTGCCTTTATAAACAAAGCCTGTCCAGGCTGGTGGGGCATAGCTACACCACCAAGTGTCCCTTTAGAGGCAGCTGTGTGTGTAGAGGTGTGACAGGGACAGGACTGCCAGCGTATCCAGCCCCTGTAAACTTGCACCCGGCGAGCCAGGGAAGCTGCGAGCAGAGACAGCATCGGCTCCGTGGGTACCTGCCTGGGGCTGCTACTGGTTTCCTGCCTAAGGACAGGGGCAGATGATGCAGAAGTACCTCTCACGTAAAGCTCCCCTCATGTTTTTCCATGCTGGGGGCTGGCCAGTAACGCTCGCTTTCTTTGTTTGTCCCCAACCAGATCGTGGCTGCTATATTTGCTATTGCAGGGATAGTTATGATGACGTACGCTGATGGGTTTCACAGCCACTCCGTGATCGGGATAGCCCTGGTGGTGGGCTCTGCCTCGATGTCTGCTCTCTACAAGGTAAGCACACCTGGGCTACCGCTGAAAGGTGCCGGTCACCACCACCGCTGGCTGGCGCTGCTCCTGTCTGGCTTGTAAACCTCCATGCAGCTGGGTGCCCTTCTTTGCGGACCTCTGCCATAAACACAGGTATTTGCTTGCTTTGATGCCTGCCCTCAGTTAGGACAAAGCCTAACCGGGAAGGCAGGGCTGTGAGCACCCGTTGGGACATGGGGACAAAGGTGCTCGCGGGTGGCTGTGCTGTGCGTGGGGACACGGGGAAGGGCTGCCAGGCAGTATGGACCTGCTTGCTCGGCACCGCAGCGCTCCTCAGATCACAGCTCAAGGCATGGGCAGGCAACGTCTTATACGAGGAGGGTCGTGCACCCTTCCTCTCCTCCCCCTGCCTGTCTCCACCAAGTCTTCTGCTTTTCATGCCAAATTTTCCTGAGGTTTTCCTGAAGGGATCATGCAGAAAACAGACTCAAGGCTCCAGGCTAGGGCGAGCCCCCTTTCCTTTCAGGAGGTGCATGCTCTTCTCCTTAGAATGGCCAGAGGGGCTGAGCCCCACTCCCACGTGGGTGTATTTGGTGCACGAGCTGCTCTCCACAGCTTCACTAGCAGCCATCTCAAGTGTCCCCAACACCGTTGCATACATGCCCCACACGCAGTCCCTCTGCCCCAAGCACGAGCCAGGTCACCTGGAGCTGCTGGAGCTGGGACGCCAGCCCTCCAGGGAAGTGGTGCAAGATTTACACCAGCCCATGTGGTTTTGTCTTGTAGGTTTTATTCAAACTTCTTCTGGGCAGTGCAAAATTCGGAGAAGCTGCCTTATTTCTGTCCGTGTTAGCCGTCTTCAATGTTCTCTTCGTTACCTGTATTCCTGTCATCCTTTATTTTACCAAAGTGGAATACTGGAGCTCTTTTGCCGTCGTTCCTTGGGGAAACCTCTGCGGATTTTCGATTCTCTTATTGAGTGAGTACACACTGGGATCTCGTGGTGCTTGGGGTGGAATAGCATGACAAAAACTGGCCACTGGTGGAAGCTGTAGCCCTCTGATACTGGAGCTGTTTCCCCTTATTTTGAACCTAAATTTTAGCTTGAGAAGTCACTCAGAAGGCCAGTTCCTATGTGGAACCTACAGCTTTTCCAAAAAGAAAAAAAAAAAAGAAAAAAAAGAAACACCACAACAACAACAAAAAGCAGACAGAACCAGCTATTTGGCTGAAATCTCCCAGATGAAAAATAATGCCTTGGGATAGAAAGCAGGAATTGCTCAGGGCTCCAACTGTATTTCTGGGCATTACATGAAGAGATAGGCTGTACCCAAACCTCACCCTGATCCTGCCACTGGACTCCAGTGGGATAGAGGAATGTCTCTGTATCCTGGGAACAGCAATGTCTTGGGCACACAGATGTGCAGCAGATGGACATCTGTGCACAGGTATCTTCCAGGAATACCGGCAGAATTTAATGTGCTTTCTATATGAACAACGTACAGAGAGAGTAATAAAGAAGTATTTTGCTTTGTCTAGTTTCACTGGAGTAAAAGGTGATTTTTTCTTTCCTTCTTCAGCATTCAATATTCTACTAAATTTCGGAATCGCTATTACGTACCCCACCTTGATTTCTCTTGGAATTGTACTGAGTGTGCCAGTAAATGCGGGTAAGAATTTCTGACTTTTGCATCCTAATGAGTACATGAAATCTGTGGCCTTTCAAATATCTACCGGGGATAAAAGCAAATAGCTCTGTTAAAGACATTTTACATCTTCTCTTAAAAACTTACGCAGATGACACTCGTTAAAAATTTATACTTTAATTGTTAAATATGTGTTGTATGATATTGCATGACTATTCATAATTTCTAGAATTGCTTTTTAAGTTACTGTCTGAAGAAGCCAGTGTACTGAAAAACAAACCAGATTTGAAGTCATCCATCTCCGGGCTGGGATGAAAACTCACAGATGAAGTAGAAATCAATTCTTAATGATTTTTTTCCAGGCAGGCTTAATATTAAGTTGAAACAAATAGAATTAAATACATTTTAGAGCAAATATCTCTTAGTAATTCTGCTTGCCTTGGTAAATAAAAGAGCAGGTGTAGAGACTACAGGGTAGTAAGGCTGGGCAGGGGAGCGGACGGGCAAACCTGGCCCAAACCGCAGCCCCCCCCCCCCCCCCCCCCTTTCTTGCTAGGCATCAAAAGAAACAAAAAATACATTATCCTTTACAGTTTCTTGCTCCTTAAATGAACCAGGGCCTGCTGTGCCCGCTCTGACCCGGGCTGCACCCTGCTGTGTGCTATTCCCTGCCACCATCTCCCCATGGCCACGTCCTCGTGCGCAGCCGACCCAGCACCGCAGCCCAGCCCTCAGAGCCAGGGAGCTGAGGGGAGGGAAGGGGGGTACTGCCCTCGTGCTTTGTCCCACATAATAACACCAGTTCAATGTCCCACACAGTTGTTGATCACTACACGAGTGAAATTGTCTTCAACAGTGTCCGAGTAATCGCCATCGTCATTATTGGCCTGGGTTTCCTCCTGTTGCTCTTGCCAGAGGAATGGGACGTCTGGGTGATAAAGCTGCTCACGCGTCTCAAGGTCCGGAAGAAGGAAGAAATCCCCGAAGGGAATGGAGACATCGCTTCAGGATTGCCTAACAAAAGCCGGAGAACTCGCCCCTCCATGTCATCCTTTGCTCATTAAATGCTCTTTTTACCAAAACTTTGTGGTTAACCTTATATATGATGATGCAAAGGTCTTTTCTTGGGAAGAAGCACACCTGTCCAACACGGTGTACATACCTGTACAGTTTTGATATGATCACCATCTAAGGCATCAAGTCTTGGCATGTCCAGTTTGCTTGTACTTTTTTCACATCAGACCTTTCACTTAAGTAGTACACTGAAAAAAACTGCAAACCAAGAACCTCTCTTCTCTTTTTAAATGAATGTAATATATAGTCAAAATATATTTGCATAGGTTATTTTAAAGAATGATTTTCATGAAAAGCAGGGCAGACATTTTGAACATTAGGTACCGAATGATGCATTGCACACTGTGATTTAAAAGAAACAAATGCTATGCTACATCACATGTTTATTTTTTTGACCAGAGCTGTACTCTGATAGTTTTCAAGGAACCAAAAGGGAATCTTTACAGGGACAGGAAGATGGGGGGAAGAGTAGAAGGAGGGAAGTTCGGAAATCACTCTGTGTAGGTGAGCGCATGCTGCGCTGGAACCGGACAAAAATTCAAGTGCTAAAAATGCTTGCACTAAAGCACTAGAGGGAAAGCAGTCTAGAGCCCAAATCTCCTGGTACTGCACACGACTGTAGTCCACGTTTAAAACCATGCAAGAGAAATCCAGTGCCTTCTACAGAACTCTTGTCTTTATCCGCGCAGAACCAGGCCCCGCTGCGAGACGGCGGCACTGCGGGGCTCAGGCTTGCAGCCCCGGGCACCCCAAATTCCCCTCCGGCATCAGGATGTGCCCCCCCCCACATGCTCTGTGGCTTCCCTGGGAGCGCGGGGCCCGGGGGACTGCAGGTTTGTGTGCAGGGGACCTGGTTCTCCTCCCGCTTGCACAGGTTTTACCCCTGTGTGGAGCCGCACTCGGTTAATGCTAGCGTGAGAAAGGGGAAATGGTGGTGGTCGCGTGGGGAAAAATCTGACCGAAAATGCACGACGGAGCTGACGAGAGCGGGGTTGCTGGTGTACAGTCTGAGGACACGGACTGAGGGGGTGAATCGCCAGTTGCTTTTACTCCATAATTGTGAGTGTTTAAGAGTTAAAATTGTAATATATTTACATCAAATGTAACACTTTTTATGAAACTTGTAAGCACCAGGATGTTTACTTACGCGATTTTGGTTCGCCATTAAATTTCTATCTGTGATAGATCACATGCTATGTAAAAAAAGGGGGGGAAAAAGGTTATAGTTTACTATTTTTGAAGTTTACATTGTTGCATACAAAATTAAAAGTGTTCTTTTGAACTGCTGCCATAGCCTAAGGGTCCCTGCTGCCACTGAGGCCCTCTTTGTCTCAGGCAGGGGTGGCATCCACTTCAAAACATTTTAGCAAATCAACTTCAGATTCCATTAGCTGTTTGGCAACGCTCAATAATAAAAGATTTTAAACTCAGCTTCTGTCAGTGCTGTTTCCCTCTCTTGGCTGCACCTTTACTCCAGTTTTGCTGTGGTTTGCATCTGGCGGAAGCGATCAGGTGGCAGAGACAAGATCAGCCAACGTTCAGTCTGGTCTCACAGCCACAGCTACATCACAGGAGCTTTCCCTCCACTCAGAGTCCCACTGCCTTCAACACGAAACCGGAGTCAAAGCCCTGCAGGCGTTGTCCATGTCCCCCGGCACAACTTGAGGCCATTCCCTCTAGTCCTATCACTAGTTACCTGTGAGAAGAGGCCGACCCCCAGCTCCCCACACCTTCCTTTCAGGCAGTTGTAGAGAGCAATAAGTCTCCCCGAGCCTCCTCTTCTCCAGACTAAACAACCCCAGTTCCCTCAGCTGCTCCTCACAGGACTTGTGTCCCAGGCCCTTCACCAGCTTCTTAGCCGTTCTCTGGACACGCTCCAGGGCCTCCATGTCCTTCTTGTAGTGAGGGGCCCACAGCTGAACACAGCACTCGAGGTGCGGCCTCACCACAGATGAATGCAAGGAACGACCACCTCCCTGGTCCTGCTGGCTACGCTATTCCTGATACAAGCCAGGCACGCCGGTGGTCTTTCTGGCCACCTAGGCACACTGCCAGCTCACGTTCAGGTGAGCATCGACCCCCCCGATCCTTTTCCTCTGCACAGCTTTCGAGTCGCTCTGTCCCAAGCCTGTAGCGCTGCATGGGGTTGTTGTGGCCAAAGCGCAGGACCCGGCCCTTGGCCATGTTGAACCTCATCCCCTTGGCCTCTGCCATTGATCCAAACTTTGCAGGTCCCTATGCAGAGCCTTCAAATGCAAAGTGTTGTGAAGTAGGAGCGGAGTTAGTCTGGAATTAGTCCCCCAGGCACATGACTCACAGGGTCCTGGGCACTCACCAGCCACTGCCACCTCCCAGGGCCATGGGCACCCCCAAGGAAACCTCAGTGGGACACGGGCACCCTGCCAGGATGTGGTCTCTCCTCCTGGGGCATAGGCGCCTGGGCGGCACCTCACAGCTCTCCTCTCCCAGCCCAGCTCCCTCATTCCTCTGCAGGTGTGTTCTCTAAAACCCACACGCAGCAGCCCTCACCTGCCCCACTGCCTCCCGTGTGGCTGCTGCCCCAAGCCCCTTGGTACCAAAAGGACACAAGTTCCTGTATGGATGATCTTTATTCAGCTGGGAGATGTGGTCTGCTACCAACAGAAATGTTCAGGAGTCCCCCAGCCAGCTCTGCTGCACACGCATGCTCCTGCTGTCCTCTGTGGAGCAACAAAGCAGAGCCATGTCCTTTGGGATGCCAGCAGTCCCAGCGGTGCCTCTGGGAGGATGGAAAAGGGAACTTCTCCTCGGAGGTCCTCATGAGATGAATGCCGAGTCCCCGCTGGCTGTTGTGCTGGCAGAGCACGGGCAGCCCACCAGGGGACAGCTGGCATTGTCGGTGGTGCCCGTGCAGGGAGGTGGTGTTCAGGGCGATGTTGGCATCCAGTTGTCAGGGGAGGTGCCTTCACCGCGGGAGCCTTCGGAGGGCTGAGGTGTGTCCTGCCTCACCGGCTCGCTGTCAATCTGAAGAGAATTGACTGTCAGATGGGTGAAAATGCTGTGCCAGAATTATTAGCCAGGCACTTCCTTCCACCCGCCCCTTTTCCCGGTGCGATGCCTACCCTCCCACGGGCCTTGGAGGTCCTAAGTCCAAGGGCTAACCCAACAGGTCATGGGCATTCCCTGGCCACTGCCACCTCACAGGGACATGGGCCCCTTCTCCTGGGTCATGGGCTCCTGCGGCGCAACCCACAGCCGTGGGTTCCTAGCTCCTCTCCCCCCTTCTCCTGGAGCATCAGCCTCCCCAAACCCATGGACAGCAGCACTCACTCGCCGCACTGCCTTTCCTGTCACTGATACACGGCATGCACGCTCTAGATGAATTTGCGGAGGGTATGCAAGCGGACTGTTCTTTTCTTGTGCTTGTTTTGTGCCTTCTTCCTGGGCAGTGGGAGCCCAAGCTCTTGCAGGCGGAGCTGGTAGAGGTGCTTCAGGCACCTCACCACGACAGCAGCATTGGCCTCCATCCGGCAGAGCGAGGCACAATCACCCAGAGCGTCCTTTCCCCGGTGGTCTGTCCCCACGGAAGCTGAGGCCCACCGGACCGTTCCCTGGAAGCAAAAAGAGAAGCAGCACAGTGAAGGGCATGGCTGAGGGCTCGCGGGGTGGAGAATTGTCCTGCTGGGCTCGGCTTCCTCTGGAGCGTCCAGCCTCATAGCACTGCTCCGGGCAGTCACGGGGCCTCACAACAGCACCGGCAGGCCCTGGCCCATGCTTGGGGCTCCCAGCGGCTGTCAGCCGTGCGGCTGGGGAAGAGGCAGAGGGGCTCTCGGGGCCTGCTAAGGCTTCTTTATGCCTGCTGGGTTTTGTTCTTTCCTGGGAAGCCTTCGTGGCCAAGGTCCTTGTGGTCCGCTCGCCACAGGCTGGCCCTTTCCTGCACACTGCGTCTCCACCACTCACCTGTCTGCTGTATCTCTTCGCACTTCTCCAGAGGCTGAGGGCAAGCAGCCCCATGCCGAGGAGGCAGATGGCGTCCCGGTTATTGCACAGCAGCCAGACGCTCCTGCCCTGGGCAAGGTATTCCCAGTAGTGGCCCAGGGGGTAGGGCAGCTCGGAGGGCTGGCGCTCGGTGCCGACGGGACGTTGCTGTGGGCCCTCTGAAGGGACCATGGTGTTCAGCCTGAGCCGGATCCGGCTGGGGCAGCTGGAAAGGCCGAGGCTGCAGGGCCAGTTGGAGACCTGGTGCTTGATGCCAAGGCTCCTGCTGACCCTGACCCTTTCCCAGCGGCGGTGGCCGCAGAGGCCAAGGCCACAGGCGCGGAACACAGCCACGGCCAGAGCCATGGCCAGGAGGAGAGCCAGGTCGAACTTCATCCTGCTCTCTCCTGATGAACACAAAAGAACACTGGAGATGGCTGTCACGCTGAGCAGAGCTCCGGCAGTGACCACCAGCACTAGCGGCAGTGACCAACAGCTCTCGCAGCAGTGACCACCAGCACTAGCGGCAGTGACCAACAGCTCTCGCAGCAGTGACCACCAGCACTAGCAGCGGTGCCCAGCCGCAGCCTGCTCTTATGCCCGGCCCTGTGTGAGCTCACAGGGCCTGTCGCCGGGAGACCGGCAGGCAACAAAGGCCGCAGCGAGGCTGGGGAGGACGCGGGCAGGCGGTCTTCGAAGCCTGCTGCTGCCGCTGCAGTCCACACGGGGGGACTGCCTGACCAGCAGGGCGGTGGGCCTGAGCCCCCCATGTTTGTTTGGGACTGTGCCCTGGATTTCTCAGTGAGAAGGAGCCGTGGCCAGAGCCACATCCAAGCTAGGCAGCCGTGGCATGGTTCTCCTCAAAACCCCTCTTGGGGGCAAAGTGGAAGCCCCCATCAAGAGGAAAGCCCCAAAATGGCTGTTGGTTGGATAAAATCATGGAATCATTAAGGTTGGAGAACACCTCCATGATGATCTGCTCCAACCACCCCCACATGACCGATATCACCCACTAAATCACGTCCCTAAGCACCATGTCCAGCCTTTCCTTAAAAGCCCCCAGAGGGACGGTGACGCCACCACCTCCCTAGGCAACCCGTCCCAATGCCTGACTGCTCTTTCTGAGAAGAAATGTCTCCTCATTTCCAACCTGAACCTCCCCTGGCGCAACTTGAGGCCATTCCCTCTAGTCCTATCACTAGCTACCTGTGAGAAGAGGCCGACCCCCAGCTCCCCAAACCTTCCTTTCAGGTAGCTGTAGAGAGCAATAAGGTCTCCCCGAGCCTCCTCGTCTCCAGACTAAACAACCCCAGTTCCCTGGGGAATAATAAGGCCCTGGCCCAGGCTATGTGTTTGTTCTCATCTCTCTCCATGACCAAATAGACACTAAAGGCTTGCCAATGGAGATTACACATGCAAGCAAAAATCTGAGGCTGTGGGAAGCTGCTCACAGCCCTCGTCCCATTCAGGATAACACAGCTCAATTTTAAAAAATTTGGGGGAATCAGGAGAGGTTAAGGTACAAGACAGGAGGACATGTACAATGCTAGTAACTGGCTTGAAGGACACACACACAAGCTTGTGTCTCAAAGCTCCCAGATTAAAATTTACTGCATTTTCAGGTATATCATTTTGTCACCCTCAAAGTATCCTGCATCCCTCCCCAAGCTCCCTGATGACTCGAGGCCAAAGAAGAATGTACAAAGATCCCTTCTATTTTCCATAATTTCAGTAAGTGGCATCTTCTGTCATCTCTGCACTCCATTTTGGTGTGTCTTTGATGCAGTCCAACACGTACCTGAAAGGCTCTAAATGATGCTTCAAAATCTGCACCCGGTGTGTGTTCATTGCTAAAATGGCAGCAGACTCTTCAGTGCTCAGTGCAGATCATGAGGGAATTTACGCATCACAACAGACAACAGCATCAGTAAAACTGCGATTTACAAAATGTGATTGTCATTGCTTCTGCCGGCTTATCCTTCCTGAGAACAGGCTGAACAGGGGCGAGGGCTGGGATTTCAAACCGTATTTTATTACAGTGTCTCTCCTGAATACGAGCTGAGGAAACTACATTAACCCATTTTAAGCACTTCTGAACTACACACAGACTAATCAGATGAACTGACCTACACCTCTTCAGGCAACACCTTGCCCTAAATACCTGGCTTGAAGGCAAGCAGATGCTTGATGAAACTTTCCAGAGTGAAGCCCAGGGTGTGTGACTAGGAGACTGTCTAGAAAGCAGCACATCCATATGGGTACATGTGGGCATCTGTGAGAGCCAAGGCTCCCCAGACCCGAAGCTGAAGAGCCAAAAGGAACTGGAGTCATTAGCTCCCCCCAGAAGGAGAGGCAGAGAGCCAGCCCTTCTGAGAAAGCATTAGATGCAGCTGGGTCACCCTTCAGTTGAGGGCAAGATTGAACTCTGCTGATGCTGGTCAGGTAAAAGATACACAGGACAGATTTGGTGCCTTGGAGGTCAGGGCCGAGCTGGCAGGCTCCCCGGCGTGCCCCAAAGGCACTGTGTGCAATCCCTGCAGCACTGTGTGATTTGGTCCTGCTGCTGGTGCGTACGGACCCCGCACAGCTCTGCAGGGCAGCACCAGCACCACAACCCGAGCCTGTAACCAGCGCTTGTAGCCCGGGGTGGCCACCCCAAACCTCTTCCTGAGGCGGGCCTGCAGGAGGGGGCTCAAGTGCTGATCTGGACTGTCAGCTTTCTCCTCCAGCTCATCCCTCACAAAGCGACTTGGCTCCTCCCTGCTTATACATCCAGTGGGCTTGTATAAGCAGCAAGTTGAAAAAAATATCTGGAAAGTAAAAAACATCACCAGGCCACTGCAGCTGCCTCCTTTCACAGCTACACAATGCAGCGGTGAGGAATCCAAAGAAGGAACAACGGTTTCTGCCCCTCCCATGCAAGTCTTTTTCCTTGGCCCCCTGTCTGTAGATGACTCCTGCTGCTGCCTTTATTTTTTGTTACAGCCATCCAGAGTCTCATCACCACATGAGTCAGAGTCGGGCTTATATTAGAAAGTTTCTTCTGTTCTTCTGTCAAGGATGGTTGTATTCATATCAGCAGCCTTCAGAAAATAGCTATAACAGGCAGAAATCCAGCCACAACACTCAGATGAACAGAAGACACTGCAACCAGCATCTAGCTTTACTGTTTTAGGGGCCGGCCTCACTCATCTGAGGTTCTCCACAGTGCTGCTCTGTGTACAAAGCTAGCACACTGCTGAGTTGGTCAGGGCTGACACAGGCCACAGGATGGGGATAGAGGGTTCTTCAGGGGATGGGGAAAGAACAGGACCCCGAAGCAATGCCGCTGGTGTGGAGCAGGAGCACAGGAAAGGTGAGATGAGGACAGAAATGGCCTTTGGGAAACACCTTCCAGGGTGAGATGCCCACGTGCCCCTTGCTACAACTCCCAGAGAAGAAATAGGGTCTGTGCTCATGCTGTAAACTCACGAACCACAGGGAGCTTGGCTCCACGCCCCTGATTTGTACAGCAGACAGGAAGGAGTCCTGCAAGGCCTCCAAAACTGAGCTACTCCTTGGCAAAGGCCAAGGCTGAGGAGTTTCTCTCACAATCCAGCCCTCATGCAAGCTGTCTTTGCAAAAATAGCCAGCAGTAATGGATTTTGATGGATGAGTTTAAGTAGCTCATCATCATTAAAATAGAAGCAAGTAGATTTTCTTCAGCTGGCATGTTCTAAGGGCACCTCTGTGACAGACTGCTCCTTACTTAAAAGTCTTCAACATCAAAAAGGGAAATTAAAAAAAAGAGCTGAAAGATCTTTTGAAAGCAAAGAGGAAGTCAAATGAACAGCTGCCCACCTGCAGCCTAAAAATCTTTTTAGAGGAAATCACATTCCTAAGGACAGGACCAGCAGCTCAAAGTAAAGTTTCTGAAGGTAAAATGCCTCATACTTCTCTCTTCCACCTGAAACTCTGTTGGGGGGAAATACACTATCACTCATTCTGTATGCACAAACTTATTCTAAGGAGGGTGGCGATCAGCATTTCTCCACACACGACAGACACACTAAGATGCAACCAGCATACTTTTCAGTAACGAAGAACGAAACATAAGGAGAGTTACAAGTCTGGAACAGGCCCAAACGGTGGAGGTTGTGGAGCTCACATCAGCACTGCACTTAAGAACCTGTTAAGTGCAATCTCTCTGCAATGGGACAGCATCTTTCACCCAACTGATACATAAAGAAGACTAAAGTAGATGTGCTTTAAAGAAGTCCCTTCTCCTTTGCCTTTCCACAGGGGAGGATGGCCCTGGCTAGCCTCCGCGGATTACTTACACTGACCTCCTGCTTCTGCACGTACCCACAACTGGCCAAGATGCTGAAGACTCAAAGCTGGCTTCCAGTGGGGTCCAAGCAGCAGGATTTGTGGGGACTTACAAGGTGTGAGCTTTGGCTCTGTTCTTCTGCCCTGCTGGCCACTAGCATGCACGAAGGGCCGGTGAGCCCAGCTTTGCTGTCTACCAGCAATAGCTATTGCTGCCCCTCCAGCTTCTGAAGCTGCCAAGTCTTTAATGACTCCAGTCTAGTGAGCAAACAGAGGAAGCTGTATAATACTGTCCTTGTGATTTTTGGCTACATTTTAAACGCCTGGCTATATGTTTTGGCTATACATTTTTAATGCTTTCCTGACATGTAAACAAAACCATCTCCCTTTCCTTGTGTGATTCTGGATTCGATCAAAGGCATGTTACTTGCCAGCTTGGCTGCTATGAAAATTGACATTGATCTTCAGAGCAAATATTCACCATGTTTTAGAACAATGTTGCCTTTGTGCATGTGAAAGCAATCCCATCTGGTACCGCACACCCATGCTTCACTGAAATGTTTACAGTGAACGCTAAGGTGATCGGTGCAGCTGATGGATTATTAAATATAACACATGGATGCAAGCATTCAGCTGGCTTTTTGATAAATAGAGTATGTTTCAGTCTCAGAGAGAACCAGGAACCACTTCTTAGCTTTCAGTATCTATCATGCCATGGTAATTTGAAGGCATCCAAATGAAACTCATGAGTTTTCTTCTTCCATTTACATAGCTTTGAAAATCAGTCTGTCTGCAGAATGGGCAGATTCCCACTTTCCCATCTGAGCTTTCTTGCAAGAAACTGAACATCAACATTGCTGCAAAGCAAGATTGTGTCATCCTTCGTGGGCTATGAGAATTGCTAATCAGCAGCCAACAGAAGAATAAGAATTGGTCAGTATTCTTGCCTTACCATTGCCTGCTCTTCCCAAAATACTCCTTTTTCTGTTTTCTTCCTTCCTAAAAACTGAACAACAACAAAAAAGGAATATTGGCATTAAAAACAATTGCCTATAATTAACACAAATGTCTTCACCACCTTACAAGAATCCTGACCCTCTAGGATTTTTTTTCCTCTGTCACAACTTCTAGGTATCCTAGTGATATTCAGACAGCGTTCTACAGAGCACTTCACTGATGTCCGTGAAGGGTCACAAAGAAAAGCAATCTTTTCTCTGTAGGCTTCACATTACTATGCAGGGGTCTGAAGAAGATGAAAATCACTGTTGTGTCTGTTGCGTCTCCCCTTCCATCTCCACACCAGCCTGTTTCATCCTTCCTCATCAAATCCCCTCCAGTGCTTCCTGGGCACACGCAGCACTCTGGTACAAGCAGAGCTAGCACAGAAAGCTGCGGCAGCTGTCCCAAAGCATTTACCTAATTTTCTATGTTCATGTCGCCCTGGCACTCCCTATGGCAGGGATCTTCACGGCATACAGCAAAAACAACATCATGAGGAAATGAAGGTAAGAACCCCAACACACATTGAGTTGCAACAGAATGTGGCAATGCACATTTTGTTAGGGATTCAGAAAACTGATTTGCTAAAGCTGCCCAAAAAAAGCTAGTTTTCTTTTTCCTCATACACTCTTCCTTCTTTATTCATTCAAAAGAACAACAACAAAAAAATGCTAACTCATCCAAAGAAGTTCATGTCATTGTTTAAAAATAAAATAAAACTTACTTAAGATCTTAATGAAATAATAAAAAGGAATGCTTTGAATAAGGCTACAGAAAGTATAGCATACATAATATGCCTCTTTCAGACATTTAGTTACAAACATTTGGTATTACCTGCAAAGTTATTGAAAGAGAGAAGTTTTCTTTATAAGCATAGACAGATCATTTAGTAACATCAGTGGGTACTAAAAAAAGAACTCTAATTATCAGCTGAGGAACTTATTAACTGTCTGTCAGTTCCTAAGCAATTCCCTTACTATGCTCAGAAAATTGTTGCACTAAAAATCAGTGGTCTCTAATGACTGATTCTCCAAGAGGGGTATTTAGTTTCTAAAGCACTTTTAAAAAGTTATTTTAAAGCTAAAGATGACCTTTTCTGTTAAAGAATGACCCACTGGAATGAGAATTTAAGTCCCACTGAACCCTAATAAACCACAAAAGTAATTTCAGAAAACAATGTGGGGAAGACTTCGAACTATAGAGATGTATGAAAGTTTTCCCTCCACAAGAACAAAGTGCTTCTACACTTGTCTTTGCAGATTGCGTCTTCAAAGCTGCTGCTGCTGCCAAGAGTAACCTGTGAGGGTCTTCAGGCAGCAAAAGGATGGAAGTACAATTTAAAATTCGGTCACACCCTACAAGATCTCAAGAGATACACTCCCTGGCTGGCTTCTCTTAGGTAACCAAACCCATTTCAGCAAATAAGGCTAGAAGAGAATAGGGAGGGGACCTTGCTGCTTAACCTGTTCCTGACTGCTACTTACTTTCTCCCCTCTAAAGACCTTCCAGTAACAGGCATTCAAAGCCTCTAGATTTTTCTTCCAGAGCTTCTGTGCTTCATGAAATAGGATTGATGTACTAGTAGGCAAACCTCCTTTCTCCATCCAATGCTTGCCTTCAAAACACTACGGTAAAATTCACTGTTTAAAATGAAACGATTTTATCTTCATTTAAGTGAGAGCTTCCCAGAGAGATGGCTGATGTCCAACCATCTAAGTAGTCTCTGTTAAAACATTTTCAAAGAGGAACAGAAAGAGGCGACTACTGTTTGCAGTTCATGGTATTTCTTTGCTTAATTTATTCATTTTTAATAATAAAACCAGACACAATTAATTATTATGATTTCTTTAATCATATTCTTTCCTCAGGCATAGCAAGGAGCACTGGAAGACTAAAAGAGTCAGAGTTACATCTTTAACAGACATCTGAAAAGCAAGAAAGAGAAAATATTGATGCATGATTCTCTCACACTACATATTTTTGCAATTTTCATTTTAAAATATGGCTTGGTGCTCAACAACAGAAGACAATGCCCTGAGCCACCTCAGGTAAGATCCTGTTATTACTTCTAGCAAAATAAATAGTTGGGCATAGGGCTATGTTGCTTAAAGAACACTATTTCAAATGAAATTCACTGACAATTTATTATGGATAAGCATCATAATTTAAAGGAGGTTATATATGAGTCTTTCTATGCAAGAAAAACAAATTAATTGAGCTCTTGGTATAAGCACAAAGCTGAACACAGCCACAGTACTTCAAGAAGTGCTTTCATTACTGGTCCTAGATATACCTGTAACATGCTAATTGCTTCAGCAGTGAAAGGAGAAATTGTCATGGCAGCCAATCCAGAACCTGCTGGGTAAATACCAGGTAAATAAGGGGTAAATAAGTCTGCAGGTGATGAGAGATTTGTAAGGTGTTCATCGGAAGGCAGAGCTGTATCCCAGTTAACAACAACAGGCACAAAAGAATCCGAGAGCTGAACTACTGTACAGACCCCACACAATTCACCTCAACACGGTCCTGGCAAGAGTGTTGGTGGACAACGGGCACCCGTTTCTTTAATGTCTCACTAACTATTAAGTGGAAACATAATTCAGAGGCTTCAGTTGTGGCAAGCAGCTCACCTAACAAATCTGGAATTATTTCAGCCTTCCATCTTTCTAGAACATTTGCCTCTGCCTGGCTGTTATAAATATCCCATTTATTACTTGCTGGGCACACTTCCCCAAAGCAAAGGGCTAAAGATAGATGCTTAGAATTGGCAAATTAACAACAACAAAAAAATTCAGCTCCTTATGATAGCAGTTTAACCAAATGGAAACATTGTCATTAAAAATATATTAGAGAAATCTGTCTTTTTTTCTGTTCACGTACTTTCTAAAGCCAGATTACTAGATTTCCATAATATCCATTACATAGAGTTATTTACAAATGTCTTCAGCAAGTATTTCTTGGACTGCAGGCCCTTAAAGAATAAACTATTTATCACAAATATCCCAGATGTGCTATTGGGGCTTTGTGATTAATTATATATAATCACATTATTCCTTCTGTTTCATGAATGCAATAACTAAACAACCTTATACGCAGCATAAATTTTAAAATCTGAAACACAAGTGACACTTGCTATTACCACGTTTTGGTCCTGAAACTTAATGGCCATTTTCTTTTTAATATTCACGCTTGTAAAAGCTTGCTTCTCAAAAGCTTGTGTGCATAAGAGTCATGAGTGAGCTTAATTACTTCTATATCAATTATTTTCAATAAAAGCCATAACTGAAATCCTACTTTTGTAGTGACTTCTACTCACCTTAAAGTCCCTATTATGTTAGAAATTAATTTACTGCATTTCCCTCTCCTACCCATCATAGTCTAGCAATAAAAAGTGTGGTTAAAGTAAATAGCCAGAGATGAGAACACAGACTGTGTTAAACACCATCAGGTGTACTGCAGCATTCACGTTCACTTTGCTCCCCCAAAACATCCCTCACAAGAAGTATCTTGACAAAACATGTCCCTTCCAAGGGGTTGGTTAAACATTGCAACAAACGAAATCCCTTCCAAATGTGGCCGGCTCACAGGGGCTCTGCTGAAGGTGCTCTTCTCTTACAACACCTTTCCCTACAGACAAGCGAGCCACCGACACCGTGCCCCATGAGAGCATGCCTCCCATCACCGGCCAGAGCTGTTACCGTGGCCCAAAGAGGAACCACGGTTTGGGTCAGGAAGGGCTGAGCAGACCAGAGGGGCTCGGTGGGCTCCCTTCCCCTGCAGCACCCCTGCTCCAGCGAGGTGCCCTGCGGGCGAGCTGCTCACCGGGGCACTGGGGCCGATGGGGAGCCAACGGCACGGCCGTCACCACGCCAGGCCCTCCGCCTGAGCTCGGCCTTGCAGTTCAGCCCCGCGCAGCCCGGCAGGCCACCAGGTGCCGGTGGCTCAGCGCCCACCAGTTCGGGCTCGTATCAGGAGGGTCTGCCCAGCCACCAACACTTCCCCCATCCCACGGCAGCAGCGCAGGGAGCTCCCATGGAAACGGGCGCTTCTGGACCTGCACAGCACCTAGCGCTTACAGGCGGCTGGCGTATATTTGGGCAAAGACCATTAATTAATTGTGCAGCACCACAACCCCCTCCCCCCCCCCCCCCAGTACCCCCAGGGAAGTAGGCACGGCAGCGAGCCTGCCAGAGCTCAAGCAGCGTTCAGACAGTGCTCTCAGACACATGCTTTGTTCTTTGGGTGGTCCTCTGGGGACCCAGGAGTTAACTCCGTGACCCCTGTGGATCCCATTCGGCTACTCTGTGGTTCTGTCGTTCCCAAACACAACCGCGGCACCGCTTCCTCCCAGCGCCGCGGGCCTCACGCCCGCTGCCAACCCCCGGCGGAGGCGCAATGGCCGCCGCCCGCCCCGCCTCCGCCCCGCCCGCAGCCGCGCTGGGCCTGCGCCTGCTCCTGACCTTCGGGAGGGAGGCTGAGGGCCGGGCCGTGCTGGGCCGGGCCGAGCCGGGCCGTGCCGGGCCGAGAAGGGCCGGGGCTCCGCGCTGCGGCGAGGGGCGCGGCGCGGTGTCGGCCGCCCCGTGTGCCCGCGTAAGGCGGCAGGGAAGATGTCGGCGCCCACGATGCAGGAGAGGAAGGCGTGCTGGGGGGCGCGGGACGAGTTCTGGCAGTGCCTGGAGGCGCACGCGGAGGACGCGGCGCGGTGCGAGGAGCTGCGGCTGGCCTTCGAGTCCCGGTGCCCCCAGCAGTGGGTGAGCGGCGGCCGCGGGCGGCCCCACGAGGGCCGTGCCGGGACGGCCGAGCGACTGCGGGCCGCGGGGGGACGAGCCCGGGGGGGAGAGGGAACCACCGCAAGCCCGGGCTCCCCGATAAACAGGCAGCCCGTAGGGGCGCACAGCTGGGCAGCTGGAACTTCAAAAGGGCTGAAGGGGACCGGGAAGGTTTAGGAAGCAACACAAAGTATTGTTGGTAAAGGAGAACAGCGCACGGGGGAGGGAGGTGAGGCTCAGGGGGTGCAGCTGCATCATAAAACCCACACCTGGCGTCTTGCTGCGGATAAAAACCTTCTTTGCACAGCAGGGATTCACAGTGACCCATCTGCTTGCACATAACTCTTCTGTGGCCTGCATGCGTTTCAGTTTCCTAAGCACGAGCTACAATTCCTATCTGATTTAAGAGGTGTTGCACCTTGGCAGCAGTGGTGTCCAAGGGGCTGAACACTTCCTGTTTGAGCCCATGAACCAAAATCAGCTGAAAAAATCAGTATGCTCCCAGTGGCTTACACTTTCAGGGCTGCGGTTCTGCTGTATGGCATTTCCAGTGCTGGTGGTGGTGTTTGCAGCACTTTGCAGAGGTCCTGCACTCTGCGATACCATAGAAAAGCTGCTGAATTTACCTGTTTTCCATAATCCCTGTTCACTGCAGCAAAAAAATGCAACTTAGCGGGCTACTTTTATTAGATGTTCACGGGAATAAGGGGAGAGGTGATGACAGGTTGAATCTTCTCCTTCAGTCAAGCAACAAGCTCCTAACTGGGGTAGAAAACTAAAATCCTACTGAAATTTAGTCAAAAGACCATGTATTCCTCATTCTTGTTATGATGCACAAAGGCCCTTCCTTGTTCTGCTAGTTTCTTATGATGAACATGAGTTATTTCTCTTTTTAAACAGGTTAAATACTTTGACAAAAGAAGAGACTTTTTAAAATACAAAAAGAAGCTTGAAGCAGAAGGGTTTCATCCTCCAGAAACTGCTGGGAAGGCATAAGTACTCTGCTTTCAAAGTATAGCTGATGAGAATAAAGCTGTGGAAGGAAGAAGCAGGAAAAAGCAACAGAACCTGCTTCAGTCCAAGAACTCGAGGTCAAGAACTGGTAACCTGTCTTCCTAAAATGCAGGCCGCTGTTCTTGTTGCAGGGTCTCACGTCTGCTTAAAAAAGGATGGTCATGGACAACTTGAGTATGAGTCAAAGTAGTATAGTGCCGGGCTGTTTGCAAATCTGCGGCTTTGAACATGTAATGACAGTCATTGTTTCACAAGAATAAATAAATGATTATATGATAGCATCATGTACATATTCTAAAAAGAATTAAAGTGTTTTTCAGTAAGTGAACTAACTTTTCTTAAGAAAGCTTTTCCAACTTCACTTCCATGTCAAAAGCCAGGGGAGGGTGGCTTATGTAATCTGCATTTACCATTGGCCAAGTATTTCAAAATATTTTAAAGTATAGTCAGTTTACTACAGTAGCCATTAAAAAGCCTAATGTAGCCTGTGTCTATGATACATAAGTTATATATTTTGAGTATTATTTTTTTTTTTTTTTTTAGAAACAGTAAGGTTTGTTGTTAGCTGTAACAAGTGGTTTCCAATCGGTATCTGTTACAAGTAGGGCAGTTGTTTATCTCACATTATGGTCTTCTGTGTGATTTAGAATTATGTTACTGAAGTAACTCCATTAAAAATACATAGCAGGGTTTACAGCAGGACTAGTAAGCTCGACCATAAAGGACACTTAAGGGGCAGCATAGGAAATTTGCTATAGACTGGATTTTATATACATTTTGAAAATTAAATTCACTTACACTACTTGGTGTTGGAAGCATTAAACACTACTCATACTACAAGTTTGGATTGTGGTTAGTGCCTCCACTGTGGTTAGTGCATGTGGTCAAACATGGCTGACAATCAAAATAACAACAGCAAAAATCCTATGTTTTGAATTTGGGATTGTTCATGGTACTGTGTTGATGATCACAAAATAAATCACACACCACGTGCAATATAAATAGTATTTATTACCAATGCAACCAGTTTATTTAAGAAGGTAAAGCATTAAGGCATGTAAAAAAATCACTCTGAACTACAGAGAACAAAACATGCAAAATATAAGAATCCTCATTCACCCTGAGTTGTATCTCCTCTGTTCAGAATTTCATGTTGTAGCACCATAGGAAGTCACCCAGATGTACTGTAAGGCACAAAATTCTTGGTAGTTATTTCTGTTTTTGCTTGATCACCTGTTGCCTTGTGTACTCCCAAATCAGCAGAGCTCCACTGACATGAACATTGAGAGATCGAATAATACCCTGCTGAGGAATTTCCACACAGACGTCCAGGTGGTGAATCAGGTTTGCTGGGATTCCCTCATGTTCATTTCTAACAGAGAAGAAACAGCAACTTACATCTGGGAGAAGACAGATGTTCCAGAAGGAAGATGATAACAGAAGTCACAATAGCAACCAAATACCATTTGGAAAATGGAGCATCTGCCCTTAAAGGTAACTCGTGAGCACAAGAGTATTATTATTAAAGCAATTTTACATTACTGATACAAAGAAAGCGTGGGTGACGTAAGCTGTGATACAGGAAAACTGGCAGAGCATTCCATCTTTAGTTTCACTGGGCCAGCAACAGCTGAGCACCTATCACTCAGACTTCCCCCACTGTATTTATTTTGAACAATCCATATACAGCAACATAAATAGTTATAAATAAGGGCATGAAGCTGCTGACACAACAAAGGGGGAGGGGGGAAGGCTCAACTACCCACTTCACTTGTGACAAGGTCTTGGTATGAGGGAATTTCAGACTAACCAAAATCTTGAACTGGAAGTATTTCACTTCTTTAGAATGAGCACATCAAAAGATACCAAAGGTTTTCAGTAATTAAAGCTATACTTTTAATTAGAAGAGAACAAAGTGGTTATGAGAACTACAGTCTGAAAACAAACTATATTCAAAAAGGGCTGAAAAACAGAGGTATTTTTGCCTACTTTGTCCTAAAAGGAGAGAGAGGCCCCTTCCTCCTGACCTCACTTGGTGGCCCAGCAATTCCAGGATCTTTCTGACTTTAGACATTTTATAGATTGCTTTAGCCTCCCCTTTGTCACATCTGAGGCTTCCTGGTTGTAGGAACTGATAATTATTTTTCTCTAAAGTCCTCTCAGCCTCTGCTCAAACTGCAAGTACTGTACCTGCATCTGTGTGCCACATCTGCCTCATCCTGATTTTTTAAAGGATGTCCCATAAAAAAAGAGTTGCAGTATACAGACTGGTTACTAAATATGAGATAAAGGATCGTTCAGGAGTCCCTTAGCACACAAAGCCAAACTCATTGTCATTTTCCCAATCTCTTCCTGTTCTAATTCCACCTTTACCAGTGTCACTTGGTTTTCACACGACCCAAATCCGACTAGTAGAAGGGCATGGATGGATGGCAAGAGGTAGATTTACAAAAAGCACGTGTTCTTACCCCAGCAATAACAGTGACTTCTCTGGAAAGCAATATTCTGTAAGATCAAAACTTTTTGCTGTCTGTTCCACACCAATAATAGTGTAGCCTTCTGTTTTTTTCTGCTGTAAATAATCAACAAGCTGAGATGGCTTCACCTGTCCATCAAAAGTAGGGAGAAATACACAAATATTTAAATATTGCCATTTGTAAACTTCTGAAGTTACTGTAAAAAAAAGATTTACTTGGACAGCTTTTAGCAGGATGAGGTTTATTCCCAAAGACTGTCCATATATGTACATTACTATTTTAAAGGCTCTTTAGCAATAGGAGAAAAGGTAGGTAATGTCACAAATATTCACTCCATAAATACAATGAACAAAGTCATTTCTACACTTCTGACAGCTGAATGTAAAAGCATCACTATTGCATAAGGTAAGTTGAGGTAAGTTGCATACTTGTTATTTAACCATGCAATCCCTTCCTGAAATAATGTAGTGGTTGGTCAGTATTGTAACCCAGTTGCCTTACATGCCTGTATTACAACTTGTGATAGCTTAAGATAGAGGTAAATAATTTCTTTGTTCCTTCTTCATCCAACTCTATACTGCCTATTTGTATTAGATTGCAGTTTTTTCCACGCAACAGAAGTTCTGTCATCAGCAAAGAAGCAGAGAGATTAGGTAAGAAAATGTGTGCTCATCAGCATCCTGTTTTAGGCAAAGCACTCTACAGCTTTATTGCTCTACAAAATAAAATCTTAATATGCTGAAAATAAACACCGTGTAAAAAAAATGAAGAATTCAAACTGAATTGTTAAGATGACTTAACTAAAGCTGATACTGAAAAACTAATTGCTATAAAATACCACAACCATATCTTCTACCAAATGGTAAAGATGCAGGTTGAAAACCTCATTTTTATAAGCTAGACAATAGGTTCGAAAAGCTTAGCACAAGCTAGCTTCAGGCAAATTTAATGATTATACTCATGAACTTACCAAAAGCAATGATCTAAGCAAGATAAATGCAGTGTTGTTCAACTTTTATAAACAAACATCACAATTGAATATTCCACTATAAAACACTCAATAAGCTATAACGGCAGCTCACATAATTTATCACAGCAAAATAAAAACTAAAGTTTTCAAATTCTTTGTTACCAGGCTGACTCAAAAGTTATTCCAAAATATTCAATGTTAAGTGTCAGAAATGACAGGAGCTTGTTAAATAAGAAGCTCATTTTTTGCAAGAGGAAAAAAAGACACTGAACTGTGCATTTGATAAACTCAAGACGTGATAGTTTTTAGCTATTAAACTGTTTCCATTCACCTCAACAAGGGGGAGCCACTGCTCTGCAGAAACACTAAGATGCTGAAACTGTTTATCTTGTATGTAATGAAGACTGCCGACAACTAGTGCAGATGCCCCAAATATTTCACTTGTACGACACAAACCTACAACAGAAGAATTAAAGTGATTTTTGTATAGAAAATAATAGAAACACCATGCCAGAATATTTTAGCAAATGAAAAAGGACATTTTTATTTTAGCCCTCTGTTTTTAATCAGTTTCATGTACTTTTAGGTCTTCTCCAAGTCACACCTTGTTCCATATATCTTACCAGAAAAAAAAAAAAAAGTTTTGTAACTTAGAAGACAGATAAAAATGGAAAAAGCTCTTTGTCTGGATAGCACACTTCTACAGTACTAATTACACACAGTAATGGGCCAGCATAACAGCCTAGGTGTGGATGGATGGACATGTGCACATACACTTAAGCTCTAAATCCAATACCAGTTAAATGAAAAACTTGAGAATGACACATCACAGCATTACAGGGCAGACAGCACCAGCTTGTGGGCGTATTTTTTATTAACAGTTTACCTCTAGTTATTAAAACTCCTGACAACAGCAAGCACAATGCAATAACGTATTTGTAGGACTTGTTATATCACAGCTTGCACTTGCACAATAGGAGTACTTAAAATTGGAAATGGGTACTTTCCTGTTGTCCAACTGGCATGAGAAACTGGTATATCTACAAGATTTGGTTTAATTGGTATACAAAAAAAATCATTTCCCTTTAACAGCATACACAGTTATGAAAAACTTAACTGTGACAAAGAATATGAATACAGAAAGAAACCTAGCTGCAAATTACAGTGAAGTTCTATTTAATTAATGCATGCTACGTGCAAGTGCCTTTTTTTTTTTTCTTTTTAATAAATAACTACGGAATACTGTTTTGTGAAGGGGGCAACATTTGGTTACCAAGTTCTTCAAGGATAAGGATCTATTCTTCTGGGTAGTACTAAAATAATTTTCTTATACCAACATACTAAAAAAATTCTTACAAGTAATTTTTATTAGCCAAGCGTGCTCTAAAGTCTAAAATAAAAGTTTTAAAATGTCCATTCAACCTTACCTCCTAAATTGGTAGGTTTATCAATAAGTGAAGCCACCACAATCAGTCTGCTGTTTGATTTACCAAGTTTAGCAGCACGGTCCTGAAATACCATTTCCAGGTCTAAACTAGGAGTACTGTTTTTCCAGGGTATAATCTTTTTCTGAACATCAGTCCATTCTGTCTGGCCATCTGTTTCAACTGAATTTGAACCTATGAAAACCAAGTATTAAGTCATATGGATATAAAAGTCGTAGTGAAGCTACTGCTTCAGTAAAGAAGATTACCTAGATGGTAATACTGTAGGCAACATTAGTCATCTATTATCATTTTATGGGACGTACTATGCTCATGCAGATACAAAACTAATACAGCAGGATAACAGAGATTGTGCGCATACTAAGACAAGATTTAGTACAGAAATACACTATTGCCACACACCAATAATTTAACACAGATTAGCTATATTTTACCCATGTCTTGCTGAGACCAATCACTCGGTTTTAGATCAAGAAGTTCAGTTCGAGATTGATACCACTGAAATGTTGGTGGCAAAGGAATGTCGGTGAATCTGTCAAATTTACAGAGTGAGATCCATTCATCCTCAGCCACTTCTGAAAGGCGTGGAAGAGTGTAAAATACTGTCTGCAAGGTAACACATTATTAGCAAAGCATCACTCAAAGCAAGCATAGCAGATAATAAATTAACCTCTAGGCAATTTTAAAGCACATATCTTTTATCTATCATCCCATGATTTTAATACTAGTTTTTCTTGCCACTTAACTTGCTAACAACTCTCATGAATCATCTCTTTACATTGAGTGCTATCCCGAACTTTCATTACACTACTCTCTCTAGTTACATGTTTTTAAGGATCTACATTGATTACTGTTCTATAGTTTTCAGTAGAGGTCTTGTGAAAATGTTTTATGCATAACACACTGAAGGGTTTTCAGATGCCCTCATGAACTTCTAGTAAATAAAGCAGATTGCTTTAACAGCAAGAGGAATATGGTCAAAAACATTAAAATCTAGTCCTAAAATCCAACTCAGCACCACCAAAACAGCTAGCCACAATTAATCAAGGACAAAAACAAACACCACCATCACCCTGCTCGAACTGAACGTATGAATAAAATGAGGAGTTTAAAACCCAGATGTCGTGGTTATCCTGTTAAGATGTACCCTGAATACATTTAAACACTCAACAAGTATCAGCCTTGCTTTTTCTTATTGTTCAAGATTTTCACTGCCTGACTGTGGTAAGTCATATCTAACACATCTAAGTGTTCACATAAGTACCTTACAGAACATTAGTTTTCAAAAATAGAAAAATACAAATAATTCCTTCTCTGAAAGACAGCACTGCTTGTGCTAAAACTCATCTATCCCCTTTTGTATTCATGTTACTCATCTATTTTCAGTTTACCTCCTATTTCCATCTCTTATTTTTATCAGCACTCGTATTTTTGCCTTCTGGCCATCACAGTGTTTATTCAGCTTTCAGTTATTTAAGCTATGGCAAAACATATAGCTGAAAAAGATGTTCTAGAAGCTACATATTTGTATTCTGTTCACATGAGACAACAATTTAGTTACGTGTTCCCTGGAAGTGTTCAAGGCCAGGTGGGATGGGGCCCTGTGCAACCTGGTCTAGTGGAAGACGTCCCTACCCATGGCAGGGGGGTTGGAGCCAGGTGGTCTTTAAGGTCTCTTACAACCAAAACCATTCTATGATTCTATAGCAGAGCATTAATAAGAGAATTAAGTTGTAGTCTTAATGTAAAATCTATCACAAAGTAATTTTTTTGAGTTTTAAATGCATAATAGTCTATCATTATTTCTGCTACAGTAGAGCATATAAAGAAAGTTAAAATATACTTGTACAACTATGCAGATACAATGATAAACAGTATTCTTTAGGACTTGCCTCTAGACTATAGTCCTCTAGTGGATGAAAAGTTGCAAAGAAGAAGTGATCTTGGATTCGCTGCCAGTTTCTTCTAGCATTCCTGCAATTGCAGAAAGTAATGCAAGAGGTACACAAAATGCAACATACCAGATTTTTTTAATTGTCAAATTGGAACATGGCAACCCAATTGCATTTACTATATGGGAAAGAAAATAACAATTAATTTTAATTAATTAATTAATTAAATTAATTAATTTAAAAAATACAGCATTTGGGAAATCAGTTTATGTTTCAAAAAAGACCCCTAACATGTCTCCAAATTCTATTATTCGAAGAAAAAAGACCGGCAATAAAGGGTATCCTGTGTGGGCCTCTTACAGAAACCAAATATTAGCCTATGGTTGAGTGACTTACTTTTAATTATCAAAGCGCACCATCAAACACACACACACAAAAAAGGCTATTTCCTGCGGCTTATCTGTATCCCACATCTTGACATACCAGCTTGGGTAACAGTGACTCTCATCAAGGAAATGAATGAGAATGTTCTCAGAAAAAATAAAGCAGTCCAAGTTTATGTTGGCTTACAAGACTATTAGAAATTCTAACTAATTTTAAGTAACTCATAACAACTGGTAAAAACAGATAAAAACACAAATATAGTATAAAAATATTTTATTTCCAAAGCACTAAACTGAAAAGCATTTATGTAAACCTCATTTAATCATCACCCAAAATTAATTTCCCAATTTTTTTTTTTGCCCACACAGAAGACTTTTGAAAAATATGACACCTAGAACATCTCAGTTTTATGTTTGAGAATTTACTGGTATCAGAAAGTCTGGAAGAATGATTTTTTATTTCTCCATAACCCATCAGATGACTTAGCACCTATGACTGTCATTTTTTTTTCACACCACCTCTAAACTATGAGCACTGTTCAAACGTGCCTCAGTTTTTTCTGTTGTGCTACAGTAAGTTATCACTTCATTTGCTGATAAACAGACTTCACTTTCCAAGACTTGCTTTCTTTTAAATTGGAATAAAAAAACAACAGAAATTATCAAGAACCATTTTAGAAATTTAGACTTATTGCAAATGTCTCTGAAGAATAATGTTAAGCTCTAAGTCAGCAGAATGTTACTAACCCTGTGCCATGCATGTTTTCCACTTGTTGAAGGCTAGATTCAATGACTGGTGTCAGAGCTTCAAATTCTTCCACATGCAACATTCTGCACATACCCCAGATTTTTTTAAGGGCAACTAATGCATAAAGTCGAACACTGAAATTATGGTTGAAACACCACTGTAGAACTACTATGAGGGCTTTCTTCAGAACAGGCTTCTAAAAAACAAAAGAAGATTTTCATCTATGTTAAGTCTTAATGTATCATTTGGAAGTAGAAAAGTAAGGCTGGCCTAAGAACCAATGCTCTCAGGGAAGTCTTTCAGTCCAAAAGCTTTAACAGCACCTATACATGCAGATACAGGCTTCTGAACATGGTTCTGATTTCCTTCCTTCCTTCCTTCTCACTACGGCACAGAGATACTTGTTTTGAAAATATATTAGTTTATTGTAAAAAAAAATAAAAATACTGTTCTGCATACATAGAAGCCTTTATTTAACATGCTTATCTTCTAGTACTTAGGATGCTTATTTTTGTAAATTTATGCAAACAGTCAAAAACAACAGAAATGCTTGGATTGCTGCAGATATGTAGTATTTTGTTTCACGTAATTTCTGACTGTATTTAAAGTTCCATTTAAAAATTAGAATTCCAAATAAAAAAATATTAATGTAACGTGGACTAGTTAGTTCCAAAGAACTCTGTATGAGTGTTACTATTCTATAGAAAGATGACCTTCTTTCAGGTTACCTGAGCCCACGACCATGCAAATTAAACTCAGATCAAGAAAAACAACCCTAGCTTAGTTAAACTGGAATAGCTGTTCTAAAAAAACTCACAGATAATCAAAGCCCTATGTATCCAAAACATCTGCTATTTATCTAGTTCTCAGTAAGTCCAATATGGACGAGCTGGTATTTTCTGTGTCAAAAGGTACCTCAGCAGCAAGTATTAAAAAGGTTTTGAAGACAGATTTCAAAAACAGTTACTTCATAAATTCAAATACAGTGCAACTGAATAAACAACAACTTTAGTCAAACTTACCTTCTCTGAG
Source organism: Anser anser (assembly GCF_964211835.1). Taxonomy (NCBI): domain Eukaryota; kingdom Metazoa; phylum Chordata; class Aves; order Anseriformes; family Anatidae; genus Anser; species Anser anser. The sequence continues at coordinate 80,610,936 of NC_139722.1, forward strand.
GTATTTTGAAGTATGATGTCAAAGTGTGATAACACTGATAAAAATGTGCAGATGCTTGTTTTAAGCTTTTCCTCATCCTAAAGGAAAAAAAGAATGCCACGTTTTCTAAAATTCTGTGAAAAATATTTTGTGAAAGACAGCATAAAGTATTGTGTGCTTATGGTGCACCCAAACAGTGCAGAAGCTTACTTCCTGCAGTGCCATTCCAGAACCATTGGTATTGTATTAGGTTGTCTCACTAAAAATAAACATGGCAGGAAATGTTTAAGTATTTTTGACAACTTCAAATTGGTGGAACTTAGACTGTACTGTAACAAGATTTAAGCAAACTAAAATTTTTAGATTAATCTGACCCTCTAAGTATCAAAGGATTTTAAATACACACTGAAATAGAGACTTGTCCCCAGTGCAGAGAAAGGTACAGCACACATCATCAGTGAACAAAGTTGTCACACAGGGTGATATTAAATATCAGCCTGGTTTGGGGCAAAAATATACAAATACAGTTTTCAATTCTTTTTTCTTTTAAATTCTTCTCCTACTGTTTGACTTTTGAAAAATAACTACAGTACCACCTAGGCTATTTGTATTTGATAATCAAGACAACATCACCAATTAACTATGTTGAGTGGTGAGCTTCAGCAGAGGCCCACATGTAATGTCTTCCTATACGTTGGATGTGATGCAAGTACATGTTATCTACTCAGCCCAAATGTACAATGCTAATAAATTCAAGGTTGTCAGAACACACTATGACTATTTCTATTCTAGGTCAAATCTTAAGATTACTTAAGAATCCAAGACAAAAATTAAATGCTAGCAAGTTCTCAGTCAACCCTTTCATGACTTTTGGGTACCATATGCAAAATCTGCTTCCAGTTTGGAACTGCATTTTAGAATGCCATTCTGACAGAAGTTTACATTAAAAGCTGCAAATTATGTATGTGTTATGTAAGCCACATTCCTCCTCTGACAAACAAGACTATGTAGAAGCCTTGCAGAAGCTAGGTGTGGAAACAAAAAGTGACTTGGCAATACCTTCCCACACTCAGAATCTAAGTTGTCTATGTATTCCTGATGGCACTTACATTGGCTACTGAACAGACTACTCCGATTCACTACACCAGCTCTACTGACCCCATAGTAGAGTTTACATTATAAAGGGAAATCTCTCAACAAGAAGAATTCAATTGTCTTCAGCCACTTCTATATCACAGACTTCTAAATGGCTCAGACAACAGTCCAGACTCACTTCCAAGCTCAACAACCCACTTCTTCTAAATGAAAACACACACAATATATGAAAAAAAAAAACACTTCACCCTTTTTGTTCAAATTACTTTGAGTGAAAGCCAAAGTTCCTACTTACATAGCAAAAGCAGTCCCAGAATTTACTAAGAAATTGGGGATATTTATGAAGACTCAAGATAACAATCCATTCTATGAAGTATTTCACAGATGCCTGATTGTTACCAAATCCAGCCTGAAAAACCTTGTCAAGGGTTCCACACAAAAAATTCTGAGAAAACAAAATCAGACAATCACTTAAGATATTATTAAAGTTATTTCTATAGAGAAAAAAAATCTAAATAAACATTATGAGCTTTATAATATTGGAAATACTTTTGGTACTCAAACTAAAACATTCTAGAACCATCTAATTTCTTTGTTATACAATTAATGTAAGTAATACTTACAGGCAAAAGACTATAAAGGTGGCTGGGATCAGACAGCAAAGTGCTACAGAAGCATTGCTATAGCACACGCAAATTAAACAACGCACACATTAAAGACACGTACCATATCGTTCTCTATTCCTCATATGGAAGAACTGAGGAAAAGAAGGTTTGGTTGTTTTTTTTTGTTTGTTTAAAATATAGACTCCTTGCAAAACATACTTAACATTCATAATCTTAACTGATGGATACAGAATTATTAAAGAATGTTCAAACTCATAGGTACAATGTTACAGTAAGGAGACAGCACCCCTAGGGAAGAACTTGCGTCCCTGCAAGGTTGCTACAGGAGACCAAGTATAGCACCTACATAAGCTAAATTTTCACTGACATTTGAATAACTTAGAGCTGGATCTAACACTCAAGGGAACTCTATTTTTCATGACTTCACAGCAATTTACTAAATTTTTCAAACATTTTATTATGAAAAAGCATTAGATGAAATCGAGAAATAAAGTTTCTACATTTTCTGGATATTCATAAAATAGCAGCATTTTTACTAAATGAAAAGCTTGAAATCAGACAATCAGTACAGTCCTAGCTAGCCTCAACAATCTATTCTGCCATACTTCACAAATCCAAGATCCAGGTTTTAGTGACCTCTAGAATTACTTAAATCCACGATTTCAAACTGAAAGAATGAAATTACACACAACGTTTAAATCAGCCACAGAGATTAGATGTCTTCTGTACCATGCTACAATTAATGCATTCAGTTTGCATGACAAATATTGTTGAAAGTAGATTTAAAAAAAAATCTTTAAAAAATTTTATAGTGAAGAGTAATACCTGGTCCAGCTTAGGAAGAAGTAGTAAGAGAGTCTGCCATATCCTGTTTTTAATTCTATGCTGTAAAGAGTTCGCATAATAGCGTGTTCTAGATCTGGACACCTGTTCATCCTGAAAGCAAGTTAGAGACTGTATTATCTATCTTTCCTTTAAAATTGAAGACATGGAAGTGTATTTAACTGTACTGAGAACAGCATCTACTGCACAACTAGTAATCAGCACTACAAAGCTAAGAAAAATACGTTAGCCTTATTAATTTAGAAATAAATTTTGAAGCTTGTATGTGAGAAGTGTTGGAAGTTAAAAAAAATATATATAAACACACACACACAATTACACTTTGTATTTTTTACTTAAGAGCATAAAAATGTTAGATATTAAGAATAGTCACAGAGCAGAAAGTTGAAGAATTTATGTAAAGGCACCACCTTCTGTACATGAACAATTAAAATAATACTAGGTAAAATAGAGCATGAAGACAAGCTGTCATTTATTTATATTAAAACAAGAACCTGAGGGAAGAAATGAGTATATAAATTCAAACATTTCTACTTTAATATATACATGTAAAAATGGATTTAATCATGCTCTAGATTAGTTCAGCTTGTAACTGCAGCTCTAGCTTTGGGACGGAAACTAGTATTCTGCAATAAAAAACATGCTTATGTGAAAGAAAATAGATCAAATAAATGAAACTTTGAAAATAACAAATTAATGTTCTCACATACTCGTATAGCTTTAGATTCTTTCCTTATGTACTCTGTTTTGGCCTTCTTAGTAAACACATGACACTGAAAACTATTTGCTTAACTTTTTAAAAAGAAAATTACGCAGTGATGCAAGTTCCATAGTAATATTAAAATGCAAACATTTTTTTTTTTTTTTTTTTACACATTTAAGCCTCATATTTGAGGAAGAAAGGAAATCCATTTTAAAGCTCAAGTTACTTTTTCCACTTGATTTACTGTATAACAAAAATATTACCGACTTTTCTTTACCAGTTAATTGGACAGGAGGGAATGAATAAAGGATTACCCCTTCCTCGTTCATTAGACAAAATCAGAATTCTATACTATGAGAATGCACAGGTTATGATCTAACAGCAGCTATAGTAAATTACCACTGGTTTTACACTAGTGCCAGTGTATAAGCAGTCATGATATAAATGAAAATCAGACCCCAATCTTCTCCATTAATCTCATTTATAAAGGCCTAATACGACAATAGCTCTCACAACTCAAAAAGTAGTTTGCAATTGTTAAAGTGAAATGCAGTGCTTCAAAATGCAGACTAAAGGAAAATACTTAATGGAACAATGGTTACAATTTGGATACTACTCAGTGAAGTCAGAACATCCCCTAAAATACAGGAATAAACCTGGAAGAGACTTTTTTTAACCATTACAGTTTGGCAATTTGGATGAATTAACTCATGTCTTATAATAAGGAGCAAAAGAAATGTCTTAAAGGGCAAATCTAGACAGGCTATACAAACAACTACAGAAGTACTTAAAGTTGAATTGTTGTTTAAGTACTTTGCATTTTAATAATTAACATTAAATTTATATATGAAAAAATGAAGCTTACTTTATCAAGTAGTTTGCTGACAATGTCTTCCATAAACATCTTATGCAAGGTATTTGATCCATCCAACAAGCACAGAAATTTAATAGCACAAACCCTCACATAGTGATCATCTCGGTTTGTACTGTAAAATATTAGTAAAAAAAAAAGTCAAACTATTTGTTCAGATATAAAGATAAATCCTAAATTAAAGGAAGTAGCAAGCTTTATCTTGAACATACATACGATGCTCTCAACTGCAGAAAAGACTGGGCCATAGAAGAAGGCAAAGGACTTGTTTAAGGTGAATGCATTTTGTTACTCAGTTAATGCCAAAAAGACATTAGAAAGCTCAAATTTTGAGAAGAATGACAAATGCTGCAAATATGCTGGGAAATCTTGAAAGTGGAAGGCAAAACAAACACAGTAAACCTCCCATTTGTCACAAAAGACTGAGAAATTGCCATCAAGTTGCCTGTAGTGAGATGACAGAATACATAAATAACCCAAACCAGACCATTATTGATGATGAAGAAAACTGTCGAGTTCCAGTTTAGGTTATGTCAACAACACTTCCCCAAAATACTACATTGTAACTGTTTCTCTTTTTCCACTGAGTAAAGGTAGGAGTCAAGGTGGAAAAAAAGTTCAATATTCCAGCAGCCAATGTCCCCCCCTTTTGAAAACTGGATGCAGAGCTTATTGCCGGTATGTCGAAATAAAAAGGCCTACAGCCCATGTTGAAAAGTCAAGCTCCAAATGCAGCTGCATTAATTAAATCCTAAATTTATTAACCGTTAAGTCTGCAATGATGAGATACACATCAGCACTCCGTATGACAACTGCACCGTAAAAAGTCTTATTTTTATGAGGTGAAATAACGAGGAAGTAGTTATTTCTGTTCCATTCAGGTTATCAAATTTGAATATACTTTCCTGAAAATACCTATCTACATTTTGAATGTAATGTGACATCATTGTCTTTCACTGATATTTAAGATTACGAATATACTCCTAAGAAGCTGGCTCAAAAAATGTCCTTCCTATTACAGCATCAATAGTGATGAAGACACAATTCAGACTAAATATTGTAAGATACATACCTTTCTGTAACAACATTTGCTGCACATTTTTCTCCAAGGTTTTCTACAAAGGCATGCACATCCTGTATAAGTCTTCTCAGACAATAAAAGACAAAGAAACAAAGTTAGCAGAATAGCACAGAAAAAACTCTTCTCAAATATCTCAAAGATTAAAAGAAATCAAAGACCACAAAGTTGTAACAATCATACACATGGACCTGAAGGTTTTTTTGTTTTGTTTTGTTTTTTTACCTTTGATCTCTCCTAAATACAGTTCCAAAGACACAAGCCTCGGTGATAAGTTCACAGTAATTCCCGGCATTTAAGAAAGCATTTGTCAAAGCACTTCTGTCATCAACGGCGGGAAATATCCAAGATCGACAACAATGACTAAGGACTACGTTGAAGACTCCAGTCTTTGTAGCGGACAAATCTATGAGCTTGAAAATTATCTGAAAAGAAGAAATAAAAGATTAAAAGTCTAGTTTCCACATTTGCTAGAATTATTAAACACTACTGCAATATTATCCTACTAGAACAGGTGTGATTCCCTCCGGCATCTGAGACTTGCTCAGGTTAATACTATCTTGAATTTATTCACAATTCTCTGATTATATTGGCAGGTGAATGGCTAACAACTGGCCCACTATGTTTATGTTGAACAGAAAACAAAACAAATGCTTATGCAAATGTAACACACTTAACTTCATTGAGTGCACAAACCTGGTGTTTTTAATCAATCCGCATGAATTTAGAAAAAAAATAATTTCTTCCATATGTAGCTATATCACTAATTCTCTTTAATGAGGATTACATCTATTTTTAAGTTCAAGTTCATATTTGAGAAGTTTAGGAAGTTTAAGTTCTAGCACAATTAATATTTGCATAAATCACAAGGAAGAAAGCAGAAGAAACGAAGCCTAAAACCGCAGTGCTCTGGGCACCTCTCTAGAAGACGTTCTGTGTTTTACCACAGCAATACTTCCTTTTTGGTACAAAAGTATTTCTTCATTCCACACCCCTAACTATTATTCAAAAGACAGTGGACTGTGGCAGGCAAAATTACACTTCTATAGTGAATCAGTATCAGGCAATTCAAATTTATTTTTTTTTTTTTGTCTCTAGCTAAAACTATACAGCCACTGCACAAGGGGTCACGGCAAAAGAGAGTGCCAAGGAGTGGGATAAGAATATATGTAAGTAGACACTTGCTTGGGAACTTTATCTTCATTTTCTTATGAAGGGGCAGAGGGTGGCTCGACCAGATGCCCTTTGCTGAATATAGGAGACCTTCATTACCTCCTGATGCTTGTTGTCGTAGTATGCCCCACTGCAGACAATGGGATAGCTGTCACAGAGACTCAAGATTCAACACTGGCAAAATACACCTTAAATAATGTCTCAAACACTAACACTGAAGTTAAGACAAGTAGTTCTTGAAAATTAAAAAAGAAAAGATCAAACAAAAATAAAAGCTACAGCTCATCAGTTTCCACACACAATTACTAATTCTAGACATTCATTAAAAGAAAAAGCTAGCAGGTTTCTAGATCTAAGCATTTGCATCTCTTTGTATACATCTTATTTTGACTTGGGTCCACATTAAGACTACAAACGCAAAGTGTTATCTAATGTTTAAAATAGATGACAGCAACATTGTTTTGAAGAAAATGGGCCAAAACAAAGTTAATACTTTTTTTTTTTTTTTAATTATTATTTACGAATATGAGCCTGAGATCAGGACAAAGCTAATTATGTGGACCTTCAAGGCAAAACTGCAGCCCCTTTTAGGGTAACTTCTGTGCTACGTGCAAAGCAGCACAAGACAATAATTCTAAGCATACATACATATGGGTAACATTTACAAAGTATTACTGCTCTGGTAAATGTGTTACAGTAATTGTGGACTGCTCTGTGCGAACATCTAATGTTCAGGGGAAAAAGCAATTAAAAAAGCAGGGAAACATCAAAGATTATTTAAGAGAAAAATATTTATGTCATTCCTGCGTATAGAGCCAAGTTGAATCAAAGCCCCAGTACTGAATACAGTGACTCAAAATGAAAACACCATGACATGTGTGGACTTCAGAAATATAGAAAACTACATACATCTTACAAAAAACAGTAAAAAATCATTTTTTGTCTTCCAAAATATGAAGCCAGTTCTACCACGCTGTAAGGAGACTATGATTTTTCTGTTGTTTCCTACACCTTGATATTCAGAGAAAAAAAAAGATCTTTAAAGATGCAGTTAAAGTAGTTAAATCTATCTCACAGCATCTAATTAAGTGCTGAAGGGTTGTAATTTTTCATCTGAGAAAGTATTTTCTTAAAAGACCGTTAGAAAAATTTCCCAGAATATTAAGTTTTTGCCAGTGCAGGTGGCAAATCCCAAACAACAACAACAAAAAAGAATTGCCTAATATAAGTATAGAACAAAGACCAAAATACGTTTTACTGAATGCAGAACATACCAGTTTAAAAATCATAGAAACGGTACTTTTCATTTTCTGTGTTAGAAGAACAAACAACAGATATGTAGTTTTTCATTTGTAAGCCTTACTCTGAAGTAGCACAAATTTGCAAACAATAAAAAACTAACAACATTTTAGAAATATGCATTTTGATCTTAGGTTTGTACTGCATTGCAGATATCCTTCAATTGTTTGCTATTACCTTCACTAGCAGAGCAGGAGAAAAAGGTGACTGAATGAATGAAGATGAAGGCTTCAGAAATCTTTTTACTTTTTTTTTTTTTTTTTTTTTTTTTTTTACCAAAAAGAACTATCATTTCTTTTCATTTAAAGTTCTGTTTGTTTATCCTCACTCTAATTCTCAGATCAAACTAGTACCTTTTCAAAAAGGAAAAAATTCACCAAAAACACCAAAGAGAAAATAAGAAGTAAAACACATTTTTAGATTCAGGTAAATTTTGTGTTCATTTCCCAAAAAGAATTCTTAAACTGACCTCTTTTATTTTGGCATATGCTTGACCCTTTGCACTTGCAGCAACAGCTAGAACCTCAGTATCAAAGATGAACTGAACAAATGCTTTAAGATTGGACCAAAATATTAACTGTGTGTTGCTCAAAGAAGATATGATTTTCCAAGCCAAATCAAATGCTTCTATGCAGAGAGATTCTGATGAGTTCAGAAGCTAGAACGAAGAGGAAAAAAAAAAAGAAGTAGTACATTTGACAAAACAAACAACCAAACAAAACTGTTAGTATCTTGCAGCTGGTTATATCTTTTACCTTGGGAACAAGGACTTTCATGCAGTCAAACACAGGTAAAACCTGGTCCGAAGGAAGAATAGTTAGGGCTTCTAATGCAGACTGTAGAATTTTTTTTGACCTTTCAACTGTAGACGAGGACAATTCTGAAGTTTCTTCTTCTTGAGCCAGCATTGGAAACGTATTTAAAACAAAACGCAGGCAAATCCACTGGTCACGAACATAGCGTGCAACAATTTTTCCCCATCCCTGAGATGATGTTTCTTCACATAAGCTGTAAGAAAAGTATCCGTCTTAAATATATACTACATTAACTCATCTTGTGCATTCCTATCTACCAGGAAGAGCTTAACCGTACTTACTATTTTTGAGATGCTAAAATTTACACAGGTGCAGAGGGAGACTGGGCAAACTCATGGAAGAGAAGTCTATAAGTAAACTTTTCTAAACACAGAGAAATGAGTTCTGGGATCAAGTAGTCTCATTATTCAAACTTCTGGGACAGTATTCTGTGGAAACATCACTATATGCCTTCCATACCTTCATGTTCCCAAAGAATTTGTCTTTTAACCCTCTGGCTTGCTCTGGGCTTCCTTCCCTTCCCCAACAGTAAATAATTTCCTTTTAAACCAACTTGTGTACATGCCATGGCTTTGTGCTCTCTACAGATAGGTAAACTGGCGTAAGCATCAGCAGTATTTAAAACCAGTTCTGGTTACATAGTACTGGAAAGTAAATAGCTTTACAGCATTGGATGACTGAGCTCAAGAACATTTGGTCTGACCTACTATGGCTGCTTTAATGTTCTAAAATCTGAATGTAAAGGCAGAAGAGCACCTGAATGAATCTTTCATGTTCAGAATTTTTCCTTTTTACCTTGGTATAAAGTTGTCAAAGAGAAGATAAGGAAAAAAACAGCACTTTAATCGCTTCTTCACTCTCTAATCCAACTTTTTCTGAAGTATTGCTTAAGCTACCTCACAGACGTACCTACTTTTTTCTTCAATGTAAGATGGTTTCTTCAATACTTCATTAAATTGGAAAAAGGAAATAAATCTCTTTAGAGCATCCACAGAAGGCAGAGCTTCAAGATGTGCTTCAGGTTTCCGATCCATTATTTCGCAAACTACTGTGAGTGAGGCCATGCTTATTACTTTTTTAATTTGTTCTTTAAGCTTCAGCTCCTAATAATATCAAATTAAATATGAACAAACAGGCATCCATTTCTTCTAATATAATAACAACCAACCGATACATATGGTAATCCTGTTTCTATCACCTTGGACATCACAAACTAGCATCTCTGCACCCCTGTACTTCCTTTCTCTTAACCTAGGCATAACACAGTTTTGCCTTAGCTACGTCAGTGCAATCAAGCACAAGTTGGGAGCACTGAAAAAAAGTACAAGCCTTACAGATTACAGTCATTTATTCATTAAGTGCAGGAGTCTAGCTTGACACTCTAGCTTGGAACACTTGTATATTTCCAGGTATCAGTCTATATATTGCTGGACACCAATTAAAGATTCACATCCATGTAGTCACAAACCCAATGCAACAGGACAGTGCAAATCTGGAATTCCTTTTAGCCTCTTGGAACAGCTACTGCATGGTCACAACACATACTGTGTTTTGTATATTTTGTATGCACATATTCAAAGCAGAATGAAACAAAAAGTCTTAAAGCACCAATAAGCATATAGTTTCCCAGTAATATTAAAAGCTAAGTGTTATTTAAATATCTTCAAACTACTTTCAGCTGTCTAGAGCACAGAAAACATTTTCCCATCTGAATTACTCAACATTTTATTTTTTCTTCTTAAATAAACCTAAGATGAAAATGTGCTATATGAGCAATTGGAAAAGTCATCATGACAGTATAGTTGTCACTGAATTCAAAAGAAGTTTGTAAAGGCATCATTGAACATGTCTGAACCAGAAAAATGTTTACTTCGAAATTACTGGTGTTAAGCACATAATTCATGTATGTTCTTTGTTAGAAATTCATTCTTGTTCTTTGTTAGAAAAGTAAACCTAGCAAATCCAATACTTACAATTTTTTTTTATTGTGCTATTAATTGTTCTTGATCGATAATTCAACCCAGACAATACCAAAGCTTATACTGCCCATGAAGTCTTAGTTTAATCCCCTCCTTTTATATGACAGTAATGTTTCTTTACCTTTTGAAAATGTATGTATTAGGCTAGTATACCTGAAATACAACTATAGAACAATGAACATAATGATTTGTATGAAAATCCAAAGCAATGCTATGTTCTGGAATTTTTTTCTCTGTATGTTCAAACTTTGAAATTGTAAAGATCATTGATACTAAGGCATACCAAAGGCATTTTCATTTAACTATAACAACCTAGGTAAGATCAGTTCACGTTCGAGGAAAAAAGCTTTTGAGTACCTACTGTCCGCTATTACAACTGAAGTTTCACTTTTAAAAAAAAAAAAAGTCAATACAACTAAAATGAAACTGAAGTAAGAAAACAAAAGTACTAAAAATCTTAGGTACAAATATTTTACATTGACATTATATTCCCAACTAATTACACATGCGCAAAAATATATGTATACGTGCATACACAAAATTTATACTAGAAATATGGCTATAACTATATCATTGATATCTGTATTAATAACTACAGTTTAATTTACTTTATATTAATAAATATTGTTATAAGTAATACTGAATTAATTACCTCTTTGCAATTTGTCTCCCAAAAATTACGAATAGAGGCATTAGTGAGGGACAAAATGAAATTCTTGATAGTTGGTAACTTTTTCCAGCTGACTTGGGAGCACAAATTTACAATCTCTGGAATTAAGGCTAAGTATAGATCACAACGATCCAGATCGCCAACCTAAGAAAGAGGATACAAAAGTAAACTGAAGCATTAAGAGGTGGAAACAAACTCAAAAGAGAAAAAAACCTAATATCAACAATGATAGCAGAAGGAAAGCAACAGGAAGGAAAACAAATTTATTAGTATTTTAAATCTTGTCTTTTCATCTTATAGGTTATTTTAGTTTAGGGCTTGTGATTATGCCTTAGAAGACGCAGTCTGAAATTCTGTAAGAAATCTCCAGTTCTTTTAATTGGTAAGGTTATTTCCCTTACTGGGAGCAAAGGAATGCCCCATAAAATCCCCCGAGCTAGCCTGAAACAGTGTTCAAATCTAACTCAGTTATCAGAACATAGCACTGCATTGCACCCTACACACATACAATGGTACGTCCTGCACTTCTCCAACTGGATTTTATCTCATGATTATATCTTGCTTTATGGCTTTTTATTCTCCTAGCCTATTGTACTTGTGTCTTTTTTGCACACCATAAAACTACCCGTCTATTAAGCTGTTCACTCAGGGAATCATATTAAAAAATCCTTTAGCTTTCAGAGTAGCTCCTCTGCATTTTCACCCACATTCAGACTTTGAAATTCTCCTGATTCAACACTAATACTTGCTTTGATGCAGTAGCATGTTGCTTATCTGCCTTCTATCACGCTCATATTTTGGGAACTGGCTGCTATCAACTTTATTTTCTTTGTGTTTCTTTTACTTCGTACTTTTCATACTATTTCCAAGAAGGTACCCCAGACCCTCATGCCTCTGTCCAAGTTTCTACCCTCACAGAAACATGAACTTTTTTTCAGCTGTTGTTGTTACTATATTCTCCCCCACACAATGGTTCTTCCACTTTCCCAAGCAAAAAAAAAAATGAATTTTGACTTCTATTTATTATAACTTCTGCACGCATTTCCATATAACTTTCTCCATGAAATCTGAACTGGCTTTCTTTTCTAAACTCACTCTTCATTAAACAACTCTTACTGTGTCCATTCAAAAAAAAGTTTACAAAAAAGTTGACTTGCACAGAAATGCTGAAGTGCTTGAAGACTTGGTATAAAAACTAAGAACATCGGTAAATCAAATTAACACGCAAAGTCATGCCAAAGTAAGTCTCATAATAATTACTTACCGTACTTAATTCATTTGTAGTAAGCTGACGGAGTATAAATTCAAGAATACTCTCCACAGGTGTCATTAGAGATTTCCAAATAAAAGACAATACCTTATCTGTGTGAAAAGCAAAATAAATGCAAAATGCATTAATGCAATAAATGCAAAAGCAAAATTAACATACAGAAGTGCACTTTCTTAAATTAATTACATCATACAGATTTGTTACAATGCCAATGTTATACAGTAATAAGTATTCAAATACCTAAGAATACCTTAAAAACAGTTCAGTACTGTTTAGCAACACAAACATTAGAGCCAAGTGAATCGAACCAGATGATAACCTTTCCTGTGGTTTATCATGAATTGGCGAGCCAAAAAAATCCATGGGAAACCCAAAGATAAAAGCTTGATTTTCCATTTTTTAATGCACACTCACCGTAGTTCCATCCCTGTGCACAAACACCTTATTCATAAACATATTCCTTAATAAAGAACAGAGTTTTCACATCCAGCAATTAATTGTATGCAAGAAAAACGCAGTTCTCTAATATGTACAGAAGTGAAAACGGTGGGGTTTTTGGTTTTGTTTTGTTGTTTTATACTGTTTAAAGATAATTGAGGTTTAGATAGAGACCAATCTTTACCCCTGGTAAAACACACTTATCTACAAACACACTTCAATCTGTGCTTCAAAAGGGTGAGAGCTAGCTGGCACTGAAAGCCAAAGAAATAATATATCAATATGAAAATGGAGCTAAAATCCTCTGCATGACCATCCTGTTCTAAAACTGTAAGTCATTAGTTTCTGTATTTAGGGGAGTTACCCAGAGGATATATCTACTGATTATTTTTCACTTGTTGACCTTGAGTTAAACTTAATTCAGCACAAGTTTTTATGAAATAGAGGAAGACCTTCAAAAAGTAGAAATAAAACAGGATGCACTTCCAGAAGTTCCAAATCAATATTGTGATTATCTTCAATGGTCCCTATTAAAATGGCTCACCAGGCTGAATTTCTAATGCTTTATGCGTATAGAACAAGCAGTTTAACTACGTCACATTACTAACATTTAATCATTTTTTTCTTAATGTGACTGAAGTTTCAAATCACTAAAAAGTCTTCTGCAATTAAAATTCAGAAATTCCTCAGATAAAACATTTAAGAAAGAAAACCACAATTTGCTATCAGTGGTTCTATAACACTATCAAAAACAATAAATAGCAAATGCTTACTGTTTAAAACAGTGAAGTCTCACAGCTGTACAGACAGCAAGACCTCTGGAAAAATACTGCTGCTTTCAGATATATGTCTGTCCCCATTACAGCATTTTTAAATAAAAGCACTTTCTAATTATTATTTTTGTTTTAGAAGCTTAAAAAAAATAATTTCTTCTTCCCTAACATTTTCTCATTTTCCATTTGACAGAAAGGACTGTTCAGCTTCATAGCAGCAAAGCTTTTGTATTCTACAGCATTACATTTCCCACCCCCCCAACCACCAATGCAGTCTATTCGCAGCTCTGGAAGCAAGATTTATTACTTGGCTCCCCTGTGCAAGATGAAGAACCATGACAACATTGTAGGAAATAACAGAAGAATTACTTTTCTTAACACAAACAGATGTAATACTACAAGGCCAACTCCAAAAGCCTCTTGAAAGGCTACTGATGATGAGCTGTAGTATAGCACCTACAGGAGGGAAGCATTCAAAAGGACAAAGATACTGCGATGCTCAGCCTTGCAATAGCTTCAGAACTCTGGCAGCAGAACTAATGCTAAGTTAGGCATCCAAATTCCCAAAGCAGAAGTAATTTACTGCATCTACATTAGCAAGCATAGCAGCACATAAGGAAATGATTTATGGAATAAAAAACCTAACATGTAGTCTCATGTGTTTTAGAGGGTTCTGCTTCCAGCTTGCTCTAGCCCAGTGCTGTGATCTGAAAGCACACTGGCAGTTGAAACACATCTTCCAATTTAGTTTCACCTGAAGGAATCCACCTCAGCAGTCAGAGACCGTCCCACAATACCAACTGTAACAGCCTGCATAATTAGCATTTGACATTTCAGTCAAACAGCTGTAATTCAGGAGGGGGGTTACTCTATAAAGCACATTTTAAAATAAGGTTAGGCATTTAACATCAGGACTGCATTTAGACATCTTTATGAAACCTGGATGCAGAAACCAAAATCATTTCTTCCCCCATGTAAGAGCCTACATTTGTGGCCCCTGCTCCAAAGTATACTCTTGTCTTTCATGTTATAAAACACAGACAGAAAAAAAAAAGACAATCTGGTGAAGCAGAAATCGAATGTCAAGTTCCCTCTTGTTTTAGTTCTGCATTCTGATCATGACAATTACGTTGCAATGTTTCACCTGCTCTCCGGAAAAAAAACAAACAATAGACCTGTGCTGGTTACACATTGACAAAACCTCTGATCAAAAGTAGTAAGGACTCCACAGCTTTTGCCCTGACTTTGTAGCTGAAAGGGCTACAAGTGCTCAATCTGTGGGGGACCACATCAATCATGCCAGCAGGCTTGTGCTTAAATGAGCACCACTTAACCGTCCTGCTTTTGACCAATATCAAACTAAAACAAGACAGTTAAAGTTGCCAACTAAAATCATGCCTAAGATTGTGAAATAATCAGCGTCATCCTAACTTTTGCAGTCTGAACAGCATTAATTGAGACAAAAATATCTACCAGTCAACCCAGAGAACAGTAGGTCTAGGAGGATCATTTTATGCACTCGAGTAAGTTTCTGCCTGAACCTGGGGTAACTAAGCAGGTTACTAACTTCTTTTTCAAGTGGCTAAATGATTTTTGAAATCCATACATCAGCAAAGACCAGGACTATAGATACTTGTAATATGGGCACATTCTACAAAATTTAACTAACTGCAAATCTAATCTTAACAGATAACCATGTTTTTTTAGGGTTCCATGTTCTCAATTCCCACTTGGGGAAACCTTCAGAAGAGCCTCTGTAGGACTGGACCCACAGCCTGATTTCATAAAAGATTATGTCAGCTTGTCCACTTAAAAAAAATTTCACTTCTAGGCTAGTATTAATTTGACAAGATAGCCTTAAAACATTAAGTACCTTATTTTTAGTTAGACTATAATTAATATAAGACACAGTATACTGAAGACATCACTAACCATCTTGCGTATTGGAACATTTTAACGAACGGGTCTGCAATAACTTCAAGAGAAGCTGTAGGCTTTTATCTGTTTTCAGTGTTGTTATGTAAGCATTACTGCCAAGTTTCATCAAGACATCCAGAAGAGGGTTCAAGAAAGCCTCTAGTTCAATCCATTCTATGTTGCTTTTTCCACTACACAAAAACAAAAATTAAAAAGAAAGTCTTCTTCTGAGTATCTGCCTTAAGTACTGAAGTCACTTACTTATGGAAATAAACAGGACACAGGTTTCCAAGCCACTTAAGTATCTATAGACATGTTACCCAGTATGTTTGCAGCAATACTTGGATAAGGTCTAAGGGTCTATCAGGCTGACCCGATGTCTACAGAGACAAACGGACAATTTCCCATCTTGATTAGGCTTCTATCAGACCCTTAGGGCATAGGTAGGTAAGAAAAACAGAGCAAAAATGTGAAGTAAGATAATTCATACTTACCTGGATTTATTCCTCATCTGCTCCACGTCGGCAGCCAACAGAATCATTGTTGCAACAAGCTTAGCTTCAAACCAGTCAGGCATAAAGCAATTTTCTCCTAATTAAAGATATTTTAAGGTTTCCACAGCATTTAGAAAATAGCATTTTTTAAATAAATTATTGAAAGAAATTAATAGTATAAAAGCAACTACTGTTAAAAATAATATTACTACTATTTTTTTGCATTCTTTTACCTAAATACAAACTCAAACACAAGTACTTTTCCTCTACACATCATAGAAGTTGATCCCATTTGCCTCTGCACCAAAATCAATTTTAGGCAATGAGCTGCATTTAGCAGCGGATTCCCCACAGACTTATCTACTGCTTTTAAAAATATATTAGCATATTCAAAAGAAATTAACCACGGACATAATTCCATTATGCTTCCTCAGAAACATCACCTATTATTTTAACTAGCTAGAAATTGTATCAAAAACTAAAGCTATTCTATCAAAAGAATTTTTTTTTTTTTTAAAAAACTTTTAACCAAAGTTTCATCAATGATACCGGAACACATCGTATTTATGAATAATTTCTTAAATAGTACATAAGTGGCTTTGGGATTTTTGATTGGTATGTTTTTGGCTTTGGGAATCTAGAAAGCAAAATATCCTTTGGAGGTCCAATCCAAGCAGCTGCATACAGCCCTCCCCTCTCTCTCCCCCCACCTAGAACTGCTTACAAACTAAGATTCATGTAAATGCAACAAGTTAGAAACATTGCTGTAAAAAAAGCTTTTACAAAGCTTTCCTGTCAAAGGCAAGAGATTTTCTTTCAAGGCTACCAGACCTGTCTGTATCCACATTTGCTTGTGTTCTCCTTTGCCCCCATACTCTAGCACTTTCATACATCCCCAAAAGACTAACAGAAGAAATCTGGACTAGCATCAGTGCAGCAATAAAATTGAATATTAAGGCTTAACTTTCAATTAATACTGCAGGACAATATTTAGTGAAGAAAAACTGGAACTAGAAAATAAAAGTTCATATTTAAGAATGATGAATGCCACAACTTCAGCAGAATTTGAGTAAGTACTGTTAGTGTTGGGGAGAATCGAATGGATGTTTTACTAATGTCTCTTAGGTAATGGGACATATAGTATAATTAAGCATTGCCAAATGTACTTACATTATCAATTAATCTATGTATACTGGAAACTTAGGGAGTACATTGAACAATCAAAAGAATCATTGAAGGGGAACCCCGGGAGGGAACAGGTACAACCTGACCTTGGATAAGGGCCTGGAAATGATAAAATGAGTTGAAGCAGAACCAAGGAGCGGAGGGAGCATGCGTCGAGTAAGAAAGGTGAAAAGTTCAGCGGAGAGGAAGACTCCTTACTTCATCTGGACGACCACCTGGACGACCACCAGAGTGCGCCACGCATGTGCAAAGGGGAGGGGAGCTAATTAGAATGGAATGCAAGGCTGATGTTGCAACCTGTAATGAATATGTATGCCTTATGTAATGTTGAATGTATAAATAATGGCTGGGAAGTAACGGGACTTGAAGCCAGATTTGGGCACCTGCCCCGGCTTCCAGCGCTGAATAAAGCACCTTCATATAATCACTTGGTGGTTATGTGGTTGCTACGCTAACATTTTGGCGACCCAGATGGGACTGCGTGGGCACTGCTGAGGCGGATCGTGTCTCGGTTTCGCTCCAGCCGGCACCGAGGGATTCTCGGGGAGCAGTCGACCACGACCAACCTCCGCTGCTCACGACGTACCACTGGAGTGGTAAGCAAAGGTGCTTTCAACTTTGGGTATTCGGTACCGATTTGGTTGGGAAAGCCTGCCGGTCAGACGCGGCGAAAGCCACGCTCGGTTGGGCAGGGAGCTCCCGGGGTAAGCCTAGGCGCTGTCCGTTAGACAGAGCGAAAGCTCTGCAGGTTCGGCATTCGTGGTTTGGTATTGGTAATTGTATTGGTTTGTGCTGAAGGGTCAGCACCTGGTATTATTGGTATGTAGTAAGCACGCTGCTGCTCCGGCAGCTTCTGGGAGAGCACGCTGCTGCTCCGGCAGCTTCTGGGAGAGCACGCTGCTGCTCTGGCAGCTTTTGGGTTTGTATCATAAGCTCAAAATGAAAAAGATTAAAGGAATTCTGGGAAAAGATGTACCTATCCCACGAACATCCCCACTGGGGTGTTTGCTAGCACATTGGAAAGAGGGAGGTTTTGGTCAAGAAATGTGGAAAGGAAAGCTGATTGATTATTGTAATATTTGGTGGCCACAGTATAAACTAGAGGACCAAGAAACTTGGCCTGAGAATGGAACATTGCAATATAATACAATTTTACAATTGATGCTATTTTGCAAGCGGGAAGGAAAATATGATGAACTGCCATATGTGGAATTATTCTTTTATTTGCGCCGAAAGCCTGAATGGCAGCATGCTTGTGGAATAATGGTGCTTGAAGTTTCAACTGAGGAACGTTGTTGTGCATGTACTAAGGTGGGACGCTGTATACAGCATCAGGCAATAGAGAATAATAAGTATTATGGGGAAATGAATAATGGAAATATTGATTTGGAAGTTGCGCCGTCGGCTCTGCCGGAAGAGCCAGAACAGGGAGGGAAAAGAGAAAAGGAAGATAGCAGTAGTGATGGAGAATCCCCGACTTTAGCCTCCCCTGTGTCACATAGGACCCGGCAACAGGGAAGTGCAGGAGAAACTATAAATGAACAGAGAGGGAAAATAATCACTCCCCTCAGGCAAGGAGTGGGGACAGAAGGACTGGTATATGTTAAGGTGCCTTTTTCAGCTGGGGATTTAATGATATGGAAACAAGCAGCCGGCACCTACAGGGAAAACCCAGATAAAGTAGCTAGGGTAATGAAAATGATAATTAAAATCCAAAATCCCGATTGGGATGATCTCCAGGTGATCCTGGATACTTTGATGGACTCGACAGAAAAAGACATGGTATTGCGGGCAGCCAGAGAGAGAGCCCGAGAAGATATACGAAATGGATTAGTGCTTGGAAATCTAGATCAAAACTTCCCCACCGAGGATCCCCAATGGGATTATAACACAGGGGATAGAATAAGGAGGCTGAAGAGATATCAAGATTGGGTACAAGTCGGGGTACAGAATGCCATGCCCCGGACCATAAATTGGTCAAAATTGTATAATGTCAGGCAAGAAAAAGCGGAATCACCTTCCGCCTTTTTAGAGAGATTGAAAGAAACTGCTAAGAAATATACAGATTTAGACGTAGAGACTGAGCAAGCTAAAGCTCAATTAGCACTCATTTTCCTGCGACAAGCCCAAGAGGATATTAGGAAGAAATTGCAAAAGTTGGAAGGTGCAGATTTGAGAAATTTGGATAGGCTGTTGGAAATAGCCTGGAAAGTGTATAATAACAGAGAAAAGGAAACGACAAAAAGGCAACAACAGAACTTATTAGCAGTAATTCAAGGGAGAGAACATGGAGGATTAAGGGGCAGGGGAAGAGGAAATATTAACAGTCGAGGTAGAGGAACAGGGAGAGGCTACCCGAGCTCAGGGGGAAACCAGCTGGGTCTTAACCAATGTGCCCATTGTAAGGAGGAGGGTCATTGGAAAAACGAGTGCCCTCTCCGTGGACAGCTGATCGTTGGTGGGGGAAATTCGTTCCGAAACCAAGAAGCAGCTAGGGCGATGGTTCTGGGGGAGTACAGTAGCTGACTAGGAGATCCGGTAGCAGAAACTAAAGAGCCCTTGGTAAAAATTCAAATAGGAAATAAGGAAGTAAAATTTTTAATTGATACAGGGGCCACATATTCAGTGCTCAATAGATTAAGTGGTAAAATAGGGGAAAGGAAAACTACTATTGTAGGTGCCACCGGGAAGGAGGAAATACGGCCGTTCTTACAACCCCTTGATTCACGGTTTGGAGGCAAAGAAATTACGCATGAATTTTTATATGTACCAGAATGCCCTATTCCTCTTTTGGAACGGGATTTGCTAACTAAACTAAACGCTACCATAATGTTTGAAGATGGAGAATTGATTATGAGAATCCCGGAATCAAAAGTGGGACAAATATTAATGATTAAAGAGAAGGCTGTTCCTCATATCCCAAAAGAGGTAGAAAATGCAGTAATGCCTGCAGTTTGGGAAACGGATGTGCCTGGAAAAATCAAAAGTAGCCCAGCCAGTAAAAATTGAACTTAAGGAAGGGGCACGACCGGTACGGATTAAACAGTACCCATTGAAGCTAGAAGCTAGGCTAGGAATAGTAAAGATTATAGATAAATTTCTTAGCTACCACATTCTGGAGGAATGCAAATCCGAATATAATACCCCAATTTTCCCAGTAAAGAAACCTAATGGGGAATACAGGCTAGTGCAGGACCTTAGGGCAATAAACGAAATAACAAAAGATATTCACCCAGTGGTGGCTAATCCTTATACATTGTTAACATCTGTAAAAGAGAAATATAAGTGGTTTACAGTAATTGATTTAAAAGATGCCTTCTTCTGCATACCCATTGACAAGGATAGTAGAAAACTCTTTGCTTTTGAATGGGAAAGTCCACGGAACGGACGAAAGATGCAACTGACCTGGACAAGATTGCCTCAAGGATTCAAGAATAGCCCGACCCTCTTCGGCGGTCAACTAGCTAAAGAAATAGAAGATTGGATTAACCAAGGACAGATTCAGGTACCAAAGGATCGATACCTGCTGTTACAATAAGTGGACGATATATTAATAGCTACCGAAGGAGAGTCAGAATGTATTCAGGTAACTATTGATATTTTGAATCAATTGGGACTAAATGGGTACAAGGTTTCTAAACAAAAGGCACAAATCGCGTGCACAACAGTAATTTATTTGGGATGTGAAATTTCTCAAGGACAAAGAAAATTGGGAGTTAACCGAATACAAGCTATTTGTGAAATCCCCGAGCCGCGAAATTTGCACCAACTACGGGCTTTCCTAGGTATGGCCGGGTGGTGTAGACTGTGGGTAATGGACTATGGACTCATAGCAAAGCCCCTCTATGAAACCCAAAAGGCCTGTACATTTACCTGGGGAAAGCCACAACAAGAGGCCTTTAAGAAATTAAAAGAAGCCCTGATAAAGGCGCCCGCCTTGGGCTTGCCGGACTTATCAAAGGACTTCCAGCTGTTTGTGCATGAGAGACAACAATTGGCATTAGGAGTACTGACCCAGCGACTTGGGAGCTGGAAAAGACCTGTGGGGTATTTTTCTAAACAATTGGATGCGGTAAGCGCTGGATGGCCCTCGTGTTTAAGGGCCTTGGCAGCCACAGTCCTTTTAATACAGGAAGCCAGGAAGCTCACATTAGGGAAACGAATTGAGGTGTTCGTGCCACATATGGTGACTACGGTATTGGAGCAAAAGGGAGGCCATTGGCTGTCGCCCAGCCGAATGATGAAATATCAAGCTATACTAACTGAGCAAGATGATGTAATCTTACGAACTACTAACTTATTGAACCCAGCAGTGTTTCTAGGAACAACTACGGAGGAAGGAGACCTCAGTCATGATTGCGTGGAGATCATCGAACATACCTATGCCAGCAGAACAGACTTAAAGGATCAGCCTCTGGGGAGACCGGATTGGGAACTTTTCACGGATGGAAGCAGCTTTGTGGAAAATGGGACTCGTTATGCAGGATACGCGGTAACAACATCAAAGGTAGTGATTGAGGCAAATTCCCTACCTCCAGGGACTTCAGCACAACGAGCAGAAATAGTCGCCCTGACACGAGCCCTGGAACTACGCGAGGGTAAGAACGTGAATATTTGGACAGATTCAAAATATGCATTTGGGGTAGTTCATGTACATGGGGCATTATGGAAAGAAAGGGGAATGCTATCCTCACAAGGGACTAATATAAAATACCAGGAAGAAATATTGAAATTAATAACAGCTGTACAGAAACCCCAACAGGTGGCCATAATGCATTGTAAAGCCCATCAAGGAGGGGTGTCAGAGATTGCAGAAGGTAACAGACTGGCAGATTTGACGGCCCGGAAGGTTGCGCGTGAAGTATGGAAAGTAATGGCTCTAATTCCATCAAAGGTAGGCCTCTCTTGTTTTAAATTACCTAAAGACCCAAAGTATTTGGCAGAAGATGAGAGACTTCCAAATTTGATGAAGGCCCAGAAGAATCCTGACGGATGGTATGTGACTACGACAGGACAACTCATAGTGCCTCCTATAGTAATGCGAGAAATCTTACAAATAAAACATAATGAATGTCACTGGGGTGCAGGAGCAATGGTGACCTATTTGAAACGAGGTGTCATCTCGGTACACATGTTAACAATGGCAAAGTCAGTAATGTCAAAATGTGAGCTTTGCTTAAAGAATAATCCGGTAGCAAGGAAACATGCTGAGATGGGAAGAACTAGGGCTGGGATAGAGCCTGGAGATTACTGGCAAATAGACTTCGTGGAACTGCCTAAAGCAAGAGGTTATAAATACCTATTGGTAGGGGTTGATACTTTTTCAGGATGGCCGGAGGACCTTCCCTGTCGCACCAACCAAGCAAAGGAAATGGTAAAATGGTTACTACAGGAAATAATCCCTAGATTTGGTGTACCATTGGGTATTTCTTCAGACAGGGGACCACATTTCATTGCCAATGTGGTTAAGGAGGTTAGTAGGTTACTGGGAATTACCTGGAACTTACATACCCCATGGAGGCCTCAATCTAGTGGTCAGGTAGAGAGGATGAACCAAACTTTAAAAGGACAATTAAGCAAAATCTGTCAGGAAGCTAAGATACAGTGGCCACAGGCCTTACCAATAGCCTTGCTAAGAATTAGAATAAAGCCAAGAAGTGGGATGTCAGTAAGTCCCTATGAAATCATGTATGGAAAACCTTATCAGTCTCCTGAACCGAACCCGAATATGCATGTTACCGGTAAACAGGATGTATATAATTATGTTTTAATAGTAATGAAAATACTTGCTCTTGGTATGAGTGAAGTATTTTCAAAGGGGGGAAATGTTAGTGTTGGGGAGAATCGAATGGATGTTTTACTAATGTCTCTTAGGTAATGGGACATACAGTATAATTAAGCATTGCCAAATGTACTTACATTATCAATTAATCTATGTATACTGGAAACTTAGGGAGTACATTGAACAATCAAAAGAATCATTGAAGGGGAACCCTGGGAGGGAACAGGTACAACCTGACCTTGGATAAGGGCCTGGAAATGATGAAATGAGTTGAAGCAGAACCAAGGAGCGGAGGGAGCATGCGTCGAGTAAGAAAGGTGAAAAGTTTAGCGGAGAGGAAGACTCCTTACTTCATCTGGACGACCACCAGAGTACGCCATGCATGTGCAAAGGGGAGGGGAGCTAATTAGAATGGAATACGAGGCTGATGTTGCAACCTGTAATGAATATGTATGCCTTACGTAATGTTGAATGTATAAATAATGGCTGGGAAGTAACGGGACTTGAAGCCAGATTTGGGCACCTGCCCCGGCTTCCAGCGCTGAATAAAGCACCTTCATATAATCACTTGGTGGTTATGTGGTTGCTACGCTAACAGTACAATATAAACAAATTAGTAACTTCTAAAATCCAAAGTACTTTTTTTTTTTTTAAATTATCTTCAATAACTTTTTATACTAACAAATATTGAACTTACTTTCAGATGCTGGTGTCTTAAGATACTCTACCACAAGGCCGCGTACATACAGACATAGTGATGATGTCTCTTGATGCTCAAAATCAGAGCGCATGGACTTTCTGAAGTTTCTGTCATTCACTTGCAGCCAACTGCAAAGCTAAATTAAAACCAGTATGTTACTATTTAACTGTATCTGCTAGCTCTGTACTGACATTACTTTAGCAAGGTAACAGCAGTATGTTGAAGCACTGTCAAATATCAACTGTTACATCAACAGATCCGCACCATGAAAGGCTTTCACTGGAACTACTGGGAGGCCTAACAGACTACTCTCCTCAAATACAGAAAACGTTTCTTCCACAGACTAGTTCAGAGTACCCAAAAAAATGAAATTATTGGTACCATTTTAATGAAAAAAAACAACTCTTCAATATAACGCGGGTAAAAAAATCCCCTTATCTCAAAAAGGCTTCTGACCATTGAATGTTATCTAATGAGAGCTGCGCTTTTATTTCAACTTCTGTGCCAAAAAACAATTGAATAGGATGAAGGTACAGCATATATAACAAGAGGTCACTCCGCACAAACCTTCTTATCGCATTGCTAGACAATCAGCCAAAACTATGGCTACTTAATCATCTGGTTCTGCATATCCTATATACAAAATAATTTCTTTGATTTTTTTCCATAGCATTTTGCACCTTACAAAGACATAACACATACACCCTCTGTAAATTTGCAATGCAGAATCTCACTCTACACCCTAGGCACATTTCTCCTTTAGAGATTACCCTGTTACTCCTGCCTGTGCTGGGTTCATCCAAGCTACATGCAAATCAGAGGCAGCTCATACATTTTTTTGGCCCATATACTGGCCCATTCAGAGAGTCTCAGGATGCATACTCAGACACTACCTTCAGAACTAAGAGAAAGGGAAAAACATGCACCATTCTAGCAGACTATCACTCTAAAGATAAACTTAAAAAAAAGTTTTTCATCAAATGAAGTTTTACAACATAGTTTAGGGGAAAGAAGGAGAAGGAATTAGCCAGAGGAGAGAGAAAAATATATAATATAGAGAAATAACTGCCTGTGGATCCGATGACCAAGAACAGCTTCAGCTGAGGATGTTACATCCACCTGGTATCCTTAATAAAAGTAGAGAGAGAAGCCCAAGTCGTGGCTCCGCGGATTCCATAGGATGCCCTGCTTCGCACTCTCTCCTTGAAGTTACCAACGATTTAGAGGAGTGAGCATGGATCCCTGATGGGAGAGATTACAGATACTAGTACAGGCTTACCAGTAGTTATTTTAGTTCCTACAACAATGGCAAAGGATGCAGAAGACTAGGACTGTGATCAACACATCAAAGCCTCTTGAAGGACCAGTATTCAGGGACCAAAGTCTCAGTAAGAACTGATTCTGATTTGCATTTCAACATGGTTAAACCCAACAGCTACAATACTAGATATACTAGAGAAACTCTAAGAAACGTGGTGAACTGGTGTATACAAGCTCCCGTGTTCAAAAAAGCCTCTGCCTCAAAAAAGATTTTTCTTCCATAGAATTGAGAATTTCTGCATGAAGAGAGGAAAAAGTCACCTTTTTCTTCTCTCCCTTACTTTCAACAACTATGATGGCATACCTTAGAATTCCTTTTTGTTTCAAATCTGCCAAATAATTTGTTTAGGGTTAACATTAACTCTGTAGTATTAAAAAAAATAAATAAATCACAGCTTCCAACTGAAACACAAATCCATTAGGACTCCATATCCAGAAAGTCCTGAATGCATCAATGCAGAAGTTGCTAACCATTTAAATATTAACAATAATATATTATGCATTTGTACAGGTATTTTAAAAAGTGTTTGGTGAATATATAAGTACCTTTAGTTCTCACCTCTATCCATAACATAGTATCTCTCCTTAGGGATTCATCTGGTCTAAGGCACAGAAGAAAGCTTGAAACTTCTGGAAAAGACACTTTCTCCTGAAGAAATCAATTAAGACAATAGTTGTTAACATAATATACAATGAATAACATCTACCTAAGGACTCAGGAAGTCACTTTCATCTAGCAAATGTTGTAGAAGAAGAAATTGACCTTGCCTTTCCATGGTACAGACTCATTTTTGGCTCTTAGGGACCAGCGTACCTTTATCAAGGAATGTAACTTAATTCTCTCAAGTATTAAAATCATAGAATGGGTTGAAAGGGACCTTAAAGATCATCTAGTTCCAACACCCATCTGAAATCTATCTGCAAATTAATGAATGACTAGAATAATAGTGATATCCATTATTAACATCTTTTAAATGAATGACATAAATGTTCAGTCACCAGTAAGTCTTATTTCTCTATTTCTGAAAGGAAATTTCCGTTCCTCTAGCTGTAACACAGAAGCCTATAATTGAAGAGGAATGCTGATACTCCACTCATCTAAGAAAGCAAGCATATCATAAGACAGCCAGAACATAAACAATTTGACTACTGAATAAAGCTTTTTTGCTATTTCATCATTAACAATAATTTTATCATTCTGATATCAGGAATACTTTTACTCTCTTAGGTACTCACAGAAGTCCATTCAGTTCCTATCTGTTAAAACCTGGAGTTTATATAGTGAATATCATAATAGAATACTAATCCTTAGATTAATGAAAACCCTACAAGATAATATCAACGAATAAATGGTAATGAAATAAATTCATTCTATGAAAACCAGAATTAACAGAAGTATACTCATTCTTAAGTACTCATACTTTTTTTAAGAAGTCAATAACAAAATTGCAAATCCAATAAAACCAGTTGTTCAATGTTGTGTCTAGCAATTTTTTAATCATCTGTTTACACAGTACAAGCGTTGGTGTATTTGTATCACCAACAGGAAGAAAAAACTCACCACATCTGTCAAATGCATAGCTGTTTGAAGAAGATAGCACTGAGCAGCTCCACGCAACAAAATCTGATGTGTAATCATGGTACACTGCAGCACATCTCTGCAAAGAGAAAAATATGTACTGTAGAAAATACATGTTTAGGAAGTTTAAACATTTCCTACTTACTAACGATTTTCCACATATTAGATTGTATTTAAAATACATATTAAGTATAACAATCTTTGCCCTAATCAGACAGAATACAATCCTAATTCCAGACTACTGCTCTACGTACTTTCAAAAACTGAGCTTAAAGCTTGGATAAATGTATATGACAATATTAAAAGTATTGAAAAAGTACAGGAAAATTTTCTGTGATCACATCAGTTCAAACCGATAATTTAATATTTGCATTTCTACTTCTAACAAATAGGAAAGTAAATTATGTATGTCATCAAATTCTTACACTAGCACTGAAAGAAGCTGGATGAAACCCTCACTGCTCTCTTATCAGCAGATGTGTCTGTTTTATTCTTTGTAAATTACTTTTATTCAATATTCCTTAGTCCACCCATAAGATTTTATTTCAAAGTTCAAATTCAATTAAACTGGAATAATTACTGACTTAACAGATCTGGAAAGTGAATGCAGGCACTTCCAAAAAATCAGTGCAATTAAGGACAAAGTGCATGCCAGTAACTTTCACCTAGCTTTCTATTTACAGGTCTTTCAGGTATCAATTTGTGGGCTGTCTCCAGATGTAGGCTCAACTGCCATTACACAAGGTTTTAATGTATTTAAAAGAAAAGTTGATTGACACATATCAGTCAGGAAGTATGGATGATCGGGAAAAAAACGATGCCAAAAAAAGAAGCAATGGCAAATGACTAAAATGTAAAACTAATTCTAGGTCACATAGTGATACAAACACTTTAGTTCTTGAATTGCATCCTTCTGCGATTTAGGTATAAAGGAGAGACAACTTTCCTTTCTCATGTGCAACCATCACATCCTCCCAGAAGTAACAAATATGAATAAAATCCTGGCTCTCTAGATGTTCAGCATGTTTCCTTACAAGAAGTAGGAAAGAATGCAAGGCAGTACACATTTTACCTTAAAGCCTGAAGTCCATCAGTTCCCAGTACTTTACACACAGGGATACACGCCAGAGCCATAGAAAGAAACAAGATGGGAACAGCACACCAATGCCGACTTGTCACCTTCTGAATAAACTTTAACAGGAAACTACCTTAAAATAAAAAGTAAACAAAATATAAACAAACCAAGTGTGATTTTCTGCTTTCCAATGCATTTAAATGACAAAGATCCCAGCAGGAGAACATTATGATGCACTCACATTGCACATTTAAAATCATTTCTGAAAACTAAATGAATGACAAACGGTGTCTCCAAGTTGCTAATCACAGACCCCTGACTTTGTGATAAACAAAATACATGCCATAGGAAAGGGCAAAGAAATAACAGCATCTATGGCACTACAAGCATGTAAGGTGTTTTCTACAGCAATATGTACCTGTGAATAGAGTATATTGAATAGAACTGGTTCTACCCTGATTTCATCCAATTAGACCATATATTAAATTCTGGTCTTTAACAGGTTGCTCCTTTTCATCCTATGCTACCACCAAAATTTGGGAGACATCCCAGAAATCTTCCTGTATCCAACCTGACAAAAAACAAAAACAAAACCAAATAAAATAAAAAACTTATTCAGCTTCTGCCTTAGGGCTTCAAAAGGAAGAGTGCTAACTACACAGGTTGTGACCAAAAAGGTCTGGCAGATAGGTTGATTTATAAAAACAAACAAACAAGCAAAAAAAAAAAAAAAACAACCAACAACAAAAAAGAAATGAACACCAACACAGAATAGTTCTAAAGATTTTACACAGCACAGCATTATCTAAACTGACAAAGAAAAAAGAATCTGCAAAAACTATTCATCTTCAGAACAACGGGTTGTGGTTATTTTTGTCTCTTTTTTAATAAAAAAATAAGTGCCCTCGAGTTTTCCTTAAAACAATTTTGTAACTTGTTACAGCAGCATCCCTCTAAGTCTCTGAAGAATTCTCTCTTCTCTGGGAACTTCACTGTCATAATGAGAACTACTCTTTTTTTCCCTCCTTAAGTAAGTGGAAAAATTGGGGTAAATGCTTACATGGGATATGGAAAATGAGTCCACAGTTTTTATTTGGTTTCTTTATTTAAAAAAAGATAAAGGTGATATTGAAACATACCTTTTTCTTCCTCTGGAAGAAGCATCAGATAAGTAGCCAAAAAATTCTGCAGCCTCATTCCCAATGGAGGACAGGCTCCCATTAACTGACCTGGTGTCCTGTTGAGTTTTAAAACAGGAAATACACAACTGACATGTTAACAGCTACAAGTAGGACTGACCTTAAACCAGAATGGTTACTTCACTGCAGAGATAGTTCCAACAGGCAACAGAGATGGAATGCATCAGCCTGCTCCCTCCACTTTGCCCAGCAGTTCAAGAGTAAATATAGAGAGGATGGGGAAGGTCACAACAATACAAATCTCCCTAGCCACCTACAAGGATGTGGTACAGCATCAGCACACTCAGGCATTCAAGTATAGACTCAGGTAAAAGTTACTGGACTGGAAGTATGAAATATTGAGCCCACAGTAAGAAATGGCATTGTGGGTTCAACTTTGTGTCTGCACTCACAGTATTCTACAGGCCTTCGGGCAAGCAGGTTACAAAAGCCTATGTAAGATGATCAGGGAATTCTCCAAACAGTATGTAGTGACTAGTCTGATCTGGAGAACAGTGAAGAAAAATTACCTATACAAATGCAGTAGGGAGGAAGGATGTCTCCCTGAAACAGATTATGAAGTCAGTATAAACAAAACATCTGACTGGCACAAAAGATTATGTAAAGATGCAAAAATTTTCTCATGAGACAAATAGAGGTAAGCAAAATCATGTAAGAAGTCTCAAAATCCTCCCCATCAAGGATTAGCACGAGGCAGTTGTGAAATCGTACAGTTTCCTTTCATATGGCTTGGCATGAACCCCCACAACTCTGTATACTCTTGGTATAATCAAACACATACCCCTCCTCTACTTTCAGATATATCCCAACATGTTTCACCAGACATATAAAAGCTATGACAGGAGATTATAAAGCCTTAACCCGACACTGTTCTAACATACATATCCACTTGAAGCACACCAAATCATGCAGCATTTGCTTCAACTAACTTGAAGCATATGCCCATGCAAACCATACTGCAGCCAGCTAACTGAGGTGACAAACACAAAACTGCTGCAAGAGCCTGAAGCAAAAGTCACGTGTCCTGTCACATTTAGATGAAACAACATACTCCGACTATGCTTACACAGGTATCCAAAGCAACCAAATCCAAACTGACCACTGGTTAAGTCACAACCATATTTCCCCCACTCCTAAAGTGGGAAAATAATGTCAACTCTTCTAGCTGCCGAAAAAGGTCTGCCAGTCAAGGCTACTCAAACTGAGTTGGAGTTTCAGATTGTTAGCCAAACGTTCATCACCCAAGACATTTCATCTGGAATAAAGTGCATTCAGCACTTTATTTCCCATTCTTAGTACTTTCCATGCAACTCACACAAAGGATTGAAAGCCATCAGTACACTGAATATATTGCAACTCGTAACCCCTCCAACTTTTATCTGTTCGTTACGTATTTATACCCAAGGAGGCCACTGTCACCTCTTGAACTCTAACAATCTGCTACGAAAAATCTTTTATTTGCCAAAATATAGTCATCCACTGGAGGAAAAAAAAAATCTATCAGTTATGAATTTGCAACAGCTAGAGCAACCCCTCTATCTGTGCAAAAAGAAAAAGAGAAGATAAATATTTCAGAAAGTTATTCATTTATCATATCTCACTTCATTTCCAAATTAGTATTTTAACACTTATGTGCTAAGTGGGACCTTAGGGCATCCCTACGTGACTATCACTAGTATGAAACTGAACCTGCTTCATCTTACTCACAGCCACCCGTCTTTCCTGAGACTCTCCACCTGTCAGTCAATTTAGCGAACACTATTTATTTATTAGTTTTCCTTTATCCAAAATTTTACTAACATGCTCAAACCACTATTGTTAGAATACATTTCCAATAATCAACACATTTAATAATCAGTGGCTTACCTACTATAAAGGGAACTTTCTGAGAGGGCATCCATTAACGGCCCGATAACAAACTGATAAAAAGAAAGAACAATGGGTAAATGTACAATTCCAAGGCACTGATACATAGAGACTAACTAGAATTATTCAACCTCACTTTAAAAGTATAAAAAGAGTCAGAAATTGGAGAACACACTTGGCAATAATAACTAGTAGTAACAAAAGGAGTAGGAAACTAAAGAGAAGGCGGAGCAGGAGACTAAACAAGCAGAACAGTATTTTTCAATAGGTAAATTTCGCAGAGCATCGTGAAAGGTGCAGGCATATAAAACATTTTGGGAAACAGATGGAGAATGGATGGTGTTCAGCATAAAAAGAGAAAAGATATTTCAACATGAAATAGAGGAAAGATTAGAGGTAGAAGAAAGTAATAGAAAAAAAACACTATACTACTAAACCAGCACTAGAGAGATTAAGGATGTATTATTGTATTTTATATTTAAAAAAAAAAAAAAAGGTTAACTGGATTTCAAGTTAGTGATCAAGAAGCTAAGTTAATTTGTATAAATCAGAAACATTAGCCTTTGAGGGCAATACTCCTTCTATAAAGAGGAGAAAGAAGCATCACTTCTTACTATTATGTGGGCTGGTTGGGGTATCAACCTACACACGTTACCATTTCAAAAAAACCTAGGGACTTAAAACTTACAATACTTCTTTCCATATATGGGATACGTGTATGTGTATTTTTGAATGGAGATGCAGTAATATACTGATTATACTACAGACACATTCAAAATATCTTGCAGGGTTATCCATGGATCTTCAAAATCAGTCCTTGAATAGGAGACACCGCACAGACTTAAAGTCAATTGACCAAGTTTACCCACAACTCTGTTCAACCAATTGATTTAATAATTTTGGATAAGTTCAGGAGCTGTGGAACTCTGAAGCATCAATCATTCCCCTGCTAATGTAACCCTTGATAAAAGTTTCAGTAAGTTGGGTGCTACATTTAATTAGAGAGCATTAGCTTCAAATATGTGAATGAATGACTGTGTTTAAGAATCCATTTCCTGTAGCCTGGCCATTTTCCAATTAATTTTATATTTGACACCACTTACAAATATTGCCATTGCTCATGCAGCTAAATAAGAGGGTATTTTTATAGAATGCACCTAATTCCATACTGACACAATTAGTGTTAAGATATATATTAGAAGTTAAAACATCTGTTTGTTCTGGCAAGTAACAATAAAACCCTTACCTCTGAAAAACCAAGAGAATTTGGAAGATGCTTTGTTTCATAAAGCTCTAAAAAATGAAGAATGCCTTCCTTTGTCAATGTCTTATTCTCACTCTCAAACATTCTTTTATAGATGCACATGTGCCACGATGGGTGAAACAACCAACAACCTGTTAAAAAAAAAAATTCTTCTAAATTGACAAAAATGACAGCGACGCATTAATATACTCTTCATACAAATCTATGTTTTAAGGAAATTTATCAAACACACATACAATACACTGACATTCTGGATAATGTGACAGTCAATACACAACACACTTCAAAAATATTATTATAGCTGCTAGATTTATAAAAATACCCTACTAAATCTCCCATAGAAAACAAACAAACAAAAAACAATAACATGGTTTCCAAAACCTGGGGTAAGTTTTAGTAGTTGCAAATGAAAACAGCTAACAAATAGAAAGGCATGTCCTTTTTCTTGCAAGAAGTCTCCTTGTATTCACCTGCAACACTGTCCTATTTACCATCTTTCTACCTTAGACGTGTGGGAACTTTAAATTCTAACACCTCGCGCTAAGTAATTTGATGTGCTCCATTTTGCCCTATAGAAGATCACATTGCTGTTTCAGCACTCCTTTTATTTTTTCTCTCACCACTTCCACTGAGTTTTTTTTTCCTTCTACAGAGCTCTGCAGGTGACTTGACTTGTAAGACCTACCCTAAGAATCTCTGGCTGCGTTTTGTTTTCACATTAGCTCAAGCAAAACAAAACATACTAGGAAAGAACCATGTAGTTAGGTTTGCTGGCAGAGAAAAAAATACTTCATAATAAGATAAGCAATTTTGTCATATGCTAGGATTTCTTATTGCTGCATCTCTGAGCAGAGCGACACTGACTGTGAAAACTTAATAAAAAGCTGCTACTAGAACAAAGAAAAAAGTGAGACTTAATCGCCTAATGCTTCAGAGATGCTTCAGAAAATTTTGTCTTACCTTTTTCCCCTGATATAGCATGCTCATATAAACTGTTTAGTTTTGGTAATACTGGCTTTATGACATGGATCTGAAATGCAAATCAGATACAATGTAAGTAGTCAGTTTACAATTTCAAATCTAAGAACTGGCACTTAGTCATGAGCTAGAACTTACTATCAACAGCATCAACATAGCAACTGACAATAAAGCTGCATTTAAATAAACAAACATACTCTGCAATGCCTGTGCAACTGATCCCAGGACTTGGTATGTAACAGGTAATCATTCTCTAGAGATTAAGATGAATTGATACTTCCATGCTACTGTATCATAAAAGCAATCCTTCCCAATAACCAACCCTTCTGTTCATCACAATTACAGTGTGAAGCTTTCAAGTCAAACAGCAGAAAACTCTACAGTTAAACATTTTGATAATTACTACTCTCTCAGTTACAGGACAATCATGCACAAATAATACAAGATAAGTAAACTACAAAGAGGTAGTCACAACTAATTTATACCATGGAACTACAGAGGTTCTCAAGACAAAAGCAATCTTTCTACCAAGTACACTGGTCTCTGAGTCAAACTCAAAATTATTCCCACCAAAGGGCACAAAGTGCTTTACTTGGAGATGTAGTGCCCTCTACAAAAAAGAAGTTACTGAGCGTAATAGCCTGATTTTTGCTGAGAAATGGGTTACCCCACTGGGTAGCCCAATGGGTCGTGCAATAAGCTGCAACCCAGGTTTTCCTTCCTTAGTTCAATGCACTGCCTTAACCAGATTTCAGAGATAGAGTTGTGAATTTATGCCAAACATATGCTTGCTGCGTTTTAAATATTTAAAATTCAAAATAAAAACATGCCTGATAATGCTTAAATACCTTCAATCGCCAAAACTGGAAATGTTTTACCTTAATGAAATATTTATACTGTACGTGCCAGAAGTTAACGTATCGTGTACAAGCTGTCACAAGGGACACTTAGTCACACGGTCTAAACTTTTGGGCAGACCTGCGCGGTGCCAGGAGTTGGACTTGGTGGTCCTTATGGGTCCCTTCCAGCTCGGGACATTCTACGGTTCTATGATTCTAACGTTTTGAGGCGCCCTTACCTGGTTTCCCTCCAGAGTTTCCATCACCAAGATGTATGTCTCCCAGAACTGCAGAAGCGTTTCGTTCTCCTCAGCAGACCACCAGAACAGGCTGGGTTCTAAAGGCAAGGCAGAGAGCTTGCTGAGACCGGGCTGCTCCAGCAGCCCTCCCGCAAAAGCCCCTGCCCAGGACGGGCGATCGCACTTGTTCCCTTCCCGAGTGTGCCCGCCTCGGGGGACCAGGAGCCCCCAGCCCCTTGGGGGAGGCTGACAGCAGGGGCCGGGGCGCGATGCGGGGCCGTGTTTCCATCCCCTCCCTGCCCCCCTCCGTCTCCACCTTACCGTCCCCGCCGTCCGTCGGGCAGCGCAGGCGGGCTCCCTGGCTCCCGCAGAGGTCCACGGCCCTCTTCAGCAGGTAGCGGGCCCTCCTCCGGCACAGCCCGTCCCTCTCGGTCAGCCCCTCCTGCACCAGCCGCCAGAAGCGGGGGCACAGCCTGGCGTCGGGCCCGGCCGCCGTCCCGCGGGGCAGCAGCGCGTCGCTCAGGGCGCTCAGCGCCAGCAGCGCCCGCCCGGCCCGCGGGGGCCCCCCGCCGCCGCCGCCGTCCCCCAGCAGCCCCTCCCAGACGCGGCCCAGCGCCGCGCCGTTGCCGCCCAGCGCCGGCAGCAGCCGCCCGGCCGCCAGCGCCGCCGCCGCCTCGGCCTCGCCCTCGTCCCGCAGCAGCGCCAGCGCCGCCGCCACGCTCCGCGCCACCAGCGCCGGCTCCTCCAGCCGCGGCGCCGCCGCCGCCAGCGCCTCCACCGCCGCCTCGGCGCCCGCCCCGCCGCCCGCCAGCTCGGCCAGGGCGTCGCGGGCCAGGCGAGCGGCCAGCGGCGCCCCGCAGAGCTGCACGCAGTGCCGCAGCGCGCCCCGCAGCGCCCGCCCCAGCCGCAGCCGCTCGGCGCACGCCGCCCCGCCGGCCCCTTCCCCGAGCCGTAGCAGCGGCCGGCAGCGCTCCAGCGCCACCTCCCAGGCGGCCCGCCGCAGCGCCTCGCCCGCCGCCTCGCCCTCGGCCGCCGCCAGGCGCTGCAGCAGCAGGCGCAGCGCCTCCGCACGCTCGGCCGACAGCGGCGCGCACACGGCCCGCAGCAGCGCGCAGGGGTCGCCGCCGCGGGCCAGCAGCGCGTCGGCCAGCACCACCTCCATGCCGCCGGCGGGGGGGGACGGCTCGGCTCGGCTCGGCTCGGCTCGGCACGGCGCCGCTGCGCAGGCGCGGCCCCGGAGGGGAGGGGAAGCGGGGCCGGGCCGCTGCGCCCCGCTGAGGGGGAGGGAGGGGCCGCCATGTTGGGGGGACAGCCCGAGGAGTCGATGGCAGGCTGGGTGGGGCCTCGGGCAGACGGGTTTGGTGGCAGGAGGCTGGAAGGAGATCGGCTTTAAGGCCGCTTCCAACCAAACCGTGCTGTTCCAGTTCTAATGCAGAAAGTGAGATGTTCTCCCATCGGTCGTGCTTGCTGTTGCCATCTATTCCAATAAATAAATAATTTTCTAGTTTTGAGACCTGACCCATAATCATGGACATGAAGCCTGCCTGAGTGCCCTGCATCTGCCCCATAAAACACTTTCTAGTTTCAAGATCTGACCCACGGTCATGGCTGCGAAGCCTATCTGAGTGCCCTGCATCTGCCCCACAAAACATTTTATAGTTTCGAGACCTGACCCACAATCATGGCAATGAAGCCTACCTGAGTGCCCTGCATCTGCCCCAGGAAAACTGTAGGAGGTGTTCCAGGGCGCTGGCACCATGCCGTTAGCTCCTTAGCTGCATGCCAGCAGCTGGTGTGGGGACCAGGGCGGTTTGATGTAGCCAAAAGGGACAAAGGAAAGCAGGCTGATTTCCAGGGGGTGTAAATTCACTACACAGGATCCACAAGGCCTGTGAAAAAAAAAAAAAAAGATAGAAATTAGCACCTCAAAAATGGTCACAGACCTCTCTCTGGGAAGATGTCACAGAGAGAGGCAAATGTGGAACCTTCTGGTCCTGTGAAAGCTAAGGACAGCAAATTCCCTGCACAGCAGCACTAGGAAAGCATAGTTTCTGATGGATATGGGAGTTACCATGGCTAACTTCTCAGGCGTCTAATGAAAAAGAAAGGCCTCTTGAAGTTTTCCCTGTGAGCTCCCACTTGATCTTTTTCTCTGAATCACACAAGTATAGTCTCTCTCCTTTCCCTGGCTACCCACTTCCCCGATACATTTTTGAAATTTGTGATCTTTGAGAGTCTACTGACTGCAAAAGAGCTGAAGCTTGTTATTGCAAGGGACCTAAAGTGTGACTGACTGCCTATGAGATACATTCCAGAAAAAGAAGGGGAAAAGGAGATATTTTAGACCTGCTAGTTAACGTGGTTTCTGTTTGCCTTCGCATTCTGCATATTTAGTTACGTATAAAATACATAATCCAGAAAAAGCTTAAGAGAACAACTCAAATTCATACATTTACTTAAATGTAAAGTAAAGCATAGTGCTTTGTTTCACACACACAAAAACATTTTTTTCAGAGGAGGAATGACAGAATACATTAAATTACTAAATACGATGCTTGCAGCTGAAATCTCTTTCATGCCATAATACATTTTGTCTGCTCTTCCAGTTGCTTTGATATCTTTCTTCAGAAATTCTTCATTTCTTACTTAGAGCATGCAGTCAAGATGAATCGTGGGTGTTTCTTTCAGCAGGTCTGAATAAGTCCTGAAAAGGGGACATTTCTTTATTACAATCTTACAATCTATCTTGTCTTCCAGGCACCTGTAGGACTTAACTGAATGAAGCATTAAAGGTCTGTACAACACGCAGTAATCAATACAATAAAATACTGGGTGCTTTGCTGGTCTCCATTATTGCCTGATTTCAGCCTTGCTATTATTTTTATGACAATGGGGTGCCAATTTTAAAGTCCTATTACATCAACTTAAACATCAGCATTTAAATTTGGACTGGTTTACTACAGATCATTTTATCAGACAAAAAGAAGTGGGTGAGAAATTATGCCCGTGGGAGATTATAGACGGGGGAGCATCTGAGCACAGAATGTGATGCAGAAAGATAAAGGGAAAAAAAAAAAAAACAGAAAGGTGGTTATGGAGTTCAGAGAACAAAAAGGAACACTAGGGATCGTCAAAAGGAAATGTTTTTCCCTTCTTGGCTGGTGCTGAACGCAGCAGAAAGGCACTCTTTAGTACCTAACAAGCTAGTCGATACATATGTAGCAAGCCTTACACTCACTATTAGCAGTATGTTAACAATCGTAACAGTAGTGGTGCTTCTGCCACATGCCAAGAGAAGGTTCCACAAATTTTATACATCAGTAGACAGTCCGTGAACATGATGACTTTTCCATAGCTTGATAATTCTGCTGTATGTTGGGGATTGTCCAAAATCCTCTTCCAAGAAGCAGCATTTTGTAATTTTCAGGTGGCAAGAGCCACAGCATTCACACCCCCACACCACGCTCCTTAATGCTCAGAACCCTGAATTTGTGCCTTCCAGCTCTATACTCTCAACACATAGCCCTACCTCACCAAACACCATGTCCCGTTCTGTTTTCCCCACTTCCTAATCCTATTCCTTCCCACCCTTATTCCCAAGACAGCCCTGCTCCTGGGCCCCAGCCTGCCAGTTGCAGGCACCTCTGGGATCCCAAACCCTTTTCACCCTTCAACCCTTTTCACTTAATGTACCAACCCCGGCACTCAGAGCATCCCACCCCTGCCGATCCCTCTGCACTTCTATTTAGAAGATGTTCTGTAGTTCCTGACCTATCCAGGTGCCCTCCAGCCTAAGCATATTGCCTAGATCAAAGGCTGAAATACTTTGGTTGGTTTTCATCTGTTTGTTGGTGGGTTGTATTTTGTTGTGCTGTTTGTTTTCTAAACAGGACAGCCTGCAGCTCTTTTCTTTACCTCTGCCACATGAGGTATCCACCCTCATTCAGATTAGTCTGCTTTGGAAACCTGGGACTGAGAGGTATTACCTGAAACATCAAAACCGGTCCACAACGGCAGCAGCCAGTCCTGAAATAAAGGGCCAGTCTGGTCGTGTCCTTGTCACAGGCCGCTACTATCTGTAGGCCACAAAATGCTTCTCAACACCCGGTAACAGATGAAGGGCTTACTGCACTCTCCTCTCCCTTAAGTGGATTGTCCGTGCCATTTAATACTATTACTCAGCCTCTGGGAGGCAGGACAGAGATGAGAAATGCATATTAGTGTTGATTCACATCTGAACTGTGTGACATTGCCTTTGATGATGAATTAGGGTTTCCAGCACATGGCACCTAGCTGACCAAGCTCAGGCTGATTTTACAACTCACATATTTAACAACTATAGTTTACTGGATTTCAATATTTTTTTATCTTTTTTTTTTTTTTTTTTGTAATTTGTAATGCTACACCTGTTTAGCAATACAAGAGGACTAAGGTTCCTTCCTCATGCCCCTAGTTAAAAAATCAGTGCCCTGGTTAAGTGCACACTCTTTTAGTCAACTGGATCCTTGTTCTGATGTAAATATTTCCCCTGTAATCACACAATCGGGCAATTCTGTGTGAGGAACAGTCCAGTGATGACCATTCCAGCACTCAGTTATATTGGAAAAGGGTCACGGACAAAATTACAGTATAAACTACAGAGAGTTATTTAAAAGTTTTGGAAATCCCCATGTACAATTCTGGAAAGCCACTGCTGAGCTGAGCCACCGTGATACGTTATTAGAGCAAGGCCACACAGATGTCTTTCAAAAAGTTTAGTTTTGATGGTGGTTTTGGATCACATAAAATATCTCCCTTCTCGTGAAGAAAGATAGCCTTGTACCATCACCTGCACATTTCCAGGTAATTCTGCACAGTTCATAAAATGCAGTGGGTTTCATTCAGAAACGTGAGTGAAGGCTTCCTAACCTCTGCAGAACAGCAGGTGGTGCTGTTGTCTCTGACAAGTGCCTTCCAGTTTATTTTCTGGAGAAAAGAAAGTATGTGACCGTGGAGAAACAGAAAGGAAAGGAAAAGAAAAAGTATAGGAGAAGAAGATAGCTGCCATTTCCTGGATTTTCAACTAGTGAAAGTAAGAAACTCAAAGAGAAGAATGATAAATGCACAGAAAATCAGAAGGGCTATCTAAAAGAGAGACCAAATCTGTAATTTTCAAGAGGTGCTAGTACAGCGGAAGGTGTAAAAGCAATTAGGAGAGGCAGAGAGGCAGCACAGGCTGTATTTTGGATCTTCCTTCCCCATTGCTTTCAGGACACCCTGAACTCTGATGAGGAAGGTGCCGAATACTGGCAGTTCCCCACTGACAGTTCCCCACTGACTTTATAAGGAGCTATTGTCACCTGGAAGTGTATCTCAAGCCAAGCATTTGAAATCAGAGACATTGAAAAACCCTGAGAATTTTCAAAAAATAGTTTTAAATATTTGAGTGGGGAAGGAGGAAGAGCAGAATGAGGCAGGTAATGAGAAGCTGTGCCTGCAGAACCGGCCCTCTTGCACTCAGTGATGGACCGCATGCTTTCAGCTTTATCTGGGCTGTGCTGCACAGCTACCTTTATTATCTGTTCTAGCAAGAAAAGGAGCATGAAGGAAGAATGGTCCGAAGGTACCTGATAAAACAGATAATGCACAACAAAAAGAAACAGAAAGGTATCTTTAGGACAGCAGTGGTAGTATTGCGCAGTGACTTTACCCACACCAAGGTAAGAGATGTTCAGTCTGAAGTCCTTCTTTGAGCAGGATGGCTACATTTGTCAGAAACACACTGCTATCTGTGTGCTTTTTAGGATGTTTGCTATAAAAATAAAGTTGCTGTTCCAACACTAAACATCCTTCCCTCAGCAGCACATTTAAAGGCAGCGGGTGAAAAGCAGTTGAGTCCAATTGAACGTTCCCGGTGATGGGAATTCACAAATCTGTGCTATGTGGATTGTCACTAGGAGCTATAGGGAGGAAGTTAAGCTGGTAAATCTCTAGTTATACTGAATGCAGTGGAATGGTCTGGAAAAGATGAATTAGGAGAAAGAATTAGATGTAATCCTTTGCCATCTGTCCCTATTTTGCTAACCTACTTGACAGGGCACTGCTGAAATCTGCAGTCTTTTATCTGCTTCACATAGCTGAAGATCATTTGCTGTACAGACTGGAATCAAAAATCTTCCCAGTCACAACCTGCTTTCCCATTTGTTGGCCCTGTTTATTTTTTATTTTTTATTTTTATTAAAAATAAAGTTTAGGACTTTCCATTCAGCTGTAGGCTACACTGTTCATTCTCAACCTCTCCCCTTTGCTAGGACTCTGAGCCAGATGGTAAAGCTTAAATAGATTTTACTATTGGCTCAATAAAGAAGTAAAAGGGCTGTTAAAATGTACATAATCCATCCTTCTCCAGATTTCAGCCCAGAAAGTATGTATAGATGTGGAAGAAATGTGACAATTGAGAAAATGTCCATATGGCACCGCATAGTTTCTCTGTGACAGCCTTTGTCTCCAGGTCTTCATCCAGCAAATCATGTAAACATGAGCTTATTCTAAGTACACGCCTGAGTATTTTGCTGTTCTGGATTTTAGTGTACAGGGGATTCTATTGATAATGAACCAGATAAGAGGATCTGTGGTAGTGGGGAAAATACCCTGTGACTCCTGTATGAATATCTACCAGCTGCAACCCTGGGAGCCTTTAGTCATTTTAAATGCCTGGTGATATTACTGGGAGTAGAGCCTTACTACAGGAAGGCAGATTAAAACAATCCCAGATATAACCAAATCACAAAAACCAATACAGTTCTCACTTAGTTCAGTGAGAACAGAGCAAAATGCCAGTTTATTCTGGGGAAGGAAGAAAGAAGGAGGAAGGGGAGGGCACAGGGAGGGAGGGAGGAAGCTTCCACTTTGCTTCCAACTCCTAGGTATTTTTCTTTGCAGAGGTGAAGGTTTGCAAAGTCTTATCTTTTCCAAATGCGTGGTATGAAGACTTTTTTAGGGCCTTGGCTTAAGAAGATGCAGCATGGGCGAATAGCTTTTCTGTGGTGAGCTAAAGCAAATCTGCTATCCCTTCTGGGAGCACAGGCATAGCCTGCTACATACACAGAAGTTATTTTAGATTTTCAGATCAGTGGAGAAATTGGTCAGGCACTGGTTGAAAGCAGGTTTATTTCATCAGTGGGAAGTTTGGGCGTAAAAGACCCACACCACTGCTGCCTTCCATCTCCAACAGTCCTTTACATCACCATAAAGCAAAGGAAAAAGGTTTTTAAATATCCTCCCTCATCTTCCATAGTATTTTAGGTTAGGCTTAACTAACCTCACAAGGAAAAGGCAATAGGCACTTGTTTCAAGATGTAGTCTTCACATTTTGAATTGCGCATTTGACTTCAGAGAACTTTTTTTTAAGTCTATTTTGAATTTTCCATACTAAAAATAAAGACAGAACAACTCATCGGTTTAGCTGAGAACAGCAACTTTGAAAGCATTAGGCAAGAAGAAGCTCTGGTGTTTTGAAAGCAGCTCCTAATGCTGTTGTCTTTAATGGGGATGGCTAATCCTCTCTGTTTTCTCATATTCCCAGTGATTCTCTCTAAGTGGAAGCTTGCCAGTTATTCTGCAAAACTCCTGACTCACTCCAACATCATTTAGGGCCTTCTTAATTGATTGC
The DNA here is from genome assembly GCF_964211835.1 of Anser anser. Taxonomy (NCBI): domain Eukaryota; kingdom Metazoa; phylum Chordata; class Aves; order Anseriformes; family Anatidae; genus Anser; species Anser anser. The sequence continues at coordinate 80,652,636 of NC_139722.1, forward strand.
AGGATATCTTCAAAGTCATAGGAGGGCTCTCATTTGATGCCGTAAAAGCTTTTCCAAGAGGCTACAATCTCTTCAGTTTTTGCAATGAGCTTTAAAGATCGCGGGATCAAAGGAGAAACCCCCAGATCAGCTCATTTGTAGAAATACAACTCTTTTACAACCTCCTTATAAAGGCAGTGGGTTTTGTTTTATTTTTGAACTTGGCCTTGCAGGTCTAATTTTTCCTGTCCTATATACAGGAATAATAAAAAAGAGGCATTTAGCTTGTTGCCACAACATTTCGTCTTTACTTCATCCCTTAAATCTTGGGCATGTAAAGAGTGATGCTGGTGGTCTTCTACACATCTAAGAGGTCCTCCATTAGAGTCCATTCAAAGCATTTTATAGACAGTAATGTGTGAAGCCTCAAAGCACACTACCGAGGCATTTATTACTACGTTTTTACACTCAGGAAGATGTACCACAATAATTACACAACTTGAAAACCCAAATAACTAGTCATCAGTATTTGGACAGTAGAAACACTGTAACGGGACCCAGCATTCGGGAGCTGAATGTACTTCTGAAAGTATGGCTCTCTTCCAGTAGCTGCCCAAAAATGGAGGCATCCAAAATAACTATCCATCTTTGAGAATCTTGACCTTAAAATCTTTTCTTCCCCCTCCACATCCTGCCATGATAGCTAATTAGTTCTCTTTTTTTATTCAGTGTCACATAAATCTTGAAAATTCCCACTGTAGAGGCATAGCACTGTATTGTAAAAAGAAAAAAAGAAAAAAGGAAAATGGAGATGGCATTTTCCAGAAGCGTTTAACCTTAGCCTAGTTTCCTTCTGGTTTCCATTGAAATTACTGCATAAATAAATGCTGAGCAAAGCTTTGCAGTTCTTTGGAGATCTCCCTGTTTTTTTTTTTTTTTTTTTTTTTTTTTTTTTAGTGGGAAAACAATTTTATAATACATAATCACATTGGAGTTATGTTTGTAAGCCCACCCTAGAGATCTCTGACAGTTCTGCACCAGCTGTGCTTTAAAAAAAAATGTTTTTTTTTACAGATCCTGGTGTAGATTTTTTCCTCACAAAAACATGTTGAAAACAAAAGCCACAGAGGAAACGCCTGCCTTTTGGTTAGCTCTGCAAGCATGTTCTCAGGCGATCTGTAGTAAGTCTGCTCTAGACTCAGTGTCATTACCGGGCTGAAACCCATGTTTCTTCTTTCCTTTTTCTGATAGAGCCCCTCATGTATCAAACTGTCCTGAACACCAGTGCTGATGCATCACTTTTGACACTGAATTTTGACACTGAACTAGTTCCATATTCTGGACTAAAATGTGCTGCTACTCTGAAAAACGAGTCTAAAAATAGTGTTGGGATGTGCGCATGGGTGGCTGTGTATGGAAGAGGAATTTAGCATTTCTCATCTCTTGATAATTTTATGTATAAATAAATGTATAAACATATATGTATGTTTATGTATATGTACGCAGTTTATATTAAATATATACTTTCCTCACCTAAACACCATTGAGGCAAGTTCATCCTGGACCCTTAAGAAAAGGAATGTTTGTGTAGCTGTTCATGTGTGCATCACTCTCATAAAAATGTAAGAGATGCTTGGTTAGTCACTGCTTATGCTGTGAAGTCCAAGCCAAAATCCTGTTCATGCTGGTGTGGAGTAATACAGACTTAAGAAAGAGTCATTTAGAAACAGAGCTCAACCGACTTCTGTCTGTAAAATGTTACATATAATATATATATATCTATGAAAGAAAAATACCTACAGATGATTATTTTTTTTATACTCATGACAACAGACTAAACCTTTCCTTTCTCTAAAAAAATACCTTCATAGCTGGCCATAATTTTGGTAAGATACGACATTTCATTAAAACTTAGCAATACTTTTTCACTGAGCCATTCATTCGGGACTTTGTTAGTAGCATATCAGACCTGAGAAATGAGGGAAAAATAAGATTAAAATAAGTAATCATGTCCTTAAAAAATAAAAATAATAATAATAAAAAAAATCTCTGAATTTTAATTCCTGCAATAATGCAATAACAGAGAAAATCCAGCAGATGGTGGAAGCAGACCACAGTGTGAAAGGAGTGTTGTGCATTTTCTCCAGCTATGGATATGAGCCCTTCAAGGAAGCCCCTGTCATTATTCATAATGCAGTGCTTAAAACAAAAATAGGACCAGAATTGTTTAGACCATGCATGTCGTGTCTAAAAACTTAGATGGTGTCATGTAAGACTGATTTTGACTTACATGGTAAAGACAAATATATTCTAAGTGGTGTATCTATATATTCTAATTATATATTCTAAATCTTAGGCTTCGTTTTAAAGCCAATTGACATCAGTGACAGTACAAAATTACTTAACTAATACACATGCTGGTGGCTGCTTTTATTCTGTGCCTAACAGTTGTTGAGGATGGACTGCATTTTGTCTTTTTTTTTTCCAAGCATTTTGATTTATTGTTCAGCTGGTAGCTGATGATCATACCTGCATTACCGAAAGCTGTAGCAGAGGGAAAAGACATTACACTTGCAGACCATATTTCCTCCGTGAGTGACAAGCCCCTGCAGAGCTCCCTATCTGAAGCAGCTTCCTCCCAGTGACAACCGAGAAGCCAGGAATATGTCTGCTGTAATCCTAAGAGATGTACGTTGGGGGGCTGACATCTTCTTTTATCTGCTTCATTCTCTAAACATTATCTCTCTCTAACTTCTGTGCCTTGCTTGTGGCATACCAAGATAGATATTAAACAGCTGAGAGATGATCCAGATCAGCAGCATCCTGAATTTTCTGCGTAGCAGATCAACTCTTACAGAAACCAGCAGCAGTGCAGGGTGTTGCTGCAATTTAGGAGGTACTTTCAGTGATTAGAATAGGCTTCAGAAATACCTGGACAGAAATGTAGGCAATGGGGAATGCCTGCATGTCTTGTTCCAAAGAAGCGTAGTAAGAGAGGAGGCACAGCAGCAGTGTCAGTGTGACGCACCGCTTCCTATCTGCAGTTCTGGCACCTAAATCTGCCATCCCACAAGCACCTCAAGCACTCCTTGGCCTTAGCAGAAGGCCCATAAAAACTCAGTCTCCAAATAGTTCTCAAACAACTGAGACTATTTTATTGCAGCAGGCTGAAAATAAAGCTGATAGGAGCTTAGGCCCTTTTCTGATTAGCGGCTGTCCTGTCATTTTTCCATGGGAGCACACATCTGAGCTACTCCAAGTGGGCTTATTTTGGTCGGTACTTTTTGCAGACCTAGTGGTAGTAGCTGGTGGATGCCCTTTGCTCATGCCTGAAGAGATTGCCATTGGTACACCACCTTCTACACCCTTCAGAGATGTAAAAGCGCACATTTACATGCATTTATACAGAGCACTTCCGAGGCCTCCCACGACAGCCAGGTATGTCACCCATCCTGCCCTTTGCAGCAGGCAGGGAAAGCTGCAGTGCCAACCTGATGTGTACCATTGGACATGCCTAGTACCTGTCTCATTATATAAATAACATACATCTTTTATTTTTCATTTCTTTTGGGAGCAAAGATATCAAGAAAATAGTTTGCATCCCAGAACATGGTATGTCCAGAGGAAACAGTCCGATACAAACGCTTTCTCCCGGTGGTAGTTCTGGGAGGTCTTTATTTCATCACTTAGAGGAGGCTTTGGCTTTCACTTGCTTCTTCTGTTTGTCTGTGATTCCTTTCATCACCGATAGCCACATTAATGATGCCAGTGCTCAAGGCGTCAGAAGATGTAAGCAGACTGAGCTGGGCTTTCTGTGCAATTGTTTCTGTGTTCAAGAACAGATATGCTGTGTATTTTCTTCATGTCCGTCGGCATTAGGAAAATTTCAAGAATGCTAAGTGCTGATTTGACTTTGCCATTTGGTGGCGATGCTGTGGTGATGATTCAAGTGAGTGAATCTGAGGATGGCTTGCAAGCAAATAGATCTGTATTCCCACTGCATGTGATGCTCTCCCTGACACAGTAACTCAATGCTTTAAACGCATCCAGTGACCAGCAGTCTGAGCGGCAGCCCACAGTAACCAGATCTGGGGGGAGAAGAGGCATTCCTATTCTCCCCACGGACAGTGGGGAAGGCAGTGTGTTCCCACTGCTTCTTTGCTAGTTGCCCCATACAGGCCACAACAGACCATTAGGCTGTGGACAGCCTCTGTCGTATTTGACCAAGACAGAGTGTTACTGGCTCTCTGTAGACAGGCCAGACCCAGACAAGAGCTGGGCAATTCACAAAGAACGTATCAATTCCCTGCAGTCTGGGTGTTACGTTTTCCTGTGCATTCAGCCTGTCTCAAAAGATCCAATACTCTTGAAAAAAGGTACATTTTCCCCTGCTTTCTGGCCTTCAGATAGAGAAATGTAAGTGACCACATGATTCGATCCTGGATTTCTTCCAAATCCTTCAAGTGGTGAGCTTGGCTTGACTGGGGCTTTCTGTGTCTTTATATTGTTTCTGTCAGGCCTACATTCAGCTGCTGCATTTTTGGGCTGTGTACAGTGGCAGCTATATCCATAATAGCCTTTTCCTTGGTTTTGGATACCTAAAAATGTAGCGTGAATATTCCAGAGGCATGTGCTGAAGCTGATGTGGGGCTTCCAGCAGCAACCTCAAATGCTCGCCAATAGTTTATGATCACTCTCTGCTCAAGTGGTTTCTTATTCATCATCTGATGACACTTTCCACTTGTAGATAATATTGAAAGATTTATCTTCTCTGTTTGGATGTATCTCTGCGTTTTGCAGGAGGTACTGAACTCGAGATACAGGTCAGCAAGGAGAACCTGTCTTTTTCTTCAGCATAGCATGCCTCATTAGCAATGTGTTACATACCTGCCTCTTTATTAAAGGTGGGATAATTCTTTGTCTACCCTTTCACATGTGTGATAGCTGCATCCTGCGATGATACCAGTTGTCCATATTGCATGTTCGTTCAGGAGCTATGTCAAGGACACGTATATGAAAACTGTGGAAGAAATGTTGTCGGATAAGTTACAGATCCCAACAGACTCCAGATGGATTCTGTGCCTCTGAGAGTGGGAATTGGTCATATTGTTTTAGGCTGCTGGGGTCAGTCCCAGCCCTGGGGAGATCACCAGACGTCTCACACAAGGTAGTGCAAACAATCCCAACGCCATTATGGCTTTATTCAGCTTTAGATCTGTTCCCTGACTCTTTCTAACTGACAGAGGAAGATGGGTTCGTGATGGATCACAGCTTCTGCCACACGATCTCTGCCTCCATCCCCAGGAGCCTTTAGCTTCTGGGCCTTTACGCTGATCCCTCAGAGCCCTTTTAATACATCTTGCTGACAGTGCCGGTGCTTTCCCACCTCACATCTGATCCCTGCAGTGCTCTCAGCCATCTGCCTCTTTTCTTTTCTTGGATGTGTGTGTCGGGGGGTAGTTTCTTTCTTTATCCAACAGTTTTTGACAATATTCTCTGCATCATGGATATATTTGTTCTTGTCAAGCTGGGCCTTTCCTCACCTGTAAGCGCTCAGCTGAACACTCTTTTAGTGCCTGTTGAAGTCACTTCTGTCCTTGGGAAGGGGTAGGTTGCCTGGCTTCTCAGCAGCACCCATACTGCCTATGTGACTTGTGGTAGCCCGTGACATTAGGAAAGATGCCTTACTTTTCCATTCCTTCTATTGCTCCAATTATTTTTTCTATTTCCTTTAATGCTGTAGTTATTCCTGGAGGCATGAGTTGTAAAGATGGAAATAGATGAAGGCAATTGTATGCCTGGAAGACATCCTCCCCTTCAAACACCTCCTGATATGCGTCCTAATGGCTTCATTACAGGGATGCTAGTGAATATTGCTAGCTCTGCATATTTTTATTTTTAATTTGTTCTGCTTACATTGACTGCATGAATTGTTTGCTTCAAACTTAGAGCCCTTATGTGGTGATGAATTCGCTGGGTACAGCTGAAAGCAGAGGATTTGGTGCTGCCAGCAACACTGATTTGACTTGCAATTTACTCTGCCTAATGGCACGGAGACATTGCATTGCTTTAATTCAGCTTTGCATGGTTATCATTCCTTTCCGTCTCTGGCGTAGTTCTGAGGAAGCCTTTGCAGCCTAGCACACTTAGTAATGTCCTACTGTCTTCCTAGCATTCATTCCCCTGATGGCGTGCTACTGCTGTCTCTTGGCACGTAGCGGAGAGTTTTATTTTTGCCCTTTTGCACCATATTAATGTCATCACCGTGCAAACTTTCCTACGCTGTGCACATTTTTCTCACAGCACCAAAGGTCTTCCCTGACGTCCCCTGCTTCATATTTATGCTTTTGCTTTTGATGAGGTTTTACGCTTATCAGTTCTACCCGGCTATGCCCACCCCACTGCTGCTCGGTTTTTGGCTGGGTGCCTTTGCAGCAGCTTTAGACACACCTGTAGTTTACCAGCAATGAGGACAGATTTTCTTTCAGCAGTCTCATTGCCCTTTTTTTCTCACTTACGAATCTACCACTAATTACTTCAGGTTTTAAGATCTCCTACTCCCATGAGTCAGCCATTTTCCATGTAGTTTGGCAGCATACCAACCTATTGTTTCTCCAGATTCTTGATTACACAACTGTGGGGCAGATACCTCCTGAATGTGTCATTTTTTTTTCTGAGGACTGGAAATGCTTCTGAGACATTTCTAGGATTTTGCATGGGGTTCTTCCAGTCTGCAGTTGGTATATATCCAGATGCTGCAGAAGCACATGGGAGCCACTGCCAAGTTCAGCTAGCAGTGTGAATGGGCTTATTTCGGCTTCCTGTTTACCCAGCCCCATGGCAATGTGTTAGATTTCTCATGTGACTCAAAAGAATGGCTAACAGAGCTATTGTTGATGCTTCCTCTTTCATTTTCTGCAGCTTTGGGACAGAAAGGCAGTGTGAACCCATGATGTTTTCTCCATACCTCTGTGTTCAGGGAAAGCGTGGGGTTGTGTCTCTTTTTTTTTTTTCTTTTTTTTTTTTCAGTCTTCACAGCTGCTCATGACATATACTTAGTCTGTTTTGCCACCACATTCAGTGTCCACACCAAATGTGAACCTGAAAGAGAAATAGGGAGCCAACGCTGGTTGCTGGCCCATAGCTTCTCTCCTTCCCTTCTCTCCTGGGAGTGCACAGTGGTAAGGAGCCCCCCTGCTTTCAAGCAGAGCTAGCTCCTCTCCTGCAGCTCACGCAGCCCACCCCAGAAGGAAATAGCCAGCTCTTCTTGGGGGTGCACCAGGCAGCTAGGGCAAGCCCCAAACAATGAACCAGGGAAGGGCTGCGGGAACTGAGACTGTGGGCTTTGTGCAGGAGTCAAAGCAAGAGACAGCTGTGCGGCCTGAAAGATGATCAGAAGATAAAATGGCAGAGGCTGAATTTCTAAAGACATTCTAATGCCAATTAGAAGCCTGAAATCTTCCTGGCTTGCCCTGCCCCAGAAATTCAGATCAAATCATGCACTGAGTTATTCCCACAAAAGGAACTGGAAATTCAATAGGTCAGATTGCCAGCTAGAATAAGTCCACTAACTCCACGCTCCCTGTCATCAGAGGACCTGGCCCCATGACTGTGAGCTGCAGATTTTCCACATGGCTCTTTCCCTGGGACTTGCATCATCACCCTGCACAACAAGGAGAGTCCAAGGTCACGGTGTAGGAGCTTTTTAAGGAAGTAAAGGAAAAGAACCAACAAAAGCTCAAGTTCGTGTCATTCACCTGGTTTAGTAGGGTTTTGGAGCAGTACCTTCCCACATCCTCAATCACCATGTGATTGGTGCCAGATCCTAGTGCCAAGTCCTTCAGGGGACACCGGCAATGGGTAAAGTCAAGGACCCACGGAGCAGCTGTGCCACGGCTTTGCTTCGAGCCAGTCCCGCCCCACCTACAGTGCAGCACTTGCAGAATCAGGGTACAGACACAGAAAGCCTTAAAAGCTGACTCCTGATCTACTTGTTCATTAATATAGAAAAGAATATTCTGCATCTCAGCCTTACAGTGAGGACCCCAATCATAATGTAGGATTTGTCAGACAAGCAATGCCAGTGGGAATGAGTTCTAGAAATTCTGCCTAAAATCCCAAGGGCATGCCGTTTGCCCCTAGGCAGAGAGGCCCCGGGCAGTTGTGTACATCAACTGCTAGGTGTTAAGTCACCCATCCAGCTGCATGTGTGCTGCTCCATCCATGAGCTTCAATGAAAAATCACAGCTGGGAAGTGCTGCTATGAAGAAGGATGATCATTACCTAACACACTTCTCTTAGCAAAGGCACAAATTCAGTGATTTACTAGTCCTTTCCCATTACTGACTACTGTGCTCTCATACACTGTATATCATATTAACAAAATAAGAGCTTTGGTGTGATCCCTCCCTGTCCCCTGCTGTCACCCTGAACCTTTTATGTGAGGACTGAAAATCAAAGCGGTTTATTTAAAAATTGACAGGATAGTAGGAAATATAAATAAATAAATAAATAAACAAACAAAAAGCCTTAAAATGAGCTACTAATTATTAATGTGAATGCTTTTCACATCCATCTCCTCCTAACTATCTCAATGGAATCACAGAGTCATGGAATGATTCAGTCGAACCTCACGCTGTGAGAAGATCCATTTGTCATAGTTCTTTAATTTTTTATCCATTTGTAAAGCATCCCGAAACCTAGCCAGCAATAAAACGGCAAAGAAACTGCCCAAGGCATCCTGTTAGAGGAGCAGTATGGGCTGTACTCTATTCTGCCACAGATTAGTCTAAATCGGTAGATGCTCCATGATGTCAGTGAAACCCAGCTGCTGAAATGCAGAGAAGAATCTGGCCCCGTAATCTCACTCCATGATGAAATTGCTAGTGTAAATAATGACTGGTGCTGTTCAGCTCTCTCCACACCCCCACGCCCCCCCAAAGTGCTTTAATGAATAATTAATTTCATGAATAAGCTTTAATGAATGACTGAATACACTTTAATGACCAAACTAGTAAGACTGTAAGTTAGAACACTTTCCCTCGTCCTTTCCTCACCTCCTCTACCTTCACTGCCTTCCTTTGCTCCCTTGAAACAGCAAATTGCCCACTGAACTACCCGGCAGTCACATACACAGCCACCACATCCTGGCAGGGATTGTCAAACTGCAAAAGCGGACAGTTTATAATTCCAGGAAAGACGTTGTATGTTTGTTTTAAAAGTGTAACCTATGTTGCAAAATGCGTGTGCTGAAAAAGAACAAACCTTTAAGCATTTAATTCCTTCTATTTTTTCCCCCTTGAGATTAAAATCCATTCATTTCAGTCAGGCCATTCAGAGGAAGGCTGTAAAATGAACGACACAATTAACCAGTTAATATAGCACATATGGAATTTTAATTCCAGCTGAAAATCAGACAGGCTTTTCTAAAGCTGTTCACTGGCAAAAAAAAAATATATATATATATTTAAAAAAAAAAAGAAAAAAAAGAAAAAAAAGTAGTATTTGAAGACAGCCAATGCATTTCACTTTAGTGATAATTTTTGGTTGGGTTTCCCAGTATTTTAAGTATTACTGACTAAAACTTCTTGACTTCCATCAGTAGAGGGCAAATATATCATTACAGATGGAAGAAATCAGGAACACAGCAAGACTAAGGACCCAGTTTTGCAAGCTTACAACGCAATCGCAGAGAACTGAGTGTTTGCTCATCTTACTAAATGCTATAGGAATCAGTCTGGAGACAATTTTTCTGAAATGTCTTCCAAGTGGCTCAAGCACAGAGTTCAGAAATGGAGGCGCCTCCAGTCAGGCAGTACTTCTGAAAATACTTAGTCATGCATCCAAAGTCATATGAATAACATGTACCTGCTCCAGCAGCAGTTTTAACCAAATGCTTTCTGACCAAAGCAATGGGGTTTTATGGGTGCGGCTTAAAAATTAATCAAAATAAACAAATAAAACACCCCTTACAGGAGAGCTGGAAGGCAACTGGACAGTTTGCTATCTGATGAACTTGAATGTCTCTGTAACCAGTCCCTCCTGTTCGGTCCTGCTGGCCACCCATTTCTGTTCTGCTTGTATTGACACACTCTGCAGGCTTTTAACCATGTTACTGAGTCAGGTAACACTAAAAGATGACCCATTAGCCAGCTAGATTAAACAAGAGACACCAAACAGCAGATAATAGCCAAAGGGTAGGGAATGAGAACAAGTCAACATTACTCAAGGGGTTAGCAAGATGTTCCAAAATTTAATCTCAGTGTTCATGTAGTTAAGTAAATATTCAGTCAACCCCCATTTTCACAAGCCTTGATCACATGAGGTAATCATTTCTGGGGAAAAAAGCCACATTCCTCCAGCACGGATTTTATGTAACAAAATACTCTCCCCCCCACACGCGCTCCCAGGCTTCAGCAGTGATTTCATCTACCTGCATTACTTTCACTTCCCCTTCATTTCTCCCAGATCCATATGTCTTTATCACAGGGAATGCAGCAGGAAGTGCCATGGGTTTGTTATGAAGAAAAAAGGCCCAAGAATATGCTGGAGAAAGAGGGAAAGGTTAAAAAAGCATGTGTTTAGAGTGTTGAAATCCCCTGGCATTAGTCTATACCCCAGATTACCTCAATTGTACTCTCTTCTTTCCTTTTTGTGAAGACCAAAACAACCATATTAAAAATATGCTTATCAGTATAAATCTGTATTTTTTTCTGTGTTTTCTTTTCCTTTTTTTTTCTTCAAGGACTGAACTTTGTGAACCTGACTTGCTCTTTATACTTTGGTTTGCATGTGGGAGGTTTTTATTTTTATTTTTTTCCTTTCCTCGTTTCTTATTTTGTTCTGAGTGAGGGGGTGAGGAGGAACTTCCTGATCTGGACTAATGGAAACCTTTGAGGGTTCCCTCATACCACATTATGTCAATCACATGCACTTCACTGGTTGTGCAACTCCTGTCGCTGCAACATTACTCTCAGCCTTATCAGGCCCACCTAATCGGTGGGAAAGAAATTAAAGGTGAACACAATCAACAAGTGGCGGCAGGTGTTTGCAGAGATCAGGAGCATCTAAACGTTGAAAAGTCGTGAGGCCATTTTCTCTAAGAGTTGCCCAAATGGAGCAGAAGGATCACAAAGTCTCGCGGCACTAGTGGCACACGCAAGATGGAAGATGTGCACCACAGTTTTGGCTTTTTCTTCCGTGTCCCATGTGCAATGTGGATCAACAGAGTTGCTGGCTATCCAGGGGAGAGGTACAGGCATTGCAAAACCCCTGGAAGCCCCTTTCCAGGGCACTAGTGCAGTAGCTTAGGCCAGCAGTTAAGAGAGTCACATGCCAATCTTTCACTGTGATTGCTACACAGGACCGATTGGGAAAGAAGGGAACAGTCTAGTTTTTCCAGTATTCCAGCTCTTGCCCTCTTGGGGACTTGGTGCTGAGGCAAGAGCCACTGTTCTGATCCTTTGTGTAACCACGCTGCTGGCCTTGTGCTCAGAGTCCCTGTTAACCTCTCAAGCCCCACAGCATTTCACACTGCAGGTCTCCAGTATGGTCCTCAGCTGTTAAGCATCAGGCTTCGATGTGAAACGCAAGCATTTTGTTTTTATTTGTTTATAAAGGTCCCATCACAGCCTCCCTGGCCTCATATAATAATCAATAAAATACACCAGCAAAGGCCTGCACGCAATTAAGTAGACTTGTTACAGAGTTAAACTGCACAAGACCTCCAAAATCATCCTTTCTGGTCTGAGCCAGCACAGAGCCTGGCATCCTGCTCTGACAGTCAGCATATTTGGAAGCAAATGAGGGACCCATCACTGATGTCTGGCAGTCTTGGAAGTGTAATATTACAAAGACTCATAAAAGTGCATCTCAGAGCGTCTTGCTTCCATGCACCACTTCTTTCTTTTTTTCCCCTTTTAATTATTTGATGTCTTGACTGCAGGAAACATCCTGCCCCCTCACTCCCCCTTGGAACAAGAGCAACGGTGTGACAGAATCAGAGTCCCTTTAACATTGGTGTGGTTTCAACATCGCTGTCCCACGTCCATTGCACCCCGTGTCACCGCACATCTGCACCGACCCTCTGCATGCCCCTCCCGGTGCTGGGACCACCTTGGCAGGATGCTGCCCTCCGTCCAGCACTGGTGAGCAGCCACATTGACACCCATCCAGCAGGAGAAACCCATGAGCTGTCAGGTTTCCACACCCAGCATCAGCAGGGCCCTGGCTTGAAAGTGCCGCGGCCAGATGGAAATTCCCATTTGGAGAAAACCCTCCGAAGTGCACGTAACCGTAGGATGTTACTGGGCAGAAACAAGTAGAGGAGGCTGTTTATGTCTTTAAAGCCTGTCTCTGCTCTAACTTGACTTCAGGCCTAGTTATTCCTGTTGTGCTTACTGCAATAGCTTACCACTGTCAACAGGAGGATTTATCAGGGCAGCCAAGAAGCAACTGACTCAGCACGGTCAGGGCTTAAGAGCTCCACGAGGCTGGACAGAAACCGGCACGGAGCACGGTGTCACCAGCACTCAGCCCGGTGTGGCTGCGGGGGGAAGCTCTTCTACAAAATCAAGGGGAATTTAAACTCCCTTCCCAGCTGAAACCTCCCCATCACTCTGGACAAAGATTGGAGGCTGTTTTAGCCTGGCTGGTGTTTAATACTCCCCGCCCCACTCAGTGAGGCACAGGAGACATGTGGCACGGCAATGTCAAGCTTTAACATACTGTTTTCCCACAGTGCTGAATCTTGACCTGCAGACCGTGCTCGCCACCTCTGCAGCAAACTTCTTGAGTGGGTTAGACCCACAGACCTTCTCTTCTCCCCTCCACATTACCAACCTGCTGCAATCTCCTAATCTCCCTGTAAAAGAGGTCAGCAAAATGAGGATTAAAAAACAAAAAACAAAAACCCACACCTTGTGGCATCTCTTCCACAATGCACATGCTTCTCATAATGGCAGGTGTAGAGAAAATCTGTAGGAAAGGTGCATGAGGTACTCCCTCCACAGTGCCTAGCTGGGAGGACACTATTCCTGCATGTTTTCCTGGGCTGACATTTCAAACACGATGCTTTGAGTGGGATTTGTCTTGCCCTGCTTTAGAGATCTACATCTGAGCCAGTCACCCTTCATGTTCAATGGAGAGAAGTAGGCATGTCTGGGGTGTGAATCATCTGATTTACTTTGTACATCTCCTTAGACTCAGATGAATCACACACTAGAAGTGCTTATTTTTCTCCATTGACTATAAAGGGAACTGAGATGAATACTAAGATACAGACGTCTACATTTGGTCAGATGACTCTTACCCTCCACCTCCTGGGAAACAGCTTCAGGTAACGTCCTCCGCATGGGCAGTCACTGCCTTGCCTCTCGCTGTCACTCACCCATGCCAGCGCCTAAAATCAGGGCAGCTGTTCACTCACGCTCCCACCCCAAAATCTGCTACACACCCAAAACCAGTATGGATATCTGAACACCCCTCTTTGCTGGAAGAATCTGCAGAAATTAATGGGGACTGGGGAATGTATTACTGTATTGAAGGAAGTCCCAGAACAGAAGGGTAAAATTGGAAGAATATGCATGGTAAGAGTTACCATTATTGGCGTAGAAAATAGAATCCTGTGAAAACATTATGTCTGGGGGAGGGGACATCCTCTTTTCCATTGGAACTGTAACAGCAGGGACCTCAATAAAAGAATTATCAGTTATCAGAGGCTTTTAAATTTTTCCCAAAACATGAAAAAAAAAAAAAAGGAAAAGGAAGCATTCATTTGGAGAACTCGTGAACAGCAGGAGTCTGTGAAGGCGGATACTGGTTGGGCTGGCTCCCTGTGCATTCCCAACACCAGAGACCTGATGTGCAGAGAGCAGGGAAGTGGCAGTGGCAGGTTGCCTGTTGGCACAGTGCTCCACTACAGCCTTCCACCACCCACCCCACACTAGGACAGCCATGTCAACCAGCACGATTAACGGCCTTTCTCCCCACAGCAGATACCCGTTTCAATACGATACTGCCAGAAACCTGTGAGTCCTCCTGAAGTCCAGCCCTGATTCAGTTTTACCTGCCTTACATGGTGTCCTTATTTATCTGCTTTTGTTTGTACCATCATCTATGTGCTACTTACATTTATTGCAGGCATTCTGTTGAAAGATTTCATTGAGAATCAGCTCATCTCATGAACGTGACACTCAACGCATACTGTTGTTGTTCAGTGAAATCAATTAGAAACATTACCTTGCTTGTGATACGCTCATTACCCACAACTAACAGCAGGCCTCAAGATGCCTCCCTGACATTCCTTCCTTGACCCATCAAGGCATTTTCATAGACATCCTTTGTGGTTGTCCTTACGGTTCAGAAATCTCCCTGCCTCATGCTCCCATCCATACCTTCAAGAGAACTCACTTGCCCTCAGAGGTGTCCAAAAATACAGCATACACTTCTCACATGAGGCACGTTCTAGCCAGAAATAGCTACTGTTTCCATCAGGCACGGCTGTCTACCCTTTGGTCTTCCAAGCATTCACTATGCCCACATTCTGCAGCTACGCAAGGGAACATTCACTTGCTCCTTTTTCTGGCCCAAGTATCCAGCAGAAGATTTCCTAAGTCAGGGCACAGGAGGACAAGCTGGATTTCAGAGACTGATGGAGGGAATCATAGCACTGTTGATATCTATTAGCACGGACCAATAAAACATCCAGGACAAACACGAGTCTTGGTTAAAAACAAAGAGAAAGGATTTTTATAACACTGATGAAGTATTAAAGGTTCATTTTATTTTTACAAAAGCAATTAAAAACATCTGGGATGTCAAACGAGTCCCTGCGCACAGCGTTTTAACCCAATTCCATGCTATTCGTGGAATTTCCCCTGCACTTTAGTCTTGACTGAGCTGACCAGCTGAGGTGAACCAGACTTCTTTCCTCCGTTAGGAGAAACAGCTGGACGCAGAACTTCTGCTTTGTGTGGACAAACACCATGAGCTGACGAGACATATTTTTAATATGAACAGTTGGCTGAGCAGACAGGCTTGGGTTTCTAAATACTCCGGCATCACAAAAGGATGTACAATGCCCTTCTGCTCAGGCCTGGCATAGATCTCCTATATGACCGTAGCAGCTGTCACCCTCTCTGTGCTATTTAGGAGTTGACTCACCTGGAGATGACATGTTTCAAACTATACTCTGAAAGCAAAAGGCGATATGCCCAGTGCTGGGTCTCTGGATACACCAGTTACTCCCATGCAGTCACCTTCTCTTCCATGAGAAAAGGAGATGGGCAAAACCGAGGCAATGCTGCCTTCCAGATTTCAGCCTGAGGACCTGTGCTAACCATCAGAAAGCCACACCTTCCTAACTCAGTATTTCCTTGGGCTGAGTCTGACTTTCTCTGCTTGCAGCAGCAGAAAGTTGCACTCTATGACACCTGCCCAGAATATTGAGCATTTGGCTTAAAAAGCACAGAGTCATGGGGAAACAATGACTAACACTAAGTCACTGTGGAATCCAGTCCCAAGGGGAGTACCTGCAGACAGCCTTGCAAATTGGTATAGATGTACATTAGCTTGCCGGAGTTGCATCCAGTGCTAATTTAATGAAATATTGCTGCAACACAAATAGGAGCAGGGATATTGTCTAGTCCTCCAATTAGCAGTTCCAGTGAGCCATTTCAGACCATCCTGAAAAAAGCTGGCATGCTTAGATCAGGTGAAAGAACATGGTGTGACGAATCGGTGACAACCTCTGAGGACGGCTTGCTTCAGACAGTCAAAATTACAGCCTTTCTTCGTCATCCTGACCACACATGGAAAGAAGACATAAAAATGCAGCTTATATGGTGCTTTGCAGATTGCTGTCAGTGTTGTGAGGCCTACGGCAGTGTTCACTGGGGTCAGCAGCGAGGTTCCTGTTGCCTTCTCTGGGAGCATGGGCAGCAGGGGTCAAACTGCACCTACAGGTGGGGAGGAAGCACACTCAGAATGCTGATAGGATGTGCACAGCTCAGGAGCAAGCTGGCACCCACCTTCTACAGCTGTAGCTCCTCAGGGACTGCAAGCTGTACTCCTGTGTGACAGAAGCTTCAGGAATTCAAACATCACTGGGATTTTTCAAAGCCTAGCTCTCTGCAGTACAAAAGACCTCAACTTGCAGCTTTCTGGGACTAGGAGACAGTTCATTCACAGCATCATAAAAATTCAAACCTATTCAAGAGCTGACCTTCATTCAGCTATCTATCTGAATAATGACACAAGCAGTGAGGATGGTGCAATTGTGTTTTCAAGGCTCTGTTTCTGAAGGTTTTGCCATGTATTTAACTTTACCTCAGAAAATGCCCTCTGCAGAAGACAGGAGTCTTGTGTTAAATATAGAAGTGTGCGATAGCAGCAGACAGAGAGGAGCCACAGGGCTGACAATAGGGAAGGGCCAGGGCTTTGAAGGAAGATCCATGGATCGTCTTGCTGGTGAGAAACCCTGGGTTTGCAGCAGATGAATGGAAGGAAGGTGGCAATCCTGGGAGCAGGGAGTTACAAGCTCTGCCTCAAAGAAGGAACCATTTCACTTCTCCTTGCCCTCCCCACGTCACTGGCCCTGCTGTGGGGGCTTCCTCTCCCGCAGGAGACCTGCAGCACAGAGGCAATCTCCCCAGCAAGGCAAGCAAAGCCCTGCAGCCTCTCCTCCCGCGCTGGCCTCTGCAGCAGCCAAGAGGAAAAAGCAGCTCCAGCTGGGGCGAGTCCTGTCTCCGGCATCTGTGTTCTCTGCATCAAGCCCAGCTGCTCGGCTGGGGCCTCGCTCCTCTCTCTTGCCAGGGCTGGTAACCTCCAGCCAAATGCCCCTCGGTTTGGAAGTCAGCGCTCTCCACCTGCCGCCAGCATATGACCCCGTCCCAGTTTTGGATTACCCCCGTGAGTCACGTTTTTTCCACCGCCCTCTCCCAGCCTCCCCAGAGCAGCGGTGCCCCCGTCAGAGGTAGCACAAGGACAAGGGTAGAACAAATGCCCAGCGGTGCCTGGCTCTGGCACCGAGGATCAGCAGAGGCTGGGGGGGCTGGGGTGTGAACAAGAGGCCGAGCAATGCCTGCTGCTGTGTGGGGCTCAGGGGTCACTGGGCTCATGGGAAAGCCAATTCCCCAGGATGCGACCCAGGACAGCAAAAGGCAAGGCTGTTTGCTCCCCAGGGCTGCCTGCCTCTTGCCTCAGCTCAGTCGTGGGGGCCCCACGCTCTGCCACATAACGAAGAGGCAGGCTGAACTGAGTCACCAGTCCCCCGTCTGTGTGGAGTAAAGGCAGCCCTGCCAGCTGGAGAGCAGCCAGGTGGCAACCCTACACGCAAGCAGGCACATGGCTCGGCCGGGAGCATCAGCCCCCCTCACAAATGTACGTACATGGGTGTACGCGAAAGCTCGGCTCCCAGCCCGAAGGACCTGGTTAGTTCGCCCCGCTGCTAATTTGGGTTGCTACTCAGGTTGCTGAGGACCCCCTCTCCCACCCCACAGCTCTGTCACAGCAGAGACCTCCTGCCTGCCTCCGCCAGACCCCTGCCCCACAGCTCCCATCGCGCCCCCCCACCGTGTCAGGCGTGCTGATACCTTCTGCAGCCTGAGGAAACAGCTCCCTGCGGGGCGCTACGCAGGAGGCAAATTCCACCACCGGGGTCAAATTCCTCAAGCAAAGAATCGGGAAGTCCTTCAGTACTGGGGAAAGACAGCAAAATAACAGAGCTCACTGCCCCCGTGGCAGAATGGGGCTTTAACCGGCGGAGCTTCCTTCTGATCTGACCGACATGATCAGTGACTTGCATGAAACGCGTACGGCAGTGATAAATCGTCACAAACACTCCTCGACCAAAATTAAGTTACTCACAAAGTGATTTCTTAGAATGACTTCTCCGCTTGCTCTTCCCGAACTATTAAATTACACTTCTGTGATTAATTACTACAGCAACTGCAAGGCAAACTTAAAGTCGTCACCTAAGAACAAAAGGTCTTTGAGATAGGAGTTGTTTACTTTCAGCTGAAAGGACACATGTTCTAATTTGGTAAACTGTACGTTAGCTGCATTTTAATTCTTCAAGCAGAAAATAGCAGCTGCCTGCATGGAGAAGCAGAAAGGTGAAAATGTCATTGGATAAAACCTTCAAGTATTTCTCACAATTGGCACTAACAAATGGCTTCCGGAAGCTAGAGGTCACTGCACACACAGTCCTAGAGCTTTCAGGCATTAACCTGAAGTTATTGTATTTAACTTGAATTCCTAAAGCAAGGTCAGATGGTTTACCCCAAATGTTAGCAAATTCCAACAAGTAATCTAACACAGACGCTTTCATTCACTCCAGTGGGATGCTTCGGAGGCAAAAAAGGAGTGGTTTCAAGCAGGGCTGCCGCTTTCTCAGCACACACAAACAGCAATCACATTGCAGATGGGCTTTTTGCTTCCCCCAGATCTGAATGTAAACCCTCCCCCAAAAGGTATTAAGCCTGGTCTACAGAGATATATAATTTTTTAATGCACTGGGCAGCGGGAGACACTAGCTACTCTGTCACCTAAGTGTTTTTGGAAGAGGAAAAAGAGCTATTCAGCATTAAAGATTCAGGAATGTCTGTTGACATATTAAGGAAACAACCTCGGGGGACAGCTGACATGGCTCCAAGAAGCATTACCAAGGGAACAGTGACGCAAATGTCTTCCATTTTTACAGGCTGGCAGCTCGCCAGGTTCCCTCGCCTGATGTCTGATGTAATGCTAATCCCTATCTGGGTTAGCTCTCGGATATCAACCACAGCAGCTCACTCTGCTGCAATCAATACAGCACACTTTTTATAGAAGAGCGTATAAAAAAAATCTGCTCTAATCTACCAGGAATATGTACAGTAGAGTAATAGCAGGGGAAATCTAATGGCTAACCTGGAACTCACCCCAAGCATTCTGCGAGTGTACACATGTGTGCACAGGCTTGTTCACGGACCCATATATGCCCCAAACCATGGCAAGTCCAAGCGAGGGCCATGCGTTGCAAGTGCTGGGTGTTCACCAGGGGGAGAAGAGCCTTCCAGTTCCTCTACTGTGTGACACATGAGCAAAACAGGGCTGGAAAATAAAATGTGCTATCAGAAGTAGTATGGAAGAAAAAGTCTCTTTATGTACTAATGATGACATTTCGCACTTCTATGAGTAGCAAAGGGCTCCGTGGGGATTAACAAAGTCTCACAGGGTAGACAGGACTACCCAGGTACACAGCACTGAGGCTGGGAGAAGGAGTCACAGCTGCTTCATTCAGCAGTCAAAACACGTCAGCCCCGGAGTCAGTGACAATTCGTCATAGCGGACACCAACACCAGCACCCTGAGACAAGAAATGAGTAGGGGAGTATCCGGGAGAGGAATCCAGGGATCCTGAATTACCACGTAATTACCTGAGTAGTAATTTGGCTTGCTCATAGGAGAAGAACGATGAAATCTTGAGTAACCTCCAGTGAATATAGTCCCAACTTTATACCATATGCCATGGAAAGCCCTTCCAGTCCTTAACTGCACCCTAAAACCACTTTAGGGCACTGGCTTGCTACTAGCTGATCGTGCAGCTTCCTGTATCATCAGCCTGTAAGCAGTGAGCTCACACCACTTTAATTCCCAGGATGCTGGTATCAGAACTGTGAACATTGCTAGGTGTTTTCTTGCCCCTGAGAAAATCTTGAGGTGAACTTTGTGGGTAGCAAAGTAGATGAATCCCAGCCTGTGTCCAACACCTAGTGCTGTGGGCACCTTTGCAGGCCAATGCATTGCTTCCTTCTATTCCTCTTTTTTTCAGATAAAATTTAAAGGTAGTTTTGGGAAGGGTGCTTCCAAATAAAAGCTGTTGCAGTACTATTAGCTCTTGGGTTAACTCCTGCCAGATGCGAAAAGAACATTAACCTCATCATTCTGGTTTTCCAAAGGGGGTCAGCCTCACAGAACAACCTGAGAGCTGGGTTGGTGTCTTGGGTATTTACAGGAAAATCCATTTACATGGAGATGAAAAAGGCAAAACTCCCAGGCCTTGCTCAAGGCAACCTTTCCACTGCAGACAGAGCTGATTTGACTGAGTGACTGCCCCTACTTTTCCGTGGCACCAAAATCAGAGGACACCAGTGTCCACCCACAATAGCCCGTAACTCCTCTAGCAGCCACACGGCATGAGGCTCCTCCCCTGAGGCACTCATCAGCACTCAGACACAACCTCACACATCTGCCAGGCATTTCCTTGCATTTCTGCCTCCCTTTTGCCAGGAGCTGCCATGGCACGATGCTGCTTCTGGCCCCCTCTTCCTCCTCTGCTCTTTATTGCCTGCCAGCTGGGCCCTGGCCAGAGCAGCAATGGCTGCAGGCTGGGCTGCATGTGGGAGCAACGTGGGGGCTGCAGTGTGTGGAGGGTTTTCTGGGTCCCTCCAGCAGGCAGAAAGGCTCAGGGAGCAAAAGAAGGAAGGCAAGAGATGGGCAGAAGGGGCTGAAAATGGCACGGCAGATGTGGGGAGGAGAAAGCAGGGAGTAAACAGAGTTTGGCCTCATGGCTTCTTACTCAATTTCTACACCTTGGTTCCCCAGAAGCCATGACCCCCTCACATTCACCTTCCCAAAACAGACGCGCGCTGCTGCCCAGCCCAACATCAGGGATCTTCTCTCAAATGAGAAATATGATTCACAGGGCTGCACCAAACACAGCCAGAAGTTGAGGCCTCACCTTTTCAGGAGAGACCCCATCAGCCAGTAGTAGGCCTTGCCTGTAGGCCAGCTGTGGTGGGGTTTAAATGGGTAAGGAAAACAGAGGCATTCCTATTACAATGCCTTGGCAGACGATCTCCAGCCTTAACCATCCCGTAGTTCCTCCGTTACGTGCTGTTTCAGCAGCATTCCTGATGGAGCCCGTGAGCAGCGTGCCTGAACCAACCCCTTGCCTTTGGGAATTTCTGTTCTTCGGTGCTAACAAAAAAAAAAAGTGGTTTCCACTGCAGTGCAATTCTCTTAATGACCAAACAATTGCCTTTAGTTTTCAAGAAGAATACGCTTGGTTTGAATGGATGGCCTTGTTATAACAGCCCCACAAATCAGGCCAGTTGAGAACGTTAATACAGTTATGCTACCCTTCCTCTGACTTGTGAAAAGGTGAAATGTTTGATGACCAAAGAGCCATTCTTAAGAGCTACTCTTAAACAAAGGGCTCAGCTGGTTTTGCTCACTTCAGAATAAATAGGAAAGGCACATAGCTTAAGAGAATACACATTTTCATACAAAATACACATGGCAGTGCGCCAGACGTGCCTTCCCTTTGCAGCCCATGCACACACAACAGGGAGGGAACTGCAGGCCCAGTCCTCCTCGGTGGCAGTCAGCGATGACCTCCTGGAATTATGACACAACGCCAACGTGAAAGGAAAATCCAGTCCTTCCTATGCGATCCATAGGACATTTGCATAACTTTTAACATATGTGTTTATATTTCCTTAATATTTAATGAAATGCTCAAGAACAAACACATTCTAAAAATGCTGATGTAATTACAGTTTGTTGTGCTTGAATTCTGAATGGAGAGCAGTCTCCATTATTTTTTCCACATGCTCATACTACATTATATTAAAAACATATTTTACTCAGTCAGACATGTGTTGTGTGCTTTATAAACACTTTGCACAGTTGGAAACATTCATGTTCAACAAAAATACAATCACCATCAATACAATGCAGAGAACCTCCTTTGCACTAAATGATCTGTGCTCTGATCAAGCGAGGTGATCACCAGAGGATCGTGCATTAAAACCCTAGCCAAAAGGACCTTTTCCAGAGCTGCATGCAGCTCAGCTGGATTCCTCGGGGCCCAGAACAGTTGAGTGGTAAAGTCTTCTGTCCAGACAACACATAGCCCAAGCAAGAAGACTCCAGACAGGTTAATACTCTGGTCTAGGTGGAGTTGTATTATTAAATTTTAAAGTAGAAGATAAATATTAGTTAGTGTCAGTGCCCTGCAAGGTTCATTGCCCTCCTGGTGTGGTCCAGTAACCTCTGACAATCCAATTAATGTGACTCAGATTGTGTTATTACATAATCTTTTTTACTCAAATCATCCCACTTCACTGGCCTACTCCTGGAGTTTTTGAAAGAACTCCAAAAAGATCACCGTGGTGTTTTTTTTTAAATGTTCACACAAGGCTGATGTTCATAATCTCTAGTGACCAATTAGTAAAACTAGGTGGTTTTCAGGGCAAAATCCTTAGACAAAATTCACAGGAGTGAGAAGATGTCAGCTCCTCATTCTCCGAGCAAACATAGTCCTGTGTTGTCGATGTAAGAATCATCCTTACCCAGACCACTTCATGCAGCAGCTGGGGATTTCCACATTTTTCCTGTGCATAAACAAAATAAGCCTGGGGTGTGGATTGGTCTCTAGTTCCAAACCCTCTGATTCTATTCCAAAATGAAGGCCCCATCAGGTGCAAAATAAACTCCTCTTCCCAACTGGAATAATATGTGCGCTACGTGCAGAGCTGCAGTCAGTGAGTAGTTGAATGCATTTGTGCCGGTTCCATATTAATGCAAGGGTCAGAAAGAAAACATCAGCAACCAAGAGCATTATACGGACCTCCCCTTTTGGATGTATCATCCTGTGCCACATAAATATACATTGGCAGCTTGTGAGAGATACAAGCCTGTTCTTATGCTTTAATGTCTGATGACATCTTGATGTGACAGCAACACGGTTCAACAACATGCAGGAAATGCAGCTCATGGAAATAGGCATTTAGCAAAGGAAAAACAAGCCTTTCTTTCTCTGAAGAACACTGAAATGGGAGCACTCTTTTGTGAATTTATGGGAACGCATTTCCTTTTATTCATGATAGCAACTGTGTGTCAACTGGTAATAGTTTACCTCTCTGATTTTCATGTTGTGCTCTCTTTTCCGCCCACATGCTCTGCTGGATGGACACCCAGGCTCATCTGAATGTGTAACGTGAGGACCACAAAGCACACAAGTCCTAATTCTAAAGCTAGTGAAGAATCTGCTTTAGTCCAGACCACTGGGTCTGGGTTTGGTTTTGCACTCCTGCTCAAGAATGAATTAGCCAGAAAGGGAGTTGTATGCTCCACTACAACAACTTTTGCTCCATGCAGAAGTAAAGACACACTAGCCTTGGTCTTACCAGTGGCATCTCCTTCTAAAGGTGCATTTCGTACTGCGAAAACACCCAGTGAGGAAAATATTTAGCGTTGTGCCTTGAAATGAAGCCACAGCTTGATGCAGAGCTAGCTAGAACCAGCCTAGTGACCATTACCCAATGGAATGCTTGGGGAAGCCAAAGAAAATGACACTTCATGCTAGGTCTGCTTGCTTCATTCTGCTCCGTGCAACTGTACGGCTGAGTCTCTGGCCATCAGAGGAGCCATGCACAGATCTGACCAGCTGGAATCGCTCCACCCCTGGGTCATTACGATATTCAATTATGGCTCTGTACTTAAGTGACACAATAGATATGGGAATTGAAAGCAGAAAAACTCCTAACCTCTGATCCTGTCTCTACAACAAAATCCCTCGGTGGCTTTAGGCAAGGTACTTAACATCTCTGCCTCAGTTTTCCATTTGCAGAAGGGGGCTAATAATACTCAGCCACCTACTCCACAGGGGAGTCCTGAGGATTCATTACTTAATGTAAAGTGGCTAGAAGATGAAAACCTGCATGTAAGTGCCAAGTGGTATTACAGTTACCCAGGTTTAGCTTCAATTTTTGAGACTTGCTTTCCTTTTTAAAATGAGGAAAAGTATTCCTCCAAGTCTACTGAGATTTCTGTTCTGCACTGCATTTCCTACACAACAGGGAAGGAGAGTTGGGAGCATGAGAGAAAGGAGAAAAATGCGTCCCCTTGGATCTCAATCTACCTTTCACATCCTCTCAGGAAATTGTTTTGAAAGTGCCCGACACTTGCTGCAATATGCTGCAGTCACAAGGCAAAAATTTTACTCTTTCAAGAATGCTTTATGAGCTCCAGGAATAAATCATCTCTAGCAGGGATGGTTAAGCATAATGTTGAGAGTCTATGATTTTCCCCAGAGGTAGAGAAATCATTCCAAGCTTTTCTTCAATTTGGTCATGAAACTTTAACAAGAAAATACCAAGGGCCATTCTGGCACATCACTGAGATATGTACATTAAGACAAAACAAGGGGAGTGTTTTGATCCACCAAGTTACTTCCTTCTATCTTCAATGAGATAAATCTTTGATTTTAAGTGACAATTCATGTATGGCAAACTACTTTCACGGCAATGCAGTCAACATGGTGCTTGGTCAGCATCTTTAAACAGAGCAGCATAACTGCGTTTGACAATATGACAGTGATGGAGAGCAGAGGAACTGGTCATTCTAACACTAGCTGTGCTGAGAGTACAAACTGCAATAAACGAGTGCAGCAAACAAAAGGACTGGTCCACTATTTGCAAATGCTAAGATTATTGGAAACAAAGGAAATGATTTTGTCACCCCAGGAAAAAAAAATATGGCCTTTTATGATTGTTCTGAAAAAGCCCCCTGCCATGAACTGCTGCCACTCCTAAGAATTCAGAGCATGCAGCTAATGCATGTGGCTCTGCTTCCAACTTCATTAATAGGAGATTTTGGCACTGCAGGAGCCCCTCCTTGTGCATACTGGATCCAGATCTGGCCGAAGCACACAATTATGTTTCTGTTGAATTAGCCAGAGCACACAATGTGGTATTTATGCCAGTTTTGTGCTGACTGGAGGACAGCCGTTACCTGATTCGGTATGATGTCTGCCAGAATTTGTCAAACATATTTGAACCAGTGCTGTAAGTTTGTGCTAGCTCAGTGCTTGGCAGCGCACAGTTGTGATGTTCTGGTCCAGCACGGGGCACTTTATGCCAGATTTGCTGTTCCATGGAACCGCCGTTTAAGACGTGCAGTGCAGTTACATGTCTTGCTTATATTAACCAAACTGCCCTGCCCCTTCACTATAAGAAATCATTCAATTCCCATATGCATAGCAGGGATTATATAATTCCAGAGAAAAGGCTCTCTTTTGATGTTTACTCCAGGGCTTCAGGTTTCTTAGTGATGCAGCAATTGCCAGGCCCATCTAACTCCTGAATTTAAAATGTTTATGTCTCACTTCAGTAAGTAAATGAAAGACACCAAGTTAATATAAGCAAAGCATGGAAAGAAAAGAAGGGTCAGATGAGAACAGAAATCACTGCCCACTCCTGCTTTTCTGACTTCCCATTGAGTCGTGTGTGGAGCCAAGCCACCCTGAGCTGAGTTGCTCCACTTTCAACAAATATTGGTCAAGTCTTGCAGGATCAGAGCCAGCTTTGGGATTCTGAGGCATTCTGGCAAGAGGACTCTGCTGGGATCCTCCCTTCCTCATCATCCCTCCCAAGCAGAACAGAGTCATTTAAAGCAAAGTGGGTGGGAGGGCTCAGAAATCTTTGAGCCCCAAAAGCTTGCCCGGGCAACATCGAGGCCAGCCACATGCACACGGGGGGTGTCAGCATCTGAACTATTTTCTAGAAACAATTCTCTCTGAAGGGAGCAGTCCTTCAGACAAAGCCTTCTGACACATTCTGGTGATTTTTAGGCTATTTTCTCTTCCTTTTCTTATAATTACTTTGTCATGGAACCCAGAATAATCAGCCAGAAGTGGTCAAAAGAGCCACAGAAACAAAACGCCTCTTGGGACATTGCAACACAGTATTGAACCATAAAGAAGAAACTCCATTAACTTAAGAGCAGCATGAGTCTCTTTGTTTCACCTGCTTTCTCCCACGTCTCTCTCTTATTTGTCCTCTTTCCACCTCTCTCTCTCTTTCTTTCTTTTCTTTCTTTTTTTTTTTTTTTTTTTAATCTTCATATCATTCTTTCCTCTCTTGGTTCACATTCCCTCTTCTCAAAAGACTTCTCTTCTCCTGCTCATTATCACGCTCCTTTTCTATTCACAGTGGTTTTGCCTACTTCTCTCTTTTCTCCCTGGCCATTCCCATTCATTCCTGGCCACCATCCTCCTCAATTTCTTTGCTCCAGCTTGTCAGTTCTCCCTTGCTTTTCTTTCCAACCCAGTTCTCCCTGCCTGGTGTTTTCTTTTCTTTAGTCTTTGCCTCCCTGAGGAAATTCACTTCTCTCCCTCCAAGTCTTGCATCTTCCTCCTCCTGATTTTTGCAATCCTCCCCTTACGTACACTGTGGATTATTCTCATCCCCTTTCACCTCACTGTTCTGCAAACCTTCTCTGTCCTTACTCATTAGTGACCTGGCAAGATATCCCTCACAGCTACGGATGTCACTACAGCCACAGGAGCCACAGCCATGGGAGGGATGCTTACAGACAAGAGACAAGGCTGAAAAGAATCTCTGCGAACTCACAGGGAGGTTATTAGTTGTGCTTATCAAAGGGTGGGTCAGCAGACAGGAAAATCCCTGGCTTATCAGTTTCTCCTTTAGACAGCTATGGCTGTTTTGTCACTGTTGTTAATCCTCTCCCGCTTTCCCAAAGAGCACTGTCGGTGCCACTAAAAGTGCTGCTGGTTGCCCCTGCCTTTGCCCATCCTGTAGGTGGGAATGGTTGCTCTGGTCGCAGGCATGCAGCAGTAGAGCCAGATCCCCTCTTCCAGTTATGCTGGTATGCAGCTTGGAGGCGAGTCAGCCTTTTGGATGAGATGCTCTTTCCTGTGGCTGGAAGTTGCATCAGAAGTTCACCGCTGAGGACAGCTGAGCCACCAGCCAGTGCCTGGTGGGATGTTTTTGTACTCTTTTCATGGGCTTCACCCAGGGACTTCCCCACCGTGCTGAGAGCTGACCCACCAACAGGAGAGCCACACAGAGATGAAGTGCTGGTGCTGATCACTGGCCGTGCCAAAATTGTGCACAGTGTGCTTTTAAGTTGCTGTGCTAAAACCCTTCTGCTCATGGCCAGCTTCCATGCTGAATGCTCTCTTCACAGGAAAAAAAAAAAAAAATCTAGAAACTAGCTGGGCTAACTCCTTCCCAAGGGCACCATCACTAAGTCAACAAGGCTGTGGTATAAATACATGTGTCCCATTGTTAGGGTGGGATAGCCAAAGCTGACCCGGGTTTGTAAGGAACACCCACAAAGATCCCCAGACGCCGAGCAACCAAGTTTAAAGCTCCCTAGGCCAGCGCCTTGGCAGGAGCCAAGCACAGTGGAGCAGCAGATGAACGTTTGCGTTTCTGCTCCATATCCTTCCCGGTCCTTTCCCTAAGAAAGCTAGAGGATTAGTAATTTTGGACACAGAGCCTACGCACACACAAACATGTATGAAATTGGCAAACGCTGCCTTCATTAAACCTGCGGAGGAGCTCAGGCACCGAGGGACTCACCTCCGAGGGCTTCACCTGAGCCTCACAGGAAGGCCGCGGCAGAGCCAGAAATAGAGCCCAGACCTCCTGACTCCGAGCCGCGGGCCCTAGCTGAAACACCGGCTTCCCTCCGCCACCCCTCCCTGCACACGCTACGTTGGCCAGACTGGAAAAGGCGTTCAAAATAAATAAAACCCTATTCCTGTGCCAAGTTTTAAAAAACATTTTCTTGTCATGGCTGGTTGTTTTTCTCCTGCTAGACGTTAGGCAGTCTCCACCGAGTGAGACAGCTTTCCTTTCTTCTCCAGGAAACACAGTTGTCTCCCACATGTTACACTTAATGTAGCTCAAGCGAATGTTTGAGGAAATTCCCCCTAATTCAGTGAAATTGTTAGCTTGGCAGTGGCGCTCTGGAAACAGGACCGAAGGATTGCGCTGGATTGTTCTTTTTCCTTTTTAAAGTGCACAGGAGAGCTCGGGCTCAGGACGGGCTGCTGAGGAAGACAGAAACTCATGTTACATATAAAGGATTTGGCAGGCCCCAACACAGAAATTTCCAGAAGTGTTTGCGTGGCAACAGCTCCGTGCCAATCCACATTTTTTAGCTATTCTGGCCGGCTGCCCGGCCGACAAGAAAGTCTTGTATCTCCGCACAGCTCGCTGGCTTCCCTGAGGAGTTTCCATGCTGCATGGCAACGTTGGATAATCTTATTTGTGCGCCAGAAAAACTCCTGCTACTTACACTGTTACTAAATACCAGATGTGCTTAATAAAGAGTAAGTGGAGCCAAACCTAGGGTAATCACATAACCTATCATTAACATTTTCTAAAAACAAAAATGCAATTGGAACAGCAGATTACTGTTTTGCTTTGTTTGCTTTACGCCCTATTACTGGAACCCCTGGGGTGCTGGGAACAGAGCGCGGTAGGAGCAGACAGCTCTGGCACGGCTGATGACATTGTTTACAATCACACCCCTGCACATCTGAAACATGTGTGAGAAAGTAAGGGCTAAGCACATTTCCTTTGCCTCGGCGCAGGAGCCGGGAGGGAGGGGAGGGCTGCAGCAGGAAGTCTGCGCCGAGCGAGAAAGTGCTGGGGTCGCGTTTCTCCGTCCCGTGGAGGCGGCCCGGGGTCTGGGCCCTCGCGCTTACACATCCCCAGATCCCCCGGTCACAGGAGTGAGGGAGTGGGCCTTGTTCCTTGAAATTTAATGACAACACGAATCCTCCAAGCCCGTTTAAAATGCATTTTTGTGTGGGTTGGGGGCCCTGTCACCACACAAAACGTGTGCACGTGTTTGCTGTGGATTTAAATGGATGTTGCACATGTGTACATCTGATGCTGACCAGACCCTTGAGGAAAACCGTTCAGTCACGGCAAGGGCAAGCAAGCTCTGCTGCAGTGGGCTCTTACAAAGAGAGACACACATACACTGCAATGTTTATGGCCTCCATGCAGCCGGTTTCTCCCACAGCTGGTTCTGCATTTGATATGCAGGAACAGAGTTAAATGAGCAGAAAAAGAGCACTTTTTTAAAAATTATTTTTTTATTTTGGTGCCCACTGCTACCCTTCTGGAGGAGAATCAGAGCAAACACGCTCACTGGCTTCCCCCTACAGATGTCCACCCCTCACATGTCTGCATGCTCAGCCCAGTGGGAAGGAAGGCTCCTGGGGATGGAGCAGGAGAAGTCCAGACCTGGTCCATCGTGTGCGCGGAGCCAGGGAGCTGTGAGTCACCTGTGTCAGGCCACAGCCCGGAGCCACGGCTGGGTCCCTCCAGCCAACCTCTGACCCAAGGCAGTGGGAGTTGCAGCCACACAGGGCTGGGATATCTGATCCCAGGAGCCGGGCCAAGGGCACGGTGTGAGGAGGTGATGGCAGGTGTCAACCTGCCACAGCCCGAGGCTCGAGGGCGGCCACTTGCACATGGCTGCCAGCGTGACTGGGCTCGGCCTGGCCCACACTGCTGGGGAGCCTGCAGGAGGCTACGAACGCGGGCTGCCTCACACCCTCCTGCTGTGACACCCTTGCCGCTGGCACCTTTCCTGTCTCCTCCACCATGATTTCCTGGCTGAGCGCAGCACAGGCTGCAGAACAGGCTGACTGAGGCAGCATGACTAGGGCAAGAAGCTGCCACTGCTCACGGGACCACAGCTTCCCACCCAAAGTCCCCCCTGGGTAGTCAGTGGATTTACTTCTGCCTGATAGCATGTACTGTATGGCACCATGATTAACATAGGACTGATAAAAGCATACCTCATCCCTCACACTTCTTCATACTGAGTTGGATCCCAGTCTCCACCAGCACCAGGAGAGCTGGGCTGGCACAGGAGGGAGGGACAGGCAACCACTCTGGCTTGCATGGTGGCAAAGATGCTAGCAGCACCCCAGACTGGCCGAACCAGAGCACCCTCTGGAACCACCACCGCCTCCTTGCAATCACAAACACTACCAGTTATGGTGAGGAGTCCCAAAAGGGGTTCAGGACACCCCTAGAGAGCTGAGGGAGCTGTGTGTGACCTGCAGGCCAGAGTCACTCATGGCAGGAGAGCACCAGTCTCCTCTACCCACCCTGCAAGCACAGAACAAGCAGCTTTCCCAAATTGAAAACCTGGGAGAGCTGCGAAGCAGCCAGAGGTTCACTCCCTCTCTGTGCCCACTCGCTGTGAGCCAGACAACCTTCTATCAGGGGAGCTGCTGGTTCGGGGAAGCCTCACCCCACCAGCCGTAGGCGGCACGTAGTACAGCCAGGAGGAAATTAGGTAGTGGCTCCCCCAACACTGCATCACTCTTTCCACTTCAGGCTATAAGGATCTTCTCAAAGAGTCAGGAAACGGCACAGAGGAACAATTAATCCTCTGCATGAAGGCACTCCTTCCACCCCTCACTGCTGCCTGGGGCTCCCGGCCCCTGCCCGCCTCGCCCTGTCAGCTGTCTCTGGTCAACCGCCTTCCCCTTGGCCTCCTCCCCGGAGGCTGGGGGATTGCACTGACAAGGCCTGTCGGCTGCAAGGACCCAGGCACCCCCGTCACATCTCCCCCTTCCACATTGCACTGCCTAGGCCGTTAGGTTCAGTTTGCAGATGAACCAACCAAAAGATGTTTTCCTACAGTTGCTTCCAGGAGTCCATCCTGTCTGTTGTGCTTTGAAGGGGGGCCCATCAGACAATCCCAGAAATGAACACCTAATTCCATCCCTCATCAGCAGCAGGAAGGACAGATGCCTGCCAAGCAGTCACAAGGCATTCCACAAACACCTTGCTTCACCTCGCCACCAGGGAACAAAGTCCGTTGCCATTAGGAGATTTCAGGCTGCAGAGTGAGGATGTTCCCTCTGGCTTCAGTTCCCATAGGCCAGACACTCTAGAGCCATGGGGGCCCTTGATCCCAACAGGGCTGGCCCATGGGACAAGCCCAGCCCCCTTGTCACTAAGGCAAATTTAATACAGAGCATACGTCTCTTGAGTTTTATGGTGGATCTGGATGCATGTGAGGTTTCCTTGTTTTACTGTGCAGGGGGGCCAGGCAGACCTGCATTTTGCAAGGCATTTTACAGATCTGAAACATGGGACAGTCCTTGACCTGAAGAACTTTCTCTAGAGAGACAAGACAATAAAAGGGATTGAGCAAGAAAGCCGAGGGAACAGAAAATGATTCTGCAAATACCGCCTTCAGACCATGATCAATGTGAAAAGGGATTTGCGATGGGTTTTGAGGTCTTTATTAGAAGAGAGCTAACGAAGAGGCGTGAAAAGGACAAGGTCAGGAAAGAGCAGAGAGGGCAAATGAGATGAAGCTGAGAGGAAGAGGGAGAAGAAGGGGAAGACAATCCTGACAGGTCCCAGTAAATATTTTTCTGATCCCCAGCAGACAAGAAAGAGGGGATGGGATACAAAATGGGTCCTGACATATGTGGAAAAGATGTAGGGGGTGACTCTGCTTCATCACTGCAGTTCTCATTCTGGAGAGCCAAAGCTGACCCCATCTTTTCCCTTGTCACAGGGCTGCCATTTCTGCTTAAATAACTTCTGCTAGTTTCCATCAGTCACAGCCAAAGCTGGACAAGCGGGCAACACAATGTCAGGGAACAACTACAGCTTAATGCACATGAGAAAGATCTGCTAGAGCTCTCCAACACATTGACAAGTTTTATCTTATCTGTTGCCAGGCGGGACAAAGAACTGGAGGGACAGTGAAGGTCAATCAGGCACTTAGGAGAGCACAGAACAAGGAATAACTGATTATGCTGAAGGGCATCACATTTGCGATTAAGGCTGAGCTCCAAAAACACGGTATGGGGAAAGTAATCTGTCTCTCTTCCCCAGTCCAGCATAAATAAGGCGCCCCACTGGCCACACCACAACTGTGTTGGAAGTGTCACTCCCCTTAGTGAGTCCCCACCATGTCCTCAATGAAGGGGGATGAGCAATAAGCCTGTAAGTATTTACAAGAAAAAGGCTTAGCACAAAGTGCTTCTGGGCACAGCTCTGTTGCCAGTAAAAAGCATGATGAAAAGCATACTTTCTTTGATGAAGCCTCAGTCGAGTGCTTTATGGGTAAAGGTGAATCTAGCATGTATCATATTTGTCTGATGGCAAACAGGGACCACTTGTGAAATCCATCTGACTGGATGTTCTCAGAAAATCTTCACTAAACATCTGTGAGCTTTGAATCACCCCATTGTTGTCAGGATTTCAGATGGAAATTGTTCTGGATGTGAGAGAATGGTAGGTCACTAATGGCTTATTTCTTATTAAATGCTTTGGGTTTAGGGACTTTGGGCATACGTAGGTATTTTTCTCCTTGCAGATTCACATGAAGCAAAATACTAGATAATGAAAAAATCAGAGAGCAGCTTGTCTTTTGTTAGACTAGTAAAGAACCAGGTTACTGCTGTGTTAAGACAATATGTGAAAATATGTGAAAAGTGTTTTTGACCCCCTAGAGCAGAACAGCCCTGTTACTGATCGTGATGAGCAGCCCATGAGAAGTGACTGCTGGGGCCAAAGAGGAAGGCGCAAGGTGTGGTTTGGCCCTGGAGAGAGACTCAGCACATCTGGCTTAACCTCCCAGCTCTGCTGCTGACATCCTATCGTTTTATCTCTCTTGCTTTAGTATAGCAATTCAACAGCACCAAAACTAATTGGTTGTGCTTTTAGGGTTAGATAATCTGCTGAATGGCCCTTAAATTCTCCAGTCTGAAGCAGCAAGCATAACGTGCCTCTGCTGCAGTTGTCAGCCCGGAGAGGGCAGCTTCATGCTGCAGGGAGCTGCAAGGAGGATACAGAGGGTGCATCCACTGAATGCCACCTCCATCACCTCTGTGAGCGAAGCTTCACAGGTTATCTCCAACGTTTCCCTGGAGGGGAAAAGAAATAATCGCAGCTTTCCTAATTCAGTCCCTGCTTTGTGGGCTTCCTGCTGCCTGGAGCCACCCGATGGTGTCCATGCTCACCTGACCTGCTGTGAGTTCAGCCTTCCCTCACTTCATTTCCTCAGCTGCTAAATGATACTGAAGTCACAGCTGGGATTCACACCACAGCGGACTGCTGCACCAAAACGAGAACCTCCATGAGAACGCCTCTCAAAATAATGAGAGGTGTGAAGCAAAACTGGTGCCCATGTAGTGCTGGCCACCTGGACTCACTTGGTGTTTTGAGATGGCAGCTAGCTGTTTATAGCAGCTGCCTACATGAGCAGTGTTGTTCTTTATTTTACAACCTCACTCTGAGTTTCCTCGAGTACCCTGCTGACATGGGGCGAATTTGGGGAGTAGTCTTTCCTCCCTTTTCCCAGAGCAGCAAACATCTGGGACTACTGAGATACCGTCATCTTGTGGCATTGGCTGGCTTTATTCTTTAATGAGTTTTTCTGTAACGACTTCATGATGTTTCTCCAGGGAGGACAACTGTCTCATCTGAAACCTCGTCTCACATGCTCCTTTATAGAAGGATGTTTTATGCTAAGGCTCTTGAAAGAATTTCCTTTTGTGCTCTGTCCCCACCTTTCCCTGTTTAATTCCTCCCAAATGTCTCTCTGATGCTTAACCTGCGGGTCGCCCTGTTCACCAAAAACAAAGCAAAATGCTGTTTTGAATAAGCTTGGGATACATGGATGTCATTTCTGAACATTAGCAGGCCACATGATACTACCAACTTTATTTGATCCCATTTGCTGGAACAGCCTGAATTTCTCAGGGGCAGGTTTTTCCTCCTGGTTCATTATTGTTCAAACCCATCAAGCAAATGGCTGTGGAGCGGAAGCTTGAATGGGCTTGTTTAATGAGCAGGCGAAGTCATTCATCTGCAGCCTCACGGTGCTGCAGCAAGGCTACGTCTCCCCCCTCCTGGTTTTCCTTAAAGAGTTTTCCTGGTTTTCCTCCCCTCCTCGTGGCATGACACAGCCAGCAAAGCAGCTGCGGCC
Organism: Anser anser; assembly: GCF_964211835.1. Lineage (NCBI taxonomy): Eukaryota > Metazoa > Chordata > Aves > Anseriformes > Anatidae > Anser > Anser anser. The sequence goes on from NC_139722.1 coordinate 80,686,391, forward strand.
GGCGTGTGTGCAACGCTGTCGTTTAGCATTGCTTGGGATATACCAGCCTCCTTTTCAGCCTGCTCCCTGCCCGAGCTCTGCCCACACCTTCATGGTTATTGCTGGGACTGCTGGGGCAGCTGTTGTGCTAAACCGTGGCAGGGAAATGGCCCTGTTGGTGCTGCCACGGAGGGCGCAGACACACCGTGACCCCCAGCACCTGCTGGGTTTGGAAAGCCAGCCCTGCACCCACAGCACGGGCATGCCCCCGGCAGCGTGGGCTGCACGGAGCTGGTTTACTCCCCTGACTCGCCCCACGGCTGGATCCAGGATCAGGCCTGCAGCTGGCGTGAACCGGCCCATGGAAATTCGGTGGAGCCCTGCCAGGCAGCAGCAGCTGAAGCGCTGGCACCAGAAGCTATTTTTTATGCATAAAACTAGCTATTTTTGCATGACCTTTGGTTTCACAGCAGCACCAGAAAAGCGTGCAGGCTGCCTTTCCCTTGCGAAAGCGCGAATGGAAGATTTTTTTTTTTTTTTTTTTGCTGGACGCTTGCTTCAAAGACGCATTCAGGGCAGATAAGTGATAGCATCTGTCAGGGTGCCATTTTTGCACTGCGCAGCCAGCGTGGGAGCACTCCCTGTCCCCCTGCTCCCTGCCTGCTAAAAACAACTGAAACTAATTACATACCAGGAATACCAGCGTCCCCGCAAAGCCTCTGCCGCACAGCGGCTCTCCCTCGCTCCCTTTTTTCCCTTCCGCCTGATTCACCAGGGCTTTGGCCGCGCTCCAGGATTTGGGAGGGTGGGGGAGAGGCAAGGGGGGGGGGCTTGGGAGGGAGGGCAGCGGCTTTTTGAGCTCACCGACAGCCTCCCCTCGCTGCGGTCCTGTGCGCTCATTTCCACTTCAGAGATGCTGCTGAGCTCTGCCATGGGGAGACAAATCCCAGAAGTGGAAGGGAGCGTGGCGGGGAGGGAGAGGATGAAAGCAGTGAAGAGCTGCATTTATTAAGCTGTTTTTCTTTCAGTGAAAAGAAGCATTTATCAGTGATTTCATATAACATGTGAGACGTGGCTTCCTGCCAGTTTTCTAAGGATGCAAACAACCCGCTGACATCATATGCTAAATATAGGAGAGTTCCTGCTTTAGGTGAATAAATAATGCAGATGCAAAAGCCCAGGTCTTCAGTTACGCGTTCATTAGGATCGGTCTGTCAGGTTCAGACAATCGAGAGAATAGCATCCAGCTTCAGCACCGAGTGATAGGTGAAGAATGCAAAACAACTGCAGACAATAGGTGATTAAGCAGATTTCCTTGTTCTCTGCTTTTTCTTACAGCTGCTGCGTTTCATGTCTGCAGCAACCCATGCTGCAGCTTTTCCAGCACAAGCTCTGCCGTGTCCCTCCCTTTTCCTTAAAGCCAAGCCTTAACGACAAGCATGGGTGGGGAGAAGCTGAACAATGAACGCAGCCAAAATGTGGAAACTTCCCCAGGCGCTTAGCGGGGGAAAAAAAACAGGAGAAAGAAAAGGAAGAAGAAAAAAAAAAGAAAAAAAAAAGCTCTGATCAGGCTATGCAAGCAGTAAAACAGCAGCAGCTCTGTATGAAGCAGAAGTTTTCCATGTCCTGTCAGAGAGAGGTTTTAATTAGGGTTTCCCAACGCTTAACACTCTTGATCCCTCTAGTATTTTTGTACGAGGCACCCATTTTAACAACTGGAAACCTGTGGCAGGCTCCGTGGCGCATTATTTTAAGCTCTCAGAAAGTGCCCGGAGAAGGATTAGGGTTCATAATAAAATCTAATCAATACTTTTAGCCTTGCCTTCCTCCAGATCAAAGGCAGAGGGCAGGAGAAAGAGTCCGGAGCCATTCTCACTGGGTGGAAGGGAGACACGAGCGCAGGAAACAAGAAGACAATGCGCCATAAAAGCTGCCGCAAGGTGTTGGATCAATGACAACATCTGCATGAATCCTTCCCCTCGCAGCCCGGGCTACAAAAGAAGCTGTTACCATGGAAACTGGCGCAAAAGCATCAGGCAGAAGGGAGAAGGCTGTAATGAAAGGTGGGAGAGGGAATATTTTTAGATCGCTTAGGAGGAACGCTACCAAATGACATCATCCTGTCTCGTTATTTGCACCAGTGCTATGTAACATGTTGCGGCGTCTGCCCCGGGCTGTTAAATGGAAAAATGTTATTATGCATGTGAATTATAAATACTGCGGTGAAACTCGAGCTCGGGAGTTATTAGACATCACTATTCTGTAATAAAGAAGAGCATTTAATACACTGTGCTGCACGGACTCACTGTACGATACAAGAAGCATTGTGTCTAGGATTTTAATGTTCCCAGAAAGTAATTATGACTCATCCTTTTATTGTTATTAAGAAGCAAAGTGCAAATAATTTTACACATTTGATATCCCACACATCAACAAGCCTCTTGCAGTGGAGAAACATGGCCTACTTTTCCAGAGTGCTCCGTGCCAACATGCTTTGAGTGGATGTGGTAGTAGTTGTAGATGCTCAGCACTGCCAAAAAACCAACCACCCATTTCACATGTGAATGCCTCATTAATTTCAAAAATACAAACTGCACATTTCACTGTCTGCAGTCAGCTCCCTAGGTAGGGCCAGACCCCACTGAGAGTTAAGGACCTGGTAGATACCTGTGATACCTACTTGAATAAAGCTCTAAGATGGGAAAAAAATAATTCTGACACATTTGCTGTAGTTTTCCTGATCTGGGGATCATCCAGATGGTGGGCATATCTGAAATGAATCAGATTCCCCAGCTAAGCCCCCCCCCCCAAATACACACGTAGGTGCGGCAGCATCCACACGTGCCAGTTCCCAAATGTCAGCCCTGGCAACACGCAGGATTGACTCCGAACACGTACACCAGCCTGGCGGGTCGGTGTCTTTCAGACAGCTCTCCCGACTGTCGAGCGGCCGGGAAAGCCTCCAGCCCTGGAGGTGAAGCAGGCAGGGACTCGCCTGCCTTGCAGCGGGACGTGGGAGCCCGGCGCCCGCCGCACTTGAGAGGTGCGAATCACTATTCGGGTCACACCGCCACCGGTAACGTGAGAAGGGTAAACCCGGAGGAATGTGCTTCTTGTGACTGCAAAGCTTCGAGCCTGCTCACTGCACCGGAATAATGATCAGCAAATGCCACGCTCAGCTAGAGAGTGTGCTGTCACTGGAGATGTGCAGGGACTGAAATTCCCAGCCATGCAGATATCCACTGACGCTGCCAAAATATCTGCGGGTGAGTGACAGGGTTTGCCCTAGCTTCTGCCCTGTGCAAAGCAAAGCACGTGGGTCCTCAGCCATTTGTTTTTGCACTTGGGACGAACCCCTGTGTCAGCAGGGAGGCGGTAACGGCAGCCACCCCGATGCCAAAGGAGTGAGCATGGGCACAGGCGGGTTTGCGTGGCCCCATTGCAAAGCGGGGGCTGCCCTGTTTTTTTTTCATAGCGCTCCTCCTCGCTGGGCTAAATACACCCCCTGGCCTCCTGTGCCTTCTCCCCACTGCTCATGCCACCTCGGCTGTGTGTCTTTGCCTCCCCATCCCTGCACTAAAAGGCACTGGTGCAGTCTGACAGGGCATGGGTCAGCTGGGGAAACAGCGAGAAATAGCACAGAGAGGATGGTGGGTGGGTGGGCAGGCAGAAATAGGGACAAGCCAGAAAGTCACCGCCTGGCTACAGGCAAGGTTTGCTTAAACTAAGGGCAACAGGCAGCAAAACCATTTGTAAAGCTTTTTTTTTTTTTTTTTTTTTTTTTTTTTTTTTTTTACTGTGCAATCGTTATGTGCTTCTCTTCTCCCTGTTTTAGCTCTTCTTCCACACATATCTGGCTCTATAAATATTTTATAAATTGTGAAATGTGTGTGCTACTTCTGGTCCATCTTCAGAGCTGTAGATGAACACCAAGAACCACTGTGTAGCTTAGGCTGCGGAGCATGTCCATGGCACAGGACCTGAAAAGGTGAATGAGTTTAGCTGAGCCTAAAATAACATGACCTCAAAACATTTTCTGGTCTAAATAAATGCAGTCCAAGTAAGATCCCTGAGTACATTGTAACTAAATTTCCTGGCTTAAATAGACCACGAGTGAGACAGCAGCCTTTTTATGATAGGATTGACTAAACTGACCTATTCTACACATTAGCTTAATTCTGCTTAACCTCAGCCCCTTTTTCTAGTTAGGCTAATACCCAGCACAACAGTGAATAACTTTTCCTTTCTTCCTGGCTGCTCTTTTTTGGCACTTCTTTTTTTTTCTTATTTTTTTTTCTTCATGTTTTTAAGGAAGGAGGCTAGGGTTCTACATCTTACAATATTACTGTTGGATATGGATGAAAGAATATTTCATACAACTTATCATTTAATTTGTACTATATGTTAGCTTTGGCAGTGCCGGCATTGTAGTCATGCCAATAAAGAAACTTTTGATCTGAATGAGTTCAAAACTCAGCCAGGCTTGAAGTAAGGTTACAGAAAATCATTTCAAATATTAAAAAAAAAAAAAAAAGTGCATATTTTCAGGGATACGGGTGCTGTTGATGCCCTAAGTGGCCTGTTTTACAAGAGGCATGGGTTTTCTGCAAAGCCAAGGACCATTTTAGGAGGACACACAACCTGGGCTGAGGAGTCACTTTCATGACTGGAATTCACCAGACATATTTTGGGCACTGCCCCAACTTGAATCCTAACAGCTGCGGACATGTATGGCTCAAGGGGCCTGCACAGATCATCCAGCCCCTCTTGGCCTCCCTTTCCCTCTCTTCCTGTCTTCCCCAACCGGTATTTGTTTAACCTTTTTAAAATATCTTTGGTGACAGGGACAGCCCTCTGCCAGGGCTTGCCTCTCCTGGTAGTTAGACGTGTTTTTCCTTCAGACCTAACCCAGGTCACTCTCACTGAGGAACAGCTCACCTCCCTCTCTGTCTACCTGGAGACTAGTTGGTCTAATGGCAATCCTTACGTATTTGACACGTTGCCACGTCTGCCCTCATCCTCTGCTCTTGCAGACTGGGCAAACCAGTTCTTTTAACCTTTCCCCTGAGAGCCACCTCCTCCAGGTTGCCACCGCTCCTGCTCTTCTCCGGCCTCTCCCCCAAGGAGCAGGAGGCCTGCAGCGGGACTCTGTCCTCGGTCTGGCTGGGTCCTGAGGAGGGGGAACGGCGATGTCCCCGTCCCCGTACCTGGCGTGACCACCAGTACCTCATGGGCGGCCCCTTCCCCATCCCGGAGCAGAGGCCGCTGCACTCTTGCCTCAGCGGCTTGCCCAGGCCTCCCCTGACCAGGCAGGGCCAGAGCCTCGCATCTCACGTGGCCGTGCCTCAGCCCAAAGCCAGAAGGCTGCTCCTGCGTGTGGGGAGGCTGTGCCTCAAGCTCAGAGCCAGCAGACAGGCCGGGCCTCGTTCAGCTCTGCAGGGCTGCTGAAGCTTGGGCTAGCAGAAGTGTTTGCTGAGCGAGTTCGTGCAGCTTCGGCTCGGGCTTGCCAGGGACCCAGCTGAACAATTCAAGGAAGTATCAGCGCAGTCGCAGGCTCTGCTTGCAGCACACTCATAGCCCTGCCTTCTATGAATAAAATTAATCATTCTCACTGATTCTCTAATCAACCCAATCCTCAGAGGTGTAAATTGCACTGGCAGATGTATAATCAGGGAAGTTTTCCAAATTAACCTAAAAAAAAACAAGAACCCACTGAGTCTCTTGACGTTGGCTGAGTTAAGCAAGGGCAGCCTGAAACAAGAATGACACCAAGCTCGGCAGCAGCAATCATACCCTCCAAAAGCTGAGGGAGAAACCACCCCCACGGTCTTTCCCGCTGAATGTGGGGGCACAGCCATCAACCCGTGTCACCCTCTGCTGGATACAGCCCAGTCCTGGCAGTCGGATGGAGGAGGACATCGATGTGGCAGCCTTGGCTGCTTCCACGGCCGCATTTTGGGAAGCTCATGTGCCCGCTCCCCGGTCCAAGTGAGACTGCTGTCCATCCCTGGCCTGTCCCAGCCAACCACCTCATCTGTGGTAGAGATGAGGATTAAAACAAATGTACTGGTATGTACTGATTAACAAAGGAGAGGAGATGCCAGAACTAAGATTCTTAATATCTTATATTTGGTATTCCTTTAAAGGAAAACAATGAGGCAGAGCATCAAAACTTGAGTTACAGATGTGCAGCCTGCAAGACCCGGGGGCAGAGAAAGAGTTAGGACAGGGCCCAGCCTGCTGCTTTGTGTACCCACTGTTTTATTATGTAAAATAAAAATAAAACGGATTCCAGAAAATAATGGTAAATATTTGATGATATAATTATGTCTTATTAATGCAATGTTCTTTATTTTGCAAATTAGATTTTCACAGGAATTCATCACCCATTTCATTTTTATTATTTAGGCCATGAGCGTGTCACAGTTGTTTGTTATGTATTTTCATAACCATTTGATTAATATTAAATGTTTAAAATAAAAACTCCATTTATATTTTAGTTGTAACGGCCATGCAAAAATACTATGAATATGAGTTGGTATTTATGGCACACATTAGTTGTTAGCACTACTTTTGATATCTTTATTGCTGTGCGGGGCGTGCACAGTTCATTACGCATGAAGAATAGTTTAATTTCCAGGAGCTTTGCCATGATCTGTAAAACAAAGAGCGCTCGCAGTGCTGCTGTGCCTCCCTTGCAGCACCCAGACCGAGGCGCAACCACTCTGGTCCTCCTGCTGCTTGCCTCCAGGCCTCCGTGGCTGAGGTGCAGCCCTTGGCACCCAGCCTGTTCCTCCTCCCACCCTGACCCCACGACACCTGGCAGACCCTAGGAAGGGTCCCTACACCCCTTTCAAGGCCCCGTGCTGGTGGCTGGTGGGGACCAGGGGTTGCAGCCCTGGGGACGGGAGCAGCGTGCTGCCAGCGCACCCTGTCCTGACAAGGCAGCTCCTGTCCTCCCAGCTTGCAGACCTGTGCCGTGGCTGGGCAGGAACTGGGGAGAGTGTTAACTACCGGTAATTATCCCGCAGGCCTGTGAGGCATCTTTCATGCCTGTTGGATGTGGTAATAAAACTAACCTTGTGTGTTTTGTAATTGCCCTGTACAGAAAGGCTGCTTGTGGGTACAGAGGGCGGCTGCAGCCGGCACCATGCATTGCTGTGGGTTTCGTTCTCTGAAGAGGCTCGGTGTGAGCAGGCTCCTGGTGGCACGGGGAGCAGGATTATGAGTTCTGCAGCAGCATCTCAGGCAATTTCAGGTGCTCCAGGGTTTTTGCAGCACTGCAGAGAACTGCTGTGGTTTCTAATAATAATAATAAAAGGAAAACAACAACAACAACAACAACAACAAAAGAAGGACAAAATAAAAAGAAGCTCCCCCCCCACTCCCTCTGGTCTCTGCCAACCCACTATGAATCAAGCAATACCACGCGATGTTTTCGGATGCATCAAAAATACCACAGCCATTACTGTGCATATGTAGGATGCTCATCCTAAGCCAGGTGTCTACAAAGGCCCTTCTTTCTGTTTGCCGCACCAGCTTGGCACCCTATGGAGAAAACAGCTTTGTCAACTTACTTGCAGATGCCAAATGTCACTGCGTCTCCTACCAGTCACAGGCTGTGTGCACAGAGCCTCTTCTTTCCATCTCCGGTTATGTAGGATCTTGCTGGCATGCTACTGCTAGGAAGAAAACCGGATCCCAGAATTTGCTAAATGTGCTAACAACAGCAGGAGACACAGGGATGCAGAGGACAACATCCTGCCTCCACCACAGCTTCCACTGCTGGAAAATTTCAGGTCCTGGCTTCCTGGGGAAGGGAGGGTGCAGCTTCCCTTACCTAGATTCCTCACAAGGACTGTGAAGAAACTTTCCCATCCCCAGCTTTGCTGGGCTTTTATGAGACACAGTGAATTTCTGCTGCATTCCTCGTGCTCGTTTCAAGTGACACAAGGTGAATAAAAAGCCTTGCCCCCGTGTCTTGGCGGCTTTCCAACCTGCTGGCAGTGCTGCGGCTGACTGGCCGAGGCAAACATCTGCAGTGCCCGGTCCACAGAGCAGCAGTGCGGTCCTCACCTGCGAGAAGCCATCTAATGGTGCCAGACCTCTGCACATTCAGCAGTCCTTGTAAATCCCTCTCTGCTCCTGTTTCTGAAAGGCTGCCAGGCAGACTTCCTACCTGCGTGACAGGGAATATCCCCGCGCCTCGCAGCTCACCCAGCGGAGCGAGCTGGGGGACGCAGCCAGCAGCAAGAGGCTGGTATTCCCCTCTGCGACTGCTGATGTGACATTCCAGAGAAGCAGAGAAAATGTTCCTGAAGGCACAGAGATTTAAGCACGAGAGGTAAAAGCAGCAGCCTCCCTCCCCCTGCCTGCTCTCAGGAGCTTGTTTTGATTTTCACTTCAGCTCCTCAGGCTCCAGAGGCAGATCAGATGTGGCTTTCCAGTGAACTGAAACCTCTCGTTTTGGGTGACGTTTAGCAAAATATTTTCTTCCTGGAGGTGGTTACGGGATGTGAGAGGACAAACAGCATGTGCATGGGATGCTACCCATTTTTTTTATCTGGGTTGGGCTGTGCAGGAGGCTGCTGGGGGTGCAGATCCACATTTGAGACAGGGTTTGTGCCTCCTGGCTCCTCATGCCACCCTCTGATCTCTGAGCTGCCATTCCCATCAAGGACAGCATGGACACCATATTTCATAGGCACCTTTGTGAAATAGATGGGGCAGGATGTCAAAGAGGGAAGCTTGATTAATATGGCTTGAAAGCAACAGCTGCCATGCAAAATAGACGGCTGTTTGGCCTCTGGGTCCCATCTTGCACCTCCGCTAGCTTGAATGGGAGCCCGCTTTCCTTGGTTCAGAAACTATGCTTCCCCTTGGCTGGGGGCTTCAAAAAGAAGTAGAGCTCTGGTATGGCAAGCAGCAGCAAGAGCTTGGGACAACAGCTGAGTTACACTGTTAAAAATACTCGGTGCCTTGGACAAACTGAAAAAATGTAATGGCTCCTTACAGGCTAGAAGAAAAGACGTGGCCTCATTACCAGCTGGTGCGAGACAGTGCACATGGGGGACGCTGCCCATCGAGTCCCTTTGTCCCCGTGTCATTCACAAAGTGCAGAGCCCGGCTGTTTTCTGAGCCTCCTCCATGCCAGGGCCATCGGCTGCCTCCTGCGAGCTCTGCTTGCTTCTGGAAACTGAAATACCTCCGCTTCAAAACCGTGACAGGAGAAGGTGCTTTACTTAGGGCTGAAATTGGAGCCAAAATCTATTCCTGGCGATGGCTTGAAGGTCACACTCCAACAGAGAGCTCCTACCCTATCAGTATGTGCTGTTAGACAGATGCTGCTGTTGCTCTTTCTCTGACAGTGACAGATTTTAGGCTTGGTCTGCCGCCCTTTCATGGGTGTGTTTGTTTTCTCCTGCAGTCTGCATTGCTCTCCTAATCCTTGCCCCCAATTCGGGTGTCACCTGCTTCTGCCCTTCCCCAAAAGGATGCAATCAGGCCTAGATAGTGCTGATCTCTACACTAACAGCAAACGTGTTCCTGCCTACAGGTTGGAACAGCGATGAGATGGCAACGCTGCTTTGCAAGCATGCCCCAGATGGCCTCTGGTGGTGGTATTGGCTGAGCACTTCCCACACAACCAGTCACTGTGGAGCCATTGCACCAATTGCAGGAGGCCAGGGACAGCCCAGGGGACCCAAAAGTTGAACCTGGTCGGGTAGTGAGCAGCCCCCATGATGCAGCCCGGGCTGGGATGCTGAAGGACAGCTGGGGTGTCCACAGAGACGTGTCCCACCAGTGTCCTTTCCCAGCTGGTAGGACGTGGTGCTGCACAGAGGTACCTCTGGGGCAGCTCAGGGAGCATGGCCTTGGTTTGCAGCACCTGGGGCTTGGTTCCCTTCCTTAGGTACATAGCACAGGTCCTCTACAGGATCAAATGCCCACGTCCTCATACTCTGTGTAGGAGTCCAGGCTCCCACAGCGCAGTGTGTTAGCAGATCTGACCATTTCCACCTGCTCTTCTCTGGAGTAAGACACCAATCTCCCACCAGGCAGGGCAGAAGGGAACGAAGCTCCCAAAGCAGCTGCCACACTGCCCCTAGCACCACCACCCTGGCACCTCTCCATCTCGAGAGGATGATGTTTTTAAGGCAGCTATCCGTGGGTGTTTGGCATATAAGGAGACTTCAGTAGGCGAGGCAACGAGCCGAGGATTATGAATGGTGGCCATGGGACGGGCGAGTCAATCAGAGATAAATTGGGACTGAGGAAAGAGGAGCCTGATGCTCTGCTGATCCCCATGGACAGAGATGGATTACAGCAAACAGTTGCCTGTATTTATAACCTTCCCAACACCCCGCTGCGCCCAAAGGAGAGGCGAGAGGAAGGATCACAAGACCCTCACTGCCTAGGGCTTGGGAAAGGAAGTCTCTGCAATGCTACTGCTGGACATTCCCTCCCGGGGTCGAGATTTTCCATGGTGTCACTGCCACTGTCACTCGCGGGGGGAGCGCCCCGGTGGCCCATCGCTACTGCAGAGCCTGCAGGAAGGTTTTCCAGCAGCCCAGAGCCAACCTGAAGGGAGGCAGCGAGGAGCCTGCTCCCCTGGTCCCTGCTGCCCCCAGGGCTGGCAGAGCTAAGTGGTGTGTTACGAGTGCGGTTCTTTCCAGGGCCTGTGTTTGTGTTTACTTTTAGGAGCTAGAGATGGTACAGATGGCTAATTTGTTTGTTCGGTATTGTTCTTTCTAGCTGCCTAGAGCTGTTTCTGTACTTCTGTATTCGTTATGGTTACTGCATACTCAAAGTCTCAAGTGCCTCTTTCCCCGTACAGTGGGAAGCTTATGAGCATCAGCTGAAAAACTGCGCCTGCTGGGGAGGATTGTCTCTGTACTCCTCCCCCTACGTTCAGCACTGCCCCCTCTTTGCCTTTACTTAGGTCAGCACAGAGATTTCCCAAAAGCACAGCCACCAGGCTTTCCCCTGGCTCCAACAGCCCTGAAATGGGTCAAATCCCCCACAGGTGAGAAGGGGAGCGGGAGCAGGGACATCTCATGTTGCCTGAGGAGCAAAATGGTGGTGGGAAGGCAGCAGCTGCGTTTGCTCATAGTGTATCGCTGCCCGGTTGTTCTGGTCGGGAAGGGCAAGCAGGCTGATGAGCATTCCCAAAACAATTAGGAGACAAGGCTACTTTCATCGGTACCCCTCCTCACGGCTTGTAAAGACACAAACGTGAAGGAGCCCGGAGGAGGCACCTCCTCCACCACAGGCACTGAATGGCTTGTATTAGTACAATGCTCCAAATCCCCTCTAAGTCCTCCCAGAAAGGGAGAGTAAATATAGTTTGTCAAACAGTTATCTTTAGCACACTGTCTCGTCTGCCAGCATGGATCTTTCTGCATGACCTCTTGCTAAGTCAGGGCAATTTCTGCTTGTTTGCTTACTCCTGCCTGCCACGCTGTGCCCGGAGGGGAGCCAGGGCTCCCTGGGGCCCGGGGCAGGGACTGCGTCCTCTCCTGCTCTTACCAGTGGTGTGGACGGACACAGACAGGTTATTGACCTTTAGGCCCACTTATCCCATCCTTTTTTTTTTTTTTTTTTTTTTTAAGGAAACGAGTATCAGTTGCTAGTTCACACAGAAGGGTGGTGAAGGAGAAGGAAAGGAAAGGAAATCCAGCTCTGTTGGTGAGCCTCTTTTTGGGCACCTTGAGCCCACACCTCTGCAGCAGGCCCTCTGTAATTGCAGGACGGGGTGGGAGAAGAAGCAAAGGGAGGTTTTGCAGGGCACTGAAGCCAACCCCACACCACACTGCTGCTTGCCCTGGCAGCCCTTCCCTCCCTCGGTCTCAGCTGGCCACTGCTCTCCTTGTGCCACCACTACTGCACACACACACAGGGTTTTCGACCAGATCTGGTGGCCCAGCCTATGTCAGGTAGGGGCTATACTGCAAGGCCAGAGGCAGAGTGCGTTTTCCCCAGTGTAAGCAAGGGGATGGCATGCTGGGCACAGCAGCAGGCAGAGACATTCCTCCACACTAAAATCCGCACGTCCAAACCGCTGATTTTCAAACTAATAATTTCCTTTTTTTTTTTTTTTCCCCCTAATCTCACTGGAGTCTTGACTCCTGGAAACTGCCACAGGCGGTTGGTGTAACAGAGAGCTCGGCCGAGGCTCAGACATGACGAGAAGGGGGGGCTGGAGTGTTGATAGCCCCAGCTGCTGCAAGCGCGAGAGGCATCGTGTTGCAGCTCTCCCCTCCTGCCACTCTCCCAGCACCGCTGGGGAACTCTCCAGAAGAAGAACAGTACAGTTTCAGTGCCGTCTGCCAGACCGAGGAAACCAACCCCGCTCTTTTGTAAGGAGGCCCCCTGCTTCCTCCTGCGCTACCGAGTGAAACTCTGAGCAAATTCACGGGAGCCAGATCCTCTGTGAGCCCCCGGCGACTCCGGCAAAGCCAGCGGCACGGCCCCAGGCCCACATGGGGAAGGAGGATGGGTCGAGCACCGTGAGCTGCTGAGTGCCCTGCTGGAGCCGAGCAGGGAGCAGCTGGCTCCCGGGGAGCCCGTGCTCGGCAGAAATGGTGATTATGGCCCAGGGAAGGGGAGCGAGCCTGCTCCTGGCTCGGCGTCAGGCAGGGGATAGCAGGAGCGGATCTGTCTCCAGCATCCCACAGACTGCTGCGGAGGATTAAATCCAACAAACCTCCCTCTGTTGGCAATAACTGAGGATAGCTCTATTAAAACGCGTATACATAAGAAACCTACCCGCTGCTGGGTGATTGTAGCCAAATGAAAGTCAAACATCTGCATGCCAGACACGCGGCATGTAGCTGCACACACTCCACAGCCACACCAGTGGCAGAGCCACCGTGACCACCTTATATCAGACAGGTTGCACGAGGGGGTGCAGCTCACCTGCTCCTTCCTCCGCATCACCTCCACTGCCTTCCTCCCCTCCCCTAGCACCAGGCCAGCGGGAGGGGAGGGGAGCGCAGCACGAGGCCCTGCCCACTGAGCAACCCCAGACTCAGGGGCTTTGCTGAGCCCTCCTTTCTCTGAGCCGGGCCATTTCCAGTGGATGAGGAGATTTCCAAGGCGAGGAGGTGACTGGTGCTGCTGGCCTGGCTGGCTCGAGGCTCGTCCCGGGAGCAGAGGGGTGGAAAGTGCCCCATGTCATGCCTGCTCTGTCCCTTCCTCCAGGCCTGCCGCCTCAGCAGCCTGCAGGGGTTTCCAGGCAGAACAGCACAGCACGGGGCTTTGTTCCACCTTAAGAGAAATATTTTCAAACATTTATTGCATTTATCCAAAGCAAAGCTGGAAACGGATTGAAATCAGTGTAGTAGGGCCCGTGCAAAAGGGCACCCAGCAAGAAATGAGAAGAGGAAGAGCGGGCACAAGGCTCCTCGCCTCAGCACGGCCGTGGCTTGGTGGCCAGCCGTGCTCCCGAGGGATTTCCCCGTGGAGACGATACACTCACATTTCCCGAGAGGCAAACGCAGACGTGCAGTGCAGACATGCCGGCAGCAGGAAAGCCGCTCTGGGAGCGGATCAAGTTATTCAAATAAAGCTCCCTGTTTCAGCTGGGTGCTTAGCCTTATTCTTTCTATTTCCTCAACTGTGCCATTCCTGAATTTGTCACTCCTTCCACTCGTCTGACCCCATTACGCTTGCCCTGGTTCCCACCTCCGCCAGCTCCCCGGCATGCTTGAGGGTGATGGAGCACCGTCCCACACAGCCTGCAGCCCAGGACTCGCCAAGCTCTTTCCAATTAGGACGTGGCTAAGGAGACAGCATCAGCAATAAATGGCTTCAAAGAACTCTCCCAGACTTTCCTATTTATTATACGCCAGTGAGATGCCAGTACCAATGAGAAAAATCTTAAAATACTCGTGAGATTCTGCTTGGGGACATAAATTTTTCTTTTGTTATTCATGAGTAAGAATTGTGTTTCCCAGGTAAATTCACCTGAAGCAAATCATTATAGTCCCTTATACGTACATTTCTAAATTTAGTTTGCTTGTGAATTTTCCAACAGCGTTTCTTGTTCATTTTTCAGGAGGCCAGCAGAGCTTGCAGTGACAACAAAACCCTTCCCTTGAATTCCAGTCCTAAGAAATGCAGTGTGGAAAAGGCAGGCCAGTGGCTCAGTAGCAGCCTTAAGTCCTTCACCCATAAGCTCTGCAATTCCTTCTTCTTCTTCTGAAAAGCAGCCAGGAGATGGTTGGCATGGTGCAGGGAGCCCTTCGACAGTGATGGCAGGAGCCAGCATTTCACTGCATCCATCGGTCACCCCCTGCCCCTCTCTTTCCAAGTTCTTCTAAACACATACTTGTGGAAAGGTTCGAGACAGAGAAACTTCTCTCTGCTCAGGCCTAGGGAGCTCCTTCATCTTATCTGCATGTACCGAGTACCCTGACAGGACCAACATTTCTTCTGAATAATTTATAGTGTATGGAAATGATAATAACATAGAAATCTGCTATGATTTAGTTAATTATGAATAAGTAATAAGGTAATGCTAGCAATACATTTAACTGAAAAACCTATTTATAATGAAATGATTTCTTATAAATAATTAGAGCAAAACTGCGTGTTGTAACTCATCACTTGCATGTAGGGCCTGATCCTTCCTGCATGTCTGCTGTAATGTTACCTACAGGGACCCCCGTGGAACCAGTGAAGTCAGTGACAGAGCTGCTGGCAGGATGGCATCCCCTTCAGGTGGGTTATAAGGAGAAGGGATTGCAAAGAAGGATGCTTTTGTGTGTGTGTGTGTGTGTTGCTGTTGTTTTGTTTTTTAAGCCAACTGAGAGCCAGCAGTTCAGCCCCTAAAAGATGGCCTTTGCTTTTCACCTGGTGGTTAAACACACCTTATTTTGCCATCCTTAAGCCCACTTTAAAAGGCAATGAAACCCAAATGACACTATTTTCCATGTTTTGCTTACCGTATGTCCTGCACACAGCTGGCCTAAACCACTGCTCTCTGACTCTGTACAAGGGCTCCCAGCAATTTGGACCCCAATTGATATGGTTGCGGGTAGCATGATAAAACCCAAAGTTTGGTTACTGAGAAGTGATGGGAGGAGGTCGACCTGAAGCAGCATGCCCCATACCATCTGAGCAAGAGGGATCAAAATTCAGACTGCCATCTCTAGTCTGTTCTTGGTGCCAGCTTGGACTTCAGCTCAAAGGAGTGATGAGCGATGTAGACCAGCTAGCTTACAGCTCCCACCACCAACTGGCAGAAGCAGGGCTGGCACCCAGGGTAGCCCTCTTAAGTAGACAGTCCCCATGAAGTCCTTTATCTTCTCTTTGAAATCAGGCTTCAACACACTCCAGCTTGCCCTGGTGCTGCTCACCAGTGCTGGAGAATCCTGTTGCTGGTGAAGATTTAAAACCTTTTGCCATTTCTTTTTGCAATGAAATGCACCCGGTACCCACACAAGGCCCGAGGCACTGACATGTCTCCAGCACAGAGTGCAAAACACTTTTCCCTTTCCCTTTCCCACCTCCAAGAAGCCTGTGCTGGAGCTGCAATGGTACCTTTTCCTATGGATTAAACACAGCTTCATCTTTCAGGGCATGAAGCTCTCTTATATTAGCTGAAAACCTGTAATAAAATTAGGTTTAGTAAAGGAAGAGAAACCCCCCTTCTAGCAAAAGTGGCCACATGCATAGCGTTTGATAGGCCAGATGTAGCCGGTGGGCCACCAGCTGAACCCCCTTGGCCATCAGCATCAGGAGACGGGCAGCACCACAACCTCGCCATGGAGCTGATCAGGAGGGAGCCCAAACGAGCCCTGAGGCTCCTCTAGCGAGAAGGCTGAAGGTGGCCAAAATCCAACCCTCTAGGGCAGTACCTTCCCCTGCAGGCACCTCCGAAGGTGCTCTCCCAGAGCAAGTGCCTGCAGCACAGCCATGCCGTCCTCATGCAACAAGGGCTCAGCTCCCCAGGGAGCCCAGAGGGCCTACACAAAGCAGCGTTATTGGTGCTGCTCCAGTGCTTAACGGACTGTTTTCCATCAAAACTGGCTCCAAAATTGGCACTTCTTGTAGAAAAGGAAGGGATCCACCCCAAAACACTAATTGTCAGGAAACTTTACTGACACGGGATGAAGAAACACACACTGCTGACATGGCTCAAAATGTCCGTGCCGGGCAGGTAACACAGAGGCAGCCTCACTCAGCCAGGCTGCCGGCCTGCACCTTCTTCCTCACAAGGACCTCACAACACCAGTGGGGCCACCACTGCTGCCCTCCCTGAGGGGGCAAAACGTATTCAGTTTGGGGGTAAAACGTGTTCAGTTTGGTTATGGACACAGGCTGTTTGTCTCCTCAGAGGGCTTCAGAAGGGCTTACATATATATAAGGGCTCTCACAATATGAAAGTAATCATCAAAACAGCCATTTAATGGCACAGCTAAACATCATTCCTTCATGCTGTTTATCATTGTTTGTTTCCTATGGGAAAGCCAGAAGACGCAGCCTACATGCCTAAGCAGAAATTTTGAACAAATTACAGTCCCTGGCACTGCAAGTTAAAGCCCCAGCAGGGCCCATTCAGCACTCTTCTTCCGAGGTACGGGGAACCAGAAACCCATCACAGTTCCTGCATGAAGCGTTTTGTTGTCCGGCGTTAACAAAGACAGCACAGTGCTTTCTGCAAGAAAACACTCCTTCCTTCTGTAATTTCTGAAGGCGGCTTTGCCCCGACTGTGTTCTCATGGGGAAAATCGGTCGAGCCCCATTCAAACACCATGACTAAATCACAGGAAAGTTGGTGGGTTTCTTTAATTATTACAGTCCAATTAGGTCTTAGAAGTGCAATGGAAAAAGTGGTTCTTACAGTGGGTTGGCTTCACTGCAATGCATGAAGTCAGATCTGCAAAGACATGAGTCAGTGTGCAGGAGCTGGTTTATTTCCTGATTCTTCTGACATGAATGAAAGGTGACGTTCAGCAGCACCTTTCTCTGCTCCCACAAAAGTCTTTCATGGAGTAGCCTCATGTTTTGAGCTAACTACTAGCTAGGGATGATGCATCTTAAAAGAGAAAATTATTTGTTCCTACTGCTTAGCAGCAGCTGAGTTCAGCAAGTCAACAGAAATAAAAAGAGTTGTAAATAGTCTGGACGAAATTAAACGCCTCATTCCATTATACAGTTATTGCCTAATATCTGTAAGTCTTCTTACTACTAGACAGTTGGAGAGTATGACAGTCCTATAAAAAAGGGTTGGAGAAAAACTGGTTTTCTGGGAAGAAAATGAAGGGAATCTATTTGTTTTGATTAAAACAAAACCAAAAAATCTTTGGGCCTCCTTTGGTTCAGAAAGATAAAAAACATACAACAACAAAAAAAAAACAAAGCCACAGGAAGAAGGGGAAAATCTGGTTGTCTTTGTTATGGCCCTGGTGCAGGTGGCATCCCCAGACCCCATTACCAGGGGGAGAGCTCCCTCCCGCACCCCGGGGCAGCCCCCTGCCCAGCAGCTCCCGGGGCCATGCGGGAGCGGTAGGGCCTGTCTCCAGCTGCCGGGGAGCGACCTGGTGAACCAGTAACCCCTTTCATCTCTGTTTACTCATCTTCTGTTTGTTTTCAAATGGTTGCCAAAAAAAAAAAAAAGGGCACGGGGGGGAGAGGGGGGGTGGAGTAAATGTTTTGTAGTGGAAAAGGGTAAAAGAAAACGCATACTTTGCATTTTTCCAGTCCGTACTGAGTGAGCAGCAGCTGCCCTCCTTTAGAGGCTGAGGTCTCCGGGAAAACCAGGGTCTCCTCCGTATTCCCTGAGGGCAGCCCCACTGTGCTGCTGAGCTCCTGTGCCTGGCCCCGGCCCTCTGTCCCATGGGGAGGTGGGGGTCCTGGGGCCATGCAGGGCAGGATGGGTTCTCCCCGCTGCCTGCGGGGCGGCAGGGGCTGACAGGCAGCGGTGCTGCTTGCAGGGTTTCCTGAGTTAACAGCAATGGGAGGAAGAGGTGTGGGCTGCAGTGGGAAGCTTGCGCCAGCTGCTCCTGGCGTCTCCGTGAGCTCATGGTACACGGAGCTTCCACCTGATGCAGCATTTGGAGGTTTTGCATTTACTCTGCTAGACAAATCTCTACAAAAATTTCTCTCGAGCAGCAGAAAGAAAAGCAAATTTGGTTGAAGTGTGCGTAAAAATAACCATGTGGTTATCGCTCCATCCAGCAGGCTCCAGCACACCTATGCCAATCAAACAAGACGAGAGTACGGACCCTAACATGCACTTAGGAAATCTCCAAATATCCTGTGCTAGACATCTGTGTTTCTTATTTCCCAGAAGGAAGGCTTCTTGAGCATCCACGAGCATCTAGGGGGCTGCGAGCAATTCAAGTCTGAACCACAAGCCCAGGACGTGCTGCGGCAGCTGCCCGAAGGCAGTGAAAGAGTTACTTCAGAGCTGCAGCCCCGTCGAGCAGTGATGCAGCGGGTGAACATGCCTCCATTCATCTGCTGCGCAGCCTGACCTCGGCCGCAGAGGAAAGGCGGTCCCGCTCCTGGGAACAAAGGAGGAGGGAAGGAGGGTGACTCAGGAGTCCTGGTGGCCCGCATGTCATCCGTGGGACCAGCCCGGCCATCGCATGGGAGGTGCCGCCCCGCGGTACTCACCAGCGTCAGAAAATGAAGCTATGTATTTGTTGCCCAAATGCACTTTCTGTTTTAATTGCCGCGTTCAAGAAAAAAAACATGTTTTGAGCGATTTTTTTTTTTTTTTTAACTCGCCTCATTATCTCTTGGAGTGCAGGCTTGAAGTTGTAGTTTATCCCCAACTGGATTGTGGTGCCTGAACAAGCCAAGTCCACGCTGGGGAAAGGCTTTTTTAAAAATTATTTTTCAATTGCTCCAGCTGGAGCTACCCAAATGCAAACGCTTTGGGAGGAGAAATGCAACATGCTCAGGGCTAAGCCTTTTCCAACCTAATTGCTGGCTGCTGCTCTGGAGAAGCTGAGGCTGCAACAGTCAGGACTACGCACGCCTCCGTTCACGCAAGCTCAGCCAGTGCTGGTGCCACGAATTTTACGGTCCAGCATTTTCCCTTAGCAGATGCTGCTTTCCTGTGCCACCAGCAGCCATGCCCTCAGAGACCCAGACCCAACCACCACACAGCGTGGCCACACTGGTGCCCGGGTGCCACCACAGAGGTGAGCCACCCCCTAGGGTGTCCCCAAGCAGCATCCCACTGAGCACGGCCACCCCGCCAGCGGGGCGAGCGGGTCTGGCCCGGGCACAGAAGGAAAGGATCCAGGGGCTCTGTTGACATAATAAACCACTAGAGAGCACTCTCAAATGTATTTATACCCTTTTCCTAAGTGCTACTTCATAAAAACACGCGGTTGCCATGGCCTGGTTTACAGCACATCTAAAAAGGGAGCTCCAAAACAGACCAGGTTTCCTGAGGCCACCACAAAGGCTGTCAAAGCCTCCCTTGTGCTGCGCCTTCCCGCCCGGGGGCTCCGCGCCCCGCCCCGCCTCTTGCCCCGTGCATCAGCCTATCTACAAATAAATGTCAGAAGTAGTAGTTGAAAAAATAGAACAAAACATTGCACTTAGGCAACGATAGCTTTTTCTTTTTTTTCTTTTATATATATATATATATAAAGAACAAGAGGCGTTTAAAGCTCTTAAGTTTCCTGCATTTAGTGCAAGGAGTGGGAAAAAAAATATGTAAAAATTGCGACATTGGAGTTTATCAGCTATGAACAAAAGCACCATGCAGATGACCTGCCAGCAAAAAATATAGATCTTTTAAAAAATGGGATGAAAGTGGGTTTGGGGAAAAAAAAAATCACACATTCTTCATTAAAACACTTTTAATACTACACAAATTACAGTATCACCTTTTAAAAAGTTTAAAAAGTAATATTAACAGTAGCACTGTTGCAGTTAAAGCATTTCAAAATAAGAGAAAAAAAAAGGAAGAAGAAAAAAGCCTGTAGCCCAGGAAAGAGTGAACTGGTAGAAATGGAGAATCCACCGGTATTGTAACTGAGTAAAGCAAGAGAAAGGAAAAAAGCAATGCTGAATTTGAGAAAAACAAGGTATGCATGAAAACCCTCAGATTCTGAATGTTTTGTTTCCTTTTGCACTTCTGCGGTTTCACAGTGACCAGGACTAGACGTAATGGAGGCAGGAGGCCTGTGGGCCAGCTGAGCCAGCACAGGCACTGAGCTGTGGGCCCGGGGCCTCCCGCCGTCCCCTCCACCCCGGGGAGCCACCAGAGCCCGTGTCGGGAGGAGGGTGCATGGCCTTCGGGCCTGGGCCCGGTCATGGGGGTGTCACTGGGCCCCAGCGAGGCCCTGCTTTGTCGGGAGCAGGCCCAGCGCTCACCAGGCTGCACACCAGGCCGCCCCGTAGCACAAAAGGGGGGCCTCTGTAGGAAGGTGTCGGGGTTTCACTTTTGGTTTTGGATTGAAAGTAGGGATACCACCTTAACCAAAAACATGAGCTCCATACCACAGGAGGTATTATGCCAAGCAACTTTGAAGAACTTGTTACCATCTATCAGCTCAAAATCCATTTTCTTTTTTAATAAAGTGCCTAAATACACATTTACACAGATCATAGTGGTTCCAAAGAATCCTTTACAGTTTTTATATATATAGGTATATATATAGGTATATATATATATAATGTGCGTTTTCTTCAAATTGGCTAAATGTGTTTACATAAGACACCAATCTTGACTATAGGTATAAGTTTTAAAGCGTAATATTGACTCAATGAATTTGTTTATCATGCAAGTCTTATCTAATATTACATTGACCTGTAATATGGAACACAATGTAGTGGGTGTGCTCATTAAACACTTCATAAAAAATTACTGTGCATGTGCAGATCTGATCTTCAAATACTAATAATGACCATTTCTTTAGAGAGAGAGAGAAAAAAAAAAAGTCTTCCAAAAAAGATCTACTCTGCATTAAATTGCAGTCTGAACATTATCACAATAAGAACAGTTGACTCAAAAGCACCCAAAATTCTTCAAATTAAAGTCGGCTGAACAAATTTTGCCTCCTCCTTCTCCTCCTCCTCTAGCACCAAGAGTGTTTAATAGCCTGTCCCAGGGAAGGGACGACCTGGCCACCCCTTTGCTCAGAAACAACCACTTATAACCCAGTTATAAACACCTCAACAGAAGGGCTCGTCCAGCTGCAGTGTTGCCAACGAACTATAAACAGCACAAAAACATCACTATAAGACTCAACTATTTCTAGTAACCAATGATTTATTGATTTTAGAAGTCTGCTTGGTGATGCAGAAGCGTGATCGAAAGAAGTGGCTTTACAAAAGAGTTCTCCAAAGTAGCTTAAAAGGCAGGGCCGTGGCCATGATGTGAAGCCCTAATTGCTTTCATTTCAACCAGTTTATATTTTCATTTTCAAAGAATAGCATTAGGTTTGTTTCAAGCACACGTAATAAGGAAATTACAGGTTTCCTCCACCCACATTTGGGCTGTCACTGATATGCCCGCAGGCAATCTGGCAGAACCTCAGTCACTGCTGTCATTGTACCACACTGTACCTGCCACTACTTGGAAACACCATGTCAGCGATAGTAACAATAGCAACAGCACCAGAGGTGACTGATAAGCAAACTCAAAGTCCACCTGCACTATCTGAAAATTAAAATTTAAATTAAAAAAAAAAAAAATCAGTCTCTCCCCCACATCCCCATCATTGTCCGAAGACACAAAAAAAACTTAAGTGAAGCTGAAGACCTTCAGAGATGGCAGTGCTATGTCGGTGCATTCACCAATCGTGTCATTAGGTTGGCTATCAAAATTCCACGTTATAGTATGCAATTGGTGAACAAATGCAGTTTTGTAATCTTACAACTGATCACGTGAACTGCGGTCAACTTTGCCTTAAAAGAAAAAAAAAAAAAAAAAAAGAACAACAAAAACAAACCAACCCAGAAATCCCTAACTCAACAGCGCCTCTCAGACACCTCTCCACATCCTACTCCGAAGGCAACTTCCCTTGAGAAACACTGAGGAATTTTGGACTCGATCCGGCGGATCTGCCGCCGCAACACGAGACAGCCGTTTCTGGGAGAAACCCCTCATGCTCCCTACGCTTGCCTGGCTCGCGGGGTGGCAAAGAGCGTCCCCGCCACGGCTAGCCACGCTGCTCCCCAACCACCTCGGACCGAGCCTGCATGCGACCAGCTCTACAGAAACAGGGGCCAGGAATAAGGAATCACAGACAGTAAGGCGATCTTTACAATGTCAGAAAGTGTATTTGGCATTTAAAAAAAAAAAAAGGAAAAAAAGAAAAAAAAAGAAACAAGTGCATACAAATACAGCTAGAAGCATTTCTGATTTGCCAAGTGCTCTCTAAAAAAAGCAGCGCAAGTCACAGCCTACATTGAACAGTAACTGTCACCAGGGAAGCACAACAAATAGTTGCTATAACAAAAGGGAAGAAAAAAAAAGGGGGGAAACAAACAAAAAAAAAAGGGGGAAGAAAAGGAGAAGAATTAGAAGAAATGCCTTTATAATAAGTACATACCTTTTGTCTTCAAAAAATATAGAAACACAATGTATTCAAAAAAATCAAAATTATACAGCCATGTTTATGAAGTCTACATTTCCCTTGTCTTGGAGATATATATATATTTATATATATATATTTATAGATATATACAGAATTCAAGCAGTTTGAGTTAAAGGTGGCGTCGGGCCGCGAGGCCGGCAAAGTCACGAGTCTCTCTCCTTTTTGACTTTCACATCTCCGGCCAGAATGGTGGCGATCTCCCCCTGCATGAAGGCCCAGGGGACGTTGGAGCCGACCAGGGGACACTTCTCCCCGCTGGGACAATACACCTCCCCGCTGGCTCCCTGCTGCTTGATGCTTTGCCGGGAGCAGGGGAAGCAGAACTTGTGGGACGGGACCGAGGGGCACTGCACAAAATGGGTGTCTTCCAGGCGCTCGTGGCACAGGGTACAACACAACGGGACGCTGGCGGCGAGGGACGAGTCCGGCAGGCTGGCGGGGTGCACGGGCTCCAGCCCGCCCGCCGCGTTGGCCCCCTGGCCCGGCACCTCCCTGCCGGGGCCCAGCCTTCTTTGGTTCATGGCGGAGGGCGAGGGGGGGCTGCTGCTGTTCCTCCTGGTGGTGGAGTGGACCTGGTTGGCCTCTTTGGAGGCGTGGTTGCCCCCGGCATTGTCCGCCACCAAAATGAGCGCGGCCATGGGGGACTGGCCATTCTGGGCCGCCTCGGGCGGCGTGGTCCGGTTGGAGTGGGGCGAGGCGGTGGGCGGCGGGGGCGACATGAAGGAGGTGGCCGTCAGCGGCATCTTCATCCCTTCCGACGAGGTCGGCAGCCAGGGCTGCGCCTCCCCGTTGATCTTCGGGGGTCCCGCCTCGCCCTCCGGCTCGGGGGACGGCTTCCTCTTCCGGGCTGCCCGGGCCCCTGGAAAGCAAGGCGGAGAGGAGGAGGAGGAAGGTTAGAAGGCATCGCAGCTGCAAAGCTAACACCGCGGAAGTGTCCAGGTGTTGGCGTTGGCGGGCACGCCTGGCCACCGCGTGCTTGAAGCCACTCCATGCGCAAAGCCATCCTGTGCCCAATACAACCCCGTGCCCAATGCTACCCCGTGCCCAACGCCACCCTGAGCCCAACGCCACCCCGAGCCCAAAGCCACCCCGAGCCCAAAGCCACCCCGAGCCCAGTGCCACCCCACAGCCCACGTCTGGTGCCCCCGCCGCCTCACCTGGCTTGGCCACGGCCCCGTTGGTCTCGTAGCCCAGCAGCCGGCCGCCCGCCATGCCCGGCTCCTTCTTGAACTTGCTGTCGAAGGGGGGCACGGCGTGCCCGCCGTGCTGGTGCAGGGCCAGCAGCGTGTCCCGCACCGTCTTGGGCTTGGCCAGCCACTCCTCGCCGCCCGCTCGGCCCTTGCCCTCGGCGCCCAGCTCCGCCGCCGCCGCCGCCGGCAGGCTCTCGGCCGAGCCGCGCTTCTCCTTGGCGCCGCCGTCGTGCTCCCCCGCCGCGCCGCCGCCGCCCGACGAGGAGGACGACGAGGAGACGGAGCCGGGGCGCTTGTGCCCCAGCTCGCCGGGCTGCCCCCCCGCCGCCGCCGCCGCCGCCGCCGCCTGCGCCGCCGCGGCCGGCTGCTGGGGCACGGGCACGGCCAGCGGGGCGGGCGCGGCCGAGATGGCGGCCAGCGAGGCGGCGGCGGCGGCGGCGCGGCTGCCCAGGCCGCCGATGGCGGCGGGGAGCCCGGCGCCGTTCACCAGCGGCACCAGGGTGGGCGGCACGGCGTGCGTCCGCCGCGGGTTGGGGCTCTGCCGGTTGAGCTCGGGCGGCTCCTCGGGCTTGGGGAAGCCGTTGGGCACCAGGATGCCGTTCACCTGCCGGCCGCCGCCGTACTCGGCGCCCAGGCGGGGCGGCGGCCGCTCGGCCGCCAGCGGGTAGCGCTCCAGGGGCTGCGGCGGGGGCCGCGCCGCCGCCTCGGCCGCCGCCGCCGCCGCCGCCGCCGCGGCCGCGGGGTGTCCGAGCTGCTGCTGCTGCTGCGCCAGGAGCTCCTTGGCGGAGAGCGGCGGCTGCTTGGCGTGCGGCGGCGGCGGGGCCCGGCCCTCGGGGAAGCAGCCGTGCGCCCGCTTGAGCTGCCGCGCCGTGTCGATGACGAACTCCACGCGGTCGGCGCCCTCGTAGTTGACGCAGCCCCGGCACACGGGCTCGGTGAAGTCCCAGATCATGGCCCAGGGCATGCGGGGCAGGTCGCACAGGTAGCACGACTGCCTGCGGGAAGCAGCCGCCACCGCCGCCGACGACATGTCCCGGCCCCGGGGCAGCGGCGAGCGCCCCCCGCTCCGGCTCCGGCTCCGGCTCCGGCCGCCGCCGCCTCCTCCTCCTCCTCCTCCGCCGCCGCCTCCTCTCGCCACCGGAGACCCGACGGGGCGGCTGGGGCGCAGCGGGACGGTCCGCCCGGCCCCCTCCCCCTCGCCTTCCTCTTCCGAGCGCTGCCGCGGGGCGCGGGGGGCGCCCCGGCAGGCAGAGCCGCTGCGGGGGCCGCCGCTCCCCTCGCCGTCTCCGCCGGCGGCGCTCACAGCGCGGCGGGGACGCGCATCTCCGCGGCGCGGCTGGCGCAGGGCTGCGGCCGCTGCCGCCCGCACGGCTCCCCCGCTCGCTGGCTACTACGGGGCGGCGCGGGGCGGCGGGGGCCGGCGCGGCGGGGCGGGGCGGGGACTGCCGCGGGGGCCGGGGCCGGGGCCGGGGCTGGCGGCGGCGCCGTGCCGTGCCGGGCTCCAGCCGCCACCGCCGCCTCTGCGCGCCGCCGCCTCGATTCTTCGACAGTGCCGGACGCGCCTGCGCGGTGCGCGCCCCCGCCCCGCCGCCGCCGCCGCCGCGCTCCCGGCGCCGGCCCCTGCCCGCGCCCCCGGCCCCGGCCCCGGGGGTTCCTCCGCCGCCGGGGGCCGCCGAGCCCCCGCCCCGCCCCGGGGCTGCCGGGGAGCGGGCTCCGGGCGCTGGGCCCCGTGCCCCGGCGGCGGTCACCGCTCTCGTGCCGGGCACCGCCGCCGCTCGGGGCCGGCCCCGGGGCTGCCCGGCTTTGTTGGCCGCGCGGGGACCACTGTAAAGAAAAAACACCATCGCCCCCTTTTCATTTATTTATTTATTTATTTTTGCTAACTGTTGTCATTTCGCGCAGGAAACGGGACACCCTAGGTTTCCTGTCGTTTCCAACCACAAACCCATCGGGTCCCTGGTGCGAGAGGAGCGAAACTGGCGCAAACGCCGCGTCCTCCCCCCCCCCCCCCCATACATATATGTGTATATATATGTGTATATATATATATGTAAAGCGGACATTTTCCTGCTTGCACACCGGAACGCGGGGAGGCAGGGGGCAGGCACCGGGGGCTCTGCCCGCTCTTCCCGTTCGCCCCGGGAGGCGAGGCGAGGCCGGGCGAGGCCCCCCCCGCCGGGCGCATCCCGACACGCGTGTGCGGCCCGGGCGGGGTGAGGGCGGCGGAGGCTGCTCCCCCCGCCGCGGCCGCCCTTCCCACGGCGTTATGTAGGTTACGGGGGAGGGAGGCGGCAGCCGGGGGCCGGCCGGGGAAGCTCCGACGTGCTCGGCCGCCGGGGGGCGGCGGGGCGCAGGGCCCGGCCGGGAGCTGCCTCCCGCACACGGCGGCGGCCGCCCGACGGCGCGGACGGGGCTGCGGGGGCAGGGGGGGGGGACCCACGGTGCATCCCCACGTCGGGCGACCCCGGGGCTGCAGGGGTTAACGCGGCTCGGTTTTGCCGAGCAGCCCTCCTTTCACATTGCATCAAAGTGCTGTAAAGCTGCTTCTCCCCCCCCCCCCCTCCTTCTCCCCGGCTGGAAAGACGCTTTATCCGTGCATGCAAAGTAAACAGATCTTGTTTTCGTCTTCCACCCACTGCCCTCTTTCTCCAGCCCGGAGCTGGAGGCGTGCCAAGGCGGCTGCGGCGATCGCTGCCTCTGCACACAGGCACACAGAGACACACACGCACAGACACACGGGGAAGAAGCCGGGTTTCTCGGGTGAGGCAATGCGCCTGCAATTGGCAGCGACAAGGCAGGAATTGTAATTGCACTTCATCATGTGACGGCTTATGAAAGAGGAAGTTTGGATGTTTTAGTCACGTACTCCTTTGCCCTCTTGCTTTAGCCTCCAGGTTCTCCGAAGGAAAAAATTACATATATTTATATATACTGGTGGGAAGCCAAGAAGCTGTGTGTTTGCACATTGCAGCTCATGAGCAGAGCTCGATGCTAGCCCAGGCTGCAGGGGAAGAAGAAGAAAGCAAAGCTTTCAGCGGTGGCAGGCTTTTAACTGCAGGACAGAAAATGTGATCTGTATTTATTTGACTTTATTTCTGATGAAGACTAGCTGGCTGGGAAAGCCGAGACGAGCGGTACGGTTTGCTGCATTCGCCGCCTTTGAATTCATTCTGGTGGAAAAGGCAAAAGCAACCGTTACAGAGCTCAATGTCAAAAAGCCGATAAAAAACAGTGGCGTAGGAAATGTGGTTTAAGTATCAAATCGCAAAAGAAAAAAAAAATCCTCAGAGCTGCTGTTACAGCAGTTACTGCACAAGAATCAAACAGATCGGGCATTTGTTTCTTTTTTTTTTTTTTTTTTTAGAAACAGAAACCATGCTGTTGTGCCTGATCTGTGCAAAACGCCCCTTGCGATGACACGGCAGGGCTATATATAGGATATATAGGAGCGGTGAGCACTGGAGGACACCTGGGGGGGACCTGGGGGCGTGCAGGGCCGGGGCAGTGCCCAGCTGAGGACACCCAGCACGGCACATGTGGGGACCCGGCCCCGTGTCCTGTCCTGGTTGTGCCCCGTGTTGTGGCTGGGGGAAGGACAGGAGAGAAGTTGGAGCCAGGCAAGACGAGCTCCGTCTGCCACCGCCACCAATGCCACCAAGTGCTCCTTCTCGCCCCGTGTTTTTTGGCATTTTGGGCTGGGCTGCAGACAAGTCTCGCTGTGCTCCCCGTTCCTGCCTCCCGGCAGGGTCCCATTTCCCTTCCCACTGGTGGCAGTGATCGCGTGTGTCCCCTCCTTCAAGAGCCCCTAAACCAAGCAGCTGCCATCTCTTGCCTGTAGACAGCTGCTCATTTTTGTCTGTAACAGCGAGCTACTGGTGGCCATTTTAGAAACACTGAAAAATCTGATTTTCATTTGAAATATGTCATTTCGAAAGAGAACCCCCCCATACAGCACACACACACTTTTTATGTACGGTTTGTGAGATGCACCATTCAAACAGCAGCGCAGGTGATGTTCTTCTTTCACATAGATGGTGGTCCTGAAGCCATCCTGTGGTTATTTTGCTGTGATTTTTGCTCCAGGAGTTTGGGTTAGTTAGCAGGGAGTCGCGCTGTGAGCAAGGGGCTGGGTGCTGCAGCTTCTGCTGCCTTGGTGGGCTCTACCCCAGGCGATTTGCAGCAAAAATTGTATGCTTTTTTTTACAAAAAGGAAACGGTTCTGTTTTTAACTGAGCAGTTGACTTCACGCCCTCTTTTCAAGTAGCAGTGGAAAAAAAACGGCAAGGAAAAGATTATGGAAATGCTTGAGAAATTCAGAGGTTACTACACTCCGAAGAGAAATAAAAACTTCAGAGGGACACTTCCAGATGCCAGAAGAAAGGGCAATTGATGTGGAAAAGCTTCCGCCCGCTCTCCCCAGCATGGTAAATAGGCATGTCGGGCGATCCCATTGACACCGCGAGCCACAATGGGCGATTGTCTGCGGCGAGGGCGAGGGGGGCAGGAATGTGCGGGCCAGGGGCTTCCCGGGGTGCGCAGCGTGGCCGGCCGGCCGGGCGACCCCGGCCCTAAATAAACAGGAAGGCCGGGGAGCCGTGACCCCTCGGCGACACCAGCGAGCAGCTCTGCTCACTGCAGCTCGACGGGCGCCCTCCGAAAACCGGGCGAGGAGAAGGACTTGGTGGGAAGCGTTGCACAACGGGAGCAGGAACAGACCGTCTGCTGGAAAAGTGACGGAGGTCTGTGAAACTCCTTCGGCCGAAGCCTCCTCCCCCGCCCGTGCTTTACTCCCTTGCTTTTTGCCTCAGCAAAGCAAGCACAGGACGCACAGGAAACATGCACCAAAACATTTCTCAGGCAGCTTGGGGAGCTTGGCCTCACAGTTGCTTTCTGCCACTTCTGGGGAGTTTGTTTCTCACATGAAATAAAATCAAGGCCCAGTCCTTCCCACAGCCCAGGCCAGAGCTGTGAGCTGTTCTCAGCACAGGAGCATTGCCAAGGTGTCCCCCCGCTGCAGCAGGTCGGTGCTGGCAGCACCGGCTGACAGGTCCCCACTGGGCCGCCAGGACAGACAGACATCCCTGGGGCCTCTGTGCCTCTGCAGACGCCCACGTGGTGGTTTGGGGTTGTGCTGGAGCAGTGCTGGCTTGAGACACGTGGGAAGGTGAGTTTTGGTGCTGCAGACCTTGGGGTTTCCACACGGCCAGTCATTGCAGCCGTAATATCTCAATTTTGCTACATAAATAGACTTAACAGAAGTGTACCCAAATCTGAGGAACCATAAAACGCGGATGAAGTTTGTTTCTGGGCCCCCATTATCACCCTCCAACCCCGCTGGGTGAGTCCAAAGGAGCCCAAAAACTCAAACACATCCCTTTCCCATGCACCTACATCCTTCCTGCCCAATCACTCACGTTGGGCTCCAGAAGGAGGTGCCTGCCAGGAAGCACAACTGAATTGTTGTGTGATAAAAAGAACTGCAGCAAAATTAATAACCGGTGCGCCCGTGCTAGAACCAGCAATTAAGCTTCGTCTCCTCCTCCGGATTTCGATCATTAAAGCACCTTGCCAAGGGCTGGGGCTTGCTGATCACCTCGTCTCCCAGATGGGGCTGGATTTGGGACCAAGGACCAGTCATCTCGGTAATGGGAGCTGCCAGGGTGCGTCATGCTCGAGGAGCAGCTGCCTGTGCTGGTGCAGCCACCGCTTGCTGCCGATTCAGGGGTCTCGCCACCTGCCCTCTGTCTTGGGGTTGCCAGCCAGGCATCCCTCAGCACCCCTCTCTCTGTCTCCCCTCGATGCATCACAATCCCAGCAGCTGCCTCTCAGCTCCCTGCTCTGCTGGTGGAGCCCGTCGGAGGCGGAGGACATGGGCAGGCACCTCCACGTCCCCTGGGGAGAGCAGCAGTGGGGGAAAACGGCTGCAAGGACTGGTCCCTGGGCCAGATGAAAGCCCCCTGATTCACCTCCCACCTGGCCCCGTGCAGCTGTCAGGGGGTGATAGCCACTGAGTAGCGAGGTCCCGGGATGGGCTTCAACTGCTGATCCAGAGGCAAGAGGGCAACTGCCTTCATCATCCATTTTCCCTCTGCGAGTTACTATTATTGTTAAACGCAGTTCCGCACACGTTGTAATTAAGTGGAAAAAATACAGACGAAATGAAAAAGGGTACGAGCTTCTCAAAAACATCTCTGTACTAGCTGCAGCCTGACTCAGCCTTCAATTAACATTCTTCCTTAAAATAGTTATGTTATACAGCTTTTGTGAGATCTTACATAATGCCAGGCCAAATCACCACCCGAGAGAGGGGCTGTGAAAACGTTTGACTGTGAGCGTGATTTTTTCTTTGTTGTTCTTTCTTATCCAGCCTCTTTTCCAACTGGTATAAAACAGACTGTGTGTGTGTGTGCGTGTGTGTGTGCATGCACGCACTTGTGTCTGTGCCCACAAAATCTATCATATAAAAGTCTGGGAAATTTGCATGCAGCATGCAGGTATGTGCAAGGGAGGTATATGTCCCATCTGTACTTCAGTCTGGGGGGATACGATTCATTTTAAGCGACTGCCATCACATTTATGCCTGCACAAACCCTCCCTGGCATCATGTGAGCTTCAGCCTAGGCTTGCACCATGCTGCTGAAGCAGGACAATGTTTTAAATGGGAGAGGGCTGCGGGAAGAAGGGCACATCTAGACCCGACTGCAGTCACCACCTCTGATCTCAGGACACTGGTGAGCACGGTGGGCGTGCTGCTGCCAGGGGCTGCTCCACTGAGGCCCTGAATTTGTGCCAGGGCTGCAGTTAGCCCACGGGGGAAAGGAGCAGGTTGATGCAATCAAGGCTCTTCCTTCTGAATTTTGTTTTACACCCAGAGTTACGTGTTTCTGATGAACAGGTCAGCAGGGTGTGGAAATGTGCTCTAAAGCTTTCTGCATCCTTACACATGCTTTTAGTTGCCAGGGGGGTTGCCTGCTACTTAATTTGGAAAGGTTTGAAAGAAAATGCAAATGGTATGCAAAGGGCAGGGATGTGTTTTAGGAGATACATTTGACACTGATTTTAGACATTCCCTTGTCATTTGTTAAGCAACAAGAATCCCCAGGCAACTATGTAAAGTATGACCATACCACTTTCTCTGTTTACAAATGGTAAAAAACAAACAAACAAACAAAAAACCGAAAACATCACAACCTGCTGTATTCACCTCCAGATAGCACATATAACTATCCATAAAATTGTCTTTGCTTCAGAATTGGTACAGGGCAAGTATGCAAAGAATCTGGACTTTTTCTCATCTTCTTCCAAATCTAGCATCGGTAACAGAAGGATAGTTTCTCGTATTTCAAAAAGATGTGCATGTTTCTGTATTCTGGAGTTCCAGAATCAAACATACACCTGAAATGTCAGAAAAATAATATGACCGAAAGACTGAGAAGCTCTTTCCAGATGTAACCAGATACGCCAGCCGACAGCCTGTAGTACTTAAAATCCTCTTTAACCAACAGCATGTCAAGACATGCCTGCCTCGGACACTGTTAAGACGTCCAGCCCCCATATTTTACATAGCCTCCTAATTGCATTCGTATGTTTGGTTTCGTATTTGACCTCTCTGTTGCAACAGAGCGCCAAGGAAAGCTCTCTTCTTCTGAGCTCTGATGCAGGAACGGAGCAGGAGGGCGTGTGGGGTTTGTGATCACTGCATGCCTCGTGCATATGCCACAATGCCAGGCCCCAATAAGCAGTACAATGAAACAAAAAATAAATAAAAAATCCCCAGTGCAAACGTGCAGTTTTTAATTTGAAGTACAGCCGGGGTTCTTTCTCCTTGCCTTGTTTTTCTGAGCGCTTCGTGTTCACACCTCCGGTGTTTTCTCCATAACCTAGCAGCTCACCAGCTACTGGGTTTCAGCTTCTCTACATTAGAAAGAGAAGACCGTGTTCCCAAAAATTGCATCACTACAGGGTGAGAGACCGACTCACCTCGGCTGATGGGACTTCTGTCACTGAATTCAGTAGGTTCAGGTTCGGGTGGATGCCATTAAAAGAAACGTCGGGCTGCAAGAGGCCGTGGGAGCACTGCATGGAGGACACCGACTGCATCGAGAAAAGTGCTCGTTTCTTCCCTACCCAAAATTGTCTAAGAAGACGGAGCCAAAAATCACATCACTGTCTGCACTGGACCCTTTATAGCTACAGATATAAAACAAGATAAATGTGATTATTTGGAGATAAACGCATGTGCTGGGAAAGCAGGTTATTAACGAGAGAGAGGTCTGGAGGCATGGTGACTCCTAACTCATGGCCGGTGGGCCACTGCTATTGTCGTTTTGGAGAAGAAAACAGCAACAAGAGCAGCAGGCAGCCTGCACAGGATTTCACTCCTGGCTCTTTCTGAGGCGAGACGAGAGCTTTTCCTGAGTGCAGCCCACGAGGCTGGATTGCAGCTCCTCAGCCGGCAGCAGATCAGGGCTCCGGACTGGAGACAATACGTCTGGAAATTCGGGGCGAGCTGCACCTCCCGCGTGTTTTACTTGGACTGTAAGGTTTAAGTACCATGCTGCTCTGCTCTCGTTTAGCACTGTTATTACAGCCTTGTTTGTGAAGCAAGAAGAGCAATCCTCATGTAAAAATAATAGTATTGCAGAGCTAGACAGCAGATGGTGTTATTAAATACCTGGGCAAAGTCTAAGGTCATAATGCTCTAACAATTAACAAGATCTATTGTCTATCACTTAATAGGTAACCTCCTCCTGTAGGATGTTTGCAAGGCTGAGCAGAGTGGCAAGTGCTATCTTGTCCAAGCCCAGATAACTCTTCCAGTTAAGCAAATACTTGGCAATGATTTTTTCTTGCCTAAATTTGTCGCTACCAACACGTCAGATAGATACAATACGATCCGGTATCATCTCCTAAATTATCCCTTCTTTAACCAACTCCATTAGGTTTTAAGTAGGCTTACAACAACCTGGGTGCTTGTTGATAGCTGCCTGACATACAGGTTCGTTTGCAAGAGCACCGAGAGGCAAATCCTCAGGCGATGTACGTGATCCCAAGCCTGGTGCAAGGTGCGCCTCTCCTCAGTGCAGGAAGGTACCAGGCACGCGAGACACGCTCGCTGGGCATCTGCAGCTGTGGACCTCTCTCCAAGGTAAAACCCACCTCTGTCTCCGTGGATAAAGTCAAAACTGAACCTCAGTAACATGAGGCACATTCCCTGTTGCATACAATTTTCAGCCAGAGCTCTCTCTAAGGATTAATTTTATATCATAGCCACTGCGCTTTATCAATTTTTCCCTGTGTGTTTGCCTAGCCTTTTGTGATGTGTGCCTCTCAGCTGTACCTCTTGGCTGTGCCCTGGCGTCCGGGATGCAGCCCACCTTCTTTTCCGCTATTAGCTTGCTTTGCAAGCGTAGGCAAGGCTTTCTGCATCATTTTCAGAGATGTGGACTTAAGTCATCTCCTCTGGGACTCCAAGGAAGCCAAAGAGGTTAACGATCACCCCTCAGGGCAGGCTCTGGCTGTAGTTTAATGACTGTATTATAGTGGCGAATGCATTGGCGGCAGAAATAGGCCAATGCAAAGAACAATAGGAAACCTGTGACTTGGTGCATTCGTCTCCCAGAGGGCAGGCAGGAGATAGGGAGCTAAACCAGAGTCCTGTGGCTGCCAATAGCTTCACACAGTACTTTTCCTCCTTGGTAATCGCTCTCCTGCTAGGATTCATGAACTTGAGAACAAAGTACATTTTATTATTTACAACGGTTAGATGACAAACACAAACAGATGGTGCAAAGATGACTCCTAATGCATAGTGATCAAGGAATTTAATATTCATGGATAAAGGCCTGGAAGATTAAGTAAACAGATTCAAATATGCAAGGGAAAGTGTCTCGTAACAATGCATGAAGTCAGCATGGCCTTTTGTGCCCTGTTACCGTTTGGGTCAGCGCAATTAACATAAAGGGAAAGACTGGCTGAATTTTCCAGCCTTCCTGAAGCGCCCAAGGCAGGCAGCATCTTCGTAAGGAAAACCTAGGAAGAGTTTTTGGCAAGAAGAAGAAAAAAAAAAAAAACTTCTCTTCTGCTATTGAACTTTCTGTTTCTGTTCAGAAGCCCCTTCTGCAAGAGGGCCACGACAGCTCTGCGTGCTCCGGGCTGCTGCTGCCCGTACGGAAAGCAGCCGCACCTGGCTGTTAGCTGTGACCACTCAGATGACTAAAGACTACTCACATGAGCGAGGGTTGTGGCACTTGGATCCTGGCCACACTGCTCTGCCGCTAGTGACGCTTCTCGTGGCAAAAGCTGGGATTTCGCCAGTGTTGCTTTCACGTGTAGTCATCCTGCAGGGAGAATTTCAACACTGATGAATATTACCAGTCAGGTCCTCAGTATGAATCATCCTGTCCTTCCAGATGACTTTTTCTCTCTGCTGTTTACATCAGAGGCAGGGAATTTTGATGCTTTCTTGTATATGTAAGTGAAGAAGCGTTTCACTTGAGAAGAGATTTCCAAACTCACTGAAGTCATCCCTCTCTGTATTTCCTTTTGTTGTTGTTGCTGTTCTCATTCTGAGCGTGGGCAGCTCGCAAGATGTTTCTAAGGAATTACTGACTGAGCACTGAACGTATGGCAAAAAAGAAAAGCAGGGAGAAGAGTTCATTGATGCACGATGCTGGACTGTGCCAACACGCCTGCTCTGCAGCTTCGATCAGTTTGCCATTTTTCTTCTCTAGACCGGGTTGTTAAATGTATGGTTTATGTGGGGTTTGGTCATCCCATCTGCTCGGCCTGGGGAGGGTGTGGGCAGGGAGTCAGGAGGTGAGGCAAGAGCAGGGCAGCAGCCTCCCTGCCTTCTCTCACAAAGCCCCTCTCCAATGCAGTACAGGGCCCGGACACCATAGGCTACGGACAGAAGGGAGAAGCTTAGGGATGGGTTCGGGCTGGAGAAGGGTCAGGATCCAAGCTGCAACATGCAAATGGCTGTGGAAATCTGCCCAGCAGCCTGCCAGCTGCTGCACATGGAGGTGAGCTCTCCCCCTGGCACTCCACCAGTATAGCCCCAAGAGCAAAAACTATACCCTGAACTCGAGAAGATGATGATGATGATGATGATGATGATTATTATTGTTATTTTGCATGGTCATTACTGTTTGGCTGCTTTATTTTCATCCTTCTGCGAGTGTAGCCACTGCACCTCTGTTCCTATGGCTGTCTCCCAAGTCACTGAAGAGCTTGGGCACCTCTGGATGCTCTTTCTTAGGATGTTGCTGCTCTGCAGTGCTTTTTCCACAGCACCTGGCAGGCCCTGGAAATGGTACTACTGGGTGCTCAAGCAATGCAATGTGAGGAAAGAAAGGTGTATTTATTGCCCTGACCCCAGTCTCAGGCTTCCCGTGGAGCACACAGCGCTGGGGGCAGAGCACCTCCACATTTGGTATCTGCCCAGAAACCTGTCTGGCTCCGTGGACGTGTTTGGTGGAGGTGGCTGCACAAGCTGGAATATGGTCAAAGATCCACGGTGGAGAAACCTGCTGTGTGAATAAAGCCTTTGTTAAGATGGATCCCATCTGTACATGATTTCATCAGCTACATGAAGTGTGCAGGACATTTATCCGGTGAAGTAGCCAGAGCTCCTGTTTTGAGAGAGAAAACACTTCTGTGTGCTTTTCCATAAAGGTCTGTTGCTACACAAGGAGGGGAAACCTTCTGCAATGCCGTTCCTGTCCTTAACCACAGGATGGGACAAGCGCTGGGATCGTGCTAACACAGCTATAAAAATAATGTGCATTTAAGAAGCATCAAAAGCACAAAAAATTGGCATTGCCCTTGTCTTTGCCTTCTCTCCCTTAAATGTGGAGATACTTAAAACAGTGTAAATAACATTCGAGACAGCTAAAGAGCAGTCCACAGTGCTGAAACACTCCTGCCGTCCAAAGCAGCTCCATGCCAGCTATTTCATTTACCATATGTTTGGTGTGGTTTTGGCAGAGTCAGCACGAGGATTTTTGGGCAGGCCTGTGAAACAGTTTTTCCCCTGCCTCCACCCAAACGTGACCGAGTCCTGTCTGCCATGATCACGCCACCGCGCAGGGTCAGCCTGGCTGTTTTGGGCAGAATTAGTCAGAGGGGCCTCTGGAAGGAAGCCCAAAGAGGGCTGATGCCTTTTCCATATGAGTGGTTGTGTTATGGAGCCTGCAAGAAGCTGCAGCATTTGGGATGGAGGTGCCAGGAGGTGCTGGAGGACCACGCTGGGGTATAGGGTCCCTTCTCCTGGTCCAAGGTGGGTGCAGCGGGGCCGCCCTGGCTGTGTGGGCAGGCGGCCAGCCCTCTGGCACTGCTTTCAACCACCCTGCAGGAGCTGCCAGAGGCTGTGAATCAGCGCCTGGAAAGGCTCAGCTTTGCTCCTGGGGTTATCTGGTTTCAGGTGAGGAGGACACTGGCTCCGAGCAGCTCGGCCTGGCACAGGACAGCTGCCTGGGCTGTGAGCAAGCTTTCCAGGGTGCGGCTTATTTTTCCCTAAAAATGAGTGGGATGCAGCGCCCAGACATACAGTCTGGCTGATGCCATCCAGCTAAGACCCAGGACAAGTCTAGTCAACTGAGGGAAGAAGAAAAGAGAATTTAAACACACCTCTCTGACCTTTTTTAAGCAGATGCCAGAAGGTGTGAAGGTACGGAGGCCTCGTTCCTTCCCGTATGCTCAGGGCACGCATTCCCAGCAGCATGTTGCAGAGGCAAACCTCGTTCCCCCAGCAGAGCAGCTTTGCCACAGGGTCGCAGGCTGTCTGCTCAGCAGACTTGCTGACCTCAGGGAGCAGCTTTGCCAGGTGAGCCCTCCAAGCAAGGAGTCAAAGAAACGCAGTTATCCTGGAGAGCTGCGATCCCTCCCTCACTTTCTGCTGAATTAACTGCTAGCAAGGCTGTGCAGCTGCACGGCAGCCAGGCACCCCGTCTCTTCTGGAGGGAGGCGTTAGTGTTTGGCCATACCTCCGCATCTCTGTTCTCCGAAACAGAGTGTGTGTGACCCTCCTGCTTCACCCTGCAACCGGGGAGTGGAATTTGGCTTCATATCCACAGGATTTGAATGTAAATGTCCATGCCTATAGACATTTCCTTTGCAAGCGTGCTACCCCAGTGAGCGGGCAAGCTCCTGATGGGGAGGCAGGACCACGGCTCCCCAACCTACCTCCTCCCACAGCAGCTCTCCCCAGCAGTACTGGGACACCAGCCCACCCCAGCCAGGGTGGCTGTGGGGCTGGGAAGCTCCCACACAGCCAGAGGAGGAGCTGGGCTCAGCCGCATGGGGCAGGCAGGGGGCAACTGGGGCTGAGTCAGCCAGAAGAGCGCCGGGGCTCGGCGGGCACCAGCCCCACTTCCCCGAAGCTGGCCTTTAATCAGAGCTGGCTGCGTGCTGCTGGTTGTCAGCAGCCCTTTGGTTCCCCTCTGGGTGCAGGGCTGGAGCGTGTCTGCCCGGGCGGTGACTCAGCCCGCACAGCCCTGCAGCCAGTGCTGGAAAGCCAGGAAGGGCGCAGGGCTGCCGCGCGCGGGGCCGTGGGGTTTCGCTCTTCCCTTTCCTCATTTCGGTGAAACCGTTGCAAATTTCACAGAGTTTTCCATCACAGGCAAACAAAGAGGAAATTCATTCAGAGCGAGAGCGTTAACATCACATCGACTAGTAGGGGCGTTGCTAAACGCCGGCGAGCGGTCTGCCTCTCCTGCAGAAGCTGAGGTGGGCAGAGCTGGGCGAAGGGAAGACGGAGAGAGCGGCCGGGCGAGGGCAGGGATCCTCTGCGAAGAAAACACACAGGATAAAAGGCGAAAAGAACAAAGGAAGAGGCGGTGGGGAAATACGACCGAGCAGATGCATAGCTTATCTGCTCCCGCATCAAATAAAATTCCTGTGTGTAAACCAAAAGCAATGAGTAGCATAAAGTGAAGGGCCGGCCTGTGGGAAGGGGTTGTGCTGGTGCTATCAAAGGGCTGGTGTTAAACCATTTCAGATAAAGCCCTGCACATGTGGGCTGCTGGTGGAAGAAAAAATAAAATCTGGCTTTATGGCTTCCAGGGAAGGATAGCAAACACCGTGGCTTCCTGGTGCAAAGTGCTGATCCTGTATAAAAGCACGCGTCCATTTGTTCAAAACCTGTTAATGAGTTAACACTGCACTGGCTGTCTTCATGCTAGATAAGGCATGGTCTGTCTTCCAACAGGTGGTTTCATGCCAGAAAAAAAAAAAAAAATCTAGAGTCAGAATAAGCACATGGCTCTTCCAACAGAAACGTGGCTGGCAGTTCACAAATAATGCTGATCACTCTTATCCTGGGTACTGCTACTGTCTAATTTTCACTGAAATCAAGGCTCCTTTAAGTTTAATTGGCTATTTTAGTTAAATATATGTTAATGCAGATGTTCCTAGCTCTTTAGCACCCGTGTAACTCATTTTCCAGAGCAAGGCACATGCCCAGAGAAGTGGAGCTCACCGGCCTGGGGGCACTGACGCACTCACCTTGCGAGCACCTGCCCTGGCCTCAGGCCTTGCAGGGCTGGCGAGGTTTGCAGCACCCATGGTGCGGGGTGAACAGGGAGATGAGGCCAGGCGAGGGATTTGGGCTGGGGCAGGTGGGAGCACGAGGACAGACGTGTCTCAGCTGCAGAGGGAGCAGCAGGTACCTCCAGCGACCGAGCCCGCTGGAAGCCTCCTCCTGGGGGTTTACTGCTGCAAGGTGTGTGCTCACCCGTACGCTCACCCTCACCTACCCTCCTCTGGGGCTTAAACTAGCATGTCTGGCCGAATATTTCGGATGACTGAGCGTGTGTTCACACCTGCCACCTCCAGGAGAGGAGCAGCGTGGACAGATGTAGGCGGCAACATCTCCAAATTACAGCTTAATCCACACCAGCTCGTGAGTCAGGGCCGTGACTCACACATCAAGACACCTTGGCGTGACGGGGATGGCGCTCCTGCCCCGGCTGCCTGCTGTCCTGCCGCACCGCCTGGACACGAGCTGCCTTGGCATCGTGCCACGGGGCCGGCAGTGCCACGGGGCCGGCCTGCGGCAGGCTGCGTGCAGGAGGGCTGCCGGGAGCATGGGGCACCTCCGCCCTCCGCCTGGGCCTCCCCAGCACCTCAGGTGGCAGGAGGCATCTATCACCTCAGGTTCATCCCCATATGAGTTACACGCATTGTGGCCCAGAGACACAAGTATCCTCCAAACTGTGTTTCCAGGGCAAAAGGAGGACGGATACCCACGTTTTATGCCACTGGCTTGGCGCAAAGAAGCATTTAGATGATAGCAAAAATTAAGCTGTACACGTCCTGCAGCTTGTTGAGGTTTTGCTCGCTCTTTCTCTCTGACAGACACTTCAGATTAGCCTTTGATCACTGGAGATCAAGAATATTTCCACCCATACAAGGTAAGTCTGTTGGTTGCAAGGACAGCTCAGAGGAAATGGAGCTCCTCTGAAGGTCTGATTTTGGGTGCATCAGTTCTCATGCGAACATTTGAAGTGTTAGAGGAATGTCTGCATTTTAAATGACTTGTGGGCAGCACACTGCTCCAAAAAACTCTCTACCTTAGGCCAGTCCTAAGGCTTGAATATTAATAAAGGCATTTTCCTGCATGAACAACCTATACTATCTCGTGTCTCATGCCTGCCTCTAATTTAAAATGGGTGAGTGCAACCGTAGGAAAGTCTCATATCAGGTCACCTGCAACTACAGATAACCACAGATAAGCGCGATGGATAATGCTGCTCTGCTGGGATGATCTCAGAAGTGGTTTCCAACACCACTTTCCCATGAGCAACTGAGCTGATCTGGGCTGAATGCTATTGCCATCATAAGCTATGAGGATGAAAGCCGGCCTGCCACGTGTCCAGGTACCTTTGCAATGTCCCTAGAGGTAGTGATCCCACAGCTGCCACGGTGCTGGGGCTGAGCTTGCAGTCAGCAGTGACTGACACCGTCAAAAGAGCAACTTCTGGGGCCAGCCTGTGTCTCTGAGGATGTGAGGCGTGTCTGCTCAGATGAGCAGGGGTAGGTGGAGCTGTTCATCTCACTCATTCCACGCTGATGGTTTATTCTTGACCACCAGGAATTATTTTCCCAAAAGGAATGAATCGTCACAGTCAAGAGGATGTGGAATATAAGTTACAGATTTCTACAGCTTTTTTTCAAAATCTCTGCCACTGCCATACTTCAAGTCCTTTGAAAGAACATACTTATTGTATGGCATTGCTCTGGGTATCTTTCATATGCAGGGAAAGCAGCGCTAGGTGGGACGATGAGGTTTGGTTTGTGTCTTTGAGCAGCTTTGCCTTTTATTCCTGATGCACTGATGGTGCAGCACTTTCCCTCTCAAAGCCCCCACCTTACAAACCTCTCCATCCCTTTCTGCATTTCTGCTCTTTCCAAGTATTGTTATCTTTAGCAAGCCTTTGCTGTCCCAGGCTGTGTCTGCATTGAGGGCTATCCTGCATGGAGGTGTGAGGAAACCTGAGACTGGGGCTTTTTAAAGGCATTTTTGCCCTGTCCTATTCCTGTGAGGCTGGTTAGCAGTTCTGGTTAGCAGTTTCTGCCGTGCCCTCCAGCCTTTCGAGAGGCTGGCGTTCTGCTGCCAGGAGCACCTGCCCAGGAAGGAACCAAGTTGAGCAAAATCTCATCTTTTGGCCTGGTTATTTTTAACCCAAATGTTTTCCTTGATCCCCCTCACCTGAAAGTGCCTCTTGGGATGGGAGCGGCAAGAGGTCGGAGAGGCAGTGGCCTCTGCCCCAGGGCTTTCGTAAGGCAGGCCACGGGAGGCCAGTGCCTCCCTGGGGAGGCCAGTGCTTCCTCGGGGATGCTGCCCCTCCAGCCAGGGACGTCCCTCCCAGTGCCACCTCCCCGCACGGCCCCACAGCACGGGGTGACGACGGCGTGGTTACTGCCTCGCGGTGCTGGCTGCATCGGTTGGACTTTGGCCACCCGGGCATTGTAAAATGACTCAACGGGGATCAGAAAGTGGTGGGATTAAACAAGAGTTGCTTTGAAGCTGCTGTCGGTTGGCAAGAAAATAATTTAAAATTAAACCAGTTCTGAAACTATCTACCGCAAGTGGTTACAAGCCTCGGTGTTGTAAAACTGGACTGTTTCCTCTTTTCCTCGCAACAATGATGTCCTTGATTCCTCCTTTAGGCTTCTTTGGCAATTCTTGCACAGTAATAAAAAGGCATGACACAGCATATGTTTTGTGGCTCACCTTGCCAAACAAAATTACAACGTTAGTGTAGCTTCTTTGCTTTTGCATAATTAACTCTACAAAGGAGATAGGGAGAGGGTAAGCATCTGTGCCAAGATAAAAGCAAAAACAAGAAGTACGAAAGTCTGTTTTAAAGTCATCTCTGTTCAAAGTAATTCTTTTAAAAATGACTTATCTTGAAACTGTTACAGACAATTAGGGAAAGTCGTATAGTTTCTAAATGTCTGTTATGTTTTACGTCTGCAGCTACATTGCTAAGATTAAAAAAAAAAAAAAAAGAAGACATAGACGCTACTTTGGGAGTTGACAAAAGCGTCCCAGCACAGCATCATCTGCGCGACACGTGCTGGGGCTGTGAGGAAGCAGGCTGCCCAGGACCTGCTCGTTCCCCACTCTTCAGGCTCATCTGGCATCATTTTTTATTTTTAATGGAGTTCAGTCGCAAAGATGGTGTCTGTCTACCCCAAGTTCTCACACAGAGATCTTTGCACAACGTCACTGCCGCCAAAACTTGCTTATTAAATGCTCACTTACCAGAAATGAGTTCAAATCATTTGATGGTTATTAAATATGTTAATGCTTTAAGCACTGAAATATCACCGGCTTACCCTAACCCTCATTTATCTGAATCACCTTCGCATTCACTGTGATGTGCTATGGGTGAGACCTGACTGTATGTAAGAGCTGAGCCAACATCAGTTCGTCTTACTACCGCACCCAAGTGTTTTGGTAAGAAAAGGCATCATCCATAGAAAAGTGGAGTTGTTCTTAGATAAAGAAAACAAGAGAAACTCCAACTACAGTGGAAAAATAAGTCAGTGCCTGAAGAACAGCACTAGGAGAAGCCCGTGTGGAAGGAACCATGATGGAAGCTGTGAAGTGTCTGACATACCCATCTCGCACAAACCACCCCAAGATGCCCTCCCGGCTCTGTGGGGGCCCAGTTCCACACCAGCCCACAGCCTTCAGCCCGGCCCAGTTCTGCAGGTGAGCACATCCCCCAGAGGCAGGGGTGGCTTCATGGCATAGGATCAATGGGTCTCTTAGAGTGCTTCCAGGCATCAGCTTCCCATTTGGGGTGGTCGCCACTCATTTATGTCGGTGGGTGTTTGGTGGCAGTGTCCCCGAGACAGCCCTGGCGCGTGGCTGAGCCCAGCTCCCTCTGCCCGCTGAGCTGAGGGCACGGTTGGCTCCTGAGCTGCAACTAATAGATTAAAGCTCCCGATAAATCTAGAGTTTCACAAAAGCGTGAGCGACTGATTTCACAATGTGATTAAAATTATCAAGGGAAAACATTTCAGGTGCTCAATAATTTACACTAACCAGCTGTACTTTTAAAGTAACTTTCCTCTTTCCACTCCCTTAACTTTAAGGGATTCTTGTCATGTTCTTGAAGCCATTTCCGTTCCTCCCTTCAGCTCTGATTGCTGCTGAACACTCTGGTAATAGAAAAAATACCGTATCATGGGAGATTGTTCTGGGGATGAAAAATGCAATGTGATTTATTATAAAATAGTCTATGCAGGCAGCTGATCTTAGCATGCATTCTGCATCCTTCCAAAATCAAGACAATTTGCAAAGTAGTATTGCAAAATTGGGTTTATATTCCAGTTTGCTTTTTATGATTCTTATCTTTAAGAAAGCATTTTCAAATGCATTTTCAGTTAGGTTTTTCCATGCCTGCTTTTCACTTTAAGCAGTGTTAGCAAAGTCATGCCTGCCCTTCCATGGGTTGAAAGGTTTTAAATGTAAATTTTGAACTCTTATCACACCCTACTGAGGACCTGTGGCCGTTTATTTATTTGTTTATTAGCTAGGAATTATTTCCTCTCCAGCATGCTCTCAGTCTCTTACAAGGCCAGCTCTTTGACCAAATTCTTCAACATGGACAAGAACTGAATTCCTGGAATAAAAAATCAGTAGGGAAAATCC
Source organism: Anser anser (assembly GCF_964211835.1). Taxonomy (NCBI): domain Eukaryota; kingdom Metazoa; phylum Chordata; class Aves; order Anseriformes; family Anatidae; genus Anser; species Anser anser. The sequence goes on from NC_139722.1 coordinate 80,729,302, forward strand.
ACACCCATTTTGAAAATAGTAACTAACAAAATCCTTCCAACTCAGAAAACAGCTGAAGAAAACACGCAGGACATCCTCTTCACAGCACCGGCTGTCATCCTTCCATTAGGAGTGGAAGAGCTGTGACAATTTATGCTGCAGAGGGTTTGCTACCAGGTGGCTGAGGGGCAAAGTTTGCTCTGGAGTGGTTTGCCCGGTGCTGCAGCTGTGCTGTGCCCTCATGCAGGGCTGGGTGGAAGTCCCAAATGGGAGAAGAGGGGAGACGAGAGAGCCGGGGTGTGCCAAGGTGGCTGTGAGGACAAATCACAGCCCCATCTGTGTGAGGGGCCAGCACTGACAGCTCAAGAGAAGTGTCTGCCAGGGCAGATGTACAGTGACACAGTGCTGGCTTGGATCTTTGTCATTAATAGCCCCGAGGGACTTTTTATCCAGGAATTTGCCTAACTGTATTTTAAATCTGGTTATACATTGACAGGAAAAATGACCCGTGGTGAGGCATTTGCGCAGCCTGACCCTTTTACTGTGATGGCTCCAGGCTTCTGTGCTGGGAGCAGCAGTGGGTTAACATCCCACCTGCACCCTGCCTGTGCCACCAGGGACAGATCTCAGTCTTGCCTGAGTTTCTTTTTATTTCCCAATGTTTCAAATAAAGAAAATATCCATTAGCTTATCTATGTTAGAAAAAGTAAAATATATATCAGTACAGGCACTCAATGCAAAAACCTTACTTGAGAAGCCCCTCAAACACCTCAGCTTTATCATTTTCCTTTCCAAAAGCAGTTTTTGGTGTTGTGATTAGGCAAAAGGTTTGGCACAAAGAAGTAGTCTTTACTCAGATGATGGTATCCAAAAGGCCATCTTTCTTTAGACAAAAGTCATTTTATTGTTGAAAAATATTGGAATAGAGATGGAGAGGGAAGAGTTTGGGAGGGGAAGAAGGAAAGGAAAGCTGCCCAGCTCAGGCAACATGCACATGTAGGCTAAAAAATAAATAGAATTAGTCACGTATGCCAGAGGACAAAGAAATAGGATTTGCAGAGTGGGTTGAAGAGGAATGGCTTTGCATAGGGGTTCCCTCCAGTCATGATTATACGGTCGCTAAATATTCAGTGAGATGGAAGCACACCAGAGACATTCACTCGGAGACTGCTGGCAGTGTCTCGTTGTCTAGAGCATCTCTTGCAGGTGCACGCATTATCTTAACTGCTGCGACACAAGGCAGGGTGAATTGTCCTTCTAGCTACTTCTGCAAAAGTTCTGATAGCATGACAAGTGGGGTTTGATGTGTGGCTTTTGGTCTGCTCTCACCGAAATCAGTAGGAGCCTTGAGTCTGGCCACAGTAAGGGCTAGGTGCAGGGTCTGGGGCAGCCAGGCATTAGAGGAAAGGTGGAAGGCCTATTTGTACAACATGCTTTTGCCTGCAGTGAATTACTTTTAGTAGGTGTTTTGTTTTAGGAAGCTTGAAATGGTGAGCTGGCACTACTGTATTTGATTTTACTTCAGAAAAGATGGGCTTTACTTTCAGGGGGTTCTCTGCTTTCTAGCAGCTTGATTTCTTTTAACCAGGACACCACATTTGTTTAATCTAAATCTGCCAGTTGTCTAAGCCTCTAGTTATGTGTTTAAAAAAGAGATAATTACCTATTGATGTCTTTATGGGGAAGCCTCTCAAACCTTCCCACAGCTTCTTTAGAAATCATCTGAAGCATTGTAAAGTCTGACTCAAAGCCCAGGGGCATAACCAAGAGAGCTCTCCAACTGATGCCAGTGGATTCTCTGTTAGACCATGACAGAAGTTCGCACTATGACAGCAGCTTGTACATTTGTCCATTTGTCTTTTTTTCTTTTCATAGGCGCTTCCTGTGGCTCAAAGAGCAATCACTGGAAGACATATCAGACCCACAACTACTAGATAAAGAACAGAAATCAGACTGTCTGCAAGAATACCTGCTATCGGTGTATCATCATTTTCTTCTTATACAGTTCTGTCAAGAGCATAGACAGAAGTCAGTCATAAAGCTGTACTCATATGATTGTTTGGGTTGTCAAAATAAAGTCAACATCTCTTTTATAAACCATCCCAGCCTCTGGACTAACATCCATGGGAGCTTTGGGAGTTCTCTCTGGTCCTGGGTGCCCCATAAAGAAATGTCATTTATACTGAATTAATTAGCTGCTGCTTCACCCTGGCGCCAAGACTTGATGTCGTGAAGCAAAACTAAATTGAAGTAATGAAATCAATAATGTCATTAAAATAACTTGCAGCAGAATCACTGGCCACCTTGCCAACTGTGCTCACAGACCAATCACTCATCATGTAAAGGGACTTCTGCAAGAACATGCCAGAGCCACAGATGACAGCCAAAAAGCCAACTTGCCATCACGCTGCTCAGGTGAGCTTTTCCAGAAGAGCACAGGGGCAGTCGTACAGGGACAGCCCTGGGCTGGAAGCGAATCAGCTTGGATGGCGTGGATGGCAGCAAAGAGTAGAGGGCAAGCAGCTCCCCAGGCAAATTTTTGACTGGGATTTTTGAGCAGGACGGTGCATTTAGGTAGAGCTCTTCTACTCTTAATGCAGCTTGAGTGAGATACTAACAGGAACAGCGCTCACTGTGCAAAGGAAAAAGCTGGCTGGAAAAAATAATCTGGTCTTGAAGGTCAGGTGCATCTTGGTTGGCTGCTGAGAAGCTGAAGCCTTGTTCAACAGCACCTAAATAGCATGGAGCACAGCGAGCTCTGGCTCTTAGCGAGGGCTCCTGGATGCTGTGCTTGTGGGCCTGAACCTCCATGATTAAAAACACACTGTAATGTCACTGCTTAATTGAATAAAGAAGGATCTAACTACATGTTTATTAACAGAATTTATAAATGTTTGCAAAGTCCCTGTCATTGTGCAAAGACATAATAGGTACCATTAAAAAGTCCTAAGACGGACAGACAGAACTGAGAAGTATTTTAATAACGTGCTTGCACTGTTCACATTTTACACAAATAACACAAAGAGTTCCACCACTGCTAGCCAAGTCACCTGGAATTTAATGACAGGTTCATAGGCAGGGGCAGGCAATTGTGAGCATTAATACTATTTTTTCCTGACACAACTAAGCACTAAATATACAGAGCACACCATATCTGTTTAGCTCTGTGCTGGTGCTTTTTCTGTGCTCTTCCCCGAACCGGCTGCAGCTATCATCTCTAGTTTTTTCCTGACTAGCTGCTCTGCAAAATTTGATTTTAACTTCTAATAAAGAACTGCTTGTGAACTGCCCGGTAGTAGGGCAACTTAGCACAAGCACTACAGGAGGCTTGTAAGTACCAGCTGATTAAATCACGAGCTCTTTATTAGTTTCAGAAGTGCAGAGGAAGCACACAGAAAGTCAAACTGGGTCATGTTACTAAGTATAAAAGAGTGGTATAAACATGGAGGAACGAAATGAAAAAGATATAAGTGATGCAACAAGAAGTGGGCGTGAAGTTTGTGTGCTAGTAGCAAAAGGGGGGCCAAAGAAAGACCTGGGTTTCACGAGAAGTTTACTCAGTGACGATGCCAAATACACAAGCGGTTGTTACTTTCTTCCTTCAGTCTTTACTCAAAGGTGCCTTGTCTTGAAACATTTAGCACAACTAGCATAAACAGTCTGAGAAGAAGAATACAGGCTATAAGAAAGAAGGCGAGGTCAGAGAGTATCTACATAAGTCAGATATATTCAAACCAGAAAGGCCTAAAAACCTTCTAGGGTCCTGGGAAAAGCAGCTGTAGCCCACCTGGAGCCATCAGCACAGAAGTCAGGGGTGGGAAATGTGTTTCTGTACACTGGAAAAGGCAAATGTAACACCTGCCATGAAAGGGGGAGAACTGGAGGAGCCAGGAACTGGAGACCCGGCTGCTTAGTTTCAATTGCTGGAAAAGTACTGGAAGTTGTAATTGGATAAACTGTTTTCCAGTACCTAGATGACACCAGGCAGACAAGGAACGACAAGCACTGATTTGACAGGAACACATCACATCCAATCAATCTGATCTCCTTCCATAGCAGGTCTTAGATCTTGATTTTAGTAAGGCTTTTGCCATTGTCTCACCTGACACTTTCATAAACCAAGTAAAGAAACGTGGTTTAGAAGAAACTGCTATTAGAGGAGTGTACAGCTGGTTGGAAAACCAGACTAAAAGCAGTTATAAATGCTTCACTGTCAGACTGGCGGTACGTATCAAATGAAGTCTGAAGCCATCTGTTTTGTGTCTGGCAGTGTACAGTATTTTCATTAATATCTTTGAAGAAACGAGAGTAGGGAACACTTATTAAATTAGCACAGGACACCATGGAGAACAAGCGCTTTGCAGAGCAGGATGAGAATGCAAAACAATCTTGACAAATTGGAGGAACAGTCGAGAAAACAAACACCATCGAGCAGGAACAAAGCAGAACTCTGCGTTTGTGTAGGCGTCATCAAGTACCAAAAGACAGACTGGGGAACAACCTGCACAGCAGCAGTTCTGCAGAAGAAGATCGAGGGATGACAGCTCAACGTGAATGAGCATGGTCATGCTGCAGTGAAAAATGAAAGTGCTACAACGAGGTGTACAAACAGAAGTACTGTCTGTGGCAAACAGGAAATAATAATTCTCTGGTTATCTATGCTGTGAAGACTTCATTTGGACTGTCACACGTGCAGTTTGGCCACTACAGTTCAGGAAGACTGAGCTTACTGCAGAAAGTGCAAAGGAGAGCAATGGCAATGGTCCAGAAAAGGTTTCAAGTGGGAAAGGCTGAACTGTCAAAAACTGAAAAAAATATTGATAAGATTTGTCTGTACTGAAGTGTAAAGGCAAGGAAGACATAGTAGTGGCCATCTTACACATAAATCAGGAGGGGAGTAAGCTCATTTCCAACTCCATTAGGGGTACTAGAGCAACAGGCTTAATTTAGAGCAAAGAAGCTACCCTAAAACCCTCACAGGAGCAAGGTGAGGTATGCGCTGCAGTAGGTTGCCCAGAGAGTTGTAGAATATCCAGTGTTTTGAGAGTGCAAAAAGTCAGTTGATCCTGCCTAGGGCTTGGGGAGGAGCAGTCAGACAGACAGACAGGGATGGTACCAGCCCCAGCTCTCACAATTTCCAGGACTGGGTAAGCTTGGGCATTCTCCTCACAGCCTGCAGCTGAGCACCTCAACACTGGAGGCCATTCCTCTCTGAGGACAACTGAACCAAGCAGAGTAATTGTATCTTTAGCTAATGAAATAGCTTTGATTAGAAAAAGAGGGCAATAGAAGGACATAAAACCAGCATGAATTGACTCAGCTTAATACAATGTGGTGGTGTTACAATTTGCTTGCGATCCGATCTGGTTGGTGTTGTCCCACCAACAAAAGTGGCATCTCACTGCAAGCCTTTGGGAACCTGCTGCTGTGGGTTTCCTCTGGCAGCTTACAGAGCAATGTCATAGCTCTGCATAAGAAACCTCAAACTCACAGTTTCTCCTCTTGTACCTTGATGGTAACCTCCTCTCTGATCTCCTGGTCTGCCTGTTGGCTGCTCTGAGCAGACATCCTTGCCTATACCTCAGTGCATCTCCTGGCTGTGATATCCACCACTCCCACAGTTCCCTGCCTTCCCTCAAGTATCTAGAATTGCAATTCAGTCATCCCACAATTCATGTTAGGCTGCCCCTTGAAGTCCTCCAGGCTTTTATATCATGTGGTTTTGTGTCCTTCTCTGCTCACTAACCTCTTCCCCTCTAGCCTAGTCCCTTCCCGGGGCTCTCCTTTTGCCTCTTTAGACTTCTGCACTTCATCACATGAAGCCTGTGGCAGACATTTCCTTGGCTGCCCACAAAGCCTAGCACTCAGCACAAGAAAGGGAAGCTCCGTCTCAGTTGAAGTGAAATGCGAAGAAGCAACTCTGGTAGTCCTCAGCAATCCCATTTGAATCCTATCTCAAATCCAGAGAGATTTCCTCCCTCTCTCCCTTCATCAGATTAATTCAATTCTGCTTTCTCATGACCCAGACTCCTACTTGTACAGCAGAACTGACAGCTCAAATGGTGCCTCCTGACCTTACAGGCCTGAAGGTTAACTAAGAATGGGAGCTTGTGGCACAAGTAAAAGCACACCATATTTTTAAATAAATGCATTGGTTATTATCATGCACTGCATATAACACACAGGCTTGGGTATGTTCATTTGTTTCACCACTTGTTGTATTCTTGCTAAGTCTGTGTACCGCTGTGACATAAAGTTCATCAATGCACTGTCACTGCTACTTAGCTATGTATGTCAGATACGTAGAGCGGTGCCTAGCCATATTTTTGTTAGACGAGGTTTCACACATGTGCTACTTGATAGTACGGCTAACAGTGTCTCCCCAGAGCTCTGCTTCCTGCATCAGCGGGGACTGTGCTGGCAGCGAGCAGTTGGTGGGCTGGACCTGCCGATACACAGGGACATGGACGGGGAGCTTCTCATGAGGCTGGTCTCCAGAAGGGAATTGGGACCCAATTCATTATATGGCACTGGGAATCCATGCTGCAGCTCGTGCTTGTGGAGGCGGAGGTGGATGCGGATTGCAGCTTGGAGCACACACATGTAAAGATGAAGGTCAGTCTCATCACCGTGTGATGATGGTACTTATCTAAATGCACACAAAGGACCTTTCACCTTTCTTTCCAGCTCACCCACTTCCCCTCCCAAAAAGGAGTTAAAGAAAAAAAAAAAAAAAAGAAAGAAGAGAAGCCAATAGAAACTATCACATTTGCGGAAAGCTCACAGGCCAACATGAGAAGGCAGTACAAATATTTAAAACCAGAACTGCCTGAGATGACCTTACAAGCAAAATACACAACATCTAAATATTACCATGGAAATGACAAAGCAGGGAAATAGCTGCAGACACAGCACAAATGGACCCTAGCTACAGATTACACAGATTAGCAGAACATTACGTATTATACAAAGGAAACTCTCAATTTTTCTTTTCAGTATTAAGAGAAGACATCTGAAGTCACCAGTACCAATGATTTCCTCTGTGAATTTTGGGCAATATATCAGAGAGCCGCATGTTTCTCGCCAGCAGCAAGGAGCCTTGCTGTTCCTGTGAGAAGAGACAAAATTTCCGTCATATCCAGGGGCACTGTCCAGCCAGCTCTCTGTACTCATTACACACAGTTTGATTTGATATCTAAAATAAGGCATGGCTTGTAATTTTATTAACAACAATCATTCTTATTAGTCTTCATACATTTTCAGGACTTCTCAGAAAAAGCTCGGGTTTGACCTGTTTTAGAGGGATCTGTTCATCAGCCCATCCCAGGCGAGTGCGTGTGGGTCTGTGTCTGTGGTGATGCCCACCTCAAGGGCTTCCAGTCCCTTGGGCACAACACAGCGCGTGGTGAAGAGCTCATGCAGGAAAGCCAGGGCAGGGGATCAGGAGGCAGCTCAGAGGCTGGCAGCCTCCACAGGCAGTTAGTTGTGTTGCTGGGGCCTTGTGAACAACTGCATGTCAGCCTTGAGCAAGCGTCTGGAGAGCAGGGCGATGTGCCCTGTGGTAATTTCTGCATTGTCGCGGGCAAGGAAGTGCCAGCAGAAGAGATGTAATGACAGTGCAAACAGTTACCTCCGTTGCAAGCATGATAGGAAGTGACACTGCAAACAGAAATGTAACCTGTCAAGGCCACAGCTACACGCTTGGGCCCATGAGCACATCATTTAACTAAGAGCAGTCCCACAGCTCCCTACTCCCCAGTGCCTGAAGGCATCTGCAAAAACCAATGTCCTAAATGATACAAGCTGCACAACCTGCTTGAAAAAAAAAATAAAATACAAGAAAGCCACCCCAAACTCCAACCTCTCCATGTGAGTGAGGCCAAGGGACAAAGCTTCTGCTTCCTGGCATAGGTCTGTGTGTGTGCGTGTCAGCACTAATTACAGCCAGCAGGACCGTGCATTTGGGATGTAAAAGTCTTCAGTGCCAGCACAGGCATTGCAATGCAGCAGTGGAAAATATTAGAGAGGATTACCAGAAGCCCCAGAAGAAATAAAATCACAGCTAAAGGAAATTATATTGAGGAGCACAACATTTGACTTACAACTGTTGTGGTCTGAAGCATAAACCCAAACAGTACTGAGTGTTTGGAAAATTGTATGCCAACAGTAATGAAAATAATCATTTTGCTAAAGTATTCTTTACCAAGGGCAGCCCTCAAAGACATGCGCTGATTAAGGCAAAATCCACAGATTCTCAGTGCTGGAAGGGTTGTAGGGATGACTGCTGGTTCCATGCCCACTGATGTGGTGTTTGGGGTGGCAAGGCCTGCTAGGCAAAGCAGGGCCACCACACAGCCATGAGCATGGCTGTCCTTCACACTGCCTTGCAGGGAACATATCTGGGCCGGGTTCAGTGGAGAAGAGAGAAACGTTTCAGTGATGAACATTCCCCCCAACATTGTAGATCCACACTCTCGGGGTATAGGAAATCTTGACAGGTTGTGCTCCAATTTGGGAGGGAAGCCAGGTGCAGTGCCTACAGGCATCTGCTCAAGTGCACAGAGGCAGGAGACCCCAGTGAACATTCATATCTCTGCCTTGGGAGAGAAAAGGAGAATGTGTCTTGCTCCTACCATGAGACCGATAGAGAAGGAAGTGCTAAGCTTCATCCTTCTGTGTGCTGCCAAGGCATCTAGATGATAGCAGAGCCAGCAAACGCATGCAAACATCTGAGGCACAAGACAGTGCAAAAGAGATGGTTTCAGAGGCCACCAGAGAAAGAAGAACTGGAAAATGAAGCAAATGGAAGCCAAGACTGAGGGATGGGGGAGAAGAGATAGAAGAAGAACAAGCCAAGAAGCTCCAGAAAATGAGAGAAGAAATCAGAAGACTAAAAGAAGACAGGAGAAGGAAGGAAGGAAAGGAATACCCAGAAAAGTGGAGACAGAAATAACTGAAAGTAAAAACTTTAAAAACAAAACAAAACAAAAAAACAGTTTATAGTCAGGCTCTTTGGCAAAGAAACTTTTTGTTAGCTGTGCCTAATGGGTCTTGGTCTTTCCCAGGCACAGCCATAATAAATCTGTAGAAGAAAAAGGCAGGGGGTAAAACCTATAAAATCCAGAGAAAAGGAAAACTCAGAGCCTGAGAGAAAGGGAAAAGAAAGCAAGGGAGGGAAATATTGAAGCTGGCTGAACTGTCTTTCAGTGTTTGATAAAGCTACACCCTACAGATGCTAGAAATTTAAGAGGCACAAAAGCTTGGGTTAGTGTGAAATCCTGTGGAAATTGAGATCATTTTGAGGGCAGCAGATGCAGTTTGTGAGACAGGCATCCCATGCCAGCCAGGGGAGGTGGAGGAGAGCCTCTGGGTTGGGGAAGGTGACACCAAGTTCATCCAGGTCTGTGTCCGCCTCGTCAGCACTGTGTGTTTGGCAGCCACTGGTGAGGTGGGCTCCGCTGTGCGTTGCATTTGCAGGACACCTTAAATCAAATGCAGGCATAAAGGCAACACTGATGATGATGAAGCCATATGTCAGGCCTAAATACACAAGTGGCTCAGATGCACTGAAGCCATGTAATGACTGAGCAACCGAAACAGAAAAAGAAGGTGTATGAATGTAGCCAAAGAAGGTAAAAATCTTTTTGAGTCCTATTTGCTGCAGATGGAGGAAACTCTCTATTAGGCAGCTGAGCATGTGAAAACCTTGAGCTAGTTAACAACACGCACAACATTACATATACACTGGGAAGTAGTGTAGTCTGGGCATTGCCACGGTTCAAGAAAGCGCCCTGTCATGTATTTCCCAGGAGCCCAGACAATTACTTGACTTTGTGTGAGAACGCCAGGCTGTGTCCTGCAGGAAAAGAGAGGGCACGAGGCAGCCAGATGGCCGAGTGACCCTTGGTGCTGTTCCCAGATGAAGCAGGAGCAGACGAGGAAGGATCTGGTAGCCTGAGGGAAAAGGGAGCCCTAGGCTGGTCCCTCCGTGCTCTTGGCCTCTGCTTTTCCCTCTCCTCCCTCCCTCCCTCTTGCTTCTGAGCTAGCTTCCCACCGCACCAGACCTCCCTGCTCCTGCTCTCCCATCCATCACAGCCAGAGTTTTCCAACCCTGGTAAGAAACAGAGGAATCGCATGGTGCATGAACATGCTTGCTGAGCGACTGGAGCAAAAACCTCCCCGTGTCTTAGTGATGTCTCCAGCTGTTGCCTTGCCCGGCCTGCCCAGTCTGCCCCCCTCTTTATGTCCCATGTGGCTGGTTTGGCCCAGCTCAGGCAGACAGGGTGGGCAGCAGCAAAGGCCTGGCAGCCTGTGCAGGCCATGGTGGCTCACAGTGGCTCTCCAACCAAGACCTGCAGGAGATGCCCCATAAGCAGGTGCTGCTGACCCCAACACGCAAATGCTACCCTGGCCACCACCACCGACACGAAGCCTGTATTGACACCAGGGAGAGCGTTACTTATTTTCACATCTGGTAGTTCTGCCCACCAGCCCATGCTACACATTGTCAGCAGCATTAAAGACGGGCAGCAGATACGTAAGGTTCAACACAGACACTCAGCCTGTCCTACAGGTGGTGGAGACTTGTAATGCAGGGTGTAAATATGCCTACAGGAAGGTATCCGTGGCAGGGATGATGGCTAGCATATATACCTGCCCCAAGGCAGGCTCTGTTGTTATTCCACCACTGCTGACATGATGTAACAACACCGGTTTTACTGCAATGTCGGAATCCAGCAGTATTTTCCACCTGGCAGGCTGCACATGACATCCATCTGCAAGGCACCTGTCCTTGAAGGCTGGGGCTCTGCTTTAGTTTTGTGGTCTCTGCTGCCAGTGCAGGACAATGGACAAAGCAAAGAACAGGAGATAAAAGGCGGTCAAAGCACTGCTAAAATATATCGGAGAGTACTAACTCTTAGGACTAACCTTAGGTGTCAGAGGAGTCAATGCCCCTGTTTTGAAAATATGAGCCATTTTGCGCGTATAACAGCAATGCTCTCCATAATCCCTTCCATATTTGGCTTTATTGGCTTATTGTGCAGAGCCATTAGAATCAGGATCGTCTCTTATGAAGCTGTTAATGGGATGCAAATTGCATGAAAGATTTCTCCGCATCAATAGAAAACAACCTAGTAATAAGTTCATGCATAAAAATCTGCATAAAAATCTGCTACAAAAGAAATACTTTGAAAGAAGCAAAAATCCTGTGTGACTGAGGAAGAAATATGCTTACGAAGTGCAAATGAATATTGGTTTTAGAAGTAAAGGTGACCTATCTCAGAGCTGCTCAGATCTCAAAGAACAGATGTGCCCTAGCTACCCAGGTATAGCAAAGAAGTGCCTCACACAATATCATGGCTAGAGCCAGGCAAAAAAGTGTGATGAATATTTTATGTGCTGAAAAAATGCAATTTCAGGCTGACCAAACCTGAACCTGTGCTGAATAGAGCAAAGAGCCATAGCCAAAATATAACATTTGAATAAAATTAAAAGTCTAACCAGACTGCTGCATGTTATGCACTTCTATGTTTCATGCTGAAGTGATGTTTCAAGATGAAAATTGGACTTTCAGCAAGGTAGAAACACCTAAAACTAGGACAGAGCGTTGATCGGTAAATCAAGAGAAGCATTGTGCTCAATCTGCCACATTGCTTTGTTTGTTTTTCCTTTTTGGTGTTGACATCAGTGTGACTGGGATTTCAGACCATGGTTTCCAGCACGCATGCAGCTGGAAGGCGCCTGACACTGCTGACACCTAGCACGGCCACAGGGTAACACTGCTTTGCTCACACGGCGTAAGCCCTGCTTGCACGAGCTGCAGAGCCCCCGGCACCTGCGGAGCCCCCTGGCACCATCACACACTGTCCGCATCCCACATTGTGCCACAGACGTTCCTGTTTGGTTTCCTGTGTAAGTGCCCAGCACCAGAGCGCTGGGAAACACCGTGCCAGGCAGAGCTCCTCGTGCAACACCCTCTGACCTGTCCCAGTGGAAGTGTGCTGCCCTGGGGACGTCTGCTGTGCAAAGCCTGGAGGGCAAGGAGAAAAGCAGCATTCCTGGGATTCCTTTTCCTTTTTCCGCCCAAATCACCTACGCGCAACCGGAGCCAGAGATCTCCCCAAGGGACTGCAGCCTGGGACACTGCTCTGTCTCGAGCCTGAAGGACCAGGCTTTTCCCAAAATAACAGACATCTCTTGCTTTGCTGCCTGCTGGGCTCAGCTGATACACATGGAGAAGCCTAAATAAAGAAATGCAGAGCTCATAGCCCAAGCCTTTCCTCCCCACTATCTGCATTCTTTTGCATTCATTAAAAAACAAACAAACCTGTTTCCTGATAGCAGGGAGGAAAATCACAGGTTTTTTTTTTTTCGGTTTTTTTTTTTTTTCCACTTCCAATAGCACTCAGATATTCTGGAGAGAAGTACCTCTACAGAATCTAGATGGGGAGATTAGAGTGGCTGGTAATAGAAATCAGAACAAACAAGAAATCCACTATCTCCATCTTTCAGGGTTGAAAGGTGGGAAAGAAGGATGGGAAAAGAAAAAAAGAAAAAAAAATAATAAGCATTGGCATTTCTCTATCAACCAGATCCTAGAGAGGAACATTCCCAGTCTCATCCAGTGACCTACCAAGGACGGGCAGTGCAGGCATCAGTCAGAATGGCTGGGGGACATGGTCCCACTGTTTTTCAGTGAGGATTTGATCTCTGAAAAAGGGTTAAAAGAAAAAATTTCCCAAAGAGTATAGAAAGTGAGAGAAAATGGCAAAAAAACGTCTCCAGATTACAGGGGTATAAAGATAGCACTGGAAGCTGCTGTGCTTCTTGGCGCAGAGTCGGCAGCGCCGGGAAGTGCCTCACATCCTGTTCTTTGTATTGTTCTCCCAACTTGTCTGGTGGCTGGGAAAGTTTCTTCCAGCAATTTACCCCGTCCTCACCCTGCAGCTGGCTGGCCTGCCACTATTGATTCACTTCCCCAGGCATTTCTCTTACTGTCATGCTCTTGTGGCATCAAAGCCGCCACTGGGCTCAGGGAGGGGGGCGGCCACAGCCTGCGCACTGCCAGAGGAAACTTTTCCTGCATACCAACATTTTTTAACCGCAGGGAATAGCGGCCACAAAAGTGTGGGTAAATGGCTGCTCAGCTGAGGGACAGGTGGATTAAGCAGGCATTACTGCTGCTTTATGTGAGAGGAGATGCATTTCAGTACCTGGCACTGCTCCATTATATATAAGGCTGCTTTCCCTGCCTCTGAGCACAAAATAAAACTCACAGCACAAAGAGCCATGGGTTTAGATGTATAATTGGATCAAATTGTGTGTAATGACCTTGTTTGGTCTATTGTGCCTTTGTTTTCCACTACAGCTTGCACGAGAGCAGGTACCATGTTTACACTGCAGTCAGGGTGACCTGACTCCTAGCCATCCTGGCTTCATTCTTCTCTTAATGGAAAGAGTTTCTTTGCTCTGGAAAGAGCGGGTCCTTCGGAGAGGGCTGACGTCCAGCCTCAGGCTGGCCTCTGCCAGCGATGAACAAGCCTCTGGCTGCATGCTGTGTGCTCAGTCCGGCAGGACAGGGCTGGATCTCCCTGCCAGAGAGCTGCAGATGACTACAAACATGTTGAGATAAGTACAGGTGATGGTTTGGGGGACGGGAAGGTTCGGGAGAACAGTATGCAAGCACAGAGTTTGAACCCCAGGGTTACAATTAAACCTCACCTGGGGCTGGCTGCTTAAGTAAAGCAAGTCTTGTTTAACCACAGGAAAGAACATCATGTAATAGAAATCTAATTACGTTGAACAGTACCCCATGTAAAGGTTATGGCTTATGGATTAACAGCAGAGACTTATGCCATGAACTAGGAACTCCTCTGGAAGTGGAAGGAAGGGAAAAGGGCACATTGGTGGTTAATGATTCTGGGCACCGATGGGATCCAGTTATGGCAAGACAAGCGTGCTCCCAGAATGAGGTGTAGATGTGTCCAGCAGAGGAGGTAAAATATGAAAGCCACCACATGGGTCACTGGTACAGCCATGGTGGGACAATACCCATGTGGTGTGGCAGCCATCCCCAGGAGGTGGCCTCAGGGGTGCCCATGTGTCCCACGGGGGCCAGACAAAAGCTTCGCCCTTTTGTCATCATGTATGGGAGAGGGCAGCTTAAACGGAATAACAATTTTCTGTCTGTGACAAGAGAAAATGGATTCGCTCACGGCTGAAATGCAAAAGGTTTCTCTCCGGCAGAGCAGTGATGTCCCGGTCCAGCCCAACAGTCAGAGCACAGGTACAAAACCCACAGTGAGCTTCGTGACAGCCAGGTCAGATCAGGACAAGAGCACTGTGAGGCAGTGTCTGTGATGGGAGAAGCCAGAGGACATCCTTACTCATCCTGTGAGCTTAGGGAAAAAAACAGAGGCTGAATGGAAAATTAGCATAGCCATTTGAACTGGTAGAAAAAAATTTCCCTAGTAATGTGCCACGGGAACTCTTGTAGCGCTGAAAGTAGCCAGCCTTTGATCTCATGTCTTTAATGCACTCAATAAAAGACACGATGGCTGCAAATCCTCTCCTGTGTTATTGCTTGCTTGGCTTAAAGGCGCGTGGCGCTGTCAAGGGCACGTCCTGATGGCTATGAGGGGAACAGAAGAGTGAAAGAAAATGAACGATTTCATGGCAAAGACCACTGAACACTGTGATGAGCAGGCAGGCAGGAGATAGTGGCTCTGGGTGCAGAGAGAGAGCAGAGGTGACCTTGTGTGGCATGCTTAAAAATCACAGATGCCACCACACGTCCCGCTCTGCTGGCTTCGTGCTCCCTTCTTTGTCACAACCTGACACATCCCCTACAGCACGACAGGAACTGTAAGTAATTTAAAAGCACAACTAATTACTTCGGAGAGATATTTAAGTACCCCAACCTCCAGCAGCCGCAGGACTCTTACCGATATTACAGGCATTCAGAAGTGTACTTCAGGAGCACGTCGTCTCGATGGAGGAGCCCCTTCGGCATGCGGTGCCAGGGAAACCCTCACATTTGGGATTTGCTGCTGCAGGCACTGGCGCCAGGCACAGAGCATGGACACTCCATCTCCAAAGAGTGGAAAACTACCTGGTAGCTTTTGCTTCAGCTACCTGATAACCCCAGGAAGCAGCCACACCTGCACTGCTTTGGTTTTTTAATGCCTCTTGTGCCATGGGAATTTATGGAGGAGCAAAGCAGAGGTGCTGCCTTGGATGAGCAGCGCCAGCAGGATTTCTTGCTCCCCTGAGGTCTAGGTTGGGGTGAGAGCTGCTCTCCCCAGCCATGGGGAGGTCACGGTGGTGCTGGGGGACCAAGGGAGGCAACAGCCCTTTGGGTACAACAGCTCCGGGCTTCCTTCATCTTGGCACAGCCACAAGAAAACACCTCCTGAAGCGGGCATCATTTCCCGGGAGCCTCGAGGCAGAAGAGAGAGGGGAGAGCCAGGGGCTGTGAGAGGGGCACCATGCCCGCACAGCCTGGAGCTGCCTCCTGCCAGCAGCCGCCAGCAGTGCCCACAATCAGCGTCTTGTGTGGGACGTGTGAGAAAGCTCTCCCTTTCCTGTCGCACGCTGCCGCCGCCGCAGCTGCAGGCCCCCTCGGACCTGAATGGACAGAGCCGCGCGGCCACCGCAGAGGCAGCCCGATGTGTGCGGGGTGGCTCGGGGTTTACTGGCACACCGTGCGCCCGATCAGAATCGGGCCAGGACGGTGCTGTTCAGTTAATTAGCTTTTTGCAATCTAATTTCCTTACTTTAGCTCTTTTTTCCTCCTAGCATTTAAAAAAAAAAAAAAAAAAAAGCGATCCAAGATGCCAATGTCTCAGGCTGCTTTAAAAGACCTCTGTTTAGTGTTTGCTCCCTGACCTGCTTTCTTTACTGCAAAATTTCCCCGTTACTGTGATTTAATACACGCACCACAACAAGCTGCCAATTATACTGGTGTTAACGCAAGGTGACTGCAAAGATGCGGCTCTGAGAGCAGAAGCTGGCCCTCCTCAGCAAAGAGGTTTCTGTGCAGGCTCAGGGATGAGCAATAGCTGCGTGACTTGCAGCATGGCAATCATCTGAAGCATTTTGTTCCCTCTCCAGAGCAGCACCAAGCAGGAGTGGCTGGAGAGTAGCCCTCTGCCTTTCTGCAGTGAGGTCCCCAGCCACTGGGAAGCAGGTCCTGTGGCTTTTCAAGAGGATCACAGCATGGCCAGGCTGTGAGCAGTGTGGTCCTCTGCTAATGAGACCCCATCGGGGACCCACAGTGGGACCAGCAGTATTTCATGTATACTGAGAGGCTAATCCATGGAAGGCAACTTCAGGAGAGCAGTAGGACGTAGTTTTTTGACCAAAGGCACACTGCAGCCATCTAGTTTACTGGTCTTCCAGTGTAGACCTAGCTTGGAGGGTTGTGGGACTCTCCCATGCAGTGAGATTTTTACAGTGCAGCCACGTTTTGCGACAAGCCCCAGCTTGCTTAGGATCTCCTTGTCAACTTCCATTTTTCAGGCTCTTTGTGCAAAAATGATACTTAATGGAGGAGCCTCACTGGTGTGTGCTCAAGCAAGGGGGAAAGAAGACGCAACATGCAATCCATAAATAGAGACACTTTAGAGGCTCTTTAAACATTCACGCTTTTTGCATAATTGATGACTTTCCATAATAGATATGGATGATAAACAGCCTTAAATAAAATGAAAATTTATCAGTGTCATATCATTTATCAGCATTATGTTAAATTGGAAAGTATGGGGAAAATATTACCATGTACTCAAACGAAATCAGTGGAAGAGAGAATAATTTGGGGGCCGTATCATTGCATTCATCAAGGTTTTTAATGAGACAGTCAGCAGCTAAGGAGCTGCACTAAAACACGGGAGCAAGAGGCAGAATTTGTAGCATATAGATACAAATGCCTGGGCTTGAAGAGGGCAAGGGAATGGATGAAATGTAGGGGTGCAGGTTATATCAGAGAGAGGAACAGGCAATACAGCAGCACCTTGGACTTTAATGCTTGTCTGTATGCCTACCCCAAGGGCTATACGGTGAAAGGCAAGTGGGAACAATGGGTAGATTCTTGCATATCGACCGTATGTCATTGCATATCCACCACAGGTCATCAGGGACCACCTCTGTGGCTCCAAAGGGCCCAAAGCAAGTCTGTTCTCCAGGGTGGGCCACACCATTCGGTGTTTGTCTTCTTAATGTAGACAAGTACAGCTAACCAAATCCCTAGGCTCCTGCTGTGCTCCGTGGAGGAGCTGGACATGTCCAGCAAGAGGTTTGTCCCATTTAACATATACAAGAGGCATGCTCTGTGGGGGACATGCTCCTCCTGATGCCCTGTAAGCAGAGCCAGGATGATCCTCTTGAACCCCTATGACTTCCAAACTTCTGCAGCCAGCTGAGATGAATCCCACCTCAGAGAAAGACGGGGCTTTGGCAAGGGGTCTTAAATCACGCCAAATTACTTCAAAGTGTGGAGGCTCCCATGTCAAGAAAGGAAGCAAAGTTTCTTCTTCATCGTGATGGCAATGGGTGTCATGAGGCACTTCAACATCTCTACTACAGACTGCTGAGGAATCTTCTACGCCCCGAAACTTTGCATTCCCCATGATTTTTCAAAAATAATTGACAGAGGCTCAGAAGGTTGGCTTATTCCCTCAGGGTCTACCCTACCGCAGTGTGCTTGTACAGATAGGTTTGATTTTTCCAAGTATTCCCCTATCAGTTCTCTGCTGATATCTTTGTTGACAAGGTCAGTGAAAAGACAGACCAAACCAACCAAACATAACAAACCTTCCTTTGAAAAAAGTTAGGAACCATTACAAAAAAAAAAAAAAAGAAGTGTTTTTTACTTGCCTGCAGCACTTTTAAACCTGTGGATGGGAAGCAAGTCTTTCTTGTCACTTGAAATCGGCACTGTGCTTGTGAAATGGGGGGTAGTCAGTGCTTTCTCTGGCCAAAGGCCAGACAACCCAGTGGGCTGCTTCTCCAGGCCCTGCCGGCGAGGCTGCTTCGGGCTGCCAGACCCCTCTGCTGTTGGGACCGCTCTTCCCCTTGGACTTTGGCAGAGCTATTTTGGCTTGCACGAGGCGGGGGGAGCCTGCCAGCCCTCCCCACCACCCCACTGCTCAGAGATGGGGTCCTCTGCCGAGGCCAGCAGCAGCTTCCCCTGCCCAGCCCCAGCAGAAGAAAAGCATCCCAGAGAAACTTCTGCTGCTCTGAGTGTCCCACTTTTTTTTTTTTTATCTTTTTTAAACTAAATTTGCAAAGCCTGTCCCTGACCTCTGTTGGACTTTGCTGCCGCGGCTCCTCCCGCAGCCCATGAGGCATCCTGCTGACTGCGCTGCAGCGGGGTTCGTGCCAGCAGGTCCTGGGGCAGGGCTGGGGCCGAGAGGACAAAACAGCCAGCCCAGCAGGCCTGGCTCCCAGCAACAGCGCGCGGCTCTTGTGCAATCTTCCTTGAAACGAGTTCAAGTTGGCTGGGAACGGGGCATTTGCGCATGGCCTGGAAGCTGGAGCGAGTGCTATAAACAAAAGGAAACAAAACGAGAGGGAGAGCGCGGTGTCCCACCGCGAGGGGGTTGGCCAGCGGAGCAGCCTCTGACCTCGGCCGAGCTGTGCTGGGCGCTGCCACGAGTGCCCGGAGGGTGAGGGGAGGTGGGGGGGGGGACTGGGGCTGGGGCTGCCATTGTATATGGTGGGGGGACACAGCTCAGGGCCTGTCACGGAGAGCTCTGCACCAAGGAGCTGCAAGCGCAGGGTCACAGAGAGTGGGGACGGGGTGAGGGGACCAGGAGGGGCTCAGAATATGACCACGGACATACATAGCTCAGGGGCAAATTCGGGTGGGCTGGAGAGGAACAGGGGCACCCCTGCACCACCATGCAAGTTGCTGAGGACACACGGATGGGAATCAGCTGCAGGCTGCAGCACAGGGGGTGCTGAGGCCATTTCTGTGAAAGGAAGGAGACTTCTCCACATTAGGTGCTCTTGGGCATGTAACTTGAACCAATCCCAGTATTTTGAACTCACATGAAGCCTTTGCACCACCCAGCTCAGGTACCCAGGCATTGGTGATGCTCCTAGAGGGGACAGGCCTGAGACCGCCCTGCTTGTGCTGCCCGGCACCTTGCCGTTTTGGAGTTGCACAGAGACGTTCCTACACCCAAACCTCTTGCCTGCTCCTCGGCAGGGACCGTGGCCAAGGAAAAGGCTCTGTGTGGCGAGGGTGTTTCTATGCCTCAGCAGTCCTACTTGGCCAGAACAGCCCCTGCGGGCCATTAGTAGTCGGCGTTAAATAGAGCATCCCTCCAGCTGCGCTCTCCGGTGCCAGCCGCTGAGCTCAGGCTCACTGGCCTAGGGCTGGAGAACCACAGAGCTGTCACGGAGCCACCGCCGCTGCTCCCCAGACTGGGTGTGAGCTGCTGCTCCTCCAAACACGCCGGGCACACGCCGGGCTGTGCATCCCGCAGAGGCTCACCCCTGCACCAGGAGGGTCTGTCCGACCAGAGGAGCTTTGGCCATGTCTGGCAGAGCCTGGGTGCATTGAGCAGAGGGCAGCGGAGGAGATGGGAGGCCACCAGCTGCCGGCATGTAGGGAGGCAGGCTTACAACCCGGAGAAGGGCCGCTGGAGCCAAAGATGGGGCGATGCGCTTCGGAACAGCAAAGTGCATTAGGCAGCGTTGGAGTCTCCCAAAGGAAGCCCCATTACTTGAATCATTGGAAACCAGGCTGGACAAAACACTGGATAATGTCCAGGAGGGGATAACTCTTCATCAGCAAGGAGAGAGCCATGAATAAGATGAATACCTGGGCCTCTTCCATCACCGTGAATCTAGCTAATGCACTCAATTGTTTTTTTTCAGTGCCTGAAAAAAGATGTAAGTGCCTTTCGTGTGCCATCAGCGCATCTCAGCGTGGAGCAGAGATGGACAGGAGCCCAGCAGGGGAGCACGCTGCCATCCCCCGGCGCAGCAGCAGCAGCAGGGGAGCTGAGTGGCTCTGGCCTCACTCTCAAGGGCGCAGCCCTGCCTTTCCTGCCGCACAAGCAGACAGGGTGTGGGAGCAGCATCGTGCTTTCTCTGCCCTTAGGCACATAGGCAAGCCCCTGGCTAGGCTGACCAAAGGTCTTATCGGCAGCAGGAGACCAGAGCAGCAGCTGCTTGGCTTTGCACAGAGCCCCAGCACCCTTGGAAATGGTTGTCCCAGGGAAGCACCCCCTGCAGCCCGCGGCACCCTCCAGCACCCCCTCCCGGGAAGCACAGAGGGCAGTCCCCATCCTGGGAAAGCCACTCACAGCATCTCTCCTGGCAGCTGATTCTGTAATTATTTGGTTGCGATTAATTGCTAATTAATTCCCGAGTTCTGTTATTAGCAGGTGGACCGGGGGGGCATGGCTGCCGGCAGGCAGCATGCCGCCTGGTAGAAGCATGCACCTCAGCATGGGGAAAGGAGCTACTGAACGTTTTAGGCCATTGCCTGGTTAACCATTAACAACTCGTAAAATCCCAGGTCCCCGCACAACAGGCAGAGTCCTCCCAGCGCTGTTAGAAAATCCTATTTCTCGACGGTTATGAAACAGAGGTTTTGATGTGCTGCCAATTTCGATGTGGAGCCCTGGGAGCACAACACTTGCTGCACTGCGAGCCTCTTACATAAAGCTTTCCTAGCAGCCCCTGCGTGTCGTGCCCCTGTGACCATCCACCCGACCGTGTGCTGGAAAGCCCGAGTGACCCAGAGCAGAGTGGACTGGCTGGTTCTCCCCGTGCACCCAGTGCTCACAGACCCCGTGGCTCTCCAAGGCAGAAAATGGAGTCGGACGAGGGCAGCCCGGCATGCTGAGCTGCATGCACCAGTGTGCCTGCAGGCAGCTGGGTCAGCCCCAATAGTGAGCAAGCACACCCATGAGCCCGGATCCCAGACCGAGAGCTTTTCTACCACTGCCTCATCACTTGTGCAAAACAAGGATCCCCACCAGGCCGCTTCCAGAGCTTGATTGGGTGCAGTGATACGAGGAAGCAAACCCCACATCCTGCGGCCATGCCAAGGAAAACAGGAGCGCCGCCGCCGAGGAAGCGGGCTTGGGGAGTGGGGACGCAGCCTCCCAGCTGGCGGGCCCGTCGTGGGAGGTGGGAGGAGGGAGCGGGATGGGTTGGTGCTGCCAAAATTCCCCAAAGGTGGCACCCCCTGGGGCTCCGTGACACCGAGGACTGGAGCATTGCTGTGCTGTTTAGCTGGCAAAGGGACCCGGTGGAGAGAGGTCTCTCCAGATGACAGATGACTAGAAACAAATAATAATAATAATAATAATAATAATAATAATAATAATAAAAGGTCTGGACTTTGAGGGGAAGAGGCAGAAAATTCAGCAGTTGCTTTTGCACGTCTTTCTCCCTGCCATGGCCAGCAGCAACTGAAGACTTTCCTAAGCCCAGCCCTGTGCTAGCAGAGCACTGAGCAGGGTGGGTGCACACACACCACCCCGCAGCACCCCGGGGACCCCAAAATGGTCGGGGAGGGGGGACCCCAGCACCCCACAGCCCCGGGCTGGGCAGGCATGGGGCGGCTGCTTCGGGGTGCCAGGGCTGCTCCCCGCTCCCGGGCCCTTTAAATCGGCGCCCGCGCCAAGGCGATTTCTCCGTGGAGTTTCATAAGGAAGCACATGACGAGGGCAGTTGGAAACCACAGCTCTGCGAGCGCTGATTACAGCCTGCTGAGGAAAATGAGATTTTTATCTTGCAGGAATTCAATTATGAGAAGGGAAAAAAAAAAAAAACAGCGCGTCTGGCTTCATCCGCCTAAGCTCACTGCACTTTGGGGGTTTGAATTTAACAAGAAAGGTGTGCAAGCATTACCTAAAACATTGTGCTCCCTGGCGTGTGTGTGTGTGTGTGTGTGTGTGTGTGTGAGCTTTTTTTTTTTTTTCCTGTTAAAAAAAAACCAACAAAGTCACCCTGCTGGCAGCTGAATGCAGCAGGGATGATGTCATTGGAACAGTTGGAGGAGAAAAGAGAAAAACAAGTCTGTGTGTGCTAATCCTGTTTGCTGCCCTGAAGGGGATGGAAAGCGGCCAAGGCGAGGAGTTCTGGGAAGCCATATAGGGGTGCCAAGCCCGCGCCGCCGCCAGCGCGGGGAGCTGACATCTTTGTTCTCCGCAGCTCGGCAGCCCGCCAGCGGCCTCATTTCGGCGCTGCGGCATGATTGCACTGGACAGCTGCCAGCTGAGCGCTCTGAGCCCCTTTTCTTTCCCCGCGAGCTTTTTTTTTTTTTTTTTGCCTTTTTTTTTTTTTTTTCCTGCCAAACATGTAGCGGTTGCCATGGCAGTCGAAAGTAAAGCGAAAAATACTAAGGCGCACGTATAGATAGAGGGGGGGAGATTAAAAAAAAACAAAACAAAACAAAAAACACACAACAACAACAAAAGCAGAGGCACGCCTCGCTCCAGATGTGCCACATGTGCGGATATAAAAAGCAAGCGAAGCTATTAATCAAAGGTCTCGGAGACGGAGGGGGAGAGAGCAGCAAGAGCCGAGAGGTGACGCGAGGATAAAACGAGGAGCGCGGGCGGGCACGCGCGCACCGGCGGGCACGGTGGGTGACCCGGGGGTCTCCTCCCAGCCCGTGCTCCAAATCGCAGGGAAATGGGATTTAAAGGAGAGCAACATGGTGGCACTTTCACTATTGCCTGCCTGCTCTGCTTTCTTTCCTTTTTTTTTTTTTTGGTGTGTGTTAAAAAAAAAAAAAAAAAGGAGCTGTTTTGAAGATGAGAAGAGGGGTTATTTATAAGCTCTGCATAGCGGAGGGAAGCAGGCAGCTGAGATCTGGTTGCGTTGCGAGGCGGAAAATCCTGTTTCAGCCCCTGGTTCAGGCCAAATCATGGTATTGCGAGCTGTGCCCCAAACGGTTAACAAGCAACCACCCAGTAGTTCTGTGTCTATAACGAGTATTTCATTTAAATAGGCAAGCACTGCCAGGTCCCCATGGGCAGATTTACACGCAGAATAGGAGAGGTGTGGTCCCAGCTCGCTTTCTTTTTCCACCCATAGAGGCACAGGGTAGTTTCATTTTACAAGGCAGCTATACACAAAAAGTTCCCTGCCCAGTGAGCTGGAGTTCAGCTGACTATTTATAACCGGGTTTCTTCTCCCCGTGCCCGCCCTGCAGGGGCGATGGCAGCACAGCCTGCAGCCAGCCTGAGAAAGCACAGACGGGGCTGCCTTGCCGTGGGATGTGGCACCCACCCCGTCCCATCCCAGGGCACCCTCCTCTTCCAGCATCACCAGCAGCCCGCGGCAGCTCCACCAGTGGCTCAGCCTGGGAGACACTGGGATGGGGCTCATGCCCTGCCTCCTTGCTGCCTTCCTGCGTGGCTGCTCGACTATGGTTCACTTGAGCTTCCCATTTGTAAAAAAGAGGATGGTTTTCCTTACTTACCTCAGGGATGGGCTAGGCATCTTAAATCATTAATGGCTGCAAAGTGCTTTAATTTCCTCGGATAGAAGCTCTAACTCAGGTGCAAAGTATTATTAGAATTATTATCGCTAATAAACAAGAAAGGTAGGGCAGTTTTATCTCTTGCTAGGGCTTCAGTGGAGCCCAAGAGCACAGAGCCCTCTCTGGCCTCTGAAAGAACTGGCATGGAGGTGTCATATCTAGCAGTCCATGAGGCTGTCCCCCCATTTCATAGAGGAATCAAGGCTCAGAGTAAGGCAGGGACTTGTTTAGCATTTTGCTGAGCCAAGAAAAGTTCTCCTAGCCCAGGGCAGCCGAAGGGGCGAGCGCAGCACCTCTGCAGAGTGACGCACCCTCAGGGCCCGAGCTGGTCCATGCTCCCCCAGGGCAGCCAGGCATCAGTCACCCAGAAAATCAGGCAGGATAAGTTGCCAGTGATTTTTGTGAGGTTACACCACAAGCTGCATGTGGCACAGTGGCCACCCACTCCCTGGATGCTCTGACCGGGCACGTGAGATGCCATGGAAACTTACCCGAGCTGTCACTGCCACTCAGACCCTATCTAAGTGATAACACCAGGCTGTGCGTTGGTTGCTGACAAGTGGATTGTAACCTTCCAAAAGCTTTGCCAGCACGTTTTAATATATTAGGGCCTGGCTGTAAAAAAAAATAATAATAATAAAAAAAATAGAAATTTCAGGGAGGGGGATTAATGTGACTTGATTCTGGCCAAGTTAATAAAGTATGGTCTGAGTTACTGCCAGGATACTTAATTCATTTTTATTCAAAGTGGCGGGGTGATTTCACTGAGGTTGGCTCAGCGGGAAGCAGAGTCAGCTCTGGCTTTGTCAGCTCTTGTGTGTCACCTTCCCGGCTGGCGACAGCGGTCGTGTCCCCGCGGGGCTGGGAGCTCAGGCAGAAGGGAGTCCCCTTCGGTAAGGCAGCACGGGCTGGGGCAGGGGGTGGCATCCAGCGTGGCATGGGGCAGAGGGGAGCCTGATCTGGGGCAGGGCACGTGATGCTAAAGAGGGCAACAGAGGTTTGCTTATGGCTGTCGTTCCTGCATGCCAGACCAGGATGGTGGGGTGGCCACGACCCAGCCCCTCTCCTACACCTCCACATTTCGCGATCTCACACCATGACTTCAGTGGAAGGGACATTTGCCACGGCACGGCCATGCCTGTGACAGTTCTTCGTGCCCACTGGATCCTCCATCTGATTATTTTCTGCCTTGTCTCTAGACCCACTTTGATTCCTTTGCCTGCCTGCATGGCAGCACTGACAACTCGCAGGCACTGCACTGGCTGGCACCAGAAACCAGTACACAGGCGGGCTCCTGCCTGTGCTCTGAATCACCATGAGGCTCCAGAGCTTTAAATGGGAAGCAGAGCACGCTGCTGTCTAGATAGACAAATGAAACTTCGACCAGCTCTCTAGCTTTGGAAACAAGCTCTGAATCATGCCGAGGGCAAGGTGCCAGGAGCGGCTCTGCTCTAATCCTGGCTCCACCGCTTGCTCGCTGTGTGGCCTTCAGAAAAGCTCCTCGGGGTAAATGCTGCTCCTTCCTCCTCCTCCCCACCAGCATCCCACTCGTCCCTGTGCCCCTGTGCTCAGCTCCTGGTGCCTGGTTGGGGTCGCTGCCCCAGTGCTAGCTGTGCAGCTGGCTTCGTGCACGTGGGGAAGGAGGAGGGAAATGCTCCCTGTAGCTCATGTTAGCATGCTTTTCAGCAAAATGGGGCTCTTCTGCTTTCTACCTCTCTCCCTCCTCCTGGGACCCTACGCTGAGTGCTTTGGGCAAGCAAAGCACCAGAGGATGCTGAGCAGGGCAGATGGCAGCTGGTTGGATGCAACAGCTTCTGAGCTCAGACATGAAGGTCTTCGTGCTGCATTCATAAAAGCCCAGATTCCTTGGTAAACAGAGTGCATTAATATTTATTTTAAGAAGCTTGGAATCATGATTTAATACTGGAGAAAGGGCTATTCTTACACTGTGTTAGCAGAGCTTGTTCTAATACAATATTTCCTAACTTCAGACGTGGTAACCTAGTAAGCTCCATTACCACGCTAATACTATATAAAAATGATCCTTTATTATAAATCATACCGTACACCAAAAAGGATATAAATAGAGCCCCTGTGCGGCATTGGCATGCCTCATATTTCTCTTGGTTCACATTAAATGAGCCACTAAATTACAGTGTCCTTCTTTATAATATCATCCTCCAAAGCCAAGTATTTGGTGCGTTACACAGGGCTGTTCTAACAAGAGAAATTAGTATGGCTGGTTTAATTCAGCCAGGCCTGCCATGCATGTTATAGGAGAGGGTGCTAAAAATGGGCCAGAACGCACAATTTCATCGACCTTTCAAAAACCTCTCACTCGGATCGTGCGGTTGGAGCAGGGGCTTGCTCGGGGCTGACAGACAGCTCCCAGGGGGTGCAGGGTCTGGCTGACCCGAGCCCCCCAGCAGCAGAGAGACGAGGGATGGATGGGGCAGGGGCAAGGATTTGGGTCTCAGCTTTGGTCTGCCACTAGTTCCTCTGCCAACGGCACTGCAGCTATTTGTGATTTAGGAGAACACGGGTGCGGCCAGGCTCTCGTCCCTGCTGTGCAGTGCCGGCCATTATTTAACTTCCCTGTGTCTCGACTGCTGAAACCGGAGAGATTTTGCCCACAGGATCAATGCCTGTTCGTAAAGCAGCCCATGCTTCTCCCTGGTGGACAATGCTACAGAAATGCAAGGGGCGATTGTTTGTTCACCAAAACTTAAATACAGCATTCAAACGGGGGGGATCCAGCTTGATACTCATCCCTAACGGTGGTATCTAACCTCACCAGAGAAGAAAACCCTCCCACAGTCCTAGGAGTTGCACATGCCTTCAGGGACACTTAAAGTAATTCAGGTCAAAAATGTAGGTTGTTTTATTTAGCAGACAAAGAGGTGGGGAAAGGAAAGAAGGAGAGGGAAGGAGGAAGCAGGCCGTTGCAAAAATACGCACTCCATAAACGGCTTTTCAGGATTTCCCCCCAGATTTAGGTGAAATGGAGCTAAGTTTTGATGTTTCCCCGCAGGCCGGTGAGGTGCCAGCTCTGCTGTGGGGCCCGGGCTGCTGCTGGGGGGTGTGGGGGCAGCCGTTTTGTATGGTGTTGTACAGAGGGGCTGCCTGCTCCTCCTGGCCACGGCCTGGGGGGCACGACAGGCTGGTGGGAATTGGACCCAGCACGAAGCCACCCGAGTGTGGGCTCCCTGCAGAGCGTGTGGGGCTGGAGCGCTTCCAGGAGGTTTCATGGCAAATTGTCTGCCACAAGGAGATGCGTGCCCTTATGAGTGTGGGGAGGCTGCGGGCTCTGCTGCTGCCTGTTGAGGACAGCCAGCAAAGCAAACCGTGACACGAATCACCCATGAAAACTAAAGGTTTCTATTACCTGCAGTGCTCCATGAGAGAGAGAGGGAGAGTGTGAAAATGGCAAGCAGCCTCCAGGATGTGAAATAAAACCTCTGCAGTGTGGCCTTTGGCATCATACCCCCTCAGAAAAATCCGTAAGCAAATTAGGGTTGTGCAAGCCTTAGCACTGAATTGAGAAAGCTGCCAGGACCACGTCCTGTCGCTTTGGAAAGTGTTGGCCCCCTCAGCAGGGCTGACGTGCAGCGCTTGTTGGCAAGGAGGCAGGAGAAGCACAGAGGAGGCACCAGGCTGCCGCCATCCAGGCCTGCATCCGCAGCTGGCTGGGGCTGGCAAGGAGCTGTGGAAGATCAGCAGGCTGGGGACAAAATGAGGGGAAAGCCTTGGTGAAGGAGAAGAGGGTTCATTGCAGCCAGCCCCAGTTTGAGAACCTGCTTTTGCTTTTATTTTCAAGTAGTCTCAGAGCTGCTTTGTACTTTCCCACCATCCTTAAAAATTCCTGGACCTAAGAGCTTCAGCCCCCCTGCATTGCTCTCCTCCCTCCCCTTGGCCCCCACAGAAATGCGCTTTTGCAGCGCTGTGCCATCAGAGAGCCATTAATTTTGAGGTCTGGTTTTAAAATCAGTCTTGCACAAGAGATACGACGGCAGGCAGGCGTGAAGTCGTAACCAGCTCATAGGGGGAATGCAGAAACCTGACATCTTCAGCAATTCCCCGGGCAGAGCGGGGCATGACCTGCATGGCGTGGACCACAGCCCCGGCTCCTGTACAGGCTGGAGAGTGTCGGCTGACCCATGACAGTGACAAAAGACCACGGAGAAAAAATGGGTGGTGTTTGGATCTCATAATTCAATACAAGACCAATTCTGTCATTTAAGAAACATTTATTAAGAAAAAAAAAGAAGAAGAAAGGATGATGATGTACCATTTATCAGAAGAAGACAGTGATGTGCTGCAATATCCCTGGGCAAAGGTTACAATAAAGGATGGTGCTATCTAAGTTAAGGTGGTGAGCTAGCATCTGTTACCATCCCAATTTTAATCTCTCCTCCTTAAAAATCTACATGCAAAAATGGGAAATTAAATGCAACATTGATAAAGGAGGTCTGGTTCCGTGGTGGAGTTTTTGGTCAGATTTGAAGTAAATGAAATCTAACACCTTAAAAATAGCAGTGTTCAGCAAAGCCCAAGCAGTCCCTGTGATTTCTTTTCTACTTTGCAACCAGAAAGACAAACAGGGGAGAGAGGAGGAGCAGGAGAGAGAGATTAAAACAGCTTTAATTTTAGGACTCATCTCATCAAGAGGTAGTATGTGACACCAAAAATTAGTCCAATTAAAAATGTTTATAACCCAAAGTTGCTTAATTATCACCTGTAGAAGTTTCCTGATGTTTTCCCCACCAACTTCCCCTCTCCTGATGAGCACAGGCACCCTGTCTGAGCTGCCACAGAGGAGCAGTGGTGGCTGGGCCAGGTTAGGGGAGCTCTGGCTGTAACCTGAACCAGGACCTCACTCACACGGGGAGCCATCAACTTCCTTGCAAAACCCTGCTGATGGAGGGGCTTGAGGCACCACCAGAACTAAACAGTGGCTGAGCAGAGTTTAGGGAAGCAGAGCTACCGATAGAGGTAATGTAACGGGATTTTGGTGCCAGCGCCTTTCCAAAGGTGCAAGCCCCCGTCCTGTGGGGCTGTGGCAGGTGAGCCCCCCCAGCACAGACACTGGCTGGAGGACTCCCCATTCACAGCCTCCACTCCGTGAGCAAAGAGAAAAGAGCAAGATCCAACTTGTTTTGTCACCCCAGGCTAAGTGGCCCTACCACACAAACAGGGGCTTCCTCCCAGGCCCCCCACACTGGCACTGGCTTCCTCCTTTAAGCAATGCTTCCTCCTTTAAACAATGCTTTCTGCCAGCACCCTGTCACTGCTGGCACAGTGAGGCTGGCCGCAGGCTCTGCATCCTGCAGGCAGCACCCATGCCACCCTGGCCCTGGGTATTCCTCACATGCAGTTAGCTGGAGAAGGGGCAGAAGCCTTCCTCCTCCCCCTGCCATCTATTTTACAGCAGAGAGAACACAGCAAATTAGAGAGAGGATAAGACACGGCTCATTAGGACTTCACATCCTGCTTCCTGAAACTCAACCCCAAAACGATGCCTTCCCCAGCCACCACCTGAGCCAGCATGAGACGCTCAACAGACACCGGTGGGGATCACCGGAGGAGGAACCCTGCTGAACATCCTTACCGAGCCTCCGTGTTCCTGTTGCCATGGGAATACGTTCATTGCTTTCAGAGGAGTTTGGGGAGCATGGAGGCTCAGGAAAACAACACAGAGAAACATTCGCTGTGATTTGCCAGCGCCAGTTTTGAAGATGTAGAGTGAGAACTAACACCTCATCTTCCTGACTGAATGTCCACAAAAAGCAAGATCGAGAGTTGGTAAAAAACAGCCCTGCTGGATCAAATGAAAGGCCCCACCTATCACTCTCTTTCTAACATCATTTGGCCCCATATATAGATTGCATCATGCACACAGGATTTGTGAGTAGTGTTCTGAGGTGTTAAAAATAATAAACAATATTCTACTCATTCATTACAAATTTCTGTTTATAGGCTATACCTACACAAGTTATGGTGCCAGACCATTAGACATCAAAGACTCCACAGTGCAGGCATCCTACAAAGGAGAAGTCAACAGGATTTTTCTAGGAGTTCATTTCACTATTCCAACAATAATAATGACTTTTACATAGTGCCTTTGATCCAGATTGCTGAAGCACTTTGTTCTCTGATTGAGAAATTACACATAAAATAAGATTCAATTTGCCCATCATTGGCACAGACTGGGAGAGTGAGCCTCTAATAACATTCAGCAGCTCAAACAACAGTTTATCCACATAAAATCAAAGGGCTATGTAAAGTTTAGGGAATTAAATATATGGTTGCCTTGATTTTGCTAGAATAAGTGGAGCTAATGGTGCTAACAGTGTGAAAAGTGATATAGGATCTTAAATAATGCCGGGTAACTAGGGCATCACGGCAAGTGTACCTGTAAAGAAAGTACCTCTGGTGGAAAAGAGCATCAGTACTGACCTTGGGTGACTTCAGCAGGATTCCCAACAGCAACATGCCAGTAGAGGAGGCCAGGGCAGCACCAGTGAGACATTGGCCCTGCTGCCTGGAATTCCTCCCCAAGTTGCCTCCAGAAGCAAGAGACAAGGGAAGGTGGAAGAGAGAATTAAAACTAAGCTGACAAGGAGCAACCAAAAATCAATGCAACAAAATGTATCTAAATAAAGTAGTTGCAGGGTCTGTAGCACAATACATACGAACTGCAGATCTTTATGATTACTACTGAGCCTTCAGATCTCCTGGAGATCACAGCTGTGGCAACGTTCACTTAGGTTACAGTGGCTTCTGACAACCAACCCCAGGACTGTCATGTAACCTCACGGCTTTATATTTCCCCCACATTAATCCTTGGCCATTAGCGACAAATTAGCACATCCTGGCTCAGAGCAGGGATATAAAATAAAAAAACTTGAGACAAAAGGAATGAGTTAGTTCTCAGCAGAGAGGCAGCCTGACATCCTCAAGGAGTCACAGGGCAGAGAGTAAAGACTTTGGCCTTCCTGATAATCACATCATGACCAAGACAGTTCCTTTGATGGGTCCTTCTGAAATATAAATTGACTTAATCACTTACAGACTTGGGAAACAAGTGACATTAGAGTGCTTTGACTGTGACACAGTCACAGAGGGTAAAGGCTATGTCTGTGTTAGCAAGTAGAGCAGCACCGGTGTGCTTTCAGCAGGTTTTACTCGTGGCTGGTGCCAGCTTGGCGTCACGGCCTGAGCACTCACTGCTGGCTGGAGCACCTCAGGTGCTCACCTGCATCTCCTCCCAGCACAGCAGCACCTGAGGGGAGCCCAGCTTGCACACCCCGAGCTTCTTCCACAGCATAAATCATCAAGCTGTCATGACATGACATGGCCAGGACAACTGTTTCTTCCACCCAAACGACAATGCTAGTGAGAGGCACCTTAACCATCAGGGCTCCATCCCCTTCACAGCAGCTGACAACTAACCCTGCCCTGCCTCCCCGACCCCAGCTTCCCTCCTGCCCCTCCTAAAAACCAGGTTTCTGCATTGCCTACCTTCTCTGGCTGGCTGCAAGGCTTAATCTTTCATAGGCGACAAAGGAGCAGAGCGGCAGTGTCTAAGGTTTGCCCAGGGGTACAAATATCCCAAGACAGACTCGTGGCAAAGCACGAAGCAATGTCTGTCTATCTCAGCTGTGCATTGCTGGGGATGTGGTCCCTGGTTCCAGACCAGTGCGAACCACTATAGCGCACACAGACCAAGAGCCATGCCTCGCAACAGCAGGGTTTTCCTCAGGCATTTGGCCTTAAGCCTCTGTAAATACCATCGTTGCAAATAGGAGCTATACTTCGGGTTTAAACCAGTCAAGCTGCACTGAAAAAAAAAACCCTTTGCTGCAAGATTTGAGAGATTTCCAGTCTGCAGGCCAAACAATAGCTCCTATTTTGCCGTTCTCTGTTGTTCTCTTCTGGAAGTGGTTAACTTCAAGATGAGGCAAAGGCGTATTGTCAACCCCTTCGACTCTCCCTGCTGACAATCTTAGCATTCAGCCAATGTACCTCTCCCACAAATCCGCACTGCCTCCCAAAGAGCCAAGAGTGCTTGTTGTCCCCTTCCCAGCTGCCAAAACCCTCCAGCTGCCTCTTAATTACCCCAATAATGTGGTTCTGCATATCCAATATGCAGTTCTGCCGCACACTAAAAAATTAAGGACACAACATAAAGGAATATCAAATTAAGGAGCACAAGGGGTGCTGGAGCAACTGCATTGCTAATTTTCCTGTTTAATTCACTGATAACAGCTATTTTTTGATCCAAAACTACTATACAATAAAATGCCACACTTGAGCACAGCTGAATGTCAGGAATTCATTGTCTGAGGTCAGAAGAGATCGTTATGATCACCAAGTGTAACCCATTGCATAAGGGATCCAGGGAACCTTCCCCAGTCATTTCTGAAGCAGGCCATTACTTCTCTTTGAGCTGCCATGCATCTGTTAGAAAGTCCCCTCCCTCTTCTTGGCTGAAAGGCTGCAAGGTCCAGAGAGTCTACCAGGATCTTGGAAAGTCATTTTTTTGGTTAAATACCCTCATACAACATGGGCACCTTTTTCTCTCATCTGCATGCAGCTTGCCTCTGCTTCTAGCCACTGGATCACACACGGTGTGTTTTTTTTTCTAAATTGAAGTCCCCAGTCAGAAATCTCTTTCCTACTGCTGCACTTGTATGCTGTTATCAAGCTGCCTTATAACCTAAATTACATGGAATAGATCAGTCCCCTCTGCTCTCTCAGCATGGGAAGTGCTTCGTGGGCCTCGTATACTTTTGCAGTTCCCCTCTGACTGCTTTCATTCAGCCCAGCTTACCTCGGGGTCTTTGCATCAAGCCCAGATCCTCCTCAAAGGGTTTCAGATCATCAGAGTAGCAAGTCAGTGTCCTTAGTATTGGACTGCCCTTGGCAACGGTGTGATCTGGTGTATAACCAGAGGAGAGATGTCCATGCCACTCAACAGTCTGGCCATTCTCTAATTGCTTTGCTCCGGCTCTTCTGCCGGGTCGGGCAGGGTGGCTGGGCGAAGGGGGACAGCCACTCGCTGGTGGGAGCTGGAAGGAGGCAGCGTGTACGTGTGGGTAACAGCTCCTGCTTGCCTCCAGCCGCTTCTTACAGGCACAGTGTGGGCCTTGTGCTCCCTCCTGCTCTGCTCGCTGCCAGCACGCAGGTATACCTGCTTGGCTGGAAGGTGCTGGCTCTTGCCGGTTGCTCAAAATATTTCCCCCTTCCACTTGACTGCACAAAGGCAGGCTGTCAACATGCACGGAGCTCCTGGTGCACCCTGCAAAACCTCAGGTCTTTCGCACATATGTGCTTATTTTTGGCACATCCAACACTAGTGCCATACACGGTATGGAGAGGGTGAAGAAAATTGCAGGGATGGTAGTTAACAGGAGAACAGAAAGCCAAAGCACAGACTGCAGGAATGGCTCCAGAGGCTGGATGTCAGGCTGACCAGGCACCTTTGGGGAGAGGTTCCTGTCTGCCAGACCTGGTCACCCCTCCCTGCTTGTTTTGCTTCCTAGTTTCCGTGTGCCTTTTGTCAAACCTGAAATTGCAAAAGGACCCCCATGGATAAAGAGGGAAACACGAGTTTCCATCCTCTGAGTCCTATGGACAAACACTGAGTGTCAGGTAAGGCACTGCTGACTCAGCCTCTCTGGTCGTGCTCATTCTGCATCAGAACAGGCCGAGAGATTTTGTTTTCATAGCTTTTTAACCTTTTCCTTCCCAAAACAGTGTTTGTATTTATTTTGGCACTTTGAGTGTTTTGAGGAGAGGATTGATTTGGATTCGTTAAAGCGTTTTTCTCCCTTAATCCCATTAAGTCAGTCTCTAATTCTTTCCAGGGCTCCCTTCTGCAGAGCTATTTCCTCTTGGATTCATTTACTTTCTGTGGATTGGGGGAATTAATGAGGCGAATTCCGCTCTCATTTTCATCACTGTAAGCGCAAAACAACTTCAGTGGTTTCCTGGAACAGACCCAGATTTTACTGGTGTAAATGAGGTCAGGATTTGGCTTGCGGTGCTTAATTCTGCTAAGAGACAAAGAGAAAACAAGAAGTCTACACAGGTTGGGAAAGTCCAGTTGGAAGTGGGTGAAGCCCGCAATTTCATTGACAGACTTGTTTTCTGCACTTTCCCATTGAGAGGATTTGCTGAGCACCACAGATATTCACACACAGCCCAGCACGCTGGTACGACAGCGCAGGGAAATGCGTCCTGGGAGAGAAACACACAAATGACTAAGGGTGGGCACAAAAGTTTAGTGCATACAAGCAGGGATAAAACTGAGAAAGACAAAGAAAGGAGGCATAGCTAGCTCAGGACAGAAAGGTGAGCAGCAGAGTATTCCGGCTCTAAAGTGGTGGTCAGAGGAGGGCTAAGGAAAGCATCAGTCTGCCACCTCTGCCAAGGAGCCCTGAGAAGGGGCTGCCCAGGTGGGGACCCCTCGTGGGGCACAGGGCTCCTCGCAGAGCGGCTCCCTGCCTGGCTGCAGAAAGGTGAAATGAGGAACAAGGCAGTTATTATGGCCACTCAGCTTGATTTCGGTTCCTGGAAATGCACTGGAACAAATAATTAAACAAACTAATCATCAGCACCTAGGAAACAACAAAGAGAAGAGGAGCAGCCAGCTCTGATTTGCCAGAAGCAAATCATGTCAAATTGACCTAATTTCATCCTGCAGCAGGGCTTGTGGATAGAGGCGAAGCAGGAGGTCTTAACGTGTTCACTTTGGTAAGGCCTTTGGTACCGTCTCACCTCACATTACCAGAAGCAAGCTAAGGAAACATGACCTAGAGAGAGCGCCTGAGGGCAGGAGGGCAAAGATGGTTGGAAAATTGTACTCAGAAAGTAAGTGTCATCGTCCAAATATAAGGAGGGATTGGGTAGGGTTCAACAGGGGTCCAGCCTGCTCCAGTTTCATTCACAGCTTTTATCAACCACTGGGTGATGGAATAACAAGCAGGCTTATTAGCTATGCAGATGACAGCAAGCTGAGATGAGCTGCAAGGATGTGAGAGAACAGGATTAGAATTAAAAATCATCCTGACATGCTAAATAAAAGGTCTGAAAAATAGGATGTAATTCAATAAGGAGGAAAGCAAAAGGGACAAAACAAGAGACAACCCGTTCGACAGATGTGGAGCAGTACAGCAACTCAGTAACCCAAAATGAACAAAAAAAGGGCCATTTTGTCACACACAAAGCCAGCACCATACCAGGGCATACCAAGAAGAGCTGTGTCTGTAAAACACAAGGTTGATCCTTCTGCTTTACCCAGTGCTGTGCGATCTTTATCCACCTCAGGAGAATGTGGAAGAAAGCAGGATCAAAGGTCTGGAGACCTGGACTTCTGATGAAAGCTTTGCTGTACAGGGGTTGTTTACTCCAGTGAGGAGATTAGGGGAGACACAACAATTTTCAAGTATATCTCCATATATTTTCAAGCATATCTCCAGAGAAGGAAGGAATAAGCTGTTCTCCCAATATATCTGTTGTGATGGAGGCAAGAAACAATAGGCCTGAAGTGCAGCAAGAAAGATTAAGGTTAGACACTTGGAAGATGGGAAGACTAAAGAGCACGAACGCTGAATGCCCAGGAAGGGTGTGAGACCTCTATCCTTGGTGGTATTTAAGAGCAGGCTGGAAATGTCAGGAATATTTCTGAAATCAACCTCTTGAGGTCCTTTCTAGCTGTGTTTTTCTCTGATTCTGTGATGAATGATGTTAAATGAATATAAATTACCCCACACAGGGACACTGACGTTCAGGCTCAGTGATGAATAGTGATCAACGACAAACTGTCACATTGCGGGGAGGCATCCAGTGGGTTTATTACTAGAAACTGGTGTTAGCTCAAGTTTTATTTACCATCTTCATTAATGATCTAGAAAAAGCATTAGACAGCATGTTTATTAAAACTGCAGTTGATACTACATTGGGGAGGATGCAATCACAGGCAAGGATTGGGATATAACACAAAAGTACAAAAAAAAAAGAAAAAAAGAAAAAAAAAAGATGTGGGACATGGGGAGAAAATGCCCTAGATTGAAGGACACACAGACTAATATGTCCAGGGAGGAAATATTCCAAAATTAAGACACCCTGTGGGAGGAGGAGACCCAAATGCAGTGAAAGACTTTGCAGGGTTAGCACAGAGGAAATTGGACGTGAGTTTGCAATTTGTCACGTCAACAGCAAAAATCTCAGGACAATTTTGGGCTGCATGACATATCCTAGGGCAGAGAGATAAGCAACTGTCTCATCACTCTTGTGCAATCTTCCCTTTTGGATACCCCCTGGCCAGAGTGACTGGCGGACCAGATCCAGGAGGAGCAGGGGAACCAGCAAGAATAATGGGAGGCTGAGCAGACTGGCTTAAGGGGAAAAAAATATATAGGTAGACAGTGTCAAGGTAACACCAGGTCCATGCTTCTGAAGTGTAGATAAGCATGTCAGAAAAGGTGCCCTTTTTTCCAGGCATATTTATGACAGGAAAATCAGGCACTGTATTGGTGTAAAACATTTTATATTAGCATCGCTTGTTTCAGTTGGTTAAAAGCCAGTTTCAGGCTAATATACCTGTTTATCCATCAGCGTTAGCAGTGACAGACAATGGGAAAATATTATAGTCCAAATCATCCCAAAGATGTTAAGATAAATGAATGTTCTTTAGTGTGAGACAATGTATAACTAAAACTAGGGATGTAAAACAAAAAAAGGTAGAAATGCAGCAAAAATTCAGGGCAGGATTCCTGAGCACTTTTTATAGCAAGTCACCCGGCAGCTTCCCAAGAAGGCAGCAGGCACCTCACAGCTAAAATTGGCACAGAGAGAAGAGGAGGAAACAAACCGTGGAAAATAGCCCCGCAGCAGGGCAAGGAGCAGCCCACCACAGCCTCCTGGGCTTGTGCATCTCTGGGTGGGCACCGGGATGGAGCTGCATGAAAGACGAGGTATCACCCCCAGCGCTGCCTCAGCATTTGCAACCTCACGGATGAGAGCCTGGGGGAAGGCTTTTTCTGCCACATTGCTGGAAAAAAAATAAAAAATAGTGTGTTTGCTTTGTGTGACTGCTCCAAAACCAATCCTACCTGACCCCGAGCCCTCCCTGGGGCTGTCCCCGAGCGGGACGTAGCAGCAAGCGCAGCGCCCAGGGCCAGGGGGACACGCGCCGATGGCAGAGCTGTGTAGGCAAATGGGCACAGTGAGCTGGGTCAGTCCGAGGGGGACAAGTCACTAGAAGAAGAGATGCTATATTCGGGTTTCTGAAGGGGTGTTACTCACAAAAGAAGGAACAGATAAAAAGCTGGGCTTGGCAGACTCCTTTAGAGATGAGATAAAGGTGAGGTTTTTTTCTTTTTTTTCTAACTTGGGATTTTGAGCCCTTTCGCTCTTTGTCCAGCTGGCTTTGGAAGCTGAGGTGTAGGAGTGCGATCGTGTTTGTCCCAGCTGATGCTGGAGCATGCAGGCTTTGAACAATGAGGCTTTGTTCTTCTGCCAAATGCAGCAATGCCTGCGCTGCTGCTCGGAAAGAAAGGAACAAACACATTAGGAAGTCACCGAAAATGAAATGATGGCTCACTTCAAGGAGCACAGCAGCATACCTCGGAGGTGAATAAGCTTTGCATGGCATTGGAGAGCACGGAGGAGAGCTATTCAGAAGGGCACCCCTTAGCTCCCCCCACACCAGCAGTATCATGGAGGAGGTGACCTCCAGATAATTCCCTGGCATCAGCGGGTCCCTCAAACACTTTGTAGCTCCCAGGGCTTTCCCAGGAGGAGTTGGTGGGGCGCCACCTGAGGATGCTCCCTGCTTTTGAGGAGCAGCAATTGCCAAGCAGTAAGGTAGCTCTTTCCAGCAGAAGACTTGAATCAAGGCTTAGCAGCGAGGCAGACAGGCACACGCTGCCAGCTGCAGGAAGGCGCGAGCCTGTGGCTTGATGAGGGGAAGGGGCTCAGCTCCTTGCTCGCAGCCCGTCAGTGACAGGGAGGGAGCAGGGAGGAAATTAATCCAGGAAGAAACTCAAGGGGAAAATAGGCAAGCGGAATAAGCACAGCAGGCTGGAAGAGTAAATTTACTGAACCTACGTCCTTGATTTTAATGGGGTCTCTAATAGCAGGGTTCGCCCAGCAGAATTTGTTATCTCCTGGAAAACGTGGGACTCTCACAGAGACGTTCCCCTTACTTGCTTGGCAATGGGAACCAAGGGACCATCGGTACGAACACAACAAATAAAAAGCTGAGCAGATGTTACCTTAAACTCTTCCTCAGCTCACGAGGGAGGATTAAGTGATATGAAACCACAGGAGTGGCCCAGGTGGGAAAGATTACTTTGCTGGTGTATGAGCTCTTATTGGAGTTAGGGGAGAGGGATGGTGGTTGTGTTTGATATGCTGGGACCAATTATACTGAAAAACATGGAATACAGTGAGGTGGAAGATTAGGGGTGGGTGGGAAAGTAGATTAACCCTACACAGATGTGCTCGAGCTGAGCAAAGAAGAGAGAAGCAGTCTGATGGAAAGCAAGAAGACCCACAAGGTGACAAACACAGGGTTAGCACAAGATTCACGTGAGCTCGTCCGAACGCGTCTCAGGTCAGCAGCCGCCGTGTGCCAGTGCTCGGGGTGTGGGAACAGCAGGAACAAAGGGTGGGCTCCTCAGCTCTCCAGTTCTCCTTCCTCATTTTGCAGAATTGCCACACGCTGAAATAGCAAATGATGTATGAAATGAAAAATCGCTCCCCAACCAATGCATATAGATGATGCAGAGAGTATTTGGCCATTACTTCCTCGCAGTAATATTTATCTACATTAACGCTCCGTTCAGAGGTAGCTGGAAATACCCAGAATGTGAGTGGCAAGGGGATAAGAAGAGAGGTCGGGGAGAAAGGCAGAGCGGCAAGGCAGGCACTTAAGGCAGCAGGCACAAAGCCCTTCCCGTATAAATCACCAGCTCGGTTCTGGCCCAGGTTATTAGCAGCTGTGAGGCAATGTTCTGGCACCCAGAGAGAAAGGCTTGCTTGCAAAGAGCAAACCCATTTGACACAGACTTCTGAGCACTCACTGCCGTTTGGGGGCTGCCTGGGGGTCCTGTGCGGAGGAAGCCGGTGGCCCCAGCCCAGCACCCGCTGGGGAGGTATTTCCATGGGATCCACCCCACCACCAGCGGGCATGGGGCAGGGGGCACTTCCCCAGGACAGCTTGCGCCAAGGGGAAACGTCCCTGCGATGGCTTCAGCCCCTCCTGGAGAAGCCTTCTAGAGTTTAATAGAGAACGATATCCTCTCCTGCAGGGTTTTTACGTCACTCCATCCAATTTTATAGGAAGTTATTGCTAGCCCAAAAATCCTACAAAAAAAAAATCTCATTTTTATTAAAGGCTGTAGGCTTTCTAGTCATAGCTTTGGAGCACTTTTGAGCTGTCTGGGAGGCTTCCCTCAGGATGGGGCTGCAAGACTGTCCCTTTCCAGAGCACAACACCACTCCACACCCCGGTTTAAACCCAGGCCCTCTCCGCTCCTGGGCAGGGCTGGTGCTCGCTGCTGCAGGCTCCTTCCCGGCCCGACACGGCAGGCTGCACAGAGCTCTGCCTGGCACAGGAGGGGCTGTCTGCTAGGGCAGAGCAACCGTTTGGAGAGTGGGATCTGGAGATAAGCATAAAAATGAATCCTTTGCTTTCTTTTTTCTTTATAAAGAAAGGGTGACTGCCTCCTGTTAGAGGCCATGAACCTGACGGAGCAGGCACAGCAGCACGAGGTGGGTTGTGCAATACCTGTGCACGCTCGCCATGTGCCTGTGCCACCTAGCACCATGCTCTCACCTGGCAACAAGGACAGAGAGCTAGAGATTATAAAGGCACAGCAACAGAGAGCAAATACCACGTTCGTTTCCAGTTTGTGAGCGGTTCCACGTGAGCTCCCGCATGAAGGGTTGGGTAAACTCAAGCCTCCTGTGAGTAGCATGCCCAAAGTTTGCAATCTCTGCACATAGGACTGAGTTTCATAAGGTGCTGGCCAAGCCCAGCATCACTGATTAGCAGAGAGCGTTTAGAAGTGCTGACTCACGGATGTCTGCATCCAGGGCTGCGTACAGAGAGGTCGTCCTGAACCTGGGGGAGAGCAGGGGGACCCACCTGAACACCTCTTACGAGCCCTTCTAGCCTTGCACAAAGTGCCAGCTTGCAAGATGGACCCAACAGCCAAAGTCAGTAGAAGAGGCAAACAAAGTACAGTCAGTCAAGGACATGATTGGGCCCAGCGCTAGCAAAAAGGGCTACGTGGGAGCTCAGAGCCACTTATAAAGGAAGATAACAAAATACCTTACACTCAAGCAGCTAGAAACCAAGGGATCGTACAGTCCTACAAGATGTGCTCAGTGTGTTCCTTTTGTCTCCTCTTACACACATTTTTACCTCCCCATCACTAGAACAAAGCAACTGGAAATTGCTGATAACTACCTTTGTCCTCCTAAGACTTCTTTGGCACTCTTATCTCTTTGGCTTTGTAGGAGACTGTGGGTCAGACCTGACCTTCAGATACCAGGGAGTCAAGAGGAACTGCAAATATTCATCCAAGGACAGCTTTTGGCTCTCTGCCTGTCTGAAGCACTTTGTGTTGTCTGTGAGTGATAACGCACTTACAAGACACCATCATACATTTCAGGATAACACTAAAGATGTGATCCACAGAAAATTAGCTATCAAAAATATTGACTGGAAGGTCTGGAAAATTCATCTACTTTCTGACCAGGGCTTTCAGACAAGGAGGAGTTCCAAAATGGCTGGTGCCAAAGCCCACACAAACTCCACCTGGTGCTGGACAGGATGGGGGAAGTATTAACTAGAAGTAGCTGATAGGACCCACCAGCCAAAGCACAAAGCCTGGGATAATGCTGCTGAACTTGCGGTTATCCCTCCCGTGCTAACCTGGGAGACAGCACTGACCTTCTGGTTACCTCCCATTGATCCCACAGCCTTTTAGGAATTCCTTCGACTGATAATTTGTTACGTGCTACTGCTGGACAGGAACATCTGGCATTTGCTACAGGAATTCAACTAAAATGGAACCTAAAGTCAGGATTCTGCATCTGTGTCTGTGCTTTCCAGGTCATGCCCTTGGGCGGTGCAATTGTGTAGCATCACATCCAAAACTCACTTGCACACACACCCCATTAATTCTGCAGGAGTGCCACGGACAAGCGTGCCTGTCCGCAAGAGGCAACAGAAACCTCTAGGAGCAAATCTGAACTTTTCACAAAGCCAGTGCTGAGGACAATTCACATGTATTCAGCTAAAATCACTCGTCGGGAATCCCTGACTGTACATGGATGGGGCTTGCGAGCCCGGTCCTAGCGCTGTGCCTTGCCCTGCCACTGTTCTGCCGCTCCTGCAGCAGGGTCCTGTGGCACGGCTTGTGGCTTTCTGCCCTGGCAAGGTGGCACGGCAGAAACGTGTTTTAGCTGCTTCGAGACTCTTAATCAAACCTTTTTTTGGAACAAATATCCCTGTGCAATGTGTAACTCTTTCTCCACTAAGCTGATGAAAACTGCTGAGACTACTTAGACTGCATGTCCGCACCTTTGCCCTGGAAAATCCTCAAATGCTCTTCACTGAGAATGCCTTTGTTTAAACCCAAGGAGAAAATAATTTTCAGAGATTCCACAAGTACTAGAATTTATGAGGTATCTTCCACACCCAAAGTATGACTTCAAAATTTTACTGGAGCTCAGTGAATGGGGAGCTTGTTAAGGAAAGCTGGATAATAAAATGTTAGCACTCGATTCGGTCTTCACCCTTACAAAGGCTTCTAAAATATTCTTAGCTCCAGATTTTCCTTTCAGGATAACAGGAGATGATTTGGACATGCTTCAGGTTGGACAGGGAGAGCAGTGCATATGGCCAAGTCTTTTCCTCCTGGAGGACGCCCTGCTGTCCTCCAGCCCCAAGCGTGGGAGCTGTGGTCGGGGACACTGGGTTTAAATGATGAAGAGGACATCACGGCGTTTGTGCTGCACAGTTGCTTTTATTTTGCACTTTGGTCAGCTTGGGCTGAGGAGAGAGGAGTGAGAGTGATTAAGACGCACACACTGCCATCACCCTTAGCCTCCCACTTAAACTGTTCTGGTGCAATGCTCTTAAAAAAGCACCAGGACTACCTGTGGGAGCGGCAGTCCTGCTCTAACCACCAGACTTGTCTCTGTGCTACCTTCTGCTACGCACATGCATAAAAACCTGAATTAAAACTCTTGCCCTTGGGCACTGCAGCTCCAGCCCCTGGCTCCCCTTCCCATGCAGCTCTTGCTGGGCACTGCCTGCTTGTCCTTCACGTCAAGTATATCCTACAGCGTGCCCCGAGTGGAGGGATTCATGCCTGCATGGCATGAATCCCCAGGCAGCTGCAGAGGGCTGGAGTCATCTTTTAGGCTTTTTAGTGTGCACCATGAGGCCAGGCTGCACACCGGCCACACAGCGTCCACCAGCTCTGCCAGCCCTCGTGTGAGCAAGGGGCAGCAGGCTGCAGCCCAGGCAGGGTGGGCTCCAGCCTCGAAGCCTGCGGACCTGTGCCTTCGGACTCCTCGACTCCGAGAGATCGCTGAACAACACAGCCCCCTCTTTGTTTTGGCCGTCTAAATCCCTATAAACAGAGCGCTTGTTCTTTCTTCTTTAAGGTCCTTTGTGGTTTCATGAAAACGCCGGATGCTGCAGAATGCTGAGGCATGAAAGGTTCCTCTCTTTATCCTGTCCTCCCCATCCAGCAACCACACTAAAAAGAAACCACCGAGTAAAGTGCTTGCAAATACCTGGCCCGACAGTCCCGCTGATGGAAAGCTCTCCAGTTATTCACAGACTGAGCCCCGGCAGCAGCTGTGCAAGTTCCCCCAGCTTCGCCCTTGCCAGTGCTCACGGGGGCTGACCCAAAGGGACCACCTCGCTGTCAGCTTCCCCCCCTCATGCCAGCCCTTGGCAGCGTGGGGAGCTCTGCCTGACAAGCCTCCCACCACAGGGGCTCTGCGGGAGGGGGACGCAGCGGCGAAGCTGTGGGGGCGAGGGCTGGAGCACGGCGTGCAGCACCCCATGTCGGGCAGGAGGCAAGTCATCGCCTTCTGGAAAACATCGCCAAGCCAACGCTGCAAGCAGCTCTGTGGGCAAGGGTAAAGCCTTTTCATCGCTGAAACCTTAGGTTCCTGTTTACCAAACATTTGTTCACCCTTTATACGTTTGAGTGAATGAGGAAATGAACCGCAAGGCTGGGCACAAATGCCTAAACCCTGCTTAAGCATGTAAATCGCCCTCATGCAACTTTCCGAGCTTACTTCAGGGTGGAAAAACAAATCCCTGCTCAGATTTGTTGCTTCCCAGGAGCTCCTGCCCCTTCCCGGTTCTCCATGAGCCACCATAAGCACAGCCCAGGCCTCAACGGCGGCACGGTGCGGCAGCCCCATTGCTGCTCCCAGGGACATGGAGGCACGTCTCTGGCAGAGCTGTGCTCTCCCTTTCCTCGGTGTTCCCACTGTCAGACAGCCCCTACATGCGACTCCCACCCCACTGGAGCACCTAAGGGAGAAAGAAGACCTAAATTGCTCAGGGAGGTTGTGGAGTCTCCTTCTCTGGAGATATTCAAGGCCCGTCTGGAGGCCTACCTGGGCAGCCTGCTCTAAGGAGCCTGCTTTGGCAGGGGGGTTGGACCTGCTGATCTCTTGAGGTCCCTTCCAACCCCTACAATCCTGTGACTCTGTGATTCTGTACATTCTCCTCTCCACTCTCCAGTTCTCCAGCCCCGCATGGCTGCAGAAGTAAGAGGTATAGGAGACAGCCTTCAAACGTCTGATCCCACGCAGCACCCACTTTCCCTTCCCACCTGCCTCTCTCCTGGGGGGCTGGAACAGATTCCTGTTGCTCTCAGGGATGCTTCTCCCCCTTCTACACACATGATGTTTTCTTCCCTCTGTTTGCTGTGAGCAACTCAGCCTTCTGTTATAATATACTTTGGGATGGGTGATCTGACGTGCTATTAAAATTCAGGATGCCTCTTGATAGTCCTTGAACCCATCAGTGGACAAGTAATGATTTTGGAAGTTGGATTCATTATTTATTTTCTGCTTTCTCACTTCACATATCACATTTTCGTTGTACTTGGGAGACACTGAGCACTGAAGTCCTTTGGGCTTTGTAGCATACCTCTAAGCACAGGAGTTTAAATTGTGCTGGAGATTGACAGACACCCGACATGGTGTCTGCAAATTTCATAGACATGGAAACCAATTTTCATTGGTTTCAGTGGGAATAAAAAGCCAGAATGTCTTCAGGTGTTTGAAGCGTACCTCCAGGTTGAGGTAGGCCTGGTACAAGCGGGATGAAATGTGCCCTGAAAACGAGTTATAATCTGAGTTTCAGGGTAAGGTGCAACGTACGACTGAGCAGACAAGAGGCAGAAAGTGGCAGAACAGAACAATGAAACAAAACCTCACTGCACACTAGGCTATGCTTTCAGTTCACTGCCTGCCTGCTTTATCACGCTGCGAGATTCAGAGATGTGTCTTGAAGATATTAATGCACCTTTCTTAGCTTTGGCTTTCTACTGCTTGTGCCTGCCAGAGTCGTTTGTATCAAGAAAGTGTCACTAGATTGAGCCATCTCCTAAATTTTTTACCAGCCAGGAATTTATATACCACCAGAAGGCCATTTCCAACATCTCTGCCTATTCTAAACAGCTTCCCTGACACAAACGAAAACCGTAGGAACAAATGCAGAGGCAGGTACGTACACTGCAAACACTAGGCACCTGCGTGTGACACAAATTAGCTGCCCCCACTACACACACATCAAAACACACCTTGCCTCTTGCCGGCCTTGGAGCAGGACTGTTGTA
This sequence comes from Anser anser, assembly GCF_964211835.1. Classification (NCBI taxonomy): domain Eukaryota; kingdom Metazoa; phylum Chordata; class Aves; order Anseriformes; family Anatidae; genus Anser; species Anser anser. The sequence goes on from NC_139722.1 coordinate 80,773,687, forward strand.
TTACAAGTGTGTGCTGTGTCCGACCGGTCACGAGAGAGCCAGAGTGCTTCACAGTCAGAGCTAGGAAATAACAATGCTGCTTTTTAATGCGAGCATATGCAAATGTGGTAACTACCCACAGAGAAACACAGTACTTGCTCCATGCCTTCCCAGCTCTGGGGAGAGCAAAGTAGTAGTAGTGATCGGTGAACAGACGTGACAACCCACTCATCGCTCATGATGTCTGGCTTTTTGGGAACAATCCTTCCCCCCACAAAGCAGCTGGCATGGCTCGGCTCACACTTGCTTGGCTTGGAGTACGAGCAAGGCCCAGCATTAGCAGCCCAAAGAGTACTCCCCAGACATTATCACAGGTGTGCCCTAATGTTAAAAATTATCAGGGTTGTCCACATCCACTTCCACGACCTCCAACTCACTGCAAGCCTGCCGCTGCAGTGCTCCCCAGCCCTGGATGAAGGTGAACAGGCACTTGGTGGAAGGGAGTGCTACAGCAGAGGCTCTGTCACAGTAATTTCCCTAGACCTACCCACAAATATCCATTAGAAAAAATAAATAAAAAAAACCTGCAAGGCTGACACTGCTAGCATGCATCTCAGCTCACACTGAATATTCATCCCCCAGCTTGTGCTGAAGGCCTCTGAAGCCATAAGCATTCACCAGCACAGTCACTGCCTCCTCGTGTTATTTTAGAAGGGGTTGCCCTGTAGAAGAAGAAGTAACTTTAGGAGGTGTGTAACTAACAGGTCACTTGGCTAAGTAGACCAAACTCGCTGTCCTATAGTGTCTCTTGCATTTTCATTAAATCTAGAATCATTTAATATTATATAACATTAATAAAATGGCTTCAGAAACTTCTAGGCTGAGTAAGGCTGTTGAATTACGAATACAGGACAACCTGACACTGTCTTTGTAAAAAAAAAAAAAAAAATTGGAGCACCCAAGGGCTCAGTCTGGCTTCACAGAGACACAGCGTTTCTCCGAACTGGCTGTGAGCTGAATAAGCATTCTGGGTATTAATATTCAAAGCAGGGCATCACATATGGCTTATGAAACACCTCTTCATGTGAATTAAAGACCTATTCTCAAGGCAGCAAGCTTCCACTACAACTGGAGCCACCAGGCGCCAACTTCATTATCATAGCACACTTACTGGAGGAAAAAATTGGAAGGCTTCCCTTTCTATTAGCCTCCCTCACTAACCATTAAGATTCAGCCTCATACCTGACTTCAGTAACGACGAGTCCCAAAAGAATGAATCTAGACTTCAGAGCAGCACAGCCTGCCTGAGTGACCTCTGGCTCAAGGTGAGAAACCCACATGGGATTAGCCCAGGCTGCAACCAGCTAAAAACATAAAGGACTGTGCTTAGAGAGCTGCAGAGGTGTTTCCCTTGTCCAGCGAGGACAGCGGTGGCTTTCTGAGAGGCATGCTAGCTGACCTGGTTTGTACCCCGTGCTCCTGTTTACCCACACAGACTGCTGCACGGTTCCCAGGCACGTCCAACTGACCAGGACAAGGTGCTGCCATCCTGCTGGCATTCCCAGCACTCAGGCAGGATTGTACACGTTATGGACCTAATTGCACTTAGAGAAGGAACTCAGTGAAGGGCAATGAAACCTTCTGTGGACTTTTCTATACATCTTACTTAAATGAAAGTCAGAGTTTTGCTTCTGGTCTAACACATTTATAAGTGCATGTGCACAACTCACGCACAAAAGCTTGATTTTGGAACAGTTCTCTGTCGCAGTAAAGCATCATCTAACACTGTACAGCAATGTCATCCATCCATGTCCTGCCTCTGGAAAGTGAATTCTTCTTGTCACTGTGGTATCACTCGATATGCAAGAAGTGATGCAGGGCACCTCTTGCATTTCCTTGCCCAGCATGTAACTCCTCCGCTCACCAGCTCTGACTGCGCTCCAAAGGGAAAGCAAAGGTTTTGGTCTGTGCCAGTGTATCCACCCCTATTTTCAGAAAACATTTCCCTAAGTAGGCCAAAAATGTCTCTTAAAGCTTGAGCTTTAGAGGATACATTTGTAAGGCAAGGCACACACGAACGGGGTGACCAGCTGTTCTACTTTTGGAGGTGCTGTCCTAGTTCTCAGGAAGCCAATCTGCATTGCACCTCCCATAGAGGAGAGAGGCCAAACGTCCTACTTTCTGTTCTTGGTAGCCTCTTTGTCCTATCATGAGAAGGCAAGGTGTGTGACGGCACATATGAGAAAGAAGAAACCCTCCCCACGATGTGCCCGCACAGAAGGCGAGCAGAGATGCGAAAGGCCCGGTCCCTTCCAGGCTATGTTTCAGGATCCTCCTGCTTCAGATCAGGCTCTTGCCTTGCAGCTATGTCAAGGTGCAGCAAGCACTAATAAAAAGAGGTTTCCATGTCCTCTGATGTCACCTGCACTCTGAAACCTCACCTTGTTAACACAGGCAGTTCACTGCTCGGTCTCAGCGAGTATGAGCGTATTATCACTTTGCTCTGATTCAGCAAGACAACTACATTTACACTTCAGCTTGTGCCTGTTCGATAGGGCAACAAAGGACACTCCTAAAGCCGTTTTTAACTCTATTAGGCATGCACTAAAACTTAAGTATGCATTTAAGTGCTTGGCCAGACTGATGCCATGATTAAAAAAAAAAAGCCTAGTATTCAGAGGACTAAGCTTTGAACCGAGCATATTTTTAATCACAAACTTCAGAAAAATCTTTAAATATAAAGAGTTTCTTCTGAAAATGTTTGGCAAGCATAAAAGCGATACACTTTGTAAAGCCCCTGCTCCCAAGCAGAGGTAGCAGCAGCTGCCTGACAATCCAGGCCTCACTGAGGCAATGGATGATCACGGCTCCTTTCCGCATTGTCTGCATTAAGCTTTACCCAACCAATGTGCACTGAATTAGACGAGCAGCCCTAAATTAGAACCACCACCCACTTCTGCAGCATTTACTGTCAGTCTCGATTGTCTTTTGCTCCCTGGTAAGGCAGCCTCGGAAAGAAACCTGAGTGAGCTTCACATTTGCTTAGGTGACTTCAGCACCGGGCCCACTCTGTCAGTGATGCAGACAGCCAGAGGTGACAGGGTGCGCGACTGGGCACGTTATCCTTCAGACATCCACTGCCATCAGCAGAAATAGTAAGGGCAGTGCATGGTCATCTCAGGCCTTGCTCAGCTTCTCAGGGCTGGCCATCTCCGCTCGCAACGTTTCACACAAGGCACACAAATCTCTCTCCCCCACGGTATCCCATTCCCACAGGGACAGTGACCATGTTCACACAAGTCCTTCTAAAACCTTCTAAGTCCAAATGCTGTATGGCCAAGTTTCCTGATCTGTTGTGGGTTTCATCTTAGCAGACAGAGAAAGCTGACCCGACAGATCTGCTCTTTCGCACCCTCAGTTTCACACCTCTCTTTCACAAGCTGCTTTGTATTTCTCTCTGCTCTGCAGTTTCAAACTCTGTAAACTCTGACCAGAAGTTTGATCATCAGGTGGCAGGGATTTGGGGGCAGAAACAAGAACCTACCCTCCCTTCTTGCTTCAACGCACCAGCTCTGTCCCCCGGTATCAATTACTGGCTTTTATAAAAAACAGGTAATGCACTTTGAAAGGAGACACGTTGCCTTCTATGTTTTGACATCTGGGTTTTAGCTGAAGCATAATTAAACTTCTCAGAAATAAGAGATTTGAAAATGCAATCTTACCGCTTACAGTCTGGGGGGAAAAAAGTCCTGCATTCGCTTCTCAGAGCAGACTTGACCTGTTCGTCATTTTCTGCAGACAGTAACAGTGGGGTTAGCCATCCCATAGCTGTAGCTGCAAATAGCTGAGGAAAAGAAAAATCAGCATTTGACACTGGGTGAGCTTCTGATGCTGCCTCCATATGACAGCTTTACCAGGAATCCCACCCCGGCAAGTCACTGGCTCTGTGCATACCCCTGACCGGAGTGGGAAGCAGGGGCATGCACTGGACACGAAACCCTCTGGAGGCGAGACATTTTCAGGTCAGCTTGGTGGCCCTCCGGCTGGCTCTGCAACACGCCATCCTTGCCAGGGTCCGAGCACATCTGCAAGTTCTTCAAAGCATCTGCTGGGGCTCCTTGTAAAATGCCTTTGCATTTCTGAGTGACTTGGGATTTCCTCAAATAGCCAGAATATTAATTTGAAAGGGAGCAAATGAGCACCCATTAGCACCATCAGAGGGGCAAACAGACCTGGACAAGGTGTTGGGGTCAATTTTTCCAGCACTCAGCAGAGCCATGCGTCTGTGGGAATTCAGTGGGTAGAGTTGGATACCTGGCTCCTATGGGGAGAAAAAATGTACGCCTGGAAATTCAGCCTTAGCAGCAAAAGGACAGAAAAATAAGCCTTTTTTTTTTTTAAGAAGCCAGATACCAACAGGGAGACAGCTCGTGCACCCCCTGCCTTGCTGCAGCGGGAATGCTTGGCGCTGCTGGCGGACACTGAAATTTGGGTGGCAGGCCAGAGGGGAGGGATGTACGGAGCTGACCAAGTGGAAGGCGGCATGGCCACCCCAGGCAGCCGGGAGATAACGGGGCACCCACCCTGCGCGAGGAGCAGCTGCTGCCGGCAGTCATATTGTCAGGACGAGCCCCAGCGAGCAGGGCTATTATTTGCTTTACAGGATTCATTTTTGGCAGCGGGTATGTGATGTGCCACTGTCACCCCTCGTGACAATTCTGTAATCTCTTCTTTCCCTTCAGTGTTATTGTCCCAGTTTCCAAGAAGCAGACAAGAAGGATTTGCTTCTGGAGGGGGATAATTCCTCCCGAGGAAACAAAGGACTGGAGACAGACGCGGGAAATTCTTCACTTGTCTATTTTTATTTACAGCGTAGTTCCTGTTATTACCTTGAACCAAAATAGCACACGAGCAAGGCTGAGGCCAAGTTTCCTTCGCCTTTCTCCAAGAGAGGGTCGAAGCCAGCCCTGAACGCAGCCCCCAGCCTCCTCCCACATCCAGCACAGGCTGAGCAGGGCTGTCCCGGGGTCAGGTGCCAGCAGCAGCCCTGCACCGCGATCCTGCCCGCTGGCATGTCCCTCCGGGCCAAGCAGCACTTACAGCTCTCAGCAAGTCCCGTCTGCACCTCGGGGTGCTGGCACAGCTGATAGCAGCGGGAGGCACCGGCGCTGGTGGCAGTGAGATGATCCCGACAGGCACATGTTGCCCCTGTGGTCCCCCTCGAGGGCGGTCGAGTTGAACAACCTGGGTTTAATATTCACCAGCAGAAGCCAGCTGGGGCTGACAGCCCTGCCAAAAAGTGACACAGGCTGTATTAAAGTACCAGAGAAAGGTAACAGGAAAAGGCAAAGACGTTGTACTGTCTCCATGGGTAAAAGCCTCCTTGTCAAGAGGCATTCAGGTTTCCAGCAAGGCTGTCCTACACCCACAGTGATGGTGGGGGAAGAGCAAGTGGCAATATGAGTTATCTTTCAGATGAGGCAAAATCACAGGCTAGTTTTAAGTGCCTGTCCTTTAAGAAGCAGTTGGCTGGTTTTCACAGCAAACCCAAGTTTTGGACATTGTCTTCAAATCCATCACATCTCATCTTCAGTAAGAAAGGCAGTATCTGCCTTTTACGAAGACAAAGAGCTGCCAACTGCTCCTCACTTCCTCCCCAGCAAGGACATACACGTAGGACAAGATTTTCAAAGCTCCTCCGGGAATTAAGCACCCAGCTCCTGTTGACCATCAATGGGACGTGTGCACCCAGCTCCCTTGAGCTTCTCTGGAAATCTTCATCCTTTGATGTTGTTTCAAAGGCTTCAAAGCTAAGGTTCATCTCTTTGAGACAATAGGAAAAGGAGGTGGCAGCGTTAAAGCAACTCAGCGCAAAGCCCTTCGCCTGTCCTACCAGGGCGTGGAGAATCTCCACAGAGCATGGGGTGGCTCCCCAGAGGGGGACCCCTCCCCAGCCACCCCAACAGCCAGGATGCCGCCCCAGCAGGCTGCCCACCCCTCCCTGGCATTGCTGCTTACATGCAGCCCAGTGGCTGGGGCTGGCAGCACCCCACGACCGTCCTCTCCCAGGGAGGGAGGAGATGGGACCGCAGAAGCTGGTGGAGGAGCGGCACCTCAGCCTGGGCTTTGAAGGGCATGTGGCCAGGGAGGAACATCTCCTACCCACGGAGATCAAAGCGCTCAGCAAACAGCTTGAGCGCAAACATCACTCGCGCTCATCCCTGCCCCACGGCCAGCTTGCTGTCTTGCTCACGGTCAGAGGCAGGACCTGCTTCTCCAAGTTTTCTTCCCTTCACATCTCCCCACCTGCCTATTTTCCCTGACAGCAACCAGAAAACCCTCTTTGAAACATTTCAGCCTCAGAGGTAGCAAGTTGCTGCTATGAGCTTTGTGAAAATATGCAGCTGAACAGGGTCCCTGCAAATCCTCCTTGTAAGGGAAAGAATTATCGTACCTTGCTGGGCATCGGACAAGCCAGCCTTCAGCCTCTCTCTCTCTCTCTTATATGGAGATGCTGGGTTTTAATACATGCAAACTGTAAAGTTTTTTCCTATGATTATGGTATCCATAGCAGTGCTGGTGCGAGTGGATTCTCCGAGGTCTAGTAAGATGTGCTCATTTTCCTCAGTATTACAAGAATGCACTTAAAGTCAGCCCTCAGCACTGTGACAGCCATATAAATCCACAGGAAAAAAAAATCGTAAATTGCTCCACTACTCACTGAACACCTTTTTACCTCCAAAACAGACCAGACAACCAAAATGAAAAGTTACGTTTTGTAGTTTGCCTGAGGAAGGAAGAGACAGAGAGCTGGGGGCATAGTAAAACTTGCCAATTCTAATACAAATTGCTACAAAAAGTGCTGTAGGCTAGACCAGAACGTCACAACACTGCCTCCTTTTCTCCCCCTGGAAGTACTTTGTATTTATTACTTATTTTAATTTAGAAGGTAAAAAGATACCCGCGAGAAGCTCTGGGTACCCCAAGCACAGAACCAACACCGGAACCGTCCCCCAGCTGGGCGCAGCGTTTCATCCGTCTGTCTGTCCGTCTGTCCACCCGTCCCACTGCACAGCTGCCAGGCCGGCCCTGGGGACAGGCTCAGGAAAGGCGTCGGCGGCTGCCTGGGGCTCATCCCTCGACCTTCCATCCCGCTCCGCGCCGTGATGTCATTTTTGCAAAGTGCAGAGCAGGCGCCTGTTTCTGTTTCCATTGCGGTATCGCCGCCCGCGACGATAAGGATGATTTATTTTGATTACAGTACCCAGGCGCTCCAGTCAAACAGGCAGGCCCCCGGCATGCCAGATCCAGGGCAAAACAAGAAACACTGAAGGTCACCTCCTCCCCGTGAACTTGCAGTCTGGGAGAGAGCCTGCACGAATACCTTAGAAATGTAAATATCATCCTACGGCTTACTAATGACCTCCATGAATCAAAGGGGGCCCTTGTTTACCTTACAAAAACTTCCCGAAATAGCACAGCAAACAGAAGTGTTGCTGGTGCCTCCGGGGCCCATCAGCGCTCTGCCGTCCCCACGGTCCCACCTCTGCTCCCCTCTTCCTCCTCGGGCTCCCTGGGGCCTTGGCCGAGCCTGCAGCACAGCCAGACTTTATGCTTCTCCCCTGCTGCGTGAGGGAGGAAAAAATCCTGTTAGAGAACTGCAAAGAGCTGATCAGGAGGCACTGCTGCCTCTCATGGCCTCCCCGCGGCACATCCACCGGGGTCACAGCTTCCACCAGGCCGCGCGTCCCACCATGCCGGGACCAGCGCTTCCCTCCAGGCCACGGGTTTCTGCCCTGGCCCACGAGGTTCATTCACGGCACAGAAACCCCACGGCAGGCAGTGGAAGGACTTGGGAAGTCCTCTCGGAGCAGGCAGGGCAGGAGGGAGTGGGAACTTGGAGCGATGGGCAGGGGAATGGGCACATCGCTTTTCATCACCCACCTGCGGTTTTATTAAGTGTAACATCTTCCACGAGATATGAGAGCTCATTGGCATCGCTCAAGTGGCGCTGGGGAAAAAAAAAAAAAAAAAAGTCAGCCAAAATTTGCCTTCTGAAAACCTTCTGGTTGGAATAAAAAGGTGCCAACTCTATTGTTTTTTTTTTCTGTTTTCACAAAAGTCTTTTTTTTTTCTTTCTAAATGTTACTTATTCCTTCTCCATTCCTCCAGCTCAATATAAATAAATATTAGAAAAGAGTAAAACTATTATAGGGCAGTATATTTGAGATTAGTGTTAATGAGCACAGAATAATATTTTACTCCGCATTATTTGTTTCAGTGAAAAACCTGAGCTAGTTTCAAACTCCTCAAGCAACACTAAAACAAACAGGTGCCAGTTCTTTGAGAGTTTTTTAATCAAATCAGGGATCCGGACCCAAACATTGCCAAAGTCCGGGGGGTGATTTGGGTCCCTGTGGGGACGAGCACAGGTACTGAGCCCAACCAGCAGGAGGGACAGCAGGATTTGCAGAGCACACACCAGCCAACAAGAGCTTGGGCATCTCAGCATGGGCGGTACCGAGGCAGCACTGCACCGTCGTCCCCAAAATCGTTGTTTGGGAGCTCTGCTCATGTCTGCAGAAACAAAAGGCATGAGAAGGGAAGGAGGCACCGGAAGAAAACAAGCTACAGCTAGAGAGTGGCTACCGTAAAGGACTAATTTAAGGAGCTGAACACAAGCCTCACTGCGGGCATCGGAATGGCACACTGGTTGCATCCATTATGTATGGAAACAGAAATTTGCTGATTCAGCTGTGAGGGCTTTTGAAGAGATGGCAGCTGAGTTTGCGCTAAGCTTTCATCTGTCAATTCACCCTTTTAACTGAACAGGCATGTTTTTAACAAGCCGCCACTTCTCCAACCTGACAAACAGTTTGAGGCAGCCCTTCTCTTTCAGCTGTTTGCCACCGGCTCACGCTCCCTCAGGTACAGACATTTTCCCCAGCAGAGCACTCCCTTTTCCTCTCCAGCCCATCTGGCTGCTCGGCATCACATTGCAGAAACTCTCATGCAGCACGAGAAGAAAACAGCTGGGGAAAGGTTACCATGTCACAAGCCCTCCTCCACACGGGCTATAATCTGATACCGCCAGTTCTCAGTATCCGGCGTACTGAGGGCAAAGAAGGAAAAGCAAAACAAATGATACAAAATACATATAAATGAGGCTACAGGAATGTAGTGCTTTAATACCTTTCCCTTTGGGAAAAAAAAAAAAAGTGATTTTAAGACAGTATGAGGTTATAAATAAAAAGAAAAATTATTGTGCAGTGTACTTTATAATGCCTCTGAAAGAGACTTTTATTGTTTTCTTTTTATATACATAGCACATTTAATCTGCAACTCAGATAATGCACCCACAGATAATCGAGAGTTGACTGTGAAAAATCTTTTTTTGAATGACAGCTTTAAAAGTTCACGCACATTTCTCATGACAAATCCCCTAATTATCATTTCCATCAACAGACTGCTAACACGTATTCCGGGCACCACTGAGCAGGAGGAAAAAACCCAAGCAGGAAGCACCACGAGCTTATCGCTGAGATGAGAAAAAGCCCAAATTCTAAGCAGCAGTACAAAAGGCCAGCGGTCAGCTCAGACAAGGATGGGATTTTTAAGTACACATCAAGACTGCCTAATGCTGGCAGTGCTATATGTCATGACAACGGATGGTTTGCAGAAGTGGCCCTAAAACTCACGTGCCATGACCTCGAGCCAGCAGGAGCCTTGGAAAGGGAAGGCCGGCAGGGCAGCACGTATCCAGGGCCCTAGCTCCTTCCACAGCTCACTATCAGACAACAAAACTCGGCCTCAGCTCACCGTGGCAACTCTTGTATTCCCAACGAGATGCATGAACACAGCCCTAAAGTAAAACTGAGCTGCATTTTTCACCACCCCATGCACAGAGAAGCCCCCCGATGCTCAGTGTGCAGATAATGGTGTTGGCAGCTTCCCCCCCGAGGTGGAGCTGACTTGCAGAGACGGTTCAGGTTTCAGGAGCGCACAGTCCAGCCAGTCATTAAGACAGAGCCAGTCACAAAATTCAGATCGAGATCTGATGAAGCCTTCAGATACATCCATGTTTCACCCTGTGTTGCAATATGGGGCTTGTCTCTTCCCATTACAAAACCAATTACCTCCAAAATGCAATGTTCTACCCAAGACTGGCTTTCCACCTCTTCCTTGAGCAAAGTTCATGAATTCACGTGTTGACTAGTCAGAGCAGCTGCATCACGAAGGGATGGAGAGGCCAGTTCAGACCAGTTACTGTTCAGCCTGACTCTTCCTCTGGCTGAGGAAGAGCAAAGCATCACCTGGAGCCCTCACCACCTCTTTTGTGTGCTGTTGCCTCTCCTGGCTTGGCTGCAAGCAGCAGTGGTAAAGCCCACCCAGACTCCCCCGCCTCAGACCTAAACCTGAACAGATTACAGCTGTTAGCATGAAGCCTTGCCAAGGCCGTTTCCTGCTGGTAGAAAAGCCCAGTTTGGACACGCATCCCCAGATCACATCTCCGAGGCAGAGGCCCAGGAGCATCCATCCAAACAGCACAGCCTGAGCCCACCTCTGGCCAACGCCAGTGACTCACTGGGGCTGAAGCCCTGCTCTCTGGGATTTCTCTCTCACTCTGGCAGCTTTACCAACCCTGGGTGCCCACACGGAGGTCCCAGCAGCCCCCTAGAGCACAAGCAGTGCTGGAGATGGATACCGGCCAACAAACCTTTAGGAGAACTCAGAGGAGTCAGATTACAGAGACGATGCTAAAAAAAAAAAAATAAATAACAAAACTATTTTCATCCCAGTGTTTCATAAGGGAGGCTCAAACCCGAGCACGGTGTTTTTCCTCCACTTTGAGTCACTGGGACCTCCTTCAATAAGCCATGTGTTAGCATCCACAAAGGCAGGGCAGCTTTTCAGCTCCGGCTGCTGGCAGGAGGGAGCGAGCAGAGCGGGCGCAGTGAAGGAGCGTGACAGCTTGTTGAATGCTCAAACCGCCCTCGAGGCATTAACTTTCCAGAGGTGCTGCCATCGCTGCAGATGTTACCAAGCTACCCCGGGCCTGCAAAGCAGCGATAATGACTCAGGCCAGACAGCTGACCCACGCACACGGCTCGGGTGCCTCTGTGAGGAGCACAGCACGGAGGGATCAAGCAGATAACAATGGGCCCCAACAGAAAAGCTCCCATTTCCATGCTCCTGAGCACTGGCTGGAGCTGGCTTCGTCGCAGGGGTGTCTGAATACTCAAAAAGCTCCAAAGGTCTCAGCCTGCCAACGACCCAGCAAGGCAAATGATGATTTGGAAGCAAAATATTTACCTAGCAGAGCGAGTAAAGTGCAGCAAGCTTTATGAAATCAGCTGCAAAACTCCACATGCAGATATCATGTACCTGGAAAGCTCTTTGGTATGCTCGTGACAGAGAGGGGTCTCCTAACCAAGCACCGGCAAGATTTCATGACTTGCAGACACTGGGTCAGAAGGAAAAGGCTGCTTCTTGCAGCAAACCATTTACTTTTCCTCTTCATGGCCGTGCCTTTCTCATTTCAGAGATCAGTTTGCTTTTGCCAGATGGAATCAAAGTCACCACTGTGAATTCAGCATTTTTTTCTTTTTTCTTGGAAAGCACCAGTCAGTACCATGTCAAGAAAAACAAACAGAGAGGTTTGCTTAGGATCTATTTAAAGCACATCAGCAGTGGTAGCTCCAATAACAACCCCAGGGCCAGCACTGGTGTTTGTGACAAAACTACTGTGCATAAGAAGGGCAAGATCATTGCAGGCAACTTTCCCTCTATGGGGCTTCCACACTAAATCAGCCTTTACATTTTCCCCTTTTACCCAAAGAGGTCAAAGTCATGGTCAGAAAATTAGGGTGCAAGGCAAATGCTTCTGAAAGGGTCAGATCCAAATTGAAAATGCTCTGTGGTTCAGACCTGGCAGCCAGGAAGGAGAAGCAGCCTACCAAGAAAAAGTGAAACTCCCTGTGAGGAGATTGTGTTGGCTTTGCTGAGCAGGGAGGGAAACACAGTCCCAAAATGGTGCAGAGCATGCCTAGGCTGAAGAGCTCAGCTTTGGCGTTGCACAATCTGAGCAGGAGGGCCCGGCTCCAGTGTCGCCAGCACCCAGACAGCTGCTATTTGCAGTCAGCAGCCATGCAGAAGTCTTGGAGCTCAACCACTGCAAGCAGACACGAGGTCCACCTCTACCCTCACTGCCCTCATGGGTGGAAACCAGCCAGGAGGTGGCTGTAAAGTTGGCCAGGGGCTGCAGAATGTCCTCTTCTACCCGGGTGTCTCCTGGATGGAAAGCAGCTAATTTCATTAGCGCCTGTAAAACACTCTGACACTCTCCGTGTGGAGCATTATTAAACAGCCGTGCAGAGCAAAGCCAATAGTCCTTCACTTTTGTTTATATAAGGTATTCTGCTGGTACTATACCCTGGGGGATTGGTAACGACTATGGTTACAATAGGGTATTTACTACCACCTCGGCTCGCTGCAGCGATGCTGACCGTGCCTCTAAAAGCAATCTCACAAATGGCCAGTCCACAGGGAATCTCGCGCTGTCCCACGGCACTCGAGGCCGGCACTCGCCTTTTTCCTCTGCAGCTCTTTTCTGTAAAAGAGACATTCATAACCCTGCGCTCCTTAGCAGCGGACCTAATCCAGCAAGTATCCAAGACATTCAGGAAAAGAGAATTTCATAGCATTGGAATTTTTCCATGCCAGCACTTTTTCATGCTGAGATAAATGGCTTTTACTTACAGGGCTAAAGGCTCTATTATTTTCAAAATACTTCTGAGCTTCAAAGCAGCAATGGAAATTGGCTGTGCACCTGGCCAGCTGATCCAGCCTGGATTCGGCCAAACAGCAAAAGGTGTCTTTCTTTCTTTCCTGAGGCAGCAAGTAGTAGTTTACTTGGCCCCAGAGAAGCAGGCAGGAGGGCTGATGTAAGCAGGCCAACACGTAATTAATCAGACGGTGCACAGGCAGGGCCTGGACAGCATGGTGCAAAAGCAACCAGCAGGGGAGGAAGAGAGGATGAAGCACCCTGCTCAGGGGAGCTGGGGACACCCTCACAGGTCTTCATGCTTGCATGGAAAGCAACTTGCCCAAAGGCTGTGCAAGAGCTGAGAGCAGCTCCAAGCCCCTGCAGGGCTTGGTGGGGCCCACTGGGGATGTCTGGAAAGTCCTAGGAGCTCCTGGAGCTACGTGTGCCTTCCCCCAGCCCCTTGCTGCCGCAGCAATACACACCAGGAGGAGCCAGCAGGCCTGTGCTTGGCTTGGCCAGCTGGTTTCCACCACCTGAATTAGCACAGAGCTCTGCTTATGTGAGCCCTTCTAGAAGGAGGGTTTGCTCCCTGCTCCCCAGGGGCACCCCCCGCTCCTTCCTTTGTCACCCCTGTCCCCAGCAGGTCCCATCTCAGCCACCCCGTGGCCGCGGGCAGCCGAACCGCTTGCAGGAGCTTGCGCAATGCTTGGCCATGCTAAACTTGACCCGAGCTTGGGTTGTTGCTCTCGCTTTTGAGAGCCACGGTCATAAAAAGCGAAGGGATTTGCTGGCCGAGGAGCAGCCCAGCCAAGCTGACGCAGCGCAGGCTCCTGAGGTCAATGGTTGCAGCTCCGTGCCGGGGGAGGACACGCAATGCCTAATGTGGAAATGTTTGTATTTGGAGCAATATATAGTTACATTCAGCAACTAGCAGCTGCAGAGGCTGTTTACTGTAGCACACAGTCCCAGGCTTATTAGCTCCATGCCTGACAGTGACCAGACTCAGAGGGGAATGACTGCGAAGCCTGCAGTTGTATTTATATCGTTGCCAAGATCCCAACAATACCTTTCCTAATAAGTCTGGCACAGAAATAATCATTTAAAGAGCTAAAAAACATAACATCCGCAGCCCATCTTTACAGCCAGAAGGGGAGTTGCGCAGGGCTCTCGGTCTAATCTTTCACAGCCCCAAGTGCTTCCCTCCTACTTCACGAACAGCCTGTGATTTATTTCCTGGACGTCTGGATGCAAACAGCCCATGTGCAAGTGCTCCACGGGGAGACCGCACCTCTGCGGCCCCGCTCAGCTGCACGGTCCATCAGCGGGGAGACAGCAGCAGAAGCATCCTGCACATGGGGTGTGCCGGGCCTCATTGGCAAGCATCCCATGCCTGGACAAGACCTCATCCCCATCCCAGCATGCACACCCAGACCCTCATGCCGAGGGAAGGACTGGCTGCAACGCCACAGCGCACATCCCTGCAGCACCTGATGCTCTGCAGATCAGTCCTGACCTGCTAAGTTAAAAAAAATAAACAACTCAGTAGCTGCTTCCTGGGGACCCAGAGAACAGTATCTTCTTGGCTAGAAGGAGGACTCAACAACACCAGCTCTGGGAAACACACAGCGTAGCTCTGCTGGTTCACATCGTTCCTGACCTTGGCTAGCAGATAAGGCTGTGTCGTCTGATTTTGTTTTGCAGGTACCAGGTGTCGCTGAAGGTCAATGCTGAGGAAAAGGCTCTCCCACAGTCAGAAGGTTACAGAGAGTGATTTTTATGCAACATAAGCTTGTCGATGATTAACAATTTTCTTTCGGTTAACTGCAAAGTTAATAGTTATTCAAAAGCGCTCCACTCTAATGGGAGTGGAGATGGGGAGATGTACTACATTAACCATTAATCTTGGGCTGCGCAATAAAAATTAAAATGGAATATGGCACATAAGGATGATTAATTCTGCTTGCAAAGGGAGAGGGTGTCAGTGTATGCTTTGGGCGGGAATGTTTCCTTCCAACAGCGGGCAGCCTGGACGCAGATGAGGATGTGCCACCAGACGGGCTGCCCTCAGTGTGCAGCGCTGTGCTTTCTGCCATCTTCAAGCTCACACAATGCTCCCTGTGTCAAAATCCACCTGGTTAACTCCACAGCTGAGATCTCTAATCTTTAGGTAGTGGGTGGAATTTTTTTTTTTTAATTTTTAAGTTGCAAAGGTGAAAAGGGAGAAAGAAGGGTCAAAGTGGGTAATCTGAGACTGTGAAAGAGTGCTGCCCTCAGGGAAACACCTCCTTGCCTTGCACCACTACCAGGTATAGCTCTAGGGAGAACGAAGAAAAGTTTTCCAAAGAGCTGTGCCTCTGTGAAACCCCTCTTGCCTTGGCCCTGCTGCCATGCAACTCCCCTGCCCAGGGCTCACCAGTGCCCTCCACCAGAACTGCTTCTCCAGAGCACTGCAGTCCTGCTGACACACACGAGACTGCTGCAGCGTGCACAGAGTCTTGCAGAGGTCAATGACACTGACTTTATTTTCTGCTCACAAGCTCAGTAGCACACTTTCAGAGACAGAGGAGAACATCAGAGACATGCCCACAAGACAAACTTTGTGCTCCCTGTCCCACAGGAAAGGGATGTTTGGATCTGGGTTTTGATTTCTGCCATGGTAGGAACAGAAGATGGCTGCAAAACCTGGGTCTGGGTTTGTCTTTCCCCTTCTCTCCTTCCCATGCCACCCAAAACCCCCTTCCTGCTCTCACTTGGAGCTTTGACCCCAGCCATGCTGCAAGGGCCAAGTGAATGGATTCCTACGGATGAATCAGAGCTGTTTGGAAGCCAAATCCCTCCTATAGTTCAGCTATACCTGCGCACGTCTGCACACTTGTTTTCCTAAGGAGTCAGCACTTCCTTGTCCCGGCCAGAAGTGGAAGTGTTAAGCTATTGTGAGCGGCTGCTTGTTTTTATGAATACTTTCTCAGCAATGGGTGTTTCTGTGAACCACACTAAGGCTCCAGCTGTCTATAAGTCAACACGTTTCCCAATGCCTTCTGCATTCGTTTGAGGGCTGTGCCAATATAATGTGTTCATTAAAAGAGAAATGGGCCAGTGCACAAGAAAATACTGAAAGAAAATCCTTCTGAATTACTTTTTTCTCCCTTACTTCTTCTGGCCATCTCCAGAGCACATGCCCAGCAGCATGACAGACACCCTCCAGAGGTCCTCATGAGATGCAGGAAGGATGGGGAACTGCTGGCAGGGCAGCAGGGAATATCCCATCCTGCCCCATTTGGGGTGATGGCAGGTAACAGCAGTCTGCTTTAGCCCAGGCTGCAGGGACAGTGTGTGCAGTGTGTGTTTACTTTATTTGCCTTTGAGAAACAGTTAAGAAGGAATGAAGTCAAAAACATATACATTATGGCATATCTATAATGGCTCTGAAATTGCTGGGCTTTAGGGCACAGTTAATCTACAACCTGGCTAACTTACCCCAAGGTAACGGAGGCAGCAGCCAATGGGCACCATCCTCCCGCTTCTGCACAAGCCCCTGCCCTACACAGCAGGGACTCACCCACGAAGGTCTGCAGGATGAAACCTTACATACCAGCGCACATGCTCCATATTCACAGGCCATGCTGCTCCCCAGCATCAGCACCACAAGGTGCATCGCTGCCAGGTGCACTGGGCCAGCAGCACCCCACAGCATGGGGCATCATGCCCAGGGGGGCCTCATGCCAGCACTCAGCCCAGCTGTGGGATCACATCAGAGCCCTATAAAAACAATGCTCCCACGTGAAAGTTTCCAGTGAGAACCAAGCATCTGGGAGAAAAAACTCTCAGGAGGAGACTAAAACAGAAACAGGCATAAAGGAGCCGATTCCCATCTGGCTGATGGCAGATGCAGAGGTCCAGGCTGTTTTCCTGGAGCAGCAGGCCTAACATTTGCTCTGCATGTGTGTAGAAAGCACCTGGACATGGTATCTGAAGTGACAACATGTAGGAGCATGCCACAACCAAGGGAAAAGGTTTTGCAGCTCCAAAAAGCAACTATGTTGTGAACTACTGCAGAGTTGCACTTAGATTCAGGCATTAACTCCAAGCTGAACCATTAACTATCCTGCAACTGAATCTAATAAAGTGCAGTCATGCTGCATTTGCATCTCTTCCACTTCCCAACCAAGCCGCTTCCATTTACTGGCAAAAGTTGCATGAGAAGCCATAAATTTACTGGGAGCAAAGGTGCAGCAGCAATAACACTGTGCACAAAACAGGCTGCATGCAGAACTTCCCTCCAGCCCCAGCATGCTAAGCCCAGTGCCTACCCCACATGCTCTCATCCCTGTTAGGATATATGTCTGTGGGTACGTGAAACTGATTTTTCCCACCCTGTGGCAAGTAGCTGCTTCTGCCCAGGTCCCTCCTATAGCCTCCAGTCTCCCCAAACAGCCTCTTTTTCCTGCTCCCTCTAAGCCTGCAGTCTCATATCAGGATGCACACAGACACTCTGGTCCCACCTGCCTGACACAGGCACATGTCCAGTCCAAATCCCAAAGCCAGCACAGCAGCTAACACCCAGAGCAGCAGCAGAGGCTGAGAGGGCGAGGACATCCTCACATGTGAGGCCGCAGGTCCCCATGTCTGCACTGAGGCAGCTACCTGCCTGCGTGGTGAGGCCTCCACACCATGCTTGCTGCACCTGCTCTCTGGGGTTATCAGCCTCCAAGGCTGTGAAACTGGTAATCTATAAAAAGCATGAGTCACAAAGTCTCATATCCTTCTCCGGTTTAAAGTGTTTCCTAGAACTGCACCAACTGCAAGGCCTTGAAGGCTTGACTGTTTACTGAAATTAAAAATTCCCCCTTCTGCTCTTGTGCAACGCCGCCCGAAACAAGTCTGTTTTGCTTTGTCTCATGTTTAAAAAGTTCCTCAGCAGAAAATAGGTAGTAATGAGAGAGGAAATGGGAAAAGGGGAGCTGCAGCGACCAAAAAGCTCACCTATTATAACACAAAGTGTACTCTTACTAGCTCAGGGAGGCAGAAAATCTCCTGTCTTGCCCCCCCCCGAATGGACAAGCAGACAACTGAGAACAGGCAGGGCAGACATTTGTACACCTTCAGCCCACAGAGGATGAGGAACAGGAGAATATGCTGGCACCATGTGACCTCAAAACCATCACTGGAGGGAAAGGTGACACAAACATGTTCAATATTAGTCTCTGCATCCTAAGGGGGACCTATCTCCCCATCGGAGCAGAGCACAAGGGCAGTATCCCAGCCCCAGGTGCAGGAGCAGAGCAAACATGCTCATGGCAGCCTGCACACAGGGGCACCAGAGAGCTGGGCAGGTGTTCCCCCACAGCTGGGGGCTAACAACAGCAACCCTGGGCTCCATAAGCCTTGCATGGCTGGTACACACCTGACAAGTACGTTGCACTTGGAGTAAGCTGTTCCACTGCTTTCTGCTCTACTGGGGAGTCGACAAAAATTGACAGTACTCCCATGAGATTGCTGTTCCTTGGTCATGTAGTCCAGAAACATTTATTCCTCTGAAAAAAATAAGAGAAAAATTTATTCTTTACATGTAAGTGAAAACAGTTTAAAAAAACCTTTCACCCATTCAGCTATCTCTGTGCTCAAAGAGTGCCTCTGGGAGAGGAGCTAGGTTCTCATTCTCTCTCCCCAGCCTTATCTGTTGCTCAATTACACCAAGAAGCCCTTTCATAAAACTCTAATAGGATGCCAGTGCATGCAGCCCGAGCCACTGAAGTATCCCCCCAGCCTCAGGAAAACCTGGCAATCCACAGTGTTTTAGCACAAGCTCTGACCCAGTATACTACAGGACAGGGATAGCATTTCCCAGGGCAGGAACCACTCCTGAAGCTGCTGACAACCCACTGAGAGAAATCTCATTGCCATCCCACTCTAGATCACAGTTTGAGATAAACCTTTTTTTAAAACCCGAACACCAGTCAGAAGCTGTCCGGGAGGCAGACCCTCGACCTCTCCTCCAGCAGCCATCCTGTCACCAGGCCTCGAGCCGCAGCAGCCCGTGCGGGTGGGCAGGAGGGCTGACCAGGCCCTGCTCCCTCCGGCCCCGGTGGGCTCGCTGCAGCAGCAGGCAGCCTCTCCGGTTTCTCTGAACTTCACCTATATTTGCTCTTGTTGTTAGCTCCTAAGCGGGAACAAAACAGCAGAAGCGCCGTTTAGTCAGTTTTGGTATTGCACAACTGAAAGAAAATAGGAAAGCACCCGCAGGAACTGAGCCAAGTCAATAATGGAGACAGATTAAGCAATACATGCACCTGGCTGTCAGAAGTGCAAGATACTCTCTCTTTAGTAATTACAGAGCAATTATGAAGTTAACAGCAACTCCAATAAGGACATATATTTCACAATACAATTTTGTTCACAATCCATCAGGAACAGTCACACCAAGGAGATACAGCTCTGAAACTAAACTGTCCTCATCCCTGCAGGCATAATCCTCTAAATGCCAGTCTTTGGTGGGGTGGGATCTTGCACTAGATCATAATTAAGTGATTACTTATTAACAGGATGTAATTGAAGCTTTACTTCAACGTGACTTAAAATCCCACTTTTAACATAGGTAATAACCTAGATAAAATGGAGAGCTTGGGTATTGGGTTTATGAAAGCTCAGTAAGCCTGTCATTCTGCAAAGCCAACAACAGATTGTAGCTGGGTTTCAAGACATCTGAATACACAGAAGTCTGTTCTGGATGATGAGGATGAAAAGCTTCATATCTGTGCCTCTTTGTAGCGGTAGAATTGGGGTGATCTCAGTCTACCCACTCCATCCAAAGAGTGAACAGGGCACTAACTACAACAAGTGCCCCAAACAGATCCATGCCTGAATTTAAGATACTAAATCAAACTACTAAATCAGGTCTGCTGAGGTCCACAATGTCTGACTTGCGCTGACATCCAGCTTGGCTTCAAACTATCGATTTCATGCCTGATCTAAGAAGCAGCAGCCTGCCTTGTTCTCCACACCACACAGCAGCACAGAGTGCAGGCCTTCTGCTGTGGCACAGCACTGCCATGGCTCACAGCCAGCAGCACCGAGCATTGCCTCATCACCCTTTGCCTACGGGGACCAGAGGTTACTGAGCAAGTGACTCAGGTTGGCTGCTCCAGCACCCAGCCTGACCTCCTGCCTGACACAGGCTGCCCCAGCACACGAGGCAGCGGAGCCCGCGGGGACATCCCTCGATGCCAACAAACCAGACTTCCCAGCACTGCAGAAGGCTATCAGCCTTCCCACTGCCATACCCCCACCGAGGCAGGAGGTGACATTTTAGCACTGACACTCTGCTTCCCCCACCTTGCTCTGCCTTCGCAGTGCACTGCGGACAAGCCCGTCCCCACAGCCACAAAACAAAGGGCAGCCCAGCCACACAGCCACGAAAAAAGCATTCAAACCCACGAGAGGGAAAGAGAGCGTGCGCAACACGAACAGCACTGGGTGAAGCAGTGCTGCAAGCAACACTGCCAGCATGTGCTTAAAACCCACTAATTGTCTTCTCTAAGGGACTTTCTGTGCAAGAGCAGCCAGCCAGGAAGCCTTCCATCAAGCCTAGCATTAATCTCCTCACTGTCTCTTTTTCATATCTCCTTTCAGGCTTTATTTCATTCAAGTAGTGAAACCTGTTGTGGTTTACTTTGATAAAGGTAGAGTCAGCCACTCAGTGTTTTCAGGCAGCAGGGATGTTTTACTATCTCTTGCTGCATCTCCAGCACAGCTGAAAAGGTGCTATTGTGGTTTGACAGCCAAGGTGATATATGATTCTATCAAGAGGTAACCAAATAGCTAAGTGCTCTATAAGTATTAAATAATTAATTGTCAGAACCCCTGGCAGAAAGATAACCAAGGATTATCCCCACTCTCCAGACAAGAAGAATATTTTTGTAACAAGACATGGCAATCAGAGATACCCAAAGTTCACTGTGAGCTAGCAAACCTAAGCACAGACACTGAAAGTCAAAGATTTGTTCCAGGCAGCATATTCACCACCAGCACAGTTAATGAATGCCCTAATGAACAATGAACTGGTAGAGACAGTGTCTCAGGTTCCTGAAGACACGTAAGAGTAGGTGTGACCTGCCATGTCAGTACACACAGCTGAGCAGGCCATGGCAAACTCTCACTTCTCTGCCTTTTCCTCTTCATTCCCCATGGCCATCAAGCATCACTAAGGTCTCCTTCATTTCAAGTTATTTATGGGATAAAAATTTAGCAACTAGAGGTAAGATAATGGTTACATATACATATATGCACACATGCATAGGCACACAATCACCACCAATGGTCTTCACAAATTTAGCAAAGGCCACAACACCCATCACTATAATAGGAGGAAAAGGTACTAAGGTGTTATGTCATCTTTTTGTTATGCTTCATCTAGGCTTAGATTGTATCTCTGGGGCAAGAACTACATCCTTTACACATTTTTCTGATGTGCTTTTGAGATTAGAGACACCAAGTAGAAACAACTCAAGTCTCTCCAAGAAGAGCACGCTACATTTTTGTGTTTTATGTTGGGTCCCTGGCAGTGAGAAGCTTTAAAAGCAAAGAACTAGAAGGAGGAGCCATTCATCACCTTTAAATGGCAACATTTCAGTGCATTTTGTATGCTGTGCCATTCCCTTAGAAGGAACCACTCACTGCAAGGGCAGAAGCACAGCATGGATCAGACCCGAGCAGGATGACATAAGAGAGCTCAGCCATCAGACCACTTCCCTGGGGGCCACCGCCACCCACTGCTGATGCCCAGACATGGCTCCACAGCCAGCTCCTGCTGGCCAAACAGCCAGGCACATGGCAGCTGTGCAGCCCGCAGGAAGCTGAAAGACCTCCAGATAGACAGCCTTACACACCGTGCTTCTGTCTCACCCCCTCCGGTGTACTTACCTCCCAACAGGTCCTCCTCCCCTTACCAGCTTTATTTTATAAGTTTAAGGCCAGCCTTTTTCCTCTTGCATGGTCTAGACCCGCTGACATTACCTTTTCCTTTTCTTCCATCCATTATGATACTTTTCATCTCTTTCTTGTGTTCACCTTCTTGACACTCACTCTAAGTGAGAAAAGCCCAGTCTGTACAGGTCCTTCCACCTCACCCCTGTCCTAACCTCAGCCCTGCCCTGGATGCCCTTTCCATCCAAGGAAAAGGGGAAATCCACTACCTCCTCCAACACCCTCCCCATGTCTTTGCCATTCTCCTCTTACAGGCTGGGCCCCAGTGGCCTTGAAACACACTTGAAAAGACCCCAGGCAGAGATCTTGCTGGCTGAAGCACACTGGGCACTGCTGAGGCTGCCCTAGTCACTGCTCTGCTCAGGAGCAGATCCCCTCCATAGCTCCCTCCTTTGGTGCAGTTCCCAACAGGAGCAGTTGTAGAAATCTCCTGGCTTTGGGAGGCTGATGCACAACCTGTCCTAGCTCCTGCATATGCCTCGCTCCAGCAAAAAAACCCTCAGTGGAAAAACAAGTAAGAAAATTACCATCCATACCTGCAAAGAGAGAAAAACATCCACTTCTAACAGCAGCAAAAAAAAAAGCTTGCCTTGGGCATTGGGCTTTTTATAGGCAATTCAACCAAACAAGTTGCAGCTGCCCTGACGATGTCTCCACATCATCTGGGAGAGCCCCACCGGTGCTCTCTGCCCAGGCCAACAAAACTCATCCTGGTTTGTTATGGACAGCCAAGATGGGGCTCTTGGTGTGACCAGCAAGCCCTTAGGGTCACAAGGGGAGTACACCTTTGCATCATGGTGGCACCCCATCCAGCTGTGGTCAGGGGACACCTGCAGATCAGCTCCGCAGGGCCCCCAACACCACTTCTTCCAAGTGGGCGTCATTCATTTCCTCTTCACGTAGCATTTAAAGGCAGTATTTGTCTTGTCATATCTTGCAGCAGTTTCTTGGTGGCAGGTTGCCGAGGATGATGCTGGGAAGTTTATTTCACCCGTTTGTTAAAGCGGATGACAGGTTTTTGGATGAGCCTGCCGTGGTTTGTAGGAGCAGAAAGGAAAAAACAAGTTGGTCCAAAGTAGAGGGAAGGAGATACAGGCGGAGAATATTTCTGTGGCACCTGGACTTGCACCAGGAAGGATTTGCTCCTTTGTGTGAGCACAGCTCCCATCATCAATAGCTTTGACACTGTTACCTCCCACTTTGACAGCATTGGCTTGCACACCAAAATGATCTGCAGACCCTGTGCAACATAACTGCCTGGAAATCTGTCTTCATATCATGATGCAAACTGCCAGAACTTGGCTTTTTTTCCATTGGTTTGTTTTCTTTTAATATGATAGCATTGCTTAATGGAAGTTGTGGGGGTTTAGGTTAACTTGGGTGTCTCCTGTTGAAAGAGGAAAGACGTATCCAGTGGCACTGATGAAATCTGCTCTGGAGCAAACTCAGGCGTTAACAGAGTAGGTCTGATGCCTCCTGGCACTGTGAGGGCCCAAGGCACTCACAGGATGCAGAGCTTATTTACAGTGCTCTGGCCTCCCCAGATGCTCTGGGGAGGGAACTTTTGCTGCTTGCACATCACCCCTGCACTGGCCCCAGAAAGGGTCATCCTTCCTCCCCCATCCTTCCTCCTTCTCCCCCTGATGTGGAGCTCGTGTTAGCCTACTGCACCCACTGCTTGTCACTCCATCAAGGCAGAGAATGCTCTGCCCCCAAGGCAGAGGTTTCACGATGGATCTGGGCAGTGCTCAGCCTTGCAAAGACTTCTGAAGTATGCTCAGTTTCCGGTCAAACCCACCCTGCCACATTTGCAAAAATTGTAAAAATACGGTTTTGATTCATCTAGAAGGCTTAGCTGTGTGTCTGACTGGAAGTCAGGTGGAGGCGGGGACTGGGAAAGGAGCTGAAGCTGAAGGTGGAGGAAGCCTTAGGGAATATCATGGAGTAACTGGGGTTGTTTCAGTGGGGTTGTAGAAGGTAAAGGACACAAATCTACAGGAAATCATGTTTTTTAAATTCCGCAGCTCATGGAATGAACTGCTCTTGAAATCCAGGCGTGTTGTGTTCTAAACTATGCAAACGCACTGGATGAATCCAGCTACTTCCCACCACTGTGTAAATGGGATTTTTCGTGTAAACTCGTCTCTCCACTTAAAACAACCAGTCCCTGACTCTGAAGAAGAGGCCAAACCACAGATCCAAAATACCCTAAATCTGAGGAAATTGAAATCTGCAACCTGGGCCTCCTGTAAACAATGCAAACATCAGCATTTTAGCCAGCCAGCTGCAGACACCAGATGAAGAAGATTTCCCAAGGCAGCAGGCTGCCCGGATGGCAGTGGGGTGCACGTACAGTCCTGCTCTCACGTCCCACATCGAACCCATGGTCTGTGCACTGGCAGGATGCTGCAAGCTCCGCATCCCCTTGCACTTCTGTCTTGCCTTTCCCTCGCTGCACAGAAAAGGATAGGCAGGGCTTGCAGGGGAATGGGCTTTAGTGTGTATATGGTGGGTGGTCAAGGACAATTATAAAAATGTAGCAGGTATTATATAAACTTAAAGTCTGAAAAATCATTGTCTTGGCACTTACGGTTAAGGGCTCGGTGCACGTGAGCAGCTCATTCATTGCTCCCTGTCCCCCACCACGGTGTGAGCTGCCAGGCCAGACGGCTGCCAACAGCAGAGGCAGGCTGTGTGCAGGACAAGGCTGCAGGGCAGGGCAGGGAGGGCTGCCTGCCACTGGAAAACCTGCCAGGGGGAGCAGCTCAAGATTTTCCTCAGCTCATTGGCATCGCAGGGCAGGCATCCCTGATGCTCTGCTTACTGGTCTTCTGCTGATCCTAGCAGAGCCAAGAAAAAGCACGTAGCTTCTTTTAAATCCCAGGGGAGTGGCGCAGTGCTGTGCGGTTTTGCAATACTCCATCAACGGGAAAACACCCTGGCACCACTGCAAACAGCCACCAAGAGCCAATTTCCTGCTTTCTGTGGCACGGGGAGGGTGTGAGCAGGTGTGAACAGCTGCGGGCACCGGGGTGCATCGCACGCAGGGCAATGCGATGTGCGGGGCCGGCGAGACCTCTGCCTCCACCTCTTCATCCCACTATTGGCTTCCTCAAACAGAGCTGAGGTGCTGGCACCCTGCCCCTCCAGGCCAGGCGGGGATGGACGGCCCACGGCCAAGCGTTGGGCAGGTTACAGTAAATTTACTGCACTTCTCAAACATCGGTTCCTTGGTGAGCTGTCTGCAGAGACAGACCAACAGTTCCTCTGAGTTTTCCTTTCTGCACCAACCAATTTGCAACGTGAGAAAGATGAGATCTTAAAAATGGACGATTAGCGCCCTTACTAATTACCCACACTAAGCATCTCAATTAGAGGAGTGCCTGAGGGGGCCTTTGCCGAGCTGCGCTGAGCTCCGTGGGACGCTGCTCCTGCCCCCGGACATACACGTGTGCTCATCCCCGGGCTTTGCTCTCACCCTGCAGCTCTGTGCAGTGTTTTCCCTTCTCCCTTACGTAAAACGGCAGAACTGAGATTCACGGGCTTGATATGACGGTGGCAAATGCGAAAAGGAGATTGTCTGAGTCTGCAGAGGGGAGCGGGGTAAACTGCAAATCATCCTGTTCTCCATGAACTGAAGCTAATCTGGGGTGACACGATAGCCCGGGTATTGTCAGCAGAGCATCTACAGGTAAAGTGGATGGGATTACAGCAAATCTGTGAATATCAGCTGAGGGAAAAGAGCTAGCAAGAATGCAAAGGAATAAGGCTTTAGTACAAGAGGAGATTGGAAAGACTGTAAGTGTGTTTGAACTCAAGGAAGTAACAAAATATTAATGAATCAGCACCGAGCAGCAACTGAGAAATCCATTATTTATAGGGAAGATAAATAATTATACATGCAAGGTCAAAGAAGACATTTGCACTGAAAGTTTCTTAAGAGACAGGAGAGCAGAGAGTAATTGACTGTCTAGACATGGCCCCGGCTCAGAGGCCGAAACGCTGTGATTCAGCTGAGCAGGAACAACTTGGCCGTGTTGGCTGAACACGGCCAGCTCGGGGGGGGGAGCTCAAAGCTGGCAGCGGGGGAATGCATGGCCATGAAGGAGGTGGGTCTCGGTGGCACCAGGGACCAAACTGGGCACCAGCCAGAGAACCTGATGTCTGAAACCCTTCTGAAGGCACCAGGCAGGCTCCCACACCAAAGATAGGGCTTAGTTTCAGAAAACTTAAGGCAGGCTACATTTGCTGCATGGCTTTGCTTTGATTTCCTGCTAATCTCTGGTTTATCAGATATATCCTTTTGCTTGACACCGCATGGTGCAGCCCGACCAGCAGAGAGGCAGGTGGCCCCGAGCACCCCAGGAGGCCAGCGGGAGCCAGCCCACAGGGCTCTCCGGGCAGAGGCTCTCTCCTCGCCAGCCCCAGGGCCCCAGGAGGGACAAGATTTGGGTTTTGGGTGGCAGGGGAGGCTGGGGAAGCAACAGAGCCAGGGATCAACAAACAGCTTGCATGGGGCAGCATGGATATCTGAATCACCTGATAGGGCCTGATAGAAGATGAAGCTGCCCCCAAATTGGAAAGTTTTAGCACTGTCAGTGCAAATATACCTAATAAGCATTCAGAAGCACAACAAAGCGGCGCGAGAGCAGACCACAGCCCCTTACGTAGCAGAAGAAATGTCTTTCCTCTGACAGACCGACTTGCTAAGGTTGCTGAAAAACAGCTGATTAGCAATACCGTCAGCAGAACTGCTGTCGCTGGAGATGCTGAAGTGGCCATCCCTCTCTCCTCCGACCACAAGCATAAGGGCCACCTCCGAGGGCTTGAGTAGAGTTCATGCTCTGCACCAGCAAAAGGATAGCTCTTCCTTCCTCTTCTCACACTCTCCCACATGCACATTGAGCAAACTACAAAAGCCCCTTGCTCGGGCCATTCCCCTCTGTGCTAAGCCTCATCAGTCTTTGAAAAGAAACACACAAAAAGAGAAGCCCACTTCCCAAATTTCTGCAGAAAGCTTTAATGAGTGCCCGTTTTGCTTTTCACATGGGTATACATGCTCTTTGTGGAAATGGAGGGCATTTCCCCACTGTGCAAAACATTTCCTTTAAAGCCAGAGGCCTCGTAGTTATTGCAGCTCTCACAGTTATGAAAAACTACCTGTGTAGTTAGTGGAGGGGAGAAAAGCATGATTACCAAGAACGAAAACCAAGTACGCACTGGCATTTCAGGTAAAAAGTCTGTTATTAGTGACGGTGTGCCAGCACATTGGCCTCATAAGGACTGCGCAGATTTTCTTCACTCACACTGGCCTGAAATATTGGAGGTGATTTGCCTGACATGTAGAAGTGGGTCAGATACTCATCACTAACCTATATTAGACACGCCAGGAGAATGCAGCTGTCTCTGAGAAAGAGGCTATGCAGCACTGCTCACTGTTGGGACTTACTGGACAGCCACACAGCATTTTGTAACCCTCCAGCCTCCAGACCCCCTGGCAATGCTCAGCAAACTGCTGCATGCACAGAAAGCTTGTGGTGGCACACGCATGGCCCTAGGACTGTAAGTCCCGAGTTAATCGTGTGAAAGGCAAGAGAAGACAAGGAAATCAGATGGGACACGTTATACACGGGGAGAAAATGAGCCTGGGGATGCCACGAGCGCTCAGATATCGCAGAAAGCAATTTGTAGCCGTGATGATGGGTGCGGTTAAAGGACTCGGCACAGAATGAATGCTATTCTGGAAATGGATGGAGAAATCAGGACTAGGGAGCTCCTGCTGTGAATCCCGCTGTGAAACAGGCTGCGAGATGCTGTTATGACAAGCGCAGTGTATTGGCCATCACTACCAACCTTTCACACAGCTCATTAGAGAAAGGTCATGGGTTATTTTTACTCTAATTCCCAAGGACATGCTCGGTTTGCTTCACGCACTTCCACACAGGATCACAATCTACACACCCAGATTTCCCCGCTCGTACAAGCACATCCATACACGGCGTACATTCATTCCTGCTCTTTACTTGTAAAGCGACACACCAAGCCATAAAATGCCTTTTCAAACTCCAGCTGTGACAGTTTATGGAAGCATTTGAAAACTATTACTTTCAGTGAATGCGCTGGGGTCTCTGGCATACTAGCTTTGTTTTGGAGATTGATTTAGGATGAGACTCTCACCAGCCGGCGCATCTGGGGCAGTGCTGTGCTCAGGAGCAGCAGCAGTATCTGTGGAGGACAGCTGGATAGCACGGAGAGACTCAGACCACAGTTAGGAAGCCCACCAGTCCAGGATGCTGAACCAGCGGACTTAACCCCCAAACCAGCCCCATTACCAATATGATGACGGTGATCTTGGTAGGGCTTTGGTCTTCCTCTCCCGACCTTGCCCTTTTTATTATTTCTCCTCCTTGTCATTCAATGACCATCATTGAACTGCTTCTGTGCTGGAAGAGGTCATCTCCTCGTAATACCATGGTATTTTCCTTGTGACAGCGAATTCTGGATCCTGCGTTTAGCACACTAACATCTGCTCCAGCATAGTTTATCCCACTTAAGGAGGAGATAAAAGGACAGTGACAGCAAGTGACTTACCCAAGGTCACCCAGCGAAACAGTCTGGGGTGAGGCACCCCGACATTTTGTGTCCTCTACGTGGCTTGTCAGGATTTTGCACATAAGCAGAGACTTTCCATGTTTGTCTTTTTGAGTTCCACCCACTTCAGGACTAAAAAAGGACTTTCTTAATTTAAGAAATGTGCATGTCTCATTGCATACCCTTCCCATAACATAATAAATTGCCCTTTCATAAATAAAGAAGCCTACAGCTTGCCAAAGCAGCGTTCCCAACAACTGTGCTAGTATTACGGTAAGTGACAACACTCCGGACAATTGCTGGAGATGTGTGCACGTTGTTCAGAAAGATAATGGTACTTTTCATCTGGTTACACTTAATTCCAGCACTGCTTTCCTTCCCAGGCACCCTTCCTTCCTGTTGAATGTTTGTCTAAACCTTCATTCTGTGGATGAAGTGATTACTTATTAATATGATACTAATTTATTGATTTCATATTTTTTTTTTCATTTCTGTATTTTCCTTCTCCAAAGCACTTCACTTAATATATTGATACAAGGAAGCAAATATACCGGCCAGGAAGTTTCTGTCTGTGCAGTTTGTTAATGTGCTCTGAGAAAGGATCTTAGAAGGCCAGACACAGATCACCTGTTCCCCAAATGATATCCTTCTCACTCTTCCCAGCCTCCACAGACAATACTAAGTACCAAATACCACTTGATACCTGCAAACCCAGAACTTATTCAGGTACAGAAACACAAGAGAAGAAAGCACTGTTCCTCTGTGTATCTAAAGCCTTTTCCAAAGTCAAAGAGATGTCTTATTTCACAGGTGGAAGAAGAGGAGCTGAAAAATTAAGGGGGTGAGGGGGTGTCTTAAATCACACACTATGGAAATCACGGTGCAATGCATACCCTGCTGCTGCCCCACACACTGCTGGGGCCTCTGGCTTGGGTTTACATGGCAATGTATTGGTAGCACTCGTCTTTATACCCCAAAAGTTCCCAATGATATCAGGGTATATTGGGGCCTTTATACAAGCACACGACAGACGAAAGACACCCACTGATATATGGTTCCCTCCTCAAACCCCAAAAGATAGCCCCAAGCACGTGTTCTGCCACACCTATCTCTCAGATGAAGCAGGAGAGAACATTTTTTTTTATTTATTTTTTGCATTAAATATACGAAATAGTGAAGACCACTCTAATATTTCAAGGAGCAGAGAAACACGGTCTGTAAGTGCTCCTTTGAAGTGCAACAGCTGCAGCACACAGCTTCTTGCTGCTCATGGATGTCCAAAGTCCCTACGATAGCATTGATCCAGAGATCGGCTCGATGAGGACCAGCTACATCCTCGGAGAGCGTTACTCAGCACGGCCGTGGGGGCTTCCACAAGCTGCACAGCCTTGCCTCAGCTGGTGCTGCCTGCGAGGAGGGAGGGCAGGAGGTGAAGGAGGCTGCACGCCGCTCCCGGGGGCACAGGGCAGGCTGCACCGCGGGGGGGGACCCTGCTGGTCCCAGCCAGCCCCCCAGGAGCAGTGAAGCAGGGCAGTAAAACTAACGATGAAGGAAAGCAGGCAGGAAGGGGGTCCTGGGAAGCAGAGATCAAAGCCTTCCTCCGTCTGCAGAGGAAGCTCTCCAGGGCAGACAGACAGCAAATTTAACCCTACAGAAAATAGCCGGGTGCCTCTTCAGCGTAAGCCTCTTAGAGATGACCCTCGAGCCCACAGCACTGCTTTGCTCTCTCCTCGGCTGCTGGTTAGGACAGGCGTGTTGCAATACCACTTGTGAGAGGAAAACTGCGGTGAAGCGTGCCTGGGACAAAATGAAGCCCTTGCCTATGCCATGCTGACTTCGGTATGCTGCAAAGCCGAGGAGGCGCAGGTCACACAGACTTCAGCTTCCTTTCCTCCACATCTCAGCGCTGATCTCCCCCACGCCCTGA
Source organism: Anser anser (assembly GCF_964211835.1). Lineage (NCBI taxonomy): Eukaryota > Metazoa > Chordata > Aves > Anseriformes > Anatidae > Anser > Anser anser. Next base: position 80,803,932 of record NC_139722.1, read on the forward strand.
CTCTACCTTCCCTTTCACCCCAGCCTGTGCCGCTTGTAAAAGCGAGAGTGAGCCTTCCCCACCACGGGGAGCCTTCACGCTTCAGGCACCATGCGAAGACCTGCAGCTACTGCCTGCTCGACCCCTGTTTTCAGTGGGAAGAAACCACGAATTTTCCCCTTCCAGCTGCTTGCATTTGGGACCCGGTGAGATGAGCAAGACTGTTTTATTTTCCAAAGCCAGCTGGTTGCTGTAGCTTTGCCGTTGCTCCAGGACCGTGACGCCTTGCACAGTTTGAGGGGGAAGGCCTGCCAGCCGGCCCCACAGCCAGCACCGGGCTGTAGGAGGGACTGGGGTCAGGCACTTGTAGCACACTTGTTCCTTTAACTCCCGCGTGGACATCTCCTTATGGAGGCATGTGTCACCAGTAAGGCGCACTGGCTGGCAGCTTTCACCAGCTGCTCAGACATGTAAGGCTTTTTTAAATCTATCGTCTCCATCCCTCGAAGAGATACGAGGGTCTCTCTCTTCCTACTGCCTTCTATTTGGCTCCTTCCCCAGGCACTCCCTCGAGGCCCCGTGTCTCAGATTTACTTCATCTATTTCTCGAAGAAGAACAAGGGGCAGGTGGCGCCTGCAGAAGCTGAGAGAGAAGACGGACATATCTAGCACATGCCACAAAAACAAAGGTGAAATCTCCAGAGCTGCCTGCTCCTCTGGAACCCCAAGCAACTTGCCACTTTCTTCTTCTTGACGCATTTATTTTTGCAAGCTCAAAGAATAAAGTATTGGATGTTACACAGCAGCTGCCCCAGGAAATAATTCACTCATTCCATTGCTGCAGACTTCAAGGAAAAAAAGCAGCGGAGGAAAAAAAAAAAAAAAAAGCCAATTCCTCTGCAAAGTATCCAGTTTCCCAGCAGCTCTAAGAGCCTAAATGAAAAGAATGTTTTGGTTTGGTGTCCCTCCAATTCTCGTGGTTTCGTTGAGGATTTTGGAGAATGCATTTACTCCTTTGCTAACTGCAAGAACAGATTTATCCTGCAGCCATGTGCTGAATGATTATACAGGCCTAGAGGGAGTCTGAAAGCATAAACATTTACTTCATAAAAGAGATTCTGCAGACAGGAGGCCAGAGACAGTTGACTCTGGGTAATCATTTGTGCTCTGTTTAAAAAAAAAAAAAGAAAAAAAGAAAAAAAAAAAAGAAGAAAACTTGTTTGCCAGAAGCCAGAAGGGAGATACGCATACACTTCAAGAACAGGCCCTTTCCACAGAGGAGAGTGAAGAAATCCAAAGGGGCCTAGTGAGAAGGCAGCCTGCGAACCAAGCCCTGACTACAGCATTTACAGCACAGCCATCTTTAGGGCAGATGTGAGCTCTTCATCTCACTGCACAGTGCTTTGCCTTGACTTGGACTGGGGAAATAAACAAATTGCTCCACAGCCAGGGAAAACCCTGGAGCTTTGTGTCTCCCATCCAGATGCGTAGTGAGATAGCAGCTCCTGCCTTTCCCACAGCAGGAATATCAACGAGGACTTGTCTCCTCTTTACCTGGCTGTTTATTTTCACAAAACTTGTAAGAACATAAAGTTGCCGAGATCTCCACCCTACTAACAAATTTGATTGAGATCTGCCAACAGCTGAAAAGATCTTTGTCAGGGACTTTCTTCAACACACATGCAAGACAAGACCCCACAAGCCTCGTTCTCTCGGGAAGCCAGGCTAGAAGTGCAGTGGAAGGGGAGCGCTGTGCTGAGGGGACACTGCTGCACTGGCAGTCGGAAAGGGACTCACCAGGACAGCACCCTGTGATATTTCATTACAACTTCAAATCCCAACGTAGAGCAAACGACCGATGCAAGGGTTGCACATAGAATGAAACGTCCCGTGGCAACGTCTCGCCATCACAAACAGATTATTTTTCCCTCCAAAATGAATAGACAGGAGGCCCTGCCCTATCTGCCAGAAACACTAAGCATAGATCTTGCCATCAACAGAGCTGCATTTGAAGAGAAGAGCCACCAAGTGCAAAAGCAGCGGGTTTGGTTTGCTATTTTGATGGGGAGATACCTTATAAAACAGAGACTTTTCAGCTCCCAGGCAATGAAAAAGAGTGCCTGTTTGCAAATACTGCTATTTCTCAACAAATTCCAGAGTCCACTAAAGGACGGTCACAACCCATGCACAGGATGAGGAGCTGAAGGGCTGGTGACTCAGCAGCATTATCATTACTGTATACAAACCCAAGCTGTTGAAACGTTGCTCTTAAACAGCACCTTTCTCCCCCTTGCCCTTCCAGATCTCCATAGCTTTCTGTCCAGATGAAAAAAACAGGGAGCAAATTTCAGACTTAATGTTGGATGGCTCACTGATTCGTGCACAGAGGAAGCAGAGGGGAAGCTAATCTTCCTATGCCTCTTCTGTTATCACTGAGGATAGACAAGTGCTTCTGGAGGGCATTTCAAAGGAGGAGCTTCACAGAGGTGCTCTGAACCATTCCCCGCAGGAGCCTCTTTCTTTCTGCCAGGTAGCCTGAGGCTCGCCTTTGTGGAAAACTCTTTAGATCAAGTTTCTTGGGGCTGACACTGAGGTTTGCTGTCAGGCCAAGAAAACCTTCCTTCGTCTGCTTCTACTCAAGCAGCCAAAGCCTGCCCCAAAGGCGATAAATAGCATCCTCTGTTGTAAAGGCCTAAAATCTGGATCAGCACCAAGCATTGAATGTTATAAAGAAGGATCATCCTACTTGATGAAGCAAGCCTACAGCCCAGGGAAACTTTGAAATCTCCATCTTTGGAGATATTCAGAGTGTGCCTGAGCAAGGCCCTGGAAAGTGTGGTCTCCCTGTAAAGCGAGACTTGCTTTGAGCAGGGGTTTGGACAAGAGACCTCCAGAGCTTCAATGTGTCCCACGGTATAAATTTAAGCAGGAAACTCTACAGAAGCACAGTACTATATTGTATGCATTTCTTCCTGCAAAGAGAGCACTAGAAAAAAATAGCGCAGGACAGATGGAGGTGGCACACAGCACACCTAAGGCAGGCATAAATCAGGTGGTGCAGAGATGTGTGCAATATAAAACCTGCCCAAAGCAGAGCCACTAAACAAACACCCCGTCGCCACCAGCACTTCCTGCAGCCACCTTGACTGCTGTCTAAATGAAGGCTCTAACCACTGCTTCACAAGACGTTATACGGACAGCAGTGATTCTGAGGACTTAAAATAGGCAAGGATATACAAAACCTGAAAAGCAAATAACGGTCCTCATGGGGATGGCACTCTCCAACAGTTAACTCTTAAAAGTTATTAATTTCAGGATTCCCAGGTTTACAAGTTCCAGGCTTCATGGTTATTTTCAGTCATCACCAAAATAAAAATCAGTTTCCACATGCATACATTTTCCTCAGACTCTCCCCCCTACTGGCCTCATCAACATTTTCTATCAGGAAACCCATAATTTATACACTCCTGGCAAGGACATTACATTTCATCAGTGTTGCCAGCAATGCCAATTTCCCCTCTTTACAGTGCTATTCTGAACTGTTTTCATTTCTCTCGCCTTGTATTTCTCAGTAAACCAATCAAGCACAAATTCTAAGTCTTCCAGTTTCCCTCTTTTCCCTCCCACAAGTCATTGATGTCTAACCACAGACGTCTGTGCTTCTTTTCAATAACTGTGGATGTAGTTGCCCTATAAAGCACGCACAAGATAGCACAGGGAAATTCCACACACGTTTTCTCCATCTGAAGATATACTGGTTCATATGTTACATTTATATTGGGTCTGGATCATGTCCTGCCATCATTCTGCAAGGAGAAATCCCAAGGCAGTCAACAGAGGCTTTGCAAGCAGATAGATGACAGAACTTGGCCCTACAAGCGGAATATCGTATGATATATTTCCTTTTCTGTTTGCCAAATTGATGTTAAGAAGGGGTTATGCACTAAGACAGTCATCATAAGTTTCAGAAATAATCAGCAGCCATTTTTACTGAAACCTCAAAAAACACAGCAATTAATCAGAAATATAACTGCTTTTTCTGTGAAGTGACAGTTGCTTCTATTTTACTGGCATTGCATCACATAGCGATTTTTCCAGCATGGGAGCTTTGAGGTCACTATTAATTTATGGAGAAAACCTTTTTTTTACTCTTCTCCTTTCATATTCTTTTATCTGGGTTTTCTGAAAACACACAAACAGGCGATGCTCAGACATGACATAACTGAACGGCAGATCCAAGCCCCTGCTAGGTTCCAGTGTCCTCTGTAGTCCCAACCAGATGTGCTGTATTACAGACTGAGTCATCCCCTTGGAGGGCGACTGGGGAGGATGTAAGTGCATTGAACAATCTGTTCCGCAGGGGCAGGCACGCTGAACTGAAACGCAGATAAGATTGACATTTTAATGTGAGCGCGCTCCGCGGAGGAACAAAGTCAAAGCAACAGTCCAAGCTCTCCAGCAGCAACTGCAGTGAAGGGGAATATGAATGCAGTTAGCACATCTGCATCTCATTTTCCATCAGTGTTTCCTGGTCGTACTGAGTTCACCCACTGGAGAGTGACATAACAGCATGAGCCGATGGGAAAGTGCCTTGAGATGCAGGACGAGGAAAAAAATATGCAGAATACACAAATAAAGCAAGGTGAGAGGGAGGTGAGCTGATCATCTCCGGCATTTTCCACTTACAAAAGATGACAGCAGACATTTTTAGGACACCTCCCACAGAGGCTCTCGCGCACACCTGGAACCACAGCTCCGCCAGGCTTGGTCCTTAGCCACCATCTTCTGTCACGGTCCTGCATTGCCTCTGAGGGCTTGTTGTGGCACAGAGATACAAACAACTCCTAATGTGCTGAAGCCCGTGCAAAACAGGCTCTGCAGACGTGTCCATGCAGACCCAAGAGAGCGCCCATGCATGATACTGCAACAGCACAGCTGCTCCCTTGGTTCCCTCAGGCATCTCCAGCAAGACATCCCCTAGACAAGTTGTGTGCCTTCGGGTAGCATTAAAGCACCGGGGACTGAAGCCATCTTATTCTAAATGACTGTTTAGGGTTCAATGCTCCTTAGATTCATGGCGATAAGCCGATTGCCCTGACTTGCTTGAGGGCATCCATGTTATCAGGCCGTAAGTCTGTGCGTGTCAAAAGTTCACAAGTGGTGACCTAATTACCTGTCTGTAACGGCGGGGGCTGTGGTATCTGGCAGGCAGCTTGTGCAATGCCTTAGCGCTTAGGTCAAGGCAGTAAGGCTTCTTGAATTGCATGTTTTAGCTGTATAGGATTTTGTAGAAAAGTCATGGACAGAAAATTAACTGCAGCAAAGGAGGTGATCTGGGGAGTTTTAAAGATTTCTGTTGGATTTTATCACGTTCAGCAACATGCCTGCTTGAGTTGCAATTAATGGCAAAACTCCCTCTGAGTTTGACAGGGCAGGTCCGTTATATTGCAGCAAAATTGGTGTGAGAATGGGGAAAAAAAAAAGTGACAAGCCATATCCTCCTCCCACTCACAGGTACATGGAAAGAAATCCTACTGCATCTGAGGGAATTACGACTTTGTGGGGCCAGTGCAGGTGAGAGGGATAGGGGGCCCTCTGCCAACAGCAGCAGCCTGCTAGGGATACCTGCGCATGTCAGGAACGAGCCTGAGCAGGAACCCCAGGCCCTGCTCCACCTCGCAGTTTCCCCTGAATTGTGGGAAATCTCACATTCAGATCTAATCAGTGCTCCAAAGCACTGGCACGGGGCCATCTGCAGATACGGAATTTGGGAAGCGATGTCGTCGGGAAGCAGTATCTTCCGCCTCCAGGAAGCAGCACGTAACACCATCCTACGCTACCCATATCCTTCACATGGCAGCTCTGTCTCCCCCAGAAGGTGGACCATCACGGAGACTTCTCCAAACGCAGATATGACAGTGGCACTTTGCAGCCTGCCCATACCGTCAGCAGAAGACACCGCCGCTGAGATGAGACATCCTGAGGAAACGTGCAGTCTGACATGCTTCTCTGCTTCTCAGCCTGCAAGCGCCACTCTTATACTTGTTCGGATCACGGCTGCAGGCCTGCCTCCCCACGACATTTTGACCTCAGGAAGCAGGGTACAGTCTATTACTCGCTGGGGGTCAGGGTGCAGCTGTGGGTGGGGGCCACACTCACAAGCAGTGCCCCGCCGTGCAGTTCTGAGAGCAGAGGAGGAAGGGCTCCACACCAGCAGGAGTCCAAGGTAATGCCTCTGTAGGAAAAAAACGATCGGGTAAAGAGACGAGTCTAGAGCTTCTTCGGTTTTAATAGATTTACTAGTGGTTAAATAAAACTGGAACCTTTCCAGCATATATATATATATATATATATATATATATTATCACACTTTGCTAGATCAGTATAGGGAGTGAAGAGGTGCAGCACAGAGATTACAAGTGATAGATCGATACACTGATTAAACACGTTCAGCTTATTTTCACTTTTAGACCAACTAAGCACAACCAGCAGGTAATAAATCACAGCTGCAATTAAAGGTCCATGGAAATTTTGCTGGGTGGAAGTTCAAAATCCTAGACCTAATTCCTGTTCCAGGAACGCAGTCCCGTATTAGAGCTGCAAGATTTTACTCTTCCCGTTTCCATCGAAGATGACAGAAACCACACTGGAGGCAGTGATCGGATGGAGATCCTGTCACGCGGGCTGCATGAATCTCAGCAGCAGTAGCTCTGTCAGCTGAACTGTCTGTAAGTTTTGATCCTGGTGGCTCCAAACGCCAACTTTGTCCTAAGTCTGAAGGCCAGTCTAAGCTCTGCCTAGAGTTTAGCAAGTTTGTCTTTCAAAGGACAAACTCCCCCTTTGCTCTGACCTGGGCATTTATTCAAAGTTGCTAGTGTAGACTTTTGTTACTTCTAAATTCCGACGCAAGGAAATTAGCCATTGTTCTCCTTCAGGATCCCAGATTCGGTACCATTAGCATTCAAAAATAACAAAGTTCTGGCCAGCTGTGAAAATACTAGCTAAAGAAGTTGCAGATGTTCCTAGGGGAGCTACTGAAATATTTTGGCACCTTTGCTCTGTCATTAAAAGCAAAACACGATACTTGGTTAAAACTGCAGTGTGAGTTCAAGGGGAGAGAGGAAAACAGGAAAGTATTTAGCAGCGCTAACAGGGAATGTGGGTTCAGCCATACACAAAGTTTTCAGAAGCACTGAGGTGGCTCCAGCTCCTGAACCCCACGCTCTGCCGTGACTGGCACTTACGTCCTTGAGCCTCAGCAGGAGGCTGCAGAGAAGGCAGGGTTGCAGTGAACGCCTTCGTTGCACAGATGCTTTAAACAGGAGTTGGCACAGGACAAGGTAACGCAGCAGGCAGGTACAATGCTACGACATATGCGCTGCCGTGGGTAAACTAATTCTAGCAGCAGAACTTCCTCGGTTGGGCATCTCCACCAGACACTACCACACTTAAAGCTAACCCGGCCATAGGCAACGGGGATGTAGCCTGAGACTCAAAGGACGCTAAGTAGCTTATAAAAACATAAATAGGGGGCCCTGCAGGCACCTTTGAAATGTTTACTCCTAAGAGCAGGGGCTGGGCCATTCCGCATGTTGCCGAAAAGTGTAGATTGCTCTGCCTTAGGCCAGCTAGAAGGAAGCTTCATTCCGAAAGTGAGCACTTCCCGCCCCCAAATTCTTTCATCTTTCTCTGCCTGCCTCTTTCTGGCCCATCTCTAGTTTTCCTCTTCTTTCCAGATGCTATGGGAAACTCTAAGGATTCAAGGATTCTGCCCTAAGTCACCCTCAGGGAAAGAAACACGATATCTAGCCAAGTTGGCAAGGAAGATACAATCAAAGTAAGTCATATGGCCCAGAGATAAGGAGGTGAGTGAGTCAGTCATTACGTGACAAGATAGCACTGGAAAAACATGGGGCTTACCCATTCATAAAAGGAGGCAGAGCTTCTGAGAAGCAGCATGTTCAGGGTATGCTAATACGTTACCTGCTGTGGGGAACTCTCGTTTCTGGTCCCCACAACCAGGCACAGCTACGTGTTTGTGCAACACGCCGCACAGAAGGCTGCAGGCACACGTTACAATATACACATGAATCGTCACCACATAAATAGCTGAAGGAGTTGTCTTGTGCTGCTACCGCTTAGCGATACTCCCCAAGTTAACAGCTGGTCTGACATTAATTAGAAACCCTTTCCTAATTCCTAATAGGTCATCTAATCTATGACAAATGAATTGCAGGGTTTTTCAGCAAAACAGATTGTCAAAGGCTCTTTCATCTACTAGACAGGTTTAAATAATTGGACATTTCTACTGGAAAACTTATCTCGGATCTAATAGATGTCACATAGCTGAAAATTTCATTTCATTCAATGTTCATTTCTGCCCAGACAGCTGAGCACCATGCTGTATTCTGCGCAAACAAAATGTCCATCCAAGAAAAAAGAGGTTATTGCACTCGGTACAGTATTCAAAATCTTGGTATGCCACCAACTATGCATGACAAATGCTGGAGAGGAACAAAGTCTACAGGAAGAGGAGAGCGTGCGTGCTTTGGAGAGGCAGAGGGGACCCAGCCCACAGCGTCCGAGTCCAGCTCCAATTTTTCTCTGCGTTCCTGCCTTTTTGGATGGAAGTTTTGGTCTGTGTGTATTTCTGCGGAGAAGCAAGGAGGAAGGGAGGGAGCCTTTTCTTCTTTCCCAAACAACATCTCAGCCCATCCTGGACTCACCCGCCAACATCTAACAGGCAAAGACAAACAACATCACAGCTCCACGACACTTAAGCTTGATTGAATGACGACAATTCCACGTTTAAAAAAAATGAACATCATAGCCTTCCACAGCTGCATCAACATTATCTATAAAAAAGCATGACACTACATGAAGCTTTGGCTGTGCAAGCCAAGAACCTAAATCAGCCACAGTTTGGAGCAAGGCCATTGCCAAATTCTCGTGTAAAGTGATGCTGCCATATTGCTTACTTTCCACTGAGGTTTTCCACAAATTAACAGCTGTAACAGACGCCCAGAAAACAACAACTCTTTCCAAGTCTTTCTTCTCTGAAAATGTTGTTTCTTCACTTTATTCTTCCCCATATGGAAGGGGAGAGGAGGGGAAAAAAAAGAAAAAACAACCCTGAATGGCCCTATGAGACAAACTGAAAAAAGACAGACTGTGAGAAAAATTAATCACAAAGATTGCCTGGAAACAGAGTGGTTATCTGTAAAATTAAACCATTGGTGGGCTCAATTTTTCTTTTCATTATACCAGCATGGTGGGACGGAGAATCAAGCCTAGGGAAAATATTTCTGGAGCAGCCCTTCTGATTTATGATCATCTCAGCCATTCTGACAAGATCAGAAAAGCATTGGATTCTTTCCAGTTGAGCACCACCGAAGGCCAAATCATTCCTATTTAGGGAAAAACAAAACTTCCCTCTGCTTCAGTAAGAATAGTGTTTGGCACCAAGCACAGAGAAAACTGCCTTGTTTCAGCTAGCCTGCTGAAGTGCAGCTGAGACGGAAAGGTGATACCAGGCTGCTGTGGGTGGCTTCAGATCGCGCTCTTTTCTCTTGATTTAATCTTGGACGTCACTAGGTACCACATAGGGTGACGCAGAGGGATTCATTATAAATGACAAAAAGCCCTCTTAACCCAGAAGTTATTTGATTTTCAGTGTGCACAGATGGCTGTTGACTCACTGGAGGCAGGAACGATGGAACTAGCAGACTGGCAAGAGCAGAGACTCATGGCATTAGAAAACACAGATTCACAGGGTGGATTGCCATCTGAAGATCTATGAGCTACAGTGTAGTAAAAAGCAACACTGCATAGAGATGGGGCTTTCCGGCTGGTGGACTGCTGGGTATTACCAGCTTGTGACTACCAGCATGATGCAAAGATGTGGCTTGTTATGGGTACTTGGGTGTGACACCCAACAACAGCACAGGGCGCTTTATAGAGAACAGCAACAGAAGGCGTGCAGCATCACCCCGTCACATCCCACGTGGCTCTTGGCAGTGCCTCACAAGTCCTCAGCTGCCTGTGAGGCTTGCTGTACTGCTCTTACAAGCAATCTCTCGGAGACCAAAATGGTCTTACTTCTCTGTACAGAAAGAGGAGGGAAGTGTTGCTGACCTCCTCCTGCAAAACTAATGGCTTAGGACAAAATTGTCTCCTGGCCTGTGCAGGAGGAGCAATATGAGGAGCTCCACACCTTGGAAGTCAGCTGAGAAGACTATGTCACTTTGGTTGATGCTGTTACAAGCTCCTAGGTGACCTGGCTCAGTCTTGCCCCATGTCTCAGAGCAGGAGCAGCAGCGTGGCCCACAGGAGTGCACCGGGCTGAGCTGCCTCCTCCACCCCATCTGCTGCAGGCATGCTCTGCAGTTGTAGGAGCTGCTCATCGCAGTCAGGAAACAGGTATCGCTAAGCCAAACCCCTGATTACAGCCAGCGTAGAATGTTACACCTCCGGGTCAAATAGCAAACGGTGCCATATGGGGATCCACCCAAATGCACAGCATCTCGGGAGGGTTATATTCATGTTGCTGTGGGCCCCCTTCCCCAAAAAGCCCTCTTCTCCCTGTTTCACTCAGCTTGATATCTGAAGCCCACAGGGATGAGAATGGCAACAGAGCTGAGATCTGAGATCAGGGAGGAAGCTACAATTACTCACTGCACATGAAGGGATTCTACCAGCTCAACACATGCTTCCCTGAGCCTTTTTGGCATCTCTCCATTTACTTCATGAGCACTGACAGCTGCCAGGCTTGGGAGACACATCTGCATGCCTTGCCTGCATTGGAAGAGAAACGTGGTCCATGTGCAGGAGCCTCCCACCCCATTCGTAGCAAGGAAGAACAGCACTGGTATCAGGAAACTGTTTCTTTAACTCCTTGTTCAGGAGAGCTGGCAATCCAAGTTAGTACTGACCGAAGTTCCTCCGATGTTGATGGCCATCTTGCACCTCTACAACCTCATGATGTTCATCAAGCTCTCATTTGACCAATGCTGACTTCACAAAAAAGCTGGAGAAACAAACATACCCTTTCAAGTACAGCCACTGGCTATGAGCATACAAAACAAACAAACAAACAAACAACCCTAGAAGCAACTCCAGAGAACAAAGAATCTGATCATTTTTACTGACCCAAAGTGGAAAAAAAAATGTTTCAGTTTACTGGCGAGGGTCTCTGTACTCAGTGTGATCTTCAGTTTCAGGGATGTTCTCTCATCATGTTCTCTAATTGTTTCCAGGGTTTGATGTGAATATTTTTGGCAGTTAGTTTGTCATGAATTGACACTTATTTTGTCAACCTATCTGCAGCAAAACTGCAGTCCCTCCCTCCTTGTAGACCTGGCAGAAACATAAAGATTACTCATTGCAGGTTTCCAAGAAGCTCCTGAAGCCAGTGCTCAGAGTTTGCATAACAACCATTGTCGACAATCCACCTACAACAGCTTAAAAATATAGTTTTGAATGGGTGAGGAGAGGCCGGGAGTTCTCAGAAGGACTAGTCAGATTCAGGATTTTATTAATAGAACCGGAGGCGTTCTCATGAAGGAAAAAAAAAACAACACCCTCTTGTTATCTTAGCTGTCATCAACAGTCACCTTTTCAAAAACAGACAGGCCAGATGCAGAGTATTCCTGTAGATGAGCAAACAGAAAGCTGCTGCATAAAAACATGAGAGCAAAACAGAGAGCAGCTCAGGATCATTGCTCAGGTCCTTGTTGAGAAATGTTCTGTGCGCAGCTGCCTGCTTTATGCATGCTGGCCTCACTTAAGTGACTTTTTTTTTTCTTTTTTCTTTTTAATATGGTGCCATGCATTTCACCCATAGAGAGCTAATTGCCAAACAAAGGGAGCCCACCAGCGGAACGTGCATGAAGCTATTTGTGGCACGGGCCCCAGCACTCTCTCCAGCCAAATAATGCAATTACATGAATTGGAGCGCACAATAGGCACTCCCGAAAATAGCAGATTAATAAATAGGGACGGGTGATGGATGTCGGTGAAGGCAGGGAGCCCTGCAGCGCACGGTGCTGAGGGGGACAGAAGCAGGCCGGAGGGATGGGGCAACATGGCCGCCCCTTTGCCTGGGCCTGCTCCTGGGAGGGAGCCTCTCCGGGAGGTGCTGGGATCGAGCTGCCCCAGCTGCAGGTTGTCCCTTCAGCCCAGAAGGATGAAGGACCACCTCCTCCAAGTCCTCTGGAGGATGGAGAGACATGGGGACATGGGAGCTCTCGATGGTGGTCATGAAAGCGAGGCAGACGGGCAAAGTGCTCAGAGAACAACAGGAACATCGTCCGGCTGTGTTAAAAACCTCTGCTCTGCACAAACACCCATACTTGCAGTCCTGTCTGAGCCAAATCCTCAGCCGGCTAGGTTCACCATTAACAATAATCCTCGCAACTTTCTCAGCCTCTCTGTTTACACAAGCTAGAGCTTTCATACATAAAACTCTTAAACGAAAACATTAAAGAGCAGCTGGCACCTCTTGGAAAACTCATAAAAGGTCTGTTTCCAAACAGCATTGCTTCTATACCATAAATTTCTGTATTTTTCACTCCCCTCATTCCTTATTTCTAGAGGCATTTGCATGAAAACAGGAACTTTGTTTATTAAAGCGCTCATCTGCTCCTGCTGCTAATTTCCCACCTGAAGCCCGAGTCCCCCGGGTCTGACATCATTACTGCAGGCTCTGGAAATGATCATGAAGTCACCAACAGCAGGCGAGGGCTGGGGAGTAAACAGCAAGAAGATAGAGCCTCTCCCACTGCCAAATCCCGAGATCTTTATCCAGTTTTTCCTGGAGCGATATCCCGTTGACTTCAGCGGGATATCGACCAAAATAAGGCCATCAGCATTTGGCATTTTGGCTGTTCCTCCCATCCTGCTCCTGTCTTCATCAGGATCTCGCCCCCTGCATCCGGTCTGGGACACCCACCAGGGCACGATGCCATCTCTCCCAGCACCGTGTCCTCGCCCTGCTCCCTGCAAGCGGTGACAAACCTGGGGGGAGACTGCCTTGTCCCTGTATCAGTGCCTATAAATGCCCCCTTCCCCACCACACATCCTGAGGCAGCACTGAGCACTGCATGGGGGCTGGCTGGGGGGAGTGAGGCTGCCCCATGCACAGCCATAGGCAGGAGCAGCAGTGCTAGAGGCTGAGGATGACTGAGGGCACATGGAGATCATCTACAAACGCCTTTGCAGACAGACTACAGGAGGGAAAGACGTGTTTCATGTGCAGAGGTAGAGAAAAGAAACACAGGAACTAAAATGTCTCCTCACGTAAGGACAAGAAGACATAGCAAAGACATCTTTTTCAGAACAGATCCAGCAACATTAATCAAATCTACATTTTTCACCTCCTGTTCCATGTAAACTATGAGAAAATGACTGTGAGCTTAGGGAGCTTCATTACATCTCTTTTCACATATAAAATGTCTGCCACAGTGAAAGTCCTCCCCTCCTGCCATCCGGCATGCACAGCTGATATGAAGCATACAGGCCAAATACCACCCTCTTTTCACCTGGTACCTCTTCATGGAAGTGGCAAGCATCATCTCACAGGCTAGGTACGTGTGACATCTCTCTACATGACTGCTGCAGAGCTGCAGCATTGCAGTAGGGGTTGTACCTTGGCTCAACATGATCAGCACTCTCCCTCCAGCTGCCTGAGGCAAGCAGGCTGCTTACCTTCCTTCCATTGCGCCTTGGGCCATGCTGGACTCTAGTCCAGGCTGTGAAATGCTAATGCTGTTGAGCAGACGTCTGAAGACATCTGAAGGTCTGTATACCCCTGAAAGCGAGATGTGGCTGAGTGGGCCAGCCCTGTTAGGAACAGCGATATTGATGCTGCTTGGGAAAGGTGGAAGCAAAACATGGGACTCATCAGCTACAGGATTTCTTCAGTTCACTTTTGTATGCCATGCTTGAAAGCCTTTACATATGTAGTGCTACATCTTTATTCAGTGCTGGTATTGGGATCGTGAACAGTGTTTCAGAAATACTGATTATTTGTCTAATATCAGCAGGTAATATTTGGAAAGGCAAAGGGCAAAGAAAAAAATACGAGATGTATTTACCCTTGCAAATTAAATCAAAATTCTTCCCTCTTTGCAACGGCTTTGATTTGATTGATCAACATGAACTGGCTCATTGGTCATGGCACTCTGCTTGCATACCCTAGGCTGGACTTGGCTGCTGGGAGATGCTCTCTGGGAGTGGGTGAGTCAGTGAGCCCAGAACAGGCACCATGTGCCCATCGTCCCCCGAGCCACCACAGCACCCCATGGCCAGCCAGGCACCTCCAACAGGTCCTGCTTCCCCTGCTCCCTGCTAGCACAGCCTATATATACTGCACCATCCAATTTCCTTCAGTTTAGTTCATTGTTACAGGCCAAACCAGTCCGAGTGTTTTCCTTGGAACTGGCCTACAGTCCCATCACGCCATACTTCCTCTGCACAGAGTAAGTGTTATTTAACAGCTTTGATTATTTTGGAGAGATGTTCTTTTTTTTTTTTTTTTTTTTTGGAAGAGGCGAATATATTGAAACTGATTGTATTGGCTGCTTGCACCTATTTTTTCTGGATGTCTCTCTCTCTCTTTGTACAAAATGTGAGATACAAACCTGAGCAACTTTTCAAGAGGGGCATGATGCCACACTCACATGTGATTTGCATAATGAAGTTGTCACCTCTGCTATGTTAAGCATGGAGTAAAAGGAAGTACAGGCACACTAGGGAAAGGCAACCAGGCTCCCTGCTCAGTCACCCCAGAGCACACCCAACCAAGTCAATAAGAGTTTGGTCCAAAACAAGTAACAGCAGGAAGAGCTGATAAAGCTCCTTTGGCTGCTATTTATCCCCTTTAATGCACCACCTGATAGCGTAACTGTAACCTGTCAAAGAAGGGTTGCCCTCATTTTTTGACATGGGCTTTGAGAATACAGGCAAACAAAGAGTAAATATTTCGATGCAACTGAAAGTGTGTCTGACTCATCATATCATCGTCATATTTCTGGGAGCCACTGGCTTCATCCACTTTCCTCAGCCCATCCCTTAGGACAGTTCACTGCAGGAGCTCTGTATTTTCTCATAATATCACAAATGTTCTCCATAAAATTTGGCATTGTTCATTTTAGACAGAGAGAGGGAGAAGAGCCCTCCCTTGTTCTGCCTTCCAAGCCTTGTTTTTCCATTTCCTTACTTTCAAATCATAGTATAGCAAATGTTCAAGGTCTTCCTCCCACCTGCTTCTCCAAGGCAGTTTAAATTAGCCATGATTTCCTTCTCTTCTCAGCTTCTCATTTTTTCCAAGTCTGTACTATCAAATCCTAACACCCTCCTTCCCTTTTTGTTATTCGAGACAGCCCAGCATCATTCTGTTCATTCATTAGGACACTTCCGCCCACTCCACGGATCCAATATTCTCCACCTCTGCTCTGCATAAATGCTTTCATCTCCACATTAGTCTAGCTCTTACTTCTAGCAGCTGCTTTTTACATCTTTTTTTTTTTTTGTCTTTTTTTTGTGAGCAGCCCTTCCCACTCTGCAGGGCTGCCGAGTCTTTCTGAAGCGAATGCTTTCCTGTGAGGAGGACAGACCATGGCAACAGAAGCAAAGATCGCTTGCTGGAAAACCCATTTGTTCGGTATTAAATATATATATATACATATTGTCTCTAATTCTAAGGGGGCCCACCCTATGCTCTGGGCACCTTTACAGCAACAAAAATTACAATGTCACTGGTATTAATAGCAAGAAACAGCACCGGCTCATCCTGCTAGAAATCCCTTGTTCACATAGTGCTCTGAACAACACTGAAACTTCAAATTACGTGAAGATCCCTCCTCAGCCTTAGGCAGCCTCCCTCCAGAGGGAAGCCAGGCCATACAGCCATAGGCAGGGAGGTAATGGACCCATGCTGCTGAAGGCCACGAGGACATGTGTCCCAGACCAGCAGCTCCCCCTGGTACAGAGGAGCACCCTGGGAGGGTCCCCTGCCCAGCCTCAGTGCACTTTGTCCATGTCACCTTACCACAACCTCGTGGCTTCTCTCCCATTGCCCCGAGCTGCTCCTCACCGCCACGTAGGCCCATGGACACCTCCCACCTCCTGCTCCCACTCTCCCATCTCTGGACTTTCCAGACTCTCCTCAGCTCCTCACTTCATTTCGTCTGTTCCCACACAAGGATCCAGGAGCCATAAACAGACTAACTTGTGTCAAGATGTAAAACTTTCCCATCTTTAAGAAGCCAAAAACACACCACAACCTGTGAGAGTAGGCAGTCCCACCACACCAGTGGCACGTTTAGCCCTGAGTATAAGGGCTAAGCTTGCCTGGCTTATAAAATCCCATAATACATGTGTGCACAGAACTGTTACACTGCAATTTAATCCATATTGGTGCTCTGTTTATCTATCCATAGCCTTAGCATCTTGCTGCCTCTACACTCCTAAATCACTCTTCATACTCTCATTATACTCTCCTCATTTAATTTTCCAGCTCTTCAAGTGAACTCTCACAGTAATGATCTCTGCATATCTCTGCATTCTCACTTTCCAAAATGCTGCCCCTGTCTCACTTACCATGCAAACATGTTAAGGCACAGAGCTGAAATGTTATGCCAGGAAAAGCAACCCAAGCTGTTTTGGTACATGCGGTGGTCAGCATGCCCCACTGGGGAGCCTACCAACCTGTAATTAATATCCTGAGTTTCTGAGCCAGATGAGTCCAGTTCCTTCTCTTGTCCAAACCGCAGAGACAAGAACCTCCAGCCTGTCCAACATCTCACAAATCCTGGGACTGAAATGAGGATACAGAAAGGGAAAGGGGAAAACCACAGTGCTGCCTGGCAGTGCTGCAATGAGGACTGGGGACCTCCTCACATGTGTAGAAGTAGTGATGCCCCTTACCGGAGTGAGCAGGCCATCATACTTGACTGAAGGCATGCTACTCAGATGCAGTAGTCAAAATCTCCCTCTTGAACACACTAACGAGCCCTTTCCACATCTGCTGATATGAAGAAACCAGAGGGAGGCCTGAGGAAAATGGAATCTGAACACAGCAAAAAGAGATAAGCTTACATGCAACAAATAGCTGCAACACAGCAATCCCCTTCTTTTTTCTGCCTGCCTGTCACACTACTTTGAAAAATCCTTCTGACTGCAGGCTTGTGTCCTCCAGGTGAGGGGAGCAAAGGCATGCAGCACTGCATGCTAATTCTTCTCCACTGCCCCAGCGGTGACTGTACGTTTCAAACCTATGGCGTGAAAGCTCACACAGGCACCCAGCCAAACCTCGCTCTGCTGTGCTCCTGCACAGCACCAGGATCAGCACAGAGACATATCTGCCCAGGGCTGGCATATTTGATTTATTGATTTATTCTGAATACATTGTTCCTCGTGCACATAGACCTCTCCCCCCAAGGAATCAAGACCTTTTGACTTTCCTGATGACTTCATCCGTCTCACTCATCTCCCACAAGCTATAGGTCCGATGACGGACTTGACCCAAACTGGCTGACAAAGGCTTCTCATCCGCGTGGCATGGCATTCAGAGAAACCGATTTGCTGGAGTGTCAATACTGCATTACATTCAGCAATGCTTTCCAGGCATGCCATGAAAGGCACCCTCACAACAGTGGGCTTATTGACTCCCTCAGCAGAAACTGTGGTACTGAGCATCCTCCTCAGCTCCCCACACTCCAGAGGCAAACTGTCCACCTGGCCACGTGCCTGACACCTAGTACAAAGAATACAGGTTTGTAACTCCACTCTGTTTTGTAGAGTTGCCTTTCCAGCCCTTTCCATCAGCATAAAAATTCACCCCTGAGGTTCCTCCCTAGGGAAAACAATGCCACCACTTCCCAGTCCGGAGGGACGCCGCAGCCATTAGCTGTTCAGCACCGCTGGGGCCCACGTCAGCATGGAGACAGGTGCAGACACACTGAGAAATGTGCCACCACTATTCAGTGACACAAAGGTCCCCAGTTTCTAAATCCTGTAAAAGACTATGCCCCAGTCTTTTTCCCCGCCTGCTGACCTTGGTAAGGTTGAAGACCTGTTTATGGCAGATGATGGTAGCTAAACAAATGTTGAAGTGAAAGTCTACAGATGTTTTTGCCACTAGTGTCTGAATAAAACAAAGGCTGAAACAAGGCTAGACATAGTTTGGCTAAGGATCAGACCAAAGATATCAGAACTTTTAGAGTACTTTGAATATTTTAAGGTACATCCATCACTAACTGAAGACAGGCTTGGTTCATTTTTTGTGATATATTGGAAGTAATTTGCAAAAGTGAGCATGAAAACTGAAAGCACCGTGGAAATGTGCTCTGAATGGCTGCAGTACCGTGGCTATGGAGGGAACTCAGCACAGGAGACATAAATATATATATAAAAGTCAGTTCAGAGCTGACTGGCTGTTTCCAGCTCAACTGCGGTGCCCCAGAATGTGCCATTCTGGGACATCCTGAAATGACAGACTTTCTGATATGAAAATCACTTTTTACTTTCATATTTGTGGTCCACAGAGTCTCTCTCTATAAAATTTCTCCTATGTATTAATTGCTTTTGCATGTGATGCTATTTTTAAAGCTGGCGCACATTCAGCATTTATTCCCATCGTTGCTTCACGATGCAAATGTCCCCTGCACGTCTCTCTTAGGCACTTCAAAGTACCTTTAGTTACAAGTCTCTTTAGGCATCTGAAACATCCTGGTGCCATTTTCCTCCACCTGGGAGCCTTGGCACAGTGTGCCTCCCAGCTCCCCGAGCAGCGCTGAACGCCAGCCCATCCAGCTAGCAGGCTGCTAGCACAGATAAATGCCTCACCGTTTTGAGACAGAGCCTTGTCAGTTAGCCGAACAAAAAAGCCCTACATTCATTTCTTTCGCTTGCAGGCTCACTGCTTAGTCAGCTGTTACAACAACGTGTAAAACCTTTGCTAAAAGAGCTGTGGTAGAAAATAGCTGATCAGTAAGTCTGAAGTGTCAGAGCTGTCTGGGTAGGTGGAGGCACTAACAGGAAAGCAGGAAACCCAGTCTGTAAGCTTAGAGCTTGTGGAAAGGAAACAGTTTCCATTCAGCACAGAGATTGCAGAACAACACTGACATGAGGGCTCGGAGGCAGCCAAAAGTCATTTTCTCTCTCCCCGTGTAATGATTTCTGGTTGCTGCAGCCCTGCACTCCTGGGAGGAAACGTGGGCTAGCCTGCACTTAATGCTGCTCATTGTTCTTACTATTACGGCTGTGGGGAAGGGAGGCAGAGGATCTATTAACGTATTTCACACAAGTCTGTGCGAAATAACCCAAATAAATCACCCTACAAGCCCTTTTTTTTAACAGTTAGCCTGCTACCTTTGACACCGGCTACAATTAGCACACTAACTTATTTATGTGCCATAAGTCCACCGCTCACAAAGACCTGTTGTACTGGCTTGTTACCACAGACCTGTGAGCTTTGGTAAATTCGTTAAGTCAAGCTTACTCCTCTCTTACAAAGGGTTTCGGTAGCTTGCAGCAGCATGAAGGTAAATCATACAAGGGCTGCCTTCTCCTCCGTGACTCCTAGGGCTGGTCACAGCTCTAGTAGTCACCCCTTGCCAAGTGCAAGGCAGTCTACCCTGACTAGATCTGGGAATAGATCTTCCACGTGGATCTAAGCGGAAAAAATGAGGACTCGAAGTTAAGTAACCCCAGAGGAATCGCCTCCAACACCCCCCACTCTGGCAGCTGCTGCAAGGGAGCTTTCAATTTTAATCACAAATTATTTTCATGGCAGCCCACAGTAAAATTAAAACAAGTGTCACAAGACAAAGAGGCCTTACTTCGGTTTACAAGTTTCATGCAACATCCTTTGGGGGTTCAATTCCAGGAAAAGCAAATCGGCAGCTCAGATAAAGCCGATGCAGCTCTGAGCTCCGCGAGCACGGGGTGCCATTGGCTCCTCGCGCACTGCGGTGCGAGCGAGCGGTTAGCTGCACATGCCGGTGCCTCCGGCTGGTACAGGCAGTGGTTTGCATGTGGCTGTGTCCAGGGGTGCGCTTTTATAAACGTCACCACAGGTAGCACATCCCTCCCTCTGGCTGACCAATCCTGGCAGGCAAGTCGCTTACAAACAGCTTATGCCAGGCTCCCCGGTACCAGCGGGGTAGGCCGGGTGACCAAGCTATGTCGATGGCTAGGAGTCTGCCCGTGTTCCCATCCATACAGACCTGTGCTCGCCCTGTGGTCTGGGTGCTACCTGGCACCCTGAGGTCTCCCCTCAGACACCCTCTCCTCTGCAGGTGATGGGTTATTTTTCAGAAGTCAGGCACTGGAATGGGTTGCCCAGGGAGGTGGTGGAGTCACTGTCCCTGGGGGTGTTCAAGGAAAGGTTGGAGGTGGTGCTTAGGGACATGGCTTAGTGGGTGACATTGGTGGTAGGGTGATGGTTGGACCAGATCAGCTGAGCACACCCTCAGCAGGCGACTTGCTCTGGCTGATGCACAGAGAGCTCCCTCCCTCCCCAAAAAGCCTCTCCAGACAATGCCAGACGGAGTGCCCGTTTTGCGGACTCTCACATAATCCGTTTTTCCTGCAAAAGCAACAGAGCAGCATGGGTTTCGGCAGTGAGCACACCAGTGCTCTGCCTGGGCTCCATCCCGCTCACAGCATCTCAGCTCCCCCAGTGCTCGTCGATCAGCAGAAGCGAGGCTCCACCTCACCTCATCCCTTTTCCCACTCTGTTCCTGGTGGCTACCAAGGGCAGATGTTTGTACCTCCCTCTTCCCAAAAATACAGTGGGAACGTTCCTTGCATGCTGGAAGTGTCCTCAGCCTGGGAGGTGTCCTCAGCAAAACAGGGCCACCGAGCCCAGTGCTGCAGGGCAGAGGGAAGCAAATGGCAGAGAGGAGCAACAGGGATGGATTTTCACCCACACCCCACAGCCATGATCACCAAACCTTCGAGATAAGTGAAAAATTCATGCACCACTTGGAGGTCCCATTTAATCCACCTCAGCCCAAAGGAAAGCTTTGAACCTGGGCTTCAAATCATGCTACCTGCTAGACAAGAAAGGCATTAAGAACGAGCAGGATTGAGCAGAAGAAGCAAAGAAGGCTGCTTTGGACACTCCAGTGAGCTTCCAGTCTCTTCCCTAGCAGAGAAGGTCAGCGAGGCTGCAGACTGGACCACCAGTATAGCTGAATTTTTCCCACTAATTGTAGTTTCCACTGGCACAAAATCATGGAATCGTAGAATATCCCGCTTTGGAAGGGACCCACAAGGTCATCGAGACATACTCTATGTTAATACATTCCACTTGCATTAAAATCACATCACCTTCTTTTATTTTTTGTGTTTTTATTATAGAATATAAATTAAAATGTCCAAAACAAAACAAAAAAAAAAAGTAATTCCAAAATGAAATTCTGAAATAAAGTGCCTCGTTCCAACCAGACAAAAAGGGAGCATTTCATACAAAATAATTTGGTCTGTATATTTTTCTAAACAAAATTGTATCACAACCAATGCAATCCTATCAAGACCATTTGTATTTATAAAATGGTATTTTTGCAATAAAAAAATATACTTTGGCAAAGCGTTCAGCTGGCTTTATTAGCATCATTAAGAATCCTCTCGCATTTCCTTATTTTTCAGCAGCTAGCGAGGAGGTATGTTCAGAATTTCATTGTTTGAAAATGAGGCAATAAATAAAATAAAAAATAAAGAGTAATTTGTACTCCCATAATGGCTTCCTCTCCAAAGCTTCGAAGCAGTTTACAAAAAAAAAAAAAAAAAAGAAGAAAAAAAAAACAACATGATTTAACTGCCCCTCTTGTAATGTAGTTATTCCCCCTTTTCATAGCTGGGAAAAACATCTCTTGAGAGAATCTCTGCTCATTTCAGATGTCTGCGTTCAGAGAGCCAGGAGCCTGATTTACCACGGTTTATTGTGCTTAGACTCAGTGAATACGGTAGGTGCTCAGTATTTCTAGCAATAAGACCACAGGCATCTCAAGGCAGCTCTCCCAAACTGCTGGAATCTGCTGGCGATCTGGAGTGAATGTGGAAAGCTGGAAGCTGAGCCCATGTCCCCCAGCCCCAGGCTTCTCTCCAGATCCCAGGACGCAGCAGGCCAGAGGCAGTGCTTGCTACCTTGCACTAGCTTTTCCAAACACAGATGGGATGGATATTTTGTGCGTTTTATTAAGCAGGAAGAAGTGCTCTATGCAGAACCACGTTAATTGCTTGACCGGCTCGGTTCTCTTTTGCCCTTTGCTCTTTTTCCATTGCATTCCTGTTGGTCTACATTTAAAGACAGAGGAGAATTCCTGGTATTTAAAAACTTTTTAATGTTTTCTGGTGCCAAATATGACAGACATCTATGCAGTTATGGAGAAGGCAGGAAAGCAGGGCTGGTTCTGGGGAAGAAATGTTTCTTTCATTTCCTTCCCTCTCTAATGTTGGTGGATATTAATTTTAAACCTTGCTGGCACTCCACCATAAGGAGAGTGAAAGATCTTGTTCTTTCATCCAAACCAGTATCAAATCGGTGTAGCTCTACATTTAAAGCAACCCCACCAAGTCATTTAGTCCCAAAAAGGACGACGGCTTTCATGGCAACACAGAATTTGCCATATTATATGTAGTGGACGACAGGATCACAAGTCTTACTGCTTTATTCCAGAAGTGGCCCATACTTCATCCTGTGCTTCAGAGAAGGATGAAAGGCCTCCATAACGCATCCTAAACATAACCATATGGAAACATCTTGTAGAATTTTAAAAAGCATAAGCAAATAGGGTCCTACAGAAATACTAGGAAACTGTGGCATTCATTTCTGAAATCTCAGAGGGATTAACGGAGCGATTATACTGCCCATAGTTTCCTACAGCAGGGAAGCATTCTTCTGCTGTATTCCACACACAGTGACGAGGAGGACTTTTCGGCACAGAAAACACAGGACAGAATGCAAAAATATCCCGGTGCCCAAACCTGCCAAAAATCAAACCCTTAACCTGTTTGCAATGGAGGCAGTCCTGGATCGGGTCTGTACCTTCAGCGTTGTACAATGACAGTAGCCATAAAGATTCAGAATGAGCACGAGGACCGGTGAGGCCATTAATAACCGTAATAAATGCTGTTCTGCATGAGGAAAACACTTACCCAAGGAATAAAAACAATCATTTTAGAATACGTTATGTCCTCTGTGAAATTCCCACCGCATTTGCACAACGCCACGGCAATTAAGGAGCATCTCCCCGTGCCAGCGAGCAGGCTGCCGTCCCCCCGTGCTGCCAGATGTTGCTCGGGGCATCGGGAGGGCTCCGAACAGGGCTGCTCCTGCCCGTCAGAGCCCCCACGTTGCCTCTCCTGCTCACACCTTCTCCCCCCCCGGGTGGTAAACACAGCTCTCGCTTTGCCAGCTGGTGGGGTTACTCCTTTGCGGGACAGCCTCGCGGGCCGGCGTGCTGCTGCCGAGGTGCTGCAGGGTGTTGCACAGCTCAGAAACCAGCCACGGTTGTGTAATGATAGCCTACCGCCGCCAGCCAACTGAGGACTGTGTCAGGCCGGCACGAAAACAAGCCTGGGAGCTAAAGGAGGGAAGATTAAAGCAAAGAAGCAGCATGTTTTTTAATTGTGCCTTAGAATTTCTAATCTAGTTAATGGCCCTTCTAGCCCATCTTGTGTAAAGAAACGAGCATGTGGCATGTACTGAAGGAGGATCAACACTGACACACCGACAGATGCGCTTATTGGCACAAGAGACTTGATTATTTCTTGGACTGGGTTTTTTTACTTGCAAGCTAGCCAGCAGCAACTTGCTTTTTTGGAGGGGAAGGGAAGGATCAAACAATCGCTGCAGAGGGATATTAGTTCCCTGGCACTCAATCTTCTTCCATTATAGACTCTTTGCTCAAACAAGAGACAATGCTGCCGTTCCTTCCCCCTGACTCACTGGCAACCCTTTATCCATCTCTGTTTTGCTGCTTTGGAGATTTTTTTGGCAGGAGCCTGATCAGCCTAGCCTGCCTTTTTATCCTCTGTCTCTGCACTTCCAACACTTGTGTGTCCTTCATCGTTCCCCTGAGCTCCTCCGTGCAGTGGAGGACTGCAAGTTACCAAAGTACCCAAAAGTTAAACACAGCCAGCTTGATACCGCGCAGTTTTTCACGCCTGCTTGAGGAGTACACCGAGGGAACACCGTGGCAAAGCCCCCTGAGCACGTGTGGACCCATGCAGTGAGCGGCTGTCCGACAGGAGGGACTCAGCTAAGGGCTGACAGCACGCAGAGGAGAGCCAGGTCTCAGAAGAGCCGTCCCACTGGTGACGGAGAGCTGCCCGCGGGAGGGAGACCAGAGGAATTCGGGATGACCGAATCCTGGGTTGCTGGAAGGGGGGGGTTGCAAAACCCCCTGGAGCCTGGCCAGGACACCGGAGGCAATGTCTCAACAAACAGCACTCGAGGAGGCACGGGAGCTTTCACCATGCTTGTGCCCTGCTGCCGTTCTCAGGTTTTTCCCAGCATCCAAGCTAGATGTTAGCAGAGGCGGACTCACACACACCTCCTGCCTAGAGCACAGCTCTACTGCCATGGGACTGTGCTTCTCGTTAAGCCTTTTCCTCCTTTCCCTCTCCTTCCCTTCCCTTCTCCCACACACCGCACTGCTGTGCCCTGTCCCCGGCTGCCTCGCCTTCACCCTGCCCAGCGGGTGAATCCCCACCACTTCCCTAAAGCAAACAGACAGGAATGCCCCCAGCCAAAACCCTCTTAACCCAGAGGGGCAAACCCAGCGAGGAAGAGAGCAATTCACGCACCTACAGGTGAGACTGCCATCAAATATCTGCATAGGAAAGAGGCTAGCCACTTGAAGGGGTGAGAAATAGGGGCACCCATGTCACTGCCCCCCAGGGGCCAGCCAGCCCCCCACGGTGTGGGTGCACAGGTCCCACATTTGCCCCATCTGTCTGCATCGAAAACTGCAGGCATGAATGGCAGCAAAACCATCATCCTTCCTGCAGGCCGAGCAGGGGGCACCAGCTCTCCACCAGCCCTGCAGACCCAGACCCCTGGCTCAGCTCCCGCCCCCACAGAGGCAGGACAGCCCATCCTTGGCCACCAGCCCGCTTGAATCTGGGTCCTTCAGGTCCAAAGCAAGTAACTGCTGGTTCCTGGTGGGGCTGGGGAGTGACCAATGGGGCCAGGAGCAAAACCAGACTGGAGGCTTCAAGCCTGAGTGGCCTGAGGAGGGGGAGAAGGAGGAGGAGGAGGAGGAGAGGAGGAGGAAGAGGAAGGAAACACCATTCTCCAGAGAAGGAGTGCAGCAGGGGTAGCAGAAAGCACACAATCAGGTTCATGGTTGCCAGTAAAAACGGTTCCCTATGAACTTAAGAGATCCTTTCTTGTGCCAGCCATAACTAGCTTCAGCCTCCTGGTGACTCCTGGTGCTCACCCAGAGGTACACTTTCATTTGCACAAACCCAGGGACAGCCACACATCTTGAGATCGCAAAATGATGTGGATTGAAAAGCCCCAAAAAGCTGATTCCTGCCTCAGCGGGGACACTGCTCTCCAGAAATATAGAATATTCCTCCCAAAGCTCCCTGACAGACATGAGTCCATCGGGGGGAAAGGATAAGCTGGACAGTAAAATAGTGTAACTGTCTGTTAATGCCATTCGGGATGCTGTTGAAAGAATTTTGGAACAACCGTGAGACTTTTTGGATGCTCAAACACTGAATGAGTCAAAAAATCATCTGTGTCCTACAGAGAAACATTTTAGAAAACAAAGCAGTTGGCTTCTAGCAACATGATGTAACCTTGGTTTTTCCTCCCCTTATTGTAAGTGCATCTCTGGGTGTTTGCTTTTAAAGCTGTATCCATTAATAATGTGCCTTTATATTTATTTAGAGATATGTCAAACAAGGAGCGCTTATCCGTAGCCCCAGGCAACCCAACAATTTTAATATATAAACAGCTATATAAATGAGTCTTATAATTGTCCAACAAAAGCTTCAGCAACAAAGAATCCCATCTGCGCACCGTCTCTTCTCAGGATGCTCAAAATTCAGCATCCACTTCAGCAGCCAAGGAGAATAAATAAGCTTTCCAAGGGAACCAGCTCAGGTTATTACAGACCAAATGAAGGAACAAGGTGTTTGTCTTTTTTTAACTTAAAAAAAAATAATAATCAGAAATGGAAAAACATGGGCCAGATTTTCAAGCAAACTCGACACATTGCCTGCCTAAATTACCCTCACATGCAAGTGCATGAAAATGCATCGTTCCCCTGGTCATTTGCCTGAACTGCATCCACATTTTCCTCAGATGCCTCCTTGAGCACGACACAACACGCATGAGCAGCCTCCCCAGCCTCTCAGAAATCAGAGCATGGGCACGCTGGTGGGAACAGAGGAAACACCTGCATTCCTCTGCAGCAAAAACGCAGCCAAAATAATGATGAGTCTGAGTGAAGCCTGACTGAACGTAAAGGTCAGGGTGCCGGGACGTGGCAGAGCGCAGGGGGTTCCTCACGAAGCTTGGCAGGGGGGATCCTTATCCCCTTATGCTTTTTACATGCATTTCAGCTGGGGAAAAAAAAGCCAAGTGAAAATAAGCAACCATTTTTGGCTTCTGCTGCAGTCCTTAGGTGGGGGACTAAGCACCGCTGGTTACCCGTTAGCTTTACCTATAGCCGCAGGGCGCGTAGCAGGGCTGCAGGAGGTGACAGCACATCTGTCCTCCATGGGCATTAAACATGCCCTGTGTAGGGCCAGCCGCTGCTTCAGGCCAAACCCTGCTCTCCTGCTCTCTTCCGGCCAGCCCAGAGCTGGGGGATCCCCTGTTTTCTGTGGGGAGTTGCCACTGATGTCCCAGGGGAGCACCACGCGCCAGAGGAGAGCGCCGACAAGGATGCTCTTCCTATGATCCGAAAGCCTCTTTTCCTAGCTGGGAGCTGCATGTGAAAACATTATAACAAAGCACCGCAAGAGAGAAAGGGAGGAAAGCCCTCAAGAGCTCAGTTCAGACGCCTTCATGTTTTAATCCTCCCCCCTCCTCCTGTCCAATGCCCAAAGGAAAAAATAACGAGCTTGGAAGGGCCCTTCCCAGCGCGAATCCCCGCTCCTCCCTTCCGGCTCCCCCCTCCAGAGGAAAAGCCCTTTGAAGGCCTCCTTGGGGGCGGAGGTGAGGATGTCTGCTTTGCCTCTCCGCGTGCTGCTCTTCCTCTCCTGGCTCTTCTGGCACCCACGGAGGAACAAGGCAGGGCTGGAGCCCGGTCCTGCCGCTGGAGCCCCCGGCCCCCTCCCCACCGCCTTTCTGCCCCTCGCTCGGGCTCCCACAAACAAATCCCTGTTCAGAGCAGCATCGCAGCGCGCTCAACTTGTCCCCAAGTGCAACCCTTCGAGTCTGAACAGCTCTGCTGGCTCCTGCCTTGGGCAAGGTTTCAGTTTCCCTGTGGCTTGATGACGTGATTTGGGCAGGATTTATGAGGCTTACAAAAAAGCACAATTAAATCTAATGGGCAATGGAGGGGATTTTTTTTCCTTGCTCTCTTTTCATTGCTGGCTTCTAGGACCAAGGCAATGAGTTGGCAAAAGCATGCCATGTTGGCCGGAGCCTGAATTTCTAGCCAAAAAACTTTGCTCCAAGCCCAGTTAAATTAATTTCCTAAAGTTTTTTAAATATTTTCTGTAAGCTGGCTGAGAAGCCACTGACGTTTTGGTTGAATAGCAATCAGGATACAGTGCTCGGGATCCTTATGGACCAAGCGCGTCGCGGCTGCATCTCCACCACAGCCTGCAGCCTGAGAGGAAAGCAGCTTCACGGCAATGCCTCGGGAGGTACAGAGATGTGAGGGGGAGGCTGAAATGTCCTCTCCGTGGGGAGAGGAGCTGGAGCTGTCCCTTAGGGAAAGGACACGTGCCACGTGCTCAGAGAAGGGACGAACCCAAACCGAGAGGAAGGAGCGTGGCCTTGACTGGAAACCATGCACACTGAGAAAGGCGAAGCCTCGATCCCAGCTTTGCACTTTTACCCCCGTCCAATAACTAATAACTTGCCGTTTTGGAACCGGTTCAGCTGTGTCATTTCAGGTAAGGCAGGCTGTTGTTTTCGAGGCACCGGCGCTGTAAATCCCCGAGGAGGAGGGTCCCCACAGGGGTCAGGCCTCACACGTGCTCGTCCACCCGCACGTGCACCATGTGCCTCACTTTCTCCTGTGGAAACTTAAATTCAGCTCTCATGTGCTGCTTTTCTTACTCCAAAACAAAGGTCAAACAGAAAGCACGCAGCTTGGTTTTATCTGTGGAGAAATGCAGCCATCACGCTTTCCAAAAACATCAGCAAATTCTGTGCAGCCCGGGCCGGACCCTTCAGCAAAAAAGTGCGCTTTGCCCAGGTGCTTGGCTGGCAACGCAAGGAGGGTGGCAGCCCACTCAGATTATGTACTTATTTCTTGGTACATCACTGAAAAAGAGTGAGGGGGAAAAAAAAAAAAGAAAAAAAAAAAAAACAAACTTCAGCCTAGCACAAGAGGAAATGAAAAGGGAAACTTTGAGATTTCTCATCTCTCCAGAAAGCCCCGCGGCCGGTTGCAGAACTTTGTCATCACAACTGCTCGGCCTGCGGTTCGCAGCACCACGATCCCGGCAGGCTTTGCACCAGCTCAATCATTATATCAATAAGGAAGTACAATCACTTAACCACAAAGCCAGTTTCTTTTCTAAGCCCTCATGTTGCCTTAGAAGGTTTTTAAACAAGACGCTTTCCTGTTTTTGAAACCTGGGCATCCGTATGGTTTGCAGGTTACTCAAACAACCTTATCATTTGAAGCAACCCTGGCATGAATTTCAAAACTGCTCACTGCGGTGCTCCCCTCCCCTCTCCACACATATCTATTTACTCACAGGGATCCTTATTTACAGTGTCTTCTTGCCAACTGCTGACACAGAAGAAAAAAACCCTTGGTTACACATTAAGCTTTATCGTTGGATTGTTTGTGCCAGACAGTGTCCAAACACGGCTCGCTGACTGACCTCACCTTCGGGCCGGCCACACAGGAGGGAAATGTCTGTCACGAGCCTCTTGCAGGGGCAGGGCTCCCTTCTCACCACCGCCGTGTTAGTCCCCCTCTCACCTTCATCTGGCCTACACGGGCCGTTCAAGGAGCACGCAGTTTTGTTTTCAGAACACGCAATGGGGTAGAGCTTGTTCCTTGCAAGACTGTTCAAGGAGGAATTACCAGAAGGAGAGAGGTGCTGGCAAATGTGAGGCACAGCGAGGGCTGTCTGTAGGAAAAATCCTGACCTAAAATTTATACAGCGTGCAAGTCAAAGCCAATTATTCTACTGAAAACGGGAAAACAAAGAGGACCGTGATACAAGAATGAGCTGTGCAGAGGATCTGGAAAATCCAGAAATTAGCTTCAATATGCCTGTTTTGCACAGCAGCTTTGGAAAGATCTGCCAAACGTAACAGTTTCATTTGACAGTCATCTTCTGGCTTAACTTCTGAGCTGGCCGGTGGCCATTTCGTATTGCACAATAAATGCCTGCAAAATTAATCATAAACTCCCTGCCTGGAACTCCCAGTGCTGCTCTCCTGAAGGGTACCTGCAGGCTCTCAGACGCACTGCCAGCAGCTCCACGTCTGTTTTCATTAATGGCCCAGCCAGCCAGGACAAACCGTCACAAAAACAACCCATGAACTTTATTCTTCCTCTCCTGCCTCTGCACTCTGCTGGCCAAGCCACCTACCTTTGCATATGCTTCATGGCACCCACATGACGGTGGTGGCACAGGCACGCATCTGAGCCTCACACTATGCAGCCTTCCTTGTCACAGTTAACACTCAGCTTGTGAGGAAAGTCATGCGATCAGGGCCAAAGAACCGAGAGCTGCCTTCTGAAGTAGATACCCCGATCCTCTTGGTGGAGTACATTTACAAGCACTGCCTCAGGAAGGGTGCAACAACATCCCGGTGCTGCAGTACTGCCCGAATGCCCCACTTCTGCCAGAGGGCTCCGGCTCCAGCAGCTTCAAACCTGCAGGGGCCTCCATGCGGAAGCCTCCAGGACCAGGGTGCAGACTTGCTGTGCAGTTTTTTCTGTGAATCTAATTGAATTGTTCATTTGGGAAACGAAAAAAAAAAAAAAGAAAGAATGAATTGCATTCCGGTTATTTTAATTAGTTCCTCCTATTTAGTGCTCCTTGCCAACAGACTAAATTGAATTGATCACACAAACGCCCCAGCAAAATACAAAGAAACCAAGTAGGATTTAAACATCTCCAGAAGAGAGAAAGAATGTATTTTCCTAACATCCCCCAAACCTACTTAATAACAAAACACTAAGGAATAAAATAAATGTGATTAAAACCAGAGATAGCAAGCAGCACACATTTTATTGCTATGTTTTCACTTCTTATTTCTTTTTAACAAGGATAAAAATTAACTTGTGCAACCTCAGCCAGGAAGTGAGTGGATCTTTGAACTCTGCCATCTGGCTAGTGGAATCTGTATTTTCGCCGCCTCGGGTTACAGGTTAATCCTGCCAATTCTGATTATTTGTAGAGGTAGCTGGCCTCTCAGAAGCTTTTATAGTCCCTGTCATGGAGAAGGCTGCTGCTGAGCAAAACATATGCACAAATCGCTGGGGTTATTGTGGCAGGGACATTGAGGAGGGAGGAGAGGAAAAGAGAAAAACCACCACCATCAAAAAAAAAAAAAAAAAAAGGACGCCAACAGTTCTGGCTAATCTAAAATTATCCTTTTCATTACAAGAGAAGACGTTGCAACATGCGCTAGCGCCTTTGCCTCACCCTGCAAGTCAGCACAGACAGGAAGGCTGCGCGCGCCCCGCTCGTGGTGGAAGCCGAGCTCGAGCATGCCCAGCAGCTGGGGAGCCCCACGTGATGACAACAGCATCCAGCTCCATCTGGTGATGTGCTCCGGCCCCCCCGGGCACTTTTCCATCTAGCCTTGCAAGCAGCTGGATCAATTTACTCTAGCCTACGGTGCACTGCACAGGCACAGACTGAAATTATTACTCATGGAAATCCCCTCTGTTTCAGCGCTTTGAACAAGGCATCAGGTAGCTTTCAAGCTCCTGACAATTAATGGCCTTTGGTGGAGGGAGAGCAGCGCAAACACGCTGGAAGCTATGGGTTTCAAAACAGCTTGCTTAGTTTCTAGTAAATTAAAGGGAGTGGGTGGTTGAGGCACACAGTAATATTATCCAGTGCAGTGTGGTCTTCATTGACGTCAGCCGGACATTTTTTTCTCTTTCTCTCTGTCTGCCTGAAAGAGGCACGGGGAGGTTAGCTTTGTGACAACAGCATGGCTCACACGGCCCGGAGAACCTCCAGGTTTCCATCAACAAGGCCGGAGCACAGATGCTACCGTACGGCAAATTAGCAATACGAAAATATATGCAAGTCATTTCAGACGAGGAAAAAAGCTGCTGGAAACAGAAATCATGAGGGCTTACTGTACGTATCTCTCTTCATGTTGCATGATTAACTGTTCTGACTAAGACAACGCTCTTCCTGTGGCTAAGAACACATCCTCCTCTCAGATTTTGCTTGAAATAGCATATTTGACCATGACCCCTCCCCACAACTACTGTGCCCGTCCCAGCGTAGTTTTGTGGTGTCTATGACTGTGTTTTCTTAGTGTCACAGATCTCGTTGTTTTTCTCTGAGGCCTCCGCACTGTAGGCTGGATTCATCGTACAATAGCTGCCAGCCTCGCATTGAAAGTATGCCAAGAAGTTCAGCAGAAATTTTTTCTGATGCTCGCAGCAAACTTCTGGAAATGTGATTTCTGTGTGTGAGCATGCGCAGGGATGCGCTTGCAATGTTTTCGTGCACCACTACTTGTATACTAAATAAAAGCTGGCTGGTCAGCAAATAAAAGGATGCACAACAGTGAAGAAAAGTGTTGCAGGTAGGAAAACAGACCCACCCCAGGCCCCAGATACCATATTCCCAATGAAATACAACACTGCAGTGCCTACATTTTCTGTGTGGGAAAAGAAAGAAAAAAAAGAAAAAAAGAAACACAAAGAATATTCAGGCCAGAAATTTTTTAGGGTCACAAAAGACAAAGGGGACTTCTTTATAACAAAAATGTGTACTAAAGCTGCTCTGCCAGGTTCTGACTCAACACAGACACATGCATACTTGTCAAAGTGGAAGATTTTTCCAGTAATCTAGTGGACTGAATGAGCTCATCGTGACCCACTGAGCAAGTTTTCTTAATACTCATTTTGAGCAAGGGAACGGCTTTGACTGGTGTTTGCACTCACTTGACTTTTCCCCTCTTCCCAAACTTTTGTTCCTTTCATAAACCACCCTTTCCATCAGGCTTTTCTTACTAAAGAGCCATTTTTTCCTCAGTGGGGCCATGGAACCTAAGTAAATATCCTTGAACCATCAAAAACCAGCTGCATTAATGAAACAACACCGCAGGCACTGTTGAATTGCAGAATCACCAAGACAAGCAAGGGAAAAGAGGGTTGTCCAGGGAAGCTGAGGTGTGTGGTCATTCCCCACAACCCCACAAAGACAGACAGTAGGACACCATGCAGACGGATGAGGGGTACGTATGAAAGTGGAAGATCATGACTCACTGCAAACAAACTACATGGCCTTTGACTTTGGCACCTTCTTGTCCTTTCATGTCCCCAACTACTGATTTCCTTGTGGTCATCTGTGCAGCCTGGTGCCACTCTGCCTGCTCTTCTGAGGGGCTTTTTTGGATGCTTTCTTAAACTATGAAACTGAAATTTGAGGGTATGCACGCTGCTGCAAACATTGAGGAAAAGGTCTTGAACGAAGTCATATTTGGCAGGGAAACTACAATTCCCTTGGGGCCACAGCCACAGGCTGGGCCTTGCTGTGAACTCCGCACCGCCTCGCGCTCCTGCCTTCGGGGAACTAGTCACAGATCGCTGCAGATAAGCGTTGCACAACACCCATCTGCTCTGCAGAGGTGCCTTCTGAGGTCCCTCGGACTGAGCTGTCCCTCAGGATTCATTCTCAGCCTTTATCAGTGCATTTTGGAGAAAAAAAAAAAAAAGCAAACACAGGGAATTAGGAGCTGCCCACAGTTATGAATCCGCAAGGTGGTGCCCACAGGTTAACACAGCCTGTATCCCCAAGCTGCTGCTCCTCAGCGTTAGCCACCAACCCATGCTCCCTTCTTGCACCGTCTCATCAAGGCCCGTGCATCAGTGCCCCAGCTGAGTGTGCCCAAAACTCAGCTGTGGCCGTAACGGCCCCCAGCGCCATTTGCCCAGCCAGGGTAGATGAGGCTGAAAGGAAATCCACAGGGGTTCTCCAGTTCTACTTTTCAGCTGTGTTTTGAAATATGGTCAAGCCCTGGCCACGCCGATCTGCAGAGCTATCTTCGGACAGCATTTGGTCACCGCACCACGTGAAAGCAGAGCTCAAGCCCAGGTTTTATGTTCTAAGTAAGGATGAGAAAAATAGCCCGGCTTGTTCAGTTGGGGCTGAGGCTGCCAACGTACAGTGGTTTCGTGACACAGGCTCTGGCGGCAGCTGCCAGCTCGTTTCGCACCAGCCACCAAACAGCCAACAGCAGCCATGGGTCTGAGCCCCCCACCCTGCAAAGGTGGGCGCAAGACCTTCGTGTGCAGCAGTGCCCTGTCACCCCCTGGATAAATGTGAGTGGAAATGTTAAAGGTCCCGTGAGCCTGTCCCCTGGAAAACGTCTTTTGTGGTCGCCTCCAATGAACTCTGGTGCGAGGCACGCAGCTGTGGAGGGCTGCACATCTCACCCTGTAACCAGACCCTTCCTTACAGAAACGCTATGAATTGTTATGACCATTGCTCTCATCCTTTACAGAGCCGGCAGCGAGATTTCCAAGATAGTATTTTTGTGCCCAAATAAAGGTCAGGGTTCCAGCTATGATAAATCAGGGCCGGTTAGTGGGCAGGTTCAGCTGACAGAGTCATCTGATCTGCGCAGCTGTGCATGAGCCCTGAACCAGTTCCCTTCTCGTGTCCTTTTCAGGCCAGGCACAAAGCTCGGGGACATCTGTTAGTTCCTGAATTACAGCGTGCAGGCAGTAACGGACGTGCCCTGCTCTGGTGAGCCTGTGTTTGTTATTTTCTAGGCTTTGCATCGGCTGCGCACACACAGCTGGACCGCACCTTCCGGTCACTGAGCCTGCCGCATGCAGCTGCTGGAGTGAATGGAGAGATCGTGAGTGTGCGGCTACCCTACCAAAAAATAAAAATAAAGGAAGACATTTGCATTTCCTCTTTTCTGTCTTGCTAAATCCTTCCCTTCGAGAAATTATGCAAAGCTCTGCTGAAGCAGCACCGTACCTGCCACGAGCGCGGCAGGCACAGCCCCGGGGAGGCTCCGAGTCACCCCGTGCACCTCCATGCCGCCCACATCACCTGGAAAACTTCACAGCATTCCAAGGACAGCCAAAAGCTTTGCTCTGTCAGCCCAACGCACAGGTTGCGTGCCAGAGGGACGCAGCCAGCAATGCCGTGGTGCTGCTCACACCCAGCAGAAGCGCCCTGGGACCTGGGACAGCCGCAGGAGCCCTGTTGGCATTCATTTCTGCAGGAATACGGCATCAGCCTGCGTCCTGCTGAGTCCCCCTGCCCTGCTGCCCTCGCCCCTGGGGTTGCTTGCACATCCCTGCAGGAAGACCTCTGCCCATTGCACTGGCACTGAATCATCACCAGCAACGGCCGCTCGCCCCGGCAGGAAACCGCAGGGTGCCAGACCTTGCGCGGGCGCGCTGCCGTGCCTGGCCGCCCCGGCTGATGACACCGCCGGGACAAGTTGGGCCCTGCCACCGAAATCTGCCGCCCCCCCCCCCTCAAGGTTCCCTGGAAAGCTGCATCACTGTGACCTTTTCAGAGAAATCTGTCCCCAAGTTTGGGCTCCCCACACTTAAGCATGTTCCTTGTAAGCTATTTGGGTCTGCTTAAAAGAAACAGTAAAAAGTCCCAGAGACTCAGAAATTGTAAAGACACAGTGGAAAAAAAAAAAAAGAAAAAAAAAGAAAAAAGAAAAAAAACCTTAGAGCATGTGAGCACCTCTCCCAGCCATACACAAATCGCTTCCATATTTCATAAGTTTTGAACAGCAGGCATATAAGCTTTGTAAATCAGTGAGTCTGGCCCTGAAGTCATCCAAAACTCGTGATCAAACACTTCTGAGTATTTGAGATGCAGGCGACATCAGTCTCCAAAGGGTTCCTTCATCTAAGTCAGCGAAAAGGTATGAATTTTTATCGCAGAACAGCAGAGGCCCTGGAAACTTGTGCAAAGAAACACGATGCAAAATGGCGACACCCACACACAGTCCCCTCAGCATAAACAAGAAGCAAAACAGCCTCCATTTTCCGTACCTGAGGCTTGAAGTGACCCGTCTGAACCGTGCACAAAAACTCCACGGCCTGTGATGTCCCAGTTCCAGGAACAAAATCTGTCCCTCAGTCTCAGTGCCCTCAGCCCCATGGCACCCGCAGCCCTCTCACCCCGGCTGCAGGCGGCAGGCATGGTGCGGGCGTGAGGCTGAGGCCTGCTGCCCTCTGCGTACTTCCACAGCCCCCCTTGCCGTGGTGAGGGGTGGGCTTCTGCCAGCACTGCTGGACTGCTGCCAGCCACACTTCGGTGTGTTGGTGTCGCCTGGCACCATTTCAAGGCACTGTCCCAGAAGGCCGGACCCTGGCCACTACCAGGGGAGCCCAGGTTTGCTCACTTCCAGCAGTGGTCACAAGTGTGGCATCTCCAAGAGCCAGTCATGCAGCCCAATAGGAGCAGATCTGTGGGGGCAAAGCACCTGCGACAGAGGACCTGACATCGATGTAGCACGCAGGCTGGGGGGTTACTTCGGACAAACTGCATCTGGCCCTGTGGGCTGTGCTGGGAAGCAGTCAGGGTGCTCCTGGAGAGCATCTTCCAGATTGGTCTCCTGCACAAGGAATGAAGCCCATGTACTCTGGGACCACCCCACAGGGTGGTCCAAAGCAGAATACACGGGAACAACAAGGAGGTGCACCCCAAACCAGAGTGCTTGCCCCACCGCTGCCAGCCCCACCACTTCCCTCTGCCACGCAAGACAGGAGGCAGGAGCAGGAGCATGCTGTGGCACGGGCTGCCCTATCCTCCACGAGGAGACGGTGGCTGCAGGGGCTGGCGTGCGGCCTGGGCAGCTCCAGCCAAGAGCTGCGAGAAGGATATGAAACCTCGTCATTGTGAAAGCAGGAGGTGACAGTTCATGCTACGGCAAGGGGCTCCGGGGTGGTTTCACCATCAGCACGAGAGGCACGGCCATCTCCACCGGCCAGGGCAGCTACGGCACTGCCAGGATATCCCCCTCCAGGACTCAGCACCCAGCTCACCGCTGGGAGATAACACCCTTGAGGCTGTGGGGCTGAGGCTGAGATGCCTCCTGGCAGGAGAGCACCAGGGTTAGGTTTAAGGAGGGAGCAGTACTTCGTCTGAAGCATTGTCACAGTAGTAGGAGCAGATACCCTGTGGTTAGGCAACTACCTTAAAATCATTCTCAAGTGAGGCTCGGATAAAAACGGAAGTCTCAATTTATAAAATCCAGACTAAGCAGCAGTTGCAGAAGTTTATGGGACCTGTCCATATAGAACAGCAAAGATCCTGATGCCTCTACCTGCCTGGCACGCTCAGCCTGCAGCACCCACGCACGACACCTGATGCTTTCCCAGCTGCGTCCCCATTCATGTGCCACCTGGTTTCCTAAGCTGTCCTGGGACCTCCTGGGACAGTCCACACCTCCAGACATAAAAGGTTTCTCCTTTCCATCACACCACTCTCCAGCTGCACAGACCTGGTGTCTGGTTAGTGCCCTCAGGCATGCTGGAATAGGGCAGTTGCAGAGAAAAACGTGTTGGACTGAAACAGGGTAGGAAATATTGGTCAGTCACAGGGCATAAATATTTAAGAACATGCATCAAAGCAATGCAATGAGGATGAAAGGGATTAATGCTTTGTTTTTGGAGACCTACAGGACTTGCCATGTATTTGGCTTTATAGGAAAGCACAAAGACAGGAAGATAAAGGCAGACACTCGTGACAGGGACGGTGATGTAAAATCAGGAAGGTGCCAGGCAGGGCTAGTTGTGAGTGTCATGAAAACAGCAGGGCCATCTCAAGCAGCCAGATGCCCATGAAATGTTATTTTTGGACACCACTTCAGAACCGAGCTAGAGGGAAGTGTGACATTTACTGAGTCGCCTCCACCACTTCCTGCAACACCTGGAGCTTACTCTAAGGGCTCTCATTTAGATACTGAGAATTTGCTCACTGCTCAGGCTGAAAATAACACAGTTTACTTTCATTTTTTTCTGCAAAGCTCTGCTGAAACCATGAGTTGTGATGCAACAGTCTCCAGTGCAGATCCCGCCACCATGTGCTGTTCACACGGCATGATGAAAGAGGGATTTAACAGCCGTCAGTTATCTGTGGCTTTTCCCAGGAGGTCACCAGCAGCGTGTTACCGCGTCCTCCTTGGATCCAGCAACCAGCTATAAGACTTTCTTTTTCAAAGCCGCCTGAACTGTGCTGCATCCTGAACCCCAGTTGAGCTTCTCGCCGTTTCCTCTGACTGCACAGTGAGCTGTGGCCTCCCCAACCCCAAGCACATGCAGCAGTGCCTGCAGCATAAGCTGAAACTGTTTCGAAGGACAACTCTGAGCCTCTGCCTCCGTGAAGGGCCACTTGGCTCTCTGGTGGCCCTGCCTGCTCCTGCCAGAGCCCTCCGGGGGGGTCCGAGTGCACAGCTCTGAAATGCAAGCAACTCCCATGAGGAGATGAAAAGAAAACCCAATCCTAGTTTTTAAATAGATATATTTATTTGGTTTCATTTTTTTATTTATTCCTATTCATTTCTTCTGCTTTCAAACATTCCCCTTGCTGGGAATGTGAAACTCTGATGAATTCATAGTGTATGAAACCATTTGGCTTTAACCCCTCACCTCTGTTTTGATTTTTAGTCTATTAATAGGGAAAGAACAGATTTTCCACCTTGGTATTAGAGAAATTGCACAGCGTTTCACACACATCTGATTCAGAAACATTTGCAGGGTTTCTTTCAGAAGCCAAAGCTGGATAACAAACATTTTGGCCTTACGGAGACATAATCTTTCATTAAATATAGTCATGGCTGCAGAGGATCAGCCACTGAAACCCGCAGGCAGGGCAGCTATTGAAACAACTGCTCGGACAGGATATGACATGTGAATGTTTAGTCTGTGTGGGGGAAAAAAAAAAAAAAAGAAACAAGGAAAAATAGAAAAAAGTCATCAAATCCTAACTTCTGGCGAACGGCCAAGAGTTTTTCGTACCGTGTGGAAATGTTGAAGGTGAAAGAGGAGCAGGGTTTCTCCTCATGCACCACCCTGGCCTGTGAAGCGGTGCGTGCGGAAGGACTCTGGGCCGCAGAGGCGCGGGTGCCCGCGCAGCCACGCACGTGTCCCGCTCGTTTTCCTGCACCGCCACAGAGCCCATAGCACGAGTGAGGGATCTCACACGCCTGTTCCAAGCTCACCCCGCCCTGACCTGGTCTGCCCCAGGATCCTGCCCGTGGGGAGCTGCCTGTGGTAACAGGACATTGAACAAAGGGTATTTGCGCATCCTCTGCTTCTGCACCGGAGGGCCTGCAGAGCTACCTGACGTGCTCTCCAAGAAGCCAAGGTGCAGGAAGTCAGCCAGCTAGCCGAGCACAGGATCCAAGGGAAACCGGACAACAGGAATCCTTTAGAAATGAGCATTCAGGTCATGGGGGTGCAAAGTCTAACGGGCTATAAGTGAGGCTTGGCCACAGAATTGCGGGGAAAGGATGAAAAACATTCCTTTCTTATGAAATACACAATTTCCTCATAGGCAATTCCACTTTAGAGTTGGGTGGGAGTAAAAAGCACAAGGCTGTCTGA
Source organism: Anser anser (assembly GCF_964211835.1). NCBI lineage: Eukaryota > Metazoa > Chordata > Aves > Anseriformes > Anatidae > Anser > Anser anser. The sequence continues at coordinate 80,842,862 of NC_139722.1, forward strand.
AGAGAGCTGCAAAACCACACTGCTCAGCCTGTGCGTTTTGATCACAGCCCCCCTGAGACCTGCTGCGGAGCGGCCCTGCTGCATGGCAGTGCAACGAGGGAAGAGCGCTCGCGGAGCGAAGAGCAAACCTGCTGGTGCGGAGACTTTGTAAACGCTCCAGCTGCTCCGGTGCTTTGGGCAGAATCTAAATGTGAGGGGAGAGTTCGGTTGTTTTAAATCTCCCCTTGGTTGCTTTAGTCTGCGATAGTGACTAAAAGGCACGGAGAAATGTAATATGGACAAAAGTTTGCCTATTAAAAATGAATAAATCATCGTTGTGTGGAGCCTCCAGGGCCTCAGAGGTTTCATACAGGTATACAACTGGACATTCAGCGCTGAAAAATGAGGCTGGGCAGAGCAGAACAAAATTATCTTCTTTCCAGCTGGACCTATTTTGCAGCCTGTCAGTCTGCCATGCTGAACGGGAGAGAGGAAAAACCAGTTGTGACGTGTACCCAACTAAGATCTTCCGATCAATTTTTTTTTTTTCTTCTCTTTCTACTGGTAAACCTGGGAATTATGTGTAGCCAGCCCTTGAAAATCCAGTGCAGGTGAAGGTTGTTCGTGAAACATGATGAGGAGAGGGCTGTTGTGTACGATTGTGCTTCCTTTCTCGTGGGCCTGGCTGGAAGAGGCATGCTGCACCTTTAATGGAAGATGAGATTAATCACCGAGGAGATGCAGATGCAAGAAAGAGGGTCTCTTGAGGAGCTTGCAGCTGCATTTCCATTCCACCCCTAGCCCAGCACCTGCCCCACAGGTCTGCAGGGACCTGAAATACGTGGAGCTGCAGGGGCAGGGCTGGGTGCTGGAGTCGGAAAGTGCCTTCCATGCTGGGAAGGCTCTCGTCCACCACCGTGTTCTTCACAAAACTGCAAGAAATGGTAATTTATAGTAAATCCTTCCTGATTAAAGACCATAAAGCTCTGTAGTTAATCAAGCTGATTAAACGAATCAAACTTGTTAAGAATGGTTTTATCAAAACATTTACATTTCTGCAGAGCAGAGATTCATTTGCCTTTGCATTGCAAAATACACAGGTTGCCATGAGAGGATGAAGAAGAGGGCTGGGAACATTAACCATGTGAAACGCCAAGCCGCCTCCCCCCGTCTCTCCCGGTGTTCATTTAAACAAAGGGACTCCCCAGGCCATTAATTTCGTCACCCTGCCGGGTATCTTCTAACTTCTGGAAACAGAGACCTCGCTTACCCACAGCAAGAGGCTTTCCTCACACACGGGGACTTCATCGCCAAGCCAAAGTGCTGCAGAAGGTCCTGTGGGGGCAGAACCCCTTTCCTAACCCATGGTGTCCCCCCATGGCAAGCGTCCAAGCAGCGTGGTGGCCTCCTCTCTCAGGTCTGTAGAAGAAACATGTCTCGTAGAGTACACAACACAAACATTTCCATAGCTGTCTGGAAGATTAAAGTAACTTAGCTAGGAATCCGTTCCTTCTATATAAATCTGCTCAGCTTCAGTCCCAGCAGAGATAGGCCCAATAAAGGCCTTGGCTGCCTAACTTCTAAATTTAGACACTCAAACCTCCTCTTCAGCTGTCACCTAACCCTGGCGAGGCATTCCTCTGTGGGGCACCAAAACTAAGGTCCCTCCGACATCTTACGTCCTTCAGAGCAGAGCTGAGCAGGTGGTGGCGAGGTCCCACGTAGCTGCACCACCTCAGGACCCACCACCGATGTGTCCCCCAGGAGCCTCACCTGGCAGGGCTGAGCTGGCCACACTGTGCACGGATAGACTGACCTGTGAGGGCTGGCCACAGACAGAGCCAGCATCCAGGGTTTTATCGTGGAGGGAGAAGGGCATCTCTCACAGCCCACCACACCTACTTTAGGATCGGGAAGCAACCTGTGGAGGTGGCTGACTGGAGGACAAGTGCTGATGGAGGGACTTACGCTGAACACCTCACTTCTTGGCAGCTGCAGTACAGTGGTCCTCCAATATTCCCAGAGACATGGACCCAACGGGATAAGGAACCACGTCCAGGAGCAGGGTGTCAAACCCCACAGCAGCAGGCACGCCTGTCTGCCGGCACAGCAGCCATCACGGGCAGTCAGGGACCTGCACACAGGTGGTTTTCAGGTCCCTCTCAAATACTTAGCCCACTTCACTGATGGGCTTTCTTTGCTGCTGCTGCCTGCTGATATCCACCAACTGGAAGGCAGTGCTGCGTCTGCCCCGCGCTGTCCTGCACCGTGAGGACTTGAACAGTGAGACCGCAGGAGCCAGGCTAAAGCGACAGTGGGAAAGTGCCTCCCCTTTTCTCTCCAAGAGCATGTTCCAGGGGAAGATCTGCAGATTCAGCATCTTACAGCCAGTTCTGCTAAGGCAAAGACAAACTTGGCATCGGCACTCTATCTTCCATGCCATATGCTTTATTCATTCGAGAGTTGTTTTTCCTGCAGGGGAGGGCGGATTGGCAGGTATGGAAAGAAATTCATTAAAATAACTTTGGCTGGTTCTTCATGCTGGCCACCATCTCCGTTTTGATTTTTAATTCTCATGCCCAGAACAATCCTGAAACAAAGACATCCTCTCTGGGAGCATGACAGATACTCGCAAAAGGAGTGTCCGAAAGGCTGTGCTCCTTGGGCTACAGCTCATGGCTGCTGTATTTCTAAAGAGAGTGGTAGAAACCAAGAGGTTGATAATAAAAGTCACACGTATTATGAAACCACATACACTGACACGCAGTGCAACAACCTGGGCATTGGTAAAGGTACCTTATCTGCTTATGTGCAAGCCACTTGCCTCGTTTTGCAACAACAGGTTTCTCGGAGAATGTTTGCACTGAGTTACCTATTCCATTTTGCACTGCTTGCCAGATAAATGGGATCCTTTTCAATGGAAAAACAGACATTTGATTATTTTAGGTTCAGGGATTCTGGCCAATTTCTCCCCAAAGTGGCTAGGGCTGAATAGCCGAAGAAAATGTATGCACTTAAACTTAATGGGGCTTAAACACTGCAAGTAACAACACAGAAAGGGACAGAAGCCTGAGGGGCAGCAGAAATCTCCAGGACCAGGACTTTAATACTCAGAGAAACTGCCAGAGGTCTTGATAGCAGCCATTGTGAATGTATGTGCATGTTCTGCTCTTTAAATGTACACATTATTTTCAGTTTAAAAGCTTGCATTCATTCTCAGATTTCTGTGATCTTTCTGCACCAAATGGCTTCCAGGTCTCTCCATAGGCTGTAGTCAGTTTTTATTCACCCCTATAAAACAAAGATTTAAAGGATTCAGACCTCAAAAGGAGAAAAATTAACATGACAGCCACAGGCAAACCGGGTTGGCTCCCACAGCTTTGGAGCAGCTTCCAGTTCCCTGCTTAAGGCAATGGTACTGGGAACTGCCTGCAGAACCCCCTTTGCCTCTGCCTTCTCCTGGCTGGGAGGTTAGGTCCAAAACCCAGTGGATTTTCACCTCTGTTGCCTGCAGGAAAGAAGTAGCTCAAAAGGCTTCTTAAGGAAAATAAAATCTGCATGGACATCTTAGTGAATGCTCTTCAAGCAGCATGTGTTTTGCAGCCTGGGCTTGTGTGTCACTTGCAGACTACCTTGAAATTGGCTTCTTTCATGTCCTAATGCACTTGGAATATAAAGATGAAGCATCACCTGCACACACAAAGTGCATATGTCATTCCAAAGCTTTCACCCATCCAAACGCTCAGCTCTTAAAACCCCTGCCTGAGCTGAGGCAGAGCACATCAGTGCCCAGGACAGCAGAGGGCTGGGCAGAGCCTTGCTCTCCATTTCCAAGCCCCGTCCCTTGCTCACAGCCACAGCACCCATCAGCCTGTCGAGTGCAGAGTGCTGTGAGTACCCAGTGGGGCTGTAAATGAGAAGAAATCCTTTCCCAGGCTGCAGAAATAACAACCTGCAAAGCATTTCTTTTTCCGAAAGGATCATTTTGGATTTAGTAACGAGGAAGGGAAGAGTGCCTGAGCTTTGGTTTCTTGTTATGATTTCAGTCTCATAAACAATCTTTCTGAGATAGGGGATTGGGAAGGAAAACAGCATCTAAAAGCTCCTGCCCGGAATGTGGGCAATGCAAGGAAACACATTTGGACAAATAACCTGCAGCAGCTGCTGAAAAGGGCCTAGCACAGGGATAAGAGTAGGCAGCGAATTAGATGCTGGTTTATAAAATAAGATGGCCTGATTTTGACTTGCAGAGAGGTGAAGAGCATCATACAAAAGAGCAGAAGGAAGATGGTTCCTCCCTCTGCAGGCACTCGCATGCCAAAGAGATATTGGCAAACTGGGTGGTGTTCAGTACAGAACAACAACTGAATCACTAAAGGAAAGATTAAATAACAAAATATTGCAGTTTGGGTGAATAAATCCCTAAGAGGCTGATACAATCATTTGAAGGTATCAACATTCAGGGGCGAGTGCTGTTTACACAGCTCCCCATGAAGCGTAGAGAGAAAGGAAAACTCTTCTTCCTGCAGAGAAACGCGGAGGGGCAGCGAGTGCTGCCAGCCCCGTCACCCTCTGAACCCCAAACCCAGCCCCTGCTGGGTGCAGAGGCTGTGGGGTGAGGGGGCTGCATCCCCTGGGCCGCTCGTGGTGACAGTGACGAGGGCTCGGAGCAGAGCCACACTGTGCTGCACCAGCACCGCCACCCCCTGCACCTCCTCCTTCCACGGACAAGGGTCTGGTCCTGCTCCCCTGCTGCATTGCAAATATCTGGGTGCCCTCATGAGCAGAGGTGGGCTCTGTCCATGAGGTGGGCTCTGTCCATGAGACGGGCTTACCAGGGGTCAGCAGTGGGTGGCGAGAGGTCCTCCTTCGAGATCGACCACTGATCAGGGGCTGGTCTTCTGGAAGAAGCCCCTCGGATGCTCCATGCCTGCTCTCTATGGAGAAGGACGGCGCTGATCAGCACATTAAGCCTGAGGCCTCCACACGTTGTGCCTCCAGCCCCAGCTGCCTCCCCGCTGGCCGATTTTGACACCGGCAGGATTGTGGATGTTACGCTGGAAGTGCACAAGGCACAGCTGGGTTTGTTATTTGTGCTACGTGTAACACACGTGCATGCAGCTAGACACGGCCAAGCTCCCACCAATAGCTTAGGACACGTGTTTGAAGTTTTTCCCTCTCCTTTTCCCACGAATGTGAGGGAAAGACAAATCCCATGTGTTTCTCTTCATGTTTTACCATCGTTTGCCCGTACCACACAGCTACCCAAAGGGGTAGTGGTGAGATATCACGAGGACAAGTACATCTTTCCTTCTGGAGCCATCCACAGTGCCAAAGTGTCATTTTGCCCTGTGAGCGCTGCCTGCAGTTAAAATTGGTTAACGCATCCTATTAATGACTGCTTTCCGTTACTCACAGCTTTGCCAAAGCTCAGTTGCTCGAGCTGAAATACTCTGTGCTGGAAGTCTGCCTCAGGCGGGCTCTTTTGGTAATTTTTAGTTAAAATAATTCAACTGTCTCCCAGAATGAGATTAGCAAGATATATGTTAGCTTGCTCTGTTCAAACAGAGAGATTAAGTGCCTCGGTCTTCAGAGACCGGCACTGGTACTTAGCCAGGGAAGGGGGATCTGCCTTTGCGATCGTTGGAAGTTTCCCCACCTGTGCCCAAGGTACTCGCTGCACACACCTTCACTCTGCACGTGCCTGACGGGGGCTTGCTCGAGCTTGGCAGGTGATTTATCCGAGGGCTGCTCTGGTCGTGCTCCAGCCCAGGGATGCGGAGCAGAGAGCGATGCAGTCGGCATCACCAAGCGCTGCTGGGGTCCTGCCTCCGGAGCAGAGTAACCGGGAGTGCTAGCAGACCATCAGCCTGCGCTGAGGGAGCAGGCAGGATGGTCGCAGCCCTTGCCGGTGGGCTCCCCGTGCTTTTGCTGACAACAGAGGGCTGCCACGCGGCAGAAATCCCTGGGTCTGCCGCATCCGATGCTCTGCAGGAGGTACAGCCTGGTGGGGCGAGATACCCCCAGACCTGCCTCCTCCTGCTCCTCCTCGCCCCTCCAGCCTGCCTTCTGCCTCAGCCCAGCTCCCACGTCCAGCTCCACGCCTGCCGCCTGTCCCCTGCCCTGGCTCGCGCTGCACCTCGGCCCTCCCCGTACTCAACCGGCCCTCCCCTGCATTGCACAGGCAGCACCCGAGAGCATCTCCAGGCTCTGGTCCCCAGCAGGGCAGCGCCCCTGTCCCGCAGAAACCTTTCATCTCAAAGAGCAGCCGCTCCTCACCCACGGCGCGGGGCTGCAGCACGCCTACTGCGCGCGAGTCAGCGATTTAGCCGCCAGACTTGAACAAGTCTCCACTGAACAAAAGTGCCTTCAGAGAATCCAGCTCCTACCTCTAAGAGGTTTCTGTTGAGTGCCTGAGATCTGAGGCTGTTGGGTTTTTTCCTAAGGTTTCTTAGCTCAAGTTTTTTTTTCCCCTGTGAAGAACAACCAAAGGCACATTCCTGATATCTGCCAAATCTCAAGTCTCTGCTCCAAAGGCAGAAAGTGCTAGGGCTTCTCAACTGATCGTTTTAAGAACATGTTTGAATATGAAGAAAGAAAAATGTTTCTCTCATCTCTTTCTTGTAAGCAAGCAAAAACACTTTTGCTGAAGCTTCCCAAACGCATTCAGACCGAGACCGATACCCAGCACAGAACATGTCAGCGGAGCGGTGAGCTGCTGAGGTCTGCAGGCCTTGTAGGCAGGTAAACATTTGGTCTTACAACAAGAAACACTGGGCAGCCTCAAAAACAGAGAGAGGCACCAAAGTTGTCGATCACATGCCGTTTAATCTGAAATTGTGCTGAGCCAGGAGCGGAGATGAACAGACAATGGGTGACTTGCTGGAAACCCCCCGGATTCGGGACTGCCTTTGCAGTTGACGAGAAGGCCTGGGTGAGCGCGGCGGTGGCCCTGGCAGAGCAGCGAGGGGGCAGAGCCCTGCTGGGACCAAGAGGCAGCCTGGGCTCAGCCGTGCACCCCCCACAAGGTCCCTCCTGCCAAAACAGGTCCTCTTGCCTGCCCCACAGTCCCTTCGGGGCGCCCCAGCTCCCCCCATGTGGCACCTGCCAAATTTCCCCTCTCCCGGCTCCACAGACAGCTTTGCCCACCGCCGACCCCAGGCGATGGCACGTCACACTGCCGCTCATCGTGCCCCTCTTCCACGGCCGTGCCACGACGCCATGAGAACAGGAACACGCTCGGTTGCTGATTTTTGCTGACAGCCGACAGAAAGGAGCAGAGGGGGCAGTGCAGGGAGGAAGGCACGGGGGTGTTTTTCTTTCTGTGCTTTTGATTTTGCCTGGGAAGTCCAGAAAAGCTGCCACTGCCTCGTGCAAGGCAGCAGGGCCGGGTGGGCAGCCCACGAGCCCGGCACTGCAGCACGAGGTGCGGTGGCCATGCTCCATGCAGGGAGCCCATGTGCATGGTTTCATGCAAAATAAATTAATAAATAAATAAATGAATAATCCATCCTCCTCACTCGTTTCTGCTCTCCAACCCCTCCCCATGTGTCTTCTGCCATTCTACCTCCCGCTCCTTTCCCCTCTCCACGCTTTCCATCCCCGTGGAGCAGGACCAGCACACCACGTGCCGATGAGCAGCGTGCAAGGCAGGGCTGCAGCAAACGCCTCGCCAAGCCCAGCCAGCGGCCCCGGCGCCCCTTCCTCCCCCCTGCCAAGTTCACACGGTTTAGTATGCGAGCTTCCTGCCGCCTGCCCAGTCAGCTCGCTATTCATAGGCAAACTGCACTCCTCCGTTTGGCTCCCGAAGAAGAATAAGTATAAAAAGCACTGAACGTCTCGCTGCTGAGCCAGCAGGAAACTCAAACTGCTCCGAGCATGGGAACCAAGAGAACCGCTGCGGCTAGCACAACAGGTATTGTTTGGGAGGAAATCCCTGCAGCAGACACAACTGCCTACGCACACACACATACACTTAATACATATATGTATGTGCTTAGTAAGGGTACAGAAAAGGGGAAGGCTGAGGAAGTGCAAGCGGGCTGAAGAATAGATCAGCAGTTATGTCCAAGGCAGGGTAAGAGAGCTGCTCAGCCAAGCCAAACAGCTGCCTCACTATCCCCGTAACTGATCTGTGAACCATGGGGGAGCTCAGGGCAAAGCGATGTCTCTGGGCTTGGTCTCTTGACCTCGGTTCTTGACAGGTCTTGCTGTGTGCCTGGTTTTGTTTGCATCAGGAGTGAGCTCATGAAGCAAATCTCCCAGCTGTGCGCACTTGCCATGTTTCGATTGCCATTGGGGAGTGTGTGTTTTTTTTTTTAGCTGGATTCCTCTTGAACAAAACGAAAGCAGAAGGTGGGCTCCAGGGGTGCACCTCCTGCACTCCAGCCACTAATGAACATCCAGTCCTTGGGAACCAGGACAGAGGTACCTGATGTAAATCCCCGGACACAGCAAATCCTCAGCACCAGACATCTGCCTCTAGAGATCTGTTCCCACTGCATCACACCAACTGCTAACATAGACACAGTCTGTCCATGTTAAAATGGAGTGAAAAAAAAAAAAAAAGAAAAAAAAAAAAAGAGAAGGAAGAAGAAGAAGCTTGAATTAAATAATTTCGTTTTTCACCAAAAAGGGAATAAAAGCTGTGGTTAAACAGCTCACAAACCCCATATTCACAAGGAGTCCTAACATTTGAGTTTGACAAGACTATGGTGATCTAGAAGCATCTGAACGATACCTGCCTTAAGGTCTTTCTGGACAGAGATACTCTCAGGAAATAAATCCAAGAACAACAGGTCATCCCACCCAACTCAGCATCCCCTGCAGCCATTTCGAGGAGCAACAGCTGTGAAAACCTCAGGTAAGACAATGTGTGACCCCACATCTCGTGACCATAAGGAGATGGCTAGAAGAGCAACACACATGCCTTGGAAAGTGAGAAAGCAAGCAGAATGAAAGAGCCAAGCCTCAAGTCAACATTAAAACATGCCAGTGACAGATCACCCGTATAGGATTGATCTTTGTTTCCCAAATACTCCAGACTGAATGGTGTTATGAAGACCACCAGCCAGAAGCTCAGCATTTACGTACAGCCACACATCTGAACTGCCCTAACCTTTCTGCATCAGGATTTTACTCTCTGGAGTCAGCTGTGAAAGTCAGATCTGGACTGAGATCCAACGTCCTCAAACGGCTCCTTTTGGGGGAGAAGAGGGGAGTTGGCCCGGGGTTGTGTCCTAGCCCCTCTCTATTCACAGGACTAGGTGAAGGAGCATCTGTGCAACTGAGGTCATTCCTTTCATAACGTTAGCCAGTTTAGGGGTAGGAAAACTCAATGCAGTCTTGTTTTGGATAAACACCAAAAAGCATTTTGGGAATCTGGCCGAAACAAGTTGATTCTCCAGAGTCCATAACACAAGTGGAAAATGTGGGTAAGAGCTTACCTCTGCTATTAGCAGCTTTCCTGTAAAAGGTTTTTCCTGTGCTGTATGGGAGCTCCGAGGTACGTGGGGGCCTGTGCAGTGCCCCCTCTCTGGAAACCCACTGCAAAGTCAGGAGCTTGCTCGGGGGAGGAGGACCTGAGCTCTCATCCCCAGGCTCCCAGAGAAGTCCCTGCAAAATGCCCGCAGCTAACACCATGCAAAATGCCCTCAGACCCCTGCAGGTCCTGATGAGCATTCAGGGGCTGAGCATTCAGGGGCTGAGCAGGGGGCAAGGCAGCTGGTTTGTGCACAGATAGGCCGGGATGTACAGAGACTGAGCAGCCAAATGGAGTCAAGAATGGAAAAGTGCTCAGCCCTTCCTGGCAGAAGGGACAGTGCAGGAGATGTCAGGCTGTCCCACCAGAGCTCCTCCTTGCCACCACCACCTGGAAGAACACAAAGCAGTGCCCGGGGAGCAGCAGCACCTTGATTGCCTAGCTTGCCAGCAGCACAGACAGCCATGACCAGGTCCCGGCTGGCAGCCGACGGGATGTCTGTCAGCAGCGCCAGGGAGAAAGGCCCCGCGTGTTTGCCGGTGTTTGTTAGGGGAGCCCAAGTCAGGGAACAAAACTGCGGAGCAAGACAATACTTCTAATTCGAAGGGGAACATTTCTTCCTCCATTAATTATTTCCCATGCTATTCCTGGCGGTGACCTTCGCTGGGAAGGAAAAAAAAAATCCCATTTGTTTATGTATCTTTTATCCAATTTCCTATACTAAAGCCTCTGGCTAGAATGAGTCACATTTATACCAGCTATCACATTATATTATGCTCTATTGGTGCTGCTACCTGTCTTCCCTTCCTCACCATTAGGGTTTGTTAGCATTAGAACAGGCAATTTGCAGCTACATTTAAAGATTACCTGCCTCGGCGGTGGTGCCCATCTGTGGAAGTAATACCATGAGGATTACATTCGAGGCTGTTGGCAAGCCGCCCCGGCTTGAAGGGAAATCATCCTGCTTCTGTGCAGGGAAGCATTTGCCTGTTGCAGAGCAGGTGCCTCTTCTCTGGCTGCTCACAATGAAATCCTTGGTGTACACCACTGGCCCCTCATGCAGCCACTCACCCACTTAGAGCTTTCTAGTGGGGCGACCCTCATGGTTCTCCTTCGGCATCAGCCCAAGCTCCTCCTCCAAGCAATGTACAGGGTTGGGAAGGAGCTCCAGCATGGAAAGTTCTACAAGTCACCTTCCCATTTACACCCCTCCTAGAGGACTTCCCACGGAAGCAAGTGAGCTGGTCCTTGGTCTCCCATTTCATTTACACTTTTTTCTTCCTCTGCTGTATAAATGATGGCTGAAACACACACATGCTCACAAAGCATCATCACCTTTCACATAAGGGGCACTTGCACGCAGGTTAGCTCCCAGACATATTTCTTGTTTTTTTCCATTGTGCATTTGGACTGTGGCAATGGTTGAAATCTCCTGTCAAAACTGAAGCCATGCCATGCCCAAAGATGCAGAAATGCCCAGGCAGCCCTATAACTGAAATGCTTCTAGCCTAAAAGTGAAGTTGGCAAAAGTCTAAAAGAAAAATGGTATCATTAGGGGTTGTAACATAACACAGTACCTGGAAAAGAGGTTGATCTTCATCCCACAGAATCCCCTGGAGTCCTAGTCAAAATGCAAGCATGCCAAAGAGACTGAACATTTTACTCAGACCCATCTTTTTGTATCCCACACAAATGTTGCAGTTATGCTTCCTCCATTGCCAAGAAACCCATGACGTGCAGCACGATGATGGGACAAATGCTGGTTCCAAATTCAGGGCTGAGGACTCATCCATTTCTGATGCTCATGGCATCCCAGGTAAGCCCGTGAAGTACGTACAAAATTCTTTTTTTAAGCAAAACAGCATCATGTACCTTAGTGTAAAAGCAACTGAACTATGGCAAATTGCAACAAGAGTGGCAAAAAGCAGGAGGGAAGGAAAACTTAAGGGTACTATATAAAAGTATTTTTATTCTGCTGGCATCCATGGAAGAGGCCATGGTCTGGAAAGGGCAAAATGTTTTCAACAGTCATTGTTCTTGCCAGTGCAGGTCTACTTGCTTTTCTGTGACGTGAGAACTAATCACTGTGCTTGAGGTAAACCACTTTCAGGTATCAAATTAAACAAATAAACCAATAAGGCACAAGAAAATAAGTAAGGTTTTTTTTTCTTTAAATTTACTGCTGCTGCTGCTTTCATTATACCACAGGCATGGAATATTTTCAGTACCTTTTCCTTATCTGGAAATAATAGATATGCACTACCTTCTGATGCAAAACCACCTCTTGACATTTGTAAGCTTTGTTGATAGAGGAAAGGAGGCACACAGGACCTCCTAAGCAAGATTTTATTCACAGGTACAAATCTTTATTCAGTGATGAATGAATCCTTTCAGAAATGCTAATATCAGCACTTACACAGCGTGGCCAAAGTAAACAGCAAACGGTTGGTTCATTATTCTTTTTGGATCCTTTGCCAATTTGCAGTTCTTCAGAATTAGTGTTGAAAAAGGCACTGTTTTGTTGGAAAAGAATGAAAATGCATTTCTGAACTAAACTCTACTGATGGGAATAGATGACGCACCAGCCCCAAGAGAGGGCTTCCCTGTGAACCCGACCAGGGTGAGAGGAGGAGGGGCAGTAAGGAGATGGAGCATTTCGATAACTTGGATCATATCTGACTGCTTGCATTCCCCCAGGAGATTTACTACTACTTCTGAAAGCAGCAGCCAAAAATATGCTTTGATGTATCTTTTATCTAGGGCTATCTAAATACCATCTTGATAAATTGCATTTGCGCAATTGAAGCACTGAAACAGAGAGGGTTTATGTTCCCCCTTCTACCATAGGCTCTTGGTGTGTCCTTGGAGAGGCAATAGGGATTGGTGTGCCTTATGAGTTGCAGTAAACTGGAAGCTGGCAAATGTCCCAATTTTCAAGAAGGGTAAGAAAGAAGACCCTGGTAATTACAGGTCTGTCAGTCTCACTTCAGTGCCTGGTAAAATTACAGAGAAGATTATTCTGGGAGTTACTGAAAAACACTTGAAAGACAACAGTCATTGGTCATAGTCAACACAGGTTCACAAGGGGACAGTGCTGTTTAACAAACTTATTTTCCTTTTATGACAAGGTTACCCATCTAGCTGACCAAGGGAAGCCAGTAGATGTGATCTTTTTGGATTTCAGCAAAGCTTTCAGTATTGGTTCTCACAGTATCCTTCTGGACAAAATGTCCAGCATACAGCTAGACAAATACAAAATACGACAGGTGAACAATTGTCTGATGGGTTGGGTTCAAAGGGTTATAGTAAATGGGGTTACACCAGGCTGGCAGCCAGTTACTAGTGGGGTTCCCCAGGGCTCCATTTTTGAGCCAGTTCTCTTTAATGTTTTTATAAAAGATCTGGACACAGGACTGGAATACATACTCAGTAAGTTTGCAGATAATAGTAAATTAGGAGGAGCTGCTGACTCCCTTGCAGGAAGAGAGGCCTTGCAGAGCGATCTTAACAAATTAGAGGGCTGGGCAATTACCAACCACAAGAAGTTTAACAAGAGCAAGTGCTGGATTCTGCAACTGGGAAAGGACAACCCTGGCTATACGTACAGGCTGAGGGACAAGAGTGTCCAAAGGAGGGCTACAAAGATAAAGGATCTAGAGGGCAAGATGTATGAGCAGCAGCTGAGGTCCCTTGGTTTGCTCAGCCCAGAGCAGAGCAGGCTGAGGGGAGGCCTCATGGCGGCCTGCAGCTCCCTCACGAGGGGAGCGGAGGGGCAGGCGCTGAGCTCTGCTCTCTGGGGACAGCGACAGGACCTGAGCATGGAGCTGTGTCAGGGGAGGTTCAGGCTGGATGCTAGGAAAAAGGTCTTCACCGAGAGGGTGGTTGGGTACGGGAGTAGGTTGCCCAGGGCTGTGGTAGCACCAAGCCTGTCAGAGTTCAAAAAGCATTTAAACTCTCTCAGATGTATGGTTTAATTTTAGATAGTCCTGTAGTGACCAAGGAGCTGGACTTGATGATCCTTGCGGGTCCCTTTCAGCTCAGGATATTCTGTAACTCACCTGGGCCCCTGCCAGCCAAGCGGGGGAGAAACCACTTCCCTGCATGGCCAGCTGGAAGGAAGCTGTGCATCGTGAGATGGACAGCTCCTGCAACACTGAGTCCTCCTGAAACCAATGAAAACAAATTGACACTACTCAGATGCTAGCCGCCCTAAAATTAATCATATGATTCACTAGGAAACAAATTCTTCAGTTTAAAAGTTACCAGCAACAGTTGTCTCTTCTGGGCCTACTGCTCCCACAGAAGAGCCAAATAAAAGACCATTTGAAAGGTCATTGCTCGTTTTAACGTAAAGCAACTGGCTTTGCTTTGACTGCAGAGGAATGTGACTTAAATTAGGCCGGCTGACTGTGCTGAAGAGGATTACAGTTTCTCACATGTTCCTTAGCATAGCCCAACCACGGATGGTGACCTCTCTGGCTAAAACCATAGGAGGACATTCAACCCTGCCCTTGGGTATTTGCGCCCCTGAAGAGAAAATAGATGGAAACGGAGTTGCCAGAAGAAGCTATTGAGGGCATCAACAGGATTCCAGCAAAAAACCCAACTTCCTCAGATCAAAGAGGATGATTATTTCTCATTCTTCACCTTCCTCTGCCCTCAGGTAACTGAGTGCTGCTGGATTCAGCTGGGGAAGAAAGGGGGATGGAGCAGGAAGAGGTGATCTTTTTTGTTAAGGGAACATATACAACAAATAACAGCTGCAAAGGCTCCCCGGGGTATTGAAGACATTATAATTCGGGGGTTTTCTTCCCCAAATCAGACTTTAATGGGAAGCAACTTTCACCCTTTCTAAAGGAGCACTCTATACAGTAAGCTTGTTAAGCTTGGAAAGTGCTTTAGGAGCCCCTGGGATGAAAGGTGCTCTAGGAATGAAAGCTGATATTTACGATTATTGCTTGAAAGGAACAGAGAGGAACACTAATGTAAAATATGAATGGCTGCTAGTGCTAAAAAACGTGTTGTTGACTTTGTGCCAGGGAAGATAGTTCCAGCTCTCCAACCTGGATGACAAGGATTTAGGAGGTGCAAGAAGTGGAAGAGACTCCTGCAAATAACAGCAAACACCAACAGGCGTGATATGTAGGGCAAATAGGTGTCTTGTGGGTTTTTCTTTTCTTCCTCCTAAAGTGCAGGCCATATGATCTCTTTCACCCCAACTCAACCATCCAAAACAGGCACCCATTAACCACTACAGTAAGTACTGCTGCCCTGCACTCCTTTTAAAGGAGGAACCTCCTGATCCCTTAGGACAGAAGGGGAGAGACATATCCTTTGCAAGTGATCATATGTAATGGATTGGCCTGAGTAGACTCATATCTAATCTCACTTAACGTACTACAAAGCAGAATCAACTCCAGACTAATGTAAATTAAACTTCTCTGTTTTAGAAAGCTATGAGAGAAGACAATAAGGCTATCATGCTCTGCTCCTGCAAACACTACCTGTACGCTCTCAGCTTGCATAAATCTCTTCTGCTGATTTCACACTGGGCATCTGGCTCCCTGCTGGAGCACTCCACAGCTCTCAGGGAGGATGTTTTTCCATACAGTACCGGTACTGAGAAATCTTCTCCTTAGTCTGCAGGTCTTCCATTTTTTCCCTGACAAAAGCTAAAAGAAAATCCTTAGAAAGATTTCTGCTTCTTCAGTTCTTCAAAAACAAGCTCAGAAGTGACTGCAGAAGAAACCTTCACAGCAAAAACCCACAGGATCTCAAGAAGTGATTTTTTTTTAAATATAGCAGAGAACACAGCATGCACAAGAGGCTGAAAGCTAATACATACCATACACATTTAAATTAGATATAAGGTGCCTTTTTTTTTTTTAACAAGTGAGTGTGATTAACCACAGCAATGAATTATCAAAAAAGGCTGCCTTCTCCAGATCTCAGGCTTCAAATGAAGATGGGATGCCTTTCAGATGCACACTGTCTCTAGGGACAGAGAGTCCATGCATTATCGCCCTACCCAGGCTGGCAATCCTCTAGATCACTCTGGGCAAGTCTGTAAACCCCTCCATGCACCATTTTCATACTTACTAACATGCATACGCCACTTGCCAGCTAGGATAGCCCTGTGAAAACTTGCCCTGGGTCACTGGAGCCATGCCTCCCACTCTGGAGAAGCAGTTTCACCGAACCAACACCAAAGGGACTGGATGTACCAGCAGCCCCTTGCTGGTGCACAGCCACCGCGCTGGTGCAGCGTAAAGGGAGCGAAGGGAAAAACCCCCAAGAGCCCCGTGCAGTGTGTACTGCTGCTCACAACTCCTTGCACCCCAGCAGGGACTGGGGTGCAGGGCACTCCTGCCAGCTCCTCTCCCTCCACGCTGTTCCCGTTTTAGGCACAGCCTAATGCTGATGAGTCTGTATTAGAAATAACAGAAAGTCCTTGGCCTTTTTTTTTTTTCTTTTCCTTTTCCCTGGAGCTATTTAGGCCAGCTCTGGCTGATCGTGCTTTCTAACTTAGACTCAGTCACTGCCATGGCAACCATTTCAACACGCAGTTCACAGACTGCCTCTGAGATGTACAGCCCCTCTGAGAAACACGTACACCTTGATGCTTCACGAGAGGCATTAAGAGAGGAGAACTATCATCTGCTACACTGACACATTTTTTTCTACCGTCTTACCTCTGGCAGCTCTGAATAGCTCATCACTTCTGTCCCCATTCCCTCCCCCCAAAATAGGTTCTTTAAAAATTGGCACAGA
The DNA here is from genome assembly GCF_964211835.1 of Anser anser. NCBI lineage: Eukaryota > Metazoa > Chordata > Aves > Anseriformes > Anatidae > Anser > Anser anser. Next base: position 80,859,093 of record NC_139722.1, read on the forward strand.
TTTATGAAGATGAAAGAGAAAGGTGTAGGAAGGGAAATGCACTTGGAAATTCCACTCTCTGGCATCCAAACTCACCCGTGCAAGAATGCGGCAAAGCCTGTCCTATTGCTGCTTTGAAGGAAATCCTGTTTTGCTCTGTTGTGTCACCATGGAAAGGGAGAAAGCTTCTGGGGCTTGCTTTCGGTTTTGCTCAAACCCCAGGAGAGATGGCAGCCAGGAAGCAGGGTGGGTGCTGCTCTTCCCTGTTTGCAAAATATTCCGGCTGTTTACAAACACAACTGTCCTGCAGCATGCAAAACCAGATCTGTGCTTGTCCACATGCAGGGAGCAAGACTCAGACGGCACCGGCAAAGCATCTGTCTGGAACATTTGCACCCACTTTCCCAACTGCCAGCTCCGAGGACCTTGCTCAATATCGAGTAACTAGGTTTGCTTTTGACTAGACGTGATGCCTGGTCCTGACACCCGGCTGGCAGAGGAAGGTGCTGCAGCGAGGTGCTGCACCGTGTCTGCCGTGCTGGTTACCAGCCACAGATCATTTATTCTGCTCACACGTAACATGCTCTTCTCCCCGGTGCAGTCAGAGAGGAGGCTCTGACTGCTAGCATCGCAGTATAAAAAAAATCCTTATTCATTTCTGTATGTAATTGTGGCTGCCCTGTGGAAGAACCTGACTGCACATCTTGAATGTTTTCTTTTATGTGCTTATGTGTGTAGGTTTCAAATACATATGTATATAGTGCGTGTAGTGTCATGCTGACCCTGATCAGGTGTAATTACACCATCTGTTCCTTTCTTCCCACCTTTTTCTGCATTTATATCACTGTCCACTGTCAGCTTCTTGTGGCCAGCAGCCACAAGCAAGACCTGACCCCACCCTACCACCTACTTGCCATTAGGCAAGAAAAATGCTTCTGCTACTGACCAAGGGAGAGGAGAAATCCAGGTGCACCCACAAACAAACACAAGTCAGTGCACCCAAAGTAACCTGGGTGAAACCTCTGATTTCAGTTTGAATGTACCGCCCAGTCCCCTGATGTCAGCCATAAGAGAGCACCCTCAAACACGATTCTTCACACTGCTATTTTCTGTAGGAACAAAATTTGACAGAGACAGACCAGAGACAGCAGCAGTCCCTAAGGCAGGCAGATAAATCTGAACCAGTAGGTAAATAATATATTGCACTTGCCTTTGCCCTGTTATTTTAATGCATGCACATGCAGGCACACACGCTATTTCATAAGCCCTGCATATGCACTTCTCAATCAAGTATCACTTATATATACCATCTTCCACTGAAATCAAACCTCTGAGATGGCTGAAGTTAGGAAACACGTAGTATGCTCAGAGAGAAACATCATGTATAGTCTAGCAAATCTCGGGGACTTCTCGACTGCGAATAGACTGCCTGGGGGACCCAGAGCCTCAGCTGTCCTTTCTAATCTGCTACCTAAAGTCAAGACCAAGGTTGGCAGGAGGAAAATATAGGACACAAGCTTTTAGCCCACATATTTTAACGTTAATGCATTCCTGTAACTATAATAAGCACGGACAAAATTATGATAGCTGTGAGACTGGGAATACTGTCTTTATGGCATGTGTATACCATTGGCCTGATACTTCACCGAGTCAAACTCCTACAAATCACTGCAATGACTTTTGCCACACTCCACTTTCCCAGCGTGTCCTCTTCTGGCAGCCTCTCACTCCTCTGTGCATAAGGAAGTACTCTTAGCCCTTGTTAGAGAGGGCACAGGGACAATGGCTAGAAGTGAAGCTGGAAGAGTCTTCCCTTTCCCATATCCCACATAAGGTAACTTGTAACAGACAGACTGGCAGCATCTAGAGCAGAAAATCAAAGCAGTGAACCAGGGCACAGGCAGAGGAACTCGGCCGTCCCTACCTCCAGCCCTCAGCACAGCTCTGGACAGTTTTTGCCCAGGCCACCAAATGCTCCCCACAGCATTCCCAAGCACAGTTCAGGAGTTAGCATGGGTAAGGGACTGCCCCAGTGGGTAGTTTGTATGTGGCCACGGGATTTAGGAGGGCACGAGGGTTTATCTGTACCACCGCGGACGGTGTTCTTCAGCCAGAGCGCAGCTCCTGCCCCTGCCACCCTACTAGCACAGACACCGCCGTTACACCCACGTGCCACCAAGGCCTGTGCCTCGGGCTTCAGCCAGCCACCCAGTTGACCTGCCTCTGTTTTGATGAAACTGGGACACGTCCCTGAGCCAGCTGCGCAAACTCTCTCCTCCACTTTGCTCCAGTGCAAAGTCCAATGAGCCAACTTCAGCTACAGGTGGCTCGGACCGGCACGCTTGACGCTGTAGAGGAGAAGTGGAGAAGTGCTGACAGAGTCCGTGCCACCCCCCAGCTGGGCACCGAACCTTCCCGGGCAGCATCTCACCCTGCTTTGCCCCACCAGCACAAAGCCCACCGGCTGAGCTTAACCCTCAGTGGCTCCTGGGCGTACCTGAGTCATAGACAGGGGTCAAGCGGTGCTGTGCTTCCTGATGGCCAGGCCAGCCGTTCAGGCTGGTCACAGGTCCACCCTTCCTCTCTTCTGTGAACATAAACCACACCATTCAATGGCAGGAGAGCAGCAACGTTCGCTTATTTTGTTTTCACGCAGCAGTCTAGGCAGCGTGGCTTCTTCTCTCCACGGTACCGAGTTGAGGAAAGCCGTGCAGAAACCCACATCGTGCACTCTGCCCATTTGCTTTGGAATCCAGTGTTAGGAGTTGTCCTGCTTTCCGTCAGGAAATTTAGAGGATGTTTCTTACTTGTACTTACAAAATACCAAGGTCCTGTTATGCTCCAAGGGAGGGCGCTGGCACGGGCGAGAGCTCAGGACTGTTCCACTGGGGCAATTCCCATCTTCCCAAGCATATCAGCAGAGATTGCAGACAAAAGCAAACATTGCAAAAATCTGTTTGAGTTAAAGCACAGAAACTGCTTGAGTGGGTTTTAACCCTTTTTCTTCTTCCTAATAATGAGCTTTTTCTTTTTTTTTTTTTTTTTACAAGCACGCTCCTGGAATGAGAAGCCTCATAGTTTGGGGATATGTTCACGCTGGGAACATTCACGTGACCTTTCAGATCACATTCCTCCTATTTATAAGAGTATTAGTCATCAGCTTAGAGAGCAGAACTAATACCATGTTTGTTAAATGACTAAATGTGCACTATGAATAACCAGCGGTGGGTATTTAAAACCACAGCTCTATCCAAGAGCACACAGAGAATCCACAGCTAGCACATGTTTAGACAAAGTGCAAATAATAACACTGCACGTAAAATACATCTGAAAGGCAGTTTGAAGGCAGTTCCCCCGCAGGAAACAAGGGCTAAATTCACTGAATAGATTGTTTTCCAGAGATAGCTCACCTAGTTATCCATATAGCAGAGCTGGCAACAGAGCATGACAGCTGAGGAATGAAATGCGATGGAGCACAACTCCCCTGTGCTGGAGCCTGGCCACGACGCTACGCAGAAAATGTCGGGAGCGTCCTGCTGTAAGTTTGCAACTCTGTCACTGGCAACCCCGAGGTTTAGGAGCTCTGAATAATGCCCAACTTGCTAACTAACATTGCTCAACTTAGCTTGAGGGAAAGCGCAATACAAACCGTGTTCACTATTAGCCCCGACACGTTTGCAAGTCCCAGCCAATGTGAGCAAGCTTTCCACATCCCAGGCCCTACCAGTGCCTGCAGCACGCTGCCACAAGCACTATCAGTTCCTGGGGCAGGAGGCATGGCACCTGCCAGGCACCCAGGGCTTCCCTGCTCTGTGTGTGCTGTGTGGGAAGCACTTTGCAGAATGAGATGAATGCAGTCAGTGCACTCGGACCACTCTGGTGAAACCAAACGAGAGCAGGTATCTGGCAGGAGCACATCTGGAGGAGAGGAAGAGTGAAGGACAAAGACATGGGAGGAACAGGAAGGTGGAAAGTACAGACAGCACCATGAAAAATGGAGAGAGACAGCAAGCTACGTGCGCTCCCTAAAGGGAACACAAGCACACTGGGGCTGTGAGAGCTCCAGGTTTCTGACGGGGGGATAAGTGGAAGTGGGAATACCGGTGCAAGGAATTTAGGAGGACTCTGAAGAATGATGTGCTGTAACACGAAGAACTGCAGGACCTGAGCTCCCACCTGCTCCTCAGTTTAGTGCTGATGTCCAGTGAGGCACTGCCACGCTGCATGGGATGGCGTTGTGAGGACACTGGGGCACCTGGGTGCACCACGCTCCTGGCCAAACCTTCCTGGGGCGAGGACAGACATTACCAGCAAGAGGCACGTGGCTGCAGCCACGTGGCAGCTTCAGGGAGCCGCCCCCTGCCAGCAAACCTTTGTGGTGTCAACACAGCCAGAGGGAAGAAAACGCCACGCTGCAGGCCGCGGCCGAAAGGCTTGGTGGGAGCGTGGCAGCTAAAGGTGCAAATATCACTTCCTTATTGCAGCCTCCGCGAGCGGCCCTGCCTGTGCAACACAGACGATGTTTTGAATGGCAGTGAATCATCTTGTAATCACGGCTGGTGTGTCCCGGCCTCGGTGTATCACCAGGCCCTCCTCTGGGTCAAGCAATCACTTGAGGGTGAATCATCGCCGCACAGGTTTCTCCTGGCGCAGGCGGGCACGGCAGCGAGCAGAGCTGCCTGCAGCCTGCATCAGCCAGGCCGACCGAACGGGCTCTCACCGTCCTGCCCCGCAGCCCAGGGGGCCCACGGGGCTGCTGCCTGCGGTGAAGTATCACGGACCCGGCAGCACGGAGAGCCCCGCAGACGATGTGCTGGGCTGGGCTCTGGGCAGGAGTCAGGCAGCAAACCACTAACCGCCGAAGTGATCACTGTTTCTTCAAAACCTGCTCGCCTGTCACAAGGTTGGCGCTTCTCCAGGTTAGATCAGTGTCGGCAGCGAGCCGGGGACCCCCGTCACAGAATCACTGAGGCCAGGAGGGACCCGAGGAGGTCACCTGGTCCGGGACCCCACTCCAAGCCAGGCTGTGAGCGCCCCGCTACTTGTCCAAGGTCTGAAACACCAACACTGCAGAGAAGGGAACCCCATGCAAGCCAAGGGAGCACGTCCAGGTATGGGGCCCAGCCGAAGAGAGAGCACGAAGGGAGAAAACAGCAGCGCCAGGTAGTACCAGAGGGCTGCAGGACAGACAGAATAAACTGAGGGGAAGAGCAGCAAAACCATCGGGGGAAGGACAGACAGCACGTTTGCTTTTTCTGCAGACAAAATGGAGGCTGGAAGGGTGGCATGCGGGCACTTCTGCTTTCTCCCTGCTCGCTGCACGTGCCGCAGGGCTCCTGCAGCACGAAGGAGCCACCTCCTGACACCAGCGAAGCCCAGGCTGCTGGACGGGGCAGCCAGGCCTGGCCCCACCTCGCCTGCCCAGCCCTCGGGAGGCTGGAGGCAAGGGGTAACCCTCACTCGTGTCTGGGCCAGGTGGGGGAAGGGTTTGCCAGGTCTCACCCCCACCCTGTTGCTAATATCAAGTAATAATAGTATTTAGCACTTCCATAATTACCTTTGCACTCTGGTATCACAGGCACAGCTGAATTGGAAGTCATTAAGATCATTATAATGGGCTTCAGTGGATCCTTTCAGTTGGAGGCATTATTTAGCCAGGCCTCATTTTCGTGGTTATATCTGAATAAGCACTATGCATTGAGGTGAGGTTCACAGATGAGACACTCCTGCATAAAGGCAGTCTCCTACTTGCAAAAGCAGAGTAATGTCATTATGCATCATGTTTCACCAGACTTCAAAATGCCGAGGAAGGTAAGTCAGGTTGTAACCAGCTCCACCTATGACTTGTAAGAGCTGCGAGGCTCTTCCCATGGACTGGCACTTGGGAAAGGTCTGCTGTGAGCTCCTACACATGGCAGTCATTTCTCAGCAGCCGCCGTTCTGGAGGCTTTGGCTGGTCAATACAAGTAGCCACCACAAGCAGGTGTCAGCTCAGCAGTTCTTCCCCTCTTGGTAAGGAGGAAGGAGCAGGAGGCCAGCAGCCCTGGGAGCACCTTGCACGGGGAACAGGAGAAGCGTGCTGACCCAGTGAAGGTGCTGGCAGAGAGCTGGGCTGCTGCCCTGAGCTCAGGCGGAGGGGCACATGGACATGAGACAGTGCTGGACTGGCTGCTGCTGGGGCTGGTGAGCAGAAGTGTGGTCAGGGCCCCCTGGCAAAGAGGGACCTACTGATCCTACGTCTATTCTTGGGCATGCTTCTTTGTATGGCCTTTAAATAAGGAAGTATTAAGTGCCCCTTTAATTGTGGGCACCTCATTTCCCTGTTCAGAAATGCAAATAAAGGCACTTAACTTCTCCCATTTTTGTTTGTCGTTTATATTTTGGCTGGGAATCCCTTGGGAAAACATCAAGGGTTTCTAGGTGTTCCTGTCTTATTAATAATAAAAGTAATGTGCTGGTTTTGTCATTAGAGAAGAAGGAAATGTTAGCAGACGGAACAAGCACTTGTACTGCAATTTCTTATGTTTAGAAAAAGAACAAAAAGATAATGGAGCGTAAGACTTTGACCAAGAGCAAAGGTAAAATCACAGCGGCTGACTCAGTGCAACAGAAAGGACTTAACATAGTTGGCAACATTTCAGCCTTCTCAGGAACTTGAACATGGGAATATGTTAAAAGCAGTATAACATATCCACAATACCAGCATGAAAATAAAGGTAACTGTTAGGCAAAAGCATTATTTTCAATAGTATGAAAGTATTTCTAGCACAAGCACAAACTTGGGTTTGTTTGTTGGTATTCAGTTACTGTCAACATTGCAAATAAGTACAACCAACCCAGAGAATCCAGCCCTGCACCGCTGTCCCCAAACACAGAGAAAATGTCAGTTGCTCTCCTAATGTTCTTGTGACTGAACTGTTCAATCCATTCCCCAGAAACAAGTGAAAACACAAGACCCAAACAAGCTTCAGTGCAGTTTAGAAATGCAGCTGAGGCACAAAGCTGCAGCTCTACTTGAAGACAAGCTAGCTGTTATAGAAAAAATATAAAAACCATCGAAAAGCAGTGATATTTCCTGAGCTCTGGCTGTATCTACACTGTAAAGGAGTTTCCCATGCTGTTTCCTTAATTAGCACAAATATGCTGACAACCTTCTCCATGCTGAAATCAAGCCATAGGCCACTAAAAAGTTTATCTATCTGTGCATCCAAATTTACCACGTGCTGAGCCGACATGTTCCAATGCTGTAATCAGTACCCAGATTATAACATAGCTTTGTCATGCATCCAGTTGCTGCAACAGACTTTGATGTCCCAATATGAAACCTATTTGTCCTGCAGTCAGCAAATACAGAAAGTGCCAATATATACATTCGATGTTTTGCAGGTGCTGGGACTGTGTGCTGGCACTTACTGGATCATGTTGACCACCGCGTGAATTTAAAAATATGACCCAGTTGAATTAGAGAAATAGCATGATCTGAAGGCCAGATTCTAATCTTATTTAATCTGAAATAAACATGGAATAACTCATTCGGCATCCAGTAATTTACTCTGGTTTCACCATGGAGTGATCAAGGCCACTGTTATCTCTTTACACAGTTTGACCTGAGTTTAGTCCTGTCAACAGGACATGTTATAATACGATCATGCGGCAGTCAAACAGAAAAGACAGCATGCCAATACGGTAAATATTGTAGTACCAGCCCTGGGGAAGAGTTTAGCAACCTTGTGACAGGTAGGGTTTAAATGTGTGAACCCTGAGCCTCGCTCCCGAGACAATTTTTGCTTTGTTGGTAATGCAGCTGGCAGGACTAATTCCAAAAGCAATTTATGCCTGGCCAGCTCATAGCTAATTCTGAGTGAAAGCTGTGACAGCTAACGCTGTTTCCTCCCGGCCAAGGCAGCCAATTTTCTGGGACTGGTTCGGTAAGGTTGCTGCCTGCTGCCTGGACAGGGCCCTGCAATGTGCGGGTGTGACCGGTCGGAGCCCTCCTCCCAGCCCCAGCTGTCCTGCAGCGGTGCTCCCCCGGCGCCCTGCACCGCGGCTTCCAGGAATCCACCTCCGTTGCTGCTGGTCTGTGGCGTCACGGCCCAGATCTTCCCAGAATCGCTTGGCACCGGCGTGGCCAGACAGCATGGCAGGTGGCCCTGCCAACAGAGCTGCTGCTTGGAAAATCTGCCCTGTGGACGTAAGCTGAGCATCTCACCATCACCCGCTGTACCTCTTTTAGCTGGATACAAGGTCACAGTTGTGAGAGTAACATCAATGTGTCTTTGATGACAATGACATACATTACCCATAGTTTCTTGCCAAAAAGAAAAAGAATGCCAGAAAGTGATGCCCCGTGAAGAACAAATTAGATCTCATCCTGTATCCCTTCACCCTCAGAGAAGGGCTTTGAATGTCACTGACTTCGGAGCTGAAACTGTCACCCGGCCCACAACGAATGAAGCCAGGGTGACAGCTAGATTCGTTGCCTGCCTGCTGAGGGAGCTGTTTTCTTCCCTGTTTTATTTCAGGCCATTTTATCCGTTTCAATAATTGCTCTTCAGTACCACAGAGCAGCTTTAGGACACAAACTTGATGCCATGCTGAGATGAAATCCGAAACTACTGGAAGCCCGGGCCTAGGCAGAGCAAGTTGCATGATTCAGTAATGCAGACTAAGCCGAGCAGAGTCTCCTCTTCCCAACCCCATTCCTTCTCCCTGAAAGACAGTTTGCATGTTTTACCCGAATGGAAGCCCCAACCTACGCATCAAGAAAACTTGCCTGCTCTGGGCTGTGCGTCAGCACGAGCCAGAGGCTGTAAGTCAGACAGCAAGCAGGCAGTCAGCTCACTCAGGAAGGCTTCCCCGAGGTTCCCCATTGTGCTAAAGCAGCAGAAAAAAAAACATTCACCCCAAGACTGACATACCTTTGCCTCCCACGGAGCTCAGTACAGATCACGATTGCTCATATTTAGAGAACAGAACCCTGCAAGCCTAATATCATTTACACTGGTTTTACATGGGTTTCTTTGCCTCCTTTGGAAATACCCCATCTTTCTTTGGTGTTGCCAAGATCAAACCTGGCTCAGTCAGCAACTCTGAGCACTGTTAAGATCTGAGTCTTTCTTCCCCGAGAAAAGGCCAAAAGCTGCTCTTCCTCTCGCTCAGTTACTTCCCACCAAAAACATAGTTTGAGAAGCTCACAACAGGAAGGCACAGGCAGCTTGGAGCCTGCAGACCATTCACTGAACACAGGCAAGCGCCACACAAACTTGCCCCGCAGCCCCACTGCTGGTGGGCCTGACCAGGAGGAACCACCAACACAAGTGAAAGCTTCCACAGTCCCCTTTCTCTGGAGGGTTTCTGCTGCACTGCCATGGCTAAACTGATGATTTAGGATGTTGAGGTCTTCCCCTCTAGAAATAACTCCATAAGCACCACACTTGGCACGTACTGCACTGGAGCTGGCATCCTGTTTTCTAGCCCTTGCCATGGCAGCTTAAAAGAAGTTTCAGCCCGCGCCCTGGTTATAAACTCAGCTCAGAAAAACACCAGGTTTTAGTTTGCTGGCAGAAGGCCAACAGGCCTGACCTTGATCATTAGCTGTACAGGCATTACACTAAAGAACTAGAGTGCTAAGACAGAAAATGCACAAGACTGATGGCTTGAGAGCAGTCCAGGCCCATTTCTTACCCCACGGGCAATGCTGTGACCAGTGAACATACCACGACATGCTACACAGGGAAAATCTCCTTCCCTGACAGTGCGCAACCCTGTGCTGTGGTACAAGCCTGGAGCAAGGATGTACAGAGAGCTTTGGAGGCAGGATTGCTCATTTATTTATCACAAAACTCAGATGAAGTTGTACGACTTATATTGCTATAGGGCAAGGAGTGGAGGCAGACAGACAGACTTTTTACATTTCCAGTAGACTCATTTTAGCAACTGATGACATATGGGAACAGGATTCTCCAAATTTCCCTTAGCTCAAGAAAATGAACTCATATTTCCCCATGTCTCATTAGTTCTGCAGTCAGCTCCTGAACCTAGTCAGGCGCTATTTAAAGCCCCAGGCCCCATATGCCTCTCAGCTAGTTCTTCCCTGTGCCTTGCCCCCAAAGGGAACAAGACCCTAGTTTTGGGAAATCATTTTCCATAGAAGCTGGCTGAAACGTCTCTGTTCTTCCCCCAGAAATTAGGTGTGTCTAGAGCGAGGGGCTTGAATTTACCAGATCTCAAAGAAATAAGCTGCTTATGCAGGTGAAATTTGATAGAGATAGTGGAAATAAATGGCAGCTCGATATTTGAGGAGTTTCTGTACGCTGTTTCGCTTGCGTCTACTAGTCCACAGGTGCCCTACAAGCTAAAGATATTTCAGCTGACTTGTTTTTTCATGCCACCCTCACACATTTCTAAAAGCATCTCTGCAGATCACATGCCAGCAGGTACTGACTTGCTTGCACACAGCCCTTGCAGTGACTGTGCCGCACACACGCTGCGCAGGTGAGCCCTGCAATGCTGCCTGTGGATGCGGAGCCATCGCCCCACCCGCGCGGTCACGTTCTCCTCCGCGTAACCCCTGGTACGGCCCTGCGCAACGCCCGGCTGCTTTCAGATGGAAGCCTGCTCTCCCTCTCCTCCGCCCCTCTGAGCTCAGCAATCGGGAGCACGGAGGAAAACTCGTGGCCACGTAAGCTCGGGATGAGCAAACAGCCAGCCCACGCTCTGTCCGGCAGCGCTGATGCCAGGTTACGCGGGGACATGGCAGCAGAGCCCACATACCGCTGCTGGGCTGCGAGCACTTCAGATCCGACTGACTCGACTCAGGAGACCGAAATATAAACAGTACTTTTCTGGGAGGAGCGGCTCGCATCCAAATACTCCCCCATCTTAGTCACAGGTTGAAATAAATAAATAAACAGAGGCCTACTAATCTCGCAGCTGGCCCGCTCGCAGCCATGTGACTGGCGCCAGCCCGCACCCTGAGGTGAAATATGGGCCCAAAGGCCGGCTCCTGGCTTCGGGCAGCCCAATGGCACAGGCGGGACGTGAGGCAGCCCCTAACTGGGCAGGCGTAAGGGAACACCCACCCGGCAGAAGGCAGAGCCCAGCTGCACGCCACCTGCTCCATCGCACTTACATCAGGGAAATACTGAGGGGGGCCAGGACGCATTTAACCTAGAAATCCTCCTGTGACCACGTGGACCCGAGGTGAAGCAGAGCAGACCCGGGGCCGCTCTCCATCCCGCGCAGAGCAAAGGAAGCAGGGGCCACCGCGCTGTGGGGACCGGGGGACCAGGAGGATGGAGGCGATGGCTGCCTCCTTCCTCATCCCTCGGTGAGTGCTGGGAGCCAGGAGGGAACCGTGGGGCAGCATCAGTCCAGATTTGCTCTGCTTCTTGTCCTCCTTCCCGCAGCATCTGCAGTACGGAGAGCTAAGCGGACCTTGGGTCAGCACAGCACAGCACTCACTGTGCTGCCTCGTGCGCTGCGAGTCTGGCCCAAGCTCCCGCGCGTGCATGAAACACAATCCCGGCATCAAATGTATTCCTCCTCTTAATCCAAGCTAGAAATGGTTCCTCAGCCTACAACCTCACTAGGCTACATTAAAACATCTAAGTATAACCAGGAATGCAGCTGGAGGAAAACTTCAGGACATTTAAGCATAGGGTGAGCAACCACGAACATATATTTTTATAAGAGCTATCCCAATGGGCTCCGAGAGCTAAGTACAGTATATCTGCCTGTTGCTAATTATATTTACTGTGGTTTTTTTTTCATGCTGAAGATGAGTCAGAAAAAGAAAAAAGTCCTTTATTGTTGTGGAAGCAGAAGGATGTCTCCTGAGGGTGTATGTAATGCACTACTGTCACGGCATGACAATGGAAAAACTGACTGCTGAGCCAACCAAACCCCCATAAATACCTAATGATATCTCTTCTGGCCCAGATTTCCTGCAAGTCGGTGCCTGAACTGCATACAGAATGACAATCAATATGAAAGGATCTCTCTTCTCAACAGAGGCAGAATTTAAGAGCCCAGCTGAGCATTATATTCCCGTTCATACAAAGAGATCCTTTCAGAAGTCTGTCACAATAACCTAAAGGTGGTGATCCAGCAAAAACACTACCAGGCCTCTCCTCACCCTCTCCTCAACGCCTCCCACCATTAACACGGAGAACTGGCTTCAACGAGCAGGCATCATTATTAATTACAGCATTGTTATGCAAACAAAGCGTGCCTAGAGATGCATCAGGTCTGCATTCACATGGGACAAGAGCAAAATCTTCTTCCTTTTTCTTCCTCTTCTTCTGGCGTGGGTAACTCCACCACCTCGTTTAATCAGCTTGGAAGGCGGCCGAGCCAAGCACCTGACCCAGTTATAGGTATGTGCACAGGGACAGCGAGCCCATTGTGAGAAAACAAGGCCTTAGCACATTTCTCTGGCCGCCTGCCAGCCTCAGCACATTGGGCAAGTGACTCTGCCCGGCCACCGCGGTTACATCAGTCACCACCACCTCCCTGGATGTCATGGCACAGGAAGCGGCTGCCAGGAGAGAGCGAGGCAGCCACTGGGTTTTGAAACTGGCTTTCCAAAAAAACATTACAACACCCTTGCTGATTTCCAGTGGGTTTGTTCAGTTCCTCCCTTCCCGTGGAGACCACACGGATGTTGAAAGGGCATTTCACCCTGCCATCGAAAGGCAGGCTTTTGGGGCCGTTTCCCAGTTTACAGCGAGGGCCAGAACCAAACTCACAAGCTGCTATTTAGGGGAAAGAAACACAGATACACTTTTATTTTTTTGCAGAGAGCAAGAGTCTGTGCTGCTCCTTCCCAGCACAACCGGGAGGCAGGGCTGGAAGGCTCCTTCCCAGTGACTACAAAGCCCCCGCTGACCTCTTCCCCCTGCCCTGCTCCCCGCAGGCAGCTCAGACGGGTGCTCCCTGCCTTCCTGAGGCACCGGGTCCCAGAGGCGCAGGCTGGGACTGACAGCACCAGGGATGCGCGCGCCGCCTCGGACAAGGCTGGCTGGAGCAGCGCCGCTGGCAGAGCCCACAGCCAAATTCCACCCTCGGCTATTGCCCAAATGTAAATTTAGGGCAACTCCCCTCCACAGCGGTGACCCGGGACTTGTCCTGTGGGAGGGAGCAGAGCAGAATTTGGACAAAGAGATGGTGCTTTAGGACAACCATTCAGGGCTCGGGTGTGAGCACAATCACCTTATAAGAGAGCAAAATTGGCAAATGAAAATATTGCTCCTGGCACGCGAGTACTTCCATATTGATTCAACACTTAAAAATGCACTGAAGTGCGGATGCCCTTTCTTCAAACCCTCCAGCAAATTCACTTTCTCTCTTGGCACTCTCTCTCTCTCCTCACTCCTCAGCTAGTTTACCCTGATGGCAACAGCTCCTACCTACATCAGCTTCTCAACTGCTGGACCCCGCTGATCTCTGTGCTGCCTCCTCTCGTTCCCTTTTCTGCTTCACCTCCTATTTAAAGTGCTTCTAGAGGAGGAGCTGAAAGTTCTCCCCTTCCAAAACAACTGCTCTGCAACATAATACACCACAGGCCTGATTATCCTAGCGAAAGTAGGGAGAAATCCTTGCTGAGGTCTTGGTCTGGGAGGGGACACACAGTCATGCCTCACGCTGCTCACCTGCCCTGGCCCTGCCTGCCCTGGGACAGGAGCCCCTGCAGGACTGCAAGCTGGCCAAGTCGGGGTAGCTGTTCTCAAGTCAGAGGCTCCGCAACGATTATTTGGCTTCAACATATCATATGACTTTGTTCTTCGAGTTACATTTTAACTGAGAAAGTTTAACAAGTATGACTTATGGGCTTCTAAAATTGGCAGCAGAAAAATGAGCTGAGGAAGTCATGGAAAAAAACCACAAGCGAAGCCATTCCATGTTATGCACAATTTCTGGGCTCTTTTTCCAATCTTCTGTTTTTTTGGACGGTGGAAAATATTTTCCAGCTACACAGGCCTGGCCTCACTGAGTACGTATTTATGCCAAGTTTATAAAAAGCAGCTGCAGACAGGGTTGAATGAAAGGATTACACTGCTGTCTGTCTTCCAGAAGGTGCTTCAGTTCACACCCTGTCCCACAGAGTGAGGCTCGTTTCTCAAATCTCCACGAATTTACGTAAAGAGGGACAAAATTTGAGCCTTGCAATAAGAACAAGTATGGCTGTGCATGTGAACGGGCATGGGTGTATGCATATCTACCTACCGAGCTAGCAGTGGTTCCTAGCTGCTGCTGTTTTGGGCTTTCAGTGCTAGAAGTTTACCACTGTTCCTCAGACCTCTTTGCACCCTGCAGCCCAGTCCATCTTCCATGAATACAGTGATGGGGAGAGGCCTTCCAGGCTCAGGACCCTGGTTTTGGTGTACAGCTGCCGCCTGCTTCACGTATACCTGCTCTCAAGCTGCTCCCGCTGAAATTCAGGCTTCACCAACCTCACGTACACCGAGGCTGCCAGGTTTTGAGTCCAAGAGGGATCACTGTAATCATGCAGCCTGACCTCCTCCACAGCACACTGCCACAGAATTTCAATCTGGAGCCTGCACAGCGGAGGCATAACCTTAATTTTCAGCCGTGTCTTGTCAGAGCCTTGGCCTGATACACCAGTCAGCAGAGGAGAGTTACAAATAATTCTTCACTCTCCTAAGCAGAATAGCTCCAGGGGAGGGGGGGAGGGCTGCAGGGAGGACACAAAATGAAAGTAAATGGAAATAGAAAAGGTAAGGTAGGTGGTAAACTGCAGATCGTATATTACAGATCCGTACCCTGCTGTTTTTGCAGTCGAGTATCTTAGAATAACAGCACTGAGAACGACAGCGTTACATCAGGAATATCGGTCAAGACAATATTTCCTGGCAATTGTTTGAGAAATGCTTTTCTCACAGCTAATTGCTCCCAAGAGGCTGTGTTTTCTCTGTTTTTAGAAGGCGAGCGATTAAGAAAGAAGGTTTTTAAACCTCTGCACCCTGCTGTGGGACAAAGAACTAAGGGGGGGAAAAAAAAGGCAAAAAGAAAGAAAAGAGAGAGGCACAACAGCTGTAATGTTCTATGAAATGATTTTGTTCTGTTCTCTTGCCGGGGTGGTGGGTGCAATCATCAGTTTGGCAGAGATAAATACAGAAAAGCAAGAATGTTACAGGGACGGGGAGCCCCAGCTCGCAGAGTACCACATTGCCATCTAGCGGCACAGGCTCTGGCCGGCCCGAGCACCTGGGGCTCTGCAGGCTTCCACAGCTCTGCCCCCGTGCCTGTGTGCGCAGCAGGCACCTATGTGAAAATGGGGCCGAGTTTCCTTTCAGCGCTTTACAGCCGAGCTGGACAACTGCAAAACTGCTCGGTCTATAAACGGTAGGTGTAGGGAGGCGAGGCGAAAAGGGAAAAATGCCCCCAAGAGGAAGTTTAAGACCAACTTGGCTTTGCTGTGAAAAGCTGGTGTTTACACCGAGGCCTGCAGATTCGTGTTGCCCACTGCTGCCACACACAGAGCTACAGCAGCCTCATCACGTTCTCTGATTGTCGTATGGAAGTCTGCAGCAAGACAACGGGTTGGCAGGAACTACCTTGTTCCAAGGTGACGGGCACGAATCTAGAGCTGATGCCTTATACCCAACCGCATCGGACCAAATACCTCAGCACCACGTGCTCTGACGCTAGCCCCTACGGTTTAACTCCATTAAGTGCCTCGCTGATGACACACTTCCTTTTTATTCTGAAATGAACACAAGTGTTAGCCTCTCAACACTGAAAAAAGAAAAGCCAAAAAAGTCCCTCAAAGAACAAAAGAAAGGCACTCAACCTTTGGAAGACACCCAGCAAATTGATTATTTTGTGTGACCTTCACGTGGCAAGTTGAAAAGAAAAAGCAGCTTGGTCCATGTGAATTCTGATGTTCACTGCGAGATGTGAAGCTGGAAAGTTCCGGCCACAGCAGAACCCCGCTTATCTAGGAAGCAAAACCAGTCCTAGTGCCTGAACTCCACCAGAAGAGACCATCATTTTGGGGAGCAATGGAAGAAGCCTTGCATCAGGAATCCAAGACCGCCCACAGAACTCTGCCTTTTGGCAAAGTGCTTTCTGCTCTTGCACTTCCCACTGGAAATATATGACCACTATCGCACCTTAAATGAGATGAAAGGTGATTAGCAGAAGATTGCATTTGGCCCTGGCGCGAGGAATGGTATGTCTAGCTAATCATTAGCTCCGTGTCTTTGGTCCCTGGATCCCGTGAGGCTTCCCCGGAGCACAGCTGTTCTGTTTATGCCCTAAATAGCCATATTAATGAAGGTGATATTCTGTCATAGTAGCAAAAATAGCCTTCTTTGCAAAGAAAGGAAAATGCAGTTAAGTTCCCCAAAACAAATATAATGCATGCTGCTCCAGTAAATCAGTCTTACAGCAGCCCTTCCTCAAAAGCCCAGAGGGAGAACATATAGGAATACTTTGATGACTACGAATGCTACAATGACCTATGAATACTTTGTAGAGTATTTACAAAGTCCCTCCTGAATCAATCAACAGCAGAGGTTATGTTGTCACCCCCTGAGATCAAGCATGCAAGATCTGGAACATAACCAGAAGTTGGGGAGGCAGAATTTGAACAGTAAATTTTAAAAAAGGTGAGGTCATGAAGGAACCTGAGCCTGAGCCACTGCTGGTTGTGAGACTGCAATCCGTTTTCTTAAAACTTTTATTTAAAATCAGGGAGACACCTGCTTTTATCGAAAACATGCTGCCCAAGGTAGGAGACATTGACTAGAAAAAGATCTACAGCATGATGACAGATATTACCAGGCCTGCTGGAAGCTTCTGAGGGCAGCCCAGCATTCTCTCCTCTGAGACTTGGCAGAGTCTCATAACAAACACCATCCTGGAAACAACGAAAATGAAGGGAGGGATTCTACAGAGAAGTCAGTTGTTTTCTCTGCTTTGCATTTTACGACAAAAAGCATGGGAAGAATACTGCCCTAGTATCGATAAATTCCATCCTAGGGCCTCTGTGTGCTCTAGAAAACCAATTTAAATTATCAGCACTTACTTCCATGGTTGCCCAGAGAAGCCAAGGTACCGAAGTGCTTAGTCCAAGCTCTCACTAAGAACCAGACAGCCTGTTGGTTCGTGAAGGTGGCAGGTCACACCAGCCTGATATCTGACCTTCTGCCCATAGCACACAGCCAGCTCCTTTCAGGCATATACTTCTGTCCTTCCCAGGTACCATCTCAAAAGCAGAAAAAGGAGGATACAGCCATCCTGGTCAACAGATAACACCTGCTCTGACCACGAGGCTTTTGAGTGCCAGAAGTAAGTTTTAAGAAGGCCGCTTTATTTTTAAGGATGGGCCAACTAGCCAAGACTGGGCTACAACTTTCTCACAGTAAGTACCCCTCCAGTTTTCAAACATTTCATCAGGTCCTCATGCATTTTCAGTTTGTGATCCAACATATAAGATGGATGTTGGCTCACTGCACTGCTTTCTGATCTGTATGCTTTATTTATGCTTGCTTAATACCTATGTCCCAGCTTTCCTTTTTGCATGATGGGGTTGCCAAATTTAAGACACTATGGCATAGACTGATTAGTAGCTTTTGACAACACAGTCACAGTTCCTTTTGAAGTTGCTACCAAACAGCTAGCCAAATTTTTTGAAAGATTGCTGCTTACATTTGCAATGCAGAAGCTGCTTACAAATTGCAGGAATGCCAGCAGAATAATTAACCCAGTGCTGACAGTCCGTGTTACTTTATTGCAGTTTGAGGGGGGTTGTGCTTCAGATCTTTTCAGCCATAAAGAGTGTCTAATCCTTTGGTGTTTCAGTAGGTTTCATTATTTACAAGCAAGTCTACAGTTGGCTGAGGTCTGATTTTTCCTACTTTTACTCAACCAGTCTAAAAATAACGTGATGTAGAAAAGGAGCAAGTTTTAGAGCTTTGTACACAATTCAGACCAACAACACACCCACCCAGTAACTACCAAACCAATCAGACTATCCTAAACCTTACCTTATCCCTCCATGTGTCACTGTCCCAAAGTCCTGATCTTGATTGCTTAGGTTTCCATGAGGAAGGGACCATGCAGGGTAAGTTACAGGATCAGGACGGCAGACTGCGAGCTTGCAGAAGCACAGACTTCATCTTGGCAGATTCTTCAGAGTGCCACACACATCTCTGCTGATACAGAAGTAATAATAATATTTTCATGCTAAAAATTCTGCCAGCGCTAACGGCCAGTAGATGACATCCCTACAGAGAAGTTAAAAAGGACCCTTGGTCTTGTCAGACAACTTCTAACATAAGCCAAGGGGGCTGATGTTAAAGCTCAGGACTTTAGATGGAGAGATAAAAGCACACGAAATGTAAAACAAATAGCAACCCCTCACGGTTATGCAAATTCAGCCGAGTGTCACGGCAAACACCCAACCTGGAGGAACTTGATAAACATGGGGGCTGCAACCTGGGGACAGACAGGGCTTCTCTTCTTTATATATGCAAAAGCTTCCATGTCCTGAACTCTAGGAGCTGGGAGTCTTCACTGCGGTAACTTACAGGACCGGGCAGTTACATAACGTCAGGTCAACGCGTGGCGAAAGTAAATTTCCGTCAAAACCAAACATCGTTCCCACCGATAACGAGACACTGCTAGGAATCGATTAGGCATGTACTATCAGTTAGAAACACCACAGGAGACTTTCTCAAAGAACGTGCTTGCTCAGGAATCCCTTTTCTCCATTTCTCTGTTTAATTAGTCATTGCATTATAATTAACAAATCCATGCAATAATCATTGTCATTTTAATCATCACAGCAGAAAGTACATTACTTCTAATTAAACAATATTAAATACAACAAAAGATGCTAACCAGGTTGTTTCAGAGCTCCAGGAAATGCTCTTTTACATACGTGCCAAAACAGGCAAAGTTTAGTTTGTTACAGCAAATTTCTGTATCTTCCAGGCTACCTTACAGGGTGTAACACATCCAGATTGACCTAGGGAAGGAGGAGAAGCCTGGTGTGCAGAGACGATATCTTTTATTGAACAGCTCTACTTCTCTAGGTACTTGCTATGTTTTAAGCAGACTCCTAAGTATTTTTAATAACCAGTTAAATGCCCAGAAATATGTTGACTGACAACTACAGAGGCTGAAAACTTCCATTTACGTATACAGCACCAACATACACTTTCCCCTGCAAACACACCCCAAGAAGCACAGAGAAACCACTTCTGAAGCGCGGGAATAGTTAAGATTTGGTCACAAGCCAAGGTGCCACTATGCTACAAAGAGCTGCCTCCTCGGCATCAGAGAGGCCCCACCAGCTCACTTCATGTCAGCTACGGGATTGCCACAGCGCAAGGAGATTTTGCCATCTTAGGCTGAATTTCAACCAGCAACAAAACCGCATCCCATTACCAACTTATAACATCTTACCCCTTTTCTATTTTTTTTTTTAGGGGGTGGGAATAGCCCTCCTCTCACAGCCCATCTCAGACAGTGCAACTCCAGGCTTAAGCTGGAGAATTTCTCCTCCACCCCTACTGCAGGTAACAGGAGCTCTCCTTTCACTCCTTTTTCAAAGCTCATTCAGAAAAACTACACCTGGGCAGGGGGAACTCAGCTCTGACATGCCGGGGAAGGAGATGCAGTTGCGTGTTGCAGAGCTTAAGCTGCACAATGTAGCTGGTTTATCTATATACCTGGTTTGGGTTGAGGGATGGAAGGGAAACCTTTCTCTTCATGTAACCACAACAAACAAAACACACAGGATTTAAAGTGCCAAAATTAGGTATCGGTAGAAACATCTGCCACTGCTGCCCCAGTGACCCTGTCTCATACACCGCACCAAATTTGTCTGGACAAAATGCTGCATTGCATCACCCCACGAGACGCAAAGATTCTTAAAATCAGGATTTTGCAGGGCAAGCTTGCACAGACAACGTGCAAAACTGCCCTCTGCTGTTTAGATTCAGACCTGCTCCAATAAACGATAGCGTGAGCAAATTCGGATTTTATAGTCACGAGGGTCCAAGCTGTGAAAAGATGCAGAACTAGCCGGCAGAAGCTGTTTTCTGCCTCCATGCAGAGTAGAAATTTCATGCTTGGAAGCCACTCAAACTGTCTCACAGCACGGACCGTCCAGGCGGATTTACAGGCTGCAGCAACGCCGTTCTAGCTGCAACACTGCCCCATTCAGCAACCACCAGAGCGGGCGAGCACTAACGGACATCCCAAAGGTAAGGAGTCAAGAACATCCTCAGTGTGCAAGGGAAACGCTGGTAATCGTCAGCGAGGGCTGCAGGACATGCATTTATTAACCCATGAAATCAAGGCCTGACCTTTACAGAACAGGAACTGGAAGGACATCTGTGTAGTCCAAAGCTTATAGCACACAGAACTTGTGAGAACTCGTGATTATCAGGTTACAGCAGTGATCAGAAAACACAGAGTAGTGACCTTACCGAAAGATAGTAAATAATCTGCAAAGCGAGCACCTGTATGTCCCTATTGCAGGGAAAGAAGGGAAAACCCTGACTTTTTTTTTTAAGCACAAATGGAAAGCTCTGTACTTTGAAAAAATTGCCCATTGTTAAGTTCTAGTCTAGACGGTTGGGTACAGAAACACGGCACAAGGGCCAGCTGCTCTCTGTGGCTTCACTCACGCATTCACACACAGCACGCGGCGATTCCTGCCCTCTGAGAACAGCTTCAGATGTCCACACCTTCTCTGGGAAGCTCTGTTTGGGTACAACTGCAGAAAGCAAGTAGTTACCTCCACCACAAACTCAGTTTCTGGAGTGGCTATGATGAAAGCTACTCCAGTCTTTATGAACGAAGCACAGGTTTCAGCTCTCTGCAAGACACTCTTTGGGTCAGATCTGACTGCTGTGCAGACAGGCTGTTTTTTTGGTCACTGCCCAAATGAGACCATAACCTACACTGGACAGAGTAAACACGCAAATTGAAAAACAAAGCAAGATTTAGGTACAACAGAAGCCTTGAAGAAATGATTCTCTTCACATCAACCCTTTTCATATCTGTATATGTTTAAAAACTCAGAAGCTTGGGTGTACAGTACAACGTGCCTTTGAAATACTCACTAAAAGCACTTAGTGACCACTTCAAAGATTCCCTTGAAGTTTCACTCATATTAATTTTAACACAATGGTCATGCAGGGCCAGTGTCAAGCCTAAGAGACTTTAAACAGACCATCAACAGATGTACAAATAGAATTTTAGAAAGATTCTTCTGGGTGCATAAATAGCTTGAGCTTTGATGATGACTGGCTGGCTGGCTGCCTCCTACACAGCAGGGCTGGGACTTCTCCATTTTTCAAGTTAAAGGCAACAATATTATTCTGTCATTCCCCAGGGTAAGGAAATTAGGGCCAGATGATTCAGTGTGTGCCTGATCACTCTGGTTTTGGATTCGATCCCATTATCTAAAAAACTTAATGGTGAGACATCAAACAAAGGTAGTCCTGCATGATCATAAAACTAGCTGTTTTTTGTTGGTTTTGGGGTTTTTTTTTGGCTATAAAAGCTGCCTGAGAAGCCCATAACTGATGACAGGAGACTTCTCAACATAAAACTAACAGACCTCTGATCTCCTTTATGAGGAATCCTTTGAGGGGAGAGCCACAGAATGGAGGACGGCTCTTCTCTGGGAGAAAGAATAGTAGCTTTACCTGCAGTGAAGATTACAGATATTATCACCAGGAACTCTGAGCTCACCAGCAGCAAATCCTGCAATAGTTCATGTCCACCTTTTTTTAATTTTGCACAGGCAAAAAGAAAGAGTATTATTATGCACAGCTAAATGCAACAACATCCATCAGTACCACTGCACTTCCAGTGACCGGCTCCTTAGCTTATGTCTGAAACCAGTCCTAAGTTACAGCCTCCTACATCTGCGGGCTGTGCATGCTAGCGACACCAGTGGCAGCCCGCCACTGTTGGAGAAACAGCAAATTCCCATTCTAGACAGTATCTTCAAGTCTTCACAGTTTGTAGAGTTTTAGCTCATCAGATTTTGGAAACAAAAAAAACTAAGCCTTAGTAAAAGGATTCAACATCCCCACCCTATCAGACAAGGCACTCAAATCAGGTGTCAGAGCTTCCATTAGCTTACTAAGCAAGTACTTTTGGATTATAAGATTTGCGACTGTATCTGTACTTCTTAAGGCTTCATTTAAAACTACGTTATCTGAAATATCTAACTTTTCAGGATCAAGAAAACTAAAAAGGTTTAGAGTAACATGGGTGTCTAAAACAATTATTAAAGCAATGAACATTTGCAAACACAATCAGACAATCATCAAGTCTTCCATCAAAATCAAAGAACTGACATACAGATGTGCTAAAATATACTTAGTTCAGGAAAGCATTGCTGTAAGCTAAACCGTGAATTCAAACTGGCAACATTATACCAGAGCGTAGAAAGCTATTCGGGTTTGAAGGAAGGGTATCTTACGCTGTTTGGGTTTTAAGGCAGTTTGATTTACCTTGCATTTAAAAGATGAACAAAAAAGATATTACACTGAAATGACCACCGCCAGCAAGGATAGAAGGTAAATATGGGAACAGTTCTGACAGCATAATCTACGAATTTTTCCTAACTCTTCAAATTAAGAAGTAAAAGGCAAACTCCTCCAAAAAGCCCAAATGCACCGCATAAACACAGAACCTGCTGCAACTTTTTAGTTTTTTTATTAAATATTTTAGGTGCAGAATAACTTTGTCCCTCTAAACCAAAGAAAAGAGGAAAACAGTCATCGTCACCTGAAGATTACGGCTACTATGTTTTACCTCTACCTTATGCTACCTGAACAACTCAAGCACAACAGAAAGACTAAATTACAGCCGGCTATTCTAGAAGTTTTTGTTCATACCAGCCATGAGCCCCAGTATTTGTCCCACTACAGAAATTTTCAACAGCAGCTGAAATCTTGGGACACTCTATTTTCACGGGGTTAGTGGGGAAATATCTCCATAACAAATTGAATTGTCCAATCTGACAGACTCAGCAAAAGTCATTTGCACTCCTAAACTCTGGTGTCTGACTGCTAGATGACCACGAACTATCCACTCAACCTCTCAAAAATTCCGTACTAAGCAATTTCTGAAACTTTGAGACCTGTTTTGGAAGAATCTGCCTTTACAGAAACTTAAAGCAGGCTGAAATGAGACAGAAATAAATGGAAATGTTAACTAAAGTGCATTCAGAATATCGCTTCTGTTTGGACTACACCATCTAGTACCTTACTAGTAATGTATTGGCATCACAATCACAAACTGTCAGCTGGTCTGTAGGACAAACACCCTAAAGCTAAGTCACCGTGCTGAAATGTAAAGCTACATTTTTAATTGTTTCTTCTGCCACCTGAGTGGCCGTAGCACAAAACCAGAAAGTGGTAGAAGCTAGTCTGCTTTAATTTGAAATTTAGAGCATCCTACCCATGGAAAACGAGCACGAGTATTCTTTTGAAAGCACATTTGAGTCTATATGTTATTTGTCTCCTTTTCACTGTGTACTGAATCTTTACATGTTTCTAATTCCAGTAGCTTTAGCTAGTTTAGCCTGTTTATCAACATCTTACCTGTGTTACTTGTATCAGTCCAAAAATTTTAAAGGCAAGTGCCAAAGACTGTTAACAACCGTTTTCTATGGTCTTGAAAACTAGAGACTGAAATGTTAATTATCTTATAAAATGTTTCAGGCTTTCGGAAAACCAATCATTGTGCTCTTAAAATCTTTCCAAGGTTCTACTCCTAGCAGCTTTATTTCAGACACCTGCACTAACAGAGCTTTCCTGTTGGGCAGATACAGTTTTGCCTTGCATCACAACAGGTGTTATCGCACCTGACAAACAGATGTGTCATTCTTTCTGCAGCCAGTCACCTAGTACCATTCTGATTTGCATCTCTTTTTAAAGTGACCAGCTACAGCTTTAATGATCACACACCTATTTTTTTTTGAGAAATTACACGAGGTTTTTAATTAAAAGCATTGGAAGACCAGCCATAACATTAAAAATAAATTTTAATGTTAAGTCATTTTTAGATCATTTGCTCTGACACCCAAATGTTCTGAAATTTAAAGTAGTACTATAGGGACACACAAGTGCAGATAAATCTTTATTGCCATAACTTTGCTTTGTTTTTTTCAAAAATGAGCATTGGGTTTTCAATAGGTTGTAGTTTTATGTCTTTATATGTACAACATTACAACTGCATATTTTAATAATGAAGTTAGTGATACTTTGATAACTCAACACAGTGTATTTATAAAATGAATTCTTATCAAAATACACTTTTCACTGGGGTAATAAATAAAATCCTGCGAAACCCACCTACACAAAGTTAATTTTAACTCTGGTAGAACCCGATGTGGTACACAGTCCATTAACTATTATGTTTGCCCCTTTATCCCCCTACTGATGCTCATCTTCTGGGGTAAGAAAACACTTTTTCCCCCTGTTGTGGTGTGACCTCATTCAACATCATCTTCAGCCAAGCACTGTGCACTTACAATTCTCTGTAAGAAGGAGAAAAACTCATTCACAATTACATAAAATTGACAGTAGGCAACTGATTATCAACAACGTAATTTTACACTGAAAATTAAGCAGTGTAACTACTGAGCAAACTGATTAATCTGTTAAAAATTGTAATCTATTTGACAAAAGGTTTTGAAGCCAGTTCTGTAGAAATTATATACCGTGCAATACCAACCAAAGCCAAAGTCAGATAAATAATATCTTGTCAGCCTCAAGTGATGACCTCTGTGTGGTTTTTGGCACTGTTCTCTCATGAAACTTTTTTGCTCCATTGCTTCCCCAGACCTTTACATCTTGTGTATCCGGTGCTTTTCAGTGCTAACGATATGGACCTTAACCTGAAACGTTACCAGGCCTGAGCTGTAACGACAGCTGACTGATAAACAGCACTGAGTCTCTGCCTTACGTGAGGTAACATCACGAGGGAGCTCCCTTGCACTTCCAGAAGGCAAAACTTCTATTATTTATTTTAGAACAGACTCGCTTGCTAGCATATTATCAACATTACTTGCACAGTACCACAGTTTAAAAAGAGAGGGCATTTTACACACCTAGCTACCAGCACTTTTGTTATCAGGAACGCCACTAAGCTTCCAAAACTGTCATGTGGTATTAGTTAACATCCCGTGTTGACAGCTGGCCCAGAAGCAATAGTGTAGCAGAAACAACAGATCCATTCTGATAGACTTTTATAGCACTTACAGGTACTTATATGTAATTAAAAAACTGAAAATCAAGACCCAGTGCAAGAAAGGTATCGCTTTTCTGACATGCGACTTCTATCTGGAAAACAGTGGATCTGCTTATACACTAAGATGCCTGTAGATGTCTCTGCTTTGGAAGAGCTTACCATACCCTATGCATAAGAAAAGTTTTCCGTTTTGCCCTGCTTGCTATCAATGCTGCATGATATCTTCATAAATATTTTTAAATGTTTTAGGTTAAAGACCTTCTTTTAATCTAACTGAACTATACAAAAACCACGTTACCAAAAACAATACTCAAGGCTGATGTAGTTGATGACAGAAGAAGTTTAATTAGTTTTCAACCTCAACAACGGGGAATGTTTCACATACCTGGCTTATTGTAGGGAGCTTAGTTAGAAGCATCTGAAACACTGGTGGTGGAAGAGTCTGCTGTAGAACTTGTAGTAGCTGCTGCGGCTGTCCACACACAGCAATGGCATTGGTCAAGTGATCAACACCTTTCTCATATTCACCTGCACGACAAATCATGTTTTGAAATCAAACTTCTTCCAAAGGATGAAGTATTTACATAAAGCATTCATCAACAGTGCATTACTTAGAATCAATCTGTGCGTTTCTTTTCTCCTCCCTTGTTGACGCTTCTCAACACAGAAGGTTAGAAACGAGCAACCAGATTTTCTTAGCTAAATCTGACTCCCAAAAGACCTTAGTGTACAGAAATCATTTTCTAGAAAAAATTAAGAAAAATTATTTTTACAACTTACCCTTCAAAAAAATTTATGCTATTACCTTGAGCTAGTAGTTCCTCGCCAAGCTGGATCTCCTCAAGAAAAAACTTCTGAACTGCTTCAGCATCTTTCAGATCAGGCAACTGTAACACACACAGTAAAACTGAAGCTGGCCCTTAAACATTAGTTAATAATTTAGCAGAAAACATTCTCAACTGAAACCAAACATGCGCAACCACACTTTTACACTGAAACTCACAAAATAAATTAAAAGTATCACCATCAAGTTAAACTTACGCAGAATGTTTTTGAAAATCAGACTCAAGTCTCAAACCACTGCATCGCGCATTCACAGAGGGACAGAGTCCGAAATACCTCTACTCAGTTTATTATGTATAAAGTTTCATAGCAAATAAAAATTCTAAGTAATGTTCATTGCAACTATTAAAATCAGTTAAGATATATTTAACTCTTCTTAAAGGATCCATTGGCAATAAGGAAAAAGAGAAGCAGGTCAAATTCTTACAGCAAAAAACTCCCAAATTCAGCTGTAGCTGTATCCCATCAATGGCTTTTAAATCTGAGAAGTACTTATGGGCATACTACAAAGAGGAAAACACCTTCAAGTCACACAGGAAATGTTATACTTTCTAGTACTAGGCCTCTATTTCACTTGAAAAGGGAACAATCGTTTCATATGGTTATTTGTGAAATTTTAAAAATATCTAAAGACTGCATATTTGCAGAAGTGTTTGTAATGCCAGAGCTGAAACAGACAAGCTACCCTTTAAACAAATTTCACAAATAAACCTGGTATAAATGAAACATCTTTCAAAATAGCACTGCGTTATTGAGCACAGTATTACCTTGGAAAGCCCTGCTCTCTCTTTGGCAAGCTTCTGTTTCTTCCTTCCTGTAAGAATAAAAATATCATATGTTTTTAATTTGCAATTTAAAAAGTCTTCAGATTATAGTTCTAAACAGTGAACAAGTCAAAGTTATTTTCGAAATAAGAAACGGGGAACATATTCCAAGCACTGAAGACTGAACACAAGATTGCAACCCACTCTCTGCAACAGAATATTATTTAGAGGCCTAAGGAGGGCTGGCGCTGACACACGGACTCAAAACAACAGTCCTTCTGGTGGCTTTGGTACACACCAACCGCACAGGGCCTGTAGGAGGGCATACCTCGTGCGCTACACAAGCGCTGGGAAGTAAAGGGAACCAGACTAACACAAGATTTCTCTACGTGACTTTCTAGCAACCACGAGACACGGAAGAGCCGCTATCTAACCTTGAGCCGCTTTCGCTTGGAAATACACGGAGCACCACCAAGAGAAGCTTTAGCAGGTGGCAGCACATACGTGTACTTTCCCAGCTGTTTCGCAATAGCACGGGCTTGGGAACTAGTCAAAGAGGTGGCAGCATCTCACCACCCTGCTGCAAAAGCCATACGAACGCATACGTTCCTGAAATTAAATACCCAAGGAGAGCAAATGTTTACAGATGGAACAAACATTTACAGACTTAATCATCCAACCTGAAGGCATAACGTTGATCTGCAACAGAAAACTGTAGCACTCCAGCACAACTAGTGTAATTAAAATGATATATCGCTTGCTTTTAATGCAGTTAGGCAGGTATAGCAATACTTTATGGCAGCAGTTATTCATGCCAAGAATAATTGTCCCAATATAATTACCGCAATTCGAGGGATTTTCTTAGAATATTTTTTGTCATTTGGTTCATCAACTGAAGTAATTACACCAACGTAACTTTTAAATGCAACCCGTGGTTAAATAACTGTACTCTTACTATTTGTCCTCAAAGTCTGCTCTGTGAACACCTACACTGATGAAGAAGAGCTGTCACACAGTCCTGATTTGTCTTCTGAGACACTTTCACACGCTGGAAACACTTCCAAGTAATATGACTGCAAGTTTTAATGGTTAAGAATTTGAGACTGTCCACATGAAGGACACAATCAGGAACCCCTTCCCTAGCACTGACAATGCGATGTCTGAAATTTATGGACTAGGTCAAGCATGCTTTTTATAAAGGGAATTCATGTTTTAACTACGTGGATCACCCCTGTATTTTCTATGATGCCCTAATAACCTTTCGTACTTCAGTTTCTACAATATGTTGACCTGTGTATACTATTCTGCAACATCATACACAGCAGTATTTTGTGTCATACAGAATCCTAGCTCAGTACAATTAAATGATTATAATTGTTTGCAATATTAAAGACAAATTTGTCTTTTGAAAGTTTTGAAAGTGCCTTCGGTTGGCCCACTTCAAGTTTGTGTAACTTAATGCTTTAGGAAAACTTGAAACTGCACTATACCATATACAGGCATGCCAGTTTTCCTAATACACTCAGTCTCAAAGATGAAATCAAAATGAGGAAAAGAAATACAACTGGAATGTTTCACTATAAAAATAAGCCACAGTGCAGCTGTAGTGCATTCAGGAAAAACATCATTGAAAGTACACAAGGAAACTGTGCTTTCTTGACAATTTCTAAAAATTACATCTACTATCAGTCACCAGGTTAAGCATTCAGAGATAAAGAAATAAGGACATACACTGGCAACTACAAATTTTTAATAAAAGCTTTTGACTGCTGATCACAAACGTATGAAATCACACACTTTAACCAAAGACTAATGTAGAAGAGTGTTAAGAATCGCCAAGATTCTAAGATTTAACATCATTGATCTACAGAATTTTTGAGGTCTGACTACCGTGCAATTTTTCTTACTTTTTTTTAAAAATGTGTTTTACAGGGCTTTTTATAAGTTCACTAGCTAAAAGAATTAAAAAAAAAAAAATAGCTCTGAAGTATATGCAGGAATTCCTCCCACACTAGTTTCCAAAACTAAATTTAAAATATCTTCAGAACAAGAGCCAAAAGTTACATTTAAAATACATCAGAAAAAAGCAGTGGCTCAGGGAAGGAGGGAGAAAGAAGAGCAACTTTCTGTTTTACCTCAAGGATCTGCAAGAAAAGGAAAAACCTCCTTCTTTTCTAAAGACATCATTGCAATCTAAAAAGGGGAGGGACAAAGCCTTAGCCATCTTCCACGCAAGGAACTTTAGGTGCAACAGAGATCCACGTGCACCCATCCAAAACCAGCTCTCAAACAGCACGGGACTCGCAGGTTTTTCAGGCACAGCTCTTGCGTATGGGAAAAAATGTTTCAAATGCAAACCAGCAGACAACCTGATGCTCGGGCATGATTTGCAAAAATCCCGAGCTGCACCAGCAGCTTCGTGACCAGTCCCACAGCACCGACCCAAATCTCTTTGCCTCTCTGGCTCCCAGCTGTGAAGCCTGCCTCCTGTGCTCCTCTCTCTCAGGGGAGCACAGCAGGCAGAAGGTGCCCCGAGCCCCAGCTGAACCATGAGACCCTACCTGCACGCAGAGCAGTTGCGCTTCGTGTATTCAGGAACAAGAACAGTAAACACATGTAAAATCTTATCATCTTAAACTAAAGCTGCAGAAACTAGCCAGCTCCAGATGTTCACAGCATTACAATCTTCTGGTCCCAAGATTAAATACAATTAAGTATCAGAACTAGGAACACAATTAAAATAAGAGCACTATACCTACTAAATAAGCAAGATTAAGACACCTGGAAAACCGAAGTCCACGCATTCTTGGAGACTCCCTTTTTTTTTTTTCCTGAAACCTGAATCCAGGCACTTCATTTTTACTATGGGATTTCCCAACGCAGTCTTTAGCCCTAGCACAGCCCAAACAAAAGGATGTAAAATGTAACTGGGATAGCAAAATAGTATCAGATCTTCCTTTGTCTGCCAGTGTTTGAACAAATAGAACCTGCAATCGGATGACACACAGGAGCCCTGGTCCCTCTTGAAGTTTGGTGACACTGCATTACAGAGGCTGAAGAGCAATCTTTTCCTAAAAATGCTTATCCGCTCTAAAGATGGTTTCCACATTTTTTTAATACAATGCTCCCGCTGTTGCCTGAGAAGCAGTACATCCTCATCCAAGGAATGGCTGCTGCACCGGACCCTGCTTTTGCCAAAAATTTCAGACTGAGCATTACCATCCAACGGCAAAAATGCTGTAACGATCTGGTCACTGATAACACTACAGAAGCATCCAAACTGCACAAACAGTTACAGTATTACGTCCTGAATATTATCTAAAGCCTTACTACTAGAAGCAGCCCAGTGTGTCATGCTGAAGGATCTGAGGTCTTTCAGTTAAGTCCTCCAAATAACAGCCACCTCTTACCAAACCACTTTTAAAGAAAAAGTAAGTTCTTAATCCCAGCAAGGCCCCCAGCACAATTTTTAGAGCCAGCCTAAGGTTTATTCAGAATGTTACTTGGCAGAAGCCCACCTAATGAAAACAACAGGATGCAAAAATCACTTTCGATGTTTCTGTAAGAAATCTTATGTAACGCAGTATCCTCTCTTCTACACGGCCGATTACACTGTCGAAACCTAGATTTCTGCTGTGAGCCAAACACCAGCTCACTATACTAAAAACTGCCAGCGTCTGCCTTGCACTACAGGGTGAGAAGTGCTGGGAGGCCACACCGCCGCCGTGCTGCCGTGGTGCTCCCCGCGTGAGCGCTGCCTCTTCCATCGATGAGGCTGCAGTCGTGTCGGGTTTGCTTGTGGGAAGTTTACCTCGGTAGTCGTTTCTGGCAACTGCAGCAATTTCTGCTCGGCTCAGTCGTTACAGGGTGACCACCCTTACTGCCACGGCAGGAAGGACCCAGCACGCGGCCTGGGCGCCTCGGGGAGCTGACGCAGCCGCACGCAGGAAGCCCACGGCCGCCGAGACGCGGAACCAGTGTCGAGGACGTGAAATAACGGGGAGCCACGGGCGGGGAGCCCCACGTTTTGGATGGATCCCCGTTTTCCTCTGGCATTCGTTCTTATCCTGGCGGCCAGCACCGAGGCCACCAGGAGGGTTAGGAATGCGGCGGGTGCGAGCTGCACCACTACCCCCCCCCCCCCCCCATCGGGGCCCCCCGCGCTGCAGGCGGCGGTGCCTCAGGACGCCCCCCGCCCCCCCTCCTCCCCCGCCGCCGTTTCCCGCCGGCGGGAGGGCGCCGCGCGGCCGCCACGTGCCGGGCCTGGGCGGGAAGGGCCGCAACGGCGGGGCGGCGCCGCCAGCGCCCGTTGCGCGGTGCGGACACTCACGCTCCCGCAGCCGGCTCTTGAAGTTGGGGTCGCTGCGCCGCTTGCGGTCGAAGTAGATGCAGTACCCGATGAAGAGCGCCCCGCAGAGCCCCGCGGCGATGGCGCTGGTCCTGCCCACCATCATGGCGCGGCGCCCACGGACGGCCCCGCCGGCCCCGCCGAGCTCCGCAGGCACCTTGGGCCGGGCGGGCAGCGGAAGGCGACGCCGCGACGCGCTTCCGCCGCCTCACCCCGCGTCATCGGCCGCCGCCGCCCCGCCCCGCCACGCATGCGCGGCCGGCGGGCTCCGGGCGGCGCCGGGGGCGGGTGGCGGAGCGGCCGCGGGCGGGCGGGGCCCCGCACCCTGACGGGCAGCTCGCAGGGACGGCCCCACGCACCGGGGGGATGGGGGGGGCACGGCCCCGTGTCCGTACTGCAGACACCGCTCGCCCTCAGGAGCCCAAAGCCCGGAGGCTGCAGCCGGGGTGAAGGCTGACAGCAGCCGCGGCACCGCACCAAACGCCTCTGTTCACAGGTTTTATTAAAAACACGCCACGGCTTTACACGCCTCGCTGGGCTGTGCGACAGGCTATTTGTTTTTCCCAACTTTCTTCTTGGTAACGCTTTTTTTCAGTCTCTTTGTTTTGGTGCTCTTTTTTGACGGGACTGCCTTTTCACCCACAAACGAGTTGTTAGAGACGCCCTTGGTTTTTGACGCGGCGCGAGCTCTGTCCTTAGGGCCACGCGGCTGGTTTGGAGCTCGCTGCGGGGCTTTCCCCTTCTCAACGCAGCGCTTCACTCGCACCTTCCTTCCCATCAGATCGGAGTCGTTGAGTTTCAGAGCGAGATGCACGGCATCCGTATTCTACGAGAACAGACATCCGCCTTAACAGCAGCGTGCTTCCAGCTGATGACTTCCAAACAAACGGCTGCCTTTCCTTAATCCCCGTAGGCAGGGTTTTACAGCTGAGAGCACCCAAACTGCTCCTTTTACTAAACAACAGGCATCTCTGCTCAGAAACACGAGCACACCTACACAGCCTGTGCACCGAGGCATACATTCTTGAAAATGAGCTCTGAAACAGCTTACACAAGTTGTGAAAGACAGACAGAAAGAAGGAGAAACTGGTAAAAAAGGTCTTGGGCTGCAGGAGATAAACTAAGGAAGATGAGGCCGGGAGAAAAGTACGAGAAAGCCAGCCATACAGAACCTAAATGGGCAGAACTAGCCACAGAACTGGCAGGAGAAAAGAATTCCACTTATATTTTGAAACATAAGAAATGGGAGAATGTTGCAGATACGCCAAGTGAACTCATCTTTTCCTCCTTTAAATCTTTCCCTTAAAGGTCATTTCTTTAACCCCAATATTTTGTAGCTTTTCTTTGTACTTTACCTAA
This sequence comes from Anser anser, assembly GCF_964211835.1. NCBI lineage: Eukaryota > Metazoa > Chordata > Aves > Anseriformes > Anatidae > Anser > Anser anser. Next base: position 80,891,640 of record NC_139722.1, read on the forward strand.
AATAGTTTGCTTTGCATGTGCTTCCAGGGAACTGGTCTTCCAAGCTACTTTTAAGGTAAAAACCAATGCTACCATGTATCATCGTATACATATCCAAAATAGCAAAAGGTCAGAAAAGGCCATAAAAGCAAATCCCAGCTCAGATTTTGAAGTGCCCAGTGTCCTGAGCACGCCATACATACGTACCTCGAAGAGAATGTAGCCAAAGCCCTTCCCCATGCCGGTCTGCCTGTCTCTCACAATTCGCACTGCTACCACATCTCCGCAGTCAGCAAAGTGTTCTCTCACGGCATCATCGCTGATGTCTGCAGGCAAGCATGATAAAACAGACGTCTCCTCAATCAAAGAGACAACTTTAAAAGCCTGGCCCACATCCAAATATTTTATATTTACCAATTTAGGTACACTATATATATATTTAGATAGAAAATTTTATGTATCAGTGCATAAGTATTGGCGGTTCAGAAAAATACCAGCCAGTTAACAATGCAGACTTTATAAAGGGCTGTTTGCTTTGACACTCACTGATTCGCTAGCTTTGAAGTGTACAATACAAATCACAAAGGAGAATGAAGGCAAAGAACAAAAGATTTTTTTAAAAATAATTTCATTTATGATTTGAAAATACTGGAAATTAAGATTCAAGCAACATTTTTGTAGTTCCTTCTTATGCCAGAATCTATTTCTAAGAGTTAATAACTGATGACACCGAGCTTCAGCTGGCAGTTCTTGAAGCCTAACGCTCACTGACCTGGACAGGGGAGATGGGATTAATACTACCGAGCCTCACGTGTGGCCATTACCAGCATTCTCAGTCTCATACTTTTGCAACCAGAAAGGCATGGTTTAGTACTGTTACATCACACCTGGGTTACTCTCTTTTCTGTACAGCTACACTTCACCCTGTGTAAGTCCCTTTACACAGCCATAATCACATCTGTGCTACGGGAGGGTCTGAATTTAACGGTACAGGTTTAGCTGCAACAATGGGACGTCAGTGTGCCGAGAACAGTTCAAGGTGCTGAAGTCATTTCCAGAGCACTGCGAACGTCCAAACTGTTCTTTTCTGCAGGAGGCACGGGAGCACAGACAGCACTGACACAAGCTGCACACAGCAGAGTAATGTCACCAAACTCAGATTTATCACCTCTCAGATTTTCAGGCAGGTCACATTTTAGGCTGAAGCCCCAAATCCATCTATTTCAGCACGACCATGAGCAGTATGTGACACTGGTTCTGTGTCAGGTCATCAGCGCGGGACATGCCTTCACCCTGCATACTTACACACCCACACCATCCCAAAGCAAGACGCTCATCCCAAGCATCCCGACTCCATCAATACCCTCGTGCGGACCACACCGGACAGCGATCCCTTCACCTACTCAGAAGCAGCTGAATACTCATTAAGCACTCACCCGAACCGTACAGCAAGCCCCTCCGCAACAACCCATTGCCAACAGCTGCCGGGACAGAGCCACTCATCTTGTGGCTCACAGACAGCATCAAGACTAGCCCTAACTATGTGTCGTTTGGAAGAGGTTCACAAACAAGTTCCAGCGCACATCTGACGGTTTATTAAGCTATGGCTCTATGCAGTTCGGTCATATTTACGGAACATCTAGTAATGACGAGAAATAAAAGTGCTTGTAGTTCTACAAATGTAACAGAAGAAAACAATTCATCTGCAGCACTTGCTGGAAACTTACCCCATTAGGTGTTTTAGTCAAAATATAAAAGTACTGTTTTAAAAATTCCAGTAAGTGATATTTAGCTACCTAAACAAGATACCCTGAAACAACAATAAATTAAGAAAATCCTAATGTCAACATATTCCAAAAAGTGTTAAATAATGAGGTATGAAAATCCATTTTACTTACCATATGAGAGATTTCCCAAGAATACAGAACGTTTATTGTCATGCTAAAGAAAACAAGGAAGAGGTAAGACGCTATGTTATTTGTTATAGCAAAAAACAGAAAATGACTTTCAGACACACTACTCACCAAACTGTTTTTTGATGCAATGTCAACTCTGATGTGAAATCCGCTAGCAATTTCTGTTCCGTTTCTTTTGGAGTCAAAAGAAAAAGGTAATATTTAATTTACAAGGTCCTTGCACAGTATTCTTCCACAAGCAAATTTACTTTCTAAGTTTGAAAAAAAATATATTTTAATTCAAGCAAAAGAGAGGAGGCAGTTTAAATTTATCCTTTCACACTCTGCACTTGCAACATGAGGACCAAAACCAAGACTTACTTTTTTAGAGCTTTAATGGCGTCACATTCTTCCTTAAATACAACATAAGCATTAATGTACTTCACTTTAGGGTGAATCTTACGCCTGGAACAGGAAAAAGACACACATTTAAATAATTCTGAGATATTGTGCAGCACACAAGCACTTCCTGTTAAACATGTTTATATCTCCTCTGTTTTGCACACAGGAGCAAACTGAATTCTCTTAAAGGTTGAGAAGCTCCTTATGTCCAAGGAAGTCCCATTGTACATCTTGGCTTCTATTTGCACCCAGATTGAGCGTCCTCAGTGCAGAAATACACACAAAGGAATTAAAGACAATTTCTGCACTTATATTTTCGCAAGGAGGTAGGCAACCTAACAATTAATTACTTACTGCTATACTGGGCACATAATTCCTTTTTACTTCTCAAAAAACTTGCATACACACAAAGGTAATTTCAAAAGTCAAAGAAACAAAAGAAAAAAATGAATATAGCTAAATATGTAAGAACATTTAAAAATCATTTTTGCCTTAAAAAATAAAGCATGAAACTCACAAGCAGAACCTACTTTATTGCTGCTAACTTTTTGGATAAAGTGTCTTCTGCTGGAACCTTTAAAATAAAAAGAGCTTATGTTAACTGGCCCCAGTGTCAATTTATCTCAAATGTTTGCTCTCAAAGAAGAAGTCAAAGAGGTTCCATTCCCACCCAGAGTAATAAAGCCAGTACACGGAGCAGATGATGTAAATGGCTATTCTCAGAGACGATCTAGAAACACCTCAAAATTACATAGCTGGCTTTAACCTGATCTGCTATGTTTCTTGAGTTCCAAGACAATTATCTTCAACTGTTTTACCCAGTACAGTGAGTCACAATCAATATTCCTTAGCTCCTGTAATTTAAGAACACCTAAACAATACCTTAGTTAACCCCCCAGTAATACAGGCATACTGCTGGGACAGAAAATACAGCTCCGATCGTACAAACTGCTGTTACACGATGAGTACAATGTGATGAAAGGAAAGACGCACCTGTGGTGCCTCTCCAAGTGGTAAAGTCTCCAAGGCTTCTTCTAATGGTAAAATGTACCCACCCAAACCTGCTTCTGAATTAATAAGTGTACAACCCTTATGAACACTATCCTGTAAGGTCACAAAAGTAAATACCATGTAACCTCGGAAGAAATAACGTACCACAGAACGGAATCGAATGGATTCTATTTGTCCATATTCTTTAAAAAGAGATTTCAGCATCTGAAAGGAAAACATTACAGATATTCAATGTATTTCTGCATCCTGATAACAACAATTACTGTTGAACACTTACTTATTAGTAAGATTTTTACACTATTTTTATTTCAATCATACAAGGTATGTTACTGGGCTACTAAAAATAAACAAGCTTCTGTGTTTCCTGTGGCAGCATCTTATTTTACAGACTGACAAAACTGAATTCACACCCCTAAGTATAAATTTAGGTATAGGAAGGTATAAATTTAAAATATTTTACGCAACCATCTGAAGTATTATTTATATTCAAAATTAGAAGCAGATTCAAGCTTTGTACTTGCAGTTCTCATTTATTAAGTAATATTTAATTGAAAAAGAAATCAACCAAAAGAAATCTTCTACTTAAGAAAGAGCAACTGCAGCCACTGCTGTAAAAAGCTCAACCCCAGTAAACCAGAAGAGGCTGCCTCTAATGGCTTCTGATGAGCGTTATTTCCTACTTTCACAAAAAGCAATTTTAGTCACAAGCACGTATGTGTTCTCATGAGGAAACATTCCCTTAAACTAAGGTAACTTTCACAAGCCTTTTCATTCTTTCAGCTGCCAGAATCCACTCACGTACCTGAGCAGTGGAGTTGACAGGTAGGTTTCCAACAAACACTGTTCTTTTGTTTTTTATCATTTCTTCTGCCTCATTTTTTTTCTTTTGTTGTTTTAGAGTTTCTGAATTAACACCACTTTTGGCAATGGCACGAGAAGCCCGTTTCACTTTGCTTTGAAATAGTTTTTGCTCCTCTTCTTCATCTGCCTGTTCTAAAGCACTCTCCCTTTTCAGAAAAAGACAAGCAAATTATAATTGATGGGGAAAAAAACAGGACATTTGAGGTAAAAGAACTGAAGCCTCCAAGACAGGAATTTTAACTTAAAATTTTAAATGATTATGTTCAACGTAAAATTTCAAACATTTTTGCCTATTATGCATTACATAAACATAGTTTTCTATAATATGGAACGGTCAGGTATCTGCTGCCCCAGAGCATGGGGCACGGAGCACTATTATGTGTAATTAAGAAAGAATTCAGAAGTACATTGTTTTGTTTAAAAATGAAGGGAAAGAAATCATCTTTGTACACCAGAAATAAGAAAACATTTTATTCTTTCTGGCATCCACAGCACTCACAACAATCTTTTGGGATCCATCACTAACAGATTTCTACACAAACTTGCCAAAACAGCATGAACAATAACCAAGAAGGCTACTGGCATGAAAACAACAAAGAAATTATTTTGTTTCTTGGGCATGAAAAATGCAACAGTATCAGAGACATGGTATTAGCCTCAAGAGCTATAACCAAACGAACGTCAATATGCAGGAACTGAACAGAGACTAGCTTCCCGCTTGAGTCGACAGCACCTCGCTTGCCCTGCATGTTTAAGGGAACGGACAGCTACCAACAGAGCAGCTCTGCATCGCAGCAGAAGCCAGCACTAAGGACAATGAGCTCTGGCTGCACCTTGCTCTTACTGAAAACACCTCTGCTCCTTTGCCTGCAGGACTGCTGGATAAAGGCAACTACAGCTCGAAAGCATCACCTCGTACCAGAGAGGACAACAGTATCTACATCTCCACCCTACAGCCCTGTTAGCTCTCTAACAGCAGTTCTGCATTCCACAGACCTAGGACCTACCTCTGACAAGAAGCTGAAGTATTTATCACCTTCTGGTGCAAGCTATGGGACGCTGCCACAAGCTTCTTCAAAGCCATCTTCTTAAACTCAAGGTTGAGATTAACAGTAGACTAAAACTTTCTTGTTTCACTAAACTTGTAATGTTATGATTAATCTAGATGGATTTTTTTCTTTAATCCTACTTTAAGAAGGTATCACCTATTCACCTACCTGTTTGCCAACTTTTTCCCTGCTTTTGAAAGTTCCTTTTTTCTTGTTTTCTTCACTTTTATAGGAGGTTCTTGCCTGTTAGATGAGCTCTGATCTTCTGATGCTTTCTCCACTTCTGGACGCTTTCTCTTCTTATTTTCCTTAAAAAAAGTTAAAAGAAATTAACTTGAAAAACAAAATTCCTACGATTATTGTATGAGTTATGATTTATTCAGAACGCTACTAAGCGAAGGCATTAACTGTGCAAGAAGAGGTGCTTCCTGCATCCAGACCTGTCACCCACGCTCCCTCGTGGCAGCGTTTCTACCCTGTTGGAATCACCACGACGGCTGCTTGTGGTGAAATCAGCAGGAGGGGTTGTGCTCCAACAAGTCGCCCCGTCTGACCACAGGAAGGCGGTGTAAGCCACCTGACCCCCTTGGGAAAGCGCCTGCCGCGCTGCCCGGCCAGCACACGAGGTCTGTAGCTGTACAGCGCGAGGAAGCACGGCACAGAGCAGACCTGCGCTCCGCGGGGGCTGGACGCGGTGCTTAGGGACACGGTTCAGTGGGTGACAGCGGTAGCAGGGGGTCGGTTGGACCAGGTGATCTTGGCGGTCTTTTCCGACCCTAACAATCCTACGACAAACCCTGTGGCGCCCGTCGCCGCCACACAAACACGCCGCCACACAAACACGCCGCCACACCAAGGCGCCCCCAGCAAGCCGCCCGGCTCCCACCCCCGTGGAGGAACTCACCCTGGGCACGGCCACCAGCACGGGCGGCGGGGCGGCGGCGCGGAAGAGGCTGTCCAGCGGCCGCGCCGCCGCCCCGGTGCCGGGGAAGAGGCTGCCGAGCACCTGCCCCACCACGTACTCGCCGCCGGCCCTGCGCGGGAGGGGAGCGGCGTTAACGGCCGCCGCCAACGGCCAACGGCCGCCGCGCGAGCGGCTGAGGGGGGGGGGGGAAGGGGAGGGGAGGGGGGGGGTAAGGCGCGCGCTGACGCACCCGGGCAACGGCTCCGCGGCTCCCCGGGACGCCGCCATGGCTGCGGCGAGTCGAAGGGCTGGGGGGTGCGTCACTTCCGGCGG